>NC_092872.1:158857899-160185399 GCF_028372415.1 Notamacropus eugenii
CACTAACCTGTCAGAATTTCTTTTCTTAGGTATATCAGAAAGCAGTCACTAGTGTGAATTTTAGCAAGTTTCTGACCGTATTCTCCAGTAGCTGGATTGATATCAGCCACCTCTTTACCCCTGGGAATTCTGAAAAATTGTCTTTGATAAATTATTATTAATTCCACCTCTGATTTAGAGTTTAAGCCAGTGAGTACCTGCCTTCTTAAAGCTTCAGAGTTGGCTTAGCATTCACTTTCCAACGAACATTTTCGCCTGAAGGCATCTGTATTACAATTTATTTCTTGGCCTAATGAAAGGTATTGCATTATCTATCTGGTCAATCTACATTGGCATTCCTAACAGAAACATAGACAGCTTAGTAAGTATCATTAGGATATCTGTTTTAAAAACAAAGGGTTGTCTTATTTAGGATGTGCTTTGAAATTTCCTGGCAAAGCTCATTGGCCGATACATGGAGACAGGTATCATCTACTTAGGATCCATGTGATACAGGGAAGCTTTGATAAAATACTGGATATATGGTTAGAATTTTAATATAGACAGGATCAAACCCTGACCGTGGTGTTTTTCTTTTTTTATCCCACTTTTTGTCCACATAGGCATGTAAGAGAGGTGGCTTGATTTTTCTGAAATGGTTCACCCATCCACAGCTGGAATTCCAAAGTGAAATAAAAATGCCTTTAAAATCAACACTACACGGGAGCCTGAGAGAACAAGTTTTCCTTTGTTGTAGGGTATAGTATTATTTGCTGTAGGTTTTTGATATACATTCTAAATTAGGCCTGCAAAGGCATGCTTCATCTTTAATTCATCACTCTCAGCTGAAAGAGATTAGCAATGTCTAGCACGCACCCCTCGTATGGTGCTGACCTCATCAAGTATGGCCTGAAATTAATTAGCCTCATTCATTCCAAATGGAAAAGGATAATCGAGCAGCATTTTAGAGATGACCATCACAAATTGTATGCAGCATATTTAAAAGGCCTCTATTTTCAAACCATGTAGATTAAAATTCTTTCTAGAGCTTGCAATATGTCAGAGTTATAAAGGCACCCAGAGCAGAAACTTGTCAGTGTGTATTCCTCTTCTAAAGAATTAAAAGTTATATGTAAGAGTGCATGTGTATTTAAATGCCTGAAAGCAGGTTTTCTTAATGAAAGAACACCTGGAAAGTGCTATGCCACACTTGATCATCAAAAGACTGACGGTTAATAACGATTTAAATGATCCAGTAAAAGGTTTCTTAAAGTAGTATTATTTGGTCCTCCACAAAGGCAGAAACTACTAGAATAAACTTTTTGCTGCTATTTCCAAGTCTTATATCATTCATAATTGAATTAAGAAAGAGAAAAAAAATACTCTTTTTTATAGAAAAAGGAGATCTTACTTTTTACATTTTGTGGCTGTAAATCATGTGTGTTACTTTTAAGACTCCAGCTTGGTTACATCCCTTAAGTTTCTATGTCCTTTCCCAGTTACTATAGTAGAACAATATTTTTAAAGCCTACCCATGATTCTGTTACACTACACTGCCATTTATATCTACCTTCTTTCTAAGATTAGATGGATTTTCTCCTCTGGGGATAGACTAAGAAGGGCCAGGGGTTTTAAATATCAAATCTGCTTTCTTTTCTGGCCAAAAACAATTTGGACTAGGGTTTTCGGTGTTGCTATAAAATTTATTTTTATGAGCAATGGTTTTGTGATTATAAGTTGAAAGGAAAAAACACCACTTTTTCAGATTTTGATTTTTCAATTAATAAGATGGAACACAGTCCCTTTTAGAAGCTATTTTCCTTTAGCATAATTATGAATTAAATCTAGTATCTACATCCAAAGGAAAAGAAAATCATCTACCATCCCAGAAAGCTTAGTTTAATCATGTGAAAAACATAGACACTATAAATGGTGCCTTAATCTTATAACTATGAGAAGCATATGAGTAAAGAATTGATGAATTTATATAAATGATAACTATTTGCTTACTGTATCTACCTGTATTTTAGGTATCAATATTATATCTAGATTTTAAATATAACTCCATGTGAAACATATTCAGATCTGCAGATACATGGGCTTTTACAATTTTACTAAACTCACTTTGGCTTAATCTTCCTTTCCCATTAGTTCCCTGAATTTAATGTTCATGTATCATTTGAATATATAACATCAGTCATGAACTGTGAGTTTACCACTCTTGGGTCTAGAGATGCATTTTTAGATCTTTCAGAGATCATATCAAATAATTTGAGGAAATTAAGTAACTCTAAGATTTAGACCATGGATTTCCATCTGAGGAAATATTGAATGAAATGGAAAATACATATAAAGTTACATTTAAAGTAGATAAGTGGACAAAAAGAAACTGCAGAGTTTATCTACAAAGAGGGCAAAATTACCCTGTTAATTATCATTTGATTAACCCAGAATTCAACATTCATGTAGTAAAGTCATAAACGCCTGGGAAAATTCTGGTAAGATTGCTTTTGCTTGTGCCATTTCAAAGGGGTCATGGATATTGATGATGTTTTCTTATAGTGACTTCATGATACAAATCTATACAAATGTCAAAGGATTAATATTATTAGGAATTAAAGGAATGTAGCAGTTATAGTGGATTGACTTTGCTACCACATTGGGATATAAAACTTTATTTAAAAAATTACTTCTCCATGAGATGAAAATGACAGCAAAACCATAAATTAAAGGATTAGAGCTGTATGAAATTTGAACTCATTCAAACCATGAACTCAAAGCGAGACTTAGATGAACTTACCAAATTTCATTTGGTGTCCACCTGAGACTATAAATTCTCCCCTGGCACTTGAATGGAGGAAGAACATTCACTTAAAATTCAAACCAGGTTTCTTTAAACCTAACCCAGACTCCCTAACTTTAGGATGAACCACTGATTGAATTTTGAATTCATAATAAAACTTTCATCCATCATTAGCCAATGGTGAATGAATGACGGTTTGGTGGGAGATGTAGAGAAGGCAATTCCTGGAATTGCTGTTTGTCTCCTCATATTTCATAGTTTCAATAATAATCTGGAAAAGGAGATATATAGTAAATTAATTAATTTACCAGGAAGCTAAATGGAAAGATATAGTATAGATAAAAAAGGAAATAATCTAAGTAGACTTTGATAGTGAAATGTACAAATTAAAAATGGTATCATACAACATAAAGGCAGATTACACCATGTGGAGTAAGGTGGAGGCAATGCATTGCTATGCAGACATTGAATCTGCTGAAACACCCTCGGGAAATAGTCATTTTGTCAGGAATCTCAGAATGATAGTCAGATAATCCCTTGAAATCCAATATGACAACAACAAAAAATCAGTAACCCAGTTCTTGTCCTCAAAGAGTTTCATTGAAGAATGGGGTGGGGTGGATAAATCAAGTTCATAAACCACTATAGTATAACATATGTTATAACAAAGGTCATGTGAGGGAAATAAATTTCTTTAGAGGGTAAGAGGAAGAAGAGATCATATACAGTTCAAGGATCAGGAAAGGTTTTATGGATAATAATAATCATTTGTAAAATTCATATAATAATGATAATTAGTATTTATACAGCACTATTAGTAACCACTTTATAGATGAAAAACCTGAGGTAAACAAAGGTTAAATGACTTGCCCAAGGTCACACAGTGAGAAAGTGTCTGAAGTCAAATTTGAACTCAGGACTTCCTCACACCATATCCAACCCTCTATCTACTGCACCACCTGCTGATTCTAATAATACAAAATTATCATCTGCATCTTATAGGTTCAGAAGCTGAAAGCTAGGGTATACTTAAGAACAGTATTATAGTTTAGTGGTTAGAGTATTTTTGAGTCATCATTATATGGTTTTATATTTTGCTTCTAACATGTTAGCTTTGTAACCATAGGACATTTATTTAACTTCTCTGTGCTTCAGTTTTCTTATCTCTAAAATGGAAATATTAATGTCTTTCATATCTACTTCATGGGGCTGGTGTGAGGATCAAATCAAAAAATGTACATAGTTATTTGTAAACTCTAAACGTGTATATACATGTACATTATACACATACATACATACATACATACATACATGACAGTTATTTTTACATAATTTGCCAGTGCCATCATATGAGTGGAGTTTTGAAAGATAGGATTTTAATTCAGTTTTTCCAGGTAACAGAGAGAGTTTAAGCAAAGATGCAGATGTGAGAAGGGCACATTCGGGTGACCGTAAGGCAGTAAGCTATCTATTTGGTTTGAAAAGAGTATCCATGTAGTGGAGGAGTGTGTGATAAGCTAAAACTATAGGTTGGAATCATATTGTGGAGGGCTTGGAATGTCAGACTGAAGAAAGTGTATCTCATCTGATTAGCAATAGGAAGTTTTCGAGTTGGGGAAGGAAGGGAAAACGCATTTATATAGTGCCTATTATTTGCCAGGCACTCTGCTGAGCACTCTACAAATGTCTCCTTAGATTCTCACTATAAACCTTCAAAGCAGATGTTGCTATTACCCTCATTTAACAGTTCAGGAAACTAAAGAGGTTAAAGTGACTAACCTAGGGTCACACACCTAGTCAGTGTCTGAAGCTGGATTTGAACTCAAGTCTTCCTAAACTCCTAGTCTGGTGCTCTATCCACTGTGCTGCCTTGATACCTTAATAACATGATGGAGTTGTAAACTGAAAATATGGTGAATGGATAGAAGGGGGGGAAAGATGTAAAATGAAAGTGAATGGGAAGAGAAGTTGAGAAAGTAAGTGGACCCTGTTAGGTGCTGACATAATCTTTTAAGACTCATTACGGTCCTGTTTTGTTGAGATGGTAAAACCACAGAAGTTACAAGAACAAACATCGACTGTCCCACTTTCTTTTACGTCTTCCACTGGTTTGCAACCTCCTGAATGCCTAAACTGCCTTTATCTTTCAATCCTAAATCTCACTTAATACTATTATTTTCCCTTGATGTTTATTAAATAGTTGTTGAATTCAATTGAACAGAGAACGTTTTTTTGAATGGAATAGATGGGCAATTCTTTTTGCATGTCCGTGATGAGATTTCATTTGAAAGTCTATATTTAGAAACAATATGTCTTAATGCCAGAAAAATATAGGCCAACTGAATAGAATTCAAAGAAGAATCCCAAATATGACAAAAAGCATTTTAGAGATTGACTTATGAGTGAAGATTAAAGAACTAAATATGCAGAGCTTGACTAAGCAATAATTAATAGAGAACTTTATAACATTCTACAAATATTAAAGGAGGGAGGAAGGAGTAAAAAAATAGAATGAGAACATAATCAGAGGTAACTGGAAGAAATATAAGGGAAAGTAAGTGAAGTCCATTAGGCTATGAATTCATTTTCTAAGACCCATAATGGAAGCCCCATTTTCTTTATTAAATTCCCAACCAGAGAAGTCACAAGGAAAAAAAAAACAAATGAACTGTCCTATATTAATTCAGAAAGAGAGAACATATATTTATAAAACTGACAACATTTTCCACAATGAAACTTCCTTACAACTTTGCTCAAAGACTAATAGTGTGGCATACCTAGGCCCTACATACATGCATGTATGCACACACACACGCAAACACACATATCTTAAGCTGGATTTATTTTTACACAAAATAGAATAAAGTGAATTTATCTGATTGTAATCTACTGTTACACAAATACCATACTGGAATTAGACATAGCAACACTCACTAGGATCTGGCAACCATCCTATGATAGTTGCTCAGTCTGCTCAGTTCTTACAGCAACTGTGTATGTGAAGTAAATACACAGCAGTCAGAAAGAATGTCAACAGAAATGATAGATAAATTGATGAGCATTCTAAAAATTCTTGAGACTTCTTAAGCATACCCCAGGCACCTTGTATTTACAGACCCCCAAATGAAATCACCTGGTTGTTTACTACAGCATTAGTGCTTATGAAAAGACCGAGTTATACTTCACAGGTTAGACTCTGCCAAAAAAAATGTTCTATGTTCTTTATAAAAGAATTGTAGAGGATACAATCTGAAAGTGACAAACAACATTTGGGACCAATTACCCACATGAGGTGTATTTATAGGAGGGGGAAATGGTGAGAGGGGAAGCAATGTTATGTTTATGCTTTATACATAAAAGGAGCTTAAGATTTTACATTTTAAAAGTTTTAGCCCAGTATTACATACTCCCTTCACATCTGTGTCTGAATACACATTCATTGTATTAGATTATTAATATCGCATGTTATTATATTAAGATATAGTTTTATATATTTTCCTAAAAGGAAGAGGAACACCGCCATAACTTGTACTAAAAATCCAAGACCTGGAGAAAACTCTTTATTGTCACATGTCAACAAAGTCACACACCACAGACAGAGAGAAATCATGACTTTTGTGACTCGAGGAAAATTACTTTTTCTGGATAGCTGATAAACTATGTATGATATACCAAGATTTGGGTTTTCAGCTGTGGAGCCTAAGAAAATTAACTACACAAAAGAATTTAGAAAATGAAAGGAGTCACTCCATCTTCTTGTTTAATTAACTTAAATACTCCCATTTAACTCCAATTTTATCATGGTATTATGGATTAACTAGTAACTAATGGTTGACAATGAAGCTGTTACCATGAATACTGCTGCTGAGAATAGTTCAGAGTTTAATTGTGATGAGTATTGTTATTATGGACAAGAAACAATTTGTAGGATCTTTGGTTGCAGCTCAAAGGTTGATAGGGGATTGCCTTAGTTTGAAATTGAGATTTACCTCCTCTACTCCCCAAGATTGGTCGGCCTCCATTGTGGTTCATACTAAGAATTCCTATTGCTTTTAAAACTATTCATCTTTTTAGCACATTTCTGATGCTGAAGGTTTGACTTGAGGGAAATGCCATATGGGTTAGGCTATAAGATTGCAGATGGGGGTTATTTCTGACCTGCATTGATTTTTTAAAAAGATATTGCCTTTTGATACTTAATGAAATAAGTTAAAATGTATACAAAAGAAAAAAAGACACTGCCTTTTTAAAAATAAGTAGTTATTATTCATATATGCCCAGATGATAATGACGATGATGATACTAGCTGTCATTCATGTGTCACCTTAAGATTTGTGAAGTACTTTACATCAATTATCAAATTTGTGCCTTTTAACAGGTAATACCTTAAAGCAAGAGCTGTTATCCCTCTTTTACAGATGAGAAAACTGAAGAGAAGGGGCTTGCTCAAGGTCACACAGTTAAGGGATGTCAAAGTCCAAGTCTTTTCTCACTCCAGATTCAACCCTGCTAAACTCTGCCCACAAATTTAACCACTTCAGCACTTCTTTGAAATCATTCGATTTGAACTTACTGTAGTTAAGAGGGGAAGAGATTTTTTTGTGGGGGGGAAGGAGAAGGATCTAGTAGGTACTCTTTAACTTATTTTGTTATTTTAAGCATTATCTTTCTTTTCTCCCCACTTAATAGTATTTTATTTTTCTCCAATTACTTGCAAAAATAGTTTTCAACATTCACTTTTATAAGATTTTGAGTTTTACATTTTCTTTCCCTTCTTCCCCTCCCCACTCCCCAAGATAGTATGCAATCTGATATAAGCTATACATGTACAATCATATTAAATATATTTCTACATTAGTCATGTTACTAAAGAAGAATCAGAATCAAAGGAAAAAACAAGAAAAACAACAACAAAAAAGAGATGCTTTAATCTGCATTCAGACTCCACAGTTCTTTCTCTGAATGTAGATAGCATTTTACATCATAAGTGTAGGTACTCTTTAAATTGAATGTTCAAAAACTGTATTGAGGTATAGTCATCAAATTAAAATCAAATGCATTTAAATCCACACCCGTGTATAAAGTATCCATGGTATATAGGGCAGGCCTACTCTGGGTGCTGGAGTGGAATACAGCATTTAGACCAGATATGGTTATTATCTTTAGAGAGCTTGTATTTTTGTGGAAAGAGAAGACATTAATACAGGTAGCTATGATAAAAACAATATTACAATGAAGATTTACAGCACGATGCTATGTGAACTTGAGGATCAAGGTCACATTCATTACCAATGGGTGATCAAGAATTACTTACTCAACCTATGAGCTTACTGAATCTTAGACTCCTAGAATCTTAGAGCTAGATGTTAACTTAGAAGTCATCTGGTGTAGCCTAATGTATCCTATCAGTGCCAGACAACTCTAGACCTTTTAAGCATCCAAATGCTTTTTTGATCACAATTGTCTGTTTATCCTTCATTGCCGAAAAAGACCATGCCATCAGAGAAATGATGACATGACTTGCACTTGACTTTGTTTTGAGTGAGGGAGGGCTGTGCAGGTCACCAGCCTCACTTCTCCTCCAGAGCCATCTAAATCCAGTGACCAGATATTCATCAGGATGACTGGAGATGACCCAGGATGAGGCAGTTGGCATTAAGTGACTTGTCCAAGGTCACACAGCTAGTGAGTGTCAAGTGTCTGAGGTGAGATTTGAACTCAGGCCCTCCTGACTCCTGCACTGGTGCTCTATGTACTGCACAACCTAGTAGTTGCCCCTTGATCACAATTAAAAAGATAGAAAAAGAAATAAATAAAACAGGTTGGGACTTTCCTTAACCCTACAAAACACTGAGAATTAACTAGCATATGCTACATAAGCTAAATACTATATATTGACTACCCAGCTTTATCCTAGGTCTTCAGAATATATAAAGACAATTGCCTTGTATGAACATGGAATTAACTAGCACATGCTTTTAAACTACAGGCTACAAGTTATATAGTGACTATAGGAAGTAATGACCTGAGGACCAGGTTCATTTCATAGAATTAGGATGGGACCACCCTGATATATAGCAGCTTTCATTGTTAGCAAGTTCTTCCTTACACTGAGCCTGACAGCTTTCTACACTGGTCTTATTTCTGCCTTTAGCAGCAGTATGGAGTAACCTGAATCCCACTCTTCTAGGTGACAGGCCTTCAAAAACTTAAAGATTAAATCGTGTCTCTCTCTCTCTAAGGCTGGTTCTTTTCCAGGTTAGAAATCTCTAGTTCCTTCAACCATTCTTTACATCCAGAATCTTCAATATCGTTGTGTTAGTGTGGGGCCATCATTCTACATGATTAAGATATTGTTGAGTCTTTGGTCTGTCATCCAACTTGTGCAAAATTGATAAACATGCCTTTCCGTCTTCATTCAAAGTCTAATAAAAAATGTCAGACAGGATTGATTCTTTTACAATTTCCAGTAGCATTGGGATCAAATAATATAGGCATTATACAGCTGTACAAAATAGAAACAAGGTATGTGTGGTAGGCATAACATCCTAACCCAAGCCCCCCACAGAAGTTAGGCTAAATTTTCCTTAAAAGGAATCAAAACTATCCTTGAAGTTTGATTGGCTCATGGGACTGAAGGCTCATGCTATTGACATCACTTCCTTGTTGCTTGAGTATAAAAGACGCAGGAGGAGCTATAGGCCTTCTCTGCCGCTTGGCTGATAGAAAACAATGGGCAACTCAGGCAAGGGAGTTTCACTCAGCTGAATCAACCTGACATGTCCTCAATGCCTATCTTTGTTGAATAACCTTTGCCTACCATGGCTAAGTAAATTTCCTTTTGTTAACTATTGAATGACCTACAAGTGTCTCATTTTGTTCCAGTATTGAACATAAACTACCAGGGGACTGGCAGAAGTGAGACCCAGCCCAGAAGAGTATGACATCTACTTGATTTGATTAACTTAGAGTATTATTATGGAGGAAGTGATATATACATGATAGTCATGGACAGCTAATTGTATATTATTGTAGTGGGTAAAGTGCTAGACTTGGGTCCAAATCCTACCTTTGTCATTTATCAGTTATGTAATCATATTTATGATTGTAATAAATGTAATAAGTTATCAATTAACTTTTTTTGAGATTTAGTTTCATATCTGTAACATGAAGATGATAATACCTATAGTATTTGTCTCACGTGGTTCTTGTAAGGGTCAAATGAAATTATGTAAAGTGCTTTATAAACTTTATAGTGCCATTAAAATACATAAAGTGCTACATCAATGTCACTTACATGGTGGTTAATCTACAGAATTCTTGCTTTCAAGGATAAAATTTAAAACCATTCTTTTTTTTATCTCTCTATGTGTCAACATGGAGGTTCTTGGAAATTAAATACTTAACCATCTCCCCAACCTACAAAATCAACTGGGCCGAACTGGCCTCTAATCTGTGGATGGCTAGAGTTCAACAGAGCAGACTAGAAGCTAGAAGAGTCAGGAATCACACAGAAGTTTAATTTCAAACCAATACAATAACCATGTGAAACAATTTTAGAATTTTGCTGTGGCTGAAATCACCAGAGGGTGAGCTCATAGGATTGTTGTTATGCCAAACTCAGGGCATAGCTTGCTTACTGGGCCTTAGCTCCTAAGAATATCTTAACACTTTCTATCATCAATTTGGGATAGGTAGGTTGAAACAGGCTAGCTTTGCTGAGTCAGAACTTGACAATGTTATTTCATTTATCATTCAAAGTGCTTGAATTCTTACACTATTGAGAACACAAAAATTCAAAGATAAGTACAAAAGTAAATATAAATTGTTTTTTGATGATCTTGCATTTGGAATGATAGTTCATCTCTGGTCACCCGCATTAGCACTGTTCATTGAGAGTTGACGATGAAGGTCTAGTTTGGAGCTTAGACTAGTATAAAGCTCTTTTGGCTTGAGTTGCGAATAGGTGATAAAGTTCTAAGTTGAAAATATGAATCTATATACAGATATAAATCACTGGAATTTAATTCCATGTCACATTTTCCTAATTTCATCGATCATTCATCTTATTTTTCCCTATTAAATGTAATTTTGTTAGTTTGACCTCTTTTGTAGTCGTGAAAATTATTTGATGTTCTCCCCCACCCTTCCTAATCTGATATAGGAAAGCTTGAAGAAATAATTTCAACCACATCTATATTTTTCTTTGTATATTTTTAATTGAAGTTTTTGAAGGAAATACCTACTGCTAGACACGGGAGGAGCCATTTCATGAGAGAGGGAGAAGTGGTAATATAATAGTGGTGTGTGTGTGTGTGTGTGTGTGTGTGTGTGTGTGTGTGTGTATGTAAAAGGATAATGCTTGTGACAGCAATAGACCTGAATAAAGGGGCGTAGTTAGTCATTAAAATTTGTACACAGATTGCCCTATCCATTACCTGTCTCCCATATTATACCCATAATCTCCCAAGACAGATATGTTATTACACTCAGCGGGCCAAGTTCAGCCCCTGCTTATATACACACAACTCCCACTGACTCTGTGCCACCGAGGCACTTCAGTGGGAGATGTCTGAACATAAATTTAGTACGCCATAGTCACACCACAGCAGGTGTAGTTAAACAGAGAGACCTGGCTGTATGTTAAAAGGTTGAGGAAGAACAAAAAAACCTGCCAGTTTCCACAAGAAATCTTATCCCTGGAGCATTCAGGATTGTACACTGATAGACACATCATTTTTCAGTCTTTGCCTGTAACCAACATAATGCTGTGCTATGACTTAGGAACAACTTGAACAAAAGTCTGTAACAAGGCATAAAGCTATTGTATTCAAAAATATTTTTTTTGTGAGAAATTCCACCTTAATTATCCTTAGTACTTAAAAAAAATCTATGATAAAGCATATGATAAAGGAGAGTTGAAACTAGTAAATGTTTTAATAAACTTTTTTTAAAAGATAAAAAAATGAGTGAAGTTCTAACAAAATATCTGAGCAACAAATGGAGATTCCAGAGTTTTAAGATATATTAATAATATTACATAGTAATTACATATAATAATTATACATTTGATTTGAGTAGCAGGATATATACTTACCAATTCACATATTTGAAAGCCATTATTATACTGATCTTTTTTAAAAAAAGTTTATAGGGAATCTTGAAGGTAATATACTAAAAATTATTTGTAAATTATCTCTTGAAATTCTGATTCATATTATTTTCATAAATCTTCTGTAGAGGATCTTCATAATTAATTAGATATCTTCCCCTCTTATATTCCTTCTTTTAATGGATAAGTGGTACTAACACACTACTTGGGTTATGTATCAGTTGTCTCTCATTTTTGCAAAATGACTGGTTTACTTCCTTTTCCCAATGAATAAACATTTTCCAACCACTTTTTAAAGTCTATGCATAGACCTCACTGAATCTTAGGGGCGGGTGGCCCTTGCCTCTCAAAGGCTATGACAATTGAGAATAAGCACTGGTTTGTCTTATCAAATTGAAAGTCTTTACTTGTGAGAATGATAATATATTTCCTAGATGATAATTTTCATAGCAGAGCTGTAGACACACAGCTCCTGCCAAATCACTCTAGAATGTGCTAGAACCAGATTAAAATATAATTGGGAAATATTTAAAAAAATAAATAAAAATACAATAGAACATAGATAATTTTAAAATGTGGTTTTCTAAGTCAATATATAGCTCTCAGGGACCTTTATATACAGTTTATTGGCCTCAGCTTCTATTGGAGTTTGACAGCACTGTTTAACACAACTTCTTACAGATGAGCTGTTGTTGGTAACTGCTAAAGTCTACTTATGGTCATAGCTTGTTGGGGAACTACTAAAGCCTCTTAGTGGTCATCATTTGTCTTTCTATTTCTCTTTGGGTTATCACTATGGCTATTCTGAGGTCATTGTGTTCCTTAATTCACACCCATATGGTATCACTAGAAGAATAGTGGTGTTAAATAGTTTGGATTTTACATACTTGAGGAATTTGGAATAAAGGAAAGTATTGTGCATTTTCTCAAATGTGATCCAATTTCATCTCTTTTTACTCAATTCCTTGTCCAGTACTTTGTCTACCTGTCACTTGTGTTGGGTATATATACATATGGAACATATATATACATATGGAACCAAGAAGGTAATATGATATACTAACCCCAGAGGCTGCCTTATCCAATGGCATGTTAATGGGCTCACTCTCCCAACTCCCATTAGCACTAAAAGGTTGGGTCCTCATAGGCAACTGAATTCTCCCCTCAAGGTTCAAGGGGTGACCATGAGGAGTTTTGGTTTCTCATTTGAAGTTGCCATACATAAGGTAATATAGAATTGGATTCATATTTGCCATGGTCACGTGCCCACAGCAAGCAAAAGAATGACTCACTGCCACTTCAGCAAGAAGAATCTTGTCCCTTGTGGCAATCCCCATAAAGTTAATTTCTGTCTATGGCTTAGCTGTGCTAGTTCTTTGCATGTCACATCTCTCCTTGAAGTTCAGTCCGCTGTTCATTTGGGTCAGTCATGTTCCTCCTCAGGGCTGGCTGCTCATCAGACTCCGATAGTGCTACAATATGTAGGCTGTTGAGATATCCCCTACTTAATAGAGGTTGAGAATCTCTAATAGCTCCTATGAGCTTTTGAAGCTCACAGGGTTGTATGTCCATTCCATCTACGGATACACATTCATCTAAGATTAGAATAAACATAAATGAAGCAGAGGAACCACATAATTACAGGCATATCACACATGTGAGAGATAAGTCTCACTGCCCCTCCCTGGTCTGACAGCTCTTCATTGTGACAGGAAAAGAAAAGAGTGTTAGAAGTGGTAAAGGGGAGCCATAGCCTTCCTATTACATTTGAACTCAATCCTGACTTTATTATCTGTCCTCATGTGTCTGAAGTCAACTGGAAAATTCCTGGTCACCACATAACCTCAGCCCTCCACTACCCATGGATAGAAGAAATTTCCCCAAAATATCATGGATTATATTGGAACCAAGAAGGTAATATGATGTACTAACCCCAGAGGCTGCCTTATCCAATGGCATGCTAAAATATGTATAATTTGCATTTTAGTTCATTTTAGTTTTCCATTTCTCCTCTATAGATTCATCGTGGTGTAGTAGCAGCCCTGGGTTCTCAATGGCTATATGCACGTTCTTGTAGTCTCTGCCAGGAAAGTCAGAGTATATATAGGCTTGGTGATAGATTCTGCACCAGCCATCCACACACCTTCCTGAAATACATTATGTTCTCTTATTAGAATGCAAGCACCTTGTGAATAAGGACCACATTGCTTTTTTTTTATATCTTCAGTGGTTTTTATAGTACCCTGTATAGAGTAAGCACTTAATAGACATTTTTCCTTTCATTCATTCATTAATCACCAAGCTGATAAAAAGGTAATACAGTCTTTGGTTATAGCAACTTTAAAACTGTGTGCTAAAAGTTGTGTTAATAATAGCTGTCATATATATGTATATATACATATTAATAACACATATCATATTTTATACATGTATATATTTATATTCACATATGTTACTTTAAGGTTTGCTACACATATAACTCATCATTCACAACAGCTTTAAGTGGTAGGGTTATCATCCCACTTGGCTGAAGAATTTATTGGAGTACTTGAAGGTAACAGAACTATAAGTGTGGGAGGTAAAATATGAACCCAGGGTTTTCCCAGCTCTAAGTACAGCCTTCTTGTTATTTACTGCATGGAAATTTGTGGTTGAGAGGGGCTACAATCTGTACTAGTGCAGTAGGAAGGAGTATCCATACTGTTATAATCATAGATTCTACAAGCATCATTACTAAGTGTGGATGGTTAGATGGATTTCCTTTGGATTACTGTAGATTTCATGAATGAGGGTATCAAGAAATCTATAATGTTCATTAAATATTTATGTTAAAAACTAAGTAGAATTAATATTAAAATGCTAAAAGTCCCTTCCTCTCTTTAGATTACTTCCAAATGCTCTGTATATATCTTTATGTACATAGATATTTACATATTCTCTCCCCCATTTGAATGTCCATCCTTTGAGCAGGACTTTCCTTTTTCTCTTCTCTCTCTCTCTCTCTCTCTATTTTTTTTTTTGGTCTTTCTCTGTTTAGCTGTTTTTCAGTTCTATCTGACTCTTCGTGACCCCATTTGGGGTTTTCTTGGAAAAGATACTTTAGGGGTTTGCCATTTCCTCCTCCAGCTCATTTTACAGGTAAGGAACTTAGGCAAACAAGGTAAAGTGACTTGCCCAGGGTCACACATCTAGTCAGTGTCTGAGGCTGAATTTTAACTCAGGTCCTTCTGACTCTAGACCCACTATTTGATCCACTGCACCACCTAGCTGGCCTTCTTTGTATCCCAAACGGTTAGCACAGTCACAGTCACATAATAAGCATACTTAATAAATGCTTGTTTACTGATTGACTGAATTCTATTGACTGATGAACCAAGGATATATTAATTTAGGGAAAAGGGGCTGGACCTGTAATTTCATATATTTCATATGTAGCCAGCTCTTTGGTGATAAATCTCCCTTTCCCAATGAAAAACAGCAATTTCTTTACAATTCAGCGTTTTAAAGAGTTGCTTAGAATGATGAGATTTGCCCAGGATTAGGCAGTAGTATATGTCATAGGCAGGAGCTGAATTCAGGCTTTCTCACTCCAGTCTCTATGCTTATTTCACTACAGTTTACTGCCACTCAATAGTTTACAACAGACTAGGCAATTAATAAAATCAATATTATATTTTTTAAAAATCACATTACCCCAAAAGGTTTTTGCTGTATTTCTCAAAGAAAAAAGACAGCATTGGTTTGGGTTTTAAAAACACTGCTTTCTTAAAAATGACAGTGCAGTGGTAGAAAACATGAATAATTCAATTAAGTATGGACTTCCCCTTATAAAATATGTCAGAATTTTCAAGTTACATCACCTTCTTTTGATAACTATAATTTACTGAATGAAAAGAAAGTAGATATTTTTACTACTATCAAAAGAAAAAGATGCCTGTTAAGAATAATTAATTTAGAAATTTCAGAAATCTATATTTTGAGAGAGAGAGAGAGAGAGAGAGAGAGAGAGAGAGAGAGAGAGAGAGAGAGAGAGAGATTTGGATAGACTTGAACAAAGCTCATAGGATGATATTCCTTACTATGGATTACAGGTGGTTTTCCAGTCTTTTACTCTGTTTTATCTGTTTCTGCCCATTCTTTCCACTGTTCCATGAGACATGTACGTTTAGCTTTACTGACATGTATTTTTTCACATATTGTATCTTTCATGGGCGTATACAAAAATAATGAGGATTTTGAGAGAAAACTCATGGTTATAAATGTTCACTTACAATAAGAAAACATGAAGAAATCCAATATGGTATGCTCTAAATCAATTTGTCAATTATACATGTTTCTCACAGAAAGGGTACTTCCTTAACAAGTACTTCCTAAGTAAATCAAGGCTCTATTTCGAATGATTATTCATTTATTAAGTGACATGAGTGAGATTAAAAGACAGCCAATTGCCAACTTAATCTTTAGTTTCTTGTGGAGGTTGGATTTCTGAAAAATGTAAACACAATATCTGTTTTCTCATGCTTTGAGTATTTTTAAAGGCAGTGAAATCTTTTCTGTGATTTTTAACAGTATGCTAAAAGCATTTTCTCACTTGAAAATTATAATTCCCTTTGAAAGTTTTGAGTTTATACCAGTGAGATGCAAAAATAACAGGAAATATTTTTATATGCTTTATGTAAGAATTGACTATAGTGGTTGGATTAGTTGGAGTGGGATATGAGACAGCGTAGGCAACAAAGTGACCCTTGTCAAATTGGGAATAATGGCTTATGCCTACCTAAGCCATCACAGTGGATGGTCGGAACTTGAATGTACTGAATTGCAGTGAACTAAGTCTACTGGATGTCCATACTAGGTATCACACCAAAATGGTGAGACAGTGGGAGTACTAGGCAGAGAGATACCAAGCTAAGGAGGAGAAAAGGCCCAGTCAGAAATGGAACAGATTAAAGTTTTAGTGCTAATAAACAGTGGGATTAGGCCATGAGTGGCCACTGCACTTTCAGCCTGGCTGGTTTAGGGAGAGAAAGAATATATTTCTAACTGAGACAAGAAATTGACTGAGTTTTCAAAGACAAGACTGGCTGAGGGAAAATTCTGTCAAGTTCTTTTAAGAATGAAAAACTTGAGTTTTATCCCAAGAACATAATGAGTCTGTTGTCCAAGGACCAGCCTCCCTCAAGATAGAGTCTCACCTAGCAGATTGACTGCCAGGTGATGTATTCTTTGGTCATGGCAAACTATGAAACAAAAAACAAAAATACAAAATGGTGCTTACTCTGATACAGCCCCCTTCTGCTTCCATAGTGACAGTATGGCAGCAAAGAGGTCAGAATTAAGTTTCTAGACTCTCCACAAACATTAATTAAATTTAAATCTGGAATACCAGATATAAGATTTTTATTCAGTGATCAGTGAGTTGAAAGGCCACTGCAGGACCTAAACCATATCAAGGTTGACATTCTTCAGCATTGATCTAAAGAAGTTGCAGTTTGATAGGAAGATAACTTATGGGACCTTCATGAAAAGATAAACAAAGGAATTAGGTCAGCAGCACGTTTACCTCAAACAGGTACTGAGATGATGAACTAAATAGGAGGAGGTAGTAGGCTAGTTAGATTTTGGAAATAATATTATACTTAAAAAAATCCAAAATATCTCTGCGATGTGGAAAGTTACTTTTTATTATCAATATTCTCAAAGATATACTTTGTAAATACAAATCATGGAACATTAGAATTTCCAAAGAATAAAAATTATTAGAGAATTATTTCAATGGATCATGAAACAATGATAGGACTGAAATGGAGCCTAAAAGAATGAAAAAAAAATGTAGGTGATAAAATTTTTGTGGACTGGTGCTTATATATATATATATATATGTGTATATATATATATATATATATATACACACACACACATATATATATGTATATGTGTGTGTGTGTGTGTGTAGGCAGATTACATTGTCTTATATCACCCCTGAGTATTTAGAATTTAGTTGCAAGGAAGTGTTAAAGATGCAAATAAAATATCCAGATGATCTTTCTAAACATTTCCTTAGGATAGTGGTAGATGTTTTATAATCCTTTCTTTTCTTTCCTCTAATTCTAACCTTCCTTGTGATGCTTCTCTCCAGCCTGATTTGCATTTATCTTTCCTTTCTGTAGTTTATTTTATCAAGTATGGCCCAATAGAGAAACACTCTGGTCACATTTGGTTT
This sequence comes from Notamacropus eugenii, assembly GCF_028372415.1. NCBI lineage: Eukaryota > Metazoa > Chordata > Mammalia > Diprotodontia > Macropodidae > Notamacropus > Notamacropus eugenii. The sequence goes on from NC_092872.1 coordinate 158,876,017, forward strand.
TTATTTGTATAATCAGTTAATTGCTATTCCTTATTTTATAATGTTTTACTTATGATAATTTTCTGTATTTGTGTCTAGGGGCAGTCTTGAGAAAGATTATACTTTAAGAACAGTAGGATTAATTCATTTCTTCTTTAAAGGGGTTATTTTTGCATTTAATATTATCAGTTTTCAGTTGATAGTATTAAACATGTTAAATTTACAATTCCTTTGAAAATAATTATAAACTACAATTCATATTTTCAGTATGCTTACTATATATGTGTATATATACATATATGACTATATATGTATCATAAATTGGTATATTATATAATTATATAATATAATATATAATAAATATATATAAATAATTATATTTTAATGTAGAAATTTATAAATACATATTTGTAAATTTTTTTCACAGTTTTCTCCCTTATGACACCATTGAGATTGAAAGGGCATGCTTATGACCATTTTGCAGATGAAAAAACTGAGTCTCAGAGAAGTTATCTGACTAAAATGATATAGTTATTAAATGTGTGAGTCTCTAAAACAGGTCTTCTGACCAAGATTTTTTTCCATAATACTACTTTATATTGTCTCTCACCACCTGTGCCACAAATAGCATGAAGCCATTAATGCTAGATCCAGGTTCCCTTTCTTAAATAGATAGTTATAATTGATATTCTTTAGATTTACCCAACTCCCCATGTTTCTATTATGGTGCAGTGAAAAGAGTACCAAAATTGGTGTCAGGTAGATTAAAAAACTGGCTGACACGCAAGTAGTACTTGTCTAAACAAGTTAACCTATGCCTTAATTTGCTCCTCTGTAAAATGAAGAGTTTAGACTTATAGGCTTCTAATTTCCCTTCTAGCTCTAGGTCTATGATTCTATGTCAGAGGTATTATCCTTTCCACCCGCCCCACAGTGGTCTGTACAATCTGCTGATTTTACAATCATTCTATAACTTCTGGTGACTAGAGACACTGAAATTGTGGATCTGGTGCTGAATTTGAAGTCAAAAAGATGGGTTCAAATTTCACTTATGACACTTCCTATGTGACTCTGGACAAGCCACCTAACCTCTCTGTGCCTCCAACAACTCCTTAGGACCTATCTGCTAAATCACAAAGAGACTGTCATCTGTAACTTTGCCTAAAGCCAGAATGTCATATACAGATATCAGAAGCAGTCAAAGAAGTTAATCTTTGCCATGGAGGAAAGTTACAAGGATTCAAAGCTGAGTTTCAGTCTAGCTCTGCCACCAACTAGCTGTGTAATCTTAAGCAGATCACTTTGAACTTTCTAGATTCAGGTTTTTCACCTATGAAATAGGGGAATTAGGTTAGACAATTGCTAGACTAGACAATTTAACATTCTGTTAATCTAGTAATGTTTATATTCTGACCTATTTTCTGTTACTCATAAGCACTAGTTAGTGATTTTAAATTTCATGGCAAGGGCATAGTTCTCAAAATGAAGATATAGTCTTGATAACATCAGGTTTGTTGGTTGTTTTTGATTGCAGCAGGGAAGGATGGTAAAGATTTGTAATTTCTTGCCATCCACTGATTTATATCAGAAACACATTCCAAACATAGTCTCATAGAGTTTTCTGGGACATTGAGAAATTAAATGATTTACTTGTGGTGACATAGCTATCATATACCAGAAGCAGGACTTAATTTCAGATCTTCCTAACTTCAAGGATGGACCCCTATCCATTCAACCACATGGTCTTTCATTTTATAGAATCATAGATTTAGGGTGAGAAGGGACCTTAAAAGCCATTACATCTAACTCTGTTGGTTCCTCAGAGGAGAATGAGGTCCACAGAGGTTAAGTGATTTGCCCAAGATCACACAAATAGTAAATATGAAAGTTGATTTTTAGCTGAGATGACTCACTAGGGTTAATTTTTGAACTAGAAATCTAACAAAAGTAAAGCTTCTATCTTTATCACCTCTTTTATGCTATATTTGTTTTTTCCTAGAAAAAGGAATTCCAAGAAAACCATATTGGAATATCACCCAATAGTTACTTGGATGGAATACCTGAGCTTGTCATGTAATGTGTAGATTAGTTACTGGATTGGAATCTTATACAAAGAATAAAAATAGGTCCGTTGTAATTCCTATTCCTGTGTTACATTTTTTTTTATCAAGTGCTTTTCTCAAGGCCTTTGAATTTACTGTCTTTATTGTGGTTATACTATCAACCCTGTCCTGTTTGTATAGCTTACACAGGGTGGCAATAGTCTGCCAGATTTCAGTTTCATAGTTTCAGGTACTGTTGCCATAGAGGGCAAGGAAAAGGAGGTGTTGGGGATATATATAAAAGTATGTTTGAAATGAAGAAAGAGAAAAATCTACATTTCAATGAAAATACTTTCAAGGCATTTCAAATAAGAGTTGGAGAGAAATAATTGCAAAGTTTGGAAAGAAAGAATCTTAGCTTTGATCTGTCTTTCTTCTGTAAAGCAATTAAAACAAGCAATTTTTCAAATGCTAAGCAGAAAATTACTAATGGCTGAACCCAAAAACTTTCATTTGCTTCTTGGGGCTTTCATTCCTCTAAAAAAAGACAAAAAAAATATTAAGGTGGCTTTCCAGATAGATTAATGCGTAAAGCATTTACTGGTTGGCTGTCATAAAACTGCAGCAGCATAGAACAGCTGAGATTAAGAGCTACATTTAAATCATGCAACAGTCCAGTTAATATCAATGTCTAATTAAGAAATGCATAAGAAGTCTGTAATGTTGATTTGATGGAGAAAAACTCTAATAGGGCTCTATTGGAATTTTCCATTTCAATTGCCTTTGCAGACTTTTAATGGCTATGTCTCCTACACAGTCTTTGGTATTCACAGGAATCATTTTGGAATTAAAATCAGGATCTAAAGTGGAACATAGGTAGACAAAATCAACTCATCTGGAGGGTAGGTTTTCTAAACAAAAAAAAAAATGTAACAGTGCTTCAAGAATTAATTTGGAAAGGACTACTAGAATTGGAAATTCTAATTCAAAGTTAAGCTTCCCTTTCTTCTTCACTTCTTAAACCTTCAGATCAATCAACATTCATATGGAGTGAGATATGAAATGCTTTGTCATTTACTGAAGTTATTGTACTGGATGTGTTGAATTGTAATTGTACTAGCTGCATAGATTGTAATCTCTTGGCATGTCTCCACATCACCAGCAATGTGAACAATTAACTATTTGTGTGCCATTGAGGAGTCATGACAAAGATCACAAAGGTTGGCACTGTTGATATTGGGAAGTGTAATATGATTGGGAAGTATAATGAAATATGTCTTCGTAGTCTTCTTGGCTATTCCTAAATGCTCTCAAGTAACTGAATTAATGACTATTTCAATCGTTATGTTTCTAATGTCTTTAGAAAAGAGAGAAGAAATAAAGGACTAGTCCTGTATTAAATCAGTAATGTACATGCTATCACTACCTTAGTGTTGATCCAGAGGGAATTAGAGCAGGATGTGAAACACTAAATAACCCTAATGACACTAGGAAGAAGCTCACCAGGGAGTTGTTTGAGAGTTTGTCAGAGCACATTAAAATACAATACATTCACATAATAAAAAGGGTACATCATTCCATCTGTCTATACATTCCTTTCCAATATTATATTTGTCCAGGGACTTTTCAAAATTACATCACCTAACTCTATCCCTTTACTTAGTGAATAAAAAATGTGCAAAAAATAGAGACCAAATCAGAATAATGTATACAAGTGAAAGTCTACAATTTAAATCATTATTGCTTAAGATACCATTGCTTTAATCAGTCCTATCATAAATCAGTCCTTTTCACATAAGAAGTTCTTAAAGTGCTGTTAAACAAATCATGTCTCTTAAAAGGAATGATGCAATCAGGAAGCTTCTGAAGACTGAAAATTCTTTTTAGCTTCCATTCCAATTCAGCTATTTTACACAGTGGCTTTAATTTTATAATCACCCAGTTATTTCTTGGAAATTATGTTACAAATATTTATATCCATGGTATTGCATTTAAGTAAAAGTATTATTACTAGGAAAAATTCATACTTATCAGTTTTTGCTTCTACTAGTTGGGAATAAAGTCTTATTTTTTTCCCTCTTTCTTGCCTAACCTTTTGTACTCAGTATATCACTACATTGGTATTCGATGAAAATCCTGAATATAACACTTTCTGTGCTGTCTGTTGGATTATTTGAGAAAATCCAAGTCAAAAACATTTATTCAGGGTGTATTATGTGCAAGATACATGTTAGACACTGGGGATCCAGAGACACGAAAGAACAAGTCTCTGCCTTCAGGAAGTTAACATTATCCCTATCCATAGGAATATAATTTTTAGTCACATATTTTGAAAGATATTCTAGAGTTTGATGGCTAGAGGTGTTTTAAAAAAATCTTTTCATTTATTTATTTATTTTATTTTTCAGAAAGCTGGAACAATTTATTTTTTGTCTTGTGAGTTTTCATTTATGGTTTCTTGCAGTATAGCTCTGAAAAAACAGGCTTTAAGAAAACCCATTGTGATTCAAATAGAGATATTTGACTATACCTTTAAATCCAAATCACTCTTACTTTTACTGAATGTCCAATAACAGCCCCCAGTCCAAACCTCTGCTTCTCATTTTTAAGATTTTGATGGCTTAGAATGAGTATAAATAGCAATTGTTTTCTGTTCTGGACAGAAACCCTGAGGGCCTTCCCCATCCAGATTCATGCTTTTGTGATGGTAAACTAGGATGGTTTTTTTTCCTCATTTCTTACCTAGCCCTTGTTTCTTGTCTTTATTTTTGAACAGGACCAAAATGACAAGTTATAAATTAGAGTCAAGTTACAGTATGTTTGGCTATGGCTGATCAAACCAACAGGAGCTCAGAATGCTTGACCACAAGTCAGGTACAAGTAGGTCATGTGAATATTTGGGGTGAATTTTCTAAATTTGCACATCTCACTTTTCTTTGGAGCTACTTCAGTTCTGCTTTGCTCATAGAGCACAACACCTTCCTTGGTGAGGACACCTAATACTGGGAGGTCCTATGCCATTGTCTCCCATGTCACCCAATCAATTCCAAAGCTGTTCAGAGAGACCTTGAGAGTGTCCTTGTATTGCTTCTTCTGACCACCATATGAATGCTTGCTCTGTGGTATTCAAGCAACATGGCCAGCCCATTGAAAATATGCTCTTTGTAGTAGAGTTTGAATGCTTGGCAGTTCGAGAAAACACCTCAGTGTCTGGTACCTCATCTTGCCTGGTGATCTTCAGAATCTTCCTAAGACTAATTAAATGGAGCAATTTAGTTTCCTGGCATAATGCTAGTATACTGACCGTACACCTCATGGTACACTGAGACCAGCTCTTAGTCATTAAGTGGAAGTTGCCTCAGAGAAGCTGAGACCTGGGAAAGACCTTAATGTAAAAAGGCCAAAGTCACTCACTGAATCCTGGGCCACCTCCAGTCATCTTGACCTTTGCCTTGCCATTGGATTCCAATGGCTCTGAAGGAGAGAGAGCGAGGCTGACAACTTTGCTCAGCTCTCAGACCTCACTTAAATCTAACTCCTGGGCAAGTCAAGACAAGACTCATTGGTCTTCTTCAAGAGCAAAGGTCGAACAGATGAGGGTGAAATTGGGGAGGAGATTTAGAACAATATTTCATGCTAATTGTTTTTTATTTACAAATTTTTAAACTAAGTCTCTCCATTTAGAATAGGCTAGAAATGCAGGAGCTACTCACTGGTTTGTTCTAAATTGACAAGCTTAAGAACTTTAATCTGCTCCATTTCTCACCTCGACTGAATCACCCCTTTATATAAAACCTAATGCACTCCTACCCCTATGACTACATCTGTTCCCAGAGTTTCAGCATGCTGAACTTAGTGTGGATACCCAATTGACATATCCCACTGCAGCTCAGAACTCCCTAGCTTCAGTCTTCCTAGGAGCTGGTGTTATAAGAATGCCGGACTATGCCAGTTGTTCTTTAGTATTTGATTAAATTATCCACCTATGGTGCAATGGTCATATTCTGGATTTCTGGCAAATAAAGCATGTGGCTTTGAAAGTGTGGAAAAAGTCAAACATTGGTCTAGACTCTTCATTTTAATGGTTGGTGGTTGGTTGTTGTCCATCCTCAAAGAGGGTCCAAATAACATCAGTATGTTGGAGCCAAGGCACAGTGTCTCTGACTGTAGCTGATCAGACCCATATGAGCTTGGAAGGTTCTTTTACAAGTTGAGCACAAATAGTTCACATGGGTATTTGGAGTGGAGATGTCTAAATTTGTTCATCTCATGCTTCTTTTGAGATTATGCTTTGCTCCTAGAGTATGACATGGTCTTTGAGGAGGGCATGCCATGCTGGGTGGTCCTGTGTCATTATCTCCCATGTCACTCCATCAGTTGCAAAGTTCTTCAGGGAGACCTTATTGCAATAATCAGGCAAAAAGTAATCAACTGAATCAGTAAAATCAGCTGAGAATTGTTATGTAGCAGAAAATATTGTTTATGCAAACCATGCCCTGTGGCTTTAAAACAATGATCCATGTTCCATGCTTGGTATGTACACATACATATACATACATGCACACAGTCACAAGCACATGGTCATACCTGGGGTCTTTCCTTCTATATGCAGCCTGACCAGATTCCAGTTGATTGTGCTCAGTTCTGGAGTCAGTCATAGAAGAAGGATAAAAAAATTTAGAGAGGGTTTGTGGCAGTCATTAGAATAAATAAAGGTTTGGAAAGTCAACCACAGGTAAGGCAAAAGAAATGAGAATGTTTAATCTAGAGAACAGAAGAGTGAGGAGAGACTTAGGAATGGTCTTTAATATCCAAAGTATTTTAGAAGATGCTTAACTAACTCTTTTTTACCTTTTTGCCTGAGACAGAACAAGATAAAATAACCTTAAACTGTGATCCAAACAGTTTAGGGCAAATACAAGAGAAGAGTCAATTGTGGCTTAGTGGATAGAGAATTAACCGCAAAGACAGGAAGACCTGCGTTCAATTTTTCACTCCAACATAGACTACTATGTGGCCTTGGGTAAGTCACTTACTTCTCAATGCTGTAGTCAGTTTTCTATAATTCTCAGGGGAGATGCTAGCTTGCATTGAAAAAGATACATTTCCACACCAGGGAGCTCTTCATAATTATGAAATCATACCTACAACACCTATCCTATAAGGAAGAACATTTTGAGAGTGACAGTTGTTGAATATTACGATGGATTACCACATGAAGTTATGGACCTCGCTTCTGCTGTAAGAGTTGGGTAGATTCTTATCTAGGTACATTGTTATATATATGCAAAGATGAACGGATATATATGTAGATATAGATATAGATATGTACATATATACATATATATTGATGGTTCAATGCATCTTTAATGACTTTGATTGAGCTGTTTAAAACTAATGAGTGAAATATTTGAAAATCTTAAAGCAGGTATACTACCTTTGTTTTATGCATAGCTATTGAACTAGCTTATCCTAATACTTAAATGAATCTCTGAGATTACTTATTTGGGTTTTCCTGTAATGATACAGGTCACTAGGTCAGCCCATTCTGTGGAAATTTTGTCCATCACCTTGAGTGAATTCACCATAGGGATTCCACCCATCATTCAGGTGGCTTGTCTTGTTTTCTGGCTGATATTTTGCAGATGACAATCAGGCACTTAGGATGACCATGGTTATCTCTCACTCTTACCATTATGACCAAGGGGGAAGGGAGGGGACATCTTTTTCATTTATATATTTGTCCAACTAAACTAGTCTCTTTTCTCATTTTCATAAATGACATTCCATTTCCCATTTTTTCCCACGTGCCTGGAATGCACTCCCTCCTCACCTGTACTTATTAATATTCTGCATTTCCTTCAAAGCTTAGCTCCAACATGAGATACCCTCCCATCCTTAAGTTACTAATGCTCTTCCCCACTGCTGAAATTATCCTATGTATGTTTATATTTAGATGAGTGCATGTTTTCTCCCCTGATAGATCATAAGCTTTCTGACTAGTAATATGTTAGACACTGGGGACACAGTTGTCTGGGACATAATAGTTGCTTTAAAAATGCTTGTTGCTTGATTGCTTGGTCAACACTTGAACAGCAAGCCACTGGAAATTACATATGACCTTATTGTGTGAGCTATTTTGAAAGACTGTGTGATATAGTGCAAATCTAAGTGCTAGTTTTGCCACTATCTACTAGTTGTGTGATGCTGTAAGTCACCAGCCTTGCTGGGCTCAGTTTCTTTAACTATAAATGGAGTTGGGAAAGGTGATCTCTACAGCTCTTTCTAGCTTACTTCACTCCTTCACTCCTAGCTCTGCCCCTGAGCTTCCAGGCTTCTCAACCATATCCCAGAAGCCTTCTCACACTGGAATGTCCCTCTGACTTCATGGTGCCCTTCTCCAATTGGTGAGTTCCTCCTAGAATGTCCATTTTGGAGAAGTGCCCAGGTCAACCACGTTCATTCTTTTGTTCCTCTTCTGGCTCTACTCCAAATTTCTCCACTGTGGCCCTTAGTGGTACCTTCTTTCTCTGCACTCCCCCACCCCCATGATATTCAGCTCCCTTTTATATGATGTCTTCCCTCATTAGGGCAAAGGGTATAAGCATCTATATGGTACTTATGTGCAATGCACCATGCTAAAGGACTTTTTACAAATATTATCTCATTTTATCCTTGCAACAAAGCTGCAATATTACTATCTCTATTTTATAACTGAGGGAATTAAAGTAGATAGAGGTTATATGACTCAACCATAACTAGTCAGTAATTTTTTAAATTTATTTTAAGTTTTCAACATTCATTTCCACAAAATCTGAGTTCCAAATTTTCTCCCCATCTCTTCCTTCCCCCCACCCCAAAACTCCTTGCAATCTGATTGCCCCTTCCACCAATGTACCCTCCCTTCTAACACCCCTCCCTTCCCTTATCCCCATCTTCTCTCTTGTCCTGTAGGGCAAAACAAATTTAGAAAATAGAAATTTATCTATACCCCATTACCTGTATTTCTTATTTCCCAGTGTACACAAAAACAATTTTCAACATTTGTTCCTAAAACTTTGAGTTCCAACTTCTCTTCCTTCCTCCTTCTCCACCCATCCCCACTGAGAAGGCAAGCAATTCAACATAATCTGTATATGTGTAGTTTTGCAAATGACTTCCATAATAGTCATGTTGTGCAAGACTATATTTCCCTTCATGCTATCCTGTCCTCATTTCTTCTATTCTCTCTTTTGACTTTGTCCCTCCCCAAGTGTTTACTTCTAATTGCTCCCTCCTCCCATTTGCCCTCCCTTCCATCATCTCCCTGACCCTGCTTATTCCCTTCTCCCCTACTTTCCTGTAGTGTAAGACAGATTTTCATATCAAATTCAGTGTGCATATTATTCCTTCCTTGAGCCAAATGTGATGAAAGCAAGCTTCACTTTTTCCTTCTCATCTCTCCCCTTTTTCCCTCCATTGAAAAAGCTTTTTCTTGCCTCTTCTATGAGAGATAATTTGCCCCATTCCATTTCTTCCTTTCTCCTCCCAATATATTCTTCTCTCACCTCTTAATTTTATTTCTTTAGATATGATCCCTTCCTATTCAACTCACCATATGCCCTCTCTCTCTCTCTCTCTCTCTCTCTCTCTCTGTGTATGTATGTGTGTATGTGTGCGTGTGTGTGTGTGTGTGTGTGTGTGTGTGTAATGAATCCAACTACCCAGATACTAAGAAAAGTTTCAAGAGTTAAAAATATTATCTTTCCATGTAGGAATGTAAACAGTTCAACTTTAGTAAATCCCTTTTGATTTCTCTTTCCTCTTTACTTTTTCATGCTTCTCTTGATTCTTGTGTTTGAAAGTCAAATTTCTTTTCTTTTCAGCTCTGGTATTTTCATCAAGAATGTTTGAAAGTCCTCTATTTCATTGAATGATCATTTTTTCCCCCGAAGTAATACACTCAGTTTTGCTGGGTAGGTGATTCTTGGTTTTAATCCTAGTTCCTTTGACTTCTGGAATATCATATTCCAAGCCCTTTGATCCCTCAATGTAGAAGCTGCTAGACCTTGTGTTATCCTGATTGTACTTCCACAGTACTAGAATTGTTTCTTTCTAGCTGCTTGCAATATTTTCTCCTTGACCTGGGAACTCTGGAATTTGGCTACAATATTCCTAGAAGTTTCTCTTTTCAGATCTCTTTCAGGAGGTGATTGGTGAATTCTTTCAATATTTATTTTGCCCTCTGGTTCTAGAATATCAGGGCAGTTTTCCTTGATAATTTCATGAAAGATGATGTCTAGGCTCTTTTTTTGATCATGGCTTTCAGGTAGTCCCCTGATTTTAAAATTATCTCTCCTGGATTTATTTTCCAGCTCACTTGTTTTTCCAATGAGATATTTCACATTTTCTTCCATTTTTTTCATTCTTTTGGTTTTGTTTGGTAATTTCTTGGTTTCTCATAAAGTAATTAGCTTCCATCTGTTCCATTCTAATTCTTAAAGAACTATTTTCTTCAGTGAGCTTTTGAACCTCCTTTTCCATTTGGCTAATTCTGCTTTTGAAAGCATTCTTCTCCTCATTGGCTTTTTGGATCTTTTTTGCCAGTTGAGTTAGCCTATTTTTAAAGGTGTTATTTTCTTCAGCCTTTTGTTGGGTCTCCTTTAGCAAGCTGTTGACTCACTTTTCATGATTTTCTTGCATTGTTCTCATTGCTCTTCCCAATTTTTCTTCCACCTCTCTTACTTGATTTTCAAAATCCTTTTTGAACTTTTCCATGACCTGGGGCCATTGCATATTAATTTTGGAGGTTTGGGATGCAGAAGCCTTGACTTTTATATCTTCCCTTTATGGTAGGCATTGTTCTTTCTCATCTGAAAGGATGGGAGAGAATACCTGTTCACCAAGAAAGTAACCTTCTATAGTCTTATTTTTTTCCCCTTTTGGGGCATTTTCCCAACTAGTTACTTGACTTTGGGGTCCATTATCAAGAGTAGGGTATACTCTGGGGACCTGTAAGTTCTCAGTTCCTTCAAGGTGGCACAATCAAGGGAGAGGAGTTTACTTCTCAGGGGCCTCCAGTTCTGCCAAGCTCCTGGCCCATGCTCAGCGCTGAGATTCAGATTGTTGCTCAGTTCCTCCAGAGACTTGATGCACGGGCAGGGCCACCACTAAGGGCAGAGGTTCAGATCATTTGCTCAATTCCCCCAGGGGCTTTAAGCTGAACCATTCCAACAATGGATCCTGGCTACTGCTGGAGCCACCGCAGCCGCCCACCACCCGCTGCTGTTGCTTTTGCCACTGCCACCACCGTCTAAGGCCAGGGCTAAGGGAGGACCCTGCTCCTTTCTCCCTCTGATTGAAAAAGCCCTCTCACTGACCTTTGGCTCCTGTGGGTTAAGGGATCTGTGAACCACCCCTGCAGCCTGGGATTCCATCCTGAAGCCTGCTCCAGTCCTGCTCCTCCTGGTGCTGCATGGCCAAGGCTAGGCTGGGCTCTGCTCTCCATCCAGTGTGAGAGACCTGTCCCATAATCCTTCCAGGTCACCCTGGGCTGGAAATCTCCTCCACCCCATTGTTCTGTGGCTTCTGCTGCTCTAGAATTTGTTGAGAGTCTTGATTCACAGGTATTTTATGGGCTGTGGGGGAAGAGCTAGAGTATGTGTGTCTTTCTACTCCACCATCTTGACTCCACCCCCAACTAGTCAGTATTTATGGTCATATTTGAATTCAGGTCTTCTTGATTCCAGCCAGGAATTCCATTGCGTCAACCAGCTTCCTCAATTAGAATATAAGCTCCTTAAGGTCTGGGGCTGTCTTTCTCTTTCCTTGTATATGTATCCCCAGTGCTCAGCACAATGTCTGACGCATAGTAAGCCTAACATTTAATATATGCTTTTTGACTTGACTTTCAGTTATAAAATTATATGACTACAAACTTAATCTTTACCAGAAATAGTGAAGCAATTCATTGTTTTTGTATCACATATGTGTGTGTGTGTGTGTGTGTGTGTGTGTGTGTGTGTGTGTGTGTGTGTGCAGAAGAAAGTAGCAAATAATGAATCCTTCCCTCTGGACAGGTTCTTAGATTCTCAAAGCCATTGCTATGGTTTTTGTTTCTCTGAATGGTTTTTTATAGAAAATGTCCTGTAACAAAGATTGTACCTATCAGATTGTCTTGTCTTTTAGTATATTAAGCCAGCAATATATTCCCAGTCTGTAAATACTTCATTTTTATAAAAGTAATATGTTTTTATTTACTTTTATGTGTATATGTTAGCTCCACCTATAGAGTGTAAATTCTTTGAGGACAGGGACTAATTCATCTTATCTTGGTTTCAAAAGAGCCTAGGAGGGTGCCAGGCACAGAGTAGGTGCTCAATAAATACTTACTGAATTAAATAATGGTAAGGGAAGTCAATCAATCAGCACACATTTATTAAATACCTATTATGTGTTAGGCATAGAGTATACAAAGAAGTGTAAAGAAAGTATTAAAAAATTCAGGACCTATGGAACAAATTTTTTTTCTTTGCTATCAATCCTAAGCCTTTCTCAAGCACCACATTTTGAAAAGGTAAAATGTTCTTTTTTTCTTCGTACAAAACCTGGTATTCTGTAGGTCTCTTAAAAAGTTTCCCAAACCAATTGTTCCTGCTGTGATTATCCCCTTCAGGGCTCAGGTGTAGGCCTGCTTGCATTACACCTGCTTTGCTTTGTGGTCACATGTGGGCGATGCCATTCCACATTACTCCACCTTTCAAAACACTTGTATAATTGACTCACCCATTCCAGTTTCCTCTGGGACTAGTTTTGTGTGCCTTATCTACCCCACAATTGTGGGCAGGTGGAATTGTTCTCCATCATGTGATCTTTGGCCAGCTGTATGAAAGAGATGAAACTGCTCATTTCCATTTGTGACTGATATGAACACTACAAGAGATTACACTAGAAGTTGTGAGGTTTCTTGGGGGCTACTCGTTAGATATTGAGAAAGACTTGTTAAATACAAGGAAGGAGGACTTGGAGAGAAATCAGCTGATATTGAGGGGAATGAAAAGAATCACTGTTAACTCCATCTACCACCCCTTTTAAATCATTATAGATTCATTATAATCACAAAAATCTGAATAGTAAGCACACTACAGATGAGGGGCAGCATGGAATAGGAAGGCCTGGATTCAAATACTGATTCTGATACTTACTAGATGTTTAACCTTGAAAGAGTCATTTAATATTTCTAAATCTGTTTCCTCATCCATGATATGAAGATAATAATACCTGCAAAACCTATTCCATAACATTGTGAGTCATAAAAGACATACTTGTGTATATGTGTATTTACACATATATGTGTATTTACACACATACAGTGTGTAAATTTTAAGTCACTGTACTAATGCCCATTATTATTAAGTAGACAAAATGATTGACCGCCAAGGTAAAAGGAAAGTAGATATGTCTGAGAGGAATTAATGTCTGGAGAATATATATGGTAGGAACTCCAACAAAACATGTAAGATACTGGGTTTCTTCTCTCTTCAGCAAAATGTATTTATGTATTTCCTAATCTAAATAATGTATTTCTTCCATTATAAGAAATACTCATGTAACTAGACCAAACAGATAGGACCTTCTTAAATTGGGCATTGTCTGTGCCCACCTTAAATTCTTTTTATAACTCAGAATGTAAGGAATATCAGAGATCATCAAGTCCTACCTCCTCATTTTATAGGAACTGAGGCACAGGTTCCTGAGTGACTTGCCCAAGGTCACAGTATTAGTGAATGACATAGCTAGGTCTCCTGATTATCAATCTAATGCTCTTTCCATTGCCTGTTGTAGAAATGCTCTCCATTGATGTCGATTGGTAACTTGACTGTAATTTATAATCTTAGAGGTTTAACTGGGGCACAGAAATGTTAATTGACTTATCCACAGTCATACAACTAGCATGCTCTGGAGACAAGACTTCAGCCTGAGTCTTCATGACTTCAAAGTTAGCACTTTATATGTTATGAGATGCTGCCTGTCATATTTCTTGATATGAACTATTATCTAGGTAATAATAAGAAAAACTCACCTTATTATCAATAGTAGGATATAAGGTCTTAGAGGGAAGAAATAGGTCTTTTATATTTGTATCACTAGTGCTTGACATGTAGTAGGTGCTTAATAAATGTTGATCATTTAGTGTTTTATATTTGACTCATTTGGTTGTCACATTCTGTGAGGAAGATGGTACAAATAATTATTGTTCTCCATTTGACAGATGGGGAAATTGAAATGCAAAGAGATTTCACACCTAATAAAGTGTGGAGTCAGGACAACAGCCCAGGTCTCTTGATTCCAAATTTAGAGTTCATTCCATGACACCATAGCACCTCTCTAATAGTTTGTAGCATTATATTATTATATATTTTAGATATATATTACATATATATCTAATTGTTTGTAGCATTATATATATATTCTGAAAAATAAAGTCATTTTACATTACAAAATGGAAGTTTTACAATTCTCATACCAGCAGAATTTATATCTATAGTGTATTTTATACTCAGAATTGTGGAATAACAACATAGAAATCCTCAGTTAAGAGATCATTGGGCCATCTACTTTGGTAACTTGCCTTTGGCGATGGTCTATGCCTAATGTTACAGAGGAAGGCAAAAATAAAAACCATAATGCACCTGGTCAAGCATTGCTATACCATAAGGGGGAAATTCCTTCCTAACCCCAGCTGGTGATCAGTTTATGCCCTGAAGCATAGGGATTGATATGCCTTGTAACTTTTTAACCTAGTTAGTGTAACTGCCAATGTTATTCCTATTCATATAAATTTCTAATCCTTTTTTGAATCTTGCAAGACTATTTGCCTCAATAATATCCTGCGGCCACGAATTCCATAGGTTGATTATACGCTGCTTAAAAAAGTATTTCCTTTTATCCGTTTTAAATTTGTTGCTTTTTAACTTCATCAGATGGTCCTTGTTCTTGCATTATGGGGAACAGGCAGTTGGAATTGGCTTTTATTTACCCAATCATTTTCTATATTTCTATTAAAATCTGTTCTTTTAATTTTTCACTCTGGCTAATGCCATTTTGATCCTCAACAATATTAAGCATTCTTTGTTTATGTCATTTGTCTTCAAAAGAGCTCAAAGATCATCCATCAGTCTTGGCTAACATTCTAGCAATATCCCTATGGCATTTCTTATTTTCATTTTATTTATGAAAAAACAAAAATGAGAAGTCAAATGACTTGCCTAAGGTCACACACAAAATCATTGATTCTCCTTAAGGAAATCATTGTTTTCACTCTGCTATACTGCTCTTCTTTCAAATATCCTAACCTTCCAGTTCCTCAATCTATTTAATTCCCTCTTCTCCTCTTTTCCTGATCAGACTCCCTGATTTTTATCTGACAGTCTTTCCACTTTATTTAAAAAATCTTCAAAAACCAAAAATAAACCAGTATCATCCTACACATTATTCCTGTACTCCAGCCTCTTATGAAGAGATGCTTCCTTTGCTCACCCCATCTACAGTTGTTGTTATATGCAGAAGTGTGTCGGAGCCAGCTCGCAGGAGCTCCTGAAAGCCAAATGTTAAATTTTCAGTGTGAGCATTTAACCTCAAAAATGAGCAAAGGTTACAAACCAGACCGTGATTTATTGTTTTGTTGACTGTTTTGACTTAAGAAAGTGATGAATAAAAATGTTAATAACAGATTAAACTCAAAAGTGTGTCATGTGTATATAATACTACCCTCCTCCAAGAGAACCAGTTGTTAAACAAACATACCTATTCCTTTCTCCATTCTATCCTATCCCCCATTTCTAGCATATTGCTCCCACTATCATCCTTTTTCTGTTCTTTCTCCCAGTCTTTCTGACTCTAACTTTCCTTCCTTCTACCCTCCCTCTTTCTTTCTCCCTCTCTTTTTTAATATCTCGCTATCGATGATTTCCTTTCTTGCTGTTTCCAAACACACTCAAAACTTAAAACTCCTTAAAACACTCCAAACTCCATTCTTAAAAAATAATCTTTCCCAGACTCCACCATTCCTGCTAGCTATCATCTCATATATCTCTCCTTTTCTCATCCAAACTCCTGGAAAAAGTAACATACTCAGTTCCTCCACTTTTCCTGTTCTCAGTCTCTTCTAAATCCTCTGCAATTTGGTTGACAGCCTCATCTTAATCACCAAATATAATGGTCTCTTCTCACTCTTTATCCTTCTTGACTTCTCTTTGACACTGTTGACCACCCTCCCCTGGCTTCTTTTTCTCTTCTCTGGATTTCCATGACTGCTCTCTCTTGCTTTTCTTCCTGCCTGTCTGTCTGCTTCTTCTCTTTCTCTTTCACTCATTTCATCGTCTATGTGATGCCCACTACTGCAAAGTTTCGTTGTGGTACTGATCTTTTTTCTCTATATATTCTCTCATTTGGTGACCTCATCAGCCTCAATACATTCAATTACTATCTCTGTGCTGATATGCTTTCTCTCTCTCTCTCTCTCTCTCTCTCTCTCTCTCTCTCTCTCTCTCTCTCTCTCTCTCTCTCTCTCTCTCTCTCTGTCTCTCTGTCTCTGTCTCTGTCTCTCTGTCTATGCCTCTGTCTCTGTCTCACCTTGGTCTATCTCCTGAGCTCCAGGAGATAACATCCTATTGAACATTTTGAACTGTATATCCTATAGGCACCTCAAACTCAACATGTCCAAAACAAAGCTCACTATCCCCCCAGAATCATCCCAGACTTCCCTAATACTGCTGAGGCACCACTGTCCTTCTAATTAACTCGGTTTATAACATTGATGTTGTCCTCTACTCCTCACTCTCACATGTGGAGACATCTGGAGTCAGTAAGACTTGAGTTCAGATCTGACCTCAACACTTACTAGTTGTGTTACCCTGGACAATTCTCTTAATCTCTGTTTGCCTCAGTTTCTTTAACTAATAGATTTAACTAAGACTAATACTAGCACCTAAGTTGTTGTGAAGATCAAACGAGATTATATTTATAAAGATCTTAACACAGTGCCTCGCATGTAGTAGGCATGTTACGAATGCTATTTATTGTTATTACAAATCATCGTCCCTCAGGTATAAAATCTCAGTTAAAGATCTCAGGTTTTTCTGTCTCTTTCTTACCACTTACATAGCCACCACTCTAGTTCAGACCTTTGTCACTTTTTGCTCACTTTTCCCCCTTCTTATCTATAACTTTATCCATCCTTTCTCCATCTTATCTTACTTTCTACTATTTCTTCTTTTCATCCCCTTATCTTTCTAGTAGTCTCAACCAGGAACATTGCTTAGTTCTGTTAGTGGTACTTAAGACTCATAGGATTGATAATACCTGCTGTAAATCATGTTCATCTTAATGGATCTTAAACATACATTAGATAGGAGTATTATTTAAATAATGGATACAACAAATGCTCAGTAAATTTTAGTATTTCCTTTTTATTCCATAAAACCACAAAAATCAGACTAATAGAGTTAGATGGGATATTAGAGATCATTTATTCTACACTATACCAATTCAGGAATCATTGCTACTACAATGGTCTAGACCAGTAGGCATCTTGCCTCAAGTTGAAGACCTTCAGTGCTGGGGAACCTAGAACTTCATAAGGTAACCTTTTATTTTTTACCTTTTGGATAGCTCTAATTATTAGAAAAATTTTTTCTACATTGAATCTGTAGTTGCTTTGCTACACCTTCTGCTCATTGTTCCTCTTGGGTCAAGAAGAATAATTCAAATTCCCTTTTCATATGACAGATTTTCAAATCTTTAGAACAGTTATCATGCTGTCTCCTGCTCCCAAGTCTTTTCTTTTCTAGACAAAACACTCCTAGTTCCTGTAACTGATTCACATAAAGCATGGTCTCCAATTCCCGTGCTCTTTTTTTGGGTCTTGTTCAAGGTCCTGTTTTATAAGTGGCTCTCATAACTGAATACAATATAGTAGATGTGGTTTGACCATGGCAGAGTACAATAATAATATTATCTTGCTTATTCAAGGTATTATATCTCTCAATACAGTCTAAGAAATTTATACATGCCAGAGCCCACCTGAATTTGTATTATTTTTTATATACTACACCTCTCCACTTTGATGGATCCTTTTTGACGACCACATCACACACATATATTTTAAAGATTCTTGAAAAATGCAGCCATAGAGATAACTTTATTGCAAGGCCCTAATTATCATATACAATTTATAATATTCTTATGATAGTAAGGAATAAAAAGAATAAAAAACACAATGTGATAAGAGCTGAGCAAAAATATGGACTATATACAATGTAGCGTCCAGCAGAAGAGGAATTCCTGATAGGTAAGTAACTGTTTGCAGCTGATGTCATAAATGCTTCAAGCTTAGTTATCACCCAAAAGAGTTTGGCCTAACTGTCCATATATGCACACACATACAACACATATATATGTATGTATACATATATATATATATATATATATATATATATATATATATATATACGTACATACACATATGTGTGTATGTATAAAATCTGTGAGGTTCCCTTAACATACCTGTCTAGTAACTGTTTATTTGATAGAAAATGAGTTCCAGAGAAATGGGATTATATTGAATCTTGGTCTAAATTATTCTGATAATTGACGAAAGTGAGGTTTTAGATTGAAATCATCTGGATTACCCACATACACCACCCAAAAGCTTTGGTCACCTCCTCACTTCACTTTTTCTTCTTCTCTGACAATACAGTATCTTGGAATGATACACATAGAAATAACTATATATAAGTTTTCCACTAGATCGTTTTTCATTGATAGTTTACAACCCTACAGTTTTCACTGAAGAATTTAAAAAAAGACTTTTACAACCAAATGAGAGAGATTGAAGAAAAGTTAAAAAGAAAAATAAGAATAATACAAAAAAACAAGAAGATTGTGACAAGAAAGTCAACAATTGTTCATTCAAGTAAATTGAAAAGGAGGATTAAAGCACACATTCAGGTAATTTTTTTTTAAGTTTAGGGATATGAAGAATTTGAGCTGTTAAGGAACAGGAGGCAAATTCATGGACAAATAACTTGTTTGCTACCCTTTTCCTAACTCCGCTGCATTTTATTTTGTCTATGGAGCCATGGACTGGGTTGACACTAGGAAAATTTGTGAAGTAGGTGAATTTAATCTCTTTTCCCACTCACCTTCCTCTGTGTCCCTTTTCCTACCTTTCACTTTTTTTCCTCCACCCCTAAACATTTAGTGCTGTGAATTCCAGGTCTCTCATCTTTATAAGAAAGTGGTCCTGATTAGTCGTTAATATTATAATGCTAATCCAAATCATTAAAAATATTTTAAAGTATATCCACTCTGTCCAGATTTATAAGTTAGAATGTTTTAAAGTTCTAATCTCAATAGGGAATGTGTATGTTACATATCTATTATGTGTGTATATATATTATATATACATATATATATATATTTGTGTGTGCATACATGCATGTACGTATGCATAAAATCCAGCTCCTCATATTTCTCCTTGGAAGATTTGCATTTTAAAGAAAACGAAAGAAACCTCTAAGAATGTATTTTTAATTGTGCTATTTGAAACACCGTGCCTGAGGTTGAGTGTAGACATATGCTCAGAGTGTGTAAGTGAAGTTGTTTTTTTAAAACCAGTGCATTCAGGACTCTTTGTTTTATGAAGTTATAATAATCAAATAATTCATCACCAAATGGCCTATCTTTTAATTATGACTTTACCTACTTTTAGCTAGGATAATCCTCAGGAAACAAAGGGATTTTTTACTTTTATTTTTTTAGGGTGATTGTACTCAGAGCCCAGTAAGGTAGAATCTGCCAGAGCCTATGCTCCATTTTAGAGTTTAATAATTCCATGCTGAGATGAGACTTGAAGGTAGAACTTTGTGTAGGTCAGGAAAGAAGGTATTATCAAAGGTATATTTGCTTGAAAAAGATGGGTTGTTCAAGTAGCAAGTATGATGGATAGCTGAATGTCAGCCTGTGAGCTCCACTGGTATGCTTGAGATGTTAAGAAAATGTGGGGAAGGCACCAAGGCATATTGGGTGGTTCTCCTGTGGTGAAATTAGTGGAGGATTTGGACAGAGTTGTATAAGACAGGGAGGCATGGATGGGTTACAATCTGCATTCCTGAGGGAAATATGTGATCATTGAGATCATAGATCCATTGACATATCTGAATTTGCCATTCCTGGGGAGGAATATGATATTTAACTTCCCCTCTTTACTCATATATCCCTTTAGGCCTACTTTGAACATTTATATAGGAATGTACATAAAATGTAAATATACTTCTAAATATATAATGTACATGTAAGTATACATGCCCATTTCTCTTTTTATATCTAAAGATCACATGAGAAAATATTTCTATAGCACTTAGCACAATGTCTGGCTTATTCCCTTCCCCTCCCATCCCTCCTCCAAAGATGCTGTGACTAACTGTGCCACATGATTATTTATATGAGAACCTCCCTAGAATATGGTTCAGTGTCCCTTTAATGCACTTCCTGTGCATGAAGCCAATCCTTTTGGTTTGTTTGAGGCTACTGGTAAACCTATGGCTGTATATCACTTAGGCTCTACTTCTGTGCAAAATGTGTCATTCTATTTCTCAGCACTGGTTCTTCCATTGGCTACTGTTTCTGAGCCGTCCACAACTATGCTGGATCATTTGAAGTTGTACATCTTGCAACATTTCTTCTGACCACCCTGCTTGCTGCTGTCCCACTTGAATTCCCAATATAGCAGCTGCCTGTGTATCCTACTGTACGACATGATGAAGTAAATTGGAGCTCTAAAAACAGATGTACTGAAGCTGCAAGAAGCTGTAAGTATGGCCAAAAATAACAATGCTTTACAAATGAATCTAGTTACACAGCCAAGATCATTACTAAAGCATTGTATCCTGTTTTCAGTTTTATATCAAAAAAAGGGAAAATTTGTAGAAAATTCAGGAAAGAGTCATGAAATCAGATAAAGAATAAGAAAGAGGAACTATAATAATAACACATTTATAGAACAACCTGAAATTTACAAAATGCTTTCCTAAAAACGACCTGGGATGTACATAATATAAATGTGATGATTCTTTTTTTCCTATCCTTCCCCTGCTGAACCAACTCTTCTTTAGAGTTTCTTATTTCTTATTTCTGTCAAATGTACTACTATCTTTCCAGTCATTCAGTTTTGCCAACTAGGCAAAATTCTCAATTCTTCACTCTCCCTCATTTTCCATCATTTGCCAAGTCTTGTCAATTTTACGTCTAAATCATCTCTTCCACCCATATCTTTCTGCCTATTTACATGTCCAGCACCTTAGTTGAGGCCCTCATGGCCTCTTGCCCAGATTATTGTCTTTTAATTGGAGCCCTGCTTCTAGTTCCTTTTCTCTTCAAGTGACCAAAAAAAAAAAAAGCCATCAAAACCTTCCTACACATATATGAAAGATTTATACTTGATGCTGTTTCAAATAAAATTTAATCCTCATTTAAAAAATAAGTAAATTGAGGTTTAGGTAGGTTTAAGTGACTTGTTCATGTTTACCTAAAGTAATAAGTAACAGGTTCACAGAGTCACGCAATTTTACAATTGGATTAGACCCCAGCAGTCATCCAGTCCCACTCATACCTGAAAAGGAATTCTTGCTACAGCATATTTAACAGGTGCTTTAAAACATCCAATGAAGGAGAAGTCATCACCTCCTGAAACAGCCCATTCCAACTTAGGAGATTTTCTTTCTATAAAACTTAAATTTATCCCTTTGAAACTTCTAAGCTTTGCTCTGACTTAATATTGCAGCAAATCTGGAACACTCAACAGTGGCCATTGGATAGGAAAATATCAGTTTACATGCCAATCCTAAAGAAGGGCAATGCCAAAGAACGTTCAAATTACCAAACAATTTTTCTCCCTTCACATGCCGGCAAGGTTGTGCTTAAGATTCTGAAAGCTAGGCTTTGGCAATATGTAAACTGGGAATTACCAAAAGTGTGGGCAAGTTTTTGAAGAGGCAGAGGAACTGGAGAACAAATTACCAACATTCACTGGATTATGGAGAAAGCAAGGGACTTCCAGGGGAAAATATCTGCTTCTGTTCCATCGATTACACTAAAGTCTTTGACTGTGTGGACACAACAGTATGTGGCAAGTTCTCAAAGAGATGGGAGTACCAGATCATCTTACTTGCCTACGAAGGAACCTGCATGCAAGTCAAGAAGTAACAGTTAGAACTGAACATGGAACAGCTGATTGGTTTAAGATCAGAAAAAGAGCAAGACAAGGCTATGTATTGTCACCTTTTTAAATTTAACTCATGTAAAGTACATCATGCAAAATGCCAGGCTGGATGAATCAAGAGCTGGAATTAATGTTGCCAGGGGAAGTATCACCAATCTCAGATATGCAGATGATACTACTCTGATGACAGAAAGTGGAGAATAATTAAGAAGTCTTTTGATATGACTGAAAGAAGAGAGTGTAAAAGCTGGCTTGGAACAACATTAAAAAATACCCTAAGGTCTTATCAACTGGTCCTATTGCTTCCTGACAAATAGAAGGGGAAGAAATGGAAGCATTGTCAGATTTCTTTTTTATTTGGGGGTTTAAAGATCATTGCAGAGAGTGACTGTGGCTATGAAATTAAAAGACACTTGTTCTTTGGAAGGAATGCTATGGCAAATTTGGACAGCATACTAAGAAACAGACACATCACCTTGCCAACGTCTGCATGATCAAAGTTATGATTTTTCCAGTAGTAATGTACAGTTGGGAGAGTTGGATTATAAGGATAGCTGAGCACTGCAAAATTGACATTTTTAAATTGTGCTTTTGGAGAAGACTTTTGAGAGTCCCTTGGATAATAAGGATATCAAATCAGTCAATACTTAAAGAAACTGATTTGGTCTATTCATTGACAGGACAAATAGTGAAGCTGAAGCTTAAGTACGTTGGCCACATAATGAAAAAAACAGGACTCATTGGTAAAGAACCTGATGCTAGGACAGATTGAAGGCAAAAGGAGAAGGTCACAGCAGAGGATGAGATGGATAGACAGTGTCATGAAAGCAATGAACATGAGCTTGGACAGACTTTGAAAGATAGTGGTGGACAGAAGGGCTGGTTTTCATGAAAAGTCAGACACAACTGAACAACTGAATGACAGAAAACCTTTGTTCCTAATTCACCCTTCTGAGGCAAAACAGTATAAATCGAATCCTCTTTCCCACATGACAATCCTTCAAATACTTGATGACAGCTATCATGTCTCCACTGAATTTTCTTTTCTTCAGACTAAACATCCCTAGTACCTTCAATAAATACTCATATGATATGGTCCTTAACTATTTTGCACACAAAATTGTTGTCAGCACACACAATTGAACATAATACTTAATATGTGATCTGGTGAGGACAAAGTCCATTGGGTTATTATATCATTATTTTTGGAAACTATGTCTTCAGTGAAGTCCAAAAACAGATTTGCCTTTTTTTTTTGGCTTTCACATTATGCTTCTCTCTCATATTGAGTTGGTGGTCTGCTAAAACTCCCATTTTTTTGACAAACTGCATTCTAACCAAGCTGTCCCCATCTTGTAACTTGTCACATTGATTTAAAAAAATCTATGTAACAGATCCCTATTGAACTTTACCATATTAGATTTATCCAAAAGATTCAGCCTGCCACGATATCATTGAATTCTGTTATCCTATGGGTTTGCTGTCACCTTCAGCTTTCTGTAATCTACAGATTTGGTAAATATGCCTTCTACACCTATAGTCAAGTCACTGAAAAAAGTTAAAAAGTCAATCAAAGATTTCTGGAGATCTCTCATGGAGACTCCTGCCAAGTTAAAAAAAAATGAACAACACAATATTCTTAATTCTGAATCTATCTAATTGTACCATCATTCCTGTTCACATCTTTCTATCTCACAAGGACGTGAGATAATTTATCAAATGTTTTGCTAAAATGAAGGCAAATTATATCTATGATATTCCCAATTTACCAACTTAGTAACTCAGGAAAAATGTGTTGTAAAATTAGACTAGCATGATAATTCTTTTTAAAAAGTTATCAAGCATTTCTTTGTTCTTTATCCCAAGGCTTGACCTGTTTTTGATGAAGACATGCTGACTCTTTATAATCACTGTTTCCTTTTCTAGATTCACTACTCATCTCTTGAAAATCTATCCTAGAATTTTCCCAGGAATTAAAATCAAACTCCTTGGACTATAGTGTGTAGACTCTATCCTTTTGTTATTTTTGAAAATTAACACAATATTTGCCCTTTGCCTATTCTGTAGTGCTTCTCCCATGGGGCAGCTAGGTAGTGCAGTGGATAGAACACCAGTGCAGGAGTCAGGAGGACCTGAGTTCAAATCTCACCTCAGACACTTGACACTCACTAGCTGTGTGACCTTGGGCAAGTCACTTAACCCCAATTGCCTCATTCTGGGTCATCTCCAGTCATCCTGGTGAATATCTGGTCACTGGATTCAGATGGCTCTGGAGAAGAAGTAAGGCTGGTGACCTGCACGGCCCTCCCTCACTCAAAAACAAAGTCAAGTGCAAGTCATGTCATTATTTTTCTGATGGCATGGTCTTCTTTGGCAATGAAGGACGAACACAGTCATGCAAATAT
This sequence comes from Notamacropus eugenii, assembly GCF_028372415.1. Lineage (NCBI taxonomy): Eukaryota > Metazoa > Chordata > Mammalia > Diprotodontia > Macropodidae > Notamacropus > Notamacropus eugenii. Next base: position 158,900,703 of record NC_092872.1, read on the forward strand.
CGCTAGCAATGGCTCAAAATTCACAACTATCTGACAGAACTTTCTGTACTTGAGGATGGACTGGGCCAAATGTGATAATAATTATCAAGGCAGCTAGGTGTTCACTTACTATTGCAAGGACTGTTTATTGAGGCTTTCTAGCATGGTAGTACTTGGTGATGGAACCAGGATTTGAACCTATGTATCCTGACCAATTCCATTACATAATATGGAAGTTTAAGGATCTGAGATTCTTTAGAAAAAAAAGGGAAATGTAGAATTAAATTTTGAAACAGTCTTTAGGTGTTTGAAGAATTGTTGATTGATTACAGGCTGTTGACTAGTTGTTTTGCACCTCCTTTAAAACAAAAAAAAAAGAAATAGAGTCAAATTATGTAGAAATTAGTAGTAATTATGTAGAAATTAGTAGTAAAGTTGGTGTAAACAGCTGGAGAAAGGGGGCGGAGAGAAAAACAGATAAGCTTTTCTTTAGCCCTATTCTACATATCTAAAATGAAATCAACAGATACATATTGACATCTGTGGTGTGCAAAGCACCATTACTAGTTGCTATGAGGGAAACAAAGAAGAGTAAAAACATATTCTTTGCTTACAGATGACCTAGGGAGATGATGTAAACTTGTGTAAAGTTATATAATAATAAAGAAAGAAAGAGCCATAGACCAAAAATAGAAAAGCTATAACATAGAAGTACATAGTTGGCAAATGACCAATAAAGATAATAAGTGCTCTAGGAGTTTGGAAAGGGAGAGAAAATATCAGTCCAAAGGACTCACAATGTTGGGGGACAGTCTGGGCTTTGTCTAGATAGGCACATACCTTCTTGTTTTTGCTTGTGTGTACATTTTTGAGCAAGGTCTTTGTTGATTCCCTCTGAATGTCTACATGTATCTTTTATAATGTATTCTCTAATATTTCCTCTGTCACACCATTTTTTTTTGCCTGTGCTGATTTATTACTATCCTGGAGATCTTCAGATTTTCAAGTTTCATGAGAAGTAAGATCTTCCACGACCTCTGAATTTCAAGTCATTTCACTGGCCACTATTGACTAAATCCACATAAATATGTAGATTTCTTTTCTCAACCTAAAGTCTCTTTCATTTCCCCCCTCTCCTTTCCCTTCAATTCTTTCCTTCAGTTACTTAATCCTATTATTGCGTTCATAGACATTCCAATTCCTTGCTATTGCAAAACAAAAAATAAAATAAAATTCAGCAACTATTCTGCTTTCTTCCTGGGGGAAATCCCCTGTTTTCCCACTCTCCCTTCACTCACTGAGAGAATGAGTTTCTGTCTTACTTCCCAATGCCATCATCAGACCAATGAGTGGCTACCATCTTTTAGATTTTTATTTGGAACTTGTACTTTATTTGGAGCAATCTCCTTTCTTTTATTCACCATATCAACTTGTATGCAGCCTTTTCTATTAATGTATCCCCAGCCCGGAAAATCAAATCCACTTTCTAAATGGCTCTATTTCATCATTTGCTTCTTCTTGGTAACTTCAGTGACTCTATTGACAACCCGTAAGATACCTCACCTTCACGATACATCAATTTTCCGGACTATGCCAACCTTGTGACCGTGTCACCAAATGCACCTTTGCTGTTATCATTAGCAAGTGTTGGCTTTACCTTTGAAAACTCTACTGTGGGATTCCCCATTACATATTATTGTCTCCTTGCCCATACCCCTTTCTATCTATATTCTCCTCCCTCTGAATGTACTTTCTGCCCTCACTAGTACATTTAATTTGTCAGTCCTATACACTACAGATATCAATTCTTTGCCATTTTGGATTCCCTCTTTATGATGAATTCCTGAAGCACAATTATCTAGTTCTGCCTTTACCATCATCCTATACACCTCTGACTCTCCTAAACTCTCTTAATACCTAAACTTCCAGCACCTTCTATGTATTTCTTGCACTATAATAGTTTTAGAGAAAAATGTATTCAAAATTTTGTGATGTCCTCCCCACAAAGACATATTTAAGGCCTTCCTATATTTTGAGGCACTTTCATTATTGAACACAGAAGTAATGCTAATCATAAAGGTTGCTAGTTTGATCTGGGTTAATTAGTCTACGCAGGTAGTGCCCTACTCAATTTCTAGAGAGCCAAATTTGAGGTTGGGCTTATAACATACATGTGAAACTCTCTTCAGATATAAGAGGAGGAGAAAACTTGAAAAAAATGAATTGATCTTTATTTCCTTTTCAAATGTTAAAAAAAAAAACAACAAACCTCTTAAAACCAATTAGCTAATTCCAAAATGATGCTTCTTATGGATTATTTTTCTTAATGTTTGAGTTTTTCCTTGTTTTTTTTCAACTAGGTGCTTTTTTGTTATTGAAGATTATAAAATAGTGAATTAGCCAATTCTGCTTTTATAGACTGAAGGATGAATTTCTTTTGAAACTTCTTTTTCAGGTGTGGGGGCATTTAATTTCAAAATATGAAGAAAGCAAGAGTAGGCAGTTGTTTAAAAAATAGAAAAGCCCTTAATATTCAATGTCACATTTATTGCTATAAAATATTTCTCTCTCTCTCTTAGACATCTGGTTCCCATTATGTATAGTATTGGGTACTTCAGTTCACTAGCCATTTTGCATACAAAATAGCATGCTACCAAAATTCTCATTGGTATCAGTTGGTACGTGTTTTCTCCGAGTCATTTTATTTGACAAAGGTTTATAGGCAATGCATCTATTATCAGCTTGAACCTTGAATATGCAGAAAAGAAAAATTAATTTGACTCCAATACTCACCTCAAGGAGTAAGTTATTTAAAACTAAGAAATGAACTTCACAAAGAAGTTCTTTCTTTTATGTGTTTATTAGGGAAAAACTGGGTTGAAATAATAACAAAAAGTGAGCAAAATGTATGAAAACTGAAGTGAATATTTTCTATTAACATTGACCCAGAAATGAGAGATGCGATATGGAATGTTTGCTAATGAGTCATGAATTTCACTGTAATTGCTTCCACATTTAGGATAGTGCCTTTCCTAAACCATCTAATCTTTGACATATCCTACAACAATCCCATGTGTTGTAAATGATTTTGCTTTATTTCTTAGGTTACTATTAAGAGCTTATTTTATGGTTCATTTCATTTTCTTTTTATAACACAAACACATACACACATACACATACATACCCCAAACCACACACATATACACACTCAATATGATCATGCTCCATATCTGTTGTTCTATATATTTCAAGACTAAATAATTTTGAAACAAGAAGGAAACACTCATTTCTCTCTCTGCAAATCAAAGCAAATACACTAAAAAAATTGAAATATAGTTCATTTTAGAACCTTAATTCAAGACTCAGAGAATTAAAATGAAAGTGCTTACATTAACACAATGCTTTAAGATTTGCAAAGCAGTTTGTAATGCATTACTTAGTACATGTCATTCCTTCCTCACAAAAGCCCACAACAGTTGATCATTGTTATCACCACTGGATAGAACAAGAAACCAATGGTCAATGAAGGTAAGTGATCAGCTCAGAGTTACATAGTTTCTAAGGAGGGATTTGAATTCAGATCTTCTGACTAAGTTAACATGTTCTATTAAATATTCCATGTTGCCTCTCAAAAAAGTAGCAAATGTTGTTTTATAATATTCTCAGACTTAAGAACCTATAATAGAGTTAGTAGAAAAGCCAGTATTCAGTATGGTAATAACAACTTACGAATGACTTTTAAAAACTGTTCACAGTATAAAATGCTCTATTAACATTATATTACTTTAGCACTTAAAGTGACTAATTTTAATTGCATGATTAGGCCTTTGGCAAAAAGTCAAGAATGACTTGATATGGAGAGTATTTTATCCCTTTAAGATGATTAAAAGTGGATTTACTTGGGGGGGGGGGGGAGTGAAGGGGAAGCTTTGTTTCTTTCATAAGAAACAGTGTCAGAAGCAAACAATTACTTTCTGGTTGAATTAAGAAGAAAGTGTCAGAGTTTTTGTTGTTTGCTTTTTACTTGACTCACAAAGCAAGAAGCCAAGCATGTGAAATGTCTGTCTATTACTCCTTGCTTTTCCTTCCATGAAAACTACTTGGAGTCTGTTCGCAGAACTTGTAAAAGTTGTCTTGAAGATACTGCAGGAAGATTCATCTCTAATGCGCTTCATTGGGAATTAAGGTGATGTTTTCATATATTTGGCTTTTTTTGTTATCTTTCAGAACTCCTTGTGGCAAAATCAGTAATAAGGCATTTTCTATGTGCCAGGCACTGTCCTAAGGGATGAGAATTCAAACATAAGTAATGGAGACAGTCTCTACTCTCAAGAAATTTATATTCTAATGGGAGAAAATGACAATAATAATAACAGCAAAAACATATTTATAGAAAGCTTTAAGGTTTCCAAAGCACCAAACAAATATTATCTCATTTTTTTCATGACAACAACCCTGGGAAAGAGGTGCTATTATTACCCTTATTTTATAGATGAGAAGACTAGGGCAGAAAGAAGGCAAGTGATTTGTCCAGGGCTACATAGCTAATAAATATATGATGCTGGATTTGAACTTAGATCTTCCTGACTCCATGTCCTGTACTCTTCTAAGCACTGTGAGACCTAAGAGGACTTAGAAAGGAGGTAGGGGGAAGTATGTAGTAGAGGTATGGCTCTAAAATGGTCAGGAGGTGATGTGGAGGCCTGGTTGAGGGCAAGATGAAGAAAGTTGGAGGATGCCTGACATGAACTTCATTACTATACGGAAATAGTTTTCAATGTATTTGAGAGAAACGTAAGCAATTTACCATGAGATCGTAGACCCAGTTACAGTGTCTTGTCCAATTTCAGGAAGCTCCAATCAATTGGCTACACAGCAAAAGTCTTGAAGGATCAAATAAGCAATGAATATAAAGCATTTTGCAAGCCTTAAAATCCCAATCATTATTGTTTGTTACTATTATTTTCCTATAGTTACAAGGTCCCTAGTCTGGTAATGAGTTCATTCCCTGAGTTTTCTACTACATTCTTGTTGAGTTCAAGCAATGTTGATTGATACAGGGATATGTGGTAAATGATTAATGATCAGGTTCTGGAAAAACCAAGTGTATACATACACTTTCAAGCTTTATTTGCATTCATAACACTTTTTTCCCTGACAATCAACCAAATAACAAATCAGTTCCTGATTTATAGGGACTACAAGTTTCTGAGGTGGAACTGTACTCACACTGAAAATTTAACAGTTGCTTTACTGATCTTTTAGAGCTGTCTCCAGAACAGCTGTGCCATAGGGTGATGAATTTTTTGGCCATGGTAATTTTCAAAGTTCTTGTGCTAAGTCGTAGGGGAATGGTGATCTGCCTCCATAGAGAGAATATCCAGATGAATGACAAAACAAGGCATTGAAGTACTGAAATTTTGTGATGTAGCAAGTATTTTTGAAAAGTAAGATGCTTCTCTCTCAGTTATAAACAACAACGTTTAGAATTTCCAGAAAAAAAAAAGAAGGGTAGAATTTAAGGAAGTAATATTCCATCTAAAAAAGTTTTCATTTTGATTCAGATTTTGAATTTTTAATACGAATAGACTTTCTCAATATGCCTTTCTTTGTAGATTGCAAGAGAATAATTGAGTGGCAAGATGTAGCTGTTCTCATTGGTGGAATCTTTGCTGATTTATGTATTTGTACACGTTATACTTTTAGAAAGGAAATGTACATGAACTTCAGGTTTTTGGGTCTCCTGTCACTGGCGTGCAGATGGCCTAGACTGAAGAAAAATTGATTTTTTTCCCCTCTTTTTCTTGACCTCAAATCCATTCAAATAAATGAAGTATGACCCTTAACACCTAAATTAGAAAGGGAAGATATTTAGTTGTGAGTATGTTTTAGATATCTTTTCTAGAATTTGATATTTCTACCTATATTATATACAGTTTTCTCCAAACTGATGGTGCTTGTGAGAACTGAGTTTCCACACATTTTCTTCAAACCTAGCATTTCTCTCTTTGTGTTCAAATCACGGGGCAGAAATATTTTATATTGACTAGAATTGGTATGAAAGAAAAGGAAGACAAGATCATACCCAACAGCACATCAGTTATAAAAATCTCCTCCTAAAGGTTTGCCTAAATCAGAAAAAGCAACAGCTCTCCCTCTTCTTGAATCTTATTATAAATGCTATACCTCCTATGCAAAAAGATAGTGATTCACCAATTTAGTTCATAAACTCTGTGTAGGCTTCTGTGGCACATGATAACATGCATTTTTTCTTTGTGCATTCTTTTCTGATCTTTGAATATGTAATGACATAAAGCATCACCTTTCATTAAATCCATTTATATGGCAATGCTAATAGGATAAGAATTTCAGGCAATATAATTTTGCCTGCCTAATAATTGGTTGGTTGAAGGGGAGGTGATATTTGAATCATTAATTACAATTCTCATATTCATAGTTGTTTCATCTAGAATCTCTTCTTTTCTGAGGGTTCTAAAGCTCTTTATGTATTGTCATAAGTACCCCCTCCACAAACACACACAAAGTGGAAAATGACACAACTATCTGAGTTAGGAATAGATGATTTACATCCCCCCCTCCCCAAAGTATTCAAACAATTGAAGCAAAAGTAGTGTTTTTATCCTTACTTGAGTTGCCAAGATAATTTCCTCAATTTTCCACTTACGCAAGTAGATATAGCATTAATCAGTGACAAATGTTATTTCAAAATCATGACCAATATGTGTGTGTATTGTTTTTGCTGGAATGAGGCAAACATAAATATTACCTGTTGCAAAAGCCCTGATTAATTCTAGATTTTCAACAGGATTTTTTTATTTTGATGCCTTCTTGGTTTTTGTCTTTGGTAAAGGAGCTTAGAATATGTGAAGATGTACAGCTTTATGTTATATGGAGTTAGAGATAGAAGGCCCATTAGTGATTATCTTATCCAACCTTCTTATTTTACAGATGAAGAAACTGTGGTATTAGTTACCTACTTGTCAATTAAATGAAACATATCTTGGATGGGGCAAGAAGAATGATATTTATGTTCATTTATTACTACCTAGAAATCTTTTTTTTTTTTTTTACAACTTATGTAGTAAGTGAACATTTAAAAGGTTTTCCCTGAGGGTAGGGTATTATAACATTTTTCATCTTTCTTACCTTATTGTTAAGGAAAGTAAATATTTTTCAATAGGATTTAATATGATCATGGTTCATAGGACTTTTAGAGATGGAAGGCATCCTATGGATCAATTACTCCAACATCTCACTTTATTGGTGAGAAAGGGGAGGCAAAAGGAATTGAAGGGACTTTTCCATGGAAGTATGAATAGCAAGTAGCTGAACGGTAACTTGAAAACAGGCCCTTTTACTTCAGATCCAAGGCTTTTCCTCTATACTTCACTAATTCTTTCAGTGTGGACATTTCTATTAAGTTTGTTTGGCATTTTGAAGAATATAGAAAATATTTTAGGTCATTAGGGTACTGTTCAAACTACATTATAGTATTAATTAGCTACAATGATCTTAAATGGCTTTTAGAACCCAGTATGAAGTTGAGAAAAGGTAAGCAACCTAAAACTATGTGACTTTAGAATCCTCAGAGGTTCTCTCAAGATCTTCATGGGTAAAATGGAGACCATGATACTTGTCCTGCCTGATCTGAGGATGTTAGGGAAAGTGTTTCTTAATAAAATCACAAACTCTACATTATAAAAATCTTTGAAAAAAGCATGAAAGTTTTTTTTTAACCTGGCAATTAGTTCTGCTGAATTGAATTTTACTTTGATAGAAGGTAAGCAGCATACAACTAAAGAAATAATAGAGGACTGGAAATGTAGCTACAATGGGGCTAGATGGTTCAGAAATTTGTATGAGGAATCTATATTTATTGTGGATTTAAGACTTAGATATTAGTTTAACAGAGTGAAAATTAAAGGAGATGTCAGCAAAAACATTCCAGAATTATAAAAACTTATAGTTTTATCACAAATATTTAAAAGGAAATACCTATTTGTCCTTAAAAAATTATGTGGTGGCTTAGCCTGTAGTACTTTGGGAGATGAACAAAAAAAAATCATACTCAACTGGTTAGAATATAATGCTGAACTTCCACCAAAGTGTCCAAGTTAGGAGTAGAATAATGTTGGTCTGGGGAAAAATTCTGGCATCTTTTAAGAATAATATATCTGGGATCATTTCCAGTTGTCTTGATCTATATCTTGCCACTCCAGATGGTTTTGGAGGAGAAAGTGAGGCTGGTGACTTTGCACAACCCTCCCTCACTTAAATTCAACTCACAAGTCATGGCATCATCTTCCTCATATCATGGTCCTTTTTGAGAATGAAGGACAAGCATTCCTAAAGAAAGATCACTTAAAAAATTGATGTAAAAAACCAGGTGTGTTTGAGAGGGGGATATTTAGCTTTAAACATAAGCATCATCATTTCTCTTTTATCAAGTGGTCTGAGAGACTCACTGAAATGACTGCCATGAGCTTGTCAGCAAATCTAACAGAGTTCAATATTAAAGAGGGATGGCGAAGCTTTTACTCAGACAGCATTTGTCCGGGAAGGATTTGATATGTAATCTAAATTGCATTATTGATGAGTGAAAGAGGATTGGAACACAGATAGCAAAACACTCTCATGGAGTTAACCAGTTTAGTAAATAAACCATTGTGAACAACTTTTGGACATTGAGTGTTTTCATTTGTTTGTTTGTCTTCTTACTTTTATCCTCCCTTACTCAACTTTCCCTCAATCTCTTCTATTTCATTATTGACACCAGGACATTATTTTGTGCAGGAGACATAGTGACACTTAATCAATGAATGAAAAGGATACAAAAACCACATGATTTCATAGGAGTATAGAAATCACTTAAACCAGTGATGTCAGACTCAGATAGAAATTGGGACTACTAATCCATTAATTAAGAATCTCTGCAGATGACATATTGACTTCATTTTAAAATGTAATATCATCTAGGATGTATTGTATTTTATTTATTTTGTTAACTATTTCCCAATTACATTTTTAAGGACAACTAGATGGCACAATGGATAGAACACCAGACCTTAAGTTAGGAAGATTAATTTTCCTGAGTTCAAATCTGGCCTCTGACACTTCTTAGCCTGTGACTCTGGGCAAGTCACTTAACTCAGTTTGCCTCAGTTTCCTCATCTGTAAAATGAGCTGGAGAGGGAGGAGCCAAGAGGGCAGAGTAGAAAGACACACATACGCTACCTCTTATTCCACAGCCCATAAAATACCTATAAAGAAGAACTCTCAACAAATTCTAGAGCAGCAGAAGCCACAGAACAACGGAGTGGAGGAGATTTGTAGCCCAGGGTGACCTGAAACACCAATGGGAAAGGTTGGTCATGCACCGGACCACAGAGCAGGGCCCAGTCCAGCCTTGGCCATGCAGCACCTAAAGGAGCAGATCCAAATAGGCTTCAAGGACAGAATCTCCAGCAGCAGCACAGATCCCTCAACCAAAGGTCAGTGAGAGGGTTTTTTTCGGTGGCTGAGAAGGAAGCAGAGTGTCCCTATAGCTTGGGCTTCCTCAGGTGGCAGCAGTAGAGGCAGCAGCAGACTGGGCTCCCAAAGCAGGCAGTAGCCTGCATCCATTGTTGAAGGTCTCATTGCAGACCCCCTGAGGGAACTGAGCCCTGTGTGGCTGCCCTGCCCCTCCTGAGCAGCTGATCTTAATCTCACACTGCAGCTCTGCCCCCGCCTAAAACCCCTGAGGCTTTGGAGCAGCTCATCTGAATCTCAGCCCCCAGTGCTGGCTTGGCAGAACTGGAGGTGAGGTAGTTGTGGAGAGGAAACTCAGAAGTTAAGTAACTGGCTGGGAAAATGCCCAAAAAAGGGAAAAAAAATAAGGAGAACCAAAAAAATGCTGAGGAAAATAACAGCTTTAAAAAGAGGCTAACTCAATTGGAAAAAGAGGTCCAAAAAGCCAGTGAGGAGAAGGAGGTTTTAAAAAGCAGAATTAGCCAAATGGAGGAGAAGGTTCAAAAGCTCACTGAACAAAATAATTCATTGAAAGAGAGAAATGAGTTCAGGGAAATGAATGACTATGAATTAAACCAAGCAGTTGTGAAACATCTCATTGGAAAAACAACTGACCTGGAAAATAGATCCAGGAGAAACAATTTAAAAATTATGGGACTACTTGAAAGTCATAATCAAAAAAAGAGCCTAGTCGCTATCTTCCATGAAATTATCAAGGAAAACTGCCCTGATGTTCTAGAATCAGAGGGCAAAATAAATATTGAAAGAATCCACCGATCACCTCCTGAAAGAGAGCCGAACGGAGAAACTCCTAGGAATATTGTGGCCAAATTTCAGAGTTCCCAGATAAAGGAGAAAATGCTGCAAGCAGCTAGAAAGAAACAATTTGAGTACTGTAGAAATACAATCAGGATAACACAGGATCTGGCAGCTTCAACATTAAGGGACCAAAGGGCTTGGAATGGGATATTTCAGAGGTCAAAGGAATTGGGATTGAAACCAAGAATCACCTACCCAGCAAATCTGAGTACAATACTTCAAGGGAATAAATGGTCATTCAGTGATATAGACTACTTTCAATCATTCATATTGAGGAAAAGACCGGATCTGTATAAAAAATTTGACTTCCCAAGACAAGAATCAAGAGAAGCATGAAAAGGTAAACAGGAAAGAAAAATCATAAAAGACTCTCTAAAGCTGAACCGTTTACATCACTACCTGGAAAGAAAATATTTATAACTCTTGAATCTTTTCTCAGTATTTGGGTAGATGGAGAGATTGTACATACACACATACATACACATATAGATAGAGAGTACAAGGTGTCTTGAATCAGAAGAGATGATATCCACACACAAAAAAAATAAAATAAAATAAAAATTAAGGGGTGAAGGAGGAAAATACTGGGAAGAGAAAGGGAGAAATGGAACAGGGCAGGCTGTAATTCATAAAAGAGATAAGAAAAATCTTATTCAATGGAGAAGAAAAGGGAGAAGGGGAGAGGGGGAAAATGTAGCTACTCTCTCCACATATGGCTGATGGAGGGAATAAGATGCTCACTAAATTTGATATGAAAATTTATATCACACCACAGGAAAGTAGGACAGGAGGTGACAAGTGGGGTGAGGGAGGAAATGGGAGAAGGGAGTCACTAGAAATAAACACTTTCGAGAAGGGACAAGGTCAATTGTGGGGGAAAAAATAAGGGGGGATAGAACAGGACAGAGGGCAATATAATTAGTATTACACAACATGATTATTAGGGAAGTCTTCTGCAAAACAACACATATTTAGTCTGTATTGAATTGCTTGCCTTCTCAGTGGGGCTGGGGAGGGAGGGAGGGAGGCACAGAAGTTGGAATTCAAAGTATTAGCAACAAATGTTGAGAATTTTTATTGCATATAATCAGGAAATAAGAAATACAGGGAATGGGGTATAGAAATTTATATTGCCCTACAAGAAAAGAGAAGGGGATAAGGGAAGGGTGGGGTGTGATAGAAGGGAGGGTACACTGAGGGAAGGAGTAATCAGAATGCAAGGTATTAGGAAGTGGGGGGAGGGGAGTGATGGGGAGAAAAATTGGACATGTTACAAAGTGAGGTAAAAGCAATTAGTATTGAAACAATTGACTGAATTAATTACTGAGAATAAATCAATGACATCTTTAGTTTGGGGAAAAGAATTTTAGTCTAAATTTCCTAGAGGAAGGTAACCTCAGGTAAAATTTGGCATTAATGGAAAAGTTAAGGTTTTAATGGTAAATTTGATTTTATGATTGCTATTTAATCAGGAACTAGAACATGTATAGAAAGGCATGTAAGCCACTTAAGACTTGCCTCAAAAGATGTTCCTTAGCCAAAGTGAAATTATAATCATATTTGAAACCTGGTTATTGGAACTTGCCATTTTTAGATGCTATGGACTATTAAGTGACTATTCTTCTGAGCCTAACTCCAGGTATGGATAGCAACAAAGGCAGTCTGAGCCTCCAATCCGTGATGCCAGTAAGCCTGTGAGATGCTGGTATGGAACTGCATAAGATCACCTGCAAAAGGTGATCTCATGGGAAGGGTGGGAGAGTGGCTCTTCAGCCTGGGCTGAGGTAGGATTCTCCTGACTCAATTTCCCCACTGACACCTGGCAGACATCAAGCCTGACTGAATGCAAGTGGATTGTCTAATCCTGCCTGGGGTTGACATGAAGTTGGGGAGATATTGTATCCCTGCAATGTCCCTACTCGGTGTCAATTTCCTATAGTCAAAAGGTTTGTAAGCTTAATACCAGATCTATTCAGTTATAGATTATTGTTAGGGGAACATCCGAGGCTGTCTAAAATTAAGTTATCAGGCATAGGACTTTAGACCAACAACAATAAATTAGGTTCCTTTAGTTCTTAGTAATACTGTGGAGACAATTAGGTCAAGAGCTTGTGAAGTTCACAACATAAATATTATTTGTGTCTCAGTTGGTTAATGTTTAAAAAAAAGTTCTTTTGTGGTCCATATTGTAAATGCTTTAAAAAGAAGTATCACCTGAAAAAAAAAAAGAGCTGGAGAAGGAAATGGCAAACCACTCCAGTACCTTTGCCAAGAAAATCCCAATCATAAGAGTCAGAGATGACAGAAACTACCCAGCAACAACAATTGTATTTTATTCTGGTATATATCATGGGCCATATACATTTATTTCACACCCCTGGCTTAAATGATTAGATACCTTGTTGTACTGGATTGGAGTTGAAGGCAAAAAGCCTTCGATTCAAATACACCCTCAGATACTTACTAGCTATCCAGCCTTGCTCCAGTTGTTTTTCATTTCCAAGCCTGCATCCTCCTCTCTAAAATAGTGAGAGTAACATGTGAGAGAGTAGTATTTCACAGGTTTGTTGTGGGACTCACAGGAGATAACATATATAAAGTTCTTTGCAAACCTTAAGGGATTATATACTAATTATTTCTATTAGCTTTTAACTGAGGCAGCGTGATGTAAGAGACAGAATGCTAGTCTTAGAATCAAGAATTATTTGGGTCCAACTTCTACCCCAGAAGCTTACTAGCTGAGGCATCCTGGACTAGTCACTTAACCTCTGTGAGGCTCAATTTACTTTCCCTATCGAGTAGGGAGATGACTCCTGTAGGACCTACCTCACAGCATTGTTTTAAAGATCAAATGAGAAAATGCATTTAAAATCCTTTTCAAATCACAAATGACTGTATAAAGTTTTATTTTCACATTTAACTCAGTTAAACCCACATAAAACTAAATTAAGGATGCTAATAATTCTATATTGGACAAGTCAAGTGAGAAAATGAAGATGAGATTTTTCCCCTCAAGAAAATTTCCAAACTTAAAATTCCCAGTTGCAAACTACAGAATATATAAGTATTACTTTGGCTTCCTCAGAGATCTATACCAAGGCAGCTGTCTAACAGAGACAGAGCCACTCACCCCAACAGATGAGTATAGATGAAGGATTCCATATCAAAAGCTGGAACCTGGCCAGACCAGAAAACCAACACTACGCCTTTTCAAAGTACCATGGGATCATCCCAGACCCCAAGGGCATGAAATTTGGGCTTGTGATCTCATTCCCCAGGACAGCTCGTCCAAGCCACACAAATACTTCCTTTTACCCGGATAACCACAGGACTGACTACCTGTTCAGTAACGAAGTACTTCTCCCTCCCTTTTCTCAGCACAGCTATCCTTTGTATCACGGTTAACTCACAGGCAACTGCTTAACTCCCGGCTTAGAAAGCACATACTGCATCTTTAAGAAATAGTTTACTTGTGAATCAGTAAATGGACTAGACAAAGCAGCCATTATTTATGCATTCCTGCATACATGGCAAGGTGAAAATAATAGAATAAACATTATATACTTCATTATGATATCGGTTTACACTTCCAGGGTACACAAAAAGAGGCCATTTCATCAAGCTAATTGCCTGAAAGTAAAAGAGAGAGAACTTTAGCTATTAGTCTATTATGGGGCTTTTTTCTTAATCACAAATAGGGGCCGTGTGTCCCTAGGGGGATGTGTATTCTAATTTACAATTGAACTACAGATCAGAGCAATCAATCTTGTGCAGCACTTTTACAGTATAATCGCTGCAACATAACAAATAAAAAAAAAGTTGGGGGGGAGGTGGAGAACCTAGGCTGAGCTTGAGCTTGAGGTGGGGATATTTAGCAGGCTTTGGTTCAGGGGAGGAGGGAGAGAAGAAACGCCACTGACATGAATATGCAATGAGGACTCATTAGCGGCCCAGTGTTGCCATGACGAATGGCATTATCCCCAGCCTGGTGCTGCCTAAACATGAATTTTATAACGACCCATTTATCATGACTTGTCACGGGCTCCTCTACTGTACTTTCTTCCAGCTTGCACACCTTTCCCCATTATTGCTGGCGAATCCTGGCCTTTTAGGATGATTGGTTCACTTTGTATTGATTTCCATCTCTCCAGAAGTAAACATTAATAAACAGGAGCACGCTAATGAGTAACTGTTGAGTTCAAAGTCAAAAAAGTATAATGGGATGATGTTTCTGGCCTCTTTGTCAGTCTATGTTTTAATTCTATTGAACTTTGAAGGGAAGCTAATGGATAAGATTCATTCTTAGATTCTCACTTGAATTTTTTTCTCTTCTCTCTCTTTTAGATTTGGAGTAGTAGGTGTCAGAGGAAAGATGTGAACTCAAAACTCCCTGAGTCTAAGGCTAGCCCTCAATCCACTTCTTAATTCTGCCTTTCATTTTTCTGCCACACATACAGAGGGATGGATGCAGCTTAGCCCTCTATTAGAATTTAAATTCTATAAGTGAAGAGTCATGTCTTCGCTAAACTGAACCACTGACCCATCTACTACCACAGTATGCCCCACCTAAATTGCAGTTAACTAAATTTGTTCAATTGGATTCCCTTATTTCTGGGTGGAATATTTTTCTCTTGCATTATTAAGTCCTTGGAGAGTATTTCAAGAGTTTTGGGGTTTTTTGGGAGAGTCTTGGAATACTATTTTGGGGGTAAAATATAGACTTGAAAATCTAGAACAGAAATCTAGAAAATCTAGAATCTTAAAAGTGCGTGTGTGTGTGTGTGTGTGTGTGTGATGGATTTTTTGACAGTCTAGTGAAACCTATGGAACCCTTCTCAGAACAATGTTTTTAAATGAATAAAATACAGAGTTACAAAGGAAAGCAATTAAATTGAAATAAAGCTGTATTTTTTTTTTCCCATTTAAGTTCACAGACTTCCTGAAACCTAGCTTTGGAGTGTGAACCCCAGGTTAAGAAATACTTTTAGTACTAGGTAGTTTATGAACTTCTGAGTTGATTTCTTACTCATGATGTCTACCTTTTATCCCCACTCTCCAAACTAACTAACAGTTCATATTATGGTGAAAGCTTCCTAGATATCAGCTTTTGAGGAAAGAGGAAATGAGGTAAAACAGTGATTCATCATTTGAAAATAACAAAAACTTTTTAAAAATGCAATCTGATTTATCCTTTAGGAAACTAGAGCTGAGATACAAATGTGAAAAAAGAAATGAGACTATTCATTAGACTTTGTTGCCATATAACTTTAGAGTGCCCTTATTAGAAGGGACAGAATAGATACCTAGCTGGATAATTTGCAGGACCAGGTTACATTTGTCACAGATTCAGGAACTATTGGTATATATTATTGCACATGTAAATCATGAAATTCAGTGTGGTATAGTGAAGAAAGAGTGAGCTGCAGACCTAGGATGACCTGGATTCAAGTTATGTTCCTGATATACTGGCTATGTTACCTTGGTCAACTCACAGTCTTTCAATGCTTTAGTCCAGCCATTCTCAAAACTTTTAGTCTCAAGTCTTTGCCTTCTTAAATATTATCCAGGACCCCACCAAAGAGTTTATGTAAGTAATATTAATAGATATTTACTATACCAGAAATAAAACCACCTTAGTATTATTATGAAATAGTCATGAACTTGTGGGCCCCATGAAAAGCTCTTGAGACCACTTTGTTAAGTGCTGCTCTAGACAACTCTTTAAGACCATGAGTTTCAGAGAAGGTGCCAGCCTGTATTGGTAAAGGAGTTTCCTTACCTGGGAGTTCCAGTGAAATCTCAAATTGTCTCATCCACCCATTCTGCCAGGGGAAGAATTCATATGCTTGGAGGAGACATCCCCCTATCTCAAAGGGGTTTTTAAGGCCTGTTGGTTACCCTCAACCTGGTTAAGCCTATCTGCTAATATGGTTTTTCTGGGGTATGGCCCACTGTGCATACTACGGCTTCTTGGATCCACAGGTGAGAGTTGACTGACAGGTGGACAACAAAAGCATGTCAGTAGCCCTGAAGAGGGTTTGTTATTGAATACCCCATGCATCACCCCTATCCCCTATATATATCTGGTTCAGGGAACCAGAGCACACCTTTTTTTTTCTGCACTATTTTACTAGGCAAGCATTTAACCTGCTCTATGTTGTATTTACTATTTTATTGCTACTTATTACTACTACTACTAATTATAACAATTATATATATATATACATATATAACCATATATATGTATATATATATTATAATGTTGCAGCAATCAAGTTCTAAAATGACATCATTCCAATTGAGATATGTAAACATCTAAAAGAAATAATTTCTTCTCCATGTAAGAACAAACAAATAAACAAACAAAAAACCCCAAAAATCCATAATCATGAAATGTTATTTGGAATAAGGAATTTAAAGATATAAGAGAGGTAATATTTTTAGGACACTGACTGAAAAAATTAACAAACCAAATTAAAATATATTAGTGTATGTTGTAGATAATAGACTATATTTCTATTTTTCTGATAGTAAATACAAATGAGATTTTAGGGAAATTTTAATGTCTTATTTAATAAATGAGTTGGTTGGTGAAGGATACCAAATCACATTGTGATTCTAAATATGTTCTCTCTGTTACCAAATATTTGGATTTTTTGATTGATTTACATACATACATACATATATACGTGCATATCTGCCTTACCATTTTTATCTGGATGCTTGGTATCATGTTGGCTTAAAAGATAGTCGAAAGTCAAATTTTGACTTAAAAAAATAATTTAAAATTATAACATCAGAGGATTATCTTAGACACTAACCTGGTATATTTTCAAAAACAAAAATAAAATTAAAGATTATAAATGTTAGTAATAATTGTTTTAATTAGTAGTAGTAGTAAGTAGCAATAAAATAATAAATACAATATAGAGCAGGTTAAATCCTTGCCTAGTAAAATAGTGAAGAAAAAAAAAGGTGTGCTCTGGTTCCCTGAAGATAAAGCTAGATACTAGGAACATTTAAATCTCGGTGGGAACATCAGCTTCCTCAAGCAGAATTTTTGGGGGTGCCTCAATCTACTACTCCCTAATATGGGAATTGTTCCTCCATGGTGCTTATGAGGATTCATTAATTTGTGATGTATTTGAGGATATGAACTGTGGGACACATGCTCTTTGCAAAGAGAATTAAGAGGCTGATCAAATCAATGTAAACCTTTTCTCCAAGCAGTCTCCTGATATGCCCCAGGCTGAACCCTAGAGAAAAATCAGCTGAAATTCCTCTTCAAAGCCTTTACACTTAATGAAAGGCACCTTCTTGTTGCCAGTTTTTCTGAGTCTTTCTAAAAGGGTTATCATACTTATCAAAATTTGTTCTCTACAGCTTATTCTCTGTATAAGGGTGCGTATGATGAAAATCACCAGCCAACTTTTAATATTCTGAAGTTTTAAAGCAAGGAGTGTTTCCTTGGGAGGCCATGATTTGGGCACCTAATTCAGATGGAAAAGATTAAACCCAAGAATTTATGCAAATGTGGAGATGATACTATTTAAGAAACCTTCTAAATATCTAGACTAAAAGAGACTGTTTGGCTGTTGTACTGCCAAGGTCTACCCCATAATACAATGGAAATGACAGATTTGTATCCAGTACTATGTCTTTTATCATATAGTTATATACCTTTTCAAAAATCCACTTTGGAAACCTCCAGGTATTTTTCTTTCCAGTTTTTCAGACCCAGAACTTGCCAATCAAATGTCAGATTCTAATGAAATAAATTAGCCTGCACACTTGATTTGGTTTAGTTGTATCATCAATGAACACATTTCTTCTTTTTCCTGAAGCCAGTCATATGCTTATTTCCACTTAAAGAAAAAAAAGCCTAACCCTTCTCCACTGCTTCTAGTGACAATTTCAGTCATTAATGAGTTAATAAAAATCTCAGTCATCTGGGGATAGATAAGGAGGAAGAAAGAAGAGTATTGTACGTGTGATGACAGGCTCCCTTGCTGCCCTCTAAGATGTCATGGGTCAGTCATGTTAAGAATGTGTGCGTCCAATCATTTGCTGATTTCTATCAGGCAGGCCTCAAGCAGGAGCTGACATGGGCCAGTTTGGGAGTTACAATGAATAAACAATGACTTTTTGGATTGTTGGCTGCTGCGTGCATGTGGGGGGGTTAGATATACTAAATCATGATGACATTAGCAATCAATATACCAATTACGGGACAAGTTATTGGATGAAGAATGTATACGTCTTGAGCTTTGGTACTCTTTGAACTGATCCCTAGAAGCAGAAAACCCCCTACTAGAATGTGGTTTAACTCCTTGTGATCCCAAGGTGTAAAATCATGTAGAGCCCAAGTACCTGCAACTCAAATATAAAAGGTAAACATTTATTCTTTGTATCCTGTTGTCTTTTTTAGATGGACTAATTAAAAAAATATATATATTAGGGTGTTTCCTTAGGAAATTGGGTTCGATATGACTTGTTGAATGAATGATTATTTGTTCAGTGACCAAGAATAAAGATAGCTTTTATCTGTTTATAAAATAATGTTATAAATAACTTTAAAAGGGAAATTTGATTATATCGATAGAAAAGAAATTGACAAAATGCTAAAAAAATGTGACAAGTATAATAGAGAATGCTACTCTATATTTTCCCTGGAATGATTGAATAAACTACCTTTTCTAAGCAGAAAAGGCCTTTTAGTAGTATGAGGCTTCCTGCCATTTCTGGGGCCTTCTGCCCTGGTATCATAATCCATTTCTTTTCCTGGAACTGAAGTCCCATGAGTCTTTGTAAACTAAGAAGAAATGAACATGTAATGAACCTGGACAAGGTTCTTAGAGTCAGAGTTCTGTAAGAAGTGACAGAGAGATAGTTCAATACATTTTAGAAGTGTCTAAACTGAATTCTATCATTTAAAAGAACAGTGAACCATGATGTCCAAGCAAATTTATAACCAAGATAATAATTATATTTGAATGCCCTAATGATAATATGTTACATTGAAAAAAATTAGGTATTTCCAACTTATAGGTTTTTAACCCTATAGTGTCTCCAGGCACAAAATCTGATTCTAAATAAGATTAAAATGAAGTTGAAACGCCTACATGTAATCACAAAGCACTTCTGAATCCTTTCAGACATGATATAAAATTAACTTTCTTCCAGAAAATCACTACCAATTAACAGTCATATCTGTTATGTGACTATTCTTCTGAAAGGCAGTCTGGTATAGTAAATTGATCACTGGACTTGGAGTCAGGAGGACCTGACTCTGGGAGGACCTGGTTTCATAGCCCATCTTGGACACTATAGTGTGACCCTAGTCAAGAAACATGACTTTTTTTCTTAGTGTTAGTTTCCTTGACTGCAAAATTGGAATAATGAGAGTAAGTACAGGATAGGATTGTTCTAAGGATCAAATGAGAAAATAAAAGTGCTTTGCAAACCCTAAAACTCTAAATAAATATCAGTTATTTTGCTTCTGTATATAGAGAAGTAGGATAAATTAATAAAAATTCCCTTCCTCCGAATAATTTCCATTGCCATTCCCATAAGCCTTTCATTTCAATTGCTAAAATATAGAAACTTGACTTACTTGAATTTTGTCATTGAAATGAATAGTGAAACAGGAAAACAACAGAGTCACAGAAGAGAACTGGAGAGTCTGAATAATCCAAAACACTGAATAATCAACCTTGAATTGGTAAGAATGAATAGTTTCTGGTTGGAAGAGGGTATGGGGATAAGAAAGCCACACTTGTCTGTATAGGCTAGTTTATTTAATTCTGGTTCAAAACCACAGACCACATTCCTAACCCAGAATCAGGTGGGAGAATATGGATGGCTAAGTGCAAATACATCATTACGGCAGGGGGAAAACACGCTAGAAGGCTAGAGGGAAAACAAAGACCAAACAGTTGCAAGCACTGTCCTATCAATTCAATGTTCTTGATTTTCTATATGACAATATTGAAAGGATAGCACCCAGAATTTCTTTTGAATGCAAAGCACATTTAAGATGACTTCATTATAACATTCTGGCATTGATAAGATTATTCTGAGATAAGATTATTCTCAAGTCCCTGCCAGACTCCTTTTAATTTTAGATTTTAGCTTTTTGCCTTCAAAAACTTACATGTAAATAGGTAACTGGTGGATATTGTATGGTGACCTGAGATTGGAGTCAGTTTCTCTTGTGATTTAAAGCTAAACTCTTTATTTCTTTGTTTTAAATAATGAAGCTTTTAACTCCCAGTCAGATTTTATGACTTCCAACTCTTCATGCCAATAAAAAAGATCCAGACCTCTGCCATCAAGGAGTTAAATAACTGTCCAGCTGTTGATAGTGTGGGAAAATAAACTGGTTATATAATTCCTGGATGGTTGACATATTTTCCAGTTCAAATAGGCATTAATGTTACTACTGATGATAGTGATGAGGAGGAGGAAGAGGAACAGGAGAAGGGAAATAACTAGAAGAAAGGACAAAGAAAGAAAGAGGAGAACAAGGGGATGGACAGTAAGGAGAAGAAGGTAAAGGAAGAAAGGAGGAGAAAGAAAAAGGGGAAAAGGAAGGTAGAACAACTATTTTAAAAATGACAATTACTACCGCTGTTACTACTACTACTACTACTGCTATTGCTACTACTACTACTACTACTACTACTACTACTACTACTACTAGTACTACTACTACTACTACTACTACTACTACTACTACTACTACTACTACTACTACTACTGTTACTACTACTGTTGCTGCTGCTGCTGCTGCTGCTGCTGCTACTGTTCTCTTGAGCTGAACTATCAAACATTTATACTCTACTGAAGAAAGTGCAACTAGTCATATAACCCAAATACCAAACTTAGGTTTACCTAAAAGACTATTTTACAGAGAACCTACACAAGGCAAGTACTCACATGGAGGTCAGAAAAAATTGTACAAGGACACCCTCAAGGTCTGTCTAAAGAACTTTAGTACCAATGGCAAAACATGGGAAATGCTGGCACAGGATTGTCCTGCAAGGCATGCCCACGTGAAAGAAGGCTAGACAGAATCATAGTAACTCAAAAGAAATGTGAAACATCTTAATCTCAAATGTTCAAACTGACTATTTATGCCTGACCTGCAGTAGAGCTCATATTAGACTGATTCAACATATTGACCACACTGTGTCTTGACCCTAACGTGGTGATGCCATTGGTCTTCTTCAAGTACAAAGGACAAATAACTACTACTACTGAGACTACTGCTGCTGTTACTACTATTACTACTACTACTACTGCTACAACCACTACCACCACCATCACTGCCACCATCACTGCCACCATCACTACCTGGCAATTTTCTGTATTGATTGCAGTGCTTCCCTTCCTACTCCTTCCCTGCATGTTAGGAACTGAGGTAATTCCAGAGCATCCAATTTATCTCATGACACATATAAACCACAGAAATTTATGAGAATTGGAAGAAGATGATTAGCTAGAGGCTATGCATTATTTAGGCCTTTTTCTCTTGCATAGCTTCCTACCCTTTCCACTTGATATTTTTTGAAGAGTATTTTTCTTTTCATCTTGAAAGTTGACTGATGGATTGTTATGTTCTGGATGTCCCCAGCTGTGGAAGCCATTTTTGTCATGACACTGGCCATTCTTGAAAATGATGGAAGGCTTAGGATGTGCAGAGGTCAAACCAGTCAAGATTCAGAACAGATCATTGGTTGTAAAATATATTTTTCCTGAGATTTCTTGCCAGAGTTGTGCGTTAATGCCAAATGCTAATTCTTGCTGGGGACATGATGTCTTGTAAATGTTATGAAAGAATATCATTTTTCCTGTAGAAGTTAAGGGACTTTTAAGGCCATGTTAAGAAAGGGATTGCTTTCCCATGTCACATCTGTAGGTCATGTATTTGGCCTATAAAATGGCTTTATGCTTGAAAGCACCCTCAACTGTTTTACAACAGCTAAAAATTAGAACACGGGAAAGGGAAAATTGACCTGAAATTACATTTCAAAAACATGTGGAGGGATTAAAAAATGCTCATATTTGCTATCCTTTCTAAATAAATCAAAGACCTAGATTACAGTGAGATTAAATGAGATACAACAGCTCATTTGAAGATCTTCAGTTCTAAAAATAACAGAATTTAACTCAACTTAAAGAGGTCTTAAAGAAATGTTTTCAACTACTTTTGTAAAACTGTCCTTGTTGACGCTACATGTGCTTGCTTCATGTCTTTAAAGACATATTACATTCATTTGTTTAAAGATAGTCATTCTAATTTTTACAGGCGAGAATAACTCAGTATAACAATGCTGAGGTCTAACCACTTTGGTTTGGCTTGTTACGTAGGTGGATTTTTCTCCCCTTATAGTCTTTGAAATGTTTTGAATTAAAATAGCTTACTCAAGGTCACTGAAGGCATATGGTCCTGCTCAAAACTTTAAACAAAACATTAGTTTTTACAACCTTTTGTAATTTGGTATTGTATACAACATGGTTATATGCAGAGTTTCTGTAATCTTTTCAGTGGGTGACAGAAATATGAGAAGCAAATTTATAAGCCATTTAGTGAAGCATTTAATCAATTTCATGCATAGGAAATAACTCCGATTGCTTTGCTTTATCAATCTTTCCAGCAGAACTCCAGTCATCGGGATCTCCAAACACTCAAGGGGGAAAAAATGCTCAAACCTTACTGAGTACACGGAATGTCAGGAACTTCTGAAAGCTGTTTAAGCTTACTTGCCAGCGTCAATAATACCTCTTGGGATGTTAATATATTTCAGAAGGAAAACAGGAGTCTAATAATTAGAGAAAGTTTGCAAGGCCTCACTATCAAGCTCTCCATTAAACACCATTTTCTTAGAGTGACTCTTTGATACCAGTGGTAGTATGCAGATTATGTTGTCTTCTGTGCTTAAACATGTACTATATTAGTATTTACCAGCAAATAAATTTTTAAAATCTACATTAAAATGTATCTATGATTCAGTGAATCTTATATATCTGATCAAAAAAAAAAGTGAAAATCCACCCAAGTAGCCTTGTTACTAATAGGGATATTTTAGGACACTTGAACAGTCTTTAAGAGTTCATATTCTGATTTGCTTTTGAATTGCTTAAAAGATTAATGCAGCTCTTGGCTACATAGGAGATTAATGTTTTCTTTTCTGTCATGTACCATAGCCCCTCTTATAACACTTTACCCAAAACACTATCAAGTTCTTAAGTGAAAAACTCCTAAGGGAGCAAAAGACAATCTCTATCATAATCATCATCTGCTAAACTATATTAAAATTACATTAGTCTAGTGCCAGAGCTGCACCTTGCCCTCTAAAATTAGAGCTGATATAATGGTGCTGTAGACATAGTTTCTAATTTAGAAATAATTTGCTTCCACTTATTTCTGAAACTAGAAAAACTCCAGCGAATAAATTCCTGCCTAGATTATTCAGTTCAGATTTGAATGTCAAGTTTATTTGCAGACTATAATGTCTTAGGAGATTGTGACTGAGGCAGCAGAACACATTAGTGAGGCCATTGGACTTAGAAAGTCAGAGGTTCCAGTGCTACGTTTATCATGTGGTGTGTGACCATGGGACAGTCAGATAACCTCTCTGGGCCATAGTTTCCTCAACTACAAAACAAGGATGATAATGCCAGTTGTATCTGCCTCGCATAATTGTTATTAAGGATCAGATGGAGTAATTCATGCAGAGGGCTTTGTGAATTTTAAAGCTTTAGATATATGTTATCTAGGAGGATACTGATATTCCCACACTCCTCTCATCATGTTAGGGAGGAAAGAAGGTTCTAGCCAAACTCATAAGGTTTTATCTACATTAGCAATTCAGTGGGCCAATAGTTGACATTTCTTTAAGGTACCAAATTAAGCCACAACTAGCAATGACAGCCAAATCATACATAATAGATAGACCCTCTTTGGCAATCTGGTACAGAGTAGGAGTCATGTGAAAACTGGCCAGTAGAAATGTATCCTTTTTGATCAGTTCCAGCTATAGCTATCCCGGGGCCCGGTGGAGGGCAACGTCTCAAAGTATGATGGCTCATCTGTTTTTCCTAAAAAAACTACTGGTAGCAAAACCTTTTCAAAATAAAGTTCCCAAAAAGTAAATTGGGGGAAAGAACTTTCTTTGACACAGTCAAATTTCTCACCTGTCATTTAAAGAAAAAATCCTTAGGCTCAAGCAATGCTCATTTTAAATCTCAATATAAACTTTGATTGTCATCACCACCAAAACAATGCCTTCTTTGCAGCAGCTATTTTCAGGGATGTAGTCACTGATGATAAGTCTAACATATAAAGTCAAAAGCTTTTAAATCTACACTATGTAGTGTTCAGTCTATCAGTGGTGGTCAATAAATGTTAAGTAATAATAATTCTGAAGCCTTTTCTACATTCAGAAGGCTAGAAAGCAGAATAACATCTCTCTTTTCTCATCTTGCCCCAGACCCTTCACATCTCCACCTCTTCCCTCAGTTCTCCAAAGGGGAAGGTGGGCCTGGACATGGGATTCTCATCCTCATGGGTTTGAGTGAAGATAAAAATTTTCTTTCATAATTGAAAAGAAGATTCAGAACTAGTGCTTTAATAATCAAAGTGTTCTCTATTTCCTACATATTTCTCCTTTTCTTCATGATTAGGGTCACCACAAAAGACCATAAAATGGGAATGGAAGACAGGCGTTAGGTTTTCTTTTGGTTTTTGATAGTAGCATTTTGAGAAATGACTGGACAGAGCAGGCTTCTACAAAGATATCTGTGTGGTTTAAGTACAAGTTGGCAATTACATAATTGTCTTAAATATGGTGCTCTAAAGGTGTGTCAGATGTTTTACAGGTAGCATTCTGTCCAATCCTTACAATCGCACTGTGAGGTATATTCTACAGGGGATCTTACATCTATTTTATGGCTGAGTTACCTCACTCTCAGACAGGATAAGTAACTTATGCATAGGGGGTACATATTTAGTAAATGCAGGAGGCAGGATATCAATCTGGGGCTTTCTGACTCCAGCTCTTTCCAAGATGCCAGGCAGCTTCTCAATGATGAGTAATAACATATATGAGGATCCTATTAAATTGTGGATGCACTGAGAGTCCTGTACAAGGGCTCTAGTTAGATCCAATGTAGTTAGTAGTAGCAGTAGTAGTAGTGGTGGTGATGGTGGTGATAGTGGTAGTAGTAGTAGTAGTTGTGGTGGTGGTGGTGGTAGTAGTGGTAGTAGTAGCAGTGGCAGTAGCAACTAGTGGTAGCAGTAGTAATAGTAACAGTAGTAGCAGTCGTAATAAGTAGCATTTATGTAACGTCTACTATGTACCAGACACTGGGCTAAGTGCTTTAAAAATATTATCTCATTTGATCCTGACAATAACCTTGCTGGGAGGTAGGTGCTGTTATTATCCCCACTTTACAACTGAGGAAATAGAGGCAAACTGAAATTAAGTGACTTGCCTAAGTCTGAGGCCATATTTGAATTGAGGTCTTCTTAGCACTGAGACAAAAAAAAAAGAAAAGAAGTTAAGAACTAATAAATATACAGAACTATAGTTTCACTGTATGTCACTCTAAATGTTATAATTGTCATTTATTTGGGCAAAAACAGCACATGGTATTTTATATAAGGATGATATTTTTGAAAGTAATTAGTAGGACATGTGCTTTGAACTGACACTGCAAAACAGGGCTTGAGTCTATGCAGTTCTCTCCACATTTCCTATGTAGGTTCTCTAGTAATCAATGGCTTTAGTTGTTGCTCAGTCATTTCAGTCATGTCTGACTCTTTGTGACCCCATTTGGGGTTTTCTCGGCAAAAAATACTGGACTGCTTTCTTCTCCAGCTCATTTTACAGAAAAGGAAACTGAGGCAAAATGGGTTAAGTGACTTGCCTGGGCCACACAGCTAGTACCAATGGTAGTCTTTTACAAAATTCTTAGTTTGAAATATAGTGTATGGCTCAATGTGTTTTGATTCCTCTCCCTTCTTTCCTTCCCTCCCCCACCCCATCCTGTACAAAACTAGCCCAGTACAGGAACTGAATCTATAATCTTAACCTCTAAAAATGAAAGCTGAGTAGCAGAGATGTCTAAGAGCTCCAACTTGGCCACCAACTCGGAATGTGATGTTAGGTGTTAGCTGTTTTAAGCCTCAGTTTCCTCTCTGTCCAAAGGGGTTAAAAATATCTCACCCCCCACCTTCCCCAAAAAAACTTTGTCAGGATCAAAAGATGTATGAGTTGTAAAAGCCTTTTGAAAAGTAAGAAGTACTACAGAAATAAAGGGCTATAACTGCAAGTAAAGGATGGATGTTTATTTTGTTTTTCCTTTGGGAAAAAAATCAATTTAATATTGAAATATTTAGCTAAAATCCCTATTAGTTATTTTTCAATCTCCTTAGGAAGAAGGAGTTTTCTAGATTTACTTATATCAGGGTTCCTCACTAGAACAGGGCCAGAGATTTCCATATAATATTTGTGATGAAATTCTACATTTTTTTTCCTATCACTTCTCTGGTTCAAGAAAAAAATATTGTTTCAGTTTCCATTTTTCCAAGGGCATACAGGATCTGTCCTCCTCTGTACCACTTCTTCTAACTGCCTCCTATTGCTATCCATTTGTGTTTCCTCTAGAGATGTAAGTCTGAAGACACACTTTGGCTCTAGCTTTGGCTGGAGAAACACACCAGGGACTTGACAATTACTTTACTTTTTCTTATCAGGATTCCTTTGTCTTACTAAATCACCCATTAGGGAACAGACACTTCAAATGATTCTTTACTTGCCCTTCTGAATCACCCCAAGTCCCAATCTGTGCATATTCCTTTGTAGTTAGTTCCAGCTCCAGCATGGATGAGTGCAAGGGTCTGGGTGTGTTTTTTTTTTAAGCCTTCACAGATGAAGATCTGTACTACAAAGAATATGTCTTATGGCCTCATTTTGGAGTCACTTCTCAGGAGCTAAGTTTAATATGACATGAAAGTAAAAACATAGAGTGGAAAGATAATATACTCAAGGCTTAGGGAAGTAAGTACTCCTGTCCATATATACAGTTATTCCTTCCACATCTCCCTCAGCACCCCTCCCTACTCCCCACAATCTGGAAAATATGAATAAAATTTTTTGGTCCTTCTTTTGTACTAGAGAAGTCACAGATGAAATATGTTGATATTATATAAGGCTATGCATACATTTTATACATTTCTGAGTTTCTAAACTTTTTCTGTGTTTTCTACAGCTTCTTAAAAATTCCCTTTCCATTATTTTTGCTGACCCATGGTGTATCAAAACCTCAATGGAGAAAGTCTCAATGTGGAAGGCATTAACTATAGTTGGGATTTGGTTGAAGCTGACTGACTTCGTGCTTTTCTCCTATAGCATCCTCCACTATTTGTAAAATGATGGGGTTCAAGTAAATGAGTTCTAAGGTTCTGCCTCATCCTACATCTATGGTTTTATGTCTCTAAACAGATAGCTTTGTTGAATGGATTTGGTAGTTTGAGTTAGCGTTGTAGTAGAAAGGTTAAGGTTCCAGATTAGATTGGCATTTAATAGTTTTGCAACTTTGAGCACATCTCTTAGTGTCTCTGAACTTTAGTTTTCTCCTCTGCAAAATGACTATATTTATATCATGCATAACTATCTATATGTCTGTATTTCCATCATCTCTCTCTGTGTCTCTGTTTATGTCTGTCTCTTTCTCTGTGTCTCTCAGTGGCAGTCACTATGCTGGGTACTGGGTACTGGTATTGACACACAAGTATAAAGGACGACATGATCCCTACTTTCAAAGAGATCATTGTAATGGGGAAGAAGAGTATGTATAAAATGTATGTGGCATAAAGTTAATATACATACATATACCCGCACACATAGCAGGTCAATACAAGGTAGCTTGGGAGGGAGTACACTAGCAGCTGGGGGGATCAGGAAAGGTTTCATTAAGAAGATGGTATCTGAGATGCACTTTAAAATAAGAGAAGGATTCTGTGAGGCAGAGTTAGGGAGGGAGTGCATTCCAGGCATAGGTGTTGGCCAGCACTAAGGCAGAGACAGGAAATGGAATGCTTTCTTTGCATTAGTCATGGGGTTGTTAGAAGGTCGAAATGAGATAATGTCTATGCTGATGCTTTCTAAGTCATAGAGTGACAAATATAAAGTATTTTTATAGCTTAATGAAATCTATCTATTTTTGTGTGGTCTTCTAACTAAAACAAAACTAGTAGTATATTTAAGAAATCAAACGTTTTTGGAGATTTTCATATTATCCAAATAGTATCCAAAACATTTGTTTACTTGAACCTGAAGTAGATGCAACAATTTAAAAGCTTCAATCAAGTTCTTCTTTTTTTTTCTCTTGCTGTTTACAAAGCAAGATATTTTATGGATGTAATTTATACGTTGAATAGAAGAGGGCTATTCCCAATATTATCTTTATCTTCCAGACATAAATAACAAACAACTCCAGTAATCAAAATTTACTACAATTGTAATAGATTTTGGCAACGTTTATGTATTGTAGGCAACGTTAACATAATGTTGACTTCCAAGACTAGGGCCAGGGACTTTTGCTTGGCTTTGTTATAAAAAAAAATTACTGTATTGGTAGTTTTTACGACATTCAAGAGATTAATTCTCATAAATAAAATTGCTTATATCGTCTTCTAATCAAAAAGTTGAAATTATCTGTGACAATGTACACACTAAAAAGTTGTATACTATGAAAATATTTCAATAATTAATGCATGCTTCATCTAGAGCAATTGACAGCGAGGTCATAAACATAATGGGCCATCTGTGTTTGATTTGTAGATGAAAATGCTTAAAGGGATAGACAGGTAATTCAAGATTCTTTTGCAAATGTAGGCTCTGAAGATTTCTTTTACCTTCTGAGTTTTTTTCTTTTAATAAAAAAGTACTTTTTAGACTACCACTTCAGCTTTTCAATGTTATCGAGGTCTAAGCTATAAGACAGAATGAAACAGAACAATTCTTTTTCAAGTTTTTGATATGCACATGATTCAGAACTAGGCCATCAAAATAATTATATTTTGGTATTGTGATCATAGAATGCCACAATTTCTAAAGAACTAAAATCTTAGGTTGCCCCAAAGGTCAATGGAGAAATGGTGTGGTGGTTTTAAGTGACACTTTTTTTTTTTTTTTGCTGCAAACAGGTTTTTATTTAAAAATCAGCCCTTTGTCACTTCCAATGTCTATATTCTCTGGTTGTGAGAAGATTGTTGTTGTATTCTTCTAGGCTCACAATGGAAGGTGATGGAATTTAGAAACTGCCAGACACAGAATCCTGTGGGGGCACCCTTTTACCCTGTTGTAAGAAAGGTCCATGAACCAATTCCTGGAGTCTGCTGTTGGTAGACTTTCATGATCAGGTTTGCAATGTATAGATATCTCTTCTGGTCAAAAAACTCTAGTCATTAAGAGGGGCATGAGGGTCACATCATGCATATCAGACGCAGAGCTTTCTGGTTTTTCTGGGTGGAGAAGAGAGGTCTACTATTTCTAAGCATGTTGTTCTGTAGGGTGCAGAGACTGGGGCCAACTGCCATCTGAAGATCCTCCCCTACTTCTGCTCCCCAGGATATATAGGGCTGTATCAACAACTCTCTTCTCAACCATATGTGTGAATTTTTTTTAGCATTGGGCACCTCCAGAGCTCATTAACCTGCATCACGAATGCATTGTCTTGAAGAAGGAAGAAAACAACATCTTTGCTTATTTCTATGCTCATCTCTTTATTTTTTTATACAAATTTATTTATTTTTAGTTTTCAACTTCCATAAGTTTTAAATTTTCTCCACGTGACTCCCCTTGACAAAACAGTGTGAAATCTAATAAAAGCTCTACATATACATTCTTATTTAACATATTTTCACATTAGTCATGTTGTATAGAAGAATTAGGACAAATGGGAGGAACCATGAGAAAGAAACAAAACAAAACAAAGAAAACGAAACCAAAAAACAGAGCAAACAGTATGCTTCGATCGGCATTCGCACCCTATATTTCTTTCTCTGGATGTGGGTGGCATGCCCATCTCTTTCTATAGGCTTTTCAAATTCTCTGAGATTTTAGGCTACAAAGAGGCAGTCATTCTTCTGATCTTAACCATCTATTTCAGGGTCTGTCAGTTTTGGTATTGGGATTTGACAATATTTTCAATGATGAACTACATGCAAAAAATGACACAAAGGACATAATTGAGAAAGCAAATGACTGGAAAAGGAGGTATGCTAGATAAGGGATAACAGGTGGTTGATCTGAGTTCTGGGTTAAAAGACTTGGAGGAAGGTTTAAAGTACAGTGGGTAGATACTCTATGGAGGATTTATGGTGGGTCATAGGAAAGAATCGCAAGGATGAGAAAGTATGAATTTACTTGGTAACCTAGATGGAGAACCCACAGATATGTTGAAACTAACTATAAAAGATTTCAGAAAAGTAAAGTAGCATGATCATAATTATTTTAAACTCTCAGCACTTTCAGTATTTTTGGCTCATAGAATCATAGATATATATATAGAGAGAGAGAAGGAAACTCAGAGACCACCTTGTCCTTACTTTTTACATAAAGAAACTGAGGCACTTGGAAGTTAATGATCTGTTCAAGGTCAAATGACTAGTAAATAACAGATTTGGGATTTGAACTCTGATTCCAGAGCCAGCTTTTCTGCTGTACTAAGTATTTTGAAATTTTTAAAAAAATCTCTAATTTAAAAATTATGTACTTGCTTCAATTTTATGACTTTCTTATCTCATCTCTACCTGATCAGTCTCATTCTTTAATCTGTTGTTTCAAGAATTATTACTAGAGTTATAACTATATTTCTATATCGTTATTACCATATTTTCTTTTCTCTTCAAGACAAAAACCAACCCATCAGTCAACATAGGACTGAAACAGACTTAGAGGATTTATCTCCCAATTCAAGTGCTCAAAATCAAGAACTATACGAATGAAATTCAAGAAGATGAGATTCTAGTCTTCTTTCAGAGATGTCCATGGAAGATTCTGGTATTCTTTATATTTGCCACCAAGAAATTTTAAAAATATATTAATTGCCTACTAACCCTTAAGAAGACAGTTATTCAGCACTGTAGGCCAGTCCCATAGTTCATTAATCTTTAGTGGAGTGAGGGAGTAGTTGTCCCTATTTGTTCAGATAAGATTCTTTCATATTTAGTCATTTTTTCAATTATGTCCAACTCTTCATGACCCCTTTGGGGGTTTCTTGGCAAAGATATTGGAGTGGTTTGTCATTTCCCTCTCCAGCTCATTTTAAAGATGAGGAAACTGAGGCAAAAAGGGTTAAGTGACTTGCCCAAGATCACACAGTTATTTTGAATTCAGGAAGATGAGTTTTTCTAACTCTAGGCCTGGCAGTCTATCCACTGGTCTACCTCGTTGTCACTTCTTTCATATATCTGAACTCAATTATTATATCATTCCTTGGTCTTTACTTCTCCACAGTAAATAATGGCAACTGTCTTTAGCCTTTTGTCTTACTCAGGTATATAATCATCACAATGCTTATTTACTTAGCATATTTTAAAATAATTGTGATCTTGCTACATAGTTTTGCTAAAATCTTTTAAAGTAAGTTTTGATATAGACACAATAAAAATTCTAAGTACTAGATTCTCATTCTTTTTGATAAAGATTTCCACATTTGCATCTGGTTGTATCTATGTGATGCAAAATATTAATATAAAAGTGAAAATTTTCATCCACATATTTGACTGCATGTTGACAAATTATCTTGATTTTTAATTAAATTTTCACTTTTCCTACTTAGGTTTTGATGTCTAATATAACTAATAACTGTCTCAGCATTCTAACTTCCACAGAATAGAAATTACTTACCCATCTTCCACTCATGGAAGAAATTATGACCTGTAAAGGATCAACCAAACTCAGTTCTGTTTTTTCTTATTAACATACCCATGTTATTCTGCAATACTTATTTTGTGAAAAAAAGAAAATAAGGTGGAAAGTTATAGTTAAAACACATTTTTATTGAACAAAATAAACAGGTAGTTTTAGAATTATGTGGGAGGCAGAAAAATGAGGAGAAAACCTGAAAAACATTCATACATACATACATATATATCAATATACACACACATATATTTTAATATGTGTGTATATATAAATATATGTACATACCTATTATACACAATAGGTAATATTTATACAGAGCTTTGTAAAACACTTAAATATTTTCCTATTTGATCCTCACAATAACCCTGTGAAGTAATTGCCTATTTACATATGAGGAAACTGAGAGAATTTAGTTGCTTGGCCAGATGCATACAGAGAGTGTATGAAACACAGCTCAAACTCAGGTCTTCCTAACTCCAAGTCAAGTGTCTTATCCACTATGACATTCTTCCTTCCATTAGCATATTCACTAAATAATATAATGTTACAACAAGAAAAAAAACAAAATGAGTGAACTGTATCAACCACTGCTTCTGTTCCTTTTACAAGGCTATGGCACTCTAGATTTTGCTCTAGGTATGCATGGATTTTCTTTGATTTCATCACGATCAGAAAAATTATTGACATATTTCTTTATCTCTACTTAATACAAAATAAAGAATTTTAAGCAGCCATAGATTCTAGGTCTAGGTGTTTACAGTCTTAAAAATACAATAGAGACAAATATAAAAAGCTCAAGATTACTGAGTAATAACAAACTGACTAAAAACATTTTTTAAATCCAACAGAACTCCACTATAGTGTTTATGTCAAGTAACATGTTACAAGTTTTTTAATGTGAAATAAAGTTTTGTGAAACACCCTAAAAATATTTTCTAGATGCTACCATCCCCTCCAGTTATCATTCTATAGCTTTTCTACCTTTCTTAGCCAATCTCTTTAGAAAGCTGGTTACATTTGCTGCCTCTGTTTTCTCTCTTCATTAACCCATTGAGATCTGGTTTCTACTTTTTGACTCACCTAAAGCGGCTCTTTCCAAAGTTATCAACAATTTTTTAATTTCCAGATTTGACATCCTTTTCTGAGTCTTCATTCTTCTTGACCTCTCAACTTCATTTGTCATTGTTGACCATTCTCTCTTCTTCGGGTTTTGGTGACATTACTCTAGTCTGTTTTTCCTCTTATTTCTCTATTTATTTTGCTGGAAAACCATCCATTAAACATCTCTAATTTTCTGTGTACTCCAAGGCTTACTCCTAGGTCCTCTTTTCTCTTTATAGCCTCTCTCTTAGAAAACTCATCAGCTCCCAAAGACTTAATTATTATCTCTACGCAGATGACACACAGATCGACGTATCCAGTCTGATCCAGTGTCTCCCCTGGGCACAAGTCACACATAACATTTCAAATTGGATGTCTTGGAGGCATTTCAAATTCAAAACATCCATTAACTTCTCCTCTAAACCCATTCCTATGTCACATTTCTTATTTCTGTAAATGAGACTGCTCTTCTTGTCATATGACCTTAGCATTACTTTCAGTTCTTTAGTTTCTTATACCTCACATAGACAATCAGTTGCCAGATTTGCCATTTCTTTCCCTACAATGTCTCTCTCATCTGACTCCTTATCATCATCCACAGAGTCACCACTTTGGTTCAGGTTCTCATTACCTCTTGCCTAGACTATTGCAGAAACCTCCTGATTGGTCTTTGGATTTTGTGTTTTTCCCCATTCTACCTCTATGAAATTACTAAAAGGATTTCCCTTAAGCATAGACCTGGTCATGTCACTCCTGTATTCAATAAACTCCAGTGACTCTTTACTGCCTCTAGGATAAAATGTAGACTGCTGTTTGGTTTGTAAATTCCTTCGTACTTTGGTTCCAGCCTAACTTTCTAGCATCATTATACATCACTCCTCTTCCTATATTCTACTGTCTAGCCAAAGCGGTTTTCTCTTATTTTCCTTACACATGCAATTCATCTCCAATCAGTCTGCCTTTGCAATAGTACCTGACATGCTTTCCCTTCTCACTTCTGTCTCACAGAATCCCTCACTTCCTTCAAGGTACAGCTTAGGCATCACCTACAGGATTCCCCCAACTGCTAGTGGCCTTTCTCACTCCCTAGCTATTGTTCATTTACTTACCTTGTGGTTATTCTGTATATATCTATTCTGTATATATCTGTATATATCTATTCTGTATATATACAGATCTGATATATCTGTATATATCTGTATATATGTCTGTATATCGGTATATCTCTATATATATATATGTGTGTGTGTGTGTGTGTGATATGTATATGTGTATACATGCACATATGCTATATGTATATATATGTATACATATATACATACAGATATATAGGCACAGGTATGTATGCATATATACATATAGATATTAATATAAATATATGGACATATTTATTAAGTGTACTATAAGTATACATGGTTACATATTATAATTAATGTAATTATACACTATTAGTATCTACCTATCTATTTAGAGATACATGCATGTGTGTATATTGTATATGTGTATGGCATGTCCCAAAAGTGTTATTGCCATTTTAAACTGTAATAACTTCAGACATATAAATACTACAAACTTGCAAAAATATCATTTGTAAGTTTGTTTCCATTTCTTTGATTCTTTTTTAGCTTTGCGAACTTTGAATAATAAACTTTAATTTGAATAAGACAGGGTTCTCTGCCATTATGCATTTTGGCAGTTTTTGTATGACAATTTCTCAAACCAGTGGATTGGTAGAGGAGGTTCTCTTGCTTTGTCATCTCAGTTCCCTGATCCATCTCCATTAGGCTTTTACTCATGGGGCAACAATAGTACTGCCATGTTTGCATCAAAATCTCATGTTTTGCATGACCTTAAGGCAAGGATTACATGCAACCCTCTCAGTCACTGAGCAGCAGTAACTGTTGACAGATTTTTAAAAAATTTAAAATAAGCCTGAGTGATGTATAGCATGACAGTGGTTATGTTAAATTTTAATCAGAAGCAAAAATATTTTAAAATTTAAATATTTAACCTTTCAAATGCATTTTCTGTAACTTTGTAGCCTTTCTACTTCTGTAGTTATTAAAGTTTAGATCTGAACTAGGAGTTTTAGGACAGCTTGTACGTATATGTAGATATACGTATATAATGTAAATTCCTTTAAGAGAAGAGATTGTTTCTTTTATACTTTGTATTTTCAGGGCTTTGCACAGTGCCTGGCACATAGAAGACAAATAAAAATGCTTGTTGTTTGATTGATATGTTCCTGTATTGACAATTTAACTTGCAGATGGTGCAGTGGACAGAGCATCGTGCCTGGAATGAGAAAGATTCTTCTCTGTGAGTTCAAATCTGGTCTCAGGCACTTTCTAACTATGTGACCTTGGGCAAGTCACTTAACCCTGTTTGCCTCAGTTTCTCATTTCTAAAATGTGCTTGAGAAGGAAGTGACACATTGTTCTAGTATTTCTGCCAAGAAAACACCAAACGGGGTCATAGAGTCAGTCATGACTGAAAAACAACTTAACAACAACACATATAACAAAGGTAAATGATTTTTAAAAAATTTTTATGATATTTTCTTTGTATACAAGAAAAAGGGTAGAACATTATTGTAAGCAATGAGTGAAGAAGTAATATTGTGGGAGTAGCATGCTTTGATGGCGCATGACCTGGAAGGATCTATCATTCCTCTTTCATGGTATTCATGGGTTTTCAGGATCGTTTGAATGAAAAGAAGGGGAAGTATTGAAGTGTGGAGGGTTCTCCTAGAAATGTGATGTAATTTGGAAGACATTAGATAAAAAGTACATTGAATACTTTTGTCTGAGAGTGACAGATATAGGTTTCCCTAGGATTAAGAGGAGACAGTGTCATGTAAAGGAAAGAGCTATGGACTTGCAAGTCTCTGCCTCTGAGTCCTGGATAATCAACCTATTAGTTTTCTGAAATTGGGCAAGTAACATCACCTGTCTGGGCTTCTGTGGCTTCATTTGAAAAACGAAGATGAGATGATGTCTAAGGTCACTTTGAATTCTACATCTCCATAAGATAAGGGATATAGTATAGATTAACATGATAGAAGGCTTAGAAGCAAAATTTGAACTTCTTCATCTTAAAGATATAAAGATCTTAAAGATCTTGAGAGATACACACACATACATATGTGTGTGTATTTCAATGATAAGGTGCAGTAAAAACTTGAGGTAGGGGACCACTTGCTCAAAAATATAGAAAACACAGTTTAAATATCACCTAGAGACGAGATATCTGGTGAGGAATGAATTATAATGGTCCAAGGGAGACATATTACATAAAGACTTGGCAAATGTAGTCCTGAACTTCTAGGTTTTTACTTAAGAATTATGTGTTCTAAAAAACTGAAGAATTTAAGAACTTTTCTAGGATTTACACACATATTTAAATATTCAAAGAGATCCGTGATCTCGTAGATTCATCAGTTCCCTCCAGTAATATAAATTGTAACCCATCTATGCTTGCTTTTCACATATTCTTATTCATGTTTACCAGAGGGGTTCCACCCTGAAGACTTTTCTTGTTTTCCTTCAACACTGAGAGGATACCAATGGAACATTCTGGCTACCTACTTGTCATTCTTTACTTTTAACACATGACTAGCCAATCTCTTCTTTCTGTCATAGAATGTTGATAGAATTTGATTGATTAATGACTTCTTTTACTCCTAATCTTCTTTAGTGTTCTCCTTTAGCATTTGTTTTCATCTGCTCACATGCATCTTGAAACTTTCCTGAGTGATACTCCAGGTTAGTGTTTTAGCAAAAGTGGGGTTCCACATCTTATCGCCAAAAATTTATTAATAAAAGGTCATTATTAAAAAGATAGGTCTTTCGTTTCATGGAAATATTGGGGTCAGAAAAATAGTTTGACAATTTCCTGAAAGCAATCCAGTTGGCTCTCAGAATGTAGATTATAATGGAAAGGAACAGGTTATGGTAGATAACTAGCCTTGGCTAAGTGTGAAGTGGATAGTGTTGGACATGGAGTCAGGAAGATGGGAGCTTAAATTTGCCTCAGATATTTATGTGCTGCATAAATAAATGTAAATAAATGCTATATAAATAAATATATAGTCACTTAACTTCTGTTTGCCTCTGTTTCCTTGTCTATAAAAATCAAGATAATAATAGCACCTTATTGCCCAGAGTAGTTGTGAAGATCAAACTAGACAATATTTATAAAACATCATGCAAACCTTAAAATTCTATATGCAGGCTAGCTATTATTAATATCAGCAATTACCTGCATTAAATTATATGACCTCAAGTAAAACATTTAACTTCTCAATGCCTTCAGGCAACTCCTCAAGGTTGAAAATTGCAGAAAAGAAACTGCCAATCTGATTTGGTGGAATGAGTTTCCTCATCAGAAAATTTCTTGCACAGAGGAAATCATGGGTACTTTTAAAAAAGAAATCATGCCAGATTGTTGAGGAAAGCACTTTGTAAACATTAAAGTATCATGTAAACTCGAATTAAAAAAATAGGGAAACTGAGTAGCAGAGAGAAGAGTTGTAAGGTGAGTTGTCAGTCATTTTATTCCACTCTTATTCAATCTCTTCTACTCATTTCATGAGACATGATTTGGGAGTTGGGGAAGTCACCATCTTGAAAGATGTACTAGGCTTTGGGGCATAAATGAAATGGACTAGAGGTCAAATCCATGGAAGGAACGTTGGGACAGGCTGAATGTGGAGGTATTTATTGGTGGCAGAAGTGGTCATTATTGTACTCTAAACCTTCTTAGAACACAAGAGAAAAAAGGAAATCTACCAGAGGTGTAGACATTGCTTTTCCTTTCCTTCCTTTTCATATTTCCATGTTTCTTCTGGTACAGCTCCCTTTTAATCTTCATTCAACCTATCCCTTACTTGTTCTCCACGTCTCACAAATTTCCTTCCCTTCCCCCATGCGAGATATCTCATTACACATGTAATCGCACAAATGTTTTGAATCATTTGTAATGAAATAAACTTTTTGTTTATTTTCTCTAATTTATGTGTAATTTGGTTTATATGACCTAATTTTTGTGGTCTAATTTATGTGAAATTTTGTTGTTGCTTTTCTCCTCACTGGTGAAATATCTTTAGTATTTCAACAAATGTTTCCTAGTTCAAATCTAGATAA
This sequence comes from Notamacropus eugenii, assembly GCF_028372415.1. Classification (NCBI taxonomy): domain Eukaryota; kingdom Metazoa; phylum Chordata; class Mammalia; order Diprotodontia; family Macropodidae; genus Notamacropus; species Notamacropus eugenii. Next base: position 158,939,215 of record NC_092872.1, read on the forward strand.
TTAGGAGCCCATAGATATATAGATCAGGGTCAAGCTATAATTTTTGATATGTAGCCTTTTCAATTTTTTTTTCAAATCCTGAAGAGACCTCTGGAGTATGTTTCAGTGGGCTGGAGAGGGGACATGAATCTGGTATTGGTCACTGGCTTCCTGAATAGCTTGGGGAAGTCACAATGCCATAGGCAAATGCTTCAGTTTCTTTATCTGAAGAATGAAATTGCCAAGGAGAATTGGCGAATTAGTGAATGTCAGAACATGTCAGCAAGTACAAGTTTAACCACTTGCCTTGACTAAAGAATAGGAAATAGCAAAGAATAAAGATACTAGAAATAAAAGGGGTTTGCCTACAGAAAATATATTCTGTATTTTCCAAATTAAAATTGGCTAGAAATAATGTCATAAAATTGGTTTATTGATCTCATAAGACAAGGAATAACACAGTTTTAACCACTATCTAATTTCTAGCACTTCCAAATGAGCAATAGAATGGTTTGCCATAACTTTTGCTGTTTTTAGGTGGCCAGTTTGACTCTAATTGCTGATTGTGCAAAGATGCCCTTGATAAGCCTGATTATTTCAGGCTGCACTGTTTATAAGGCTGTCCATTTGTTCTTACCCTTACTGAAAATTTCACACACAACTACACTTACAGCTAGAAGCTTCTACCTCATTCAGCACAACTCTAAGCAACTAGAAAATCTGTGGGCCAATTAGTAGAGTATAGCCATAGCCAAGCCCTCCCATATTTAGAGGATTCTAATAAAATCTATGTGGAGGTGGACATCTATTTTTTCTATTTTTCTCATGGATTCTTTTATGTGAGTTGAGGATTAAAGAGAGAATATCACTAGTATCTATAGAGGGAGAGCGAAAGGGGGCAAGAATATGTCAGAGATATCTACTAGCTTCCTGTGTGCAGAAGGAGAAAATTTGGACCAAGGTGTACAAGAAAAACACCCCAGAATTCTGGCTAAAGCATATAGTGGAAGAAATCTAAACACAATAAAAGATAGCAGCTATACATACACTCAAGACTTTGTCACTTAAGAAGTTGGAGTAATGACTATTAGGTCAGTGGCTGTAAGACAATCCTATAAACATGGATTATAAGATTTAAACAGGCTTTGCCTCACAACAATTATGTCAGCAGCTAATGGTAATATCTGTTGAGCTATCCTGTCTTTCTGCTTCATCACTTAAAGCAACAGCATCCAGTTTTCCAGTCTGCATCTATCATAAAGACACATTGATTTCCTTTCTGGAGAAACACATATTTCTTCTCTCCTGCTAAAAAGATAAATCTGACAGATTTTAATCAAATGTAGTTGTTCACAACTACAGAAATGCTTACAGTTTCACAGACAAAAAGAAATCTTTGACCTGGGAAAGAGGATGATTTTTGAAGACTAATTTATTTAGAAAATAAACTTGTACAAGAAATGTATCGATACGCATGAGAAATTAATAGCTCAGAAAACTCTAAAGACATGTATGTTTGGCTGGCCTTTGATATAGCATAGTCACACAAACATAGGTTATATTTCCCCAAATCTAGCTTATGAGACATTTTAGCATGGCTTATAATCGGTGCTATTATGTTTTTCTTTTCAAAGAGATTCTATTTGAAGGAGGCATGGTGTTGCCTAAAGTGAGGCTCATGTGGTAATTCCAACACTTGAAGTGTCATTAGTAAAATCCAAGGTCAGTTGGAATTTCCATCATCCCTACTATTTTGAAACCCTATGTTGATAGCTGTCTTTGGAGTCAGGAAGACCTGGGTTCGAATCCTTCCTCTGATACATCCTGACTTTGTGATCCTAGGTAAGTCACTTTATCTCTTATTGCTTCAAGAAATACTCTAAGACTCTCATTTGCAGAGAAGGCGCAGATCTGTATTGGTTAAAGAAGTTTTTTCCCTAGAACTCTCCTCACTGATGACATCATCAATCTGGTCCAAACTTCCTAACCATGTCCCTCCCTCTAGTACTACTATTTAAATACCTTCCTTTACCTGATGTTTTTACAAATTTTTTTACAACTTGGTCATTTATAAATCATTACTTCCAAGATAAAACTTTGTTTGCAAAGGAGTTGCTTTAGCTAATGCATGAACAAAAAAATGACCATGTGAAACAACTCAAATCAGCTCTCATCTATGTTTTTTTGAGGGGTTCACTATTTAAATTGTACATATTTTTGCCACTATTATGGTTATGGTTATGATTGTTAAGCATTTAGATTGTCTTACAAATGTGTAAAGTGATTTACAGTTCTTAGTTTTCTTTTGAAACTATGCCAAGGAGGGATGAAACTAATTGCTCTCTCACCTCCCTTTTTTTTTTCTAACAGATGTTAAATTGAAACCTATACTGATTCTGTTTTTTTTTTCCTCCCAGAAGTCAACTAAGCATGTCAGTGAGAGAGTAGACTTAAAGCTCACAGTTCTGAACCATTTGTGCATAACTTATTGATGAGTTCACTGACACACTTTTCTGTGTGAGCTGAGATTCTAGAGCAAATCCTTAAAAGTATTTCATTCTTATATCTATTTCCTTCCACAAAGTCCTACTCCAATGCCTCGTTGTTGCATTGAGGTGACACTGAGTTCCTAGATGCCATTCCCTTGGAATGCAAGCAGATTTTATCATTCTGGAAAGGTCTATCCTGTGTCTATTTTCCTAAGACCAGCTTAGTTACAAATGGAAAGGCTCCACACCAACTAAATAAAGTAACCTGCTACTTGGTGATGGATAAGTTTTTCAGCTTTGGTAACATATATAACAAAGAAAACATGAAAATCATCTTCTGTATCATGCAGCGCCCTTTCACCTCTGCAGAGATGGTGACAAATTATCAGAAATGGATACAAATGATTCTTAGAATCATGAAGTTCTAGAGTCACTTATAAATATTAACTTAACTTTTAATACTCTGGGTGTGACATCCTTATCCAGTGATCAACCAGATATACTCCTAGGAGAAGTAATTCATTAAATCTGGATACACTGCTAGAATTGAATTGTAAAAATATTGGTATTTTCATTATAAATTAAAATGGAAGAAAAAGGGAAGCTGCCAGTAGTTGGAAGGATGACTCACAATTTCTCTTTAGAGAAGCAAATGAAATAGGTTTCATTGTGTTTTTATTGGCAACAAGAAATATCATTTCACAGAGCATCTGATCAGCTTCTATCGTAGTGCTCATGATAAGTACCTACAATGAAAATAATTGAAGTTTATGTAGCAGCATCTATCATAGGGGATGAAAAAAATCTATAAAGAATTTAATAAAACCCAACAAATTCAATCAACCTACTTTGATACCTTGAGGGGCAGCATGGTGTGATAAGTAGAGAGACTGACTTGTTATCTAGAAGATCTGAGTTCAAGTCCTTGCTCTGGTACATACAGGTTATATGACTCTAGGCTATATGACCCTAGGCAACTATCTAACTTCTCAGTTCCCCGGACAACTCTTCAAGATTATAAATTGTAAAGAGGTACTGATCTTCATTGGTATAGACTGGTTTCTCTTTGGGTTCCCTTTGCCAATGAACTCAAAGGCACAGTACCATTTCATCCCATATTTTGATACTAAATAAACTTCAGTTCAAAAGTGGCAAAAAAGAAATGTTGGAGAATAAGGGAGTCAGGAGTTAGGAATCAGAGAGGCCAAAGATCTCAAAGAAGCATCACACTTATACATTATTGATGCCTTACTTTAAGAAAAGAATCATGTACATAATAAACATCAAATATCATCACAAAGAAAATGGTTCTATTTTAATAGATAGGAAATAACTTCTTACTGATGTGAGAATAATTTCCAAATCAGCTATTCATATTCCATTGGGTCATTAATTTATTAGAGCAGAGATCAACAGTAAGACAGACAGAAATAAGAACAAACATATTAAATATAGCTATACATTAAAAACAGTTATGACCTGAACTATTTAAATACTACACATGTTGAAAAATGTGTGTTGGTCCTTCGTTGCTGAGGAAGACCACGCCATCAGAGAAATGATGACATGACTTGCACTTGACTTTGTTTAGAGTGAGGGAGGGCTGTGCAGGTCACCAGCCTCACTTCTCCTCCAGAGCCATCTGAATCCAGTGACCAGATATTCATCAGGATGACTGGAGATGACCGAAGATGAGGCAATTGGAATTAAGTGACTTGCTCAAGGTCACACAGCTAGAGAGTGTCAAGTGTCTGGGGTAAGATTTGAACTCAGGTCCTCCTGACTCCTGCACTGGTGGTTTATGCACTGCACCACCAAGCTTCCCCTAACAAATTAAGGGCTAAAAGTGGAGGGGAGACTCTGAGCAGAAAGGAAAAGGAAGAAATATATTCATATATATTTATATCTCTCTGTGTGTATGTATATATATATAGGTAGTATTCACTATATGTCAGGCACTATGCTAAGAACTACAAATATTTTTTCATTTGATCCTCCCTTATAAAGGCTTATGTAAGAAAGGTTCCTATTCCCCTTAGGCAGTTACGTGGTGCAGTGGATAGAGCACCAATGCAGGAGTCAGGAGGACCTGAGTTCAAATCTCACCTCAGACACTTGACACTCACTAGCTGTGTGACCTTGGGCAAGTCACTTAACCCCAATTGCCTCACCCTGGGTCATCTCCAGTCATCCTGAAGAATATCTGGTCACTGGATTCAGATGGCTCTGGAGGAGAAGTGAGGCCAATGACCTGCACAGCCCTCCCTCACTCAAAACAAAGTCAAGTGCAAGTCATGTCATTATTTCTCTGATGGCATGGTCTTCTTCAGCAACAAAGGACGAACACAAGTATGTTACTGCATATAATGTTCTCCTGGTTCTTCTCATTTCACTATATGCAATGTTTTTATAAGGAACTTTTTCACCATCAAGGATAGAGAAACTACCACATCTGAACTTTTAACATTATACAGTTTCATTTGTGCTTCAAGAAGAAATCACTTTGAAGAAAATAAAGATGGAAACAGCTTAAGTATACCAAGAATATACCAAAAGTACAAATTTGATAGATTTGAAGGATTGGGTTTTTTTTTGTTGTTTTTAAATTTTTTAAAACATTTATTTTTTATTTAACTTTTAACATTCATTTTCACAAAATTCTGGGTTCCAAATTTTTTTGTCCTCTCCCCCCACCCCAAAATGCCAAGCATTCCAATTGCCCCTATCACCAGTCTGCCCTCTTCTCTATCATCCCTCTCTGCCCTTGTCTTCATCTTCTCTTTTGTCCTGTAGGGCCAAATAACTTTCTATACCCCTTTACCTGTATTTCTTGTTTCCTAGTAGCAAGAACAGTACTCGACAGTTGTTCCTAAAACTTTGAGTTCCAACTTCTCTCCCTCCCTCCCCATCCATTCCCTTTGGAAGGCAAGCAATTCAATATAGGCCATATCTGTGTAGTTTTGCAAATGACTTCCATAATAGTCGTGTTGTATAAGACTAACTATATTTCCCTCCATCCTATCCTGTCCCCCATTACTTCTATTCTCTCTTTTGATCCTGTCCCTCCCCATGAGTGTTGACCTCAAATTGCTCCCTCCTCCTATTTCCCTCCCTTCCATCCTCCCCCCCCACCCTGCTTATCCCCTTCTCCCCCACTTTCCTATATTGTAAGATAGGTTTTCATACCAAAATGAGTGTGCATTTTATTCCTTCCTTTAGTGGAATGTGATGAGAGTAAACTTCATGTTTTTCTCTCACCTCCCCTCTTTTTCCCTCCACTAAAAAGTCTTTTGCTTGCCTCTTTTATGAGAGGTAATTTGCCCCATTCCATTTCTCCCTTTCTCCTCCCAATATATTTCTCTTTCACTGCCTGATTTCATTTTTTTAAGATATGATCCCATCCTCTTCAATTCATTCTGTGCACTCTGTCTCTATGTGTGTATGCATGTGCATGTGCGTGTGTGTGTATGTAATCCCACCCAGTACCCAGATACTGAAAAGTTTCAAGAGTTACAAATATTGTCTTTCCATGTAGGAATGTCAACAGTTCAACTTTTGTAAGTCCCTTATGACTTCTCTTTGCTGTTTACCTTTTCATGCTTCTCTTCATTCTTGTGTTTGAAAGTCAAATTTTCTTTTCAGCTCTGGTCTTTTCATCAAGAATGCTTGAAAGTCCTCTATTTCATTGAAAGACCAATTTTTCCCCTGAAGTATTATACTCAGTTTTACTGGGTAGGTGATTCTTGGTTTTAGTCCTAGTTCCTTGACTTCTGGAATATCCTATTCCATGCCCTTCGATCCCTTAATGTAGAAGCTGCTAGATCTTGTGTTATCCTGATCTTATTTCCACAATACTTGAATTGTTTCTTTCTAGCTGCTTGCAATATTTTCTCCTTGACCTGGGAACTCTGGAATTTGGCCACAATGTTCCTAGGAGTTTCTCTTTTTGGATCTCTTTCAGGCAGTGTTCTGTGGATTCCTTGAATACTTATTTTGCCCTCTGGTTCTAGAATCTCAGGGCAGTTTTCCTTGATAATTTCATGAAAGATGATGTCTAGGCTCTTTTTTTGATCATGGCTTTCAGGTAGTCCCATAATTTTTAAATTGTCTCTCCTGGATCTATTTTCCAGGTCATTTGTTTTTTCAATGAGATATTTCACATTTTCTTCCATTTTTTCATTCTTTTGGCTTTGTTTTGTGATTTCTTGGTTTCTCATAAAGTCATTGGCCTCCATCTGTTCCATTCTAATTTTGAAAGAACTATTTTCTTCAGTGAGCTTTTGAACCTCCTTTTCCATTTGGCTAATTCTGTTTTTGAAAGCATTCTTCTCCTCATTGGCTTTTTGAACCTCTTTTGCCAGTTGAGTTAGCCTATTTTTCAAGGTGTTATTTTCTTCAGCATTTTTTTGGGTCTCCTTTAGCAGGGTGTGGACCTGCTTTTCATACTTTTCTTGCATCTCTCTCGTTTCTGTTCCCAATTTTTCCTCCACCTCTCTAACTTGATTTTCAAAATCCTTTTTTGAGCTCTTCCATGGCCTGAGCCCATTGAGTGGGCTGGGATACAGAAGCCTTGACTGCTGTGTCTTTCTCTGATGGTAAGTATTGTTCTTCCTCATCAGAAAGGAAGGGAGGAAATACCTGTTCACCAAGAAAGTAACCTTCTATAGTCTTATTTTTTTTCCCTTTTCTGGGCATTTTCCTAGCCAGTGACTTGATTTCTGAGTATTCTCTTCACATCCACTTTGCCTCCAGATCCTCCCAGCCAACGCTTGGGGTCTGAGATTCAAATGCTGATTCCCAGCCTCAGGGCTTCAACAGGGGCGGGGCTGCTATTCAGTGTGAGATTAAGTTTAGGTGCTCAGGTTGGGGCAGGGCTGCCTCACAGGCTCAGTTCCCTCAGCGGGGTTTATGCAGAGACCTTCAACAATGGATCCAGGCTCCTGCCTGCTTGGGGAGCCCTGGTCTGCTCCTGCCTCCACTGCTGCCTCCCAAGGGGGCCTGAGTTATGGGGCACCCCACTCCCCTTCGGCAAGCCAAGAAGACCCTCTCACCAACCTTTGGGGCTTGGCTGCTGGAGATTCCGTCCCTGAAGCCTACTCGGATCCATTTCTCTTGGTGCTGCGCAGCCAAGGCAGGGCTGGGCTCAGCTCTGGGTCCAGGGCGTGATGGACCTTTTGCGAGAGGTTTTCAGGTCCCTCTGGAACAGAAATCTCGTCTGCTCTGTTGTTCTGTGGCTTCTGCTGCTCCAGAATTTGTTGGGAGTTCTTCTTTACAGATATTTTATGGGCTGTGGGTTCGGAGCTAGCGTATGTGTGTCTTTCTACTCTGCCATCTTGGCTCCGCCCCCTGAAGGATTGGTTTTTGACATATATGAAGGAGGGGAAGATGCTAAAGGCATGGAGAGAATTTTAAACAAAATTATTATCCAAAAGAAGAGGCTAAAGGAACATCAATACCTACTTACCCAAATGACTACTTTCAGAAAAATGTAAAAATAAAAAAAAAAAAAACCACCATAAAATATGAGAATAATCTGCCTGTGCCCTGGAGATGTATAATACTATAGAGGAGTGTATTGGCAAGAAACAAGCATGTTTTCACATGTAACAGCCACAACTGACTGTAGTATATGGAGAATATATGATCACACTAGGCATTTTTTGTAATCTATAAAAAAAATGCATTGTATTCAACTGAGTAATACAGTGCCATAAAAGGTCTTATCCAACAAGGTATTTCCCATACAGACATCAAAATGATGCAAATTTCTTTGAAAAATATATCAGTCTAGCATATATATATGTATATATATATATGTATATATATACATATATATGTATGTGTATATATATATACATATGTATATATGTATATATATATATATATCTATATATATATATATATATACATATATATATATATAGTGTGCCACTCATTATGCCAGGCTCTGATCTAGGCACTGTAGATACAAAGAAAAGCAAAAAACATGGTCTCTGCCCTCAAGGAGCTAACATTCTAATGGAGAGAATAACATGCAAATATATACAAAAAAACAGAGTAGATAGAAAGTAATCCCAAAGGGAAGAAAAGGCATAGGAAGTGTCTTGTTGAAGTTGAGCTATGAGATGAGTTTTGAGAAAAGCCAGCAAAACGAGGAGATGAAAAGAGAGAGCATTTGAGGCATAAGGACAACTTGCAAAAAGGCACAGATGTGGGTGATGGAGTGTCCTGATGGAGGAACAAGAAGACAGCCAGAGTTGCTGGACTGTAGAAAACATGGAGAAGAGTAAAATTTAAGAAGAGTAAAAAGGAGGGAAATGGTCAGAACTTTAAAAGCCAAACAGGATTTTGCATTTGATCCTAGAGGTAAGTGTGAGCAACATTGGAATTTACTGAATAGGGAGGTGACACGGCGAGTTCTATGTTTCAGGAAGGTATCTTTGGCAGTTGAGTGGAGGATAGATTGGAGTGAGAAGAGATTTGTGGTAGAGGGGACTGGCTATTGTAGTAATCTAAACATGAGGTGGTGAGGGTCTACCCTAGGTGGGGCAGTTGAATGGAGAGAATGGGGATACTACATACACATACACATTCATATGTATGTGTGCATACATACATGTGTGTTTAAATACAAAAAGATACTACAGAGATAGAAATGACAAGACTGGGCAATGGAATATGAGTAAGAAATTATCAGTTTTTCCTAATTGCTCCAAACTTCCCCTTGAAACAATTATCTATCTTTTTCATGTCAACAGTCTTCTGGAGATGTAGGTATGATGGTGAGTCATCCAATACTATGGTCACTGAAGAAATGAAGTTGAGATCACACAAAGAACAATTAAGAGGTGTCTGGTATACATGAACAGATTGTAAAGCCTCATAAACAAGGAATTACAAAAGAAGAGCAGTGTAATTAATGTCATGAAGGAAAGAGAAAATGACCAAGGATGGAGGCTAACCAATGGGCAGCCTGCATACTCCATTGGTTTTTCTGCAATATCAGAACTGGGGAAAGGGCCCCAGCATGATGGATAGACACTTTCCTGAAAACTTATGAGAGAATATGGATAAGAGTCTCACAGGAGGGACAGTTATGGCTGGGTTTTGATTTAACTGTAGGAGAGAATGCATATATCTTTGATAATATGGATTCATTTGAATATTTGATAAATTTGTTTTTACTATTTCCTTTCTATTTCAACACATCTGATTCTATTTCCAATTGACAATGAAGGGATCAACAAGCCTTATTCTTTACCTGATGGTAATTGGTTGTTCTGATATATGCAGAATACATCCTATTCCAATTAATTCACAAAGGCATGAAAAAGAATCTACACTATGAGCGGAAATAGGGAAATGCAGATTTACTTTATGACAAATTCATGGCTAATTTGCAATGGGCCTTTCTTAACAAAGTGTTTCCATTTTATTCTTGCATTTTGGAATATTATTCTAATGCACAATATTTGGTACTGGAAGGAAATGTCTTCTTAATAATCCTAAACAGTGATTCATGGGTATTTATGTGTGTAATACTTTTCTGACACAAGTGGTAATTTCTTGCATGAATTGCTCAGTGTTTCAGTGGGAGAAAAGAATGATTTCTCTTTTTAAAAATGAATTTTAAAGTCCCCCTTAGAGTGCTATAAAGTCATTCTTAGCTCCTTAAAATTATAACATATCATTATTTATATAACATGCCTTTATAAACTAATTGTATTATAACATGTAGTCCAGTTAATTCTGACAAGAGCTTCAGTTTAAAGATGAGATAGCATGTTTGATTTTAGTTCCAAATGCGCCATTTGTTCTAAGAAGCACAAGGTGACAAAGGAGTGAAGATGAAGAATATCCAAATCAGAAGTTAAATTATAAAAATAATGTGAGAGTCAGGTTGGCATTTAGATGGCAGCAAGAACAAATTAACTCTACCAAATTAAAAGTGAAACAAGTAAATCCAATAAAATGGTCTTAACTCACTCAATGAAGGAAAAATATGATTTGTTTGTTTCTTTAGTAGTTTCTATTTCTGTATAGAGCTTTAAAGTACTCTATATCTCATCTGATTTCATTATGACCCTTTACAATGGGTGGTATAGCTGTTATCATCCTTACTTTATATGGGGATATATTATCTGTCCAGAGCAGAAGACAGAATAGGATAATTAAAGTCTAAGAGCATATGGCATGGCCAAATTAGGCCTTAAACCTAGGCCTTGCTTAGTCTAAGCACACTTCATTAGAATACACTACCTCCTTTGGTTAGAATTAGGGTATATGCATAATATTTGATATTTGTGTATAATTGTAAGAAAAGAAAGCCAATGACATTTGAAAGTTAAAAATAAGGTGAAAGACTAGTGTCACATTAAGAATTTGAAATTCTTTGCATAAAGTTTCCCGGTACATACACTGGAAAATTTGAAGTTTCAAACAAAATATCACTTGGATCATGATTTATATATGTTGAACAGACAATAAACTCACTATGATCCTTTGCCCCCAAAGAGGGTGCTACTGACTAGCTATAATTCAAGTACAGTATTTTGAAACACTGATTCCAATGGTTACCTATTTTTTTTCCCTTATTTACAAAGGAAGCAATTCATTTTGTAGGACATTTCAAAATGGCAAATGGCCAACAACCATCTTGAGCAAAGGTAGGTGTAGAAGGCATTCCAAAACATAAAACTGGAGAATATTTAGGAAAGATGGAAACAAAAAGGAAAAATATTCCTATGTCCATGTAGCTTTTAAAACTATATACCACTATGTACCTTTTCATGATGGTTCATATAAAACTGCAAAAGCACAAGGCTGAATAAATGTGTCAATGCATTACAAAGGAAAGAGAATAGATTCCAATTTATAATGAAATTTCACTTATTGTTTGAAGATATGTAGAATAATAATGCCACTGTTAACTATGTGAATAGTGAATTTGATTTCATTCTTCCTAACTTAGCTAAAGAACAAAGCACCTTGTGATTAATCCATTCTGGGTGGGGTTAGGGGGAGAAGTACAAACCAAAAATCTTTTCCCCTTCATGAAAACTAACTGCTACATGATGGAAAAAGGTAAAGTCTTGAAATCAAAATTTCTTTTTGTGTACCAAGCATATTTCAAAATGTATTTTGGGAGAACGAAGGGGGTGTTGGATTTTTAAAAATGTTTTTGCCCCTCATGGAATAAACTTTTTGGACCACATGTCATGCCATCATTTTTGTTTTCTCTTATTCAATTAAGCGATGAGAAGACTCAGAGAAATTTAGGGCTTAATGTTAGCTTTGGAGTTCCTCTAGTCCAGTGGTATCAAACTCAAATACAAATAGATCCTTCTCAGCTGTATGTTGACTTAAAAAAAAACACAAATTAACATTATCTATGTTATATTTTTTTGTTGTTAAACATGTTCCAATTACATTTTATTTTGCTTCAGGCCACAGTCCAGAGATCAAGTTTCATACATGTCCACTGAACTGCTTAAATATTTTAAGGTAAATTTGAAAGGATCACAGTCAAAAAGTTCTTCTTAGACAGAGATTATCACCCATCAGTTCTATTTATTTCAGACAGAAGGAACTCCATTATTTTATTTCAAGGGCCTATTTTCTAACCATTCACTTATTTTGGAAGTACTTCTTTGGATACTCTCCAAATTCCCCATATCCTTCTAAAATTAAGGATTTAAACAAAAGAGGAGAATATATGAAAAGATTAGCTCTTGGTACTTGCACATTCTTTTGCTTTATACATCTCAGAATCAGTTTGTTTGTTAACAAGAATGCCATATGTGGGGATTAATACATCTGAGGCAATTATGCTTTTACCATTTCTGTTAGATGCTCTGAGATGCATTCCTATGGTCCAATTTTTTTATATTTTATAAATACTTCCCTGTTAACTTGGAGAGTAGAGAGTGATCTTTTCTTAACCAAAAATGAAAGCACTTGGTTCCTGTGACTACTTATATCCATCTTGCTACTTTTCAGCCATTTAAAAAAATTATCGTTATAATTTTATCTTAAAATCAACATGATGATGCCATCTCCTTTGGCAAGACGAAGGAATCTGCTTGCATGATTCTACTGAGTAAGCCACTTTCTGGCATGCTATTTAGTAAATTACTCAGGGGCCATAAATGACAACCTCAAGTCCTGTCAGAGTGAGTGATCCTTCAGCAGTCCCTGATCTCTTGGGTTAGTCAGTTGGCAGTCTTTTTTACACCATAACTATGTATTTCAGTGGTAAGTATGTTATCAATATTTGTTTTTAATTTTTATTTGGCATATTTCAAGTTTTTATCTTTGTTCCCATGTGCATATAAACAGGCCAGATATCAGGCACCCCTAGTGATTCACTCTATGAGTTGGGGTTTGTTCAAAGAATCCTGGCAGCCAGATGGCAGCTGTTAAGCAGCCTGCATAAGAGGAGAGAGTAGAGGTTAATATCTTCTGGCATCCAGACAAATGTATCTTTTCTCTCACCTCTGATTATATCCTGCTGCAAGGGTTAAGCAAGAGACTTCTTGGTCCATGGGAATACCCTCTTTGTCTTTTCTATGGGCTGTGCGGCCTTGCCTTTTGGGATTTGGGCTCCTTGAGATTAGAGGGAAGGAGGGATTCATCACCTTCCTCAAAAAAACCAGCAAAAATTCTGAATATATACTTTCTTCCTTTTCCAACAGATCAGGAACCACCTTCTATTTTCTTTTGCTAACTCTCATCACATAGTGTTATGCACAATTCAGACTAAGCAAATGATGATGATGAGGACTGATTCTTTGAATTATCTAATTTAAGAACATTAGAACTAGAAGGGACCTTAGAGATCATAGTGCTTTGAGCATAGTGGCTCTGTAACAAATGGTTATTTAATGAATCAGTCTAAGGGTGGGGACCCTGCGGTCTCAAGGCCCTAGGTGACCTACTAGGTCCCTGGGTGCAGCCTTATAACTGAGTTTAAGTTTTACAGAACAAATCCTTTTATTAAGGGGATTTGTTCTGTGAAGTTTGGATTCAGTCAAAAGGTCACACTTGAGGACCTAGATGGCCACATGTGGCCTCAAGGCTACAGGTTCCCCACCCTTGATCTAGTCTAACCCATTCATTTATAGATTAGGAAACTGAGGCCCAAAGTCACACAATTTTTAAATTACAGCTCTAGGACTAAAGACTTTCAACTGATTCCCAGACCAGGGTTTTTCCCAATACATTTTTTGCTTTTTTAAGACTCCAGCAGTGGGAATAGAGATTTACCTTCATTTTCTCCCCTTTTTATGATGTAAATGGACAACAGCCTTATTCCTGAAATTGCATTTCAGGGCACTGAAAAAGAATGTGAAACTTGAAGTAGAATGGGTTAAGAGAAGATCAGCTGTCTTTATCTTTATTCCCAATCTCCTCAAACTGCAATCGCTTAAGGGAATTTCCCTAATTTTTTTCAATTTACTTTGCAGACCCAATATTTAGTGGCTAAATCGCTGTGGAGCTCTCAGAAGGTGTGGTAATCATTCTTGTTAAACCAGTTCAAAGTTGACTAGAGCCCTAACCCTTTAGCCCCTGCACATGAGTGTAACTACTGTACTAATCAATGGAACTTTTGTGTGCAAAAGGGCAGAAGGAAATTTTTGTTTTAGAAAAGACTGCAGGGAAACTCCCCTCATTTTTCTAGGCACTGAGTAAGAAAATATTATACATATGAAGCACTGCATACATTGCAGATACTACATAAGTATCATTTAGCTAAATCAAAGACTTTAGGTTTTTTGGAGGAAAAAAACAACCAAGTATTTTTCTGATAATGACAAGAATTGTCACTAGGTATCAAATCCAATAATATTTTCAGTATTCTTCATAAAATCCACTAATATCCTCAGAATTGTTGTATCCTGGGAAGCTTTGGGCTTAATTCTTTAAATTACTGTTTTAAATGAGATTCTATCAAATAGATATGGAATAAAATTATCTGAAAAAAATTGCAATCGCTCATTTTTCTATTCCTTTATTGCTATTGATTTGTTTGAGTTTTAAGAAGTCCACAAACACATTTTTGAAGTAGCACAAAAAATGTATTTTCTCTAATCCAACTCTAATAACTTGGTAGATATAACGCACTTACATAGTCTATTGCCATTGATTTTTTTTTAATGTTTGGTGCTATTTTTAGATTTTTGAGTAATACAGTGAATATAAGTACCTAAGGGTCTTGAACCATTTCAGTTTTTTGTCATTGTATCCCCATCACCTAGTACAATATTTGGTATATAGCATGTGCTTAATAAATGGTTGATTGATTGATGTCACCACCATCTACAATTCAATGGATACTTCATATCTAATATGGTATCTCTGACTTTATCTTCATTCAAGTTCATTTAAATTTGTTTCTTTTTAACTTCTGAGGCATTTCAGTTGCTACTGAGTGAGTGGCAGCAACTTTATGGTAGAGCTATAACTAGTATTCTTTGCATCTGAGGCAAGTAGCAATGAAAATTATGCTTAAATCAATGTTTTAAGACAAATTCACTTGTGGGAAGAGGGTAGAGACCAAAGTCTCTCCCCAGTCTCCATGGGCAAAGCCCATGAAGCCATCCTGCTGCAAAGAGAGGAGGAGGAATTCATCTGTTGTATAGTAGCCAGTGGGATGTAGCTTATTCTATCTGGTAGGGCAGATAGGTGGCACAATAGATAGAGCATGGGCTTGAAATCAGGAAGACTAGTTGTCATGAGTTCAAATCCAGCCTCAGACACTTATGAGCTGTGTAACCCTGGGCAAGTCACTTAACCCTGTTTGCCTCAGTTTCCTCATCTGTAAAATGAACTGGAGAAAGAAATAACAAACCATTCTAGCATTTTTGCCAATAAAACCCAAAAATGGCTTCACAAAGAGTTGGCCACAACTGAAAAGGCTGAACAACAAAATGAACTTCCTAGTTTAACAAATTATTCCTGATAACTATGTACAAAGCTCAGCTTCGTGGCTGACCATATCAGGCCAGAGAATACTTTTGTGTGCTAAGCAATAGCAATTTGTGCCCCTCTGAATGAAAATGTGCAAGTATTTCCGATTTATTGCTGACATAGTGAACAAATAATAGCATGAAGGATTGCTTTTCTCTCTCTTATAAAAACTTTTTTGAAAAACAAGTTGAAGTAATATTTTATGAAACCAGTCCCTATTAATGTCCTGATTGGATGTCTCTTTGTGATGGTGAGGTGACTTAAGATTCTTGAAGGTAATGTCAGCAGAACACAAGCTTTGTCTGGTTCTACAAAGATGTAAAGACTTTAAATACAAGCCTGGTGACTAATTGCATGTCTATCATGGAGGATCAACTTAGTTAAAATCAGAGAAGATCATTATGAGTTTGGCTGCAAAATGATAGAAATTTCAGCCTCAATAACTCTAATTGACTAGCTAATAGGTGATATGTTGTGATTTATATCATTGGAAACAGTACCCACATCAACAAAATCATAGTTCTTTACAGTATGACATTGTCACCGATGAAACCAACTGAGGTTGGCACTGGATCTCTATGTTACATGCATTGAACAATTGGATGAGATGTATGTTTCATCCCATACTTAAATTAGGCAAGCCCTGAACAACCCTATACATGAATGGCATCTTGACTATGCAATAAAACTCGAGTTATGGTTATGATCCTCATAAACAGACTTCACACAAGATTGAAATTTGTGTTGAGAATAATGATCTGATTTTTTCCCCTTCATATGTCACTGACATTTACCCAAAGAATAGTCTGAAGTATTCTCTGACACATTTATTTTAGGTCATTGACAATATTCTCGAAATGAATCTTCTGAATTATTTAGTAAATTGATATTCCTAATATTTATCTGGATGTTTTTATTGGAACCTAACATAGCCAATTATTCTGTTTGTGTGTAGATTTTTATCTTTTAAATTTAATTTTTATTGAAACATTTTATTATTACGTCAAAATCCTTTATTTTTACATCACCTTCATTTGTGAATAGATCCTTTATCTTTTATCATAAAGGATAACAAGAATAGAAATATTAAAAGGCAGTAAAACTAACAAATTTATCAACTGAGACTGAAAGTGTATGTGATGTTCCACACCCAGAGTACCACATTTCTGCAAAGAAGGATGAAAAATACATTTTTCTCTCCTCTTCTTCTGGGTCAAGGGAAAGGGTATTTACGTACTGCCCACTATATGCCAAGTACTGTACGATGTGCTTTACACATATTTTCTCATTTAATCCTCACAGCAATCCTTTGGGGTAGGTGCTTTCATTAATCTCATTTTACAGTTAAGGAAATTGACACACAGATTGTGACACACAGGGTCACAAAGATAGTGTCTGAGGCTGGATTTGAACACAGGTATTTCTGACTTCAGGTTCAGCTTCCTATCTATTCCATCACCCAGCTACTAACAACTTGATCATTATTATGTTTCTTAGAACTTGAAAATAAATTCCAAAGAGAGATAGCATCTTAAGTAGTATGCATTAATAACCTTTGAAGATAGGTAGAAGTGTGCATAATTACCATTGCATTTTCCCAATATTAACTAGTGCCTCAGATAATTTACTGTCTGTATGACACTGCGGAAGTCATTTAGCCTGTTTGCCTCAGCTTTCTCATCTGTAAAATGGGGGTAATAATAGCATCTACTTCCCAGGGTCCATGTGAAGAGAAAATGAGGTAAAATCTGTAAAATCCTTAGCACAGTGCTTAGCATATAGTAGGTGCTATGTAAATGCTAGTTCATCATCATCACCATCTGTCTCCTCCTCTTCCTCATTATTATTTTAAGATCTCAATACATTGTTTATAATAGGGAGACTGGTACACTTTTGGGGAAACTGAATTTAGATCAGAATTTCTTTTCTCTTATTTTGTTAGTTGTGTAGGTGACATTAAATGCTTTCTGATATCAAAATGCATAAAAATGGTCAAGGAATTTGATGATTTCTGTGTCTTTGGTTCACCTTCACTTCTGTATTTTCTAATCAATGGTACTCAGTTCTGGCTCCTTTGCATGGTCACAAAGCACCTGCCGCATTCTGGACTTAAAGATCAGTCAATAGTTATAGATATCAATAATCGTATTAGGATGAGTCATTAACTTTGAGGCTTTATAAATCCCAAATGCATTTTAATTCACCAGTGGGCCTGATATTCCTAGTACTTAAGTGATTCTCTCATTGTAAAATTAGGTAACTATTGGAAGCTGCATGAAACCAGAGCATGGTATCATTTAAAAACATGCTAAAAATATAACTTATTTATACTATTGGTTTTAAATTGTTTTTCTAAGAAATGGTAACTGAGGTCAAACACAGCATTCAGTACTACTATAGTTAATAATCCTACAGGGTAACCTAAAGGACCAAATTTCTGTGTATCGTGTCAAAGAGACTCAAAACAAAACAACTGAACTGTTTATGCTTAGCAAGTACTTCCTATGACTAGGATAATTGAATATCTTCCTACCCTCATCCCAGGAGTAACTCTATTTAATTTCTTTCATTGTTTTGAAAGATGTCTTGAAGGCAGAGTGAGAAATTGGTTCAAACTTTCTAAGACAGAGAGACCCGGAAGTGTTTAAGGACATTCTATCTTTCCTGTAATTTGACATTTGGAGGCTTTGCTACTATTCGCCTATGGTATTAGACTAGAGAACTTCACTGAAACTATACAGGCATACAGACTCTACAATCTGCAAAAAAAAATCAAAAGGACAGACTTACAATAATAACTTGTTGAGGTGGTTCTGATATTGAAGAACTATAGGAATGCTTTATAGTCAGTGACTTCTCATGATATTTGCATAGAGAGAACTTTAAGAAAGGTTACATTTCTTTTTTACTTTCATATTTACTTTGTGTTAAGGTTATATGATCTTGTTGGCAGCAGAGCTGATGCTATTTTAGTAAACTCCAAATCCGTGTTCAAATGTAGTAAGATGGAAATTTTGAACTACAGCAGCAATAAATGCATTTTCATCTTCTCTTAACGTTAATCCTTCAGCCTTCCTTGGATAGAGCGAAACTTGTTTCTACTACAACTCCCAAGCAAGAGAGGGAGGTTCTATTCCCTAATTCCAGAGATTTTTCACCCTTTGGACTAAATGCATTTCAGACTGGGCTATAAGTACCATTTAAAGTAGTGGTGAGGAAATGTCAAATGGGCTGGTTCTCAGTAAAAACCTTTAGTCAATAACACAAGTTCTTTACTTTGTGTTAAAGATATATGACTTCTGTCAGTCAAGGCTATGATCTGGTAGATTTATGAAACACTAGTCTTGGCCAATGAAGTGTGAATTATACAGGTACACATATATATATATATATATATATACATATATATATATATATACACACACACACAGGTATTATATATATTATATAATATATATATATAATTTAATCTGAGACATCTCTCAGAGAGCAATGGCTCCCTCTCAATTTCTCTCTTTTTTTCACTTAATATATATTTTTCTATATTGAACCTGGGGGAAAATGCTAGAAGAAATGAAAAACTAATCAATCAGTAGGTATCTGTTGAATGTGTACTCAGCAGAAAGTTCTTTATGTGGTGAAGTACATAAGACCACAAACCATTCCATGTAAATGGCTTTTTTGCCCCCATCATATACTTTGGGGCAGCTTGACATAGCAGATGTACTTGAAATCAGAAAGACCTGAGTTCAAATCTCATCTCAGACACTTACTATGGTGATTCTGAGAATATCACAATGTGTCAATTTCCTCATCTGTAGAATGGGCTACTCACATATGCAACAATTACCTTAAAACATTATTGTGAGGATCAAATGATATAATTTAAAGAAAGCATTCTGTGAATATTAAGATAATATATAAATTTCACTTATCATTATAAAAGGAAGTTTTTTTTGTGGACAGAACATGGGATGTAGAGTCTGAAGGACATAGATTTTGGTACCACTTCAGACCCATACTAGTTGTGGTGCCTTAATCTCTCAGCCTCAGTTTCCTCATTTGTAAAATGAGGAAATAGCAACCACTTCTTAGGGTAACTGTGAGGATTGAATGAGATAGTAAATGTAAAATACTTTGTAAATCTTAAAGCACTATTTAAAGATGATCTTTTGGTGTTTTTTGAAATGCATAATAAATTAATGTAGTCATAGTTTGACCTAGTAAGTCAAACTACCACTAACATATAGTCACTTTGGGATGGGAAAATAAAAGCAATGATTGCCACACAGGCTTACTATACAGGGTCCAGAGAAGCAGATTTTGCATCAAAAAAAGTAACACAGGATTTCTCCATTAGAATCAGCATCTTGTCTTCAGAACCAGCAAGTGAAAAATGACAAAAATGTTGTGAGCAAGCCTTCGCATGGTTCACAGCTGAACTGCCTGATGAGATTTCCCAGATCATATAAGCACTAGTCCTGCTTATATAGACCTGCTGTAGAGGGAGTCCCATGTCTTTCAGGCCAATGAATACAGTCCAATATGATTTAATTCCACAGACATTTACTGGGCACCTCTTTTGTTCAAGTCAACATGCTAGGTGTGAAGGGGAAGAGAGCAGTGAAAAAGACCTTGATTTCATGTAGCTGTTAATCTAATAAGGGGAAAGAGAAGCATGAGATAGGTGTACACATAATCGTAATGCAGTATAGAATAAGGAAGTATGAGAGGCACGAAATAAGAAAAGACTGCACCAAATAGCTGAAATATGCAGAGATCTTAAACTAGTAGTCACTTCACCAGTGCTGCTAAGTATCTAACCTAACTGATCAATTTGACAAAAAAAATTACTTTGAAATATTCTGTCACTGTGAATATGAATATAGTTTCAGACCTCACTACTCTAGTTTATTATTGGTCAGACAATAGACACTCCCTTTTTGACCTGATTCATCCCTCCAAAGCATGGCTTGTTCAACTTTTTTATATCATGGATTCTGCTGGCAGTCTGATGAACAATATTTGTAAATACGTTAAACAAAATACATTGGATTTAAAAGGAAGCAATTATGTTGAAATATAGTTTTATAGTTCATAAACCCTAGGTTAACAAACCTTACCCCCTCTCAGTACTTTGTAAACCAGTGACTGGCCTCCACAGTATTCCTCTCACAGGACACTCCAGTTTCTCACTTCACCCATTTTCAATGGCTGCCTCTATGTTTGAAAGACTCTCGTGCCATCTCCACCTTCTAGTTTCCCTAGTTTCAAGTCTCAGCTACAATCCCACCTTTTGTGAGAAGCCTTTTCCAGTCCTCTTTAATATTAACTACTTCTTCTAAGACTATGCAGCCTACTCACACCCCCCTCCCAAATTTATTGGATATAGATCTTATAGTACATCGTTGTTTACATACTTTTCCCCTCACTAGACTGTTCTCTTTTAGAACAGTGACTGTTGTTTTGCCATTTTTTTATTCTCATTGCTTACATAGCAGAATTTAATGTGCCAGTTGTTTGACTAACTTCCTACCTTCCTGTCCAAAGACATAATAAGAATGTTACCCATTAGATTGTCAAGTATCCATTAAGTACATTCCATGTGTCTAGTACCGTAAGTAACTTGTGCCTGTGAGATGTGCTGATGTCTTCCACAGTGAAAGAGAAACGATGGACTCTTTCAGTGAGAAGGATGAAATCTTTCTGTGGGACAATTTGCAAGTATACTGGTATAAATAATATGAATAGTAATAAATTACACTTACATAGCTCTTTAGGCTTCTAAAAGGGCTTTACCTCTATTTTGTTATTTGTTCTTTATAAATTTCCTGTAAGTTAGATGCTATTATTATCACCTCTGTTTTACACATGAAGAAAAGAAAGGAAAAAAATTAAGTGACTTGCCCAGGGTCATACAGGTACTAAGTATTATAGAATTCAAACCCATGTCTTTCTGACATCAAGTCCATCTCTTTAGCTTCCGACTCAGCCTCACCGACTCCTACTGGTCAATAGCTTTTCTTAAGCAGGGAATAGAAGAATCCTTAGAATATCTTCAAGTTTTTTAAAATTTTGTTTATATGAAATTAACAGCAAATGAGGTAATATTTGCAAATGAAAGGAAACAATAAATTCTGAGGTGAGTGATCTTCTTAACTCTATTATATCCATTAGCAAGAAAAATTATGATAACAATTTAAAAAAAAACACCTCAGAGTTTGTCAAGCCCTGAATGACCACATCTTCTATCCATAAAACGGCTCCATATTCAAAGGTCTCTATGGCATTTCAAGATTACTTTGGGTGATTTTCAATTGGCAGTGTGTTCTCCTGTAATCCCTATGAAGCCTTGATTAGACAAGCAGAATTACCTCAAGTCTTTGTGACTATCTCCTGGCCTAAATTTTATCTCTTTTCTTTTACAATTTTGGAAATGATGATGATCAATCTTGTGTTTTAAATAGTCCAAATTTATACCTGTGAAAAGAAGGATAGGAACTCTGTCTTCCTTGTCCAGTAGCCCCTTTTTACCAACCTTAAAAGCACGGAGTGGTGAGTTGAGGCTACTCTTAGGTTTATGAATGATTGTAGCTGGTTTTGAGAACTAATGATATGTTTACCTACATAGCATTAAGCATTTGGTGAAATGAATGAAAGAGAAAAAAAATGCACAATACAAAAGTATTGGGAATGATGTGTTGATCCAGAGAGGAAATAGGTTTTTGTACTAAATCTTAAAAGGATTTACCTTAATTTCTGTTTAACTTAACTTTTACTTAAAGAAGAGAACCTTATATTGGTCACAGGACATTTGCCCAAGGTATAAGTATCTTAAACTTGGTGTATCCTGTTTCAAGCCCCCATAAGTCTAGAATTTCTTTACTGACCATTTGTTACAGACAAAACAGCAACGATTTATACCAAATGAGCAAGGGAAAAGGCAAATGGAAAGATACAGCGGATGATAAAAGGTAACACTTTACTGTAACAGATGCTTCATTTTATGATGGAAGTGGGGAAGTCGAATGCTGCAGGTGCTGGGCTGACATTAGCTCTGTGGAGAATCATTAGAGCCTCCTCAGAGATCTAGGTTTACTCTGTGTTTAATCAGCCACAGTCAGAAGAAATGGCTTCATTTCAGCTTGATGAGAGCCAGATTACAAAAGGAAGATAGATGGCCAATAAGGTTCATCACTATAAGCATATTGTCTTAATTTGAAGAAACAGCCTGGCATCTTGTGCTAAAGAAGAAGTAAAATGCAATCTGACTACCCTCAAGAACCAGTTATTCTAATACAGTGCATCCTGTAATGAAAAATGCTCATGTGTTCTTTTAATTAATATTTTATGAAAAGTATGAACCACACAGCGTTAGCCAAGACATTTAGGAGATCCACTGCTTCAGTCTCAAGGCAATGATACTGCCCACCTGAAAAACCTTGTATTTTTCCTACCAAAAGCATTTTAGAAGTCTGATCTAAATATCTCTAAAAAATTATGAAGAGCTCTTCTGGTAGATTATTTTGGCTATCCTGCAAACATGGTTGGCATTTCTATCTCCGTTTTTATCTCTGTCTTCCCATACTATTTGGTAGATTGTTTCTTCCTTTCTCCATTGTAGGGAGCCTCTCATTCAGTCTCTCATTCAGTTGCTGCCTTGCCCAGTTCCCTTTTTGTCATTAAATTCTCCAGGTCTAAAATTCATTTGGAACAATTCACTTTAGGTCCAGCTAGGTTTTCTGCTTTCTCCAAAAACACCAGAAAAATGATTTTTAACTTTTGGAGGAGCAATAAGATACATTCGATCCCAGTATCTTTGGCAGACACCTCTTACTTGAACTAAGAGCAGATAATGACTAGTTTGGGTAGTTACAAACAAGTGGATGTTTCTATACAATTTGCTATGCGTCACATCCATGTTTTCATTCAGTCTCTTGAAACCCTGCACAAAGAGCTCTGACATTCCCCCCCCTCCCCAATAACTATTTTCCAGATGCACTGAAACAACATCAAGTGACCCAGTTCCCCCCTGAGAGGTTTATAAAGGAGCATTTATAGAGAGACTTACTGAGTGAGACAGAGATTCTTGCCTGGCAGCTTAGTCCTAGATAATCTCACATGAACACAGTATTGAATCTTACTTTTCCTAAGGCATATTGAGTACGATTTTTAGAAAACGATATGCTAAACACTCCTGAAGTGGAAAAGAGATTTAAGCAGCTTAACAATTGGTAGAAATATTATCATCCTCCATCAGGGTAATAGTATCCAGTCTTTCCCCACCCACAGGCACTCATGCAGGCAGACTCGATTTAGGCTTAAGAAGGTACAAACAACTTTCTGGAAGTGTGTGGTCCTAAGAGCATTTAAACATTTCCAATTCAGGTGAAATGATTTGTCTTTTGCATATAATCTAAACATTAGCCACCTGGTTGGAGGGCTGAATATAATAAAAACTAAAACAGAATCTCACTAATAACAATAGCCAATGAGACATTAAAAAACATTCCAAGCCTTGCCTAAAAAACTTTATGTAGAAACAATCCCACTGCTTAAAAGGAAAGGGGAAAAAAGGAGAAAAGGTCACCGTTTCTAGATATAAGGATTCTTTACTACTTAGACTGTACAAACCACCACCAATTTTCACCCTGGGATGTGGGATCTGGGATCTGAACACAGTTCTTTTGCCCAGGTAGTAGAGGCAAGGTGTTTCTAGAGGCGAATTAACTTATGGTCTTATATGCATTTGTATTCTAGGAGCCACCAACTGGTTCCTACCAATGATGGGTATCAGGCATCATGTTGAAATCTGGCATTACAGTTGCATAATTCTTCTACAGAACATCTGTTATGTGTGGATGGCATTCAGTAGAATAGATTTTTTTTCTCCAGCAAGCTACATGCCAAAGCCTTGATGTGAAAAGTACTTAATGTTCTACAGTATGTCAATCACTTAATGGTTACCAGTGTGAAATGAACATCCTTCATGGAATGGCTTCCATTATTACTGGCACCAAAACCTAGTGAAGTAATCCTCTTGAGGTACTTTACACATGAAAGAGAAAGTGAACACATGTGAGAGGCTCTTCCTCATGGCATATCTTGGACTACTTAGCAGGAATGTGCTCTGTAGCAGTCCATTACACATGGAACCATGTTACATTGCTAACATCACTGGCTAATGAATAGAATCTTCATCCAGTTAAGAAATACAAATCTCTCTATTTCTGGGAAGGCTCAGTAGTATAAGTAATAACAATGTTGTTCTTGTTGTTTTTCTAGCCCAAATTTTGGAATTAGTTATATGTGTAATTTTTGAGGCTCATTTAAGTGGATGAAAATGGTCTACTCACAAAATATGCTACTGCTAAGAGCATGCAATTTGGGAGTCCTGATGATGACTGTAGATTCTTATCCTAACTGTGGTAGGGGGTAATATTCCAAAATCCATATGCTACATAGTAGTCTTAATCCCTGCAAATGATTTACTTACAGTTAAAAGCACGAGTTTCACTACCCTTATCTTAACATCCGTAACCACCAATGTTGTTATTGGTCATAATATTAGCCACTTCCGCTGATTTCAAATTCACTGACAGTTTGGGGATAGCTTGAATTGAGTAGATTGGACAAGGGGAAATGGGCCATTTCCTCTGCCTTTAGTCCAGTTAATCGTCTATTCTAGATATCGCTACATCATCTCTTCCAAAGAAATCTTTATTCCTAATTGCAAGAATACTGCCCACAAAGATGTTTTATGTTTTGTTTTTAGAATGCTCCACTCCAAAGATAAAATAAGAAATGTTTTCCTGGGTTATAAGAGGCTTTATTTTTCTCTACATATTATTCAGTTTCACCAGCTAACACAATCTATTTCTGATCTATATTGGCGACAAGAAGATTGTATGTGCGTGTATGTGCAAACAAAGCTATCAGGTAGGTAATAAAGTACTGAAAGTTAGGCAGGACTTAGCCAAGGTCAACCTGACACATCAGCTTCCTTACCCTTTGTTCAACATTCTGAGCACTTATCTCCACCCTGACCTTCCCCCACTCCTCCCGCCCCAGTGACCAAAATATTCAACTGTTGACACTTCTAGGCTTTGCTTAAGTCTGTTCTTTATAATTGAGTAAGTGAACAAGCAAAATTATTGCCAGGATTTTTCTGATGATCTAGGTCACTCTGGAAGTTGCACTTCAGCTATAGCATTTCATTATTGAGCTCATTCATTTGGAGTCTCCCAAACTGTTCCTCCTCTCTGTCGGTGAAACTGCTCGGACTGCATGAGTAGTTGAGCTAGCCTCCAGAAATGACTCACTAGCTTTATCAAGACCAAAAAAGACTTTCTGAATAATACATTTATATCAGCAACTGTTTTATTTGGTGCAATATTAAATACTAAAATGGAACTTATGTGGCAAATATTTCCAAAAGGAGACATTTGCAAACATATGGGGGAAAATAAATAAGGTGGCTGAAAAGATGTCAACACTATTTCAGAATTATTATTATTTTTTTTTTTTTGGTAGATGTGCCTACATTTTCCCTGCTTGAATGGAAAGAGAAAACTAGGGTAATGGTAGGTATATATGTGCATAGCCTCTCCCCATGAATACAGAACCAATGTATAGAAGATCATACAGCTTATGAGGAAGGAAAGATGTAACTTCTTTGATTATTAGCCATTTTGAGAAAAGTTTGAATACCCCCCCCCTCAAAAAAAATGGCAGTGCTTTGAGAAACAGAGTTTTTCCTTGTTGAAGCTCCTCTCTAGGAAATAGTTTTGATCACTTAAAACTATTTTCCCTTTGCAGTGGTTTATGTTGACAGGCATCTGTGAACATCTTCTTGACAGTCAGAAAGATACCTTGGAGGAGAGTGGGTCATGAGCCTGTGAGGGAACTCCAGGTTGGCACACTGCATCTCCATGCTCTTTCCCCTGGGCCATAAGCTCAACAAGAACACAAGATTTGTGTAAGCAAAGTTTGATAAAAATGTGAGGGCCTCCACAGTTGGAAACACTTGTGTGTTGACATGACCACTAACCCTCCAAAGATATTAAAAGAGGGAGATTTTTGTTTTAAGTCAATCACTTTGGCTACAGCTGCCACTTTGGTGTTTAACATCTTTATTTCTTTTTCTGGTCCTGTAAAGTGTTACCTTATTTCTTTGCTAGGAACAGGGGAAACAGAACTAGCAATTTATGGCTCCTTTTAATATGGTAGGCTGGATGTGTTGACAATACGTCAATAATTATATCTGGCAGGACCCTAACAGCAGGGTAAGGGTCTCTCTAGAATGACTTATTTTAACACAAGACAGATATGCCTGACCTGAGTTTTATGACAGATGTCAAATATATCGAAGAGTGGTGTGAAGAAGATAGTCTTATTGGCAAAGTAATGAAAGATCACTGGAAAGATTAATGTTAACTCTGATTCCTGGTGTTTCTTGTTTCTTTCTGCAGGTGTTAGAGTAAATATAAGGGTCTCGCTCTGAGCTGATGGTGATTTGGAAGTGAAGACATAGGTAAATACTCTCAGTTGCTAGAAAAGCCACATTTCCCCGAGGGTTTGAAAAATAACACCAAAAAGCAGGGGCTTAGTAAGGAAGGAGCAAAGACCAGGATGTTTCTCTACCTATAACTCAAGGTCTTTCCATGAGTAGCATAGATTTGATAATAGCCCAACGAAATGTTTTTTCAAAGTGATTACTTAATTCCTTAAAAGTAATCAAGGGTTCTAATAAATGATTCCTTATTGCTCAAATATATTTCTCTTTCTAAACTAAAGTCTTTCTTCCTTTCACACTTAATCAACCAAAAAAACTCATCGGAACTCACTCCATCTGTGGCCTATGACAGACATAAATTGTTTAAAATAAGCAGAACCAAAGACTATATACATCTCTAGAGAACAAAATGAGAGAACAGTTCAGGACCATGGCACCTGCAAACGGAAATCTATATGGCTAAGAGAGCAATGATTCCTTTCTATGAGAGCTTCTATGAAAAGGTTAGGATAAGAAAAAGGGAGAGAATAATTTTCCCAGAATTATTTTCAGGGAGAGTTAGCAGTGGTAGGGAAGAGGTTTTGATTTTTCCATTTTCTTTTAAAATTTCTTTCTTTTTGATTATTTTTGCAGAAAGTTTGAGATTCTGCAAAAAAGGCTTCAAAAGTGGGAAAGATGCCTACTTTGCCTTTATCTTCTTTATTTGTATCAAATTACCTTTGGGGGTAGAGGTATGAAGGAAAGAACTCACCTTTGTCATTCAGAGCCTGTTTACTTCTATTAGGCCAGCAAATCTTCTTTCTTTCCTAGTTCTACAGTACTTTTGTACTCACAGAGAGGACATGTCTTCAGAAAAGGGATGTGGGACGTGAAATGTTTTCCTAGGTTCAGTGCTCTTAAACAGCAGCTTAGGTGGTTAAATGCTGCTTCTGTGAGAGAGTAAGTGCAGGTGTCCCTATATGGAAAAAAGAGGGGACCTGTTTTTATACAAAAGGGTGTGTTTGAAATATGAACCTAAAAAGGAATTGCTTTTTGTAACAGGCCCTGGCTTTTACTGAGATCTTGAGGATTAGTTATTCCTTTAGGGAGCAGACTGGCCATTGTGTACATGTTATCTTTGAAAGCAGTTCCGTATAACAGAGGCAAAAAAAAAAAAAAAGATAGGAAATTTGACTTGGGAAAATTTGTAATCTTGTGTTAGTCAGAGGAAAAAGTAAATGATTTTACTAATAAGCAAATATTTTATAGACTCATATAGTTTTAGCATTTTCCTTGAATACCCCCCTGCTTTATTTGCTTCTGATTTTTCTGTTCAATAATATGCATGCTCTGTGTGAAAAGAAAACTTTATACTGCTTGACATAGGAGAAAAAACTTATCTCAGAGGTTAAGTTTTAAATATGCATGTTTTATATATATGTATGTATATACTACATATGTGTGTATATGTGTGCCTATAAGTATATGTAGGAGTATATATGTATGTGTATACATCTATACACACACATAGTATCAGGGTAAATTCCTGACATTTAAGCCACCAAAGTTCAAAAGTGCACTATATATTTTGTGTATGCTATAACAATCTAGGCATATATGTGCATATGTCATATATACATACATGTGCATATATGTGCATTATATATTACATATATACACACAAAGCTGATCTTTGCAAATAATACATTTACTTTCCCTATACTACATGGTCTCTACTAACGTCTTCCTCTGAGGGCTATGAGCCTTCATCCTGGTATGGAGGAGTTTCCAGTGTCTCATACATACATTAGAAGTTCCAATTAAGCTGGACAGCTTAGAATATAGGCTTATATGAATAGCTGGCACATTACTTTATGCTTTAAAAAGCACCTTAAGTACAACATTCATTTTAGCCTCCCAATGACACTGTGAGGTAGTATCATAGGATTAATGATTTAAAGCTGATAGGAAACTTTAAAAGAATCAGGCCAAACTCCCTCATTTTACAGGCAAGGAAACTGAGGTTTAAAGAAGTTAAATGACTGGCTTAAGGTCATACAGATAGTAAGAGTCATGCGTGGAATTTGAATCCGATCTTCCTGACTTCATGCCCAGCACTCTATCTACCATACCATGTGACTTCTCAACCCTATGAGGCTACTTTTGTGGTAGGGGAGGAAGAATAAAGGGAGAGGGAGTGTGTCCGGTTGGCAATAAACTCAACTAAGTTGCATAGGTTCCCAGTAGCCTGTGGTAGGAAGGTTGCTACAGGTTGCCACATATTTTAGTATTCAAGTAATTTTTCTTGATCACTAGGTGCTAAGCTCCATTGTTTCTACACTACTGGAGGGTTGTAAGTGCTGTCAGCATCCTGTAAATGCCATATTCTGGAAATAATGTTCTATCACTTTGTCCTATTATATATAGCTCTGACAGCAATGAATGGCATGGACAGGTTATTTCCTAAGTATCATTCCAAAGTGACTTTTGAGTTTGGTTATCAATTGAAACAGTTACTTTTCTGTTTAGGTTTAAGCCATAGAGATGAATGCACAATTAAAAAATATATTGAACATGCCCATTACAAAGTGCTGGCTTTTTCAGAACTATTTAGAACTAGTGAGTTGTTCTTAATAGATCTATCAGTGAGTAGTGAAGAGGTTCAATAATTTCTTGGAGCTATCATCCTTCTAGACACTAGGGTACTGATTAATATTCTAGGGAGATTATTAATTAAATTTACTTAAGGCCTTAAAGAGTTCATCCAATTCCAACGAGCATGATTTTTCCCTATTGGGAATGAGTTTGATAGTATGAAAAGTCTTTTAGTCTAATAGGAGGAAGCAAGTGCAACAAAGCTTGATTTTGGCAAGACCTTTGAGTTGGTCCTGTGTGATGTGGTCATCTGCGAACAAGAAAAAAATGTTTAAGTGAACAGATGGTTGGAGGATGATTATTGTTGTTCGTTATTAAGATAAGCTTCCATAAAGATCAGTCTTGGATCCACTGCTTAATATTTCCATGAGTGATGATGATGATGATGATGAGGATGATGATAGAATAGAAAATTTGTTCATCACTTTTATAAATGACATCGTATTGGTCAATGGGGAAAAGAAGGAAAATAAGAAAAGAGAATATAAAATATCTTAAAGGATATATAGATGATAGGTAGAGGTAGGTAGGTAGGTAGGTAGGTAGGTAGATAGAAAGATAGATAGACAGATAGATAGATAGACAGATAGACAGATAGATAGACAATTTATTAAATTCTAACTATGTTTCAGGCATTGAACCAGGGTGTAATTAAAGGTCTAAATATTCTCTTTGATAGAGTCGTGATTTCATCTTATCAGCATCTCTCTTGATTTAAATAATAACACCTCAATGCCTTCTCATCCCATGTCTGTAGACTTTCATCATCCATAGAGGATTATCTAACACATTGGAAGTCTTAAGTTCTAAATGGTAGCTACTATTGTTAACTTATTCTGTTAGTACAAATGGTGGGCATTGGACTTGGAGTCAGGAAAGTCTGAGTTCAAATTCTACCCCAGACATTTATTATTTGACCTTGGTCAAGTCACTTAATTTCTCTGCACCACTTCATTTATAAAATGAGTGAGTTGGATTCAATGGTTGGTAAGATCCCTTCAGACCCTAAATCTATGGTCCTGTGATGAGGAAAAGTGAGACCATGAGCATTCATTGGACCTCCACGGGCCTCAGTCTTCTCGTCTTTGTGGGGAGGGAATAGATGCATCTGATGATAAAGTCCTTGATAGCTCTAAAATGTTGTAATTCTATAGCTTAACTTTGTAAAAGAATAATTCATTGATTTATTATATAAATATATATTTTATATTTAGTTGCCCATTATATACAAGAAATTAAATTACATTTAATGCTAAAATTATAGAATATAATTCACTTTTTCTTTTATTATTCATAAGGTTCTTTAGCACTTTACAGTGTCTTGGGGTGTTCATTACAAGCCTCAATTACTACTCTATGCCCCTTTGTAGGTGTGTAGAAAATTGTTTAATAGAATGAAAATAAAATCAGCCAACATGTACTTATCAATATTATATTATGTACTTACCACCAAGATGATATGGGCTAAAAAAAGAAACATATTCTCCCTCAGCCCCAGCGTTTGTTTGAGCAAATTACAAGTGAGTTTACTATAACTTGAAGTTCTAAAAGTAAGGGAATATAATTTAGGAAGTATTTAATGCATATATGGTAGCTAGTTTAATATATCATTAAATTTTTGGAAGAACTAGCAAATATGAATAATACCCCTGTTTGACTAAATTATAAAAGCAAAGCTGGTTTGAATTAGGGAGGTGTGAAAAATTCTTGGGTTGGTAAAGCACTTAGCACTTCCATCATTTAAAAGTAGGTAAAATATGTTTAAAAATAATGAAAAGTTCATATTTTAATTGAACTGGCTGTTGCATGAGCCTATATTTTTGTGAAGCTTAATGAAAAAAAATGAAACCTTGCCCATTATGAAATCTATGTTAATTGTCATCTCACCCATAAAGTTCACAGCAATGTTTTGAAGTTTTGCAGTTTTGCCAACTCAAAATGCATGGCACCTGACTTCAATTTGTACTATGTTTATTTTTCTGGTAAAGTCAGACTTTCACATTGGCACAACCAAAAGCATTTGCTGAAGTGAAAACTTCCTTTGAAGATGCCAAGAGACTTTTGGTTTAGAAATACCAAATTTGTGGAACATTTTTGTAAATCTGAAAAAGCTGTCATTGTTCTTACCAGTTCCATTAGTAGTAAAAGTGTTTTTTTTTTATCATCTCCTATACTTTAATAATCTTAAATATAGTTGTGCTAGAAGGCATGGCTATATTAATTAAAAACATAGTCTAATTATTTACCCTAGTTGGTTCATACAAACCTCAATGGTATAATCAGTAGACTCCCCTAAGGGTTTCCACTGTATTTCAGAATGAAATAGAAAAGTTTGTTACTTTCTTTACACTTGACACAGGAGTGTAATTAATTCACCTACAATTCACCTTAGGTCACTAGATCAAATGTAAACTGTGCAGAGCATGCTCACTCTTGGTTACTTGGTAACTTCTGGAAGTGCATTGATAGTGGCACTTAGATCTAATAGGCTCAGAACTTGTGGGTATTTTGGGGAGAATATGGTGGGTAGGTGAAGGGGAGGAGGGACTAAATAAATCATCACTCTTGAATTACTTATCTTGAAGACATAATACTGTGGGGAAGCTTACCAAGTCAATGGGGCTCAAGGTGTTTGTTGACTATATTTTCCCACTTTAAAGAGCTGTCAATTTGACATGAGAACCAGTCCAGAGCTTTAGAGTTTTGCATTTGAGCTTAGTATGCCTGTAGCCGAACCTCTGGGTTGGAAGTTAACAGAAATTTGTGCAAGTCTAGAATGAGAAGTCATAAATAGGTCAAGGATTACTTAGCATAAGAAGTTAATGATGTATTCAAAGAAAACGTCCCAGAGGGTCATTAGGAATCAGCCCAAGCATATACCTTGTAGAAGCAAAATTGCAATACTTATATAGCAAGAGGTAATCCCTTAAGACAAATCAGTAAGCTAATCTAAATTGTGATAGTAGACATCTGGAATACTCTGACCATCACCTACAACATTTGGGACCCTTAACTTAACTCTAGGTTCAGCTGAAGTGCCAATACTTCTTTACACCAAACTTCTTAACTAGGGAAGGACTACAAACTTGGATTAGGGAAAAAATCAATCTTATTTTCACTAGCCTCTGTGAAATTTAGCATTTCTTTCTACTATGAATATAGGAAACAAAACTTCTCTTTTTGAAAAGAGGTCTAGCCTTCCAGAGAGATCTATAATACTAAAAGGGTTAAGGATTCTTATCTAACATGAAGTTCTCTTCTGTTTTGTTTTTTTCTTTTATACCTCCAGGTCTTAGTGCTCAATTCAAAAAATTACATTTTTCTCATAAATATGCAGTGTTACTAGGTATCATTCAGAGCATTTTCAGAACCTCCTTACCTAATGCTGGCCAACAACACATACTAGTGCAGTGCTTTGTTATTTGAGAGTATCTGGAAGCCCCTGGTTGATTACAAAAGGCACTTGTAACCTTAGCACTAAAGGGAATTTGAGGATGACTAAGCAATCTCTCTATTGACCACTGAATAAAAAAAAAAAGCTGATGACTTAGTGGACCTTTTTGAAGAAAGTGACCTGCCCTCTGTCATTTCTTTCTCTTCTTGGCTGCAGAGCATGAGATTACCTTCTGAGCCTCTTATTGAAAGGATGGGGAATGCATGAGCAAAGAGGTGGGTATGAGCACTGGTCACCCTTCCTCTATCCCAACTATATGACAACTGCTCCCATGTGGTAACTAGTGAAGTAGGACTCGACGGGTGAGCTTCAGCCTACATCTTTATATCTATTTTCTATTTTGTGTTCCTTTGTCTGATTACAGGTAATATAGCAGCAATTCACAGAGAGACATGCACTGTCTTAGGCACATCCTTAGGCATACTCCAAAAAGGAGTTTCTGAATTGGAGATTCAGATGATCATAGATAAGAGCGAGTCCTACACTGTCTTTCTAGAAGGCCTAGAGTTGTTTGGACAGTTCTGATTAGAAGTGAAATGGAGCAATGGTAATTTCAGAGTACTCTAAACTGTTTCCAAGAGCATATAACAGTAGTTAAATGTTGCTATTAAGTTGTTTCAAGTCTGTCAATGTGTTTTTGTAAATTTTTTGTTTGACTTTTTTTGTGGATTTGTGAAATAAATACCTGACTTATACATGGTTTATATTGTACATTGAATATCTTTCTGCTTATACACATGGGGCAGCTAGGTGGTGCAGTGGATAGAGAACCAGTGCAGGAGTCAGGAGGACCTGAGTTCAAATCTCACCTCAGACACTTGACAGTCACTCGCTGTATGACCTTGGGCAAGTCACTTAATCCCAATTGCCTCATCTTGGGTCAATCTCCAGTCATCTTGATGAATATCTGGTCACTGGATTCAGATGGCTCTGGAGGAGAAGTGAGGCTGGTGACCTGCACAGCCCTCCCTCACTCTAAACAAAGTCAAGTGCAAGTCATGTCATTATTTCTCGGATGGTATGGTCTTCTTCGGCAATGAAGGATGAACACACCTAGGCTTATACACGTGTCCATAGGCAAGAGCCCAAATTTAAGCATTATGTAGTTTCCCCTAGGGCACTTCTCTAGTACTGCAGCTAGAAATAGCTTAGTGGAGCAGTGCATAGGGGACTGCTATGGATTCAGAAAAGACCTGATTTCAAATCTTGCCTCAGACACTTACTAGTTTTGTGACTATAAACATATCACTTCATGTCTCTGTGCCTACACATCTTTATCTGTAACATGGGGATAATAACTAAATCTATCTCTTAAGGTTATAATGAGGATCAGGTATGTATAAAGCACATTGAAAATCTTAAAGCACTATAAAACTATTACTCGTGTCATTACTGAATGTAATCTGGACTGTCAGTGTGAATCCAGAGTGGATGGGCACCTTATTGGAGATAGAGTGGGCTGAAGTACTCTACCCCTTTGGGCTAAGCAGTGGTTCTTATGGTTACACTTAAATTTACTTTATATCTGTTTTTTTGGTTATGATTCAGTCATATCTGACTCTTCATGACTCCATGGACTATAGCACGCCAGGCCTTTCTATCCTCCACTATCATTTGAAATCTAAGTTCATGTTTGTTGTTTCCATCTCATCCTCTGTTGAGTCATTTTTCTTTTATCTTTAATCCTTCCCAGCATTAGGATCTATTCCAATGAGTCCTGTCTTCTCATTATGTGGCTAGAGTATTTAAACTTCAGCTTCAGAATTTGACCTTCCAGTGAATAGTCTGAATTAATTTCTTTAAGTAGTGACTAATTTGATCTCCTTGCTGTCCAAGGGACTCTCAAAAATCTTCTCCAGAACCACAATTCAAGTATCAATTTTGTGTACTCATCTTTCTTTCCCAACTCTCAGTCATACCTTGCTACTGGAAATACCATAGCTTTGACTATACAGACCTTTGTTGGCAAGATGACATCTCTGCTTCTTAGTATGTGTAGTGTTAAAGGTAATTGAAGAACTTCCCTGTCCCTTAATAGGTCCATGTGACCTGCTTTGAGTTTTGGCCCAGTCCACAGATTAAATCACATGGAGTAGATGGTGGGAGGCACTTGCTGACCAGGTGGAACAGGAAGAATGCAACAGGGAGAGAGAGTGAGGTGGAGTTGAGAGAGAGGCAGCAGGCAGAGCAGAGCAGAGGAACTACTCTGGGTAACAGGGGGCATTTTGCCCAAGGGAGCTTGTTTGTGGGGAGGCCAGATGGAGGGAAAGCTTCAGGATGGTGATCCTCCCTCTATTGGTAATGTGTACAAACTTCCTTGTTACCATGGTGGAGTTGGCTTTCTGGTATCTGAATAAAGATTTTGGTTTTGTCTTTGAGGTAGAGAGTTTATATTTTGTGAATTTACCCTGGAAATACACCTGCATATTCATAGAGGCTGCTGAGGGTACCACATTGGCACTATAGTATGCTGTCCAGATTTGCTATAGTTTTCCTTTCAAGGAGCAAGTGTCTTTTGATTTCATGAGTTCAGTCACCATCTGCAGTGATCTTTGAGCCCAAGAATATGAAATCTGACCCTGCTTCCATTTCTTCTTTTTCTATTTGTAAGGAAGTGATGGGACCAGCTGCCAAGATCTTAGGGTTTTCTTCTTTGTGTTTAGCTTCAAGCCAGCTTTTGCACTCACCTCTTTCACCATCATCAAGCGTTTATTAATTCTTTTTCACTTTCTGTCATCAGAATGATATTGTCTGCACATTTGAGATTGTTGATATTTCTCCCAGCAACCTTAATTCCAGCTTTTGATTCAGCCACACTGACATTTCGAATGATGCACTCTACGTATAAGTTAAAGAAATAGGGTGATGATATACAGCTTTGTCATACTCCTTTTCCAATCTTAAACCACTTGTTCCATGTTCAGTTCTAACTGTTCCTTCTTGGCCCATATATAGGTTCCTTAGGAGACAAGTAAGATGATTTGGTACTCCCATCTCTTAGAATTTGCTGCATTTTGTTGTGATTCACACAAGCAAAAGCTTTAGTATAGCCAATGAAGCAGAAGTAGATGGTTTGGTTTTCTTTTATTTTGGGGTTTGTTTTTTAACTCCTTTAATCTTCCCATAATCCAGTGAAGGTTGGCAGTTAGGTCTCTAGTTCCTCTGCCTCTTCAAAAACCAGCCTACTTCTTTGGTAATTCTCAGTTCACAGATTGCTGAAGCCTAGCTTGCAGAATCTTAAGCATAATTTAGCTGGCATGTGAAATGTGCACAATTGTTTGGTAATTTGAACATTGTTTTTGGAATTGGCCTTTCTTTAGGATTGGGATATAAGCTGACCAAATTTACTGGTGTATCAAGTGAACTTTGCATCTTCTTCATGTTATTTATCTGTGCAAATGTAGTATTCTCCTCCTCCTCTTCCATGTTAGAATATAAACTCATTGAGGGCAGAAACTGTTTTGTTATAGTTGTTGTATACTTAAACTTTTGTATCTCCACTTCCTTGAAAATAATAAGCCCTTAATAAACGTTTGCTGAATTGAATTGAATCAGTGAAGCAGAAAGTAGTACACTTCTCTGCAAGACAGTATGGGAACAAGTCACATAGTATCCAAGCAATATATTGTTGAGTTTGTTACTTCCCTTTGAGAATGAACAGTGGAGTCCTGGTCAACTGGAGAATCAAGTTATGAGGAATGTATAAATTCACATGTATTAGGAAATTGCCAGTCTAGTTGTCCTTGGCAACATTATCATGGTAGATTGTAACCTGTTCAACTATGTATTTGGATTCTAGTCACAATGCAATGCCTACCTGTACCCCAACCTTATTACCCAGGTACCCAGAAAACAAAACAAAACAATAGCAACAAATGTCTTAGAGAAGGAAGTCTCAATAAGCCACATAGCTAATCAAGGATGTGACTTTCTTTCTATTGTTATAAGATGTGACCTGTTTCACTAAAAGTTTGGCCTGTTTGATAAAAAAGTGTTGGGCCCACTTCCAAAATGGAGTCAATCAGTATCATATCCCTGATAGAGCATGAAATATAGAAGAGCAATTTTGTCTACAACCCTCGGACAAAGCTGAGGCTATTCAAGACTCATATGGCTTGTCCACTGCTTTGGTAGGTGAAGCGTTCTTGTCACCTTCACAAATTCATGAAAACACTGTAGCAAATTTACAAAAACAATGATGATATAAAAAATTTTAAAGAGTGTTTATGGCAGTTTGGACCCTTATAATCTCACATCTAGACTATTACAATAACCCAGTTTCTTGACTGACCTCCTACCCTCCAATCTCTGTTTCATCCCTCCACCCCCACCATCTATCATACACATATATTATATATAATACATATTCATATTATATAAAATATATGTATATATTCTGTATCCTTATATACTGCTTCAGTCCCATCCCTTGTTTAATCAAAACCTCCAGTGGCTTCCCATTATGTACAAGAAAAAGAGAGAATTCCTTAGCATGGTTTTCAAGTCTCATAATTTCAAGTCTTAAGAGTTCCCAGATTCTTCCAAACTATCTCCCATTATTCCTCTATACAAAATTATAATCCATGACAATACTTCTACTCACCACTATCTTAATGCATCTACAATGGCACCAGTATAGTAGCTTATACCAGCACAGTGCCTTGAACATAGCAGATACTAAAAAATAGTTATGATTGATTCTTCTAGTTGACCTGTAACTTGGTGACAAGCAGTGTGGAAAAGCTATAGAATTTCCCTCTCATTCTGTCCTTCCATTAAACTGACTTTGGGGGTGTGGTTGCCGGCAGACAGGGAATGGTTCAGGAAAAAAAATGGCTGAGAGATTTTTGGCATTATTTTTATACCCCTGAGCTCATTCTTTAGTTAACACCTTTGAAATAAAGGAAAAATGAACATATAAAATTACCTTGATTAATATTATTCACTTATAGGGAAGAAGGTACTAGTTTTGTGTAGTAGGAGAAATAGATGGGTCTGTTTAGACAATTTTCTGGAGTATATTGCTTTGCCCACAGAAGTACTTAATAAATGTTTGCTAAATTTAATTGATATTATCTTTCCAGGAAAGTATTATATGTGGATGGGGGGGGGGAGTAAAAATAATGAAGATTTTATAGCATCCTGCACTTTAACAGATTTAAGGATTTAGAACTTGTGCTTTCAATGGGTTCATTTGCACCATGTCTATCAGGAACTGATTGGCTTCACGGTTCAGCAGTTCCAACTTCTTTCATTTCTGACCATGTTGATGGGGTTGTTGTGATTATATAACAAGTAGCATGTAACATTACCAAAGAATGGTGCTACACAAATGTTTGGGGTGAAGACTCTTCTCTCTGCCCCATCTATACTCTCCAACACTAGGGCGTTCTTATTGGCTATACAAGAAGAATAAACACAGATATGTATAAAAATTCTCCACTAAAGTCCTATTCTGCTCTCTGATAGTGGTGGAAAGATGATGCTAAGTTCTTACATAAAGTCAACAGCACGTAAGATGTGGAATAACCAGCAAGCTACAAAAGGTTGGAGTACAAGCTTGCTGCCTTCATTCCATTCTATCTCAATTTCTCCAGCACATTGACCCTTCTATCATTTCCATTCTCTCACTAATCTGCAATCTGTCCCTACATACTTGCTGACCCTCTTCCTGCTTCCTACAGTCATTTCCATGTTATCCTTAAAATCCCTCACTTAATCTATTCATTCCTATCCACTTTCATTATGCATCTCTTTTCCCTTTTGTGGTTAAATTCCTTGAGAAGGCTGTCTACAATAAATGCGTCTACTTCCTCTAACTCTTTTATTAATTCTCCATAAGATGACTTCCAACCTCATATTTCAACTGAAACTGCTCTATCCCAAGTTTCCAAAGTTACTCATGATCTCTCTCTCTCTCTCTCTCTCTCTCTCTCTCTCTCTCTCTCTCTCTCTCTCTCTCTCTCTCTCTCTCTTTCTCTCCAAAGAAAGCTTTATGTGCATACTAAGGAAGACTATTGGAGTTGTTAGCAGCTTCCACAGTGATCTCTTAATTGCCAGATTTAATGGTCTTTTCTCAGTCCTCACCTTTTTTTGACCTTTCTGTAACTTTCAACCCTCTTCTCCTGAATTTTTTCTTCTCTATGCTTCCATAATGTTGTCCTTCCCTGTTTCTTTCCTCCATACTATTTGATTGTGTCTTCTTAGCTTCCTTTGCTGAATCTTGATCTAAGTAATACCTAGTAACCATGGATGTTTCCCAAGGGTTTTTCTTTGGCCTCTTCACTACTTCATCTACATTATCTCTTTGGTGATCTCCTTGGCCCCCATAAAGTCACTTATTTCTCTACGTAGATGGTTCTCAGATTTATTTGTCCATATCTCATCTCTTTCCTGTTCTATAATCTCACATCACCAAATGTCTTTTGGACATCTCAAATGGGATATCTTGTAGACATTGCAAATGTACAAAACACATCTCATTACATTTACACTAAAACTCTCTCTCCTTCTGAACTTTCCTATAGGAATGAAAGACACGTATAGTCTCCTAGCTCCCCAAACTCACAGATGACATGGCATCCTCATGCCTCATTCTTACTTACTCATTCTTACCTTATATCCACTCTGTTGCCAAATCTTATCATTGCTGCTTTCTGAATGATTCACATAGCCACTACTCGGTACAGGTGCTCATCGTTTCACTCTAGGACTACTGCAATAACCTGTTAGTTAGTCTCCCTTCTTCAAGTCTTTCCCTACTTCCTCCCATCTTCCATTCAACTGCTGAAGTGATGTACTCAAAGTGCAGGTCTGACAATGTAACCCAACCCATCCCCAATATAAAATCCTCCGCTTGGCTATTAAAGCTTTTCACAATCTGGTGCCTTTTAAATTTTCCAGTCTGCTTATATTTTATTTCCTTTCATGTACTCTGCA
Source organism: Notamacropus eugenii (assembly GCF_028372415.1). NCBI lineage: Eukaryota > Metazoa > Chordata > Mammalia > Diprotodontia > Macropodidae > Notamacropus > Notamacropus eugenii. The sequence continues at coordinate 158,979,194 of NC_092872.1, forward strand.
ATCCAAGAATGCTGCCCTTGATGTTGTTCTTCATTGATAAAGATGATGATGATGATAAAACACTTATATAGCACCTACTATGTACCAGGAACTGTACTAAATTTTTGACAATTATTATCTCATGATCCTCACAGTAGCCCTGAAAGATAGATTTTTTAATGAAATCTTGTTGGGCTTGTGTCCAATCTGCCTTTTTTCCTTCTGATTTTGTGACTTTGTCACCATAAGAGTTTTTTATCATCAGGTTCTTTTTTGTTGTTTGCTCATTTTTCTAGCTGTTTCTTGATTTTGGGTTTTATGATTGAGTTAGGCTCTGTTTGCCTTGGTGTGGGTTGTGGGAGAGAATACGATTTGCCTGTGTTTCAGTCTTTTATGTTCTCTGCAGTTTTCATAGCTAGGTCTGAGGGCCTCTAAGAGTAATGGCAAGGACCCTGGCATACTCAGGAGGACCTGCTGTACAGGTTCTTAGATCTGCTTTTCTAAAGGAAAAGGGGTCAACAATCTATTTTAATCAAACACATGTATCATTCACCTAGTTCAGGGGAGAAAGCCAGCACCCTGAACTTCAGAGAAAATATAAACAGAAATTACAAGCAGAACTTACAAACAGAAAGATTAACAGACAAGACTTCCAACTGTCTGACCATAGACAATACATGCATCATTACTAGAGACAGAAGCACCAGCATCTGGATTTTCAAAGCCAGAGGGCTCCTTAAAATGGCTGTCCAGAGTCTCATCTGGCACATAAACCTTCTTTCAAAAAATAAGCCCCAAAAGCAAAACCTCAGCTCAGAATATATATACTCTTTTCAGTGCTGGAAGGCACAACCCTTATGACCTTGTGGCTCATTAGAAATTAACAAAAAGTGACCTATGAATGGGAGAGGAAGATCTTTAACTCTTTCCTCCACCCATCATTAACCTTACATTAACCTCACAGTAAGTTTCTAGTGCTTCCAAGGAACTTCTCCCAAAGATCTCAGAAGAGGTCTAATCACTGTCCTGGTCAGTGCTCTGGTCCTTACCCAAGTAGGGCCCCTGTTCCTTCAGGATCACCACCACTAGTCTCCAGCCTGGAACTATGACCTAGAACTGTGTCATGTGCAAAAGAGCTGCTAAATAGTGCCCAGTCCTGTGTCTAGCTTTAGCATCAGCACCCCTTGTATTTTCTTTGTTCAGTCTTCCCACCCTATTGTCTACAGCCATTTCTTTCTATCCTTCTAAGCTGTCCTGAGCTGGAAAATGACTAACAGGGGGACTTTTTATTGGTTATCCCACTTGGAATTCAGTTTGATGTGCCTTTAAAACTTGCGTAAAGAGTCACGTTAGGAGAGCTCAGAAGAAATGCTCACTTTACCATCTTGGCACATCCTCCCTGTCCCCTGCCATTTGGTATTATTATTGGTGCCATTATTTCCCCCATTTTATATGTAAGGAAACTAAGGTTAAGTAACTGGTCTAGAATCACACAACTATTAATTGTCAGAGGCAGGATTTGAACTCAGGTCTTCTTGATTCCAGGACCTAGGTGTCCCAAAATGACTCTTCATCTCCTCACTCTGTGCCTTTTTACTGGCTCTCTCCATGACTGGAATGTTCTGCCTCCTTACTTTCTTGGCTTCTTTCAAATCCTAGATTAAATGCCTTCTTCTCTAGGATGCCTTTCCTGCTCTCCCTCATTTCTAGTACCACCCCTCTGAGAATACTCCCTATTTATGCTGTACATATCTTGTATGTTCATAGGAGTTTGCATGTTGTCTCTCCATTAGAATGTGAACTACCTGAGGGTAGAGGTCATATTTTTGCCTTTATTTTTAAATCCAGTGCTTGAACACTACCACCTGACAAGTGCTTAATAAATTCTCGTTGTCTTTGTTGATGATACTGACATCAATGATGATGATGATCAGCCTAAGTATCCTGAAGGAGACCTACAACCGGAATAAATATAGGTTGAGGAATTTTTGTGTATAGTAATTCTCAAAGAATGTCTAATATGTTATATATGAATCATGATCTGTTTCACTGGAGTACACATACCTGTAAAATTAAAATATTGAAGTATACATTAACTTATCTGTATGATTTATAATCATACTCAAACTCACATGGGATTAATAAAAATCTTTAAAAAGATAAAAACAAAATGCATAAGAAGTAATGTAAATAGCAAATCAAACAGATTTGAAGACAGATTTTGAAGATAGATGGATAGAAAGAAGGGTGGAAGTTGACTGAATCAGGAAATCATTCCCCTACCAATAAAATAAGTACTAAATACTCTGTTCCTGATAGCTTTATGAGTTCATAACAACTTGAGTGAATGAATGAGTCAAGAGCATTTCAGTTAAATACCCAAAAGTTCATAATCAATTTGGAAGTAGTGCATAGGATGAACTAAAAAGACATGGCACAGGAAATATATTCAGATTGACTGAAGAGACTCAGTCATTTCCTGTGGGTCATGGATATAAAGGTAACAAGTAAGTTTTGACCTGGGCAATTACATTACTGTTCAGACTAGGGGAGAAACCAGCTCCAGCTAAGTCCCTGAGTGGGAATCACGTGTGTGTGTGTGTGTGTGTGTGTGTGTGTGTGTGTGTGTAGAATAAGGATAAGGATTCCCCTCCTTGAACAGAGAGAAGATTATCCTGTGAACTTTGAAAGGTTGCAAGATTTAAGTTTTTCATTTGAATCCTAGTAAAATGGCAGTGACATCTTCATTGGAAGCTAAGGAAAAGTTAGACACACCAGGGAAAGGTACTTTTTGGGCTGTACAAGAAGCCCAAAAGAGGAAGAATTAAGAGTGATTTTATGAGGACTCCACAAAGGAGAAAAAGGGATCTCCAGAATGACTTCTAGGATCTGTGGATCTTTTTCATATGTACTCTCTAAGATTGATCTCACTTTCCCCCTAGCTTCTGTATTCACTTGTGGGAGAGTGGGCCTCAGATTTGGGGGGATCTTTTTTAACCAAATATTCTTATTGTAACAATTGTTGCAAGCAACAATTTCTTTTTCATTAAATTATTTTATTTGGTTTCAGTGTTTGACAATCACCTCCATATAGCTTAGATTTTTTCCCCCTTCCTCCCCACTCCCAAGATGGCATATAATCTTATATAGGTTCTACATGTACTTTCCTATTAAATACATGTTGCATAGAAGAATTAAAATGAATGGGAGGAACCATAACACAAAACAAAACAAAACATAATACAAAAGAAAATGATCTGTTTCTATCTGCGATCCAGTTCCATAGTTTATTCTCTGAATGTGGAAGGCATTTTGCCTCAAGAGTCCTTTGGAAATTTTTTAAGTCCATGTGTTTTGATGAAGTCCTAAGTCTACCAGAAAAATTCCTCAGACACTGTCATTGTTGCTATATACAAACTTCTCCTGGTTCTGCTCCTTTCACTCAGCATCAGTTCATATAAGTCTTTCCAGGCTTCTATGAAGTGTTTCAGTTCATCGTTTCTCATAGCATAATAGTATTCCATTACATTCATATACCACAACTTGTTCAGCCATTCCTCAACTGATGGGTGTCCCCTCTATTTTCAGTTTTTGGCCACCACAAAGAGAGCTACTATAAATATTTTTGTACATGTGGAACCCTTTCCCATTTCTATGATCTCTTTGGGATACAGTCCTAGAAGTGGTATTGCTGGGTCAAAGGGTATGCACATTTTTGTAACCCTTTGAGCATAGTTCCAAATTGCTCTCCAGAGTCGGTGGATCAGCTCACATCTCCACCAACAACGAATTAGTGTTCTAACTCTCCCACATCTTTTCCAACATTTATCATCTTCCTGTTTTGTCATGTTAGCCAGTCTGATAGGTGTGATGTGGTACCTCAGAGTTGTTTTGATTTTCATCTCTGTAATCAATAGTAATTTAGAGCATTTTTCATACGATTATAGATAGTTTTAATTTCTTCCTCTGAAAACTCCCTGTTCATATCCTTTGACCATTTATCAATTGGAGAATGACTTGTATTCTTGTACATTTGACTCAGTTCTCTATATATTTTAGAAATGAGACCTTTATCACAGACACTAGTTGCAAAAATTCTTTCCCAGTTTTCTGCTTCCCTCCTAATCTTGGTTGCATTGAGTTTGTTTGTGCAAAAATTTTTCAATTTAATGTAATCAAAATTATCCATTTAGCACTTCATAATGTTGTCTATCTCTTGTTTGGTCATAAATTTCTCCATTCTTCATAAATCTGACAAATACACTATTCCTTGCTCCCCTAATTTGTTTATAGTATCAGTCTTTATACTTAGATCATGATCCATTTGTGTTTTATTTTTGTGTTTGGTGTCAGGCATTGGGCTAAGCCCAGTTTCTGCCACACTATTATCCAGTTTTCCCAGCAGATTTTGTCAAACAATGAGTTCTGATCCCAGAAGCTAGGGTCCTTGGGTTTATCAAGCAGTAGATTGCTATAGTCATTGTCTACTGGGTCTTGAGTACCTAACCTATTCCACTGGTCTACCCCTGTGTTTCTTAGCAAGTACCAAGTGGTTTTGATGATTGCAGCTTTGTAATACAATTTGAGATCTGGTAGGGCTAGGTCACCTTCTCTAGGATTTCTTTTCATTAGTTCCCTTGATATTCTGGACCTTTTGTTCTTCCAGATGAATTTTGATATTATTTTTTCTAGCTCTATAAAATAATTATCTGGTAGTTTGATTGGTATGGCACTGAATAAGTAAATTAATTTAGCTAAAATTGTCATTTTTATTATATGAGCCTACCCACAAGCAACTGATGTTTTCCCACCACCTAAACTCTTAGTGCAACAGAGAACTGCTCCCAATGTTAGTTAAAGCTGTCTCAACGTAATGAATTTTCTTGCTACAAATTTCTCACATTGATGAAATGTAAGATCCAGATATTATAAAGACTACATAAACAGATAATGTGTTATCTGACTTTATCCTCTGCATATATACACACAGCATAGAAAATAACTCTAATACTTCTATAATGGGGAAAAGATACAGGGACATTATAAGGTTACTTAATTCAATGACATAAGAAGCCTATAATGTAGTAGACCACAAAAATGTTGTAGCTTTAAGAAAACTAGAAGTTTGCCTTTCTTAATGTATCCCTAGTCAATGTTTAGTTTTTAATAAACACTATTTAGCATGACAGAAAGCTTTATTTGTAATAGAAGAATGCTGCATAAAGCAAAAGGAGATAGAGAGGAAAAGGAAATGAAAAAAAGTCATAGAGGTAACTGTTTGTGAGTTACCACCTGCTGTGGGAATATGAGATATCTTTAAGTTCAGGTTTACACAGGTGCAGATACTTGGATAATTCCTTGAAAAACTGTTTTCCCTTTACCTTAATTTTATTTCTATTATTGAGTATAAAGCCCAGGTTTGTTCCTGAATTATCTAGCAAGCCCATTCATTAGACATTTGCCAGTCCCATACTTTGTACTATGTGAACTTGGCATCAAGTACATCAGTGATACTCAAAATTCTGCCACACAGTAACTCCTAACATATATCTACTACAAAGTAGTTTTAAAGAGGAGCTGAAAATTTATTCTTGCCTCTTCTACCACTTCTATTCTGTCATTTATATATTTTCTTTCTCTTCTCCCCACCTAATCTCAAATACTTAGAGTCAGGGAGAAGGAGCTGTATTATCTCAACTACTACAGTTTAATAGCACATGATGTAACTTTACGCAGCCTAAGACCTCTCTAACACATTGGTAATGTAATGAAAAGGTGTTTTCCCTCCTTTGGGACAGGTGCTCAACTGATACAATTTAGAGTATCAAATTCCACATCTTGACTGTTTATTCTGGGGGCAAGCAACCCAGCTAAGAACACCTGTGAACCACATTTAAAAATTGAGAATCACTCTTTTATTAAGCTTTTTTTTTTTTGTAGCAGTCAGAGTAATGTTTTGTTGTGTGATCCAGGAATATAAATATTATATAGATAAATGTATTTACTATTTCACTATATGTTACTTAATTTAATGGGTGTCTAAACATTTAGTTACATACAATAAATTCAACTAGTTTGGGGCTAAAGGTAATATAAAATAGATTTCAAATATATACACATATACACAGAAATTTGCTATTAATTATACTTCAGATCTAGCCTTGTTGAATCGATAAAGAATGATTTAGAATCATTGGTTTTCAGCAGTTGGTTGCACCTTCAGTCTTCCATAAAGAGGGTAAAATTAATTTTAATATGTTGATGGTGCTTATTGATGATAATATTCATAATAAATATCCATTGGAAAAAATCTCTGGCACATCCCTGTGACAGTGAGGTCAAGAACGTTAATGGCGATCACTACTACAAAATGCAATTCAGTCAATTACTTTAATTAAATCTAAAACTATTTTATGTCTTCTCATTTATATAGTAAACTAATAGTGGGGAAAAAAGACATCAACTTTCCCCAGCTCAATTTGGAGTCCAAGAATTTTTCTGTAGATTTTGTTTTAACATTTGCAGCTCTCGTATCCTCTCAGAACAGTTAAGGTAATTACAGGTCTTACAAATAAAGCTTCTACAGCAAAAAAGGTAGAGATTTTCTTTTGAATGCAGTTTTATAGAATAAGAGCTTTTCCTTCACAGATACTAATCTTGTATTTACAGACTGGGTTATTTTGGATAGTGCCAACATTCCAGTGTAAATGGTAGAATTGTCTACATTTCAGTGAATTCTATCTTAATTATATTGTTTGAAATAAGAGGAAAAGAACACAGCTGTCTGAGGACTTTTGTGCAATACAGGTTAGAACACTTATAGTGCAATGAGTCATAAGAAATAGAATGATATACTTCCAATTTTTAGTAGTGCTTGGGAATTTTATATTATATATTTATATTAGTGTGTAGAAGAGAAGACTCATAGAAGACAGTTATTTTCACATATTTGAGGAACTGTCATATGAAAGAGGAATTAGACTATGTACTCTTCTAGAGGATGGAACTAGAGCTAGCGAGAGGAAATCACAGAGCAAAAGATCTTGCTCAGCTTAGGGCTAGAATTTATAGCAATCAGAACTTGAATGGATTGGGCTGAAGGTGTGCAAAAGAGCACAGATGACCATATGTCAGAGATTCTGTCAAAAGGATTCTGAAATTCATTAGCAGGTGACTTCTAAATTTGGGATTTCATGAAAAATGTATTAAAATTTACCAAACGAAATAAAACTTTATCTCCCATTATGTTCATTCATTCCTAAAATTTTGACTGTCTTCTATACAAAAGGCATCATGATAGGTGGTGAGGAAGAATACAAAACAGTATAAGACTTTTCATCAAAGATCTTACAATCTGGTGGGAAACCTAACATAAAAATGGAAATATAACTGATATTTTAAGGTTCTATGTGATTAGTGCTATAAGAATCTTACATAATTTTTTTCAATTGCAGCTATGACCTAGACACTATATGGCTATACCCTCTCTTTCATCCCCACTTTAAGGAAACCTGATAAAAAAATTTATACTTACACAATGTCTTTTTAACTTAATCTATACTAAGTAGTATTAGTGTCTCACTGTAAACACAGCGGTGATTGTTACTTTTTAATGGCCATGCTCATGGAGTAGAAGCTTTGACTCTGCATTTGCTACCTGTATTATCTTAGGGAAATCACCTATCTTCTCTGAGCCTCCACTTATTCCCTTGCAAAATCAGAGAACTGGACTAGATAACCTAGGACATCACTACCAGCTCAAAATCTATGACCTAAGAACATATTGGAAAGGCTTTGGTCACTGCCCCAGTAAAGGGCTATAATCTGGGTATCATACTAGCCTAGCTATTCTAAAAAGGCTATCATCAGGAAGCTGAATACCCTTTGGTGATTTCTTTCTTTTTACACAGTAACTCATGAAGTATTAACTTCTAAAATGTGGAGGGGCCATGAACCATTGAATATGAGACAACCCATAGCTACAAAATCACAGAAAATTTATGACCTTGTAAATTATTGGAATATTGAAATAAGCATGAATAATACTCAAATGCAACATGATTCAATTAAGGGAACGTTTATTAAGGACCTACTTTGGTCAAGTCACTGTGCTGGGTACTAGGGATATAGCTCCTGCCCTCAAGGAATTAATGAACAGGCAGCCAAAATGCTCACATGATCTTAGGCTGTATTAATAGAGTTTGATGTCACAAACAATGAAGGTGATTGTGTGTCAACACGCTGCATAGGTCAGAGTATATGTGGAGTATTATGTTCTATTGAGAAACAATATTTTAGGAATGATATTGGAAAACAGTATCAGAAGAGTACAAATGAGAATGGTGAACTGCTAACAATGACCTGGGGCAATGACCCAGCAAGCATTCATTAAGCACCAACTATGTTGGTATGTTCTGGCAGCTATTTAACCTTTACGGACCTCAGTTCCCTCGTCTGTAAAATAAGTCGATTGAATTTAGCATAGTGCCTAGTATGTGGTAGGTGCTTATAAATGTTTTTGTATTGCCTAGATGCCCTATAAGAATCATTCAAGCTCTAAATCTATGATCTTTTGATTTTGCAAACTAATAGAGGATATAGGAAGATATACAACTAAGAATAACAGTTTAGATGTGAATCTGAAATGCAATACAAAATTCAACAAGGGCAAAAGTTTTTTTCAGATAAAAATAAGGAAAAACTTCATGAAGCTTCCAAATCCCAACTTAAGTCCTACCATAGATTAGTTGAATTTCAAAGCTGGAAATAATTCTAGAGATCATCTAGGATCTAGGCCTAACCACCTTTTTTTTTTTTTTTTTTTTTACAAATAAAGAAACTGAAATATATTGATTAAGTGACTTGGTACACCAAGTCTTACAATAGCCCAAATTTTTATAGTGTATTTAGCTTTGCAAAACACACATAACTTATTTGGTCCTCAAAACAACCTAGTGGAATAGATATTATTATTAATTATCAAGTTCACAAATGTGGATACTGAGATTGATAGAGATTAAGCACATTGTCTATGGCTACAAAAATAGTAAATCATGCAAATGGAATTGAAACTCAGGTCCTCCTGTCTCCGAATCTATTGCTCTCTACATCATATCACATTCCCTCTCATTTAGTAGCAGAACTGGGACCAACATGTATGTTGTCTCATTTCTAATCCATTGCACTTTATACTATCATACTCTAACTCTAGCCTGCACTACAGTAACATATATATATACTTAATCATACATTGGGACATATGTGTACATATACAGATATATATGTACATTATGCATATATACATTGTATATGTATATTAGGGAAAGAACTATACTTCAACTTTTTTTAAATCTCCCATACATCCTAGAACTATCATATTAAATGTACAATAAATGTTTTTTGTTAAATAAGAATCAGTAATTCTAAGGAATTGCCTTAGGTGTTCTGCAGGTATTTTGACTAAACTTTAGGTGAATTTTTGGAGGTCTGGGGATTTTGATGGAGACTTATTTCTAGTGTGAAGAAGAATAAATTTCTTGACTTGTAGGAAATGGGGCAAGGTTCACCTGTCCCATTAGTATATTCCCAGGCTCATGATGTGGAGGTATGCTTGACTGGAGAGTATACTTGGATTTATTGAATTTAGATGCATATTATTACTCTAAATAGTTCCAGAAGTGATAGGTTCATGTTTTAAGTGAAAATAACATCTAGTTCATGTATATTATATAAAAATGATGCTTTCACACTTTCAAAGTATATTATGATTCATTGACTCTAAAAACTATGCGGCATAATTTTCAGATTTATATTCAACTATTTTTTCTTATCTATTTTCTGGAAAAAGGTACATGGAAACCCTAGAATTCAGACTTGGGTAAAGTGGTATTTACCTTAAAATAGTGAAACAGATAATCTGAGGATGTGTTTCATCTATTTTTTCAGCTAGAAAAAGTTATAAAAAGAACTCCATGGATCTCCCAAGTCACTATCATTTAATGGGTAAATATCAAGCAAGAAAAGCTGATAGTATTGTAGTGAAACACCACCACACAATGAATCAGGAAATCTTTCTTCTGATCTCAGCTCTGCCACTAATGGACAATGGTGACCTTGGGCAAGTAATCACCTCTCTTAGACTCAGTTTCCTTATCTGTAAAATTAGAGCAATTATCTCTGCTTTCTCTGGGTTATTGTTTATTGTTGTTTTACTAACATTTGTTAAGCACCTACTATGTACTAAGCACTGTTTTAATTGCCAGGGTTACAAAAAAGGCAAAAGGAAACCTATACTCTCCAAGAGTACAGAGTCTGCAAGGGGAGAAAATATGCAAAAAATTGTGTACAAATAGGGTACATACATAGATACATACATGCGTGAGTGTGTGTGTGTGGAGAGAAAGAAGGAAGGAGGAAGGGAAAGAGAGAGAGGAGGAGGGAAGGAGGGAGAGAAACAGTAAAGGAGGGAGGAAGAGAGAAAAAGGAAGGGAGGGAGGGAAATAATCTCAGAGGCCCCTAGAGTTAAGAAGGAATACAAAAGACTTCTTGGAAAAAGTAGTGATTTTAGCTGAGGCTTGAAGGAAGCCAGAGAAATTAAGATGCAGACATAAGGAAAAGGAGCATTCCAGGCATGGGGGTCATCTAATGAAAACATTTGGAGAAATGGAAGCTTGTGTGCAAGAAACAGTGAGGAGGCCAAGGTCACTAGATTATAGAATATGTTGGAGGGAGGGAATTGTAAGGTGGAAGAAGACTTGAAAGTTAGGAAGGGGTAATGTTATAACATGTTTAAAGCTAAACAGAGAGCATTATATATAATCCTGGAGACAAAAGGGAGGCACAGGAGTTGACTGAATAGTGGAGTGACATAGACTTATACATTGGGAAGATCAGTCTGACTGTTGAATGAAGGCTGCATTGGAGATGGGAAAGAGTTGAAGCAAGGAGACGAACCAGAAAACTCCTGAAATATTCCAGGCATGAGGTGATGAAGTGCTTGCATTAGTGTGGTGCCAGTGTCATAGAAGAAAAGGGGCATATATCTTTTCTCTAACAGATGTAATGAGTTTAGAAACAATGGGGTTTGGCAATAGATTGGATGGGGGTGGGGTGGGAAGAGAGAGAGAGCAAAGATGAGAATGTAAGCCTCGTTGAGTAGGAGTCTACACAGTACTGAAAACTAAGAAGAGAGAGAGGTCTTTGGGGAAACATGATTAGTTCAGTTTTGGACATGTTGAATTTAAGATATCTAAAGCACTCCAGTTGCATATTCCAATAGGTAGTGGAGATGGTAGATTGGAAGTCAGGCTAAAAGTAGAACTAGAGATGATAATTGAACCCATGGAGACTAAAGAGATCAATAAGCAAACTAATATAGAGGAAGAGGAGAAGAGAGCTTAAAACAAGTGCCTGGAGGGTATCAGTGTTTAGTGGGCGTGACTTGTATGAAGATCTTGTAGAGAAGGTTGAGACAGAACAATCAACAGGTCGAAGGAGAAATAGGAAAGAGCAGTGTCTTGAAAATTGAAAGAGAAGTGTATCAAGGAGAAGAATGTGACAGACATTATCAAAGGCTTCAGAGAGGTCAAAAAGGATAAAGACTGAGAAAACATCATAATATTTGGTGATTGAGATCGCTAGAGACTTCAAAGAGAGCAGTTTTCATTGAAGGAGAAATTCAAAAGCCAGATTACAGAAAGTTAAAAAGAAAAAGGGAAGAAAAGAAATATAATGATCAATTTGCATAGCTTTCTCAATGACTTTAGCCACAAAAAACAGAAGAAATATATGATCACTAGCAGGGATGCATACTTAAGTGAGGGTTTTTGGAAGATGAGAAAATATAGGGATATTTGGAGGTTGTAGGGAAATATCCAGTAGACAGAGAGAGTGGAGATACATGAGAGAAAGGAAATCATAGAAGGGGCAGTCTTGGCAAAGATGAAATGGAATGAGATCACTTGTGCCTAGAGAGAGGTTTCTCCTTTGCAAGGAGAAGGGTCAGTTCATTATGAGACAAGGATGAAGAGGGAGACAGTGGCAGAAGACATTTGGGTGACGTGAACTAAGTGGGAGGGGGAAGAAGAGTTCTCAGTGAATGACCACATTTTTTTCCCCCAGTAAAACATGAGGCAAGATTATGAGCTGGAAGAGAGAGGCAGGACAGTCATAAGAAGTTTAAGAGGTTTGAGGAGGGATAAAAAGCTACTGTTATGAATGGGATAGTGAGTCAGTTAGGAGGATATAAAAGGAGTGCCTTGTTATAGTGAGGGCTCAGTTAAGATTATGTAACAAAAGTGTGTAGTGTACTCATTCAGCACAGTTTCATGATTTTTTTTACATTCATTAGCAAATGAGGAGGAATGAAGATAGCAGATGTGGAAAGTAATCCAAGTTGAGGCTTGACAAGGCAAGATTCTTAATAGAATAAGGGATAAGGGAATTGAGAGATGAGAATCATGTTTAGTAAAACTGGTTTAACAGGAGGTCAAGAAAGCTAGGTGGTAGAGTGAATATAGCGCCAAGTTTGGAGTCAGGAAGAGTTGAGTTCAAAGCCAGACTCAGACACTTACTAGCTGTGTGGCCCTGGGCAAGTCACTTAATCCTGTTTGCCTCAGTTCCTCATCTACAAAATGAGGTGGAGAAGGAAATGGCAAACCACTGCAGTGTCTTTGCCAAGAAAACTCCAAATGGGATCATGAAGAGTCAGCTACAACTGTAACGAATCAACAAACAGCAACAAGAAGAAAGGGAAGGGACAAGGGTAGAAAGGGAATTGGGGTAATGGCCTGAGAAAGAATCGAGAGGTGGAAGGACTGGATGTCTCGGTGAGGATGAAGAATAGTTTAAAATCCCATTTTTTGGAATAACAACAGATTATAATTAGTTAAAAATGTCAGAATTTGGGAATGTGGAAGTAATATATTTGTAGGTAATGTGACAAGATCAAGGGTATGACCATTTTTGTGTGAAGCTATAGTGGTATAGAAGAATAAGTTATGTGAAATGATTAGATTAAGGAACTGGGAGGTTAATAAGTTTGAAGGAGTATCAATTTGTGTACTGAAGTCCCCAAAGATGGGAGCAGGAGTTGGATGAGGGTAGACACAACTCATTGAGGAGGCAGGAAAGTGTCTCTGAGTTTAGTAGACAGCAGCCACCAGGATTTTGATTGGGTGATAAATATAGGTTGAATGAATCTCAAAATAAGTAGAGACATTCTTAGGGTATATTAGGAGGTTGGGAAAATATTTTTTTGTGTGTCTATATAAGCAATTTGATAAAAAATGTATTATAAATTTCATGGGTTCATGTGAAGTATACTGATTTATCAATGAAAATTATAATAGTTTCTAACATTTACCTTTTCATAAGAATTGTTGTGATTTAAGATGCTGAACTCTATAGTTCAGAAGTGACTTTCTAAATTTGGATTATTATTGTAGTTCACACAATCATTCTTATTGTAATTCCCTGCATTAGTGCAGCTTCCATGACCAGTGTCCATTAAAGAATGAATCCTCCTACCCATCTTCCCAGCCATTTGCAAAACTATTCATCAGAAATTCCAGAAAAAATGGTTTGTAACATGATGATTCAACTCATTTCTATGCTATCCATAGTTCCTCAACATGACACAAATATCCATAGATTCATTTTTCAGGATGTATTTTCAACATCATTCAATATTGATATTCAAAAGTTAGAATACATGAAACAGCCCACTATTGCTCTTCAATAATACTCATTCCAAGAAAAACTCTAAAATATTGCCCTTTTTTGTAATAGCATGTGTCAGAGAATAAAGCAGAGAATAAAAATTATCATAGACTGGAAATCTGTTTTAGTACATTTCATGTGTGAAAAAGACTTTCATTAAAGGTCCAATAATGATATACCTTTTCATGACAGAGATAGTTTCAAAGATAATTTTTGTGCTTACATTAAAGTTTAAATTATCTTTTAATATGATTTGATATATTGGTTAGTACAAATAAACCAGAGAATGGAAAATTGATACTGTCTTTACATTTCACAGTGCCCTGTTTTTTTGGAAACCTCGGATAAAATAACTCTTAACTTTATCAGAATTTAAACACTTAATGTATAAAATATATGAAAATTATAATTAAAAATTAAATGAAATGGATTTTATTCCTCAGTTGTTGATAGAAACTTATCACAGTATTTTTGTATTAAAGATTATACCTCAATTTGTCTTTTCGCTGTTGGTTAAGACAGTTAAAATACATGCAAACATAAGAAATACAAAATTAAAATTTTTCACACAGGCACAATTTTCTGGTAACCATCAATCTGCATCTTCTTTAGATGGAAGAATTTTTTAAACAATCTAGGTTAGCTACAGTTATAGTCATAACTATGGTTATGATATGTAGTTAAAACAAACTTGAAGAAATAGTGACTTATTTTGTGAATTATTAAAAATCTAGGTAAAGCACTCAGAATTTTTAAGTACCCAATGAAAGATATATTAGAAATTCTAAAAAAGAAATATGACAGGACAGTGAAAGCAATTAACTACTAATATATTATGCTATTAATGTAAATATTTAAACATTAATTTTGTGAAACTGCAAAGCAATATGTTTTCAAATCATAAACCTGATACGTACAAAAGAAAGTCCTTAAATTTTGTTTTGGCACTTATTTCAGGTCAGAAAAAGCAGAATATTACTATCAATGTTGCCATACTACATGTTTTCAAATGTGACAGTTACAAGCATAATTTCAATGATTACATCTTTTTCATCTTATGAAATAGTATCTTGTAACAATGCAGGAAGTTCTTGCTTGTTGTTGTATACACTGGTGCCCATTGATATTATTTATCATCCACGATACTGTATTCAGTCAATAGTATATGTTATTCTTTCAAGTGACTCATGACAATCAACAATGAGCAACGCATCTATGAGCATTTAAATGATTTGAGGAAACTTTGGACCAAGTTGAACACACGGAGCAGATATGGAAGATTTTCTGGGATTCTTCATCATATGAGCATCCAAGGATATTAGAGTCTGGAACTATACCTTCTAATTCAGGAAAACTAACTGGATTAACTTAGGTATATTCAGATGAGTGGGGTGTTCCCAAACATGGAGTCTCTGAGATATGGGGCATTAACTATTCCTTACTTACTGACATAGGTTGAAGGAACGTGCTTCAAGGAAGAAAGATGACTGAATGATGTTGGTAGAGAGTGACAATTGACATTGGGAAACAAGGATTTCTGAGTCACAGCTGGTGAATGGGCACATAAGTAAAAGGTCCACGAGGGCTAGAAAGGGTAGCTAGACAAGTAATGTCTAGGAGGGAGCCAGGTCTCAGGGAGTATAAGAAAATGCAAGGAATGAAAGTTAGTATGTTAACTATGGATTGTCAAGAGGATCAAATGAGATGATATATTTAGAATGCCTTGAAAACTGTTATGCCAATTTCAGACTACCATTCCTTCTACCATTTCAACATTCTTCCCTTTTGGAAATCCATCACATATATCAGTGTAACCCATGGTCCAAAGTTTCCCTAGATCCAGGCTCACATAGACCAGGTCTAAGACTGGGGCTTGACTCTAGAAAAGGTCAAAATATTATTTTGAAAATACAGATCTTACAATGGCACTCTCATGCTCGGTAAACTCTAATGACTCCTTATTACCTCTAATACTGAATACAAAGAAATACCTCCTTTGGGCATTTTAAGTCTTTTACAACCTGGTTCCAACTTAACCTTTCCATATTTATCATTCAATGTTCTCCTTCATGTCCAGTCAAAATGACCATCATACTGTTCCTCACATATGAGATTGTCTCTTGTCTCCATGTTTTTGAATTGGCTATCTTCCATGTCTGGAATCTAGGCTCTCCACACTTCCATATCTTAGAATCCCTAGGTTTTTTTTTTTTTCAAAGTTCATCTCAAATGACATTGCCTATATAAGGTCTTTCCTGATTCCTAATCTATATCCAGCTGTTACTGAATTCTCTATGAAATTACTTTGTTTTTATTTGGTATATATTTATGCATGTGTATATAAACTGTATAGACAAATAGTATGTATACATATATGAATGTATATATAAAATATAGATAAATATATTATTTAAATATTACATATAGTTTACTACATAACATATATGGTTATATATATTATGTGTGTATACATGTGCATGTATATATGTTTTGTATACATATACATATTTACACACACACACACACACACACACACACACTTTTTCCCCCTCTTTAATAACGTTAAGTACTTGAGGGAAGGGACTTTGTCACTTTTGTCTTTGCATCTCGAGCACCTCCCATGGTGTCCAACTCATACTGGATTGCTTTTCTCTTTGGCTCATAATGCTTCTACTTAAAGCTTACTGCAAAAAAACTGTAAATATAACTTATGCTTAGCTCATACCTATGGTGGCAATGTGGAAAGGGGATAAATGAGCAGGATACGGAGTCAGGAAGACCTTGTTCCAACTCTTCCCTCTCACACATACTGTCTAGGTGGCCCTTGGAATGTTACTGTATCTTTTGGTAACTGAGATGTAATTCACTTGAGCCAGCTTACTTAAACTCATCCAGGTTTTCTTTTTACTCTTTTCTTTTCTTGGTTATCAACATATTATTTATTTTGTATCAGTATTTTTCAGTCCAAAGATCATGTTACTTGATGAAGAAAACAGAAGAAAAATAAACCATCACAATTCTTCCTTCATTCTGTCACTTTCATGATAATCCTATGCACCCTACATAGTGGTCCTATGCTGCCTTTATTTCCCCTTTTCCCCTCAAATATAGTTTAAAAATGAACAAAAATAAACCTTTTTTTTGTTGTCCTTATCTTTTCTTGCCAGCCTCTGAAAGTTCATAGTTTTAGAACTCTGAACATTATTTTTGTAAGACTATGACCTACTTTTGTATATATCTCCCTTGCCCACCTTAGCTTATATTCTATGTACATATCTTCTCAAATTCAAAGTTACTTGGTGAGTTCTCTTTCCTTCATCATTACAATTGTTTCTCTTTGTAATCATAAATATGGAGAAGGGATGACCTCTATAGTTCTTCACAATTCTAAATATTCTGTCTGCAACTATCCTCTTCACACACTATTTGCTCCTGCCAAACTAGATTATTTACTTGCTGTTCTCTATGTTTGGCCTCCTCTGCCTCTGGGACACAGATCGTTCCTTGTGCCTACAATGCATTCCCTTTTAATCTCACTATTTCAGACTCCATCTCTCCCTTCAAGGTTCACTTCAAGTGCAGACTTCTCTAAATCTTATCTTGATGATGCTCCCAAATGAAAGTGTCTTCCTAAAAATTTCCTCCAGCACTCTGGAGTAGCTGTTTAGCTCCCAAGTGACTCCACCTTATCTAAGTACAGGTTGTATACTGCTTCTCCTTACCCAAATTAGAAAGTAAACTCCTTGAGCACAGATATCATGCCACTTCGTATTTTTGTTATTATTAGTATCAAGCACAATGTTTCACACATGCTTAAGAAATTATTCTTAGAGAAATGAATGAATGATTAATCTAGTGCAGTGGGTTTATTTTACATTTACTGGTCATATGGTGGCATCATTTACACTAAATAAATTACACAGGACAGGCTTGAAAGAGTTAATATTCTTTTGAAAGAATCTAAATGCACATACTTGAAGGTGGCTAAATCCTGCAGATATATTTTCTTTTCTCTAATGTTTATGTTCTCTGTTTTCTGTAAAGTCTTCTAAACTACAGCAGTATCTTCTGTGAAGCTTCCAAGTTCTCTGACAATGCTATAAATTTCATTGGGAAGATGAAGTCTTATAGTGCAATTAACTCCAAAAGTGGTACAAAGCAAGAGCACAGAGATACTGGCCTCTAGTACTTAGCACTTAGCTCTGAAATCCAGATAAGCCCTATCAACTCGGGGTTGTGTTTAATGTTCACTGCTGCTTATATACCACAGATACAACCTAGCGGTCACCGTGTTAACACTCCCCAATATCTATTACAATTAGTTTTTGATTAAGAGGCCTAGCATGGCTTTCGAAGCCTTTTATGTTGTGTCAAATGGCTAGTGATGGAGTGAGATGCACAGACACCTCCCAGTAACAAAGCATCTTGTAAAAGGTTTCAAGTGAACTATTTTATCATCCTAATGGAAACCAGATGACTCTAACTCCCCCCTTAATTTCAACTATTTACTGAAGAGTCCTTGTTTTGAATTACTTAAAGATTTATTCTTAAATGACTACCTCATGCATTAAGAATCACTAATAACAAAGCCATTTGGACCAAAGGGAAGCTTTTAAAGATGACTGGAGCTATTTTCAATGGAACGCTTTTATTTTCTTTCATGAGTTTACATGAGTAAATGTCTTTACCCTTTTATATTTTCTTATTTATTTCTAATTGTTGCTCCTCCAACCTTTCTTTGAGTTATGATCATTTTTTTGGATATGAGGCATCATCGAGTAGTATCAGATTATCGTTGAAATATAGACACCATTGAACATTTTGTTAGCAAAGAAAAATTCAATTTTTTATGCAGCATAACCCTGATGTGAATAGCTGAAAATATTTTTATTAGCCCTCTTAGCTATTTGTTCAATTTTCATGAAAGTGCATTTAATGAAAACAAAATAAAATGATTTTGGAGAGGATGTAGAATACTATTAGCTCAAAACACTTTTATAAGCTTTAAAGTAAACATTTAAAGTTAATATAGTACACAAGTATTCCCTAGAATAGATTATGCAGGTCTGAATAGTCTTGAAATTGGAAGCTTCCTGAAGACAGAGACCTTTTAAATCATCTTCTTTTCTTATGATATAGTGCCTAGTACAGCTTGCATGCCTACTGGAAGATGGTATATTTTGCTGAGTAATTATGACTTATGACAGGGCCAAGGGCTTTAGGCAGGGGAGCTAAGGAAGCATCTTACTCCTTCAGCAGAAAGAGGGGACTATTGGTGGAGTATGTTGTATACACTGTCAGTTGAAGTTCCTTTTTTGTTTTTGTTTTTTCAGAATAGTTTTTCTATGTTATAAAGCCTATAAGAGAGAGTTCATTTGAGGAAAGGGGACATAACAAATATCTAGAGTGTAAAACAAGAAGGTATCGATAAAGCTCCTCTGTTTGGCCTTTAAACCTCTTCACAGGCTGGCCTCTTGACTACCTTGTCTGTTTTCTCTGTGTCTTGTACGTCTGTGTTCATGTGGTCTCCCCCATTTGGAATGTCCTAGAGGGCAAGTCACTTAAACCCAGTTTACCTCAATTTGCTCAACTATAAATTGAAAATAATAATCACAACTACTTCCCAGGGTTGTTGTGAAGGTCAAATATGATAATATTTGTAAAAAGCATTTTGCACAGTATTTGGCACATAGTAGGTACCATATACATTTTTGTTTCCCTCTTCTTTTCAATGGTATCTAATTAATAATGCATTCTGAATAAGAAGACAGAGACCACCAGTGCTGCATGGATTACAGCAATCTGTGTTGGATCAATCTAATTTTATTTTGTGGTAAAATGACATCTATTAGGAAAGTAATAAGATTAAATATATAGATTTTAATATTTTTTTTATTTCAACATTCTAATGAATGAGTTTGTTTACGTGTGATATAGGAGGAATGTTCTAGGCCAGAATGATTAGACAATGTCTCACAGACTAAATAAAATTTTATCTGAGCCTTAAGGGATAAATAGAGTTCTGTTACTAGCTCTAAGTCTTATGATCCTGTGATATTATGGAAATCATGCTAGCTTGAGGAAAATCATGTAACAGAGATAAGACAGTGCAAGGTATTTGGAGGACATTGAATAGATTATTTATCTGTGGTGTAAAGTTAGTATAGAGGAGTAAAAGGAGATAAGGTTGGAAAGGGAGATTGGGACCAAATTGTAGACCTAGAATGTTGGGCTAAAGAATATGGACCTGGTCTAATATGAGATGGGTTGAAGAGAAAATGTTAGAGAGAAGAAATATAAGGAAAATAGGACCTTAGTACCTAAGGAAACATCAGCTGAGCAGGGGAAAGAAATGCTCTGACCAGAAAGCAAAGGAGATGTACCTGGAACATAACTAGATAGGATTTTTGCTTTTCCAAAGACCCAAAGGGGGCTATAGGAAAGAGTTTGACCTTATACTAGAAGTCAGGGGTTGGTAGGATCATCCTGAAGAAACAAAACCTAAATTTTTGGGGGCTGAGAAGTGTACTCCCAGAGAAGAAGATAACATATAGAAGAGTTATCTTTCTTGCCTTTGTATTCAATAGAATAGGAAGTCCAACTAGGGTAGCCTATAGTCACCCAATGTAATATTCACAGTGTCCATGGCAGCTATGAATGTGTTGGCATAATTCTGAATTGCAAAATATAATATACTCTCCACATGGAAGACAGAATCAAAACATTTATTTAAATACCAGAAAGCCAAATCCCAAGACCATAAAGTCAAATCCATCGTAGTAACAAAAAAAATCTATTCACATTAATAATGCAGAGGGCAGCACCATCCCCAAGCCTTCCCACAAACTAACACACACAGCTTGCTGCCTGCTTCCTCTCTGTCCCTCAGCTCTAACTGCTGTGTCCAGCTTCCTCTCAGCTCTGCTCCACCCTTTCTGTTCCACCCATTCAGTAAGCTCTTTTACCACAGACTCATGTGACTCAGGTTTCTGTGTAACTCAAGCAGGTCACATGAGCCTATCAATGGATGGGAAAGATCTTTCTATTATGTAAAAATACATTGACAATGAGCTCATTTAGAGGATTTCTCAAGTAAAGGATTAGAAGAAAATGTGAACTTCACAGGCATACAAAACTAAACACATATCTAGTCACAGAAGGTCAGAAACATGTATATATGCATGTATATATGTATACATATATGTATGTATGTATACACACATATAAACACACACATATATATACATACACTTATAGGGTCATGGGATTCAGTGCAATGAAGAACCTTAAAAATCATGTAGTTCAAGTGTCATCATACCATGTAGATCAGAATTAAAAAAAAAAACATGCACCAACATTTTTGCTGCCAATAGTCTGATATAATTAAACATTCCAATGAAAATTAATTTTGGATCTGGAAAACTATGGTAACATTTCTTACTTGATATTTCTTATTCATCCCAGCATTAAAAAAAAAAAATCACTCCTTAAAGACTCATGGCTAACACCAGTACTTACCACATTACAAAACTTAAGATACCATTTACTGCCCCAGCAGTCAGACATAATTTATTCTATCCTTTATACATTCTATTTATATGAAATAATTTATCACATTTTCACTTGTATCTGAAACTCTCCATTCATATTCTCTCTCTGTACCCTTAGTCTATACCACTGGTAGGTTGTTGTTTTGATTTATTAATCTGTTTTCTAGTTTTACATTCCTTTTTAAAAGCTAGTTTTAGGTTAGTACAAATATAATCAACCTTAAATAATTTGATTTTCAAGTTGAATATGTCTTAATGTCTCCTGTGGACTTTGCAAATTTCACATTTGTTTAAAAATTGGTTTCTTCATTTTATATTGAAAAAGAAATATTATTCATCTGTAAACTATTAAGATATATAATATACTGTATAACTCTTTTTTTCATGCATTTATAACATTTCAGATCATTACAAGTATTCCATGTACCTATTAGCTCTTTCCCCTCCGCCCCCTTAATTGGACCTTTTGAAATTTTTTTTATCCTTCCAGTATTTCTGTGAAACTTTTTGTATTGGATACCAAAGGTAGTGCTAAGTTTTATAATCAATGTAAAAGTGCTTAACATAAAATGTCTTGTTTGCCAAGGTCATAAGACAATTTCTTACTTTTGAGTGTTTATTTGTAATCAGGATGTGAGAACTAAGTAACATCCCAATATTTATATGGCCACAAGACAAGTATTTCTTTATAGTGCTGAGAGCAATTTAGATTATCATTGTCTTTGAGCCAAAAGGGGGACTTGAGTCATTCCTGAGAGTTTTAAAAGAGACATAGACATCCTTGTAGACAGAAGACTAAGGAGGAGTTACTGTTAAGCCCCCAGCTCCATAAAGGACTTAACAAGTTGAACTGCAAAGCATCAATGGAGCCACAATTGACAAAAACAAGCAAATAAATAAATAAATAATAAATAAAATGAAGATGGATTTGCAGAAAAGAAGAGTGAAATAAAGGTGGGCCATAGGGCCTCTGCAGGTATCTTGAAAACAAGACCTCAGCCTGAGACAACCAGTTATATACACATCTTTAAAGAATAAATGAAGGTTAAAAAAGTCTATCTTTCCCCAACTTTCCTCTCCCATGCTTGTCCAGTAACAGATACTATAATATACTTTGCTAATTTCTTTTAACTGAATTTCTTTTCATATCCAGGACACAGATAAACATTTAAATTAAGACAGAAATCTAAACCTCTATCGAAATTTTTCCAACTGGGGGCTCTGAGCTACTGTGATTGTTACTAATTTTTATCTGCTATGAACTCCACAAAGCAACAAAGGAGGAGACCACATAGGTCAGAGGGTCATCATATATCTCTTAGGTTAAAGACTGAATTAATTATTGTAACAGCATGTGGTTGATCAAATACCCAGAGAGAAAGGGGTAAGAAGGAAAGACCAGTCTCAAAAAATAGATCACATCCTAACCCATCCCCCTATGGAGGAGAATGGCAAGGTCTGGGAAGGATTTGTTTCTGTTCTAGCAGAGAGAACAGAGAGAGTACAGAAAGGATCATGTACCTGATTAACAACTCTACATGCTGCAATAACACAGAGAAGTGTTAATCACTTATAAAATTTTGACTTGAAAAATTTCATGAGTACCAAATATCATTCTGATTAGAATTCTAACCAGTAAATTTCAGGAGAACCTATACAATTACAAATTTTAAAATCATTCATTTTAACAATGACAAGAGGGAGGAGCTACTATTTTTTAAAAAGCTCTGGGACTAAATAAGCCTCTTAAATATTTTTTTATTCTTAAATATTTTGCAATCTGCCACATAAAGGAAAAACAATGGAGAAGAGAAGCAAGGAAAGGATCCATTTCAAAAGCCATCCAACAACATTTACCAATGGATCAACTAACTTTTCTGTGGTCATCAAATTCCATATTTATTCAGTTGTTAGTGAGCAAATTAAAGATGAGAAATTATCATTTTAAAAATATCAATCAACTAAATAGCACTGTAAGTTTGCCTCCTTTGTTCTTGCTTCCTTATGAAGTTACTTGGAACACATAGTTTCCTGAGTTTAATTCAACCTCCTAGTTTTTCTCCTGTGTTAATTATTAATGTGACCTGTTTATGTACCAGTTATCCAGCTAACCATTAATATCTGTTTACTCATTGATGACCTTTGCAATTGCGTACCAAGCTCCTGGCTATAAATGTCAACATTTTCTTCATACACCCAAAGTGCTCTTCATATCTCGTGATTACCAAAACTAGTTTCTTAAGATATGATAGAAAACTCAACAAGTATGACATGTATATTGGTATAAAAATATGTATGTATGCATAAATATATATATATGTATAGACACAAGTACTATGGCTTTAAGACAATTAACATGCATTATTTTCCTTTGTGAAGGTTATCTCAATGGTACAAGTAAGAAAACCTGGAAGAAATAATCATCTGGGGAAACACACACACACACACACACACACACACACACACACACACACAATCCAAGAGGATCATGACTTAGTACTGGGCAATAGAATACTTCCCCCCCCCAAAATGTCAGTGTTAAATGCTTCCACATTCAGGTAAGTCTGCAGGATTTATCTCTAGTTACCAAGTCAGTCTACATTAACCCTAACAATAGCAAGACATTTCTATTCCACACAACTCTAATGGCAAAAGCCTAGATTAAGCAGTTGGATTAGGTTTGCAACTGCCGACCTTAATTTTACCCATCATTGGAGGCTATACATATTTGACTCTTGCTAATTACACTTACCTAACTTAAAGGTACAATCAGTAGCGCTGGGTTTTTGTTTTTAGTGAAAAGAAAATAACTAGAGCTTTTTCTTGAAAATTGAACACACAACAGTCTTACTAACATTGCTTCTGTGATAACCAAGTCAGGAGCTTTTCTTTTTTCTTGGTCCGTTAACATACTAACACAGGGAAAGACTCATTAAAATATTATTATCTTTGCATAAAAATACAACTGTAGCATCCCAGAGTGTCTTTTTATTGAAATATTTTAAAATATGAATATCATTTCAGCTATAAACAACCATTATGGCATTTATAGAGATTAAAGTTTTGAGATATGCCCTAGGTGTACATTCAGATTTTCTTGTTCATTGAGTTACAACTTCAGTAAAATTTGTTTTTTTAAGATAGATCTTTGAACACTTGCTGTGACTGTCACTTCATGTTGAATTTATCATATAGACTTTAAGCTGCAAGACTGGGGAGCAATCCGTCACAAGTCATTGCATTTATAAACTTTGAGGGTTTGAGTTGGGGCTGGGTGGAAGATAAGCTTTCTAGATCTCTGTTTTTAGCTTCATAGACAAGTTGGGCTCAATAACTTCTGTGGTAAGGGGATCTCCCTAGGATGCATTGCATTTGCTTAAACAGCACTTCTGCTTGAGATGGATAGAAGGTACTTCAAGTACGTAAATGTCTCTTGGGTTTTCTATGGTGGATGATAACTTGTCTTTCCCAGTGAGGAACACAATAAGTATATATGGGCTAAATGTGTGATTTTTGACTTAGAATGCCTGGTGCCTTGTAGAGCAGAAGTAGACTCAATTCCCATGCCAAGCAACAATATGAATATTTTTAAATTAAATATTAAGGACAAGAACTGAAGGGGAATTCTGAGATAGAGTCAGGATCTAACCTAATGTCAGCATGTCTAAGAGGAGAAAAGATTCCTTGAGATTTACACCATCCTTGAAAAACACAAATATGTATTATTAAAAGATGGAAAATAAAAGTCTTTTGAAGTGTCATAGACTCAATGAGAAGCTACATTAAAAATAATATGATATTTTCCATGACTTCTGCTTATCAAAAGAGGCAGCATGATATATTTGAAAGGGTAATAGGCCTGCAATTAACTCCTGTCGTTCCAGCTCTGTGAGTTTGGGAAAGTCACTTAACCTCTCTGTGCCTCATTTTTCTCATTTATTAAAAAAAAAGCATCATAACATTTTCATTCCTTTTTCCCACAACATTGTAATTCAATCAGTCAAATAGATATTGAATACTGACTATGTGTAAGGCACTATGCTACACACTGGTGAATACAAACACGAGGATGAAACAATTCAACTTCCCAAGGAACTTATATTTCAAGTAGCTTTTCCAAAGGTATCAATGGCTGAAATACACAGCTTTCATTAAATTCTCTTTATCATAACTAAATTTCTTAATCCCCCAAATATGCCTCTGAATTATTGATTAGAATAGATTCTTCCATGTATATGTGTATATCTGTATGTGTGGGTCCTTTTATACAGGTTTGTCCTTTACACAATAGTATCCTTTAAGGCATTTTATGAGAGATAGGTTTAGCTCTTTCTCTGTTAAGTAGATGGACATTTTCATCTATTCTCTTTCTATATGGAAAAACTAAAAAAATGTGTTTGTAGAATTTGTCAGCATTTCTGTGCTACCTTGATTCTGCCACTTGACTAATACCAATGCGTGATATGATTTGCCCTGTTCTACTTACTCCCTCTGCAAATTGGGATATTAAAAAGAGCAGCAGGAGTCTATGAACAGTGTCAAAGAGAGGCACAGGATATAGTAGAGCACAGAACTTTAGGTTATAAAATTCAGAGCCCAACAAAAGACGATTGCATTCGAGTATCTGAAGGGCTCTCTCATGGAGGAAGGATATAATTTGTTCTGTTTGGCTCCAAATGACCAAATACAGAGCAGTTCAGAGAATTCGATTCCCACTTGATTTAAGAGAAAGTTTCCTAAAGACAGCAAAATTCCAAAGTTGCAATATACTTCTCTGAAATTCAATCAGTTCCCCATCATAGAGATCCTGTGATTCCTCAGGGCCTTGATTAGAGATGTTTCAATTAGTCTAACAAACCATGATATCACAGGATCACAATGCATTATGGAATTTCACTGTTGAAAAGGAACTCAATGCCACTTAGTCTAGAGTTAGCGTTACACCAACGTATTCCTGACCAATGTATACTATAAATGATCATTCATCCTCCAGCCGGAAGGGAACTACCCATTCTTGAGGTAGCACATTCCACTTTATTTTGAATAACTATCATTGTCAGGGAGTTTTCTATTACATGAAGCCCAAATTTGCCTATTTTCCACTCATGCTCATCACTCCTGTTTCTTTTCTTTAGGAACAAGAGGAAAAATTCAAATGACTTTTGATCATTAATATTTCCTTTTATATAATTAATAATTGCTTTTATGATTTGTTCTTTGGCCTACTCATTATTTAGGATTTCATTGTCTTCTCTATTTGGGTCTGTACCTTTTGTTTGTATTCTTGAGCCAATTACTATTTTTTATTGTGTTTTAGTCTGAAAAGTATATACTATTTTTACCTTTTTTAAAACAACAACAGCAACAGCATTTTTTGTAATATCTCTGTATCCCAGTATATGGTCAATTTTTGCTAAAGTTTCATGTGGTACTGAAAATATGCACATTCTTTTGCTGTCCCATTTAGCAGATACCATCATTCTTTTAATTCTAGTTCCTCCGGCAATTCTTTCAGTTCCCTATTTTCCCTCTTGTTTATCTATTAAGCTTACCCAAAAGTGTTAGAGATATATTGAATTCTATAGACATTGTTGTGTTAGTGCCTGTGTTTTCTTGTAGCTTGGATAATGTTGGTTTTAGAAATTTGCATGCTAAGGTGTTTGGAACACATGTTTATTACTGATATTGATTTGTTGCCTATGATTCCTTTAAGGATATAAAGTTTCCTTGTTTATTCATTTTTATTTTTTAAATGTTTGTTTTTACTTGTCAAGTAGTATGATTATACCTCCTGTTTTCTTTGTGGGGGGATTCTCTTGATGCATAATTAATTTTTCCATTCTCTCAGCTTTATTTTGAGCATGTCTGCTTTTTAAAAATGTGTTTTTTGTAAGCAACAAATGGAGGGGTTTATTTTCTATTCCAATTTATCATTGTGTGTGTGTTTTATTGGATTGTTTTATCCATTCACATTTAAAGTTATGAGAGTTAGGTTTATATTTTACTCCATCTGTCTCTAATATTTTCCCCTAAGTTCTGTTTTTTCCTCTTCTGCTGTAAGTACAGCACCATGTTCCTTCAGTTACTTTACATTAATTTATTTAAGGTGCCTCTTTGGTGAGACTTACCACGACATATTCTAGTTTTTCTACTGTGCCCTTATTTTTGCTGTGCATATCATAAATTCTGCTTTCAGAATCCTCATTTCTCTTTTTAACTTCTCAGGAACAGTGTGCACGGTTTCATGTTTTCCTCACATTCTACAGTGTCCTCTATCTCATCAAGTGTTGGATAATTTTCCTTTGTTTCATAGTATTTATTCATAGATGCTTAAACTCATTAACTAAATCTTTTCTTCTGGTGTTAATATTTTCCATGTTGATTTATCTGATTACATTCAAAGTGCTTGAGTTCTCTTCTTCCAGAGATCTTTGGTAATTTCAGTCTTTTTCTACTCTGTTTCTCCCCTATTTACTTTCTGTCTCTCTCCTCTCTAATGATGATTTCCCTGGTGAGTGAATGCCAAGGTGTCTCAGTCTCCTGCTATGCTGGGAATTCATGGTTCACCATCCTAGATCTATGTCCCAAGTAACTTTTGGGGATCAGAACTGGCTGCAGTGAGTTGCTGTGCTCTTTCTGATGCTTAGCAACACATTGTAGAGCATCCCTTCCACCCCGCCTCCTCACAAACACATATAACGTCTTGTCCTGGTGACCTGTCCTGCACACTCTGTTCCTCAGTTCTCTGACCTGGCATCATCAATTTAGAGAGGTGATTCTATAGAATTATCTGTTCTTTCAGAGTTTTGATATGCAGGTGCCATCATGTCATCTGCCCTTTCAAAGCTCTACTCTATTTGTGCCATGATGTAGGTCACTCCAAAGGATATTTTTGTTCCTGAAGGGCTTTAGCAATATTAATTGTCTGTTATGGCAGGGGTAAACTTCAACAGTCTGCAGCTGGGGTGTACATAGCACAGAAAAAAGGAAAGGAAGGGGACCAGGGTGCGGGTTTTGTTGCAGGTCATGTGTGTAATCTGTGTGTCTGCCTGTATAGGCTCACTGTGAGTAGTATGGAAGACAGGGAGGGGTGCTGAGTGAGCTCAGGGTCATTGAAGTTCAGTTGATAGGGACAGTTTGGGGTTTTGTCTTAACCTTCTTGATATTGTAGACCAAGGACACAGCTGAAGTTGCTTTATCTTTGGCATATAACTTCTATTTTAGAAAGGTTTGAGAGGTCATGGGGTCCCTGTTGCTCATCCATCTTCCTGCTCATATTTCCCATAATGGCTCCTCTATATCACAGGCCTTTAGCTACTTGAATATAGCTATAATATCCCCCTTAAATGTTTTCCAGGCTAACATATCAGGTTTCTTCAACTGCTCTTCGTATGACATTAACTCATGGGTCTTCGTTCTCCTGATTTTTCTTTTATGGACAATCTCCAGTTTAGCAACACACTTTCTAAGACATAGTGCCTACGCTCCAGATACAGCCTCAGGGAATAGAGAGTACAACAGGACTGTCACCTTCTTATCCTTGATCTCATTACTTCTTAAAAAAGAAGAAAGAAAAGAAGGATAAATAGGTGGCATGGTGTAACAGCAAGGACCCTGGCATGCATAGGAGGACCTGCTGTACAGGTTCTTAGATCTCCTTTTCTAAAAGGAAAGCAACTTCTGAAGAGTCAACAATCTATTTTAATCAAGCACATGTATCACTCACTTAGTTCAGGGGAGAAAGTCAGCACTCTGAACTTCAGAGAAAATACAAACAGAACTTACAAGCAGAAATTGCAAACAGAAAGACAGACAGGGCTTCCAACTGTCTGACGATAGTCAATACATGCATCATTACCAGAGAGAGAAGCACCAACACCTGGATTTTCAAAGCTGGGGGTGGGGGGGGGGGGGAAGAGCTTCTTAGTGGCTACCCAGTGTCTCATCTGACACTTGAACATTCTTCCAAAAAAATAAACCCCAAAATAAAACCTCACTTCAGAGTATATTTAGATTCATACCTCTCAATATATGTATTCCAATGATGTATTTAGGAATGGATACACTTACCACAGTATATTCTTTCTTAGGTAATTGTCCAGTTTTTATCATTAGTTTCACTTGTCTGGCTGATATTTCAGCCCCTCACAGTCCTGTGATGGTGATAGGAGTTCAAAGTTTAAATGTATCAGGGTTTCCATACGTAAGGGACGCCTCAGCCTCAATGTCTATCAATGCCCTAGTTACAGTATTTGATCCATTTTTCCAATATATATTCAAATTGATATGGGGTCTGTAATCCCATCTGTGTATTTCTTTAATCTGAGCTGGGGAATTGGTCAATTTCCTATTCTCCCTGAAGGTGTGATAAATTTGGATACAATGTTTCAGGAGGATCTGTAGGGGCAGTTTTTACTTTTCTATTCCATCTAGTATCAAGCCTCTTTTTCTCAGTTACATTCTGTATACTTGAATACCATCTATGCTTCCAAAAATCTGCCCCTGCTCTCAATAGAGCAGAAAATAATTCTTTCCTTGTCAATTTATTCTTACTTTGAATCTGCTAGCTATTTACTCTTCTCTCTCTAGGAAATTTATCTTTTCCCCAGTCCCACAAGTCAGTTAACTGTGAAATCTTGTCCAGTTCTTCCAAAAGAGGTTCTTTATTTCCCCAATCATTAGAATCAAAATTAGGTGCTTTTAAGCAGTAGGAGCCATCTTCACTGTTATATTCCTATGAGAAACTGCTAAGGGAGTATCATAGGATGCATCTGCATTTCTGATCATTATGGCAGTTTTCATTACCTCTTCCTTTAACTTTCTTATACAATCCTAAGTGTCTATCTCCAGTAGGCCACATAGAATCAGTAGGATACTGCTTACTTCATCTTTCTGCAGTCAAACCAACAGATTAGTCATATTGTTACTTTCTTGCATATTGTAATTTCTAAAGCCTTGCTGTACAAAAGGATTCTGACTGATACCTATAAATTTCAAACAGTCCACACCATCTATAGATAATTCTCCAGCCCCTTCATCACTGATTCTCACCATCCAAGATACTAATGATTCTCTCATCCTTTGGGTGAACTGTCTCAAAATATCTGTGACCTCCCGCTGAGGAAAATCCTCAATTATTTCCCTAAACACCATGTACCCTGTTTGGTTCTCTTGTTTGTGCCTTAGTATTTGGAGAGTTTTGGCCTTAGAAACATTGTTTCATTTTCCAACTCTGATTTAGTTACATTTTCTACCCATGTACTGTCCTGGCAGTCATCATGATGGCAACTACGCTAAGTCTGTACAAAGCTCATATGCACACTTCTTTTTGCCAGCCTTTTGCTTCTTCTTAGCTAAATGAACAGCCTTTTCTTCCACCTGAGATCCCCCAGCTCTTTGAAAGGAGAGCCCAAATGCTGAGAATTCCTATACAAACTACCTAACTCTTTTTCCATCTGAACTTTTTCCTTCAGCCACTCATCTCTGCTTTCACACATAATACGGTAACCTGCTAATAAAATCCAGCCTTTGCTACATACCCCTGATAGCTCTTTCATTGGTCATATTGGTAGTCCTTGCAAACACCTTTCCAAGTCTCTAGGTTCCCCCTCCTGTAACCTTGCTTCCCAGTTTTCACAGGGTCCAGTGCTTTTAGCCCATTCCCTTGCTAAGGAGGAATATGGTAAATCCTCCCATCCTGGGATATCCATTTCTTCTTCTAAATTCTTTCTGCTTCCAAATAGTGATTTTTATACCCTGTGATGCTGTTCAAGATACCTATAGTATTGCCAAGGCAATATTCACAGTACTGGTGGTGACTATGAATATGCCGGCAAAATTCTCAATTGCAAAGTATAACAGATTCTGCATATTGAAGGCAGAAGAAAAACATTTATTCAGATACCAAAGAGCCAAATCCCCAAACCAGACAGCCAAATATATCATAGTAGCCAAGAAGTCAATACATATTAGCTCTGTGGAAAACAAAACCATTTCCAAGCCTCTCCCATGATACTGGAGTCTTCTCACAAACAAACACACACAAGCCTAGTGCTAACGTGTGTCCTCGATGGAGTTAGGAGGACCTGAGTTTGAATCTGAACTTGAACACCAGCTACGTGATGCTGGGTGAGTCACTTAACCTTCATTGCCTCCAAAACTAAAC
This sequence comes from Notamacropus eugenii, assembly GCF_028372415.1. Classification (NCBI taxonomy): domain Eukaryota; kingdom Metazoa; phylum Chordata; class Mammalia; order Diprotodontia; family Macropodidae; genus Notamacropus; species Notamacropus eugenii. The sequence goes on from NC_092872.1 coordinate 159,010,607, forward strand.
CCCCAAGATGCTCAGACATGTTCTGTCTAATGATGCTTCCCTTATGTTGCACTTTTGAAGTTAATTTTTTGATTGCAAATATTTAGAGGCAGATAGGTGGCACAGTGCATAGATCATTGGAGTTAGGAAAGCCTGAGTTCAGATCTACCCTCAGATATGCATTATTTTATGGCCTTGAGCAAGTCACTTAATCTCTGTAAAATAGGGTAATAACAGCATTTATTTTCCAATGTTGTTATAAGGAAATGAGATAATATTTGTAAAGTGCTTTGTAAATCTTAAAATGCTACATAAATGCTGGCTATTATTATTAAATATAAAACTTAACATTTATACTTATTCTAATTTGTCTTTTTAAATTCAGGTCAATGTTTTAGTTTGTTATGATCATTTTAAATTTGGATATTAGGTGTTCCAGCTTTTTTTCACCTGAAAATCTGATAAGCATACTACCTATGCCTTTACAAAATTCATTGATAAAAAGGTAAAATAGCACAGGCCCAAGACTATAACTGAGGCATTTCATTAGAGACCTCCTGATCAACCAGTTTGCTAATCCTGTTAAAAAAGTAAATAAAATTAATCTTGCTTGGCTTGATCTTAAAGAAACTATGCTGGGTTTTTTGATTACTTAGTCTTTTTCTAGAAGATTAATAATCACCTCTTCAATAAAATGTTATATAATTTTGCTAGGAATTATAACTAAGCTCACTAGTATACAGTTTACAGACTCTATTTTCTTATCTCTCTCTTTCTCTCTCTCTCTTTCTCTCTCTCTCTCTTTTGAAAATCAAGAAATCTGTTCTCTATCTAGTGCAGTGGTATCTTACAAAGATTATTGACAATGCATCAGCAATACCAGCTGGTCAGACAGTTAATAAATATTTGTTAAGCTATACTATGTACCAAGTACTGTGCTGGGGATAGAAGAAGGTAAAAGATAGTTCCTACTTTTAACGAACTTATAGTTAAAGAGGCAAAAAAAATGTACAAAAAAACCCCTTTGTACCAGCAAGCTCTATACAGGATAAATTTGAAATAATCAATGGGGGAGGATGTTGAAATTAAGGAGGGCTAGAAATGGCTACCTATAGAAAGTGGGGTTTTAGCTGGGATTTGAAGGAAACCAAGAGAGTTAGGAGGCAGAGGAGGAGTGAGAGCATTTAAGACTTGGAGGACAGGCAGTGAAAATGGCAGGAATCTGGAGATGAAGTATCTTATTTGAGGACTAATATCAAAGAGTGCAGTTTCACTGGATTGAAGAATATATACATACATATATGTGTTTGTTTGGGGTAGTGAAAGGGACTTAAAGGGTAAAAAATATGGAAGAGGGGCAGGTTATGAAAGGTTTTGAACACAAGAGGATTATATTTTTGATCTTGGAGGTTATGGGGAGCCACTTGAGTTTATTGAGTACACAATGACATGGTGAGATCTGAGCTTTAGGAAGATCACTTTGATGGAGAGTAGAGAAAGGACTGTGGTTAAGAGAGAATTACAAGCAGACTATCCAGCAGACTATTGCAATAGTTCAGGTATGGGGTGATAAGGTCTACACCAGGATGATTGTGTTGTGCAAGGAGAGAGAGGCATCTCTGAAAGATGTAACGAAGGTAAATTTGACAGGTATTGACAATAGATTGGATATGAGGGGTGAAAGTGAGGAGTAAAGGATGACATCTAGTTTGTGAGTATGGGTGACTGAGATCATGGTGGCACTTTCAATACCAATAAAGAGGTTGGAAAGAGGGAAGGATTGAGAGGAAAAAATAATGAGTTTGGTTTTAAATAGACTGAGTTCAAGATGTCCACTAGGTAGTTGGAGATGTGAGACTGGAAATCAGCAGAGAGCTTATGACTGTATAAATAAATTTGAGAATCATCAGCAGAGATATAAATGAATAGATAAAAACTGATGAGACCAGCAAACAAAATAATATAAAGTGAGAAGAGTAGATGGTCAAGGACAAAGCCCTATGGGATATTCATGGTTAGCGGGCATGACCTATGTTAAGATCTAGATGAGAAGGAACATTCAGATAGGTAAAAAGAAACCCAGTGTCACAAAAACCTAGAGAGAAGAAAATACAATGTCAAAGGCTGCAGAAAGGTCAAGAAAGATGGAGCTTGAGAAAAGGCCAATGAATTTGGCAATTAAGTGATCATTGATAATTTTAGAAAGAGCAGTTTTCTTGGAATGATGAAGTTGGAAGCTGTATTGTAAGGGGTTAAGCATAAGAGGAGAGAAAGTGGAGGCTCCTCTTATAGCCAACCTTTTTTCAAGGAGTTTAGTCACAAAGGGCAGAAGAGATAAAGGATGACAATGGACATGGAAGAAGGGTCACCTCTTCATGTGAGATAAAGGTGAAACAGGAGGTCATCGCAGAAGGTATCTTGGTAATGTGAGATAAGGACGTTTAAAAGGAAACTCTCAGTGAAATGGCAACCATTTTTCCCCAGCAAAACAAGCTGTTGTGGGAGGTGGAGGGAGAGCCATGGAAAGTTTGAGGAAGGATAAAAAGTTTTGTAAGAGTCACTGTATAGTGTGGGATTGTAAAATAATTAAGGAGATAGAAAAAGATGCCTTGCAGCAGTGAGGACCCATTATGTATGGTTGAGGTTATTTAAGATCAGTGTAGTAGACAAAGTCAGTATAGCTTCTCATTGAGCAGCACTTGTGTTGGAGTGAAAGCAGTGGTTGGGGAACAATCCAAGGCTGAGACTGGGCAGCATCATTCCATCTGCTAGTCTTTCAGTGCCATAGAACATAGTTCACTGGGGCCAGGTGACTAATAATGAGTCATCAAGCAACACTAGAGAAACACTGATGCTAAATCAGGGTCTGATGGAAATATTATGTCAGTAACATAGAAAACTGAAATAGGATCAAAGAGCATGACTTACTGAGTTTTGCACTATATTCCATAGCCATGATACTTCACTCAACTGATAGCTACATGAGCTACCCTTTTGAGTTTGGGGCCCAGGGTACTAACTATTCTCCCTTTACAACTTGATGAACCTCAGCTGCAATTGCACACTGCTGTTGACATGCATACCTCAAAACATTTCAAATTAACTGCTTGAACATTATGTCTAACATGCCTGGACTGAAGTTGTAATTCATAATGAGTGGGAGTAAGGCAATCCTGTTATTGGAGTCCCGTGCTATGCCACAGTGTTTCTTTAAAATTTAATTTAATTAAGGAGAAAAACAACAACTTTATTGAGAGGCTTGAGAAAAAGAAGTATGATGAAAGCTTTTTTCTTCTCTCTACCTTTGTTTAAGGTTTTTCTTGCTCTGAATGAAAGTATTAGGAGCATGATATCTTCCTTCATTGATATTATTAAGCAGGGTTTGGTCATTTATATCCTTTGCCACCTGTCCAAAGATAATATTACTATAATCTAAATAAGATTTAGCAGGTGTTACAGGGTTGGGGATATCTGGAAAGAGGCAAATAAAGTGCATGCCATAGCAGAAATGGAAAATGCATACACACATATATACACATATGGAGAGAGTCAGAGAGAGACAGAGAAAGAGAGAGACAGAGACAGAGAGAGACAGAGACAGAGACAGAGAGACAGAGAGAGTGAATAAAGTAATTACATTGGATGTAAAATTAGAAGTGTTATTTGATGGTATGTTGTTTGACACAGGTGGAAAACTTAGCTAAATTGCAAAAACAGCAGGGCTTGTTATACCACATCCTGTGGTAATGTTCCTCCCTTGGCAATCACAAATGTTTGCAGTATTCTCTGTTTCAGGATTTTTATTTTGTGACTTATCTGGAGTTTGATTATTGTTTCTTTAATACTTCAAAGATTTGTGATGTCATCAGTGTGAGTGCTATTTCTCAGGAAAGCAGATTTCAAGCCCTTTACTCCTTATGAGATAGACTTCATGAATAAATATCAGTGCCTTGAAGAATTCTGCAGTTGGCAGCCAACGTGCTGGTGATAAAGCCTATCTGATCAGGGTGGTCCTTGGATAACTGATGTGCAGACTGTCGCTGGTCCCCCTGGAAACTGATAAGGCTAAGAAGAGAAAGAATAGAGGAAAAGAGAAAAAGGCTAAGAACAAAATTTTAGTGAACACCCACACTTGGAATGTGTGTGTTGTGTATGATGAACTAGTAAAAGAAAGAAAGGAAAGGTCACATAAGTAGGAGGTGGATTATGAGAGATGTCACAAAAACCCATACAGGAGAGTATCCAGGAGAGAGTGGTCAACAGTGTCAAGTGGAGAAGATAGAATGAGAAAGATGAAGCCTGGGAAAAGACCATCAAATTTTACAATTCATAGATCATTGGTAATTTTGGAAAGAACAATCTCAGTTATATCTTGAGGTTGAAGGCCACATTGAAAAGAGAGAGGAAAGCAAAAGAAAGGAGAGGAAGTGGAGACATCAAGTGTCGGGCAGCCTTTTCTAAGAGTTTGTCTGAGAAAGGGAGGAGAGATAGGGATGGTAAGGTCTACTGAAGGATTTTTAAGGATGGGAGGTCATGGCTAGATATGAAAGTAGTAGATCAGAAAATAATAGGGAGGCCCTGGAAATGAGAGAGACAGAGAGAGAGAGACAGAGACAGAGACAGAGACACAGAGAGAGATAGAGAGACAGAGAGAGACAGTGAAAGAGACAGAAACAGAGACCGAGACAGACTCAGAGAAGATGCTGAAGGAAATAATCTGCTATTGGAGCATGACCAAGTAGACATGTAGAAGGGTTGGCCTTGGCAAGTAAAGGAAAAGGACAATATTTATGTCAGGGACTCAGGGAAAGGATAGAGTGGGAAATGATGGAAAGGGATTTTGAAATTAAGAGAAAGATAAGAGGTATCTCCTGTCAGATGACCATAATCATCTCAGTAAAAGAAGAGACAATGTCTTCAGGTGAGGAGTGTCAGGGGACATGTAGGAAGTTCAAGGAGGAAAAAAAGCATTTAGAACAGCTTCTATTGGGAGCAAAGGGGGGGGGGGAGATTAAAGAAAGATAAGAGGAGTGCCTTGCTGTAGAATCCAGATAGAGCTGGACAACATGAATTTGTAATATACTCAGAATGGTTATAAGACTTTATCTAGATAATATAGTATCTCTGAGTACAAACAGAAGAGACATGGTTGGTAGAATTAATTTAGGTCAAGGTTTGGTGAGAGATGAGTGGCAATTGTACAAGGATACCAGAGTTTAGAGAAGAGAGGAGAGTGTAAAATTGAAAACTCTAACTTTTAGGTTAAGATTATAGAGTAAGAAAAGTAAATCCAAAGTACAGGTGGATATTCACCATGGAAAGGTCAGAGGTCTCCATGTGGGTGAAGAATAGATCTAGGAAAGTTGAGGCATAAGGAAAATTACAATGATATTGCAAGATCTGTTCTCTAAAGTTACCATAGCAAAAGACTTGTAAATAGTTGTCTCAGATTACTGGGGAGGGTGAGAACAAGGACTTGTAGGACAGAAGAGGAAGACACTACATGTAAGAAAGAGCTTCTAGGACATTATTAAGGAGGAGCTAGAAAGGAAAGAATAGTATGACCTTGGGAGTTCTCTGAAAAGTCTGGAATCTAAAATATGTGTGTATACATATATATGCACACACATATGTGATAAAATAATTTACTCCAGAAAAGAGGAGGGAAATATAGGAAGCAATTAAATCTAAATTTCAATTGAAAGTGTTCATAAGAAACTTAAGTCTATATATATTTATAAATTTGTTTATAATAATTTATAAATTTGTTCACATATATAATATTATAATTTTTAAAAGCAGCAACAATACTGTGGAAATAAGACATGATAAAGGATAAAATCTCTTTTGAAAGTTAAAATTGCTATAGAAAAGTAGCAGGATAGCAATGCCTTATATAGCTAGCATTTGTATGGTTGGATATGGTATACAGAAGGAAGTTTTCCTGATAAATAAAACCCACTCCCTTTAAAGTATCAAAATTAAAAAAGAATTTGTTTTCTTGGAGTTTTTCTTAAAATAGATTCTCTGCCTTCTTAAACAGAGTATATTGAAAATAATTTCAATTTTTCTTTGTAACTTATTAAGATTATAAATTATTGTAGTGTGTTGTAACACGGTGATTCACTCAGGAGCTTTTGAGGTATTGAAGACTGCTTTTCTATTAAATGCTATCAGACTTTTATGCTTCTTAAGCTGTGTCTTTGCTTTTCATATATTTTATGCGTCCTCATGGCACTTCTCCTCCTCTTTTTCCTCTTCTTCTTCCTCCTCGTCCTCTTCTTCTTCTTTCTTTTTTTTCTTCCTTCTTCCTCTTCCACAAGGTCCAGGGTCCTGTCCTTCAGCTGAAACTCTGTATTGTATTGAGTTAGAACATATTCTCTCCCAGGAATCTCTGCAGAGTTTATATTGTCTTAATAAATAATATATCCTCAATTACTCTTGCAGTTGGGCAGTTAGGTGGTGCAGTGGATAGAGTGTTGGGCTTGGAGTCTTCTTCTTGAATTCAAATATGACCTCAAACATTTAGTAGCTGTGTGACTCTGGGCAAGTCACTGAACCCTGTTTGCCTCAGTTTCCTCATATACAAAATGAGCTGGAGAAAGAAATGACAAACCACTCTAGTTTCTTTGCCTCTCCCCTCAAAAATGGAGTCACAAAGAGTCAGATATAACTCAACTCTTCCAGTTACCTTGTTTTCTCTCCACACCCCAAAAAATTTCCTTCCATGCTATTTTACATATTTCTGTTAAAGAGTTTGATTCATATTTTCAAAAAACAGTATTTGCTTCCTTGAGGGCAAAAAGCTATTTTTAAATTTTAATTTTCATATACTATCTCTTTTGCCTAGAAGGGCCTTGCATGTAGAAGGCATTTAGTGCTTCTAATTGCTTTGTACTCATAATGGAAATATGTTGTTTATCTCTTATTGTAATTTCCCTTATCAATATATCTGTGATTGCTTCTTAAGACTTTTCATATGCCTACTGCTAGCAACCTGCCCATCTGCATCTAAGTGGTTGTAGCTGATCTTCTATAAGAAACTGATTGTTAGATTTTTGTCTAAAATTAGTCATTAAGGTTCAACTATGAATAAAGTATAAGATCTTTTGTGCACAGACTTTATGAAAAGTATTTTGTTTGCTGAATATTTTTTTCTCTTCCCTTCTATTTAATTTAATTCAAAATATTATTTATTAAACATTAGACCAAGGCAATATGGTAGGTGCCAATGATAAGACAAGAATAAAATATCCTTGTTCTCAAGAAATTTAATTCTACTGGATAGTTCTGATAAGTGAAATTTGATATCTGAAGAACTGAATTATTATTGTTTTTGTTATTGTTAATATCATCATTGTTATTATTCCTGCTTAACTGAATATGGTTAGACATACAGCATTGCTCACTGTTAAAGAACTCCTTAAAGGTACAGATAATCTAAGACCAAATTGTAGAAATTCTAGTGAATTATTAGTTATGGACATATTGTCATTCCATGTCCTTTAACAATGGAGAGAAATTGTTTGGCAAACAATTCTGAACTGTAGTATGAGAAATACATGACAACATACTGGCAAGGGTAAAAGGTCAGGAATTTAAACTATGACCAAACACATTCCTTTTCTTTCTATAACTGTACAAGGCAGGAGTGTAAACTTACTTGTGGAATTTACACTCTACTGAACTGAGACTCTTTGGGAATCTTTCCATGGTTTTCATTTTATACCTCTTTCCATAATAAACTACAGTGACAGAAATTTAAACACCCTTGAACCAAAAAAGAGAGAAAGAAAATGAGAGAATTTTTTTTTTGCCGCAATATTCAATTAATATAACTCTACATATAATCCAACAAATCTAACTACTTGCTCAAGACTTTTTCAGAAAAAACTTGGGCAGACAATACGATATTGTTCCCATAGTTATATAAAAATGGTTAAAATGTGAATTGAAGGGTTTTTGTAATTTAATTACAAAGGGAATTGAGAACTTCTTCTGACAATGCAGATCATCACCTTACATTCTGCAATTTACCCCTTAGACTTGTTGAGTTTGAGTCCCAATGAGTTGCCTGGGGTAATGAGAAACGAAATAACCTATGAAAAGTAACAGAGTCAGTATGTGTCAGAGACAGAATTGAACCCAGTTCTTCCCAACTCTGAGGCCAACTCTCTAATGACTAAGCAACACCGCTTCTCATAATGCATTAATAGACTCTGTTAGAAAAATGCTGCTCAGATACAGGAAATAGTCTATGTTGGTCTGGCCATTTGAGAGGTATGATGTCTTTAGGTCTGGGCATAGAGAGATATTAACAAATTGACATTTTCAGAAGAAGGCAACTAGGATCAAAAGAATTTAGAAACAATGTCATATATGAAACAGTTAAGGTAACTGGGGATGTTTAAGTTTAGAGAAGAAAAGACATAGGTGGCATAAGACAGTTGCCCTCAAAAATTTGAAGAACTGTCATGTGGAAGGGAAAATATTAATCAGAAAGTAGATTTAGGATCAATGGAAATTGGAGAAGATAAGATTTTGGTTAATATAAAGAAGAACTATTTTATAGAGTTACAGAGTTGTAGAAAGAATTACTAACTTGTAAGACTGTAAGTTCTTCATCAGTGGAAATGTTCAAACAGAAGCCAGATAACCAAATGTGAGAAATATTATACGTCAATGTTATAGGTCAAACTCAAATAATCACTGTGGCTGCATGTTGACTTGGAAAATGACACATTAACATCATCTATGTTGTATTATAATTTTATTTATTTTGTTAAACATTTCCCAATTACATTTTAATATGGTTACTGACACACTAAGAACTTTTGCAGGCAGCTTGTGACCTGCTGCCTTGAGTTAAATGCTATTTATTCTTAGGTAAATTCCTTCACTGAATATTGAATTAAATGTCCTCTAAGGTCCCTTCCATCTATAAACTTCTATGATTTATTCCAAGTGCAATAGGCTCCATTCATAGATAAAAAATATTGTTCAAATAGTGGAGATATAAAGCACATCATTTGTTACTCTCAAAATAATAATATATCATATATACTGCAGCTATATGAACTTTTTCCTGATTATAAAAAAATTCCTTCTACATGCTGAGAAAAGTAAGGTATAGAGTTCCAAATTCTCTTCCCCGCTTCTTCCACCTCCTCTCATGTGAACGCAAGGAATTTGATCCAGATTATACAGGTGTATGGGCGACTTTTAATTTATATAACACTTTTTATCTGTCACATTGATAATTGTAGTCTTTGTTTAATATTTCATTGTTGGTTTTTTTAGTTGTTTTTCATTTTGCTTTTATCTGTATCCTACAGTTCTTGGCGTATGGTAGGTGTTTAATAAAAACCAGTTAACGAATACAGCTTATATCTTTTTTCCCCTTTCTTCTCCTGTTGTTTTGGTAGTTGTTTTATCCACTGATCTTTTTTAAATTTTAAATGTCATTATTTCCCCCTTGTGTTTATCTAGTACTTCAGATCTAAAAAGGACCTGAAAGATTATGTCTTCCAATCCATTTATTTTATAGCTAAGGTTCAGGAGGAACTCCAACCCAAGTCTCCTTATTCTTACATCACTGTTCCTGTTATGCTATTCTGCCTCTAAGTGAGGACAAAAAAGAAACAAGATATATGGTGAAGTAGTTACAATCAGTGAAAACAGACTAGGCAAGTATATGCAATGTGATAAGTTGGAATGATATATAAAAATAAAAAAGTGGCAGAATGGAAGAGAAGGAAATTTAATTTTTAAAAATAATGACATTAGAGAGTAAGAAAGAATGAAAATGATGGACCATGTCAATTTTCATACAATAAAAGCATGGAGCAAAGGACAAAGAAAGTTTGGGAGGACAAGGCTCCTTAAATATACTGATAAAACCAGAGGGATTTTAGGTTCCATAATATAATCTTCTCATATCTCTTAACCCATACTTTTCATTTGCCTCATGCCCATTGGAGGTATGCAAAGTATTTTTTGTCGTTGTTTAGTCATCTTTCAGACATTTCCAACTCTATAATAAAGTATAATTCAAAGATTTGTATTAAAGGTGATTCTATTTTTTTTTAATTTGGCCAAAAGAATATTGGCAAGATAATATCTTCAAAGATTACTCACAACAAAGTTATGAATTCCTAGCTTCAGAAATATAGGAGAGAAGGTCCTGTTTTTAACATTAACTCAAAGCATGCACTCTTGTGCAACTAAGTTTTTAAAAAGTTTTTTATCATTTTTTGACAATTGTTCATAACAATTAGCAGCTCTGTCTTTTCCTTCTTATATATCAGAGCTATGATCATCAATTTTTGAAAAAAATTTACTGCTGAAATAATCTGAAAGCAAGGAACATAATAACAACATAAGAAGTTCCAAGATGTCATATGAGAACCAATCCATTAGGACAAGTTCTGTGAAGGGTCATGGAAGGGTCTGCAAGAGGCATCCAATTAGAGGTCTGTTTTCCCTTTAAAAATCCTTGTCTGTTTCTCTCAATCTTTTCAAAACACCCTGAAGTAGACATATATCACAATGAAGTCAAAGCAAAAAAGAAAAAAAAAAAGCCTTAGAACAGCCTTAGAACAATGACAGTTTCCATTTATTATCCAATAGTCATGTGAGTTTTAAAGCCACCAATCATTATCAAGAGAAGAATGAAGCTCAAAGCTTGACATGAAGATGTGCTCTGAAGCAGCATAATATTCAATTTACTTCCAAGGCTACTGGTTTAGGAAGCAAAAGGAGAATAAGTGGAATAATTAATTTCCTACCTTGAAGGTAAGATTGCTTCAAAGTTATAGTGAGCGCATTTGTATGGGGGTGGGGAACAATGTGTCTCTTAGGCATTTATTCTGGATTGCAATTAAAAAAAAGAAAACTTCCCCAATATTTAAAACAAAAATCTATTCTTAAATGGGCCCAGTTTGGCTTAAGCAACTGGAACTCACAGGACACATTTTTACTCTGTAAGAAGCAAGTGGAGACTTGAAAAGTATGCAGCCTGTCATGAAAAGGGAGGGGTGAACTTTGCCCAAGTCTACAGCCAAACCTGAAGTAGAAACCTTTAAGAACATGTTTTTTTTTTTTTTCCTTTCTATTTTTACTTTCCGTGTATCCAGTGTCATTGGGATCCACCTCTGGGCAGAAACTGAGAAGTCGATCTATGCAAAGGAGACCTATTCTTAGAGTGCTTCTGATTTCATTGAAAGTAAGAAGTCCTCAAATTAAAGCAAAAATCCTGCTCTTTCAATAAATTCAGTTTTGCAGAACAGGTAGTTGACAATTAAGGAAGACTGCCTCCAAACCAAAGGTGAACTTCCAGATGGTTAAAGTTCATGTAGGAACAGGAATCCAAGAGGTAAATTTCACTCATGTTGCTGAAAAATCACACAAACACACAGAATTCCGGCTGCTTACAATGTAAATCTTTTCATAGCAGTAAGCAACACAGTAACTTGAGCTTGGCTCGTTCCTGAAATTCTTCTACATAATTGAAGATTAATTTGATTCCACAGATTGTGGAGGGTGGCAGTGAGTGGGGGGTTGGGGTGGGTGTGAATAGATTATTCAAATGACAAAAGAAGTAGGTGGTGTACTAAGTGACTGTTCTATCACTGTTCATAAATGTTTGTCTTCCCATGTATTCATCAAACATAATCCCTACATAAAGGGAATAGGGAATGTTTAGGAAGTAGATCAACTCTAGCCAAACTTAAATATTTTCCAAACTTACATGTAATGTATAGATTATGTATATTATACACATATGTGCATCTATGTGCCTATGTATGTATATATATGTGTATATATAGATACACGTATATCTATATGCACATATGCACTATACAGCCAATGACTGCTATGAAATCCATTTCCCCTTAATCAAGTGTCTCAAGGGTGCTGGCTTTGTCAAGTGTCTAAAATAAACAATATGAAAGGAAATAGTGGAAGACATTCCAAGATAGTATTAACACAATTGATTTATTGATTATTGCACAATGGGAGATTATCTTTTGTTAACTGACTCAGTAAATAAGCTTGTAGGCATCCCTAGTGGGAAAAAAAAGGTTCCCACCCCCTCAAAAATGGCCTAGGAAAAAGTGAGGTGATCAGATCATCATTTTTGAGTCTTTCACCCTACCTTATAAAATTCACAGAACTGCCTTGGTTTAAAGTAGGAAGTAGATACTGATAGCAATCATAAGTATTGCGTGGAATTTAGCGACTCTCATATACTGAGAGAAGATTGGAAAGGACTTACTTCCCTGTCAAACACTGAAAATTCTTTCTCTTTTTCTTTCAGGCAAATTTTAAAATGCAAGAACACTTTGCTGAATGACAGCTGGATGGAAATGTTGTCTGCCAAAGATAAAAAGAAAAGGGTACCGAGGCTGCTGTTTTATAAATCTAGATGGGGTGTCCAAGATGTACACACAGACATATGTTTGATATGGGTAAACTTTAAACAGGTAGTGATTGAACACCAGGTAAAATATGTCAAATTTTCCATTGACAGTGATAAATTCAGTGTGGCCTCATAACTGCACCCATCATTTGGGAATTCCACGTGGAAATCAATAACAAGAAAATCTTGGCAAATTGTTAAAAAATATAAAAAACTATGCCACCCTTAGTGAAGCATCGTGGAGATATGCTGAACATATTAGACTTATCTGGAGAGTTTTATTTTCTGTTTATTTTTTATTTGTCATGACAGTCTTTGAATGATTATTAATCTTTCCTTTTTTATTTAAACTCTTCAAGGTTATTCTTTTTCTTTTCCATTTTCATTTCACTGCTCAGATGTATTATTCCCCCGTGTCTAGAGTATTGTCCTTCTATCAAATGAGTAATTTAATTTTTGAAAGGGGCAAATTAAATTAACTTTTAGGATAGTAAATAAACTTTTGCATAAAGAAAAAGAATTAAATCCACTTGTGAAGGATGGAAAGTATTGCCCATTTCATGTATGAATTGTTTGCTTATGAAAATGACAGAAAATGAACTTCTGTTTGTTCAAAAGTGATAAAATTAAAGTAGTGAGACTTTTTTTTTGGATAAAATGTGAGGACATACAGATGGCTAGGAGGACCAAATAGAGAACTTATATTGCTAAACACACAGCTTGGAGGACCTATTTGAGAACAGGGAAATGCCTGAAATAGGGCATTGTGGTCACTCAGCTTATTTGTTTACAATTGTGTTTAGAGTTTGCAAATTTGAAATTAACAAAGACATGAATCAAATAACTGTTTGGAGTCTATAGGAATAGGATTAAAAATGTGGGAATTTTACCTCAAAAAGGAAAGATAAGTCACTCTCTTCCTGGAAGTGATGGTTTGAGCCATCAGATCAGTTGAAGAACCCAGCAAAAGAGAAAATAATTGGATAGTTAAAAAAAGCAGAGAAGGCAAAAGAAGGAACAGTTAGCTAATAGGAAGGCTTTAAAAACCATTGCACTTGCGAAATTATAACTGGAGGAAAAGAATTGCTTTGTGGATAGGGTGAAAGAAAAGGCTGGGAGCCTTCTGAGTGTGTAACAGCTGGACTTTGCTGGTTTTATATATTGTCTATCAGTTTTTAAGAAAGGCATAATCTCTCAGAAGTTCCTGGTTGTTCTCTTTTTCCTCATCTAGGAGAGCAGGAAAAGCATGAGGAAAGGCAGGTTCTATGGTGAATTCTGCTTGCTGTAACAAGTTGATAGGATGATACAGATAGTTGATGCAGAATTCACCTGATTGAGAAGCTGGCTGGGCTTGTCTGCCTTACCCAAAAGACCAATCTAAGGACCTTTGCAGTTCTCTGGTTCAAAAGGAACTTTTTGTCATTATAATAGAGTAATACTTCCTCAACACCCTTTAAAGGGTGATTGTGAATTTCCAAAACCTATTATTTCTTTATCATTTCTTGAGTAGGAAATGCTTTTCACGGCAGTGGAGTGGCAATGTACAGAAGGGTGAGCAGTTAGTAGAGGAATGGTTTTATGGGGTGTAGAAGGTTCTGTACTGGAAAGTCCAGAATTGGAAGCTTCCTTGAGTACATGGGTTATCCTTAATCATGTGTCCCTCTGCTAGATTTCTACAATTATGTTCCCACTCAGCCCTATGGATCCTGTATGCATGGGTGAGAGGGCGTGACTAAAGTTTGTGTATGAACCTCAACATATTCATTATTATCATATTTAGACTGATATTGAGTAACTGCAATGCATTATTATATTATGTATTAATACATAACTATATATTATATTGTTGCTTTCACCTCATCATAAAATAAATCTTTTATGCCTAAGAGTTATTGGTGTCATTGTGATTGATTTTGTGTACATGGGAATCATAACAGTGGGAGCTCATACGGCTGGGTATATTCCACCCTTCTCCCAAAAAAGTCACCCTAGGATTCTGAGAAAGTTTGAGTTGTAGCAAGGTGGTGGCCCTTTTTAGGGAACCCAGTCCGGTCAGTACGAGGTCGAGTGGGATAAACAAATGAAATTCGAAAGCAAGCAAGTAAATGGCCATATCTCATGTGAGGTGTTACATTAGAATTAAATTTTTGCTATTAGCTCATTTGGTGGTTAAAGTTGTTCAGACGTTTTTAGTAATTTGTGTTTCAAAACTCTACTCTCTAAGATACAGAGCCTAATTCTCTAGCTAAACTCTCAAGCTAAGTTTAGAGTAGAATTATAATGACCTACAAAGCAGTGAGAAACAAGCTGATGTAATTTGTATTAAGGATGAAAAGATTTTAGGGTGCTGCTTATATAGTAATGAACTAGTCTCATGTAATCTTTATCCTTTTTAATGTCCAATGCGATGACTGTTTACAGTCATCAACAATATGAGATACAAATTCAAATACTGTGCGCCACTTTTTAAAAAGTACATGATCATTCTGGGGGGAAAAGGCACTGCTATTTTTTAATTTTAACAACAGTTACAATATCAAATTAGTAGTCTCTTTAAATTCTTAGATGATGCATGAGAACAGTTTGTGTTTGCATTAGCTTTAAAGGAATACTGTCCCAACCATAAAGGTCACAAAAGAAATAAAACATGTTGATTATGAACAAAACCAAGTTCGCAGATGTCCTGAAAAATGACCAGTGACTTTCCTTGTGTTTCTTGTCTTTAAAACTGCTCAGGATCATAGTGTTCTGTGCTTTTCTCCTAAGGAGCATTTCCCAGCAAGGAATCTCCTATATTAAGGGACATGCCACTTTAGGGGAAGGGAGGTGGTGGTGAAGCAGGAAGAGCAGTGGTGTTTCTTGATTCACATTCTATGGTTCTCTTAATGAATGTAATGTCCTTCCTAATGGGATTTAACCACAATACCTATTCCTACTATTCCTAATCTCCCTGTCTCTCTCTCTCTCTCTGTCTGTCTGTCTCTCTCTTTCTGTCTCTCTCTGTCTCTCTGTCTCTCTCTCTTTCTGTCTCTCTGTCTCTCTCTGTCTCTCTACTTCTCTCTACCTCTCTCTCTCATACACACACACACACACACACACACAAATGTAGTATAGATGGACACCTTAGTATTTTCAATACTGGCTGCCTAGTAACTGTGCAAAAGTCTGTCCTCCCAATTTTCTAAGTAGTAATCCTAGAATTATCCTGGCTCAGAAATAAATGAAGAACTCGTGTGCAGGACTCAAATTTCCTTACAGGAGTTGTAACTCAATAAGGATTAAGTGCCAATATGCAAAACCTCTCAAAGGTCCAAAGATAGTACTGCCAATTTCTATACATTGTTCTGTAGAAGGCCCTCACTCTCCATTAAAAGGTTTAAGACTGTTTTAATAGGGATTCAAAAGTGAAGTAATTTAGCTCATTTAAAGGCATTGCATTTGTCAAGGACAAGGTACTATTCAACCTCTACTGCCTGCAGTTTCTTTGCATGATGCCAATTCAGTAGGGAGAAAAAATCATTGAGTAGTTATTTGGTATGATGCAGACAAAATAATTAGGTGATTGACTACATTTCTCAATTTTCAACTATTTATCCTGATGTCATGTAGACAAAACCTGAGAAATTCTGGAATAATTCAACTATCCCTCTATGCCTCAGCTTCCCCACCCATCCAATAAGCTTAGTGATATGTGCCTTATTGGCACACACCATAATTGTAAATTAGATAATATCTGGAACGCACTTGGAAATTTTTGGAGAATGGCATGAAGGAAATACAGAATGATGCTGTTTCTAAAATGGAACAGTGTGGTCTGATTTTTTAAAGGACAGAATCTGGGTTCATTTATATTTTAATTCAAGTTTGAATCTGCTGAAACCAAAATTTATAGCCTTTCCTTTTTCTCTCTTTTCTCTACTTCCATTCTTTGCTTTATTCCTTGTGATTCCAATGACTCATCACTTAATCATTCTTCTGAATATGTGAAGGGGAAGGAAAGGAGAGATAGGTCAGCAGAGATGAAGAGACCTAGACAGAAGGGGAGAAAAACAGAGACATATAGAGTAAAGCAGGAAAGAGAAGGGAAGAGAAAAATGTTTAGGAACAGAAAAATGGGGGGTGGGGGAAGAATCCAAAATCTTAATCATGTGACAGATAAATTTGTCAATGGTAACTCATCTCCATTTTTGAAGTCTAATTACATTTTTTGTTGCAAAAATCAAAGCCTGTCAAATGTGGTGTCTTCTAGGATTTAGACCAAAACCCCTGCCTGTGATCAGCAAACCTTTTGGTGGGTAGATGAGAGAGAATCCAAAGGATCTAAAAGGAAACTACTAAGTGACAAAAGAGTCCATGAGGTGAATTTTAATCTAGATAATGAATTCGTGTCCTAAAAGTTTGCGTAAACTTAAAAGATTTGTTGGAGAAAGAGAATTTCTCCCTCTTGATCTTCAGTTATGTAAAAATTATGTTGGTTATATGCAAATCAAGAATTTCATCTTTTTGAAATTTGGTACTTTTAAGGAGAGGCTAAAGATATGGAGCTGAGGAGCCATGTCTTGGCCAATAGGATTTAGACTAGTATTTATTAGAAACAATCACAGAAGCTTCAATGAGAAAGTCAAGTTTTCCTCAAAGTCATGAGTAGTCTTCAGTTTAAAAAGCAGCAACTTTCTCTCAAAAATAGATAGATAGATATAGATACATGTGTATATATATATATATATATATATGCATGCATATACACACACATATATTTATATAATCAACAAACATTTTTAATGAGTTGATTACTCTATGTAGAAAAGCTAAAATTATTTTATTTCATATTTATTTGATAATTTTAATAAGTATCAAAATACCTGAGGTACTAAATCTTTTTTTAAAAGAGGCATTTGAATATTTTTGCCTAATTAAATGTGCTCTTTCCAGTCAATTCAATGGACTTTTATTAAGCACCTCATATCGAAAAAAACACTACATTAGGCAATGATGATGCAAAGATAAAAAATAATGCCATCCTTATCCCAAGGAACTTACAATTTAACAGAGAGTATCAGAAATATGTGCAAACTGAATGCTATAAAGTAGAATATGGTAAAGGCAAAAAAAGAGATACAGACAAAGTGTTATAAGAAAATTTGAGAATAGAGGGATCATTTTCGGCTGGGGTAATGAGGAAAGATTTCATGGGTGGGGGGAGCCTTTCAACAGGTGAAATGGATGGAATGTGTTCCAGAAATGGAAGTAAGTCTATTTGATTTTTTGGCAGTAAGAGCAGGCAGGAAGAGAATGGAGGTGAGTCCAATTTGTCTGGATTACAGAGTCCATAAGTGAAAGTAGAGTGAAATAATGTTGAAAAAATGTAGGTTGAGAACCAATCATGATAGGTCTTATTAAATAACAGAATTTAAAAATTCATTTTTTTTTATTCCAAAAGGAAGCTATGGAAAGTTTTTGAGCAGGGGAAGAACATGATACAGAAAACATACAAAACTGCAACAGCAACAATGAACCTTTTATAAAGTGCTTTAAGATTTACAGAGCACTTTCTTTATCACAGAGCCAGGCAGAATGAGGGGTCATGTAGCCCAATCTGTATATGATAATTCAGTCACAGTAGGTAGTACAAATATAGATCATTTTCATTTTATAGTCAAGGAAACTGAAACTCAGAAAGTTTAAGTGATTTGCTCATGGTCTCACAGCTAGTAAGTCAGGGATCCAAGTCAAATCTAGGTATCTTGATTTCAAGATCAGTTGTCTTTCCACTATACCATTCTGCATCTCAAAGATTGTTTTAGCAGTTGTGTGAAGAGATTGTCTGGGTAATGGAGAGAATGAGTGGCAAGGGGGCAGGGGGACTAGTTAAGAGAATATTAAAATAATTCATGCCAAAGATCATGAGGACTTGTATAGGGAGGTAAAAGTGTGAGTGGAAGGAAATGAAGTAATATTTATTAAGGTAAAATCAACAGAATTTAGCAACTATTGAATCAGGGAAGGGGACAGCCATCACTAAAGGAGAAGAAAGAACTTAAGATGACTTTAATCTTTCAGTCTAGGGTGATTAGGAATATAGTGATATCATCAATAGAATAAAGAATCTTGGCAAGGAGACAGGTTTGGGATATGCTGAATTTGAGGTGCCATCATGATGTCTGTGTCTAATAGTTAGAAATAGAAAGGACATCCATATTTAGAGGACAAAGTAGATAAAACAATGGAGCTGTTTTCAGTATAAAAATGGGTCAGTCTTGGCTATGTATGATTTTTTTAAAAGGCTTCATAAGACCTTTGTTCATGTGAATAAAACTCATGCTCTGGGTCTTATTTTCCCATTCTACAAAATGAAAGAATTTGATATAAGGACCTTTTGAGTTTGGTGGGGTTGAATTTGCTTTCTGTTTGGAATTGTTTAACTTTTTTAAAGGATATACAAAATTCTCACAGGACGATGCTATACAAAATCTTCCTTGAAGTATTATAATGATAGTTGAATGTGTGTGTGTGTGTGTGTGTGTGTGTGTGTGTACAACTTTTTTTTTTTTGAATGTGAGGCTCTTAATCTTTTCCAAGAAACTTGGCATGGCATCAGTGAGGTCAAGAATTTTTAGCACTGGCTAAAGAATTCAGGAACATAGGTCTCTCCTAGTTCTAACTAATTCCACATATGATCCTTAGTAAATTGTTATCTCTCTCACAGACCCAATATTTCCTCACCTCTAAGATGTGCAAATTGGAGTGAATGATTTCTAAGACATTTTCTGACTCAAAAATTGCAAATCTATGAAACTTCTTAATTCCCGGCCCCCCCCCCCAAATTAAAATAGTATATTCTGTGCTATATCTCCCTCATTTCATTCCACCACCTTTCTCTACTGGTTAAAATCATTAGTTTATTAATATTTTTTAAAGATTTGAATACCTGAAAATAAAAATGTGGCCTTTTATTCTAATCATTTAAAAATTTTTAGTTTGCTTTAACATATTAGTTTTCCTGCTTTTATCATCATATTATTCTATTGGAATGTTAAGTAGCATTAGTTATTGTGATTTTCTTATTTAAATAAGAAAATTGAGTCACATCAATTTTAATCAATAGTCACATAGAAAATTAGCAGAACCAAGACCAGAAGCCCTCAGCTCTCCTGACTCCTAGACTCACTAGTCTTCCCATTAGATGTGTGGCTTTATTAGTTATGTGACTCTGGAGCCACATTTGCAATCACCATTAACCAGAAGAGCCAATAAATATTCTAATATAGAATTTAGAGCCCTTGAAGAGCCAACATTTGCACTCGAAAGAGTCACATGTAACTCAGGAGTGACAGTTGGAGTGTCACTGTTCTGGAACATATTGAAATGTTAGTACTGTAATTACAGTGAATTTCCAGTGTCTATGCTGATTCCATTTCATATGATTCTTCTTCCATGTACAATAGTATCATAAGATACTTACAGACATAGCTCCATAGACAGTTATAGACAGACAGATAGTTTATAGGTCCAAATAGGCTGTTAAAAATAATCTACTTAGTATGTTATATCAGCAAAATGTTTTCAGTGAAGGAAGGATTTCTAGGATACGAAAGAGAAACTGCCTTTCTAATAACTCATGGATGCTGTGGCTACTATGTAAATCTCTTTATCCAATCAATCAGTCCTGAAATAAAATACACTGAACTGATGTTTGGTTAGAATATAAATTCCCAGTCACATGAGGTTTTATGACTTATAATACAGAAAAAAGGATTTCTCATTCCCTTGTAAGATGATATCTGCTGGGCTCATTAGTTTCAGTGAAATATTTTGGGATCTGGAGCTTATAAGGTAAACAGGTTATTATATTCAGGGGAACCATCTCTGAAATAGTTAACATGGCTCATCTGATGACATTAGCTTTGTAAGTAATTTCCATGATGTCAAGGGCACACTGGAGATTAAAGGGGGATTAAGGCCTACTTGCACAGTCAAAGCATCACAGTAAATTGACTTGACTTGGCAGGCTGCACCTAAAGTTGGCAAGTTTTCACTAACTAATCATATAAAATCCAGGTTTGTGGTGTTAGTTAGACTACACTTTCACAACAGCCAGGAAATGTTAAGCTTTCAAGGTGGGAGGTTTAAAAGGCTGGTGAAGGGGAGGGCAAACTGTCAAAGAGAATTTCTCAATATCAAGGTGCCAAGGGATTCTAAGCAAAGCAATGACCCTCTTCTATTTCTGGATCGTTTTTTTCAAAAGAATTTGAATTTATGTCCAAAATATCTTCCCTGCAGTCCTTTAAAATTTTTTTCCTGAGAAACATACAAATAACAACAAAAACTGTCACAGGGTCACTAATGTACTCTTCTGTGAAAGGAGTACGGCTTGACCAGGAACTTCACTGAATAAAGATGAGTTTATATTTTAAAAAGGAAACAGCTGGATGGCAAAAGCAAGGGAGGTAGGCAGCTCTTGTTTCATTAGCTAAGGGAAACTCAGGGGCCCCAGAGAGAACAACTGGGATAGCAGCCATGACAGAAAGAGAAAAAGGAAACAGAAGATCATAAAGAACTAATAATGAAAAATGGAAAGTGAGAAAGAGCCAAGAAAAACAAGCAATAAATAGATTTGAAAAGGGGGGAAAAGAAGAAAAGAAATGGAAAGCAAGAAGGCAGAAAAAAGGCAGTGAAGAAAGGATGTGCATTTCATTTTTAAAAATTAATAATTCTGAAAATCATTAAGAGTTCAGTAAAAAAAAAAAGTGAAAAGATAACCTTTCAGATGCAGGTTTTATTTCTTCATGTCATTCCAGAACCTATTCCACCGTATGGAGAAAAAAAATCAAATAAGCTCCAAAGGTTAAAATCAGTGTATGTTAGTGTATAATGTACCAGTATTGGCCTCTTTTTTTTCCCGAAGTTCCTTGCCTGATGGTGGGGAGAGGAAGCTATTAGTTTGACAAAGGAGGATCTAGGCCATTTCCAATCTGATGAATCAGAGTTCTTTAAGCTCATAAAACATATATCCTGTGATTGTTTAGAAGTATCTAATAAAATTTTACCTATACAGTAATCACTTAATATGAGTTTGTATCTAATGAGAAGGAGTGGTTAACAAACTCACTAGTCCTTCTCTAAACAGTTTCAGATGAAGGAAGAGTGGATTTAAGGAGGGGCTTAGACGAAAAACAGATCCTCGTCTGTCCTTTGTCTCGAAATCTGTTCAACATGATAAAATATACAAATGAGGCCAAACTCCATATAATTCAAGGCAGAACAAGTGTTGTTGTTGTTTAAGCCATCCTGCTACCAAATCCATAGTAATCCTGGAGCTTTAACTAGTTTGCAGATGACACCTTACTAAAAGAAATGGTGCTATTTTTAAAAATACAGTAGTATTCATTAGCTTTTAATAGGAACAGTTGTTTAAGGGGGAAAAATTAGCTTGCTGATGCATACTGGAATGTACATTAATCTTGTTAATGACAACATAGTTAATGGTTGGCAAAACATTACTTTTGAATTAACCTTTCTCTTGAGGTAGCTGTGCTTGAGAAGTAAAGCCAGGACACAAAAGATACAGGAAAAATGCATGAAGACGGGGATACAGGATTTCCTATGATTTTATGTTGTTCTTCATTAGGAAGCATATTGGCAGCAAATGCTAACATGTGTTAGGATGTTTAGCCGTAGCCAAATAAATGTTTTCTATTACAACTCCGAATTCCTTGCCTAGTCAGAGCCCATGCTGTTCTGCTCATGTCTTACAAAAATCCTTTAGAAGTCATTTTAGGGCCAATTTTCTGTTGGCTCATATAGTGCAACTGCTTTAAATATATGTATAGATAAGTATTTCTAAAGGGTTTCCTTCCATGTTGGAAGGTTAGTTCGTTTAAATATAGACACATACACACATGTGCATATATATTCACATGCATACATATATGTATATATGAATGTATGTGAGAGAAAGTCTTTGACTGGTGACTTCTGCTTTCCTAATAATAGTTACTTGGCAGAAAAAGAAAAAAATATCTTTCATAAGCATGTTCAATATCAGCAAAAAGTAGAAAATGGGTGTCACTGACCCAAAACTCTAACTCTTCACTAATATTTGTTTTTCTTTACTTGGTGGAATTGGAGAGAGAAAGACATACAGAAAGGTAATGGATTTTGTATTAATGACAGCTTTCTGCTTGAATGGGGTAGATTCAAAAAGTTTGGTTGTACGGAACTAGGAAAATATTTTCTACAGAAACTTTTTTTGGTTTAAATGGTACCTGGATTCTCAAATGAAATCCTGTTGATAAAATCCTGTTTAATTCATGATGTAACTGATGCACAATTTTGTACTAATAGTTGTGACCTATATCCTTGAAACTAAATTCACTTAGGGTAAAATCTTGAGGGTCTCTCAACAACTTCCATAGCTTGTGCTCTGACCCAGGATTTCTCTCATACAAATATTGACTTATTTCATGGCAAAATCCCAAGACAAAGTTAATACCTTGTTAGATATTTCATAATTGTAAAGGGAGCATATCTTACTCGACTTTTCCAGGGACATAGTATGAAGAGGATCTGAGCCCTATGTATAACACTATTTCCTTGAGGCTGAAAGGAAGCTAATTTATCTTGGAATATATTTCTTTTCAACCTTTCCCTCTTTCCTTGCCACAAATAAGAGTTCTAAGCAGCAGATGGTTAAGAAAGGAAAAGGAAGCTCAAAAATCAATAATGGGGAGCAAAGGAGAATTCATATGTCCACTGGACCATATAGTTGGAAAAACTATTTGATATCTCAGTCACCATGACACAGAGAACAAAAAGGTTCTGAAGTCAGGAACATTCCACCTCTGAGACATTTGTACTGGTTGCATGACCCTGGGCAAATTATGAAACCTTTCAATACTCTAAGTAATCCTCTAATACTATAAGTTGTGAAGAAGATCCCAATCTACATTGTTTAGAGGGAGTTGTCAGTTCCAGTGGGATCAGATATCTCCTTACTTTCTACTCTACAGATCTTCACTCTTTTTTTTTTTAAATTATGTTTAGTTTTCAACATTTACTTCCATAAGATTTTGAGTTCCAAATTTTCTCCCCATCTCCCCCCTCCCTGCACCCCAAGATACTATTTAATTTGATATAGGCTGTACATATACATTCATATTGAACCTACTTTCACATTAGTCATGTTGTAAAGAAGAATTAGAACCAAATGGGAGAAAACATGAGAAAGAAGATAAAAATAAAAAAAGGAAAAGAAAGAGAGAGGGAGCAAATAATATGCTTCAATCTACATTTAGACTCCATAGTTCTTTTGGACAGCATTTTGAGTCCTTTGGAGGTGTCTTGGATCCTTGCATTGTTAAGAAGAGATAAATCTGTCAAAGTCAGTCATCGTACACTGTGGCTGTTACCATGTACAATGTTCTCCTGGTTCTGCTCACTTCACTCAATATCAGTTTGTTTAAGTCTTCCTAGGTTTTTCTGAAGTCTGCCTGCTGATCATTTCCTATAACACAATAGTATTCCATTGCATTCATATACCACAACTTGCTCAGCCATTCCCCAACTGATGGGCATCCCCTCAATTTCCAATTCTTTGCTACCACAAAAAGAGCTGTTATAAATATTTTTGTACATGTGGGTTCTTTTCCCATTTGTATGATCTCTTTGTGATACAGACCTTGAAGTGGCATTACTGGGTTAAAAGGGTATGCACATTTTTATAGCCCTTTGGACACAGATCCAAATTGCTCTCCAGAATGGTTTGTTCAGTTCACAGCTCCACCAACAATGCATTAATGTTCCAATTTTCCCATATCTTTTCTAGTATTTATCATTTTCCTGTTTTGTTATGTTAGCTGATCTGATAGGTGTGATGTGGTATCTCAGAGTTCTTTTGATTTGTATTTCTCTAATCAATAGTGATTTAGAGCATTTTTTCATATGACTATAGATAGCTTTAATTTCTTTACCCAAAAACTACCTTATCATATCCTTTGATCATTTATCAATTGGGGAATGGCTTGTATTCGTATGAATTTGACTCAGTCCTCCATATATTTTAGAAATTAAGCCTTTATAAGAGACACTGGTTATAAAATGTCTTTCTCAGTTTTTTGCTTCCCTCCTAATCTTGGTTACATTGACTTTGTGCAAAAACTTTTCAATTTAATACAATCAAAATTATCCATTTTGCATAATGTTCTCTATCTCTCATTTAATCATAAATTCTTCCATTCTCCATGAATCTGACAGATAAACTCTTCCTTGCTCTCCCAGTTTGCTTATAGTATCAGCCTTTACATCTGAATCATGTACCCATTTTGATTTAATTTTGGTTTACGGTTTCAGATGTTGGTCTTTGCCTAGTTTCCACCAGACTATTTTCTAGCTTTCCCAGCACCTTGTTTTTTGTCAAACAGTGAATTCTTATTCCAGAAGCTGGAGTTTTGGGGTTCATCAAACTGTAGGTTACTATAATAAAAAAAATATGGAATGTTTCATGAATTTGTGTGTCGTCATTATGCAGGGGCCATGCTAATCTTCTCTGTATCATTCCATTTTGGGTATATGTGGTGCTCAAAGAAACACTAGATCTTCATTCTTATCAATGCAGGCAATTTCCTCATTAGTGAAGTTTATAACCCACCCACATTTTCTCATTTTGGGCAATTCCTACACATTTTCTTCCATAGATTCTCCAAAAAGGACCAATCCAATGTGCATAAGGACTTGCTCTAGGCATTTTACATTTGACAAGAACCAGAAGAACAATCTCTCTGTGATATTCCTCATTCTTTTGAAGTCTTGGTAACCATCATGATCATGGGACAGCCTGCTTGAATTCATCAGATCTGATTCCTGAACCAGGGTCAGGTCTTTTCCAACTAGGAGAATCTGTGAAACAGAAATGTTAGGGGGGTGGTGCCAGTTTTGAGAGGAAGATGATGAGTATAGTTTGAGATATGGTGAATTTGAGGACTCTGCAGTACATCTCAGAGTAGCTATATAGAAGACAGCTGGAATCATAGGCTAGAGCTCTGAGGAACAGTTAGGACTAGAAATGAAGATTTGGGAGCCATCTGCATAAGGCCACAGACAAATCAGGCCCATATAAATGAAAGAAGACTGTACATTATAATTACTAAGGGAGGGATTTATTGAACTGAAAACTGACAGTATAAACTCTGTAGCATGTTAGGGAAGTTATATGCTCAGATAATTCTATTTGGGTCAATGCCACCTCTTATGAACTTTTTTGTATTTGCTGGAGTTCTATTTCAGGGTCACTTTTTTCTTCTTTCATCTTTGTGGGAGAAACTTCTAGTGCTCACTGGGTGTAACACCTGGAAATTTGTGCAGCTTAGAAGTTTGGTTGGCTGTTACCAAATTCTTTTATTTGATCTACAAGTAAGTGATAATCAGGTTCTGAAGCAATGCTGAGTTACTTCCAGCCACCTTTTTTTTAACCTTAATATTCACCCTCATATTTAGCTTAGAATTGAATTTTCGGTGTTGCACTGAGTTTTCGTTAGTGTAGCTTCCATTGACTTAAATAAAAATCAATCATATAGGTAGGTGGCATTGGGCCTGGAATCAGGAAGTCAACTTTATGAGTTCCAATCTAGTATCAGAAACTTACTAGCTATACAACACTGGGAAAGTAACTTAACCTTGTATGCCTTAGTTTTGTCATCTGTGAAATGAGGTGGAGAAAAAAATGGCAAATCATTCCACCATCTTTGCCAAGAAAATCCCAAATGGAACCACAAAGACTCAGACATGACAGAAACAACTAAACAACAATACACATCTGAAAGCCTTTTCCATTGCTTTGAAAACAATCTCTCTCTCTCTATATGGAATGAATGGAAAATAATCAAAAAAGGAGAAATGCCAAAAATTGTATTCTATTCTAGAAGAGAATGATTTTTCTTGGTCTTTCTAAAATGAAGCCTGATGAACTAATTATGTCAAAGCCTACATAAACCATAAATGAAATGACCCAATATCAGAAGAAATTTCTTCTGAGAAGAAAGGAGGAAGACTGTCATATCAAAAGTAGTAACACCCCCACCCCTCATTAAGTAGAATAAACTAATTACTAGTTAATGTGAAAACACTAAAATATTTCTGGACCTTAGATACCCCTAGGGCAAACATAATAGGCTAATTCTCTAACAGACACCTGAAGAGGTATTATAATAGACTGCAACAGCTCTA
Source organism: Notamacropus eugenii (assembly GCF_028372415.1). Taxonomy (NCBI): domain Eukaryota; kingdom Metazoa; phylum Chordata; class Mammalia; order Diprotodontia; family Macropodidae; genus Notamacropus; species Notamacropus eugenii. The sequence continues at coordinate 159,037,227 of NC_092872.1, forward strand.
CTTTCTCTTTTATAAAGAGAAAAGAAGTTGTGCCACTGCACAGATAAAACATTCTTCTCTGGCTTAAATGGTAAAGATGTGTGTTTTGAAGCTATAAACTTGGAGGCACTTGGAGGTGCCATAAGAATGGAGAGGACTCTGTCATTAAAACCATTCAGAAAATTAAGAATTCTTGTCATTCTATGCCTATAAATCTATCAGAATGTTTCCATTCTCTCTAGTAGGAGGAAAAAAATATCTCATATTATATTACCTTTAATGTTCACTTATATTGACGCTTTTGGGTATATCACAGAAGAGTAGTATCAAATTCAGTAGAAACAGATCCTACAAACATATATTGACTTAGAAAACCACAAATTAACATTATAATATGTTGTATTATAATTTTGCTTATTTCATTAAATATTTGCCCGTTACATTTTAATCTGATTCTGGCTTTCTTGTGGAGCTTTGCTTCAGTTTGACACCTCTGTCTCAGACTCTGTACATTTGGTTATTAAAAGGGAAACACACATATGTGTATAGACCCAAACACATCAAGAATATTTAAAATATGGAAAGCTTTACATTCCTTGAATTATTAAATAGTAGACATATCAAGAAAGTAGTAGTAGTAGTAGTAGTAGTAGTAGTAGTAGTAGTAGTAGTAGTAGTAGTAGTAGTAGTGGTGGTGGTGGTGGTGGTGGTGGTGGTGGTGGTAGTGGTAGTGGTAGTGGTAGTGGTAGTAGTGGTAGTGGTAGAACAGAAATCCACAGCAAACCATCAGAAGAGATAATATTTGTAAAGTGATTGGCATAGGGCTTAGCACATAATAGGCACTTAAATATTTCCTTCCCTTCCCAATTACAAGAAAAAAATAGAATAAATTTTTGGAGCTGAATTTCTGTTTTATGAGGCATTAATTGTAATATTTTGCTTCTATATGTCCCAAAAGCTTAACATCATGTCCAGAGGATAGTGTGTGTTCGTCCTTCATTGCTGAAGGAGACCATGCCATCAGAGAAATGATGACACGACTTACACTTGACTTTGTTTTGAGGGAGGGGGGGCTGTGCAGGTCACCAGCCTCACTTCTCCTCCAGAGCCATCTGAATCTAGTGATCAGATATTCGTCAGGATGACTGGAGATGACCCAGGATGAGGTAATCGGGGTTAAGTGACTTGCCCAAAGTCACACAGCTAGTAAGTGTCAAGTGTCTGAGGTGAGATTTGAACTCAGGTCCTCCTGACTCCTACACTGGTGCTCTATTCATTGCACCACCTAGGTACCCCCCAGAGGATAGTAGGAACTTAATAAATGCTTATTAACTTAATTATAGGTTACATTATAAAAAATCCAAAAGAACATACCATATTAAATAAGAGTTAACTCAAAATATCAACAATCCATTTTCCCCTAATCATAGTGGTTTTATCAGGAAGGAATGCTTTGCTTAGAACTTTGCTGATTCTAATATATTTAGTTCCAATGGCTATGAATTTAAGGTTCACCACACTCTCTGCCATAGTACTATTCCTGTTTATGGTAAGGACTCCTAAGATGGGAAGGCAAGGAGCTGAGACTGGCTGAGAGTGATTATTTTCATTCTGGAAGTTGAGAAAATGGTAAATCTGAGGCAAAATTGTGAAGGATCCTAATCATTTTCTGAAATATATCTCACATCAAAAAAATATATTGTTCAAATTAAAAAACCGACAACAACCTTTATTGGTTCTTCATGTCTGTGCTACAAACCACCATTACATAATTGACAGAGATCTCTTTGGAATGGATAATGAGGTACAGGAGAGGTAGAGCCTATAGCACCCACTTTTAGCACCTTTCCCAGGATGTTAGCCATTATTGTTGCTTTATATCCTAGATCAGCTGTCACTATTCATAAAATAATCACTGCCATTAACACATCAAGACTCAAGCCATCTGCTACTATATGGCAAAAGACTGAGTTGTTAGGTTGAAAACTACAGGTCTACTATTTGTCACCATTGACACTGTTAGGTATGAGAATCCTACCAATGGAATGGAGGTGTGTCATTTTTGAGAGGAAAAACATAAGGGAGATTATTAGCAAGAAATTAGATCTTTGGAATAAAGCAATTAGCAAAGGCATTTTCTTAATTTACATAGAAACCTCAAATTAAGTTATTAGGTTGGACACTCAATTTTCAATATTGATAACTTAGGGGCAAAAACTTCAATTTCTTTTTCTAAAAATTATTTCATTTGTTTTTAGTGTTCTACAATCACTTCCAAATATCTTAGATTTTTTTCCCTCCCACCCCCTTCTTCCCTTGTGCCTCCCCACTCCCTCCCTGAGACAGTATACAATTTTATATAGGTTCTATACACACATTCCTATTAAATACATTTTCCCCTTAGTCATGCTGTGTAGAAAAATTAAAATGAATGGGAGAAATCATAAAATAAAACACAATACAAAAGAAAATGGTCTGCTTCATTCTGGGATCTAATTTCATAGTTTTTTCTCTGGATGTGGAAGGCATTTTACTTCAAGAGACCATTGGGAATATTTTAAGTCCTTGCATTGCAATGAAGTACTAAGTCTACCAGAAAAATTCCTCAGACACTGTCATTGTTGCTATGTACAAAGTTCTCCTGGTTCTGCTCCTTTCACTCAGCATCAATTCATGTAAGTCTTTCCAGTGCTCTCTGAAGTCTTCCTGTTCATCATTTTTTATAACACAATAGTATTCCATTACATTGATATACCACAATTTATTCAGGCATTCCTCAATTGATGGGCATCCCCTTGATTTCCAGTTTTTGGACACCATAAAGAGAGCTGCTATAAATATTTTTGTACAGGTGGGACCCTTTCCCATTTTTATGATCTCTCTGGGACACAGTCCTAGAAGTAGTATTGCTGGGTCAAAGGGTATGCACATTTTTGTAGCCCTTTGAGCATAGTTCCAAATTGTTCTCCAGAATGGTTGGATCAACTCACAGCTCCACCAACAATGAATTAGTGTTCCAACTCTCCCATATCTTGTCCAACATTTTTCATCTTCCTGTTTCATCCTGTTAGTCAGTATGATAGATGTGATATGGTACCTCAGAGTTATTTTGATTTGCATCTCTCTAATCAATAGTGATTTGGAGCATTTTTTCATATGACTATAGATAGTTCTGATTTCTTCCTCTGAAAACTGCCTGTTCATATCCTTTGACCATTTATCAATTGGGGAATGACTTGTACTCTTGTACATTTGTCTCAGTTCTCTATATATTTTAGAAATGAGACCTTTATCGCAGACACTAGTTGCAAAAATTCTTTCCCAGTTTTCTGCTTCCCTCCTAATCTTGGTTGCATTGAGTTTGTTTGTGCAAAAACTTTTCAATTTAATGCAATCAAAATTATCCATTTTGCACTTTATAATGTTTTCTATCTCTTGTTTAGTCAAAAAATTTTCCATTCTCCATAAATCTGATACACTATTCCTTGCCTCATTAATTGGTTTATAGTATCAATCTTTATACCTAGATCATGTACCCATTTGGACTTTATTCTTGTGTACAGTGTCAGGCATTGGTCTATGCCCAGTTTCTGCCACACTGTTACCCAGTTTTTCCAGTGTCAAACTCACTTGTCAAACAGTGAGTTCTTATACCAGAAGCTGGGGTCCTTGGGTTTATCAAACAGTAGATTGCTGTATTAATTGACTACTGTGTCTTGAGTACCTGCCCTATTCCACTGGTCTACTTCTCTGTTTCTTAGCCAGTACCAAGGGATTTTGATGATTGATGCTTTACAACACAATTTGAGATCTGGTAGGGCTAGGCCACCTTCCCTAGCATTTCTTTTCATTACTTCCCTTGATATTCTGGACCTTTTGTTCTTCCAGATGAATTTTGATATTATTTTTTCTAGCTCTGTAAAATAATTATCTGGTAGTTTGATTGGTATGGCACTGAATAAGTAAATTAATTTAGGTAGAATTGTTGTTTTTAGTATATTGGCTCAGCCTATCCATGAGCAACTGATGTTTTTCCACTTACTTAGATCTGACTTTATTTGTGCAAAAAGTGTCTTATAATTGTGTTCACATAGTATCTGGGTTTGTTGTGTCAGGTAGACTCCCTAATATTTTATAATGTCTACCCTAGTTCTAAATGAGATTTCTATTTCTGTCTCTTGCTGTTGGGTTTTGTTAGTAATATATAGAAATGCAGAAGATTTGTGTGGGTTTATTTTGTAACCTGCAACTTTGCCAAAGTTGTTTATTATTTCAAGTAGTTGTTTATTTGATTCTCTGGGATTCTCTAAGTATATCATCATGTCTGCAAAAAATGATAACTTAGTTTCTTCTTTGCATATTCTAATTCCTTTATTTTCTTTTTCTTCTCTTATTGCTACAGCTAACATTTCTAGTACCATATTGAATAATAATAGTGGTAATGGACTTCCTTGTTTCACTCCTGATCTTATTGGAAATGCATCTAGCTTGTCCTGATGGCATATAATGCTTACTGAAAGTTTAAAGTAGATACTGCTTATTATTTTATGGAAAGTTCCATTTATTCCTGTGCTCTCCAGTGTTTTCGATAGGAATGAGTGTTGTATTTTGTCAAAAGCTTTTTCTGCATCTGTTGAGATAATCATGTGGTTTCTGTTAGTTTTGTTGTTGATATGATCAATAATACTAATAGTTTCCCTAATATTGAACCAGCCCTGCATTCCTGGTATAAATTTCACCTAATCATAATGTATTATTCTCATGATAAGTTGCTGTATTCTTTTTCCAAAAATCTTATTTTAAATTTTTGCATCTATATTCATTAGATAAACTGGTGTGTAATTTTCTTTTTCTGTTTTGGCTCTTCCTGGTTTAGGTATCAGAACCATGTTTATATCATAAAAAATTTTTGGAGGGCTCCTTTCTTCCCCACTTTCCCTAAATAATCTATATAGTATTGGAATTAACTATTCTTTAAATTTTTCATAGAATTCACTGGTATATCCATCTGACCCTGGAGATTTTTTCCTAGGGAGTTCCTAGGGAGATGGCTAGTTCAATTTCTTTTTCTGACATGGGGTTATTTAAGTATTCAACTTCCTCTTCTGTTAATCTGGGCAATTTATATTTTTTAAAATAATCATCCATCTCATTTATGTTGTCAAATTTATGGACATATAGTTGGGCAAAGTAACTTCTAAGGATTGTTTTAATCTCCTCCTCATTTTAGGTGAGTTCACCCTTTTCATTTTTGATATTGGTAATTTGATTTTCTTCTTTCTTTTTTTTAATCAAATTGACTAAAAGTTTATCAATTTTATTGTTTTTTTTTCAAGAAACCAACTCTTAGTTTTATTTGTTAGTTCAATAGTTTTCTTAATTTCAATTTTATTAATCTCTTCTTTGGTTTTCAGTATTTCTAATTTGGTATTTACTTGGGGATTTTCAATTTGTTCTTTTTCTAGCTTTTTCAGCTGCATGCGCAATTCATTGATCTCCTCTTTCTCTATTTTATTCATGTAGGCATTCAAAGACATAAAACTTCCCCTAGGATCTGCTTTTGCAGTATCCCATTAGATTTTGTAGGTTGTCTCATTATTGTCATTCTCTTGAATGAAGTTGTTGATTGAAAAACCTCAATTTCTTATGCTGCATCACAGCAAAAAATGAACTGTGACTACTCACTAGTTTTGCAATTAAGGTAGAAGGTAACCCTTCCCAAAGGAAATCTCAGATCATTGGTTGATGAGCTCAGCAATGGGAATGGTAATTTTTTTTGGAGGGGGGTTGTTCTTCCACTGGATATTGCGCTTCTTCCTCTGAAGGAACAATCATGAGCAAATAGTTAATAAATAAGGAGGTTCTTTTTTTCAAGTCACAGAGTCACAAGGGGCTCAAAACTCATTTTATATTCTTAACAAAAGAAAGGGTTTTCAAATCAAGCTACGTTTACTCTGCTCTTAGTCTTTTTAAAGGATTCCACAGATGAAGAAACCATTGGGTGAAACCTGTACTGATTTCAGTGGTTGCTCTTGGAAACATTGGCCTGACCAGGAAGTACAAGTGTTAAAATTTGTCTGGTTTATACAAAGATAGAGGAAGAGAGTTGTGTCTCTGAGGAGTATAGATCTAAGTCATTCTATGGTTTAAAAAATAGACCAAGATTTAATTTTTTTTAACATTGTCATAATAAAAATAATAAAAGAGACTAGTGACAGCATATCATGCAAGAAGTTGTGACAGTGGAGGAAAACACAGTATTTGATTGCTGTATCTAAAATAAAATTCCAAAAACCCTTTTATATTTTTTTAAAGAAACAACATAAAGCATAAAGAAACAGTGTTTTGCCTGAGATTCCTAGAGAGAGAAGGTCTCCATTCTTAGGTATGGCATCACATTGGTTCCATTTCAATTACAGTTATAAAAATATAACATCTCCAACCTCACATGTGTCCCACTATAACTCTCTGAGAGTCTCCTTATTGATGATGGCAAGAAACATTACCACCCTCAGAACGCCTTTTTAAGGTCAATGTTGTCTTCTTATATCCTTAAACACCTAAACAACATCACAGACATTGAAGGGAATGTGGAAGTCATATAGTCTAGCCTCCTCATTTTAGAGATGATGGAACTTAGATCCCAACAGGCTATGATTTGCCCAAGGTCCTACAAGCCACAAATAGCAGAATCAGTATTCAAACTCAGGCAATCTGACTATGCATTGCTTTTCAATTAGCTTTCCAAGTCTACATATCTTTTTTTAGCATTTCACCTCCTCCGTGAAGACCTATCAGACCAAATGACAGAAATGAGCTAATTCCTCTAGTCATCCTGAAAACTTTTGTTTCTCTCACAGCCTTAAGTTCACACCCCCAAACCATAAATTCATCTGTAGATAGGGCTAGGGCTTATACCTGTGATTTTGTTGATATAGATGAGGAAACTCCCTCTATCAATGCAAATCAGTACCTTTTTTTTGGTTTACAGTCTCACAGACTCGACTAAACATCAAGAGTTAAATGATTTGCAGAGGGTAACACAGTCAGTACATGTCACAAGTGGGGTTTGAACCCAGTAATCATCTCTTAATATTTGTCTCAAATAAATTTAACAAACATTTGTTAAATGCCTATTTTGTGTGGAGTTCTATGCTTTGTGTGGTGTTCTATAATGAGCAATAGGGATGAAAAAGATAAAAATTTAAATAATCCTTGTGCTAAAGGCATAAGCTAGCTGTTTTAGTGGATGGAGTAACAGGCCTGCAGTCAGGAAAACTCAGCTTTCTGAGTTCAAATCTAGCCTCAGACACTTACTAGATGCATGACCTTGGGCAAGTCACTTAACTCTGTTGCTTCAGTTTCCTCTTCTCTAAAATGAACTGGAGAAGAAAATGGCAAACCACCCCAGTATCTCTGCCAAGAAAACCCCGCCTGAGGTCTGGAAGAGTCAGATATGACTAACAAATGACTAAACAGCAACAAAAGGGGTTTAGAAGAGGGGAATGAGGTTTACAACTATGAAACAAGTTAGCAAATGATTCAGTTTCTAGGAGAGGTGAAACAGTCACTTCAGAGATTTTCAAAATGATGTAGGATGAAAGGAATCAGGGAAAGGTTCATAGAGAAAGTAGCCCATAAACTGAGTCTTGACGGAAAAGAAAGAATTCAATAGGTGGATGTGGAGGAGGTAGACAATGTTATTTCTAGGTACTGGAGACCACATGTTTTGAATATATGAAGGTATGATAAGAATTGGTAACTGAAAGTAATTTAGCTTGTCTGCAGTATGGAGTGTTCAAAAGAAAGTACCATTAATTAAGGTTGTCTTTCAGTTTGCTCTATAGTATCCATTTATAAGTATTTTTTCAGTTTGTTTACGTTCGTTATTTCACAATTATCTTGTGTGTTTGTCCTTCATTGCCGAAGAAAACCATGCCATCAGAGAAATAATGATATGACTTCCACTTGACTGTTTTGAGTGAGGGAGGGCTGTGCAGGTCACCACCCTCATTTCTCCTCCAGAGCCATCTGAATCCAGTGACCAGATATTCATCAGGATGACTAGAGATGACCTAGGATGAGGCAATTGGGGTTAAGTGACTTACCCAAGGTCACACAGCTAGTGAGTGTCAAGTGTCTGAGGGGAGATTTGGACTCAGATCCTCCTGACTTCTGCACTGGTACTGTATCCACTGCACCACCTAGCTGCCCCTTTCCCAATTATAATAGGCAGCTAGATAGCACAGTGGATAGAATACTGAACCTGGAGTCTTGAAGTTCAAATTTAAGATACTTCCTAGTTTGGTGAGTCTGGGGAAGTCACTTAACCTCTATTTGCCTCAATTCCTTCTTCTGAAAAATGGAGATAATAATACATTTACTTCTCAGGGTTTCTGTGAGCATAGATGTCAAATAGGTTAGGGTAAGAACCAGATTAAAATATAATTGGGAAAAATTTCACCAAATAAACATGAATGCAATAGAAAAATGTTAACTTGTGGTGTTCTAAGTCAATTCCATGCCCAAAGAGATTTTTATGTACGAACTTAGCGACCTTGTTTCTATTTGAGTTTGATACCACTGACTTTAAGGATCAAATGAGATAATATTTGTAAAACACTTTGCAAAACTTAATGTGCTATATAAATGTTAGCTATTGCTATTATTTAGTTTTGGAGTAATTAATAAACACTATTTGATGGTGATTATATTTCTAATTTATTTTGTCTAATAAAAAATAATAATTTTGTGGGAGTGTTTTTCACCTTGCATAAATACCTAGTAGTTATTTCAATGAGTAAACAATATTCATTTGGCATTTTTCTCTGTTTGGAAAGGGAAAGAGGAAGGCATGGAAATATATAGGGAGTTGGAAATGGAAGATAGAAAATCTCAAGTTATGTTCTTTCAAAATTCAAGATGGTAAAGACATAAGAGTGGAAAAAATCTCAGACTTGGATGGAGGGGATGGGAATTTGAACCATGGCTCTGAAAGATTCTAAGTGTTTGACCTTAAAGAAATTCTTCTTTGTTCCTCAGTTTCCTCATCTGTAAAATGAAGGGGGCTGCATTAGATTATCTCTAAGATCCTTTCCAACTTTGAATCCTATAAACAATTGGGTCCCAAAAGTGTTATATATGCTACAAGTTGTCTTTAAAAGGTAGAATTAGAACAAATCAATAGATTCAAGAGGAAGCATTATGGTCCAGTAGAGTCACTTGATTTAGAGTCTTGAATCTTATCATTATTGGTATGACAAATAAATTAATTTAACCTCTGTGAGCCTCAGTTTCTTCTGTAAAATGAAGGATTTATGCTAGATTTTCTCCAAGGTTCCCTTTAGCTGTGTAACCGCCGAAATGAGTATGGTTCTGACAATGTCACACTGTCAACAAACACTAATGGTTCTCAGTTCTATGCTTTGTAGTTTGACATTCTGAGCTCTCTATAAATTGGCTTCAGTTTCCTTTGATGCCTTAATATATTTTACCCCTCTTCAGGCAGGCTCTTCTTCATACAGCTAAACTGGCCTTCTCACTGTTCCTCCTACAGGACACCTTATTTCGCATTTCTTTGCCTTTTTTATAGGTTGTAGCTCATTTCTGGAATGCACTCCATCCCTACCTCCTCCTCTTTAAATCTCCGGTTTCCATCAAAGTCCAGCCCAGGGATGACCTTCTACATGAGGCAGTTCTTGCTCCTACAGATATTAATGCCTGCCTCCCTCTGCTCAGTTCTTTCTTATTTGTGTGAATATACTTTTATGTATATGTGTTGTACCACACTCCCCTTAGAATGGAAAACTCCTTGAAGTAAGGCACTTTCATCGATGTCTTTGTATTCTCCCTGCCCAGCAGAGTGCCTGGTACTTAAAAAATGAAGATACTTTAAAAAATGCTTCCATTAGTTCTTAAAGAGAGGCAAAATAGCTTTTCATGGGAATAAAAACTAAAATAATCCATATGGGACAGTTAGGTGGAGCAATGGATAGAGTTCTGGCCTTAGAGTTTGGCAGGTCTGAGTTCAAATTTGGCCTCAGACACTTACCAGCTGTGTGACCCTGGGCAAGTCACTAAACCCTGTTTGTCTCAGCTTTCTCATCCATAAAATGAGCTGGACAAGGAAATGGCAAACCACTCCAGTATCTTTCCCAAGAAAACCACAATAATGGACACATGGAGAGTCACATATGACTGAAATGACTCAACAGCAAAGTTCACAGGAGGCAGCTAGGTGGCTCAGTAAATAGAGAATTAGGCCTGGGGTCAGAAAGACCTGAGTTCAAGTCCAGCTTCAGACACTTACTAGCTGTGTGACCCTGGGCAAATCACTTAACCTCTATTTGCCTTAATTCACCAGAGAAGGAAATGCCAAATCACTCCAGTATCTTTGCCAAGAAAATTCCAAATGGAGTTATGAAGAGTCCAACATGACAGACTGATCAAGACCATTGGCGATGTAGTATTCTCTGGAAGCATCAGACACAGAAAGCTTCTGAATATAGTTGGTGGGATTTTCAGAAATTCTATTAACATGCAGATGACATATATTCAAATTCTGAAATTATTTTTAGGGATCTTTCATTAATTATAAGACCTAAGAACATTAACAACAATCCAGGATTCTGACCACAACTATAAGTAAGTAACCATTATTCCTTTAATAAGGCAAGTATAAAATGATCAAAATTTCTCAATGATGAAAGTGTTAAAGTAATACTTTTTGTATAAATTAATCTATAAAACATATCTATATACAGCAGCAAAACTTGTAAATGTATAATGGACAAAAATAATAAAACTATTGAAATAATGCATTTTCTCAGTACCAAGGCTATCCATTAATTTTTTACAGTTTTCCACTATATAACATTAGCCTTCATAAAAAATGATATTTTAAAATGAGAGGGTTGGCAAAAGAAACAAATGATAGTTAATGGAAGAAGTGGATTATAATGCTGTGCTTTGCTGGGTAAGGCAGAAGGAAAAGTCAAAATCATGTGGGGCATTATATGAAATTCAGCAGTCACGCACCACATGCTTTAAAGGGGTGAACAATGCTTAACAAAGTTAATAGGATTTTATGGCTTTATTTTCTGTTATTTGCTTCTTTTGTCTAAAACAATCAAATATAAGCCATTCAAAATAATGAAATCCATTTCCAGATCCCTGATAAATGAAAATCAGTATATCTATTATCCAGAGGGTTGTAATTTCAGCATATGCATTGAAAATTTTAAATCTCCAGTGATATTTGGGTATGTGGGCATTCTCTAAATAAAATATAGTTGTCATCATTATTATTATTTAATTAGTAGTAGCAGTATTCTGATTTAAAGAATATGAATTCACATGTGTGAAGTGAGAAGGTATCATAAATATACAAAGATCAAAGGTATAATTTAGCTTAGATCTCTGGCCCCCATGATCCTACGCTTAGCTTAAACTTTTTTCAAATTAGGGAAAGTATTGTCAATTATTGTTATTACTTTTAGTGGTAGTAGTTACTTCCTTAAAATATTGGTTGGCTATAGCATTTAAACAGAATTTGCAACAATATCATATTTCATGATAAAGTCCCCAAATTCCTTTGTGATTGAATAACATGACCTTAATCTAAATTCTCTCAAAGTGCAACATCTTCTGGAGATACCTAATGATCATATCAGTTATCAAAAGCAATATGGATGTATCCTAACTATTGATTTTCAATCTGGTGTGCTGACAAATAGGGATGCAGCATAGTATGCAAAGAAATGGATTAGAAGTGAGGAAACTTAGATTGTGTGACTTTAGGTGGCATGTCCCATGACCTCTTTGAACTTCAGTTTCTTTATCTATAAAATGAGCACACTGGATTAAGTTTCTGAGACTCCTTCTAGCTCTAAAATTCCATAATTCCAAGTTGGATTCTATTTCTCTCGTGTTCATAAACTCATAGATACAAATATATGATAAGCATTTATTAAGCTCCTATAGTATGCACATCATTATAACAGGACCTAGTAGACACACAAGTTTAGATGATATGACCTCTTTCCTCAAGGACCCTAGTAGAGAACAAAATAACCCAGTCAACGTGCTTGTCTCAGATCCATTTATGAGACATTTAATATCCAGTGATAAAAGGAGGCTTTCTTGCCTCTTACAAATATTGCTAAACTCTTCTATAGCCAAGATTTCTTGTTTCAGTCTCTATGTGATATTGAGAATCCAAAGAGCATTTCTTTCTTCTTTTTTTTCACTTCTCAAATGCATCTGTAACAAGTCTTAGCCATTAATCAAAGCTTTTCCAGGTGCGATATAAGAGCTCACCCACAAAGACTTTCCTTCCATTTCCCCACTCTGTAAATTACTCAATTCAAACAGGGGAACCACTTCTAGAGAAGTAGGTTTTGACTCAGAAGAATGCATTGTAAATAAAACAATGTGTTTTCAAAATTAGCACACATACCAAAAATGTATTTACTTAATACACCTTAATGGCTTTGGAAGGAGCCATTAGGCTCAACTGAGTAAATAATGTGCATTACCAAAATATGTATAGCACTTGTACCAAAATATGCATTTGACCTGGTAAATACAATGTGACAAGGTACTTTTCTCTTATTGAATTCTCCTTTACTTCTCTGTGCTAAGTGTTCTTTTTAGCCCAAGACTGTTATTAGCGAAGAAGGGAGGTATTTTTTCCCAAGGCTTTGAGTGTTTCCTTGTTCTGTTCAAAAGTTCATAGTCATAACTGGAAAATATGTTAAACCTGCTGTCAGTCTAAATGATGGGGCTTCCCAGATGGTTGGGACCTGGTAGATTTTCCCCTGCTGGACCTTATAGCAGAACCATTCTGTTTAAGAGTTCGAGAGACCATGGAAATAGCCTGGGAAAGATACTCAAAAAAAGTCTTCTTTCAAAACCATTCATAGATTTGTAGGCATATCAGGTTAGAGCTGATGTTCGTCCAAGTGGAGATGCCAGTCTGTGGCTTTCTCTCACTATTATTAGTGAAAAACTGCAGCACAAGGGTGAGTAATTGTTAGTCTTTTTTTTTTTTGTAAAGAAATGAAACTTTATTACAGAAAAGGGAGTTGAACTGGTAAGCTCACAGTGCTTAAAAAAACAGGACAGAAAATCTGAAAAATCCACAACTGTATGAGAAAAGGGAAGTTTTTCAAAATGGTGTAAGATCATGGGCTTTAGAGAAACTACAGAAAAACTGAAAGAAAGGACTTGCTTTGTGTTTAAAGACGAGTTTAATTTCAAGTTAGAGACACACTGATCAAACATTCAAAGTTCCTCCACATTTTTCTGGTGAAGAACAATGAATCTATTAGGCAAAAGAACGGACCTCATTTGTTTTTTCAACAATGTTTTATGCATTGTTTACGAAGCATCAATCTTTCTGTGGCTGTGGGAGAAGTCAATGTGCAATTTAGTTTATTGACTTTTATTTCTAAAGTTCTGTTTTCTCTGTTTCCTGACTACCTTAGTAACTGTCTTTCCTCTCCGCACCAGGATGGTGTAAGGGAGGAAATCAACAACCATGGTTGGCCTACCTGCTTTGGAGAATGACAACCTTTCCCTCAAATCAGAACGTTCAAACACTTTTGTGAAAGACAATATAATGATGTGCATTTTTTGGCCCCATTCATCATCCTGGCCTAGAGAAAGTGGAATATTTGGCGGCTAAAATAGTGGGATTGTTATATCATCTCCAGAGGATGAGAGAAAGCAAAGGGTGCTTAAAAATTTCCCAGGTTGAGGTGTATCCACGATGGAGTGAATTATTATTAAAACATGTCTGAGGTAAGGGGAACAATCTGAGATTAGAGAATCTGAGGGCCACTCTGTAATGTTAACAGTAAGAGTTTGGTTCAGATTACTATTCAAAGTAATCTTTATGCAAAGCCCATGGTTTTGCAGATTTGGGATAAAAATCTCAGAAGAACAGCTTTACTTGTGAGCTTTTCGATATTTCCACTTCTGGTCCTGGCCAGAAATACTGTGAGAACACCCTTTCCTTTGGTATTTCAGCCCTTCTGGTTCTGTTCCTGGCTGGAAACCAAAGTGAACACAACACAACTGAACATTTCAGAACCTCAAAATAGTAAACTAAAAAAGGTTTGGTATGAATTTGGTTCTAAAAATGAACAAGTTCAGAAACTCATTTCTAAATGAGCTAGTTCATCTTTCTCCAATGCATGCTGAAAGAGAAAATTGGTTTGACAGATCCAAAAGAAGGTTATTTGTAATAAATATCTAAAAGAAAAGAAAATTCACAATGAAAGTAGTTGTAATGAATAGTACTTTCATAGCAATGGAGACCAGGTATTATCAAATACTATATTATGCCATTTTCATACTTTAGAGCCACATATGGTCAGATTGCTAGGGACTGACCATAATCTGGATATGTCAAAACTTGGATAGTACAAGGAAATGCTTTGGGGTCTTTCTCTTAGGGATTTACATGCCACATATTTTATTGTGTGAACTGACACAGCAACATTTTTCTTGTCTCTGTCCCCTGGGTCCAGAAGGACCCCACTATGTCAGCTTATTCAGTCAGATCAGATACTGTATGTCAATATATGCTGTGCAGTATGGAAGTACATAGGGAAAGATATTAAAGTATCCCACCATGCAGACTCCAGATATGAGACCCCACTGGTCTTTGCAAACTCTGGTATCTAATTTTTACTAAAGAGAAATGGACATAAAAAATAATGTAATCAATAAAGGTCAGTGATCCAACGAGAAGCCAAACTTGGGTCTCTTGACTTCCTACGTACTGTTTTTAGAAAACCTTTTGAGGGACAGGAAGTAATTAAGGTACACATTGTCTCATGGAATTGTTAGTATTGAAAACATGATTGTCACAACATTAAACTAACTTTTTAGCTTATCTCATATATATGTATAATGAAAAACTCTTAAATTTGGTATATGTATTGTATTTAGCTGCATTTGAGGAGGCAGAAAAAAAACATTTTCCTCCCCACTATTCTCTAGCCCCAAAGTATCTGTGGGAAACAAAGCTATTGGTACTATTTATGTCTATTCCAAATTAGGGAAAGAAACTGCACTATTGATCAGTTTACATCTGTTCTAGTTACCTTTCGCTTTCAGTGTCAATCTTTTATTTTGTCATAGTGATCTCAACCATTGGACTCTCCCTAACTAAACATTGCAAAGTGGTATGCAAACACCATCATTAAATCAATAAACTATTTTCTTTCATTCACCAAGGATACTACTGCTACTCCAACAATGATGATGATGAGACAATGGCAATTACCACTACTCATGATGGCAATTATCGTCATAATAACAAGGATGGCTGGCATTTATATAGTGCTTAAAGTTTTGCAAAAGGCTTTATATATGCTGTCAGAGCTTCCCAACAACCCTGTGAAGTAGATGCTATTATCTTCATTTTACAGCCAAGGAAACTGAAGCTGAGAGAGGTTAAGTGACTTGTCCAGGGTCATACAGCTAGTAAGTGCTGAGCCAGAATTCAGACTCAGGTTTTCTTGACTTTTTTTCCAACACTCTATCCAGAAGACCTCCTGATTTACAAATACAGTGGTTCTTTCTTAGCCACAGAATCACGGAAATGTTAGAACTAGCAGGGCATTTAAAGACAATGTGTACACAGAGGACAATTAATTTCCAAAGAAATGAAGGGATTTGCATAAAGCCATACAGCCAGTCAGTGATGGAATGCTTAGACTTTGTTCTAAGGTCTTCATCTATTGGTTGCTCCTCAAATTCAATCTGTCTTTAACAAAATTCCTTGTTTTATTCTCCTAAACTATATCATCTACTTGACTTTGTTATTCTGTTAATAACACCATTTCTCCTTTCAATAAGACTTGAAATCTCATTTTTTAATATATTTCTCATGCCCTAATCCAGTTATTAAAAGCTGTTTATTCGATCTCCAAAATATGCTTCATGCCTCTCATTCTTTGTCATAGCCTGTACATTCCACTTCTACATGCTGCTTCTCCTCCTTTCCCTCCTTCTGCTAAGTACCTTGCATTTCCATAGTGCTTTAAAATTTGAAAAGCCCTTTCCTCAACTATCCAAAAAGTAAGTGACAACATTCACACTGGATAAGAATATATGGATAGATTAAAATCTGTAGTTTTACAAGATGGACCCATTTCAATGAGATCAGATATTTACTTAAGAACTGAAGTACAGGCATACCTTGGAGACATTGTGAGTTCCATTCCAGAACAACATAATAAGGTGAGTATCGCAAGAAAACAAGTCATGAATTTTTTGGTTTCTAAGAACATGTAAAAGCTATATTTATATCATACTGTAGTTCAGTCAAGTGCAAGTCATGGCATCATTTCTCTGATGGCATGGTCTTCTTCAGCAATGAAGGATAAACACAACAATAGTATTATGCATAAAAAATCCCAAGGAATGTACCTTAATTAAAAATATTTTATAGTTAAAAAATGCTAACCATCATCTGAGCCTTCGGTGAGTCATAATCTTTTCACCTCAGTGTTGATGACTGCTGACTGATCAGGGTGGTGATTGCCGAAGTTGGTATGGCTGTGGCAATTTCTTAAAATAAGTCAGTAGTGAAGTTTGCCACATGGATTGACTCTTCCTTTCACTTCAATAATTAGAGGCTATTCTAGGATTATTATTTGTGTCTCAGGCAATAGGAAGGCCTAAGGAGAAGGAGAGAGACAGAGGAAAAGCTGGTGCATGGAGCAGTAAGAGCACACAAAACTTTTATCAGTTATATGGATGGGTTCATGATGCCCCAACACAATTACAATGGTAACATCAGAGAATTCCAGATCACCATAAAAGATCATTTGAAATGTTGCAAGAATTACCAAAATATGAAACAGAGACATGGTGTCAGCACATGCTGTTAGAAAAATGGTGCCAATAGACTTGCTTGTCACAGGGCTACCACAAACCTTCAATATCTGTGAAGCATAACAAAAAGTAGCATGGATTTACCGAAGAGGAAATCCTGGAAATATCGAGGACCAAATAGGTAAGTAGCAAAGAGTCCCTGAATAAAGTGTCTGAGGAGGTTTAAAACTAAGTTCTCCTGATTTCGAGTTCAGAAACATGCCATACTGTTTCTTAATAGGCATTCTTCATCTGATTTGTCATCTGTGAATTATTAGGCTGACCTATTTTGCACAGTTTGAATCTCCCTGAAGAGGCCCTACTCTATTCCGAGTTTGATGCTCTCGGTGCAATGACATTCATAAGTGGGATTATCTGGAGGACCTTATCATTTATAATGAATCCCTTTTCCATTTGAACATCCTTTGAGACAGTGGCAAACACCTCTGGTGCACCTATATCTCTCTCTTTTATGCTTCATGTGATTTTCATCATCTGAGATGGTTGAACAAAGTTAGATTTTGTGGTTACATCTGTCAAGGGGTCTTATACGATGGTAACATAAGTATGGAAGCCTCTATTTTTGGAAAGCCTTTAAGTCTTTTTTTACTCTCTTTTTTTACTCTTTCAAGTCAAATGTCTTTTGATTTTCAACAATGTAAATTTTCAGTCAATTGTATGACTGTGAAAATTCTCTCAGCTCTAAACAATTCTTTATAACACCTTCTTGTTTCCTTGTCTGTAGCCATAACTAATAATTTTGTCACCTGGGGGCAAGAAGCTTCAAACAAATCTTCGTATAAAGTTTTTAAGAAAAAAATATAGGTGAGTGGAAATGGGGAGAGGAGAGAGAGAGAGAGAGAGAGAGAGAGAGAGAGAGAGAGAGAGAGAGAGAGAGAGAGACAGACAGACAGACAGACAGACAGACAGACAGACAGACAGAAAACCCAGGATGCCAGTCTCTTTGGGTAGAGACCCCCAAGAGAACAAAAGGCTTCCTGATGCTTTTGAGGTAATGCTGGGATAGAAGGATAGCAGAGCAGGGCAAGAGATGGATTCACCTGGAGACATTGCTGTGAGGGAGAAGCAAGTCATCTGATTGTTTCCTGCTTTAATTATTATTGCTATCCTGATGCCAAATACAGGAGCACAGTGGTTTCTATGCTGTTCAAGGAGTTTAATAAGTGCTATAAGCATCTACTAAATTTTGATGCTCTGAAACTAAGCTCTGGCTACTCCATCCTAATTATGTCTTTACATTTCCCATAATTTCACTGAAGATGCCTTTGACACACGAGCATATTATTTTCATATAGAGAATACATGGGACAAATGGAGGTAGTTAGTCCATGGGAAAGAATTTTAGCATCAAAAGACCTGGGTTTGGGAATTCTGGATTTGAATCTCTCCTGTGACATTTGCTAGCTGTGTAAGCTTGAGTACATCACTTAACTTTTTTCATTTTTTCATGTTTTAATAGTATTTTATTTTTTCCTCAGTTACATGTCAAGAAAATTTTAAGCATTCATTTTTATGAGATTTTGAGTTCCAAATTTTTCTCCCTCCCGTCCTTCCTTCCCCTCTTCTCAAAATGGTAGGCAATTTGATATAGTTTAAACATGTGCTATCATGTGAGAAATATTTCCATATTGGTCATAGTTCTGAAAGAACAAACATATTAAAAAAACCATGAGAAAGAATAAAGTAAGTGAAAAAAATATGCTTCCATCTGCATCCAGAATCCATCAGTTCTTTATCTGGATATGGATAGAATTTTCTTTTGTGAGTCCTTTGTACTTGTCTTGGATCATTGCACCATTTATCTTTTTAGAGTCTCAGTTGCCTCATTTGTAAAATGGACATAATAATACAAAAGCAAATCCTACACATCATTGCCAGATCAATCTCCCTATATCACAGACCCATTCACATCAGTCTCTTGCTCAGAAAGATGAAATAGCTTCTTCCCATTACATACTGGATGAACCCCAGACTTTTAATGTGACTCTAATTTACCTTTTATTTTTTAATTTTATTTATTTATTTTTAGTTTTCAATGTTCATTTCCACAAGATTTTGAGTTCAAAATTTTCTTCCCATTTCTCCCCTCCCCCCAACCCTATATGGCATGCATTTGAATTGGCCCTTCCCCTAGTTTGCCCTTCCCTTCATTATCTCCCTCTCTTGTCCCCTTTCCCTTTACTTTCTTGAAGGGTAAGATAGATTTCTAAACCCCATTGCCTACATATCTTATTTCCCAGTTGCATGTAAAAACAATTTTTCAACATTTGTTTTTCAAATTTTGAGTTCCAAATTCTCTCCCTTCTCCCCTCCCCACCCACCCTTATTGAGAAGGCAAGCAATTCCAAATAGGTTATACATGTGTAGTTATGCAAAACACTTCAATAATAGTCATGTTGTGAAAGACTAACTATATTTCCTTTCATCCTATCCTGCTTCCCAATTATTCTATTTTCTCCTTTGAACCTGTCCTTTTTCAAAAGTGCTTGCTTCTGACTACCCCCTCCCCTAATTCTATCCTCCCTTATATTATTCCCCCCCTTATCTCCTTCCCCCTTACTTTCTTGTGGAGTAAGATACTCAATTGAGTTATTCCTTCCTTAACCCAAATCCAATGAGTAAAGTTCACTCATTCCTTCTCATCACCACCCCTTCCCTTCCATTGTGAAACCTTTTTTTGCCTCTTTTTTGTGAGATAATTTACCACATTCTATCTCTCCCTTTCTCCTTCTACCAATATATTCCTCTCTCACCCCTTAATTTTTATTTTTAGATATCATCCCTTCATGTTTAACTCACCCTGTACTATCTATCTATGTATCTATGTATCTATCTGTCTGTCTGTCTGTCTGTCTGTGTGCCTGTCTGTGTGCCTGTCTGCCTGTCTGTGTCTGTCTGTCTGTCTATTTCCTCCAACTACTCTAATACTGAGAAAGGTCTCATGAGTTACAAATGTCATCTTTCTATGTAGGAATGTAAACAGTTCAACTTTAATAAGTCTCTTATGATTTCTCTTTCCTGTTTAACTTTTCATGCTTCTCTTGATTCTTGTATTTGAAAGTCAAATTTTCTACTCAGCTCTGTTTTTTTTTCATCAAGAATGCTTCAAAGTCCTCTATTTCATTGAATGTCCATTTTCCTCCCAGAGTATGGTACACCCTGGGGCTGGGGCTGAACCTGGTCAGATGGCATGCTCTTCTTTCACTCAGGTCCCACAGAGTTTTCCCATTGATATTTAAGCATTTGTGGGTTGAGAAGCCTGGAAACTGCCACAGCTGCCAATGATTCAGTCCCCTGAGGCCTGATCTGGCCCATCTGTGTGGTGCTACCCATGCTGGACTGTGCCCCACTACCTGCCTGGTGTGCTAGACCTTCCCTGTCAACTTTTCAGGTTGTCTTGGGCTGAGGATTTGTTTCACTCTGTCATTTTGTGGGTTTTGTACCTCTAGAATTTGTTTAAAGTCTTTTTTACAGGTATTTAGAGGGCTTTGGGGGAGAGCTTAGGGAAGTCTCTGCTTTTACTCCATCATCTTGGTTCTGCCCTTCTAATCTACTTTTTTTGCTACATCTTATGCTATACTCATTACATCTGGCCATCGATCTAGCCAGATTGGATCATTTAAATTCATATGAATATTTTTTGCATTTGTCCACTTTTGCACCTTCATCCAGGCTCTCTCTTCTTGAAATAACCACTTTTCATCTTCCCATGAAAATTCTATCCATTTTTCAAATCCTAATTCAAAAGCCTTCTCTCCTCTAAACACTGGACTATTTTGTACTTCTCGAATAGAACTTAGACTCTATTTTGTACCTATGTGCATTTTTAATCCCTCCTACAAACTGAAGGCTTCCAAAGGACAAAGGTAAGGTCTTTTCAATCTTTATATTTTCCCTAATGCTTAGCACAGTGTCCTTGCACACAGGAGGTGCTTAATAAATGACCATTTAAATGAAGGAATATATTTGTAGATTTCAAGCAGATAGTGCATTCAGAATAGTTTATCAAGTGACAATTCACCATAAATATAACAGATTATGTCTCCACTTCCTTTCCCATGAAAAAAGTTAGCCACGTCATAGCTAGGATGACTTTAGAAATAAACAACAACCCAGACCACAGCAATATTTATTTAGATGATATATCTAGGCCAGTTAACCCAGCTGTTTAGAAACATGATGCTAGTGAGGCTGAAATCAAAAGTTCAATTCTCTAAGATATTTTAACTTCACAAAGAATATATGTCAATTACAAGGCTATGTATAGCACTCTCAGTCCTATTTAGTTTTCTCCAAAAAGTTAAGTCCTTGGTCACAAGAGAGTCTCTGAAAGAGCAAAATGGCTCAGTAGAAACTATCCCTCCTTCTAGAAAATAAAAAGCGCATCTACCACTGCCAGCAAGTCTATAATATCTCTTAATCATGAAAGATGAAACATTTTTATTTATTTAAAGTATTCATTTTATGTCACTATTTCAATATTTTTGTGGAAACTGGTATGATTTAGCCACACATAACAATAAAAAACTCAAATCTTAATTGCATTAAAATTAATTACAATAAGAAATCCAAATGCTGCATCATAATATACAGTAATAATGAATTGGAAGGATAATGGTCTAATTTTGTGCTGGTACACACAACCAGCTTAACATGCCTCAGAAGAAAAAAAAAACACACATTCATCAATAGTATACTTATCCAATGGATATTTATCCAATTAATATAAAAATTAGCCTTTTTAAATTCCTCATGAAATAACAAAATCTTGTCTTCACCTTATGATTTGTAAAAGGTCACTATACCCTTTTAGGGTAAGTTGTCTTGAAATTATCAATTGGCCTATTAAAAAAAGAACTTAAAATGAAACTTATCTGTGTCCGGACACAGGAATCACTTGTCATCTGTTTTAAGTTTTATGGGATTTTTATGACTTCTCAAAATCATATGTATACACTGCAGACTCAAGTGGCAGAGTTTCATATTCTCAGTTCAGCTACTTCCTGGCTGTGTGATCCTGAGTAAGTCACTTAATTGCTTTGAGTCTTATTTTCTTTGTAAAACGGGAATAATATTACTTATAAATCTTATACATCAATGCCAGATTAATTATCCTTTATCATAACCACTTGTGTCACTTATCAAAATTGCACACTGGATGAAGTTCAGTAATTATAAAAACTGAGTATTGGTTACCCACTGAAAAATGTCATACACAAATGCTTACATTGTATCTATATAGATAAAATAACAGGGATAGCTACAATTTTACTTCTGGTGATTTTGTGAATGATGTATGAAGGGCTTTGAGACTCACATTCATACTGGCTGTCTACATTGATCAGATTTACAAGACCATTGCTCAAATCTTTCACTGCTTGTCCTATTATTATAGGATTGTTGTGCTCTCTGCTTCTTAATGATAGTATGTCACGTCATAGAATTTTAGCTTAATAATGTTATAGTTCTAATGGGAATGTGTTAAAGTGGATCAATGATAGTTCTCATTTCATTTAGAAAGGTCCAAAAAAGTAGAATGAAAACTTGGTAAATAATGATAAAGAGAAATGAAAATAATAAAACACAAAGTACACATTAGGAAGTCAGTAAGTCTCACTTGAAGTCTGATTACTTCTTATGTCCACACCATATAGACGTTTAAAAAATTCTTTAGCTTGCTTTGAGTTGCTTGTAAACAACTCTCTAGCAAATAGCTTTCAATGTCTCAACAACATGTGAAATCTTCAAAACAAATAAAAGAATAGTGAAAAAATATTTTAAAACATTTTTACAAATTGGAAATGATGTGCATGAACACTGGAGTATTTAATATATCTTCACCCTAATCATTGATTTCATTGTTTCTATAGAAACTAATGTGCTTGAGAGAAAAGTTGGAGACTAAAAAAATGGGACCAAAATAGCATAAGTTCCATGAACAAAATAGATAGCAGTTAATGCAACTCATTACCTTTTGGAATCACTTTGTATATAATGACAATAACCTTATAATTCCTCAAACTGTCTTTCCTTCTTTTCTATTGTTAGCCCTCTTCAATTTATAGTAGAATCTTTTCATGTGTTAGAATATTTTAAATTTCACTAGGAAGCCACATAATACACTTCTGACATTGATATAAATTGAACTAAATTAAAAAAAATAAGAAAAGAAAAACTTTTTTGCTGAATATAGAAATTATTCCCTGGAGAAAAATAAAAGAGTATGTATAAATCAATTTTAAAGATTCAGTTTTGGAGCACATTTCAAACCTTCCTTAGTTATGGTCTGATTTGACTGAATATGATAATTTCTCCTAAAGGAAACAGCTCCTTAATTTCCAGTAATGGATACTATCTCATTTCTCAAAATAAAGCAAAATCAAACCACCAACCCCCAATTACCACCCCAGAACATCATATTTTCTCTTGCTCTTTTCTCCAAGAGCCCTCCTTACATAAGACATGTGAAAATCCTGTTTCATTCATTAGTATGTGTTTGCATGTGCACATCATAATATGGGAATGATGCATTTTCTCATGCCTGTATCTGAATCAAATATGTTCCCCTTTCTAAGCTATATACATCTGGCATGACTGGTTTGACACTAACAGGAGAGGCAAAAAGTTTGTAACTGAAATAAATTTAATTCTATCTATTTTTCAATGTGAAAATTTGCTCATCAGAAACACATGGAAGCTGATAAAAATATACGAAAGTGAAATCCATTTAATGAATATGTTCTAAAATATCTTTAAGTGATTTTAAATAATGTCTGTAATGACCATCTATTCTAAAACTTTTCACAGTTTCACAGTGGTAAGAGCTCTGACTGCAAAAATCTCCATTGGATACTTTTATGATCTGATGATTCAGCCTTTCTGGGTCTCAGGAAGATCTATAAAATGGACATATCTTTCCCTTCCCATCCCATTGGGCCAGTAAAGGAATCTATAAAATAATGTTTGTGAAAAATAAGATGATATAGAACAAATGAAAATAACCCTTTATCTTTCAACCAGATCATTAAGAAGAGATGGTCTAATGTTAGAAAATTTTAGTATTTTTTTTACTTAGCCAGAAAATGATGATTATACCTTATCTACTTTTGTGCTTTCTATAAAATTAGAAAAATACCAAAAGTAGTCAAGCACAATTTATCTTGTCAATCCACTTGTCAATCCTATGAATACATAGGAATTAATAGATAATAGACCAAATAGGAAGTTGTAGGTACTATCATGGAAAGACAGAGCATTTACAAATGAAAATATTCAAGAACATATGCAACAGAAACAAAGATGGATTTGTGTGTATAAAGATCCTCCACAGTTACAACTTCTTCCTCTTCTCTGCCCAGTCTAATCTCTTGATTCTCTGTGTCAGGGCGTGTACAAAAATTGCACAGGATAGAAAGGTATGCAGTGGAAGGATTAACCACACTGAGGAGATTAGGGATTCACTGAAGCATCAATAGATATGTATTTCAATACTTCAATGAACTTGTGATCTCCTTGATGTGGTTACTTCCTCAAGTGATGCAGATTATATCCCACTTACATCTTTTGAGTCTAATGTGATTCTTGCCTCTCTGCTTCCATGTATGTTTCACATAAAGTGTTAGAAATCTTCATCTAGATACTCTTGTGCCAAAATTGATTTTGTTTTTACACAAAATCTTCAGGCTGCACTCCCAACTTTCTTGGGCTTTCTCTATAATGTCCCAGAAACCCCTTCATCCTGGAAGCTCATTTCATTTGATCCCTGGACTTCATATTTTGACAATACGCTCTTGTGGTCCTTTCCTCTAATGGGTTAGTTCTTCCAGGAGCTTCCAAATTAAGGAGGTTCTACCTTTCCCCCACACTTTTATAACTCCTTTTTATGTATTGTCTTCCTCCAATTGATGTAAGCTTCTTAAGCACAGAACTGACTTTCTTTCTGCTTTTATTAGCATTGCCAGGAGTTAGCACTATTCCTGGCTTATAGGAAGATCTTAAGAAATGTTTATTAGCTGATACAACAGATACTTCCCAAGAAACCTCCCAGAAATCATACTCCTCAAAAACAATTAAGATTCCTAATAATGTAATTTTGTATGATAGTAATCACTAGTTTCCACTTTTGAAGTATGCTAATTGTTAATAAAAAGGATATACATTTTAAACTATATCTTGGTATCATCATCATCATCATCATCATCCATTGAATCTGATCTGAATTTTGTTCATCTTCAGAGCTGTCTTTTCGCTATTACTATTATGTTCATTGTGTGTTGTCTGAGCTCTTTCTTTACTCTGCATTAGTGTCTATAAGTGTGTCTGTGTTTCTCTGAATGTTTCATACTCAAGAGACATGGTGGACAACTGGATGTAGAATGGGTCTTGCAGCCAGAAAAGCCTGAGTTCTAGTACATGCCCATGTTTTATACGAAGCTTTTCCTGTAGAATTAAATATCAGTTCCCTCCATCCCTACCCATTTATTGTCATTTATTTTTTTATTTTTTTATTAATTTATTTAACTTTTAACATTAATTTTCACAAAATTTTGGGTTCCAAATTTTCTCCCCATTTGTCCCCTCCCCCCACCCCAAAACACCGAGCATTCCAATTGCCCCTATCACCAATCTGCTCTCTCTTCTATCATCCCTCCCTTCCCTTGTCCCTGTCTTTTCTTTTGTCCTGTAGGGCCAGATAACTTTCTATACCCCTTTACCTGTATTTCTTATTTCCTAGTACCAAGAACAGTACTCGACAGTTGATCCTGAAACTTTGAGTTCCAACTTCTCTTCATCCCTCCCTCCCCACCCATTCCTTTTGGAAGGCAAGCAATTCAATATAGGCCATATCTGTGTAGTTTTGCTAATGACTTCCATAATAGTCGTGTTGTGTAAGACTAACTATATTTCCCTCCATCCTATCCTGCCCCCCATAGCTTCTATTCTCTCTTTTGATCCTGTCCCTCCTGAAGAGTATTGACTTCTAATTGCTCCCTCCTCCTATTTCCCTCCCTTCCATCCTCCCCCCCACCGTGCTTATCCCCTTCTCCCCCACTTTCCTGTATTGTAAGATAGGTTTTCATACCAAAATGAGTGTGCATTTTATTCCTTCCTTTAGTGGAATGTGATGAGAGTAAACTTCATGTTTTTCTCTCACCTCCCTTCTTTTTCCCGCCACTAAAAAGTCTTTTGCTTGCCTCTTTTATGAGAGATAATTTGCCCCATTCAATTTCTCCCTTTCTCCTCCCAATATATTTCTCTCTCACTGCTTGATTTCATTTTTTTAAGATATGATCCCATCCTATTCAATTTATTCTGTGCTCTCTGTTTCTGTGTGTGCGTGTGTGTGCATGTGTGTGTGTGTGTGTGTGTGTGTGTGTGTGTGTGTAATCCTACCAACTACCCAGATACTGAAATGTTTCAAGAGTTACAAATATTTTCTTTCCATGTAGGAATGTAAACAGTTCAACTTTAGTAAGTCCCTTGTGACTTCTCTTTGCTGTTTACCTTTTCATACTTCTCTTCATTCTTGTGTTTGAAAGTCAAATTTTCTTTTCAGCTCTGGTCTTTTCATCAAGAATGCTTGAAAGTCCCCAATTTTGTTGAAAGACCATTTTTTCCCCTGAAGTATTATACTCAGTTTTGCTGGGTAGGTGATTCTTGGTTTTAATTCCTAGTTCCTTTGACTTCTGGAATATCATATTCCATACTCTTCAATCTCTTAATGTAGAAGCTGCTAGATCTTGGGTTATTCTGATTGTATTTCCACAATACTGGAATTGTTTCTTTCTAGCTGCTTGCAATATTTTCTCCTTGACCAGGAAACTCTGGAATTTGGCCACAATGTTCCTAGGAGTTTCTCTTTTTGGATCTCTTTCAGGTGGTGATCTGTGGATTCCTTGAATACTTATTTTGCCCTCTGGTTCTAGAATCTCAGGGCAGTTTTCCTTGATGATTTCATGAAAGATGATGTCTAGGCTCTTGTTTTGATCATGGCTTTCAGGTAGTCCCATAATTTTTAAATTGTCTCTCCTGGATCTGTTTTCCAGGTCAGTTGTTTTTCCAATGAGATATTTCACATCATCTTCCATTTTTTCATTCTTTTGGCTTTGTTTTGTGATTTCTTGGTTTCTCACAAAGTCATTAGCCTCCATCTGTTCCATTTTAATTTTGAAAGAACTATTTTCTTCAGTGAGCTTTTGAATCTCCTTCTCCATTTGGCTAATTCTGCTTTTGAAAGCATTCTTCTCCTCATTGGCTTTTTGAACCTCTTTTGTTAATTGAGTTAGCCTATTCTTCAAGGTGTTATTTTCTTCAGCATTTTTTTGAGTCTCCTTTAGCAAGGTGTGGACCCACTTTTCATACTTTTATTGCATCTCTCTCGTTTCTCTTCCCAGTTTTTCCTCCACCTCTCTAACTTTATTTTCAAAATCATTTTTGAGCTCTTCCATGGCCTGAGCCCATTGGGTGGGCTGGGATAAAGAAGCCTTGACTTCTGTGTCTTTCCGTGATGGTAAGCATTGTTCTTCATCATCAGAAAGGAAGGGAGGAATTATCTGTTCACCAAGAAAGTAACCTTCTATAGTCTTATTTTTTTTCCCTTTTCTGGGCATTTTCCCAGCCAGTGACTTGCCTTCTAAGTTTTCTTTCCACCCCCACCTCGCCTCCAGATCTGCCCAGCCAGGGCTTGGGGGTCTGAGATTCAAATGCTGCTTCCCAGCCTCAGGTCTTTGGGTGGGGGTGGGGCTGCTATTCAGTGTGAGATTAAGTTCAGGTGCTCAGGTGGGGGCAGGGCCACCTCACGAGACTCAGTTCCCTCAGGGGGTTTATGCAGAGACCTTCAACAATGGATCTGGGCTCCTGCTTGCTCTGGGAGTCCCTGTCTGCTGCCCCTGCTGCTGCCTCCCGAGGGGGCCTGAGTTATGGGGATACCCCATTCCTCTCTCGGCAAGCCAGAAAGATTTACTCACCCCTGGTGCCCATGGGTGGAGGGACCTGCGTGGCCGCTGGAGATTCCGTCCCTGAAGCCGGCTTGGATCTGCTCCCTTTGGTGCCACACGGCCAAGGCAGGGCTTGGCTCTGCTCCGGGTGACAGACCTTTCGCAGCAGGTTTTCAGGTCCCTGTGGAACAGAAATCTTGTCTGCTCCATTGCTCTGTGGCTTCTGCTACTCCAGAATTTGTTGGGAGTTCTTCTTTACAGATATTTTATGGGCTGTGGGTTTGGAGCTAGCATATGTGTGTCTTTCTACTCTGCCATCTTGGCTCCTCCCCCTATTGTCATTTATTTGTTTGAAGTATAAATCTAGTAATGAGATCTCTGAGTCACAGCTCCACTAGCAGTGAATTACTGTGACTGTCTTTTCACAGCCATTGCAACATTGAATTTCCCCATGTTTTTCCATCTTTTCTAATTTAATATGTACATGAAAAATACTACTTTTAAAATTGCATTTCTCTGATTACAGGTGATTGTGAATGGCTTTTGATAATTTTTACTTCTTTTGAAAATAGTTTGTTCATATCTTTTGATTGTCTATTGAGTAATAACTCAGAATCTTACATATTTATGTCAGTTTCCTATAGATTTTGGATTTCAGGGCAAAATATCTTGGCTCTTTACATTTGAAGATTTTTTGTTGTTTGTTTTATCTTTGATTAAATCTTGTTATATTACCACTTTAAAAAACAAAGATTCCATCTATAGTGATCTGCAGCTTGTTATACCTGAAGCTATCTGGTCCTGATCTTTAATCTCAGACATAGTTATACCCTTTTCCTCTCCCACTCCGCCAGTCCAACCTAGTCCCTTAATTATATTTTTGGGTGCAGAGCCAAAATGGTGGAATAATAGTAAACCCAGTGAAATACCTGTAAAAAATGACTCAACAAATTCTGGAGTTGCAGAACCTACAGAATGATGGAGTGAAGTAAATCTCCAGTCCAAGACAGCAAGGAAGGTCACCAGGCAGTGTCTATCATGCAACTCTTTGTGCAGAGCCCAGTCCAGTGTGCCACACCAGCACAGATGGGACCTGAGCAGACCTTGAGAGAACTGAATCTGAAGGCACCTGTGGTGGTTTCCAGACTTCACAACCCAAAAATGCCAAGGACAAATTGGAAGGTCAGTGGAAAAACTGGGGGACCTGTGTGAAAGAGTAGAGTGGTCTGGCCCCAGCCCCAGGGTGGTAGAGGGGGTGGAGGATCCCACAGAGAAGGAGCCCACAGCAGCAGCAACCATTTCTGGAACACTAGACCCACAGATTGTGAGGGGATCAAGTGGCTGACAGTACACCCCCTAACCCCCTTGGAAGCAGAGAAGTACAAAGACCTCAAAAGTCAAATAAATAGCTGGGAAAATGAGCAAAAACCAGAAAAAGAATCAGACTACAAAATCTTACTTTGGTGACAAGAAGACCAAAGTATACAACAAAGTCAAAGTTCCTTCATCCAAAGCCTTCGAGAAAAATATGAATTGGTCTCAGGCCATGGAAGAGCTCAAAAAGGATTTTGAAAATCAAGTAAGAGAAGCAGAGGAAAAAATGCGAAGAGAAATGAGAATGATGCAAGAAAATGATGAAAAATAGGTCAACTGCTTCCTAAAAGAGACCCCAAAAATGCTGAAGAAAATAGCACTTTAAAAAATAAACTAACCTTAATGGCAAAAGAGGTCCAAAAAGCCAATGAGGAGAAGAATGCCTTAAAAAGCAGAAATGGCAGATGGAAAAGGAGGTCCAAAAGCTCACTGAAGAAAATAATTCCTTAAAGATTAGAGTGGAGCAGATGGAAGCTAATGACTTTATGAAAAATCAAGAAATTATAAAACAAAGCAAAAGGAATGAAAAAGTAGCAGACAATATGAAATATCTCATTGAAAAAACCACTGGCCTGGAAAATAGATCCAGGAGAAATCATTTTAAAATTATTGGACTTCCTGAAAGCCATGATAAAAAAAAAAAAACCAACAACAACAACAAAAAAGCCAAGCCTGGACATCATCTTTCAAGAAATTATCAAAGAAAACTGTCCTCATATTCTAGAACCAAAGGGTAAAATAGATACTGAAAGAATTCACCAATCACCTTCTGAAAGAGATCTCAAAAGGAAAACTAGGAATATTCTGCCAAGTTCAAGATCTCCCAGGTCAAGGAGAAACTTTTGCAAGCAGCCGAAAAGAAACAATCTGAGTATTGAGAAAAAAAACCAATCAGGATAACACAAGATCTAGCAACATCTATATTAAGGGATCACAGGGCTTGGCATATGATATTCCAGAGGTCAATGGAGCTAGGATTAAAGCCAAGAATCACCTACCCAAGAGCTGAAAAGAAAATTTGACTTTCAAACACAAGAATGAAGAGAAGCATGAAAAGGTAAACAGCAAAGAGCAGTCATAAGGGACTTACTAAAGTTGAACTGTTTACAATCCTACATGGAAAATTACGGATAAGATGCTACTTGACACTGGGGGTTTTCCCATACCTTTGAAATGATCAGTTTAGTACTAAACAAGCAAAACTTCCCTCCTTCCCAACACATACTTCCTTTAATTCTTTTAATAAGCTCCTCAATCACTTTTTAAGTATGAATGAATGTAGTATGAATGAAATATTTTGAAGCATTTAATATGTGCAAATACTGTGCTAGGCAGTAGAAATATAAATGGAAAAGTTAGTCCCTAGCTCACAGTCTAATGGGGTAGAAGGAAGGGTTCAGCTTTAGGTCAGATGAAAAGGTTTCATGTAGTAGCAAAACAGATGGTAATTTGTCTTCTTTAATGCCACTTCCAGTGATGCATCATTTTCTGGCGTTTAACCATTTGTCAGTACCAAGGACTTTGGTGACAAGAACTTGTTTTCCTGGATCTTCAACGGTTGTGACTGTAGCACCTGCAGGAGCAATTGCAAGGCTATCTTTTCAGGGGTAGATCCCTAGGATGATGCATGTGGACAGAAGGTTGGAAGAATTGCTTTTCTCAAGCCTTTTAGGTTCATAATCCTGGGCTGTCTCCATAAAGGTTTGAGACAGTAGTCCAGGTGGTGGTGATTTAATTTGACTGATACATGCTGCCTCTTATCACATCCTCAAAGTGTCCTCCTGTGTCAACTAGGCTGGCTTGCTTCCTCTGGGATTGGAAGCTGACCAGCAGTTGGTGGAGATAACTACCCCAAATCCAGTAATTGCTTTCCTAGATGACAGCAATGAGGCTTGGGCAGAAAGCAAGATTAGTAGACTGGGTGATGATGATGCTACTCCCAAGGCTCTTATATCCACCAAATGATGGTGAGGAAAGTGTAGCCCTTCTAGACAACGACAGCTGAAAGAAGTGGGGCAGGAACAAGTCTAACGGTCTAGTTTTTTTTAGAGAACACTGCTATTTCCTGGGCTCTAGGATATTCTCTAATATTAAAGCCAAGGGGAGATGGTGGTGAAGGTCATGATGATGGTTTGATTCACCTGGCTTCCACTGACATTTCTCTCCAGGATAAGTTATCTGGTGTTTAATAAGGACTGAATTGTGGTTCAAGTTTTATTATAATCATAAGCTTTTCCCTTGGTATTGTCTGATGTTAAATGAGGGCTTTATTTTCATGGAATTTCTCTCCAATATGAAGTCTTTCATGCTCAATTTGGGAAAAGCAATGACTGAAGACCTTCCTATATTCTTCACATTTATATGGTACCTACATTTTGAATATTGTAATGTGTATTAAAGGCTGAGCTCTTACTGAAGGCTTTACCATATTCATAGGGTTTGTCTTCAGTATGAATTCTTTTCTCCTCAATATGGCAGAGATGCTTACTGAAAGCCTTCCCACTTCCTTTACATTTATAAGGTTTTCTCGAATGTGGATTTTCTAATGTTGAGTAAGAGCTAATTTCTTCGTGAAGACTATTTGATATTCTCTGTTTCAAAAAATTTCTTTCCCATGTAAACTCCCTGTGTTAATGAGGTTTCATTATGACTGAAGGTTCTCCCACATTCCCTATATTTAAAAGATTTATCACCAGTGTGAGTTCCTTTATATTGCGTAAGTAGTGAATGCTGGCAGTAGGGTCTTTTAAATTCTTTACATTCATAAGATTTCTCTGTACTGTGAAATATTTTGTAATGAATAAAGATGAAGACTTGGTGAAATCTTTTCCACAGTCTTTACATTTATAAGGCTTCTCTCCACTGTGAATTCTCTGATGGTGAGTAAGGTATATAGATCTCCTGAAAATCTTTCCACATTCCTCATAATCAGAAGGATTCTCTCTGGTATGAATTCTATGATGCTTAATAGGTAATGTAGGTCTACCGAAGCCCTTTACATAGTTCTCACATGTGTTCTGGCTGAAGCTTCTCAGTGGAGGCTTTCTTATGGAGGGTAGTTTTACCTCTAAAACTTCTTTCTTCATAAAATAATTATCTTGGAGCTATTCCTGCAAAGTTTCCTCCTTTCTTCAAACACCTTAATCCCTTAGTTGGTTCCTCCTGAAATGTGTGGCCCTGGGGAACATCCTTATCATATCTTTGCACTGATATCCATGAAAGTTTTCTCTCTTGCTTTTGAGATGACTTCCAAATTCTAAAATTTAGTATCCCAGGCTAACTGATCGGCTGGGCTGCTCTATCCACTAAAGTTCTTGGTTGCCTGGTGAAACTCTAGACTTCAGATGTAAGGACATTGCTTGTCTCATCTATGTGACTCTTCTCCCCTTCCCAGCCAGGAGATAAGGGCTGGTTTGGGATCTCAAAACCACAGGGAGACCAGATTCCTATAGTTATCAGGCCTCACAACCTTGTAATTCTATGATCCCTCTAAACTGTGCTTTGACACCCTCACTATTTCCACGTGAAGTATGGTGTATAGTGAAATCCATGAATCCTTTCCCCCTCCCTCTTCTAGGATCTCAAGGGCCCTTCCCATCTCCTCTAGGCAGTCTGGTTAGGAGCATAGAACAATGAGACATCAGATGCACCCAAGGAATGGTCTTGTAATGCTCTACAACTGCATCCTCCTCAGCAGCAGAATGATGTTCCAGAGCACTCTTCCCTAGCTAGAGAAAAACACATACAAATACCAAAACCAACACAAACACAAGAATACACCCACACCCATTTGTGTTCTGTCCTCAAATACTTTCCTGATTGATGTTAGTGAGACTGAAAGGACAGCACTTAGGAGCCCAGGTACAATGGAAGACCATTCTCCCTCTCTTACAAAGAAACTGGTTGCCTTTATTTTCCATACTTTGTGCCCAGGGCTATGCACATTTGAGAGATGCTGCAAAGGTAAAATTGATAAGTGTTGGTGATAGATTTAAGATGGATGAAGTGAGAGAAAGTGGGGAGTCAAGGATGATACCTCTGTTGCAAGACTGAGGGACTGGAAGAATGGTATTACTCTCTATAGTAATAAGGAAAATAGGAGGGAGGGAGGGTTTAGGTGGAAAGGTGATTAATTTGGTCTCAGAAATATTGAATTTAAGATGTCTACTGGACATCCAGTTCAAGATGTTTGAAAGACAGATGGAGATGTGAGACTAGAAGTTGGCACAGAGGTCAGGGAAGAACAGGTATATTTGAGAATCTTCAGTATGGAGATGGGAATGAAATCCATGGAAACTGATGAGATCACCAAGTGAAGTAGTATAGAGTGAAAAGAGAATGGGCCCAGGACAGAAACCTACAGTTAAAGGGCTGTGATTTGGAGCAGGATCCAGCAAATGAGGTTGAGAACAGCAGTCAGAGAGGTAGGGAGAGAACCAAGAGAGAGTGGTATCCTGAAAACTAGAGAGAAAAAACTATCAAGTAATAGAAGATGATCAACAGTGTCTACAGTTGCCACAAAATGAAGAAGACTGAGAAAACACCATTCAATTTTGCCTTTAAGAGATCATTGGTAATTTTGGACAGAGCAATTTCAGTGGAATAATATGGTCAGAATCCAGATTGTAAAGGATAAAGAAAAAATTGAGAGAAGAGAAAGTGGAAGTCTACCTATTGTAGACTGCCTTTTCAAGGACTTTAACTATGAAAGGCAGAAGAGATAAAGAATGAAAGTTAGCACAGTGGAAGGATTAAGTGGGAACTTTTTCCCATCAGGGAGATACAGAAGTAGTGGGGAAGAAGCCAATAGTCAGGGAGAGATTGAAAATAAGAAGTAGACTGGTGATAACAGAGGCAACAATTTGTTGGAAAAGACGAGATAGAATGGGTTCACTTGAGCCTTTAGCTTTGGTAAGAAGTAAGCCATCTCATCATGTGAGATATCATGAGACAGTTTGACTAACAAACAAGGAAGCAAACAACAAGGAAGGTATTTTTAGGATACTCTCTTAAGACTTACAGTGTTCATAGTCCAGATATGTCTATAGGTTGAGGTGGATGAGAGTCTGAAACGTGAGATCTATCTGTTTACAAGGGGGCTGTTAGTGACATTCATGTAGCAAGATGCACACTATTAGACCCTGCCTATTATATAAACTGTCACAAATCAGGAGAAGCAACAATCTTGATCCTTTCTATTTAGATGAACTTGTATAGACTGATATTTCCAATGTTCATCAGAAATCCAACTGATTTTACAATTCTTTAATGAAACCAACTCAACTATTGAGAAGTCATTATCGAATTACCTACTTTCTGGATTATTTATGCCAATGACTTCATTCCTTTGTCATTAGTGTTTTGTTTTTTGTTTTTGGGGGAAGGCATTTCACTACTGTTAGCCATCCTTACCATAGTAAAAGCTGAGAAAGGGAGAGAGTCTCAGTTGGTTTGAAGACCTTTCAAGAAGAGTCATTCCTAAAGTGATCTATGGGGGTGGAAATTAAAACTAATAACAAAATGAGGCTCTTTTATGATCTAATTTTTGTTTATCATATACATTGTGTTAAATGTTGGCTACTTGTAAAAACTCCTGCTGATCCAAGATCTTGGTGTACAACAAAATAACTGTACTGTATCATGTGCAGCTACTTAACCATTCATGGCTGCTCTGGAGGCAGAGGGTTCAGGCAGTGGTGGTTGTGAGCTAAACTCTTCCATTGTATTGCTATGTGGTCTAGTTGTTTTAGTCAGAGTCCAGACTGATTAAACATTTTCAGATCCCCATATTACTGTGTAGCAGTTAGAACTATCAGTCAAATGGACAAATATTTGTTCAATACTGTTACATACCAGGCACTGTACTAGGTACTGGGCACAAAAATGCAATAAGCTAAACAATCCCTACTAGCAAGGAGTTTATGTTCTAATACGGGAGACAACAAGCATACGTATATATGTCTGTGTATATATTTTCTCATTGTATGATACCTATGCATTATATATTATACTTTATACCTTATATTGTTTGACAACATGCATATTATATGTATTTACATTATATTAACTATATGTATATTGCCTGTTAATTATATGCTATATATTTATATTACTGTATTGAAAGAGAAATAACATATAAATAAGAAAATCTTATATAACATTTTATGTAGCATATACATACAGTATAAACGTAAGGAGAATAAATATATTTACATGAGAAGTATCAAGGCAGATAGGTGACACACTGAATACTTCACCAGCCCTGGAGTCAGCAAGACCTGAGTTCAAATCTGGCCTCAGACGCCTGACACTAACTAGCTATGTGACCTTGGGCAAGTCACTTAAATCCAATTGTCTTGCCTTTCCCTCTCCAAAAAAAAAAAGAAGTATCATAGGAAACTATTATGAATTTATAAATTCATTTGAAATGACAAAAAATTTATACCAATGGATTTGATCCCTGTAGTCCTCAGACTCAAGTTCCTGGTAGAATATTTTCTGTCTAAATCTAAATTTAGTGTAATTATCATCCTATGAGCCCCAGAGTTAAGGAAAGTGGGGAAAAAAACTGGATTTCTGCCTCTAATACATGGCATTTACTTGTTAAATTAGTATAAGAACTAGGTGTTTCCCTACTCTCAATTCTCAAGTATCAGTAACCACTGTATTTGTAGTATATTTCATCTAGATTTAAAATGATTAACTTTAATTTCTGCCTAATATTTATTTTAAAAAATTCTTCATTATGAGATCACACAGGTTGCAAATGGAATTTAAAAAATTAAATGGGGAAGTCATGTCATTCCACATCTATATACAATAAGATGAATTAAGGAAGCACTTAAGAGCCATTTCATTGTGCTTAGGTGCCAGGTGACATGTGGTATATTTCTTTCCTACCTCCATTCTTTCCTGCATTTATTGTTTCCTACTATTATAACCTTTAAGGACAACAATTGTTGAGTTTTTTTTAACCAAATAAGGAAAAGAATTGTGACTGATTCCCAGTAAGCATCAAGATCATGGTTTTTGTTAGATTTCAACAGGCAAACTTCTAAAAATTAGATTGCCTTACATTTTATTTTAAATTTTAATCTGACTCTTATTTGAAAAACTAGAACCAAAGCTTAAACATTTGAATAATTATGTGGAGACATACTGTTTTGGTCTCCTGAGAGCAGACAGGGCCAATTGGAAGATATTGATTTAATGCATAGCACCTTTTTATAAACTATTAAAGCCATCCAAAAGTAGAGTGGACTGTTTAAGGAAGGAGTGAGTTTTCATTTGCTGGAGTTACTAAGGTGGTTGTGGTAGAGAATGTTAAGGCTTCATGTATGGGTTGGACTCAGTGACTTTGAGACATAGACATAGAGTCTATGTAGGATTCCATTATTCTATGATTCTTAGAGGTTGTTTCCACAGAATTACTACACTGAATCTTTTGAAGTGAAATGGAACAAAAATTATGACGGTTTATTTGCTTCCAAAACAGATTATTATAAAACAGAATAATACTTCATTTCAATATTAATTTCTTCCACCTAATATGTAAAATTTGGGACTTATTTTTTCTGCAATAAATATATCATTCCAGTTATTTCTATAGATTAAAGTGAGACTATAAAAAGGGAAGAAATTTTCATTGTTTAGGCACTACATCTAGATAAATAATGTGGTATGATAGAAAGCTCATGGAACTTGGAGTCAGGAGACCTGAGTTCAAATCCCAGCTCTGACACTTTTAAACTGTGTAACTGGGAGTATGTCACTTAACCAACCTGATAATAAGATTTCTCCTCCGTGAAATGGGATTAGTTCTTTCTTGAGGCCAGAGCCAACTCTCTTTTTTTATTGCTAGGGGTCCCTTTCTTCAAAGTTTCTCATCTCCTTGGGGGACTATCTTTCTTGCATTCCTGAGTGTCTGGAGCAGGGGTGGGGAGTCTGAGGCCTTGAGGCCATATGTAGCCCTCTAGGTCCTCAAGTGCAGTTCTTTGACTGAATCCAAACTTTATTTGTTTTGTGAAGTTTGGATTCAGTCAAAGGGTCACACTTGAGGACCTAGAGAGCCACATGTGGCCTCGAGGTCACAACCTCCCCATTCCTGGTTCTGGAGTATGTATTTCTGCTCCCTAAATTGTGTCTTAAGTGTCTGGAACTAACGAACTCTGCAGCTCTTGGGTATCTCCCTCTGAGCAAGGCTGTACTAGATGCCAAGGTTTATAGGAGGGAGAGAAGAGATTTTCTCCTTTCCCTCCAGAAGAAATATTTTTCACAGTGCTCCCAGACTCTAAACTCTCTCAGCCTTCCCAGGGATTAGATATTTAAAGCCCCTATGAACATGGTTAATTTGTTTGCTCAGCCATGCCCTTATGACTCAGTCAGAGAAAGTTCATATTT
The DNA here is from genome assembly GCF_028372415.1 of Notamacropus eugenii. Lineage (NCBI taxonomy): Eukaryota > Metazoa > Chordata > Mammalia > Diprotodontia > Macropodidae > Notamacropus > Notamacropus eugenii. The sequence continues at coordinate 159,074,828 of NC_092872.1, forward strand.
GCAAAGGGTGTGGCTGAAATTTTACAGTTAATTTAGCACCTTGTTACCACATTCAAATTCTCAACATCTGTGACTAAATCCAGTAACTACATCAACTGGGTTGGGGAGATGGGGATAATCATAGCCCCCTCCCTTAAATAGGTAAGTTAAGGTAGAGTTGAAACTGGAAAGCTTGTTCAGTGATACTGTGCTACCATCTGGTGAATCTAATCCACTCTCTAACCAGTCACCTATTGATTTTTAGTCTGAACTGACTGAATCAGTCACATATTTTGACATTGCTTAGGTATAATGATATTCAATATTTATTCATTCAGTAAGTCTATGAGGAAACTACCGTGTATAGAACACAAAGTTCTAGGCCCCAGGTGAAAAGTTTAGATAATGCATTTTCCCTTGGCTTCAGGGAGCTTTCAGCATATGAGGAAGGCATAAACTTGGATTACTATACTATGGAATATTACAGAAGTGCATTAGGATGTTGTAAATGATATTTGGAGAGGGAAGTTATTACCAAAGAATGATCAAGAAAGGCTTAATGAAAGAGAAGCACATAAAGTTGAGTTTTAAAGAATGAAGAGGAATTTAATATGAAAAAAGGATGAAAATATTCCAGGCATAGAGAATAGTAGATATTGCTCAGAGTTCAGAGAATAGTGGAGTTACACTTGCCTATTGCAAAAGGTGCATGTAAAGCAGTTATATGAGATAAGACTGGAAGGTAGGTTTGGGTTCTCTCAAGGTCCTACTCAGGGATGACACAGTAATGATTACATCAGACCTTGAAACACTCAAAGTCGCCTTAGTGAAAATCCATGCCAGTGATAAAGAAATTAGACTAATCCTTCAAAGTGCAAAAATAAAATAGATGTAAAATACTTATTCAGATTCTGATATATAGCTGGATAGCCTATTGACTTAGGATCCATCTCTGTCCACCTGTTAGCTTTTCCCCAGCCACATACAACTTTATTTGCTGGCATCCTATAATACCTAAACAAGACAGGCACTGCCAAAAGAAAATTATTTGAAAAAGAGGAGGGAATTGGGCTGAATCACATTTAGAAAATGGTATAGGGCTTTTAATCATCCTAATCTCACTATTTAAAAAATCTCATTTATTTACTTAACATTAACATTATCCTAGTGATAGCATGTGGCTGAATCATAGAGCATCACGATTTTGGAAGTATAGAAAAATACAAATAACACAAAGGGCAGTGGAAAGACACACATTTGTCACGAGCATGCTGCAGAAGGTTGCCAGCAACAATGTGCACATGAGAAATGGAACAGGAAACATCATCAATGACATGTGTGATCAGAAAAAAATGATTTGGTCATATTATACATAAACGTGGAAGAACAGACGAATGCTGGTAAATTGGAGGTTGTTATCGCTCATTCTTGCCTAACTCTTCATGACCCTCATTTGGATTTTACTTGACAGAGGCATTAGGTTTACCATTTCCTTCTCTAGCTCCATTTTACAGATAAGAAAACTGAGGCAAACAGGTTTAAGTTATTTGCTCAGAGTTACACTGCTGGTAAGTGTCTGAGGCTGGATTTGAACTCAGATCTTCCTGACATCAAGCTCAGCACTCTATACCCTGCACCTCCTAACTTCTGGTAAGTCAGTAACCCAGTCTATCAACAGAATGAGAAGACTTCCAGTGTATTCCAGTGTATTGTTTTAAAGAAAAAAATAGACAAAAAGTGTGAAAGATGAGACTACATTGAAGGGAAGTCAGAAGAGCCAAGCAAAGCAAAGCATGACTTTTTTGACTCTCATCCTCTGCATTTGTAAAATGAGAAGACTAAACTAATAATTCTAAGACCTCCTTGTAGCATGGACATTGATATTTTATGATTCTGTATGCATTGTCCATCTTACCAGGAAGACACGGTTTACCTAACTCACAGGATTATGAAGCTCAGACTAGGTTAAAAGATCTTAGCAACTTGAAAGTTACATATAAATGTCAATAGTTATTATTCTTATTCGCAATATAAAATTTGAGCATCTAGGTAGCACAGTCGATTGAGTGCCAGGCCTGGAATTAGGAAGACCTGAGTTCAAATCTGGCCTCAGACACTGACTAACTGTGTGACCCTGGGAAAGTCACTCAACCTTATTTGCCTCAGTTTCCTCATCTGTAAAATGAGCTGGAAAAAGAAATGTCAAACCACTCCAGTCTCCTTGCCAAGAAAGCCCCAAATGGGGTCATGAAGAGTCAGACATGACTGAAAAAATGACTGAGAAGCAGCAGCAATGTAATATTCATCTATCATTTCTAGGCACTGTATACATCTGTATACCATTTTCTTCCAACGGTTCCCCATGATGTGAAAGTGACCCTGAATCCTCGAAAACTATATCAGAGAAGTATTCATTTAAACTATTAGGTTAGCAACAGGCATTTTTGGATCATAGTAACCAAAAAAAGTCTGACATTATTACTTAATGTGTTTGTGATCTGCTTTGGTGGAGGGGATAGATAACCATGAAATGCACACCCATTACGTAGGTAGATAAGTCTATGTATAGGTCATAGAAGCAGTGTGAGAGTAGGAGAGTTCATTCTACTAACAAGTTTGAAGCCACAATGTTGTCTCTGACTCCTCACCCTTCCTTATCTAATGGATTCAATAAATTGCCAATTCTGCCATTTCTACCTTGGCAACATCCCTTGCTTCTGACACTTCTCTCATCTCACAACAATCTACTTGAGGGGGATAGAAATGGAAAGGGGCTGGTCTTAGCAAAGATAAAGGTCACCTGCTGGTCAAAGTTTAGAGTAAAGGAGAGAATGATGGATGATGTCACAGGGTTTTGAGATGAAGAAAAATGGGGAACAAGTCTCAGTTTTCACAGTAACAAGAAAAATCCTAAGCTGAAAGGGTGGAAGGAATGAGGATGTGCAGGTGGCTTGCAGATAGAGTAGGTTTCAAAAATCTTCTGTGGGGAATGGGATAAGGAGTTAATTTTGTTGTTGCGATTCAGTCATTTTCAGTCATATCTGAATCTTCATGACCCCATTTGGGGGTTTTGGTAAAGATACTGGAGTGGTTTGCCATTTCCTTCTCCAGTTCACTTTACAGATGAGGAAACTGAGGCAAACAGGTTTAAGTAACTCATGCAGGGTCACACAGCTAGTAAGTGTCTGAGGATGGATTTGAATTCAGGTCTTCCTAACTTCAGGACTGGTACTTTATACACCATGCTACCTAGCTGTCCCTGGGAGTCAGTTAGGAATGAGTGAAAGGATTGCTTTGTAACAATGAGGGTCCAGTTGAGATGATATAACATCAGTTTGTAGCATACCCAATTAAAACTGGTGTGTGACTTCTCTAGTGCCACTTAATAGCATGTAAGTAGGAGTAAACCAGGGCAGGGGTTTGACAAGGGAAGGCAGTGTGATAGGGCAAGGGTGGGAAGAATTTAAGTATAGAGTATAGGGTTAAAATTGGGAAGGGAGAAAAGTGAAGCTGAAGCAGGGCAATAGCCTTAGAAACTATTGAGGGGTAAAGAGACCAAGTTATGATGAGGGAAAAAAATGATATTTGGAGGGGTTTTCAGCTTCTTTCATCTCTTTCACCTCTCATAGGAAGACATAGATGAAAAGAGGTTATGGACACATGGAAGAATGTCAGAATTTTTGATCATGGAACTGGAACACTTGTGGGCAGTGGTAGAAAGCAATCACCCCTGTTGCATGGCCAGGGTAGAGTGGAGAGGCAAGTCGTGGGATGAGATTGAAAAAGTGAGAGTCAGCGTGCGTGAGGGAGAATAAGTACAAATATGAGGGACTTTAGGAAGTCGGGGAAGAAAAAAGCCAGGAATTGAAATCCTTGAGAAAAGAGAGAGATTAACCCAGGGAACAGTAAATTACAACCTGCATAGGATGAAAAACGTAAACAGAATTTATTTCAAAGGAGAACAGTTCACTGAGGAAAGGTAACATAGGGAGGATCCAGAAGTGGTAGTGGAGAGCAGGGAACATCCCGATTCCCTCTCTCGGACCAGTGTGATTGGGTAGGGAGAAGGGTGGGAGAGAAAGGACAGGCAGTGCTAGGAAGGGTGGCCAGGGATTCAAGCCAGGTCTCTCCATAGAAATGGATGGAAGGAGTATCAAAGAAAGAGGGCCAGAATGAAGGGAAGTTTGTTCATTATAGAACAGGAATTCTTGAGGCCACAATGGAAAGGGTAGGCAGGGTTAGAGTGGGACAGAGAGGGGTTAGGATTGAGAGGAATGAGGATCAGGGAATGGGAGTGAAAATGGAACTTGGGAATAGTTTATTCCTAGACAACTAGTATACACAGGGATAGGGTGAGTCTTCAGCACTTCTGAAACTATGGGTCATGACCATGAGATCACAGGACCCACAGTTTAAGAAGTGCTGAAGGGGTTGTGAGAGGAAAAAGTTTAAGAAACCCTAGTGGAGATAAAGAATATAAGGAAAGTTCACTAAGGGGGGGGGGGGGGGAGAGAGAGAAAGAGAGAGAGAGAGACAGACAGACAGACAGACAGACAGAGACAGACAGACAGAGACAGACAGACAGAGACAGAGAGACAGAGAGAGAGATCACTTTAGTTAGGGAAACAGATGAAGTATCTTTGTCTCTCTCTCTCCATACACACACACACATACACACACACACACACATACAAATTAGAAAAATGTTGTAATAGCCATTTTAGGTAAATATTATAATGGGATAAATGGGTGAGTCTCTAAGCCTCTCTGGACTTCAGTTTCACCATTTACAAATTGAGATATTTGTAGCAATTGTTAAGTAATTAAGTAATTACAATTATAATTTGTAGTCTGCCTAATTAGAAATGATGTGTGACTTCTACTAGCACCACTCAATGGCACGTAAGTAGGAGCAGAAGAGTCAGATGATATGGTAGAAGTTAGCCAGGGCAGAAGTTTAGTAAAGGAATCACTAGCATTGTAATCATTGTCCAAAATTCTATGACCCTATGAAGAATCAGTGAGAGGCAGTGTGTGGCACAGCGAGCAGGGAGGAGGCAAGAAGCTCTGGGTTCAGATTCTTTCTCTGACACTTTACTGTTGTCACCACAGACATATCACCTGTCTTCTCGTTGTAGGCAGCTCTTCAAGAGAAGTTAAAAATGAGTTGCTGATCTGCATTGGTAGAAGGAATTTCTAGAAGAGGAGGTCCCTACAATGAAATTACATATGAACACATACCCTGAAAATGATAATACTCTCTGGCAATTCTCTAGTGCCTTAAAATTTGCAAAGTGCTTTACCTATATTACTTCATTTTAGCCTTACGTCCATTAAAATAAGTGCAGCTGGTATCATTATCCCACTTTATAAATGAGGAAGCTTATGTTAAGGAAGTTTAAGCTATTTGCCAGTGGTTATACAGATACTGTCAGAGGCAGGATAGGAACATTCCTGACTTCAAACTTAGCATTCTATCCATTATACCTCAGTTGCCTCTCGGATCTATGGTTCTTAAAGGCTTTTAAATGTACCAAGTTCTGTGCTCGGTACTCATTTTAATATCCTCATCAGAAAGAATTAACTGATAGGGACTAAACAGCTCCCTAAATCCTGTGGTGTTCTTTCTTTCAGACATATCATACATGAGCCCAGGGTATATGAAGACAGCTTTCACATGCCTTACCTTTTGCTTTATATCAAAGTAACAAATATTAGAGATTTTAGAATATCAAACAAACCTTGGGTATCTCAAAAGTCCAAGGTGATTAAAACATAGTCTGGATAGATGAAAACCATATTCAGATATTATTTTGATGTTATAAATTTTGAGACAGGCAAAGGATCGTTTTTCCTCTTCTCGTTGAATATTAGAGTCTATGTAAGTGATTCCTGTCACTGAACAATTATATAAGATGTTGCTTTGTATGTACGTTAGTGCACACACACACACACACACACACACATACAGTCACTTACACACACCCACAAAACTAGTCCAACAAAAGCCCTTGAGCCATTCACTGTAACAAAGCAATAATCTTTTCTTCAAAAAAACACCCACAACCTTCAACTGAAAAAAAAAAAAAAAGACGTATTGATTTAGTAGAGAGTACTGAACTTCTCAAGGGGAAAAGGGGGGCATTGGGGCATCATGGAGCCCAAGTTTATTAGCTGAAACCTCTATGGTGCTTAAATGTTGAAAGCAATTAACTCAAAAATACTCATTACTCTAGAGGAAATATACGGGACGAGTGCTTCCACAGGTTTTGTTGTTTTGTGTTTGTTCCACAAATGTAAAAATCTGATGTTTAACCTAGATATCGTAGCCCTTTCCAGCTCTCCAGTGATTTTCCTTCTTGCTCAGTCTCATTAACCTGGCCAGTTGACCTGCATCATTCTGGTGTTGACAAAGATAGGCAGTATGAACCTTAAACTGTCATAAACCCCTATAAAATTCGACCTTAGTTGCCTGCTCCTCTATGAGAGTCTGACAGCATGACACCAGTCATCTGATAAGCTGAGGTCAAAAGTCACTTTATTGCTTTGCCTTTGGTCTGGGTGTCAAAGAGTCAAAAGCTTTTACTGTTTTAAATAAGTAAATTAACTAAGTACTTACAGTATACTGAGCCTATTAATTCTTCAGTGGGCAAAGTTAACCTGTGAGGCCTTGAGAAAGATTAAAGGCTAATTATAATTTGAGTTATTCCTGAAACAAAATATTTCATTAAAAATTCTCAAAGTATTTGATAGATAGTATGCCTGATTTTTAAAATACGTACTAATATTTGGGGTTTTGTGCTAATATTTGTTAAGTAAATCAAATGGTGTATTTCAGGTGAATTCTCATTTAAATGTTGATGGGGTAAGACGATAGAACGTTTGCACCAGTAGGAGTTAGGGTTCCAAAGATTTACATCACTGTTAGAAAGAGTGCAGAGAATCTCCCCAAATTAGTTAACAGTTCATCATTTTATTCCCTTGCAGCTTTACTTTAATGCAGACTTAGGAATACTTAGAATACCAAAATCCTATAGAGAGAAACACAGAGCACACAACAAAGACATTAAAGCAATCCAGTTCAACTGAAGGACATATTTACAACAAGAGGGCCAGTCAGGGAAGATGGTGGAAAAAATTCAGGTCTTCTGGGACTCAGGCAGCATCTGCTGGGGCTCTGGAGGGTATGGGGCATTCTCTCAAGCCAGTAAATTCTAGTGAACTTTTATCTGAGTCTAGCAGGACCAGGGATTGGGGTGCTGGTGGTGGTGGAGTGAAGGAATCTGGACCTACGCACCCGTACTAATTCATGCAAGAGGGAAGAAGGAAGACTTCTGGGAAACTGAAGACTAGGTCATATTAAAACTACTTCCTATAAGTCCCCTTACATTTCCAGACATAGGATTCCACTCACCTAAGTTCCCTTATCTGTAAACTGAGAAAACTGGAATAAATGATCTCAAGTTTCCTTTTTTGCTCCAATTCTATGACCTAGCTGATTTTTTTCTCTGTTAAAAAAAAAAGATTCAATTTCAGGGGCAATCTTACTCTCTTTCAGTTTTGCTTTTTTTTCATAACTGCTATATATTTTATTTTCAACTACTAAGTTGTTGTAATACTAGACAGCCAGAAGAAAAGAGATTTTTTTTTTTACTCTTTGCTTGATGACTTAACTCCTCTCCTCATCTTTTCTATTTATCTTTACCTTTTCCAGACACTGATTATATGGCAAATAGTAACTGAAGTAGAGACGGCATGAGGAATTATGAGCAGAGATGGATGTAATGAGTGACCTAGGATATTCTTCTCCTTGTGAAATAGTTCATAGAGATTGACCTTGGTTTTCAGTAATCAGTATTGATCCTTTCCTTAACCTTAATTTTCTGTACTTCTTTTTATAAATACCTTATAACCAATCTTCATTTAATAAAATTAAAGTTTTTACTTGCTCATATGTCAAGATTATTTGTTATTTTACCTTGTATAGTATGTACAGTCAAGTAATCATCAACAATTTTGATACTGATTTAACTACATGTTTAATAACCAATTTTCAGTGTTAAAGGTTACTCACGATGATCATAATTAGCACACTCTTCAAATGCATGTATGTTTTGCTAATGGTAAAAATCTAAAACTTAATTCCAGATAATTTTGATGATGAGAAGTTTTAAATCACAGGAAGTAAGCGGAGAGGCCATTTAAATTTGTAGGCCAATACAGGTAGTCTTACACATACTTGGCACACAGCACTCAATTCTTTTTTGTTTGTTTGTTTATTCATTCATAAAAGAATAAAACTAATTCATCTTTATATAACACATTTGATTTTACATAGTACTTTTCTCATAACAATTATGTGAAGTAAGGGACATAATCATTATTTTCTTTTTGCATAAAATGAGCCTCAGAGAGGCTCCTGGATGATCTAGAAATGGAATTCATGATTCCAGAATTTCCAAATGAATTGACATATCTGGTCCAAAATATTTCACCCCATGCACATTTGTTTATATAATGGGAGTGCCCAAAGTGCTACAGATTAAAAAGGGATGTTTTTGTGTTCAACCACCTTATATGGGCAGGTAGTTAGTTGTATGAACCTTGAAAAGATATAAAACCTGATTTTCTGTCTTATCTTTGATATAATTACATAGGTATTGATGTTTTCTCAGCTGCATTTTAGGGGGCATTTGTATCTAGGACTCCCAGCCCCTTTATCATTCTGTTGTTATCTTACCCTCTTTTGCTCTCTTATGAAAAGATCTCAGAAAAATTAAATCCATGAAACATAGCCTTATTTCCTTGCTTAAAACACAAGTCAAACACTGGGCTTATTAACTTTAGGGTTTTGGAATTCAAATTAGCTTCATGTATCATTTACATGTATTCCACTGACAACCAATCATGAGATATTTTGACTACAAATCCCCTCCTCAATGTGAAATGATATGTAGTTTGAAATAAATCTGTTTGATTAGATATTTTGAAGGTAAAAACCAGAAAGTTTGAAGATGCGAAGGGTAGAAAGAGTAATTGCATAAGATTCCTTCACAAACCAGCTTCATCAGCTATCATGACCATGGACTTTCCCATCCCTAGCTCTTGTCAGTCAAAGGAATGCCATTTAAGTAAGACTCCATCAACCGAGGCATCTTCATATCAGAATTAGAATTAGAATCTAAGGATCAAATTAATGGAAATGAGGCTGGATTGACAGACAGAGTTCCTGGGTTAAAGTTTTAGCTGCATATATCCAACCTGCATGACCTTGGGGAAGGCATTCAAACTTGGAAGAGTTGCAGTTTCCTCATCTATACAATAAAAGAGCTAGACTAGATAATTTATAAGGTCCCCATTAACCTTAAAACTATGATCCCATGATCTTTCTCTCATCCTGTATCCTTGGTTTCTACTTCCTCCTAACTATACTTAGTACCTCTTTTGTCATATAACAAGAAAATATTCATTTCCTCTCTTTAATACCTGGGATTCAGAGGTTAAAAGTCCCTATTATCTCTCCCTAAATTTGCCCTCCTGTTTCTTCCTAGTTCCTATCGTTTGCTTTCCCTTTTCAATATGCTCCCTAGAATATCCAATTCTACTGTTCAAAACTTCCTCTCAAATACATCTAATATTCTGGAACTCACAGAAATTTGAGTATTATCCTGAAAAGACCTGATCACTTACCATGCACTCCATCATTAGCTGTTCCTTTTTATGTGTCCATATCTCAGCGTTCATACAAACTATACAGCAATAGAGGAAAGAATCACCACCCTCCTTCCCTCTCACAGCTACTTCCAGACCGCCCCTCTGTCACTGATAACTATCACTTAATTTTTCTATTTATGATGTGTGGTGAAGCAGATAGAGTTAGCCTTCATTTTTATACATGGTATCCTCAAAACCTCAGTGCAATTTTAAACCATTAATAAGTCTAATAGCTTAAAATTTCATTAAGACACTTTGGACATTGTATGTAATGCTTAAAAGTTTGTAAATCACTTCATATTTCTTATTTAATCATAGAAAATCGTCTGTGAGGTAAGTTCCATCTGCATTTTAGAGTTAAGGAAACTGACATTGAAACAGGTTAAATGACTTGTCCAGTGCTGAAGTCAGATCTTCCTAGATCTAAATCCAGTGTTCTTCCCACTATACAACCTAGCTACCATGCTCTGGTCAAATCAGACTCTCTGTTCCTCAGTTTCCTCTTCTTTAAAATGATGGAGGTAGATTTTAGTAAATTTCAGGTCCTTTTCCTTTCTCTAAATCTATGAACTCTTAAGAATATTTGATGGTGCTCTGATGTGCATGGGACAAGACAAGCAAATCCAGAATAGAACGCTATTTGGGACTTTGAAGGACAGTTTTTGCCAATGTGGTATAAACTTCACTTATAAACTCAAAGTAGACAAACAAGTTATCTAATTTTCCATGGTCATATCTCACTTCACGGTAATAAATAAATCAAAATGAATGTAGAATAGTAAAGCAGGATCACCAGAAATGAGATCCTATAGTCTACATTATGAAAAAAATGGATGATGGTAGAATTTCCAACAAATTGTCATCCACGTGGGTGCCCATAAACAAGGTAGTCAGAAAACAAATAGCATGCTTCAAAGAATTGTGGATCCACAATAGCAAAGGACATGGCTTGACTGGGGAGAACTGGGAAAGTATAGCAGCAAATAGAGCACGCTTATGAATGTCAATCAGAGGTAAGATGGACAAATGTAAGTAAAGGTATTAGGCTGACAGCACCCCAATCAACAGTCCAGCTTGGCATACGGTGGTTCTTGCAGCTGTAAGCCATAAGAGAGTCTTTGTGCATGCATGGGTGGTTATTTATTGGCCTTTCTGGTCAGGGACAGAAATGACTGTCAGCACTGACATTTGCATAGAGCTTGGGCATTAGGTTCTTATCAAGATAACTGGTTTTGCCCTACAAAATGTTTCATCAAAAACAATTGCTTCTAACTGGTATGTTATGTTCCCAGCCAAAATTGTTAATTAGCAGCTAATCATGATGACCCCTGGATTTATGCATGATTGACAGCTGAGCCTGTGTGTAAATGATGATTAAAGTGACAGATTGAAGACAAAAGACACCTCTGGTCCTGGATATTATAGATAAGATAGGTGTTAACTGAGCTCCAGGTCAGGTTAACACCCTGTCTTATCTTAACACCCTCTTTAACATTTTTTTTTAATGCCCTGTGGACAAGAATTGCCTACCTTTTTGACCAATAGAAGTAGTAAGATTGAAAAGTGTATGGAAGTTACCTTGCATTGAGTTGTTATAAGAAAGTGGGAAATTACTTGATGAATATCTAGAACAGGGGAGGTTTTACACACACACACACACACACACACACACACACACACACACACACACACACACACACACATACACATGCACATATACACACACACCCATATTATATATTGATTAGAAAATATCTAGACCAGAATATGCTCACAGCATATGCTTAAAAAGAGGTCTTAATCTCTTAATGAAGTTTTCTTAACTGACAGTCCAAAGATTAGCAGTAACCACAGTAATAAAGAGTCTACAAATGGTATCATAAAGTACATTCTTTGGAACCCCAAAGACTACTAACCAAGGAAGAAGATGGGGGTGGGGCAGTTCTACTTAATGTGAGGAAGAACTTTTCTAATGATTGGGATTCAAAAGAGGAATGATTGCTTTACCTTCTGAAGTAGTGAGTTTCCCATCATTGGAAGTGTTCAAGCAAGAAATTGGATGACCACCTGTGAAAGAGATTTTAAAGAGAATTCTTGGATAAGGTAAAATGTTGGATACATCATCTCAAAAGTGTTTTCCAACTCTTGAGTTATTTGTGAATTCAATCCAGGTTTAGAGTACAAATGAAAACACACACACACACACACACACACACACACACACACATACACCTTTCCTTCCAAAGTTTTCTTGGCTTTATTGTTTTCTTTGAAACTCCACTTTGCTTTTGTAGAAACTTTTGTGCTTCATACATTATGTTCACTTGCCTGTGTGAGTGTGTGCACACAGGCATCAACTACTTCTAAGTTCATTCCAGAATGTTTAAGGGATGGGAACGTTACTGTAATAAATGGTATCACTAAATGATAAGAGTAATACCTGACTACAGTCAACTTAGATCACAGGCTATTATAAAAAGATTAACACCTCGTTCATACAACAAAGACTAGTGTCAGTCATTAGGCAGTGATAGCAAACACTGTATCAAGGAAACATTTCTGGCCAATCCCAAGGTTATGACTGTGAAAAGAACACAATTTATTTTTTAAAAAAATAGAAATTTATAAATGGAACATGCAAAAACTTCAACATTCCATTCAAGAAAAGCATGAGGTAGGTGGGAAAAAAATTCTGGGAAATGCAATAATCCTTATAATATCAAGATATGGAAGCTATAAACAGTATAAAGACAGTACACAAGACTTCTGCCAAATGGGTAGCTTCTCTAGGATAGGATTTACTTCCTAAAAACTGCAGACCACTCTTGACAGTTTTTTCTATCGTTCTGACAATATGCCTTTTTAGAAAAAATCTTCTAGTTAAACACTTCCCAAGAAATTTACCAGATTTTAAAAACTGAATAAATTAAGGGTTTGTTAGTAACCCCAAATTCTGAATGGAGTGCCTAACCTGATCATTTTGACCAAATTGAACTGTTAATTCAGTTTGTCTATATGAAGGTTAAATAAATGTTCCATTCAGTGAGTATCATTGATCTTTATTCTCCTAAGAAGTTCTTTGGACAAACCTAGTTCTTAGTATAACCCAAGATCTATATCCTGCCTTGCTTCAGGTCAATTATACTAAGTGTGTAAGTGATTTAATTCCTAAAACTCCATTTGAGAAAAGTTCCTTTCTTGAATCCAGGTTGCTTTTTTTTTTTTTCATAATATTTGTGCAAGCTGTCTCTGATAAATATCCCCAGTGGAAAAAGTTGTGTAATATGTACCCATTAAATTATCTTTTTAACTGAATAAACATTTAATAAATTACTCCTTGAGGATATAAAGACAGTCTTTGTGTCAAAATACAAAATAGTTTCTGCCTTCAAGTAGCTTACCTTCTAAGTTAGTCACATATATTGATTTCATAAATGGAAAGTAAAAGATGATATTTTGATATAGTTCAAGTACAACATTTATTTTTGGTGAATTTGGACAAGGCCATGTTTATAGGATATGAAAACGACTGACCACTTCACTGAAACTATCAGATATTAAGCAACTGATTAATTCCTTTTAAATTAGTTTGGGGTGTTTCCATTTTTTTAAAGCACATTCTTACATTACAAGGAATAATACCACTAGGCTTGTGGGAGGTAAATGTGAAGGGTCATTAAATTTCAGAATTGCTTGTAAATGTTAAAGAATGGGTACTCCAAAAAGAAAGTTTCTTTGGTCTTCTTGATATTAGATATTAACCTATCCATACTGCAGAACTGTTTATAGTCACATTAAGAAAAAAAAATTGAAGGCCAGGACCAGCTGTTTAATCATTATTTTCACATTAGCACCTGTTGAATTAGTAGCATTAGCATCAGTTGACTCAGTCTGTGCATATTTCAGTGGATTTGCTCTTCCATCTGATTTTGCTTGCTAGAAGGGCTTTTGGACATTGAAACAATTTTAAACTGCTCACTCATTACTGGAGCTGTCTTATATTGTAAATGAATGAAATGAACTGGCAGGTGCCTATATATGATCTAAGGTCCGTTCCAACATGACTCACTTGAGATAAAAGCTGGAATGATTTGTTACATCCTCAGAACTTTGTAACACATGTGTTTGTGCGTATAAAAGCTTGATTCTTTGTGTTACCCCAGAGTTGTAAGTTTGTGGCCTAATATAGTTTAATAAGAGGAAATATTTTTGAAATCCTATATCCAGCTTTCAAATTTTTTTCAGTTGCAACAACTGAGAACATAGAAACATTGGAACACTCAAATTGACTTTTTGGTTTTGATTAAAGTTTAGGATTGTTACTAAAGAGTTCATTCTCAAAGTTCTTGTATTATGAGTGGTAGAGAAGTTATTTGGTAAGGGTAGCTAGCAAGGATTTTTTTTATTTGAATGTTTATTATAGTTCACAGATAAAATGAAAATTAGGATGTAGTTTTGCTAAAGGTATATGAATTTTGTATCTGTTTCTTGGGTGCCTTAGTTAAATTCTTTATCTCCCTAATCTCTCTTTGTCTGTCCCTCTGTCTCTGTTTCTCTCTCTGTCTCTCTGTCTCTCTCTCTCTCTCCCCCTTTCCTCTTCTATACATAATATGTATATAAGGAAGTAAAAAGGAAGTTGAATAATAGAACTTTTAAAGTATGAAACAAACTACAGTCTCCCTGGAATCAGGGAGTGTTTAATTTTGGTGCTTCTATCCTCAGCGCCTAGCACAGAGTTCAGTATCTCATAGTTATTTTAAAAATACAGTTTAAATTCAGCCACATAACCCTATGCAGTTAAGTATTACCAGTACCTTAATTTTACTGATGCAATTGAAGGTCAAAAAGGAAAACTCATTTGCCCAGGGTCAAATTCAGATCTTTCTTCCTGATTCCAAGTATAACACTCCACTGCAATATATTCTTCTCTAAGGTGACTACTTTTCTAATAATAAATAATAGTAATAATCTAACACTTATACAGTGCTCCTATGTGCAAGGCACTATTCTAAGCCCTCTACAGTCATTTGTTTCTCACAACAACCCTGGGAGGTCATTGATATTATCTCCATTTTCAGGAAACTGAGGCAAACAGAGTTTTAGTAACTTGCCCATGTCGTGTAGATGGGAAGCATCTGAAACCACATTTGAACTCGTATTTTCCTGACTCCAGGCACAGTTGAACCACATAGCTATTCCTGTTTTCTTTTTCTACAGTGATTATTATTTAACTCAGATACAAAGGGCAATAAAGCATTGCATGTTGTACATAAATGGGATGTGACGTATTACTCAGAATGACTTAAACACAAGAGGTATAAGGTATAATCAGAGAGTTGTATAACTGGAAAATTGAGAGAGATAACAGCTTACGTGACGCATTGGTATCTTATTTACTAGTTCCTGCCCTGCTGCCTTACAAACATCCCAAGTCTGCCACATCCTTCCAAAATCCTCACTGCATCCTACCATTCTTACTATTGTATTCTATATCTCCCCTTTCTCAGTCGAACTCATGGGAAAATCCTACCCTAAGTTCCTCCTCTTTCCCTTTGCGTTCTCACTTTCTTCCTGACTGCTTGCAGTCTGGCTTCTGATCTCATCACTTATCCAAAATGGGTGTATCCAAAGTTACTAATGAGTTCTTAATTGTCAGATAAAATGATCTCTTCTGAAACTTCATATGACTTGCTCTGTCTGCTGCATTTGACACTGTTGGATACTCTCTTCTCCTAGATATTTTTTTCTTCTGTGGGTCTTAATGACACTGCTCCTGCCTTGTTCTTTTACGACCTGGCTGCTCCTTCTCAGAGTCTTTGCTAATTCATCATATCACACCAACTAAATGGTAGTGTACCCTAAGGCTCTGTCTGGGGCCCTTTTTTTCACTTGATGAATTTATCAGCTCCCATGAGTTCAATTACCAGTTCTATGCAGATTATTCCCAGACCGACATATTTAGTGTCATCTCTCCCTTGAGAGTCTTGCATCCTGAATTGCCTACTACACATATCAAACTGGATGTCTCAATGTTTCAAATTCAACCTGTTCAAAGCAAAACTCATTATCTTTCCTACTAAACCCTACCCTCTTCCAAATATCTCTAATAATGTTAGGAGCACCATCATCCTTTTAATTACTCAGGTTCATAATCTAATTGTCATACTCAACTCCTTACTCTCAGTCCATATATCTAGTCACTTGCCAAATCTTATTTCTTTCATAATATCTCTTAAATATATCACCTCTTAGTTAAAGTCTTTGTTATCTCTTGCCTGGACAAGAGACTCTTATTTGGAATCCTTGCCTCAAGTGTCTTCCCACTCCAATCCATCCTTCATTCCACACTGCTGGCAAAATGATTTTCCTGAAGTGAAGATCTGATCATCCTATTCCTTTTTTCAATATACTCCAGTGACTGTATTATCTCTGGGATCTGGCATTTAAATCTTTTTTACAACCTAGC
This sequence comes from Notamacropus eugenii, assembly GCF_028372415.1. NCBI lineage: Eukaryota > Metazoa > Chordata > Mammalia > Diprotodontia > Macropodidae > Notamacropus > Notamacropus eugenii. The sequence continues at coordinate 159,090,987 of NC_092872.1, forward strand.
TACTTTCTACCTTTCCAGTCTCCTTATACATCAATTCCCTTGATTCACTCAGTTATGTAGACAAAGTGATGCTCTGTTATTTTTTCCATGCAGTGGTCCAGCACTTGTCTCTTTGGTTTTGGGCTGCTTGTCCCCAATGCCCAGAAGGCATTCCCACCTCATCTTAGCCTCTTAGAATTCCAGGTTTTCTTCAGAACTTATCTTAAGCACCATCTTCTACATGAAGCCTTTTCTTATCTCTATAGCTGTTAGTAGACTTCCCAAAACTTGCCTGTAATAATTTTGTATCTATTATGTATATATATATATATATATATGTATATATATATATATATATATATATATATATATATATATATATATCATGTTAAATTTTAATCTGTTTGAAGGCAATAAGTATTTCTCTTTTGTTCTTGAACCCCTGGAAATTAGCACAATTGTGCTTGGCATGTGATAAATGCTTGTTGATTGATTTATCCTCATGATGTTAAGAGACTTAGAAAGAGGGTCTTTAGCAAGTTTTGAGAGGCAGCATATATAATGGGGTGCTGAACCTGGAGTCAGAAGGACCTGAATTCAAATCTAGCCTCCAATGTGTACTCTGTGTGACCCATACAAGTCTTAACAGGAATCTCAGTTATCTAGTCAGTAAAATGAGAGAGGTAGACTTGATGACTTCCAAACTCCCTGTTAACTATAAATTCTATGATCTTACTATGCTCTGATAGTTAGATGTACCCATGAGGAAGATTGATAGGAAGACATCATTAAGAGTTTCTTACACAATAGGAGAAGGTATGGATGGAGTATAGTTTACACCACTAGAGAATGTCCTCCCATTGAGATTATAGCTCTGTTGAAATTGAGGCAGGGGAATAATCATTTGTATAATACCTACCATGGGCCAGGAATTGTGCTGTTTTTGAAGAAATATTATTTTATTTGATCCTTACAACAACTCTGAGAGGTAGGTACTATTATGGTTTCCCTTCTACAGCTGAAGAAAATGAGGCACACAAAGGTTAAGTGACTGACCTATGTAGGTACCTGAGGCCAGATCTGAATTCAGATCTTCCTGATTCCAGATTCAGCACTGTATATACTCTGCCACTTAGATGTCTCTGTAGATAGTATCACAGGCCTTGGTACTAAATTAATTTAAAAGACACATAGATTTTACTGAAATTCTTTATAATAAAATAAACTATTTGTCTTTAAATAGTATCCTGGCTTTTTCGGAATTAAAAAAAATCCATCTTGCTATGGCATTTAAAAGGAAATCTGTGACATCATGTCAGTGATAGATGAACATCTATTTTGCTTGGTTGCTGTGATTTTTGGCTCCATCCAACATCCAAACTGGCTATAAGTTTGTTGCTGTGCCATTTTATCTCTCTTTGTTAGAACAACTTAGTAGCATAAGAGAGAGTTTACATAGGCAGTTTTTTTTCCCTTTTACAAGCCATATGTCATTGATATACATTTGCCCCAAGTCTATATTTTTAGACCAGAGCTACAGATGGAGGAGGGAAGAAACAAATTCTGCCCACTAAGGTGTGTGTTCTTTCAGTAACATCTATAGATGAAGTAAATGAGATACCACCAGTAAATGCTTAGACTGACATGCACAACTCCTAAGCATATACCATTTTGGAAAATAACTGGTAGCTACAATGGCATGGAATTTGTGAACAAAAAATTTTAGCTGAGATTAAATTCCTCTAAGTTCAAATATTAAAAAGCTTCTAACTGCATTTACTCACATTTTTCCCTCTTCTACCTTTCTTGCCATTTACATTTTGAAAAAAAAAGTCAAGAAAAAATACTTTCGCCATTTGAAACAGTAGTCATGTTTCCAACAGTATCTTGTCTAAGAATAATGTCTTTTGTTTTTTCCAGGTTAGTAAAATGGTTAAACTAAGGGAATAGCTGGCTCTCTGGCATTGGCTTGGAGAGGGCTAGTCTGTTTTCTGAACATTCTAGGAGATCTTTCTGTCTTTGGGTGCTCCAGTTGATGGCTCCAGATATTTGCAATGTCTTGCCTCATTGTGGATGTAAACATCCTTGCTAGCCTTTTTCTGTTCATACTAAGCAAAGTACATAAAACCAGAGAAGAGAATAGACTCCTCAGATTAATGGTGATAATTATGTTGTACTATCCATTTCTGCTAGACTTCAAAATGAAATCCCCTTTTTACCCACTAGGGAACCTGATAAGTATTTGATTCATCTCGACTTTGCTCAGTTCCTAGATTCTGAACCTGGCCTGCTCCCTTGGATATTGCTTCCTATCTATCTACTTTACACAGCTCTCTATGGTTTGGAACTTGTCCCTCTTCTGTGAATTTACAGAATTCACAAAGCTTCCCATGCAGTGGTCAACCTAAACATGACCCCTCTGATCATCAAACAAAAACTCATCTAAATTCCTTTTCATCTAGACAGCCATATTCCTTATACTAAGGTATTTCCTCCAAGAACCAACATGACATAACATACACTGCCCCTTTCCTACTCCTTCTTTCTTGTTTCTATCTTCAGTATAACTTTTCTTGTTTGGGGTGTTGGGCTACTAATTTCCCAAGTTTATCTTAAACTCTGTGGAGAAATTAGAGCATAGTAACCTGGACATACAGCAGCTACCCAGTAAAACTTTTTTTCCCCATGAATCAAAGGTGCTTTAGCTACCTGTTATCCCAGGCAGGAGTCTAAGAGTGAGAAATTGTGTTTCTGCTTCTCTGAGAATGACACAGTAAGACAAGACACTAACTGATCCTCAGGTTGAAGCTTAGTAATCTACCTCAAAAGTCAGAGCTTCTAAATGAGTATACTGTGGTACCCTAGTTTTAGCTAGGAGTACTGCAAATTATATGGAACTAAATAAGAATCACCTGCTTAAGAATTTCTCCTGACTCTTTGGCAATGTGTGACAATTCCTTATGGAAGGAATTATTTGATGTCATGGAGAAAAAAAGTTTGAGAACAACGTTCATAAGTAAATGGGTAAAAGAAGTAAAACTTCTAACTGGGCCAGGATATCTGCAAACAGAATTTATGACCTCAAATTTCCTAGTGTGGTTATTACCTTTCTAGCCTTACCTCAGTATTCTCCTTCACCCTAACCTGTCTGGGCTACTCCTTATTCTCTGGGCATGTCTGACGTTTTTTTCTTCTACTTCCAAGTCTGTTCATTTCCTTCCCTCTTCCTGAAACATTCATTCCCCCATATTCAGCCATCAAATCTCAGCTAAAATCTCACTCCATTCACTCAGTTGGAAGGGATCTCTTGCTTCTCAATTCTCCAAACACTTTGTACTTCTAGTCAAATATCACATTCTTTTTATCATACCACCAATATGCTGCCTCTTCTGTATGTTTACTTGAGTACATGTTATATCTGTCCCATTTGCTTATAAACTAAGAAGAAAGACTTTTTTTTATTCTTCTTTCTCTCCCCTACCATGCTTGGCATTCAACAATTGTTTAAATGTATGTGATCTGGATTCCATTTAACTATTAATACAACTTTTTTTTTTTTTACTATAATAGAGGCAAGAATTTTAATGATTGGTAAAAGTTATTGAGGATACAATAGGGACATATACTCTTAGTAATTTCATCTTCCTTCCATTTTAGAGTGGAAAATATCTTTCAAAAAAGTGGGGTGTGGATGATATGCTAAATTAGCTAAGATATGCTGATATGCTAATAAGCACAACATTACTAGTGTTAGTTGATAATACAGATATATTACAAAATATTATTATTTAAAACAAGCTATCCATGTAGCACTTCAGAAACATCCAAGACTCTCTTTCTTTTTGGCACTAATAGCTTTTAGTCTTTCATCCAAGGTTAATTTTCTAAAAGAGGAAATATTGTTGCTTCAAGTTCCTATCATGCTTTTCATAAAATTCTATGGCTTCTTATTTTCTAGGTACAGCTCACTTACACTGTTTATCTTTATATATTCAACTTTTGAAATTATGGCTGAGTTAGATATAGAGGAATTATTTCATGAAAAACCAGCTTGATTTTCAGTGAAATTTTGCTCCTTCCTGAAATCTGTTACTATAGGTATTTTCTGTCTTTGATCTGTTCATTCTGGTGGAGTAAAATATTTAAAAAAACAATCCAGGTGTGGAAACTACATCATTTCAATGAAGATGTATAGCTAGAAAAGATAACTTATACCTTACCCTCTTCAATAGTACTGGTTTCTAGTTTTTATTTTGTGAGCTTTACCAGTAAATTCAAATCCACTTCTGAGATGGAATTAGAAATGAAAATTTAAGGATCTGGCTGTAATTAGAGCTGTATCTGTAAAGTTGTATCTACCTTTTAAACTGTCACACAAAGAGCTTCCTTTGAAAACAACTTTATAAATGAAGATATTTTGTTAGTGGTGTTGGTGTTGTTTGTTTGTTTTGTTATCTTTTTCCATACCTTTTAGATGAGTGACATAGAACTGGAGTTGTTAAACTTTTTCTGTAAGGGACCAGATAGTAAAATTTTTAAGCTTTTCAAAATGAGAGGTCAGCAAAATCAAGGAACTTGTATATGTACTTATATAATGAAAGAAAACAAATTTATACAAATTTTTGTTGATGAAATTCAAAACATAATAACATTTTCATAATGTAGGTTTAGTTATGAGAAGAAAGGTATTCACTTCTTGGATGGATTATATTACACTTAACTGAGGTTTAAAATTAGTGCTATCATAAAATTAATCAAAATATTCATCTGTTAATCCTGATCTCTAAAGAGATTTTTGTGTATTTCATCTTTTAAAATATCTTTTCACACAGATACTGATATCAGTCCATGAGTATATAATCTAAACTGAATATATTAATTGCTTGGAAGACATTTATAGAATTTCATTAGATTCTTCCCTTCATATTTGTCTTTTAGCCTATCATATTGTATAGTAATCACTTTTGATTGAAGTTCTTCAGTGGAACAGTTGGATTTTAGAGTGCAAAAATTTAATTTTCATTTGCATTAAGATAAAAAAGCTGCTGGAACTGTAGTTTGAGTTCAAGAAATATATCTCTGAATTTGTGTGGGAATGGAGATGTCACTTCTTGTTTTAACTTTGAAAACAAGGGAAGTTTAGAAAACAGTTAGACATTACTTGTGATTCAAACAACATTAGATGTTGCTGAATTTACTTTACTGCAGTATAAGTTTCATATTTAAGAACTGTTTTGCTTTGTTATTTTAGGTTGCATTCATTAAAAAATATTGTCATCGGAAAAAAAACCCCAAAAGCAAACTAATTTCCAAAGCCATTCAGTATCTGATAAAAGTAGTTGAAGACACTTCTCATTCAGAAAAATTTTAATCTTGACCCTGAGCTCAAAAGAAAAAAAGCCTTAATTTTTTTCTTCTTTTCTTGTTTTAACATGATGGACATGCACTAGCAATAACAATAATAATGAAAAGTTATGATATGGCAATACACAGGATAAGCTCTTTAGTTATAACTGCATCACTGTGATTTGTAAACCAGCAGTGCAAAGATATGAGAGTGTTTAATATGTCTGTCACAATAACTCAACTGAGCTACAGTAGTTCAAAAGCAAGCAGAGACCATATGTAAATGAAAGAGCATGGCTATTTTTGAATAAATTTTACTTTGGGATAGTGAAAATTGAATTTCATTTAATTTTCACATCACAACATATCATTCTTTTTTTGATTCTTAAACCATTCTCAGCCTGTGAGCTAACAGGTGGGGAGCCAGATCCGTAGTTTACTTACACCTGATGTAGGGAACACACAGTGAAACACTCAATACCAATGTAAATAAACAGCTGTTCTTCAAATTATATATTAAGAGAGCCCACTATCCTCGCTACTATTGTTCAGTATCTCTCCTTCATTTCATAGTTAAATTCCTTGAGAAAAAACATCTATACTCAGTATTTTTACTTTCATTCACTACTAAACTCTCTGAAATTTGACTTGTGACCTCATCAAAAATGCCCTTTCTAAAATCATGTCTGAAATTGCCAAATCTAATGACTTTTCCCAAAATTTGACTTTCTGGACCTCTCTGAAGCATTTGACACAATAGATTAGCCTCTTCTCTTGGATATTCTCTCCTTTCTCAGTTTTCATGAGACTGATCTCTCCTGGTTTTCCTCCTATTTCTCTGACCACTTCTAAATCTCTTTCACTGGTTCTTCATTTGTTTCACTTACGCTAACTGTGGGTGTCTCCTAGGGATGTGCTGGTAAATATTCAGCAATCAGCTTTAAGAAATAAAAATGTACACTTTTAAGGTTAAATCTCTTTACTAACATTTTCTCCATCATTTTCTTAAGTTTATACAACCAACAAAAACAATAAATCTATCTTGATTTATAACATCTGACTGATTTCTGAAGAGCAAATGATCACACTGAAAATGCAATAATAGGTTCTCATAAGCAAGTACAACCTTCCTCTAACACACCCCTTTGGGTGGCTTTGTCCTACCTAGTCTCTATTATCTTTTTGCTCTATATTACTTAACTTGGCAATTTGATTAGCTCTTGATGGGCTCCATTATCATCTTTATATGGATGACTCTCAGATTTATATATTTAGCCCTAGACTCTTCTGAGTTCAGTCACACATCACCAATTGCCATCAAAGAGGAAGCCTTATAGTTATCTTAACCTCAACATGGCCAAACATCTTCTCCCCAAAATTTCCCCTCTAGTGAATTTCCTCTTTACTGTTGAGGGAGCACATACCCTTCCAGTTATCCAGGCCTACAAACCTGGGATTCTCCTCTACTCCTAACTCTCACTTTTCCCAAGTAATCAATTATTTGCCATATCTTTTTTGCCTTTAAAATATTTTGCACACACACACACATACACATACATACACACATATACATATGCATACACACATATACATATAGATATACATACATACATATACACATATATATATATATATATACACATACACATATACATATTTTTTTCCCTTAGGTATACAATCACCATCCTAGTTCAGGATCTCTCACCTGCATCATTCCATTAGCCTTCCAATTGATCTCCCTGCCCTCAAGTCTCTCTCCACTCCATTCTAGCATCTATTTAGGAATCGATGATTTTTTTCTAAAGCATAGTACATAACCTCAGTGAGCTCTAGTGGCTCTTTATTACTTTTTGGATCAAATATAAGCTTCTTTGTTATTTAGAGCTTTTGATAATTTGTCCCCTTCCTACCTTTCCGTTCTTCTTACTCTATGATCCAGCTACAATGAAATTCCATGAACACGACAATTTGTGTCCCATCCCTTTGCCATCGCTTTGGTTGTACCCTATGTCTCTTCATTTCTTTGCCTTGAGTTCTCTGGCTTCTGGTCAAATCATATCCCTTTACAGGAGGCCTTCCTCAGGCCCTTCAGCTATAGATGTCATGTCCTCTCAGATTTCTTTATAGTGTGTGTGTGTGTGTGTGTGTGTGTGTGTGTGTGTGTGAGACAAACCTAGCCATTTACATAGCAGCTATGTGGCAAAAGTGGCCAGCATGCATTGGGTCTGGAGTCAGGAAGAGCTGAGTTCAGCCTCGCATATGTACCAACTGTAGGAACCTAGGCAAATTACTTAACTTCTATTTGCCTCAGTTTCCTTATTTACAAAGTAAGGATAATAACAGCACCTGTTATGATAAATGAGATACCAATAATAAAGCACTTAGCAGAATGCTGGGAACATGTTAAATGCTACATAAATATTAGCTATCACTGTCATCGCAGTGCAGCTAAGTGTCTCAGCGGGCCTGGGGTCAGGAACAGCTGAGTTTAAATCTGGCCTCTGACACTTCCGAGCTGTGGGACCCTAGGTGAGTCACTTCACCCTGTTTGCCTCAGTTTCCTCATTTGTAGAAACAACAACATGATTGTTATATGCTGTCTCCCCTATTTGAATGTAAACTCTTTGAGAGTAAGGACCACTTTTACCTTCCTTTGTAAATGTGATGCTTATAGTAAGTAAATAATTGTTGATAGTCATTTCAGTTATGTCTGACTCTTTGTGACCTCACTTGGGGTTTTCTTTGCAAATATACTGAAGTAGTTTGCCATTTCCTTCTCCAGCTCATTTTATAGATGAGGAGAATGACGTAAACGGTATGAAGTGACTTCTTTTAGGGTCACACTGCTGGTAAGTGTCTGAGGCCAGATTTAAACTCAGGTCTTCCTGACTCTTGGTCCCATGCTCTATCTACTGTGCCACGTACCTCCCCTAAGTATGTAAGGAAGCTGAGTAAATGTTTGTTGACTGACTAGAGAGTTACCTGGGATATTGAGAGGTGAAGGGACTTGTCTGTGCTCACATGCCAGTACTTGTCCGAGGCAAGACTTGACCCCAGATTATCTTGACTCTAAGGCCAGCTCAATATAGTCTACGCTATGATGCCTTCTGAGTATTGCTACCAAAAGTGGTAAAAATAACTGCTTGAAATCACTGTCATTTAATAGTAGATAAAGTTTTTCCCCTATAACTATCTAATGTAGCACATGTAGTAGGGTTCTTTTTCCCTTACCATTATACAGTATTCCAGTCATTCCTAGTTACAGTTAACCTTGTGGAAACTTGTGGGAGAAAGGAATATGGAGGCTAAGTGGGGAAAGGGCTGATTATCCCTTGGAGCTGAGAATATACCTTAAAAAAAGTCCTCTTACCTAGAAGTTGGAAAGAAAAAGAAGAAAGAATAACTTCGTCTCTTTTGTAATCCATTAAGTCATCAGCTCTTCTGGCTCTATATCTAAGGTGACTCCTCTCCATCTTTCATTGTAAGTCCCTTATCAATGACTTGATATACATGACTAGGACCTCTCTCTCTCTTCTCTTGCCACCTCCCCAAATTTGTGCATGGTTTCCTACAAATGGTGACTAGGCATATTCTATTTGGCAGTTTACAAATATCATCTTATTTGGTCCTCACAACCACCTTGTGAAGTAGGTACTTTTATCATACCAATTTTACAGACGAGGAAACTGAGGCAAATAGAAATTTGTTTTTCAAATGACTTTCCCAGGATCACACAGAGAGTAAGAATTTGAGTAAAGACTCAGAGTACATATCTGGTACTTCATCCACTTTAACAGTTGTCTGCAAAGCCTCAGGGACCACCGCATCACTCAGGAGTGTGTGATCAACTATTTGATTGGCAAGAAGATAAGTCTCATCCCATTCTCCCTACAAAAGATAACTTCAAAATAATACATACTTACTGATTAGTCTTCAACACTCCACCCCACTCTATCTTATCACTTCCCATCCTGTCCTGGAAAAAGCTCCCAAGCTTTCATCCTCTGTGTTGTAATTGATCTACCCAGGGCAGTTAGAACTTAAGTCCAACCTACCCACCCACAGAAGTGGCTAGGCAGGTTCTGTTGTTCAGAGGGTGGGGCAGTCTTTGTGCTTCAAGGGAGTGACCAACAAGAAGTCATTTTCATTTTTCATTTTGGTAAGAAGGAAGGCAAAGAGGACCAAAGGAAGGAAAGAAGTTAATGTTTGGCTTTTAAAGCCTTTCCCAATCAAGCCCCAACCTATCTTGACCCAATATAACACAGCATCCATAAATCTTCATTCTATGGTACAGTTAAACCTGATTTTCGCTCTTCCTCACATGCATGCAAAAACATAATTGAATATCTAAAAGTGAAGAGGAAGTAAAGATACAATGCCATCCACTAAATAATAGGAATGGATTTATAGTGGAAGACTTTCTGCCAAGTTGAAATCAAAGACAATTCACTTTTACTTATTCTTACAATGTGTTTAAGTGTATACATGCAGAAAAACAAGACTCACTGAAAAGCTATTGTATTAACTAACTTATGTCTTATTATTTGATTTTTTTTGTATTTTTCAAATAATTATCTAATAAAAATCTGCTTGCTTGGCTACCTACATCAATAAATTAACTGAATAATTCATTACTAACTCAGTTAATTATTTAGTTTAGTTTACTCTATCCCTACCCCAGGGGATTTTTTATTTTTTATTTTTGCAAGTAATGAACAATAACATTGTTCTCAGGAGAAAAAAAAAGGTTTTGTTGGATAGTTAAGAAATAAAATGGGAGGCAAAATGGTATAGTGGATGGAGAATTGGCTTTTGAGCCAGGAAGACCTGGGTTGAAGTCCTGACTGCAAGACTGGACAACTTCCCGGTATCCCAGACTACTCTAATACTATACATTTCAGAGTGAATGGTGACCTACATAGGTAGAAGAAATTTTCTAATCCAAGAATACCCAAAACCAGTGAATTCACTTATCCAACTCTTGTCGTCTGTATTGGAGGGATGTGCTACATGGTTTTTTTTTTTTCCTAAGTAGTAGTACAGGATCAAAAAAAATTAAGAGACCTACTTACAATTTATAACTTTTACTTAAAGTACATGGGAAACACATTACCACTGAAGAAATTAGTCACTAATTTAGGAATACTCCCAGATTAAGATAAATAGTTTATTCAATAATCGATTCATGGATGCTCAATCAAGATTAATGGATACCTGTGGCAACTGGTAGCATGGGGCCTGGAATCACAAGACCTGAGTTCAAATTTAGCTTTACACATTTACTAGCTGTGTGATCCTGGACAAGCCACTTAACCTCTGTTTGCTTCAGTTTTTTCAAATGAAAAATGGAGATAATAATAGTACCTAACTTTTAAGGCTATTGTTGTGAGGATCATATGAGATAATATTTGTAAAAAATTACTTACTACTGTGCCTTCTTTCCTTGATCTGTTTGTATAATATTTCTATACCTTGACCATAACCTCAATGAAACATGCATTAAAGTACAAATCTAAACTTTACACATAAGATACAAACAGGAATGGTTTCAGATTTAATATTTTTAATGTCATACATGTACTTCCAAATGCTTTTTCCTTAAGTATATGTAAAATAGCTAGCATTCTTCCTTTTCCTCTTTAGGAGGTGGATTAGTACCACCTGTCTCAGCTACATATTCACTTGATTCAGCAGGAAAAATGGTATTAGGAAGGGAAAGCTTCTTTGAATGAAGTATTTTAAGATTATTCTTTTGGTTGCTAAACTGCTACCTTTGTATTCAAAAGTGATGAGTTGCTTTGTTGGCAAAGAGACAGGAACATCCTAAAAGGTGTCAGGTTAAAAGAGGAGGGTTGAAAAATACTTGAGCAAAAAATGAAAGGGGTTAGGCACTGTGGTTATTTCTTACATCTCTTTCCTCTCTGTAATAGGGCAGCTAAGTAGAAGATTGTGATCTGCCCCTCTTTAATCAATATGAACTTGGCCATTTTGGCTCTTGGTCCCCTAGGTTCTTTGCCATACTATCTGGTTGCTCGGATGACTTTGCATATATGAAAAGGAAGGCGTATCGAGTAGTCGTGCAGAGAATGGACTGTGTGAGCCAGGATTCTGGCAACCTTTTCTTGACTTAAATGTTTATCACTGGTGTTATCTTAGGCAAGTCATTTAACCTTTTTCTGCAGGTAGCTCTTTTGTGAAATGGGGATAATGGTATCCTCTCACAGGAGTGTTGGGAAGATTAATGAGTTAATGTTTTGTGAAGTGCTCCAAGATTCTTTGCTGAAAGGTACTACATAATAATTACAATAAAGCTTTGTTCTGACTTAGTGCCTTCCTTCCAAGAAGCTCAAAATGCTTTTCAAAAATTATTTCATCAATCCTCACAACATCCCTTTGAGGCAGGTGGCAATTACTACTCCTTACTCCTTTTTCCTAAATCAGGAAACTGGGACAGTGAGGTGAAAAGACTTACCCAGGGTCAGATAGTAGGTCAGTGATGAAGGGGACATGTGATTCCTGGACTTCCGTGCCCTTGGTCATGATTGATTCTTAGGCCATATTGCCACTCAACTATCTTGATGAGCTGTAGTTCTAATTTTATTTTTAAAATATTGCATAAAGTGCTTCAAGAAAACAGCTGTAACAATGCTCTTTTATGGGCAGATTGTTTTCTCATTTAGTGCAGCACACAAATGCCTTTAAAAAATACACTACAAAAAACAAATCATCCAGAATACAGCTTTTTAATAATGGTACAGTGAGCAACTGTCACTCTTCCTTCTGAAATCCATCAGGCAAAATGGTTAAGTCTACATCAATTACTTATTATAATAGAAATAGAGTCTTTGTAAAACTATTTGTTAACTATCTTTTCAAATTACATACAAGAGAATGAGTTTCAATGCAGTGAGTGTTCATTTTTATTTCACACGATAAATTATTTTGTGGTTAGGTATATTTATTTTTATTTTCACACAAAATACACCCTTATAACCATATATTCAGTTTTTAAGAGGCTTTTCTTAATCTCTTGTAATTTTTCTCCTTGTCAAAAAAACTTTTATAAGTTTCAAACAGTGAGAAGCCTCAGTGGAACTGCTTTGCTTTAATCAGAGGATCTCAAAATGTTTTACAAAACATTATTGGACATCTGCTCAGCCCTGCTTTGGGAGATGGGCTAGGTGGGGGTGTTTTTGTTATTTTGTTTTCGCTTTGTTTGTTTTCTGAGTACTGTATACTAGACTACTCTGCCTAAGATTTGACTTATCCTCATGTAGAAAGTTTGTAACAGAAGTAAAATACAGAAATTCAGTTTCATCCACGCTGTGAAATTGCCAGCACATAGTACATTATTCTATATCCTCTGGGTACTCCATAAATACGCAACTGACTGACTTTACTGGAAATGCCTTTAGAAGATATGTCATTATTCAGGCAACCCTTTCTCCACAAGGAAATTGATCTCTATCTTTAATTGTCAAGAGTCCTGCTCTTATGCTTTTCCTAAGTAAGACACTTTATTCTGTCCTTGAATAGTGCAATCACTGTTTTTCATTTAATGAACAAGCATTTATTTAGTGCTTGAAAATCACAGTAATTTATTCCTCCTAGCATCCCGGGAAGACCCACTGGAATTCTCACTCCCACTTTATAAGTGAAGAAAATAAAACACTGAAAGACAAAGACTCATCTCCCAAGATTGCTTTCAGTTTGCCTTCCTCTTGACCCAGAGAAGATTATCTAAAGCCAACTATAATCCAACGACAGTCCTACATGAACTGGCTTTGGTCTATTGCAAATTTTTACCAGACAGCAAAACTTTTACTGTCAAGTGTATGAGTTCTTAAAGCTGGTAAATTTTAAGAAAATTGACTCTACAGACAAGCAAATTATACCCCATCTCCATGTGTGGTTAATGTGAAAAGGCTCCATCTCCTAATTTCCTGAGTGGAAGGTAAAGGAGATCATTTGGGTCTGTGCATCCCTCAGCCCTTGAGCCTGCTGAAGACTTTTTTTTTAAAGTAATGTGATACAATTTTTTTTAGTATGTTTCCATTCAGCAGCACTGGTCTCCTGACTGCTCCAGGAACAAGACACTTCATCCCTTGATTCCAGGCATTATTTTTCTGTTCATCCTGTGCCTGGAATCATTTTCCACCTCTGCTCCAACTGCTGACTATATTGCCTTCCTTTAAGTACCAACTAAAATTCCACCTTTTACAGGAAGTCTTCTTCAATTCCAGTGTCTTTCCTCTGCCAATTATATTTTATTTTTCCAGTAGCTTGCTTCATATTTATTTGTTTGCTTATTACCCATCCCCAAATCCCTTTTAAATTGTAAGCTCCTTAAGGCCAGGGATCATCTTTTGTCTCTTTTTTATCTCCAGCCCTTAGCACAAAGCACGTGCTTAATAAACATTTATTAATTGATTGAATTATTGTAGGTTATTTTTAATTTAAGGATCCATTCAGCATATTCTCAGAGTACATATATTAACTTGGTTTTCTTTTCCAAAGGGTTCATTGTGACTGACCACCTTAAAAGAAAAGGTAAGATTTTGTCTGGAATTATAATACCTGTTATGATAAATTTGGGTCCATTGTTTGGCCTGGATCTAAGAAGCTGTTCTGAAAATATTAAAAGAAATTTGTTTTTTTTCTGGCTCTGCAGCTTTATGTAGCAGCTATGTTTTTAATTCCAAGGGGAAAAAAATGAGCGAGAAAGAACATCAAAAATCATGTGGATGATCTCCAGTTTTATTAGTATTACTCATACTTTGATACATACATACTTTGAAAAGAGGCATTGAAGGAAAAAAGGATGGAGGGCTGTCTTCAGGAAGGATGACTTGGGTTTAAGTCCCATCTCTGACACATACTGGCTGTGAACCTCTATTGATGCTCCAAGTATCACTCAGAGAATAAACTGCAAAACATTTGTTTATCTGCATTGAGTTTAGAATTCTCTATACCAGTGGTGTCAGCCTCAGTAAAAATGGGACCCAATAAACCTACATCATGATTATTGCAGATTCTATTTTGACTTAAAACGTAGCACTTTATATATATATTTTTTCCTTTTTAAAAAATTAATATATTAAATTAATTAATTTAGTAATATGTTAATTAATATATTAAAACATTAAAATCAGATAGGAACTATATTTTAATTTTTTTCAGGCTGCAGGAGGAAGTGTTCTGGGTTACATGCTTGACTTGCATGTTTGACACTTCTGCCCTCCACCAGTGAAATCTTAGGTTTAGAACCTACGCTTTGAATCAACATGGTTTTTAATCTCTTCAATGATGAAATCCCAACCCATTGAGGTTGGCCAAGCCTGTCCTGTAAGTTCATTACAGAGGGGGATGGGATCTTAGTATCATAGCTCTAGAGCTGAAGAGTGACCTCAGGAGTCATCTAGTCCAATGTCCTCATTTTAGACCTGAAAAAGCCGAGGCCCAAAGTTAAGTGATTTGTTCAAAGTCATGCAGGTTGTAAATCTCAGTCAAGATTTGGATGCAGGCCTTCTCAATTGGGAACCAGTGCTCTCTGCATCGAATCATGCTGCCTCCAGTCAATATAATGGGAAATTTCATGTAGGTCCTCTGACATTGAATGGATACCAGTGGAGCATATGTTCACTGATTCTTCCTCATTCTTGCTACAACTAGACTATCTTTTTATCCAGTTATATCTTCTTTTATAATGTTTAATGTGGTTCTTATCCTCCTCAATTCCTCTGCATGAAAATTTTGCAGATACTTTTCATAAAATTAATGTATCTATCTTAAAATATAATTATGTAGATAACTTTTATTTCAGTGATAAATGAATGAAAAATAAATAACACTTTTCATCTAGTGAAGAATTAAGTATAGTATTCCATAAATAGCAAACATTTACAACTTTAAATTTTACATAAAGTTAGTAGGCTTCTACATAAATTTTTATGAGTGTTTGGACAAAGGGAACAGAATTTATTTTGAAATAGGAGTGGATCATAGAATTTAGAGTTTGCAAGAGATTTTAGGGATGTTTCTTCATTTTACAGATGAGAAAACAGACCCAGGGAACTGAAAGATTTTCCTAAAGTCAGGTACTAACAGAGCCAGAATTTGAACACAGGCCTTCTAATACCTGATCCATGCTCTCTAAACACTTTCTCTTGATGCTGCTGGTGGTAGTAGTGGGGAAATCTCATTTTTGTTAGTTTTTAGTAGAGAACATTTTATAAACACAGCAAGGGCAACATTAAAAATGACTGATAACACCACCTTAAATCCTGGAATATTCCACACAGCTTAATTACTTTTCCAAAGAATTCTTATTCCAATTTATAATTTTCTTTAGAAGGTGCAAAGGTAGATGAGAGTATAGAGATTCTAATTGTATATGAAATCAGATAGAGAACACTATATTTTATCTGGAGTTCATGTAAGGTTCTAAATGGTTGCCTTAGAAATTGTAAACAGAAGTAATCACCCAGTATTTGCAACTGGAATCTCTTAGAATTCATTTTTGAGCATCCCAAGTCCTGAGGAAGCCCTGAGTATAATCTAATTATTATACTTTAATCCAAAGTGTTTTTTTCCCATGAATTTTATTCCATTATTCCAAGTTATATCTTCTTTTACATTAAAATAATTCCTTACCCTCTCTGCCAACTGTATTCCTTGAAGGTTTTTTATAATCATGCCCATCCACAATAGCTATGATTTAACCACATTACATATATACATAGATCCTTTAATCTTTCCTTATACTTCAATATCTCTATTTCCCTTATCCTTTTTGTTGTCTGTGTGTACACCCACTTTAATCTGTCCCCATCATTTTGGTACCAAGACAATCAACATTCTAATGTGTTATTTTAGGTTTGGACTTATCAGTTATGGAGCAAACTGCTTTCATCCCAGTTACAGCTCTTTCTAAGATGGGCCAGTGAGGTGTTGTTCTAGGGTGCTAAAATTGAGGTCATTGATAGAAAGCATTGTACTTTGGCAGAAAGAAACAACTGAATTTAGCATCTATTAACAAGAAAAATTAATTTAAACAGGAAGCTAAATCTGGCCCTTTTTTTGACCAGGACACAGAGGATTCCTCATTCCCCTCACCTGTGGCTATATACCAGGTGATCTCTCTAGCCTGACCCCTGACCCAGCCTTTCTCCCTCTCAGAGAAGAAATCTCCTCAGCAGTACTTACAGGTTGGTGTCCCTGTGTCCTTCTCTTTCCCCACTCCCACAAGGCCATTCCAGGGTTTCTCCTAGTGCTTGATTTCTAAGGTAGTCCTCCCTCCTCTACCCTCCCTTTATCTCAACTTACTTTTTCTTAAAATGATCATTGGAAAGTAAGTTTGTGCTGCTTTCTCTGCAATTGTTTTGTGATGTTCTTTCTTATGAGAGATGGCTCTCTGGTCTAGAGGGTGGGGAAAGATACTTGGGGAGTGTTAAAGAGTGCAAAAAAAAATCATATTGGAGAGGATTCTGGGAAGATAGAGGAGTAGGTCAGAATATTTCAAGCTCTTAAATTTTTTCTTCACAAAAGAGATAAAATAGGACCTCTAGGTGAAAACGGAGTCATGAAAACAAATATGGGCAGAGATAAAATAGAGATCCTCTTGGGACAATCAGAGAAGATAGGAAGGAAAATCCCTGCACTAGATTTCCTCCTGGTGAAGAGGAAACATCTCCAGGCTAGGGTCAGGCAAGCTGCTGAAACAACAGCTGGATCAGAAGGCTGCCTCAGCCTAGCAACGGAACTTTTACCCCAGGGACAGTGAGGGGAGGAGGGCATCTGTCTTGGGGAAGATCTGGGAAACCTCTGCTAGTAAAGAACGCTAGACTGAGCTGTGCTGTGGAGAGCAGCCTGGGGTGAGAAGGAACCAGCCCATGCCCAGTGAGAGCAGAAGGAGTGGGGCTGGGACACAGCTGGCTGGTGGCACTTACCGGAGTTTGGAGGTCTTGGTTTGAGTTCAGGTTTAGAGGGGAGACCTGAAGAGAATGAGAGGCCAGAGGCACCACCCCCATGCCCCAAGACTATAGAGGTGATTATAAAAACTAAGTTATTGCCACAAAAAAAATGCACATGTAAAGGAGAAAGAATCTAACCATAGAGAGCTACTATGGAAATAGAGAAGACCTGAGTTCATCTTCAGAGGAGGATACCAAGGCAAAGAAACCCTCTTCTACCCCAAAGAGTAACATTAAATGTTCACCTGCCCAAAAAAATTCATTGAAGAACTTTAAAAATCAAATGAGAGAAACTGAGGAAAAATTAAAAAGAAAAATAAAAGGAATGCAAGAAAAACAAGAAGATTATGACAAGAAAGTCAACCAGTTAGAAAAGGAGATCCAGAATCTTAAGGAAGAAAATGACTCCTTGGAAATCAGAATTGGGCAAGGGGAAGTTAGCAAAGTTTTAAGAGATGAAAAAAATTTAAAAAAACAAAATATAAAGAATGAAAAAATAGAAGAGAAACATCTCATAAGAAAAACAAGAGGTTAGGAAGAGAAAACTTAAGAATAATTGGACTACCTGAAAGTTCTGATAAAAAATAGACTCTTGATACAATCATACAGGAAATAATTAAAGAAGATTGTCCTGAAGCATTAGAACAAGAGCGGAAAGTAGAATTAGAAAAAAATCTACCAATCACCACCTGAAAGAGATCTTACAAAGAAAACCCACAGGAATGTTATAGCTAAATACCAAAACACCCAAATCAAGGACAAAATATTATAAACAACAAGAAAAAAACCAATTTACATATGATGGTTCCACAACTGGAATCACGTAAAACCTAGCTATGGTGACACTAAAATATCGCAGGTCTTGGAATACTATATATATATCAAAGAGCAAAAGAACTGAGCCTCTGGCCAAAAATATCATACCCAGCAAAGCTAAACATAATTTTGAATGGAAGAAAAAATGGACAGTTGATCAAATGTCAGACTTTCAGGGCTCTGTTAAAAAAAAAAATAACCTTGAACTCAATAGAAGATATGACATACAAGAGCCAGGAGAAATATAAAGTACATACCAATGACCAATTGCAAGGGACTCAATGAGAACAGAATGTTTACCTCTTAGGTATGGGAAATATAAGACCTATTTCTAAGATTGTTACTAGTAATTAGGTAGCTCATAAGAAAGATTGGGGTAGACCTGAATATGATATAACTTTAAAAAGTAAAACTATTCAGGAAGAGCTAAAAGAGTAATTATCCTATACAAATAAGTACAAGAGAAAGAACCAATAGAGAGAAATTAGATGGAGGAGGAGGGGTATTTATTAGTCCTAGAAACCTACTTTTTTGGGGAAAGGGTTTAAGAGGGGAAAATACCTAGAAGAGTATAAAAGTCTTCTAAATTTAAGAAGAAAACTCTAAAGGGATAGGGAGGGGGGAGAGAATAAAGGAGGGATCTTTAGAGGGGAGGGTGATGGAAGAGGTTAAAAGGGGTATAGGAGGGTGTTTATATTTAGGGGAATAGGAGGATAAGGGAGGGAACTTTAGAAGGAAGGGGGGAGGAACAGGTCAAAGGGGTGTACAAAAGAGAATTTGATTTAGGGGAACGGGAGGGTAAGGGAAGAATCTCTGAGGGAATGTATATGTTTATATATGTATGTAAGTATATGTATATGTGTAAGTACGTATCAATACTTATATATAAATATATCCATGCTCAATTGTAGCATTGGGATCATGGGTAGGAGGGATGAAGAGGGTAAAAGAAATAAAGTAAAAAGTGTACAGCAGAGAGCAAAAGAAAGCCTACAAGGAAACAAAGAAAAAATGGACAAATTTCAACTTAATCCACAGTATTTAACATATAGACTTTTTTGAAATGATAAGTTATTGCTATATGTTTTGAATTCTCTCCTATATTCTGTTGTGCACACGACATGTTTTGTTCCTTTTCTTATTTTATGTTTAAGTTTATAATGTTTTTTTTTCTTATTATGTATTTAAGTTTTAGTGTTTAAAATAAAAAAAATTTCAAAGACGTCGTATCAATAAAAATAACAAATATATAGCCAAGAAGCATAAATTAAAAGAATGAAAATAGGACAAAGAGGGTTTGGCGTACAGGAGACTGAAATTTGTTTATTTTGTTGCTTATTCAGTGAATTTTGGTAAGGAGTGAGGTAGGAGTTAGGGGTGGGAGGGATGATTATCAAGGTGGTGTAAACAAACAAATGTTCCTGCTATAACAATATGGCAAATTTGAAAAAATGATTCTGATACATAGACAGCATCAGTAAGCATAGTTATTTGGGCATTCAACTGCACTGTTAAGTTCATCATTAGCCTCTGCTTCAGTTAGATATTTATCTATCTCCTGCTCTACGCCATCTATATCTACAATCTCTCTCTGTATAGCTTGATCTACATATGTATAGGAATGTGCAAATATATATACAACTTTACAGAAAAAATCTTATGAACATCAAACAACTTTCTAAACTTCTGACCTTTGTCCTTGTATCTTCATATGATTTTATGATTATAATCAGTACATATATATTATATTGTGCTTTGCAGTTCTATTTAATACTATTCGTATAAAAAGTCCAACATAGTAGCCTTCATCCACATACTCATCCTTTTTCATAGAAATATCATTTTCCTTTAAATCATAGCATTTAGATCTGGATCTTCTTTGTACAGTTTTGAGATCTTCTAGTACAGTTTTCTCTTTGTACAAATCAAGAAACTCTTATGCAAAGACGTGACTTAGTAGAAGTAGAAACTCGTAAATAATTGAACTGGTATTTGGATCTCAGTTCTTCCGATTCCAAACTCAGTCTTCCTTCCATTATACAAAATGTTATCTTTTTAACAAGTTGTCTTTCATTACTAAGGAAAGACATAAATCTATAAAATAAATATACTATAAAAAAAATCTTCATTTTGTCCTGTGTGATAAATGCAGACCGATAATGGTTCTTTTTCCCACACTTTTGCTTTCATATGAATGTTGTTCTCATCCTATCAGAGTTTTTGGTCCCCCAACACTTATCTCTTCCACTGATGCCCCCTAAGAACATGGTTTTCATTTAGCAATTTTCTGCTCATAATTTTAACCTCTTTTGGTCCATTCCTATCATTTCTTTGTCCTCACTGGTAGTTGCACCAGCTCCCAGTTTAATATCATTTGCACATTTCATTAATATGCGGCTTACTCCCTCTTCGAGATCCTTAATAAAGATGTTAAATTAGATTGTATCTGACATTGACCCCTGGGGCACTGCTATGCTTTAACGGTATCCCGTTTTCCTGCCGGCATTCTATAGAGTTCTTGCAGTGTGGGAGGAGCGTAGCTTCAACCTGGGATAAATCTTCAATTTTAATTCTAAAGCAGAAGTCAAGTCATGTGGTTTGGGATAACTTGACATTGCCAGAACATACTTGTAGTTGCTAGGAAGTCATATTTTAGCAATTAAGTACAGGTTTGCCAGAATTATGTCAGATTGCCAATCTGCTGACAATTACAAGAGATAGTCACTCTGTACTGTTTAATATATTTCAGTCAAACTGAGGAGAGTCTTGTTTTTCAAAATGAAACTAGGCTTTTTTATTTTAAGACTAACAATCACCTTTCACCAGCTTTTAAACAGCACAAATCTTTGAGGTTTCAAAGCAGATTTATTAAAGGAGTGGTTGTACCAATACCTAAGAGAAGTTAGACTTCAGAGAAATATACTAGGATCTGGATGTGACAACATCTTTCAGATTTCAAGAATTCACAATGATTTGTTCATCCAAATTAGAAATATTTTTTATGTCAGAGGTATTTATAAGAATACCATATGATGCTCTTGGCATATGATTTTTCTTTCTCATTATATGTGGTTTTATTGGAGAAACCTATAAATTCAGGATAAGAAACTCCTTCAAATATTTTGTACTGTAATTTTTAAAATTAGGTTACATTACCAAGTAAATCAGAATCATCATTAAATAAAATTAATTATACTTATGGTTCATGTTTCCTCAAATCATAAAATCACAGGGCAGGGGTGGGGAACCTGTGACCTGGAGGGCACATGTGGCCTTCTAGGTCCTGGGTCTTTGAATCCAAATTTCACAGAACAAATTCCCTTAATAAAAGGATTTGTTCAGTAAAACTTGGACTCAGTTAAAAGGCTGCAATTGAGGACCTAGAGGGCCACATGTGGTCTTGAGGTTCCAGGTTCCTCACCCCTATCACAGGACCTGTAATGAGACATCTAAGCCATCAAAATCATTCTAAAGGATCCAGGATGTATTTTATTGTCATTGAGTTATTTTAATCATGTCCAACTCTTTGTGACCCCATTTGGGTTGTTTTTTTGTTTTTGTTTTTTTGGCAAAGATCCTAGAATAGTTTGCCATTTCCTTCTCCATCTTATTTTACAGATGAGGAAACTGAGGCAAGCAGGGTTGAGTGACTTGCTGCAGGGTCACACAGCTAGTAAGTGTCTGAGGTTAAATTTGAACTCAGGTGTTCCTGACGCCAGGCCCAACACTCTATCCATTGCATCACCAAGCTGCCCCTTATCCAGGATGTATACTGTATAACAAATATACACACCTGTATGTATATATTTATATCCCATGCAAGGAAATCCCAACACTTTTTTCATTCTGTTATTTCATCTATGAGTTCGTAGACCACAACAACAACCACTTTCTAATTTAGCTAGTGAATAATCACCACAATAAGTCTAATTAGAGTACTATAGTGACCTCTGGCATAAGCAAAGTATATAGGAACAACTAACGAAATTATTTTATCATCCATCACTGAAGTGCTAATACTTCATATTCAAAGAAGAGCTTATTTTTACAAATATTAATCTTCACATCTAGATGAGGAAAATTCCCTCTGCCAAATCCTCTATTTGTAACTAAGAAGTTGATGTCCTGAGCATCCAATGAAATACTCACATTTGCTCTGGGAATCAAGATATCAGATTGTGAAAAGGACAAGCCTAAGACAGCAACAGCCCTTTGGCCAGAGTACCATCTACATAATTTATAAATAATAGGATTATCCAATCTATAATGGAAGGGACCTCTTCCTTTTAAAAATAAAGAAACTAAGATCTAGAGAAATGAAGTGATTTAGCTAAGGATATATAGACAGTAAATAATAGAATTAGGATTTGAACTCAGGTCATCTGACTCTAAATCCAGTGCTCTCTCTAATGTGTTAATCTTTTGGCTTAGTTCTCTAAGAAGATATGTGTTAATAGCAGTTCAAAAAATGGAGTGGTTATTTAAACACTGAAGGAGAGGCAGGATTTGTATTTAGGACATAGGGCCATTTGGGGTTGGGCAGCTAGGGGGTATAGTGGATACAATACTGGGTCTAGAGTCAGGAAAACTCATCTTCCTGAGTTCAACCTAACCTCAGACACTTATAAGCTGTGTGACCCTGGGCAAGTCCCTTAACCTTGTTTGGCTCAGTTTCCTCAACTGTAAAATGAACTGGAGAAGGAAATGTCAAACTGTATCACCAACATGATATTCACAGTGGCTACGGCAACCATGAACTGCAATTCTGAATCACGAAATACAACAGACTCTCCACATGGAAGACAGAACCAAAACATTTATTCAAACACCAGAAAGCCAAGTCCATCATAGTAACAAAGAAATTGATACACAATAACAATGCAGGGGACAACACCATCCCCAAGCCTTCCCTCTATCAGGCTTCCCACAAACCAGCTCCCTTAAACAAATCACAAACAAGCTCTCCCACTCACACTAGTTGCTCCCTTTCCCAGCTCTGATTGCTCTCTGACTAACTTCCTCTCAGCTCTGCTCTAGCTCTGCCTCTTCTTGTTCCACCCCTTCCTGTTCCATGTGACTTGACTTCTGTAACTCAGGCTACCATGTGACTTAAGCTGGTCATATGAGCCTATTAATGAATGGGAAAGACTTTCCCTTCCCATTTAGAAGCAAAATTACATTAACAATGACTAAAAATGCATTATTAATATATATTAATATAATTATTAATAACCACTCCAGCATCTTGGCCAAGAAAACCACAAATGGGGAGCAAAGAGTTGAACACAACAAGCAATAACATAAGGATATTTAGGACGAGGACTGGAGCCAATTCCTGGAAACCTGAATTCCTATGGCATGCATTTGTACATGTACCAAGCCTAACTTAAATCAAGAATTCATCCTAGGAACATGAGAACATAGTATAGATGTGATGGAGGCTGATTATGGAGGACCTTGAAGACTAGGCAGAAGAGTTTATTTAGATTTGAATGTGGAAGGAATTTGGAGCCAATGTAGACTTTTGAGCAGCAGGAATCACATGACAAAAAAATGATACTTTAGGATGACTAGTCTGAAACACTATATAACATCTCCTTTAAATCACCAAACGTGGGGTAGCTGTTGTGACTCAGCACTGTCAAAAAATGAAACTAAAATAAAAAGGCTATGAAGGATGTTCCTTTAGCTACCATGACAGAACTTGGTTTACTTCAGTTTTCTTTGTGCTTTTTGCCTCCAGGTTTACGTCCTCAGTTTCCCATCTATTAGCAGGGTCTGCTGACCAGTGTCCAGTACTGTGTAATCTGACTGGTGTTTGGGTTCTGTTCTGGCTAGTTCCCTGGGATCAGCTGTTTCCACTCTCTCTAAGGCTTTCTTCTAACTCTTCAGTGTCATAATGATGGAAAATGAAACAGTACTAGCTATCCGCCTAACCCTAACCCTTGACCACGATTGTTAGCCATTAACCCTTTGCTTTCTATCACCTGAGTCGGTAGGGATTTAACTGGTAACAGAATGTTTTGGGGTAGGAGAGGGAAGGTGGAATGACCAATTTGACATCTCCATTTTACTTGGTGCTCTTTGAGAACCACCTTAGCATATTTCTGCAGATTGTTCAGCTTTTTCTTACACTACTTGACTCACTAACTGCACAAACCTGACTTGCAAGTATTTTAGCTTATCTGTTCCCTTGGCAAATCTGAAGGCCATTCATTTGAAAGCACTTCCATTATTGTAACTTGTAGAAAAAGAATTGTTGTTAGGGGCTTGTTACATGGGTGCTTATAGTGGTTCTTCTTAATTTAAAGTTTGGGAAAGTATATCCTTATAAAGAGTATTTACAGTTTCTCAGTAATCTTCTTTGAACACCCTTAAAACTTAACAAAAAAGGAATTATACATGTTAATGGCTAAGGCCTCTTTAGATTGATAAGACTTCCTTAAGAAATCAGTCCCATCAAATTATATTTTTTTAAAACATACAATTCATTGAAATTTTGAATTGAAATTAAAATGTCTTCTCAGAAATACTTCTTTTCCTCTTGCTTTTTGTCTAGAATCTGACTTTGAGGTTTCACAATTCTCTACAAGCCTTCTGGAGATGTAGATGTAGATTAGACACCAGTTTCTTGGAGGCCATCCTTTTGTGCACAGGGGAATCGTTATTGGTGAACATGGTCTTTTACAAAGTTGACAGATTGGGACAGCTGAACAACTTATCTAGGAAACCACAAGAGGAAGATCTCAGAGGTTCTGAGGTGGGGTCACCAGAAGGTAGTAGGTGCTATACACATAGCTAGCCTTTTCACTCACTACCTTAAGGGATGATTTAAACCTATGCTGATCAAAATAGTCCATATTTCTGAGAGTTACTATGTGATGTAACCCAAGGTAAGGAAGTGGATAACAGCTGTAATTACAAAGAAACTTATAGCAGCTCAGCTATGGTGGTCCAGGTGGTTTGTTTTTTTTTCACTCCTGGGGTATTGCATGTGGCTCTGGCTGCTGCCCCCTAAGAAGGGCAGAAAAAGTTTGGGTAACATGGGAGTGAGTCCTGAGGTGTCTTGCATAATCTATAGTAGGACCTTGCACTGCTGGGGAATCAGGAGACAGAGGATATCTATGCGGGAATCTGTTCAATGATGCATATTTCAGCTTGATCATAAGATCATAGATTTTGAGCTGGAGGGACCTTAGAGACCATGCTTTCCAAACCCCTCATTTTATAAATTCTTGGAGGGTGAACTCAATATTTGTTCACTGGTAAACACTCCCCAGGCATCTTTGTGACTAATGATGATAATATAAACCCAGAGAGGGAATCCTTTTATAGATTGGTGATAGCCTACTTGTCAAAGAACTGAGCAAAAATATTAACTGTCATAATCTGTCCCATATTGACTTAAGCATATTTAAAATAAATTTGTAAAAAGTATAGGGTACAAACTATACACAATGCTTAATAACTCAGAGGAGAGATAATGTTGCCTTGGGGCTAAATCAGAGTAGGCTCCATAGATTAGGAGAGATTGTATAAAATAGTAGTAGGTAGATTTTTTTTTTAAAATATAACTGCAGTTAAAATGTCACTATGATATGGTAGGATAAAGAGATGATAAAACTAGCCTACTGCATATGATTAGTTTTTATAGCCTAGATACAGTAGCTCTATTTAGAAGATAAAATGCATAATTGAGTATCAACATGCCAAGGTAGATAAAAGGCTAACCTTGAAGTCAAGAAAGCCTAGGTTTAAATCTTGCCTCTGACATACTCCTATTTGACCAAGGGAATTCACTCAACAGCTCAGTGCCCCGGCAAATTTCTAACTATAAGTTAGAGAGTAGTTGTCGGTTCACACTCATTGACAACTGCAAATACAACACTACCCTCCCAACCCCACACGCCTATACAATTGCTTCCCTGCACCCTGCAAAGAATCTGGGGTTTAAAATGTACATATGTACACACATGCAGATATGCATATATGTATAAATTCACATTCACATATAATACAATATAGACTATATCTATCTATGTACCTTTGCATATATCTATATCTATATATTTCTACAGGCACACACTGGCTCAAAAGCTGGTTAAAAAAAGTTAGCATTGATTGGGAATGATAAATCAGTATAAGTAATACTAATAAGTTGAATTGCAATTATAAGATGCTTTCTGAAAAATCATTTGAATTAACTATCTCCAGAACAGAAAAGCTAATCAATCTTCGATGCCAATGCTAAAACAAAAAATCTATTAATGCAAGAGAACTCAAATAATGTGTGTCCTTTTTAAGGAACAAATTTCAAATTTTATATCTGAGATCTTAAAAAGTATCATTTTCATTAAACCAGTTGATAGAAACTAATTCCTTTGGTATTAGTGTTGAAATGATAAAGCAAACAAATCTGAGGAAAAATTTTGCCTATGGGGCTTTAGTCTTTGCAAGCTTTTCTATATTTTGACAACAAATTAAAATTTGGAAATTAAGGTAAAGAGATATAAAAAGTCCAGACGCTAAATTTGAGTCCTTGTTATGTTTTAACATTTCTAACATTCTTTTAAAAATGTATTTGTCACTTTAATGAGATCTACTTAAATGAATTAAATTTTCTTTAACAATGAATAGTTAGTAAAGCATGATGGTTTTAAAATAGGAATAGGATTGTTTGAATTTATGGATGAAAGCTGTTTTCATTAAAGAGAGGCTAACTGTAGGTCTTGGAAGCATATGTTACCTTCTGAGAATATTTCTCTGGAAAACTGTTTTAAAAAGACAACCTTTGCCATTTAATCTACACATGAACATGAAGTTGTTTGTTTGCATAACATGACAATGGCAATGTAGAAGGAAATGTTCTGAGTTACATGTATCAAAACTGGGAGATGACATCACTCTTTGAGAATTTACAGCTCAAGTTTGGGTCTGTCTTGGAAGAAAACCATGAGTTTCACAGACAAGACTAGTTTTGCCTTAATAGGTGGTCAGTTTGTGCAACAAGTAAACCAGTGAGATTTAAGGAGTAAACAGAGAAGATAAGAAAGTGGAGCCCCATGTGCTAGGTTTTTTCTTTTCTAAAGTTCAGATCATGTATCATCTCTAATGAGCTTGATCATAGCAAGGCAAATGGGCCATAATTTATCATGTTTTCCATTTCAAAAGCGACAGTCAACTTAGGGGGAGAAAAGGTCTTTATTTTGCAAAAATAAAAA
The DNA here is from genome assembly GCF_028372415.1 of Notamacropus eugenii. Lineage (NCBI taxonomy): Eukaryota > Metazoa > Chordata > Mammalia > Diprotodontia > Macropodidae > Notamacropus > Notamacropus eugenii. The sequence goes on from NC_092872.1 coordinate 159,118,321, forward strand.
ATAACACATATGATCACATTCGAAACAATATCTCCAAATGAACCCACATAATTCACATCAAATATGGAAAATTACTCCATTATATACTGAATTTGGTTAATAGCATACAAAATCTTCCTCGTAGCTCATGTGAACAAAACATTTGATTTTTATATTTTATCAAAGTTAAGAATAAGAAAAAGAACCCTTCAGATTTTATAGTTATAAGTTTGTATTTAAAGAAATACAAACTGTTTAAAACTTAGAAACATCATTAAGCTTCATTCAATTAAATGCTAATGACTAAAAGTCAAAGATATATTTCATGCATATTTATAGCATTTTTCTAAGGTTTTAATATTTCTTCAAATGATTTTCCCAAAGTTCAGTCTTCAAAAGTACATCTCTTTTGGCTTCAGCAATTCCCTTTGGAAATTAAACATGTTTTCTTATAATATAGACCAGAGCATCTTAGACCTCACACAGAGGCAAGCATGGTTAGAAATCAAGTGAAAATATGGGACATAATCACATTAGTGTCTTTAATGCTTGAAGTCATTTTGTCTTATCTACAAGCATGTGAGGGAGGATGGGGCATGGTTTGGTCATTCCAAAAAAAAAAAGTTACTGTCCTAAAAGGAATGCTAATTTGTGTGGTGTCTTAGAACTACAAATCCATATTTAATCATAAATTATGTCAAATTTTTATAGTGGGCTAAAGAAGGCAATTTTTTTGTTAAGAAGTTTAAGGATCGTGTTTATTTAATGTTTTTATCAGAAAAGTAATTAACAAATAATAGGAATGTTATGCAGAGATAGTAGCTTTTTTTGTTTAGAAGATAAGAAGTATGTTTACATGGAAATCCAAAAAAAAAAAATAGAACCACATTTGGTTTTAAATAGTTCCAGTATCTGAAGGCATTGAATCTGCACATTGAGATCCTAGGGGGCTGAGGCCTATGAGGCAAAGCATGGAAGCTTTTCCAAACAGCCTTTCTTATCCATTACAACATAATATATTTGGTATGTTTTTTTGAAGTATGAGGAATAGTGTTAAGTGATTTTATATGAGGCAAAGAGAAAAATGCACAAGTAAACAGTAAGTTACAATACTGATATTATTTTATCACAAATCTTTTCTCAAAACATCATCGGCATTCAATTGTTTAACAAAAAAATTCTTGACAGCTAAGTATGCTTGCATGACAGTTAATACAAGAAAGTATTTATTGGAAAAATCTTTGTATCAAAAAAGCTCTAATTAGGGTTTGATATTCAACTATATAGTGAAGTAACCCAAATATATGACCAGAATCATTCTGCAATGGATAAGTGGTGAAGGAATATGAACAAGGAATTGGAAATTATTAAAATCTAAGTAAAAGGTTGTTCCAAATAACTAGAATAAAAATGAAAATCAAACCAGGTCTCAATTTTTACCTCACACCCAGGAAATTGGCAAAGATGGCATATGATAGAAATAGTTAATTTTGTAGTGATTGTGTTGAGAGGTACATGAATGGACTAATGAAACTGTCTCTTGGTCCAGCCATTCTGGAAAACAATTTGGAATAAAGCTTAAAAAGTCACAAAAGTCTTCAAATGCTTTACTCAGAGATCTCATTGTTTGAAAGTCAAATATAGAAAGAAAACTCCCCTATACACCACAATATTCATTGCAACATTTGTGTGTGTGCGCACGCATGCACGCATGCACTAGCAAAGAATTATAAATAAAGTAGGTGCCCATCAATTGGGAAATGGCTGAACAAATTGTGATATCTGAATGTAATAGAATATTGGCTATTCTTTAAGAGTATAAAGCAGAGTGAGGTAATATATAACAACCTAGAGGACTATCGAAAATGTAAAAGGAAAGAACAAAAAATGGAACAGAATTGAAAATTGTGTAATTATGATGATGAAAATTGTGTAATTAGAGAAAATGTACCTCCCTTCTTTCATGGTAGAAGTGCAGAGTTAGTAGTGCTATGAGTCTGGATGATTTTATACATTTTCAGACAGTTGGTGTGTAATGCAGTGGACAATGCTGAGGACTTAGAGTTAAGAAGATCTGAGTCCAACCAGGACCTCAGATACTTCTTAGTTGTGTCATCCCGGACAAGTCAGCTTCTCTTAATCTCAGTTTTCTCATCTGTAAAATGGGGCATCTACCTCTTAGAGTGATTGTGAAAATCAAATAAGATAATTGAAGTGAAGTGTTTTGTAATTCTTAAAAATGCTATATATTGTTATTATTGTTATTGCTACTAATATTTTTTCAAACTGTTTTTTATTCTTTTTTTATAATAGTTATAAGGAGAAGGAAGCATTAACAATGATGAAATTAATTTAAATATAACTATTTTAAAATCATGAGATATTTTATGTTAACTATTTTCTATTTTTTCAGTATATTTTCAGAGTTCAATAAGGATATTCATTGCCACACTTTTTTCTCTTCTCACTGCCTTCCTAACTACTTATATATTAGCTATTTAACAATTTAATCTAACAAACATTTATTAAGACCTTACTACGTGTAAGGATATGATGGACTGAAATTACATATGAGAATAAGAAGTAGGATTGTAAAAGTCTTATCAGATTATCATAATCAATCTAGCCAATGCAAAATTGTCCTTTATGATGTTTGCTACAGTATAAAAAATTAAATTTTATTTTCCTCTCAACCTTTAAGATTTTTTAATAAACTATGTGATTTCATCAGCATGAAAGACTGAAAATCATTTTGTATTGCCCTTTTCATATTTTTTTGGTTCTCTTAGCTTCCACATATGCAAACACTTGGCTGAGCTGGGCATGTTGTGGTGACAAGAACTCAGCATCAGCCATGTAGAGTAGAGAAAAATGGATCAAGTCAGAGTTTGATCAGGGTTACCAAATAGCATCTTATCCCTGGAGATGAAAACATTTTCCTTAATTGCAAGATGCTGCAGAAATGTTCTCTGTGAGGTTAAAATTCAATGGTTAAGACAGAGTGGATAATCCAGTTGACTAACCTGGATACTAGAATTTCGGTGGATATACTTCAAAATTTCATGCAATGACATTTCTCCTCCTCTCTACTGTACCCTCAGTGGCTTATAGAAGCAAAATATTCTCCATTTTGTGAAAAAGTTCTCAATTTCAACTGATTAATCCCACTTGAATTCTTAATTTTCAAGTCCATTGTCCTAAACAGTTCTTTATTTTCTCCACCATCTTCTTTCATTTCTGTCTGTGTAGTACTTTCATTCAGTTTATTGATTACTGATTCCAGCCCTTTCATTCTCTGATATTCCAAGTCTTTTCATTTTAGAAAGAAAATTCCATGAAGCATGTGGTTTTTTAAGGTGATTTTTTGATGAGGAATGCTTGTGTGATTTTAGCTAGAGTTTGGAATCCCAGGTTTTAAGAGGTGCAATTAAAAAAGTCCACCATACTTTCACCATAGCAGGGAATATCCATGCTTAAATAAATTCTAGAGCAAATATGGAAGTACTTGGGACCTCATGGAAAGGAATTGGTCTGCTATGAAGACGAGTGAAGACATTTGTGAAGGGTGCTGTGTTAAAGTGGGGAAAGCTACTTCATAAATTTTTTTCTTGAGAGGTTTATAATTTAAATTTTCTTGAGTTTCAGAAAAGAGGAAACTGTGATTGAGGATTGAGGTTCAGTTCAGAATGGAGAAATCCTTTCCTTGAGACTTGTTATTCTCAGGCTTCTCACCATTTAAACATGGGTACTCTGCCTTTCATCAATGTTTCTCTCTTTTGTTTTGGGTTGAGGATTTCCCAGCCAAATCTGCCAAAGGGTTATTGTTAGTCAGCCAAAGAAAGCTCTTTTTCCAATAAGGATGTCAATAGTGAGGACTCAGTGATCATGCTCCTATGTAGTCCTGTTAACTTCATCATACTCAGAGGTGTGGGGTGAATGTATAACATAAGGCATTGAAGTCGCCTCAGGGCATGTTTCTGAAGTTCAAAGTCATAGGCCATTGGGCCAAGACCACAAAGCTTTGAGACATCAATTGGGATTTAGTTGGAAGGGAGCCTATACAACCTCTATGGCTAGTAGAGATTCAGAAATGACTCTTCTCTGAATTGTTCTTAAACAAAATCTTGTTGTTTGTTTGTTTTCCTTCTTTATTATTGGCAGTAATAAAATCAGGAAGGAAAAGCCAGTATTTCTTAAACATGGGGTCACAGCTAAATAGAAAACATGAAAAATAAAAAAAGAAATTGGAAACTCTTTGGTCTTTCCTTTATGAAAACGGTCACCTACTAACTTTTGGTAATGTCATCATCATGGAGAGAAATCACCAACCTGACCAATCATCGCTGTGTTTTAAGGAAGATTCAAAACTATCTCAGCTATGGTGAGATGCCAGTTTGTTCACTTGGTGCAGCAAGAAGGAATCTTAGAGAGCATCTAGTCCAAGTCGATCATTTTACAGAAGAGAAAATTAAGCCAGGGAAGAGATGAAGAGACTTTCCCAAGGCTAAATAATTAATTAGTGGCACTGTTAAAACGCTGATCTCGACTTTTAGTCCATAGTGCACTTTTCACGGCATCTCAGGCAAGTATGGTATTTCTCAGTGTAACAGGAGTGTGGCAGGCGGTACCAGTAAGAGAAGTTTCAAATAAATCACTGAAAGCAAAATACATGGTCTTAAACCGATGAAAATAGTGGAAATGCTATGGAGTTGTGAGAGAACAGTCAATAGACTTGGATTCTAGTCATAGTACTTCAATGTGACTCAACCTATTTCCCTCATCTGTAAAAATTAATCAATTGACCTATATCTAAAGTCCTTTTCAGATACCAAATTTCAGGTTCAAATTGAAATATAAAGAGCATCTTTTAATTGTTCCTTAGTTTGAATAAAATCAAAGCTCTTGAAGGTTTCTGTGCTTTAACTTTACTGCCTTAAATAAAGGCCTTTGCCCTCTTGAACAGAACTGTGGAAGGGGTGGTATGGTGCCTATGTTTAAGGATGCTTATTAGAGGTGTTTATTGCAATCATTACATAACCTTCTGGTAAAGCGTTCCCGCCCCCCTAACGCCGCCCACCCCCCCCTCCTGCTGCACTTTTCTTTACTCCAGCAGGCATCAGAAAGGAGGATTCAGGTTTGGGCCTGCTGAGAGTGGGGAATACTTGCACTACCCATTTAAAACACAACTGGATTTTTACTATTCAAATGTAGGAAACCTAATTACACACTGGCAAATTCCCTTCAGTCTACCAAACACAGAAAAAAAACAGTGACAGAAACTGAAAGGCCAAAAAAGAGAAAAGAGTCCCTAAGACCTAATGAATCCAAACTAAACACCTCTCCACAGAAATGTCAAACATTTCTCTTAGCACAAAACAAGGCTTAAAGAATTCTCTGCTTTTGTCTCTGGGCTAATTCCTTAAGCAGAGAGGGGGATTTTCCTCTGGGAGTGTTATTTCACAAAGAACGAAACAGCAAATAAACAAAAGACTCTCAAAGAGAGAGAAAGAGTATAAATAAAATTCATGACTCCTTAAAGAGTTTACACTGAAAGAATGTGGAGGATTATTTACAATTAAAGCACAGTCTCTAGAATACAGTTATTATTGAAAAAATGAATAAGCGTATTTCGTTTAGTTCACAATAAAAGTGCACCTGGGTCCTCTCAGTGGGCTAAAATTGAGAAATCTCACTTCTCTCAAAACGAATATTTTCCTTTTCACATTCTCCCTCTTTTTCAGTCAATTAGGATAGGTTATTTTAATTATGCAATTTAATGTTTTATAATTTTTAGGTGATGCATGTTGTTAGTTCATAGAAAATAAACCAGAAAAAAGAAAACAAATCTATAAAGTCTCTCTACATTTCCTATGTTTAGATATGCAGAATTATGAAACAATTTTTTTCAAAGAGAGAATATTCTGTTAGTAAAAAAAAAAGTTTTATCCCATAATGTATGCAGAAAGGAAGTTTGAATTAAGCAGAAAAGTCATAAGAAAGCAGAAAAACTTTTAAGGTCTCCCTTGTTTCTTCGCAAATCCAATGATAATACAATGGTTTAGGTTAATAACAGAAACAGGGTTAGATGAGGGGTAAGAAGAACACTGAACAAATGCAGGATTTCAGTTCCAATAAATTAGGTAGGCAGAAATGAATAGTTATTAAGATAAAGAAGCATGGGTTGAAGAAGCCACTTGATTACAGATTATAGAGCAATTAGTCCTCTTTTCAAGGTGTTTTTTTTTTTTTTATATTAGGCATTTGTATTCTACCTCCAGTGTAACAAAAAAAAAATACACCTAACACAAAACCCAATACTGGTAATGATGTTAAAAGCCAAGGTATAGTAGTCATTTATGTATGTATAAATGTGTGTGTGTGTGTGTGTGTGTGTGTGTGTGTGTGTGTGTGTGTGTGTGTATATATACATATATATATATATATACACATACATAACTGGGTCCACATATAGTGAGTGATATTTACAGGGAAAGGCTGTAGGAAAAATTTGTTGTAGAAAGCTTATGTCTTAAGTTGAAGAAATGGGGACAGTATTTTAGTGCTTGCAATGGTTACAGCAACCTTTGGATTGAGTCTTATCCTGCCAGGACTGTCTCAGTAAAATAGCTGGAACATTTGGCCCCACAAGATTAAAAGAACAGTGCTTATATTTAGCATCTGCTGCCCCCAACTCAAACTTTGCTACTAATAAAATTCAGCTCTATGGAAAAGAATTTGAATTCCAGCTGGGCAGTTTTCAAAATAAGATGAAGAGTTAAGCAGGCAATTGGTGTGTATTTAGGGCTCAAAACACCTTGCCTCCTAAGAAGTCTTGAAGGAGTTAATCCCTTCTCAAGATAATCCAGTAAAGAGCATCCTGCATTATGATGTTAAAAGCAAGGATCAGTGCTGGGGGAGTCTAACAATAGGACAGGGGTGCTTTTCAGTTCCAACCACATTCTTCCCAGGTTAGAAACAGAAACTGCTGTTATTCCAGCTGAAAAATAGAACAGGGTTTTCTCTTCATGTTAAATATTCAGATATAAGGAGGGGAAATTAGCTAATCTATTACATTGCCCCCACCTCCATTTTTCTTGGTGCCTGTTCTTATGACTTTCATGTTGACATCATTCTTATTAAAAGGTCAGATATAACTTACAATTCACACAATTTGGAAATAATTTTGATTTCATATCAGAATAAATTTTTAATCAAATTGCATTCAATTAATTTTCCTATAGTGTAGTCAATAAAAGTTATAAAATTCATTATACACATTTACCAAGATTATGTTCTAAAAATGCTTATTTGGCTATTTTTTTCTTATGATATTAAATTCCATTTCATATTCTTTCTTAATCAGTAATAAATGTGGTGTGGGTTTGACTTTAATTTTTGTTTCTTAAAGGTCAAGATGTACAGAATATTTGAATTTCTATAAGGAACCACACATTTAAAATCTTAAATATGTAAAAAAAAAACCATAAACAACATGTATAATGGCTTTAGCTGGAAAACTGCTAAATTCAATTTATAAATTAAAAGTGCTTGAAAAGTAGATGACTTTTAATATATTTTGGAAGAACATAGGCTTTTTAAAAAAATATAAGAACATTGAGTTCATTGCTTAGGTATATGACTGGATGAGATTTTGGCAATATTAGATTTTTTTTCCTCTTATCAGTAATGTGAAGAATTATTTTTTAAGTAGGTTTGTTTACTAAGGAATTTTGGTCCCTAAAAACATGAATCAAAAAGAGAAGGCTCAAAAGAATAAGATATACACAAGTACTTTTCCAAAGTGGATTCTACTTTGGGTCATGCCTGTCTCTGGAGGCTTAAAAGGAGTATTGAAAAACTAAAGGGCAGAGGGCAAGCCAAGGAAACTGGAGGTACTGCTCTGAAGACAAGGAAGCTTGGGGCTGACAATCGTTTGATTTGGATTCTGCAAACAGAAGAGAAACAAACAGGGATCTAGAAATATTTATAAGATAAAGTAAGGTACCACAATAGAACAAAGATAAACATATCTTAAAATTTAGTCAAATGTAAAAATATTTTGAAGAATAATTGGGAGTTACTGTTTTAAACCAATTAAATTTTAATAAAAATCAATAATACCTGAAGTTAAATAAAGCCTACTAATAACAATAAAATCTGAATCTCTGTGTATGTTATCAAAAAGAACTCTCTTAAAGGAAAATTGAGAAGTGGAGCACTTTAAGGTACAAAACGTACAGTGCAGTAAAAATGTCAATTTCAGGAGCTAAAACAAACAAACAAATTTTGGTGTCCAAATGTTAACAACAGAATTTGCTGAAGAGTTATAAAAGTTTATGATTCTTTTTTTTTCTGGTCTAGTGGTCATCTATGAGAGTTTCTCAGGCTTACAGTAGCAAATCACCTTGTATGTAGTCAGTAGTCATCTCTCTCTGATTAATTTTTTCATATATAGTCCCATTTATGATTAGTATCATAGTCAAATATACTTATCTTCTACTTTTAGAATTTAATAATCAAGCAGAAATTTGATACCTTGACACTTTTAATCCCAGTCAACCCTAAAAGGACAATGAGGCTGAACTTTTTCTGTCATGAAGATAGGAAATGTCTCCATTTGTTTTTCTATTTGTATCCCCAGTACCTAGTATATTGCCTGGCACATAGTAGTCCCTTTAATAAATACATGTTGATTGATTAGAAATCATCTCCCATCTGTGCTTATAGCCACACTAATGAAGACACGTTGACTTGTTACCAGTAATTCCTCTTTTGCAGTCATAGCCAGTATGCAGTCATACTACCAAATTCCCTGATTCTAGACACTAGGTTCCCATAACCCCACAGAAAGTCGGACAGTTCTTAATGGACTATTTCTATGCCCGAATAAAATGACACTAGGCTCAGAAACTTTTTTTTACTGCTGATGGTACTTGTTGTATATCCTTTATTTTCAAAGAGGACCAATGACTTCACAAGTGACATCTTGACTTGTGTGTGAATTGGATGCACAAGGTCATCAGCCTTACTCTCTCTTCCTGAGAGAGCTGAATGGCAGGACAAAAGCGAGGATGACTGGCAATGGCCCAAGATGCAGTGTCCAGGACGACCTTGGCATGTTCAGTATTCTCGCGGAGCTCTAAGCTCTCCACAGTGCCTACTTCAGCCACCTTCCTGGCTATTGGAACAAATTGTTCCCTTTTACCCACTCTGTTGGTGAAAGTCTTCACATGCTTGGAGTATACATCCCTCTAATTCACCAAGGGGTTTGAGGTTTATCAGTTACCCTCCACCTGGTTTAGGTACTCTGCTGAAATGGGTTTACCAGGGTGTGGCTGCTGTATATACTCCAGCTTCTTGTAGTCACAGAGTTAGGTGAATCAGGTGGACACCAAAGGTAGATAGCCAGCCCTGAAAAAGACTTCAGAAGTCCTCACATGAGAAGGGCTCATTCTCCTGAAAACTCCATATACTCCATGTTCTTAGGGGTACTTCAAAGAGCTTCATGATGTTTGCTATGACACTGGTCTCAGATTCTCTTATCAGAACAGAGAAAAAAATAAGATGGGGGAAAAAGTACCATAAATGAAAGATAAAGGCTTTTGACTTCACGAATAAGTGTGGAGAAAAAGGCAAGAGGATCCCCCTTTTGTTGTGAAGGGAACAGGTGTTTCCTAGCACAGAGAACATATACTACAAAAATGTTACGTATCCTGTAAGTGTTCAATAAATATTGAGTGAATCTACTTGGCAAAATTAAGAAACTAAAGGTGAAAAAACTTTCTTTAGTTAAGATGATGATATCTGGAATTCATAGCTTAATCAATGTTGATTTGCAGATTCATTATCCTTTAACCCTAAGTCAATGCTGCCTCGGCTTAGTTATTTTTAAACCTTTATGGGAACATAAATATTCCCCTCCTTAATGAGAATGAACCTGTAGTTTACTATTAACTTCTATTTTATTCACATGTGTTTTATGCCCTCCTTTTTCCTTCCTCTTTTCCCTCCCCCTCCTCTCTTTTGTTTCCTTCCCTCCCTCCCTCCCTCCTTCCTTCCTTCCTTCCTTCTTCCCATTACAAAGCTGGAACTAAGGCCCATATCTCTCGTCTTCCAATATAATGTTCTTTCTACTCAATCAGGCTGCCTGTGTGCTGCAGCTACTAACCTATGATGCCACCAAGCAGTTTATATTCCCGTCAAACTGCCTGTCCTGTATTGCCACTGAAACCCCTGACAATTTCCAAGCCTTTGCTCATACTGTTCCTTACGATTGGTCATCTGCCACTCATCTTATCTGCAGAAATCCTTCCCTTGAGGCCCCGTTCAAGTATCACCTATTCCATAAAGCCTTATCTAGCATTTCCTTATCCTTACCTCAACAAAAGTACTCTGTACACAAATTTATAGCACATATCCTGGACTTCTCCTTGGCACTAATTTTAAACATCTTTATATCATAGTTGACTGTGAACATTAGATAATCTTTTCCTTCATTAGATAGTAAGTTCAGGATCTGTTTCTTATTTTTTCTTATTCTCAGTGCCTGGGATTGCATGTGCTTAATATTTGTTGAAGGTCATCTAGTTGGCAAAGTGAATAGAGTGCCAGGTCTGGGGTCATGAAGACTCATCTTCCTGAGTTCAAATCTGACCTCAGATTCTTACTAGCTGTGTGACTCAGGACAAGTTACTTAACCTTGTTTGCCTCATTTTCCTCATCTGTAAAATGAGCTGTAGAAGGAAATGGCAAACTACTTTAGTATCTTTGCCAAGAAAATCTGAAACAGAGTCATGAAGACATAACTGAAAAGTGACTGAGCAACCACAATATTTGTTGAGTTGATGCTGGAGAGTACAGTTATATTCTCCCCCTTTGCTCCTTTCTTTATGTCTCACACATCAAAGGTTATGTCTTCTATATATTTTTGTGACCTCAAGTGGAATTTTTCTTATGATAGAAGAATCACTGTTGTATAATAACTAGTGAATATTACTCAATATTGCTAAGGATTAACCTCATTTGCATTCATTGAAACTCTAATAGGTTCTGATTTAAATTAAGCATATAATGCATATTCTCAAGAAACTTATATTAAAAGATTAGAAATATTTTCAAAATACTATTCAGGAACTATATATCCAAATGAGTGCTACCTTTTGAAAAAAAAATAATCTTATAACAATGATTAGGTAATAATAGGAATTATTGGATCCAAACCATTTTTAGAGAGGGCTAGATTTGGAGTTAGATGACATGACCTTGGCTCTTCAAGGCAATTAACCATTTGAGTCCTCAATTTCCTCAATTATAAAATGAAGGGATTGTATTAGTCTATATTTAAGGTCCCCAAATATTTTTGCAAACTTCAAGTCTCTTTCAACATTGCTTTTTGTGGCATTTTCTAGGAGACAAGTGTTAATGTGGTGGGCTCTAGTGTGTTTTGCCCAAGCAGCTACTTTGGAGGGGATAAAGAAGAAAAAAATGTCAAGCAATTTTTCTTTTGGAACAAAAGATCTCCAAGCACAACATTAAATTTATTTTATACCCTGACATCTTTTTTTTTTTTTTTGGTCATACATAAATTGGAAATTTTTAGAAATCTGCTCAGAAAATGACTATATATATGGCCTATTATTCTGAGTGTACTCCCCCCTTCTGCAACCCATAAAAGTTTTCTATATGTCCATTTTTCCCCCATGAAAGGGGAACCTGTATTTACTTCATGGACTCAACATTGGGCATCTAATTCTATTTCCACAGGCCACCCTGATGGGGTTATCTCTTCTCTCCCGATTTGACAATGCAATCCTTCACACCCACAGGACAGGTCCGCCTGAGCTGTAAGAAGCAATGCAGATCTCCTCTACATTTCCCCCTCTCCCCATCCTCCCAGTCAGATCCTTTACTCTGGCAACACACAGAAGGGCATTCATGTAAGGAGTGAAACTCTCCAACAAGTAAGAAATGCAGCCCAGTTTCCAGAAGGGTCACAGAGCTGAGCTATTTCTAACATGCCACTGATAGGTTTTGAATAGGAAGAGTTGCCCTGTCACAAGAGATGGCTATGTCTGGAATTTCATCTAGTATTTACTGTCGATCAGGGATCACATCTTCTTCATAATATGTTATAGATCTTACCAAAGACAGGCATTCAGAACCCTGTGCCTAAAGAGTGAAGACTTCCCTTCCACACACAGCCCCACCCTGCCCCAAGCTTCAGACATGAGTGGCAAGAATTTTATTAGTCAAGGAATCATCTACTGAGGTTATGCTACAGTGACTTTATTGCTGCCTAAGTGGAAAGCTTTATTGTTTAAGTATTTGTTTGTTTTTTTAATCATTCTGAGGTACTCAGATGGGTACCATAGAAATGTAAAGAGAAATTGTAAAAAAAAAACTTTGAAAAAATTTAAACCACTTTAGAAATATTACAGGGTCATGAAGGCAATCGGAAAGAAACTTGCCTTTTTATTCTACTCTCTTTTGGAAATTCTAAAATAGTCTAAGAGGTTGGATTACTAATAAATAATTATTATATCTTTTATTCTGGAAGAAAAGATAAGAAAGCTGAGAACCTTGATACTCATGACTTATTCCCTCTGTCCAAGTTTTGTATAATATTAGCTCAAATTTATTTAGTGCTTTCAGATTTGCAGAATGCTTTACTATATGATCTCATATGATCCTTGTAACAACCTTTCCAGGTGAGCTCTATGGGTATTATTGCCCCATTTTACAGATGTGAAGATAGATGCTCAAAGAGGTCAAATGACTAAGCCATGAACACAAAACCAGTAAATGTTGGAAACAAGAGCCCAACCCTGATCTCTCCTGATCCTAGGTCAAGTATTGCTGCCTTTAAAGGCATAAGCATGGGAGAACTTTTATAAAATTAAAAAGTTGTCCCATTCTATATGAATATCTTACATTACCTTTTTTATTTTATTTTTTTTTTGGGGGGGGGGAAGTATCAAAAAACTTCACATTTCTCCTTTTCTTCAGAAATTTTATACTTCTTTGAAGGCACTGTCCAACATGCTCACCATGTGTCCCTATTTTCTAAAGGAGACAGTACTTGTTAATCAATAACTTTCGAGGCATCTTATTTTATACCAATTATCCCAAAGACTTAACATTTATCTCCTTGGTACACAGCATATGTATCGTTTCAAGTTTCACTTCTCAAGTCTGATAAAACTAATAAACCCAAACTGCCAGAGGTGGCACATTAAACTGGTAAAATGGTTTTCATCTTAATTGGATATGAGCACTGTTATCTCTAATAACCCCAGGATACTTCTAATTGCAGACGTCCCCCCATCCCCCCAACACTAATCTCATTGACCAGTCTTAATTTTTTTTCTCTCTAAACCTAAACCTTAAAATGCAATGTACAGCCATTCTAATTTCAGGGCATTATTTCTTTTTTTTTTTTTTTTTTTAAAGAATGGGGTATTTAGTTATAACTAAGCCAATAAAGGTAAAAGGGCTTATAAAAATGCATTTCTTGTTTAGTTCACAGAAGATGGAAATTGTAATAAGATAATATTGTTGACATCCAATAATGTCTTGAAAGTGGTTTAGTTAGTTGGCCGGAGATTCACCTCAGAACACCAACTTCTCAATTTTCAGATATTACTAGAAAACAATGGTCTGCATTGTTGAACATTTTATTATCGTTTTAGTGTGTCATGTGCCAGAATGGGTTATTTTAATAGTTAAGACATCCATAAATACTCCATTGTGCAATCTTAGCCAGATTAAAAAAAATGCTTTATATGGGTATGTGCAATCTAGAAATCTTAACATAGAAATTATAACTAAGAGATGAAAAGAAGTGACAAATTCATTGGCATCCTCCATTTGAGTGCTGGTAAACACACCGACAAACACACAGGAAGATTAACACTTGAATCAGCTATTCTGCTACATCAATTTTACATTAAATTTTTGTCATGCAAAATCAACTTCAATTTCTCTTTACACTAGTCTTCTTAGATTGGGTAAGCACACTCCTGGTACCAAAAAATAAGATGATAAATAAAAGTAGAGGGGGAAAGAGGACTAGGGGAGAAAGGGGGGTAGGTGGTGGTGAAACCAAACCTCTACTGAGCCTACAAACCAACAATTTTTTTTCAATGAGGATAAAAATTGAAAACTGCATATGTTCTAATTGTCAGAAATTATTCTCTGAGACATTCACTGGCACAAATGATTTATTTCTAATAGACATAATATCTTTTTTTCTGGAGCAATATACATTATCAGCTGAGGGTATGGGTCTTCCTAATTATTATTACTATTCCCGTATAATTAAAAGCCTTCATGTTGATCTCATTAAATAATTATAGGTATGCAAAATAAATGCTTTAAAATTTCTCAAATCCATAAAAGGACAATTGAAAAAAACTGTTCACTAATTTATACTTACATTCCAGCCAATTAAATTAGTAATACCTGGAATACAGATGAATGTAGATCAAACAGCTTTCATAGAAAAGCTATAGTGACATCACATATACCTTTTCTGCTGAGTTAGATAATTATGACTGAAAGATAACTAGTTTGTTAGGTTTTCCTTCCTTCCTTTCTTTCTTTCTCTTTCTTTCTTTCCTTCTTTCCTTCCTTCCTCCTTTCTTTCTTTCTTTTTTCTTTCTTTCTTTCTTTCTTTCTTTCTTTCTTTCTTTCTTTCTTTCTTTCTTTCTTTCTTTCTCTCTCTCTTTCCTTCCTTCCTTCCCTCCCTCCTTCCTTCCTTCCTTCCTTCCTTCCTTCCTTCCTTCCTTCCTTCCTTCCTTCCTTCCTTCCTTCCTTCCTTCCTTGTACTTAGATTTCAACAACCATTTAGGAAATACTATATATATATATATATATATATATATGCATACACACATATAATATATACACACATCTATGTCGATGCATAGGAGGGAAGTAGGGAGAGAGAGAGAGAGAGAGAGAGAGAGAGAGAGAGAGAGAGAGAGAGAGAGAGAGAGAAGAGAGAGAGAATTGACTGAAGGAAATTAATCAGGGCACAGAGGGAATAGGTTCTCATTTCTTGAAAAAAAAAAAAAAGAATATTTCTCTTTTCTCTTCTTTGACCCCAGATGACAAACTGTTTCCTCTCAAGAGCTGGATTCTTTTTCTTTAGCAAGCTCTCTTCTCTACTGCCAATGGCAACATTCCTTAGAGATTTTTTTTAAAGGGGTCTTTTTAATGGGTCATAAGAGAAGGAGCCAATCCTGGTCCAGCTAGTAGCTAGCTATCTTTTTATTCCATCAAGTGGAATTACTTTATGCCTAGTAAAGGGATAACAATGTGAAAACTTTTCATGACACATCATTGAGATTTTAGCATATTATTGTTTCTGTTACCTGCTCCTTATTTTCTGTTATTTCATCAACTAGGCTGTATTAGGTATCCTGATCAATTCATCCCTTCCTTCCCCTCACCCCCCCATGTACATACATACATACATATACATCCATATATACATATATACTTTATGAAGAGAATTGTTATGTGTAATATGTATATCTTTATTACAGGCACATAATATATATTACACATATGTGTGTGTCACCTACCTATACACATACACACACATTACAATATCTACACTATAGGTATGGGTAGCTAGGTGGCACAGTGGATAAAGTGCCAGACCTGGAGTCAGGGGGACCTGAGATCAAATCTGGTCTCAGATATTTACTGAGTGACCCTGAGCAAGTTACCTAACCCTGTTGGCCTCAGATTCCTAACCTGTAAAATGAGGTGGAGAAGGAAATGGCAAACCACTCTGGCATCTTTACCAAGAAAACTCAGAAGGAGGTTACGAAGAGTCAGATATAACTGAAACGGAGCAATGAAACAAAACACTATATGTTTATGTGTATGTACATTTAACATACACTCTCCAGCTTCTATATCTCTTTCCCCTGAAGTTCTATCTCATTCATCGTCTGCTGCCAATTCTATTTTAATCAATTTTTATATGCATATAAGACCTGCCTATATAAACAGATCTCACCCCTTTTAAGGACAAGAACCCTGTCAGTGTTTCTTTGTATCCCTAATAGTAGCTAGTACAATGTTACAGTAGGTAGGCCAAGTTGTTCAATGAAAAGAGCTCTAGACTTGGGATAACAAGAACTATATGAGAACATGTCTGAATTCATGTTCCTATTCAGATCGGAACTGACTGCATACCCACGGACCAACTTCTATGAGCATCAGTTTCCTCATCTATGAAATAGACCTCTTTGTGCTACCTACTTCATAGCGTTGTAAAGAAAGCATTCTGAAAACTTTCAAAGGCTTTATAAATGTGAGACAGCAATGATTACTAGATAGAGAATTGACATTAGAGTGAAGAAATACCTAGGTAAGACTATAAACTTCTAATCTGAATGTGTCTGCATTCATACACACACACACACACACACACACACATACACATATATATACAATTCATTGTACACATACACACAAATACATATATATGCTTGCATTTTGAATGGACCTAGGATTTCATCAATGAGTGTATTCCTAGTGCGGAATTTTCTCTACCAACATAGACTGTCACTTTCTCTACAATTTATAGTCTTTGAAGTTTGCCTGAGGCACTAAGAGGTTTAATGACTTGCTCAGGTTATCACATAGCCAATACGTGTCAGAGGTAGAATTTATATATATATACACATATATATATATATATATACACATATATATACACAATGCATACACACATATAATGTGTGCATTTATATCATAGACATATACACAGATATATGTACAAATATACATAAATATATACATATGCTCCTGTACACATTATACATCTACATATAGGGACATATATGTGGAATGGGAGGAGAGTTCATTAGGATTCTTCTAATCATCCCAGTTGTTGAAACATAAAGTTTAGAGACAGGAATGTTTAAGTTAATTTTCTAGGTATGCATGCAGGTATATATGTATGTATCATTAGCTAGCATTTATACAGCACTTTAAAGTTTCCAGAGTACTTTATAAATATGATCTCAAATATTACCTCATGGGAGGTAGATGTTATTATTATCCTCATTTTGCAGAGGAGGAAACTGAGATTGATAGAGGTTAAATGTCTTGCCCAAGGTCACAAGTATGCTTGTATGTGGGTATGTATAAAATGTAGATATAAAACTCATTCCTATCTCTACATTACTACATATACTTTATAAGATATAACTGTATATAAAATAATTTTATATAGCACTGTATATAATTTCACATTATAAATCGACAAATGTGTGTACAAACACACATATAGTAGCAAACTTACAAGGGAAGGAGTATAATTATTATTTTTCCCATTTTAAAAATGATGAATCTGAAATTCATAGAAGTTAAGAGACTTGTGCATGGCCAAATAGGCAGTATCAGAGCCAGGGTTTGAGGTTTGAATCTACACCCTTTTACTCCAAGTACAAGTCTCT
The DNA here is from genome assembly GCF_028372415.1 of Notamacropus eugenii. Classification (NCBI taxonomy): domain Eukaryota; kingdom Metazoa; phylum Chordata; class Mammalia; order Diprotodontia; family Macropodidae; genus Notamacropus; species Notamacropus eugenii. Next base: position 159,135,777 of record NC_092872.1, read on the forward strand.
TTCCATTAAACCACACTGCATCTTTAATATGCTACTATGGTAGCTGCTGTGAGAGATTTTTTAAAAAAGTATACAATAGTTTTCATACCCTTAAAAAAACTTATAAGCTTAAAATCTATTTGTGTTGGACTTATAAAAAAAACAATACCTCCAAGATCTTGAACCTCTAAAGCTTCCTTCTCTGACCTTCCCTGTCTTTCACTCCCTCACATATTTCAAACCTGTTTTTTGCCCTTATGATGACTTCTAGTCTCTTGACCTCGTCCCATTCTCCCAATCTTTCAATCAGTCACCTCCCCTTTACTTGCTTTCCTGCCTAACCATAGTCAACAATTTCAACACCACTCTTTATTACCCTGTATTCCCTCCCCTCTTTCACTACTCCCTGTGCCCTTTTCCCCTATTTCCAACACTGAATCATCTCCACTCTTGGCTCTCAGTCCCACAGTTAGGTTTCTATCACAAATTGAAAATCCACTGAGGAAGTCAAGAGAGGTCCTACAGTAAAATGGGAAAAGCTTATAACCAGGCGTCTAGAGAGCAGGTCTAGTCTTGTCTTTTCCACTGCCTTGTTCTATGACATAGGCACCAGTTTCCTCATGGACAAGGTGAGTGTTGGAATTGGATTAAGTGATTTTTAAGGTCTTTCCCAGTTCAAAACTTAGGTGAACTATGTCTGTGCTATGATTTCCCTCTAACAAGTTTTAAGGGTCCTCCTTTGCTTTCCCAGACAACATTACTCATCGGATTGGAACATATGAGAGGAGTATTTATGTATAGAGCCAATCCTCTTTCATAAGAGGGAAGTACTTCCTTCCAAATCTCCAGGTAATTATTTGCTGTTCATCCAAAGTAAGAACATCAAGACTAGATGTAAGAGAATTAAACACAATTATAATGCCTTAGCTTATAAACATTGTTTTTTCTTTTACAAATTCAGCATTTTCACATCTATTAGAAGGCAAGGATTATTTTTTTTTATAGAAAAAAAAGTATGGCTCCTGGGAGTAAAATTCTGGCCTAAAGTTACTAAATTAGTCTATCACAGGATAAGAATTGAAGTGTTCTAAAGAGTTCTTTTATCACTTTTATCAGGGTAGCTTTTATCACTATTCATAATCTTAAATTCAGAGAGTAACGATGAAAAATAATATAAATATAATTTATAATAAATAAAATATAAAAATAATATAATAATGTGACATCCAAAAAGAAAAGGCCTCCAATTGATCTTGTTCATTCACAAAAGTCATTATTGATAACTGATTAGCTTATGCTTTCTCCTTCATTGGACCAACCATGCAGCCTAGCTTCTGATATGTTGACTTACTAATTCCCCCACATTCTTTACCAAGCTCTACTGTAAAAGAAGCATCTAGAAAAATGTAGGTCAATGGATAAATCATAAGATCAGAGACTAGAACTAGAAAGGACTTAAAAGGTTATCTTGGGGGACCAAAATGGGAACATTCACCCTTGTGACATTATGGTAAATCTCCAGTGAATATGGGATTGACCAATTGCAGGGTGAGAATCTTCCCACCCTCCTTGAAATAGCTAAAAGTGGAGCTTGTCTCTAGGACAATCATAACCATCCTTCATCCATTATTGCCAAATATTCCCCTACTTTACCTTCTATCCTCAGCTGTGCAAACTGCAAACATCCCCTCCTGTGTGGGAAGTCTTCCTTTAAAGTTATGACTTGACCTAGAACCAGATAACCATAGCAGCAACCGTAGCAGCCTAGGTGCCATTGGGAGAATTAGCTCCCCTGCTCCCATTCCCCTGCATTATTTCCTTTCCTGTTATCGACTCACCTTCCAAATGTGCACACTTGATGTTCCTCACACTTATACAAAACAACATTAAAATATGCAATCATGAATAGGAAATTAAGGTATGATACCATTCATTAAGCAGAACTGTATGAAGAAAGAATAGATTTATGTTGAAGAATTTCTGCTTAGCTAAAATTGAGCCAATTTACTTTTGTTGCTTCTGTATTACATATATATATATGAATATCTATATTCAGAAAAGCATGATTTGTTGAAAAGCTGTTATGTTCTCTGACTGTTCTATTATTTGAAGCTTGCAGTTGGTCTTTCAATAAATGGATCTAAAAGCAAATTCACCTGTTTAGCTAGTTACATTGAACTGAATAACCAATCACTAAATAAAGAATTATGACAAGTCTGCTATCTATTTTTCAGGACATAAAGAATTTTCCAAAATAATGAAGTTTTTTTGTTGTTTGAGAGCAAAAAGGGTTTTTTTGTACTGTTAGTAAATAAGATTTAGAAATCTTTTAAAACTATTGTTTATTTCTCCATTTTGTGTGTTTTCTAATATGTGTAATATATTAGTATGAGTACATGTATATAATTTACCATTTTAAAATCTTTTATTTTTAATTCATGAAACAAAACAAGCAACACAGTACAATAAAAAAGATGATTGCACATGAAATTGCAAATTTACCATATACAATTTGCTATTCCCTCCAAATATATAACAAAGTTATCATTCACATTTTTCTTTTTTTTTTTTTACTATCATTAAACACAAATAGGTATATCTATGTAAAATTATTCTATACATGCTTCTATTTATCAGTTCTTTCTCTGGATGCAGATAGTATCTTCATATGTCCTTTATTTTTAATTTGTGTATTTATGCTTTTGACAAAATACAGTACCCATTCCTGTTAAAAACACTAGAGAGCATAGGGATAAATGAAGTTTTCCTTAAAATAATAAATACCTATCTAATACATGTAAGCATTACATGTAATAGAGATAAGCCAGAAGCATTCCCAATAAGATCAGGGGTGAAACAAGAATGGCCATTATCACCACTATTGTTCAACACTGTATTAGAAATGTGAGCTTTTGCAATAAGAGAAGGAAAAGAAATCAAAGCAATTAGAACAGGCAATGAGAAAAGAAAATTATCAATCTTTGCAGATGGTATACTTAGAGAATAGTGTACCTAGAGAATCTACCGAAAAACTACTTGAAACAATTCTTTAGCATAGTTGTAGGATATAAAATAAACCCACATAAATCACCAGCATTTCTATATGCTACCAACAAACCCCAGCAGGGAGAGATAGAAAGATAAATTTCATTTAAAATAATTGTAGACAATATAAAATCTTTGGGAGTCTACCTGCCAAAACAAACTCAGACAGTATATGAACACAATTACAAAACACGTTTCACACAAATAAAGTCAAATCTAAACATTTAGAAAAATATCAATTGTTCATGGGTAGCCAAGCTAATATAATAAAAATGATGATTCTTCCTAAAGTAATTTACTTATTTAGTGCCATACCAATTAAACTACCAAAAATTATTTTGTAGAGCTAAAAAAAAATAATAAAATTCATCTGAAAGAATAAAATGTCATGAATATCAAAGGAATTCATGAAAAAAATGCAAAGGAAGGTGGCATACCAGATAAAACTATATTATAAAGCAGCAATCATCAGAACTATTTGATACTAACCAAGAAATAGAGTGGTACATTAGTGAAATAGGAACCTAACCATAACACAAGACACACTAATAAATAACCTCAGTAATCTGGAGTTTGACAAAGCCAAAGACCTCAACTTTTGAGATAAGAACTCCTTATTTGATAAAACTGCTGGTTAAACTGGAAAATAGTATGCCAGAAACTAGGTATAGACCAACATCTCACACCCTACAAGAAGGTAAAGTCAAAATGGGTACATGATTTAGAAATAAGGCAATTGGTGAATGGCTGGACAAGTTGTGGTATATGAATGTAATGGAATATTCTTGTTTTTTAAGAAATAATTAGCAAGCAGATTTCAGAAAAACCTGGAAAGACTTATATGAACAGATACTGAGAAGAACCAGGAGGACATTGTACACAGTAATAACAATATAGGTGATTATTACCTATGACAGATTTAGCTCTTCTAAGCAATACAATGAACCCCCAAGACAATTCCAAAAGACTCCTAATGGGAAAAGCTAGCCACATCCCATCCAGAGAAAGAACTCTGGAGTCTGAATGCATATCAAAATATACTATTTTCACTTTATGTTTTTTCTTACTTTTAGTTTTTCCCTTTTCTTCTGATTCTTCTTTCAAAACATGACTAATGTGGATTTATGTTTAAGATGACAGTATGTATTTAATCTATATAAGATTGCTTGCTGCCTTGGGGAGGGGGAAGGAAAGGAAGAGAGGGAGAAAAATTTAGAGCTCAAAATTTTACAAAAAATGAATGTTGAAAACTATCTTTATATGTAATTGAAAAAATAAAATTCTATTAAGGGAAAATAATTTGTATATTTATAATAGTCAAAATAACTTATTCATTCAAAGTCATTCTTAAAGCAATATACATGTACATAATTAACAAACAAATCAATTGCCTATTTTAAGGTCCATGCTCATTTTTTCTTTCTTTACTGATAGGATTTCATGATTTTAAAAGTTTGGAGACCATTGATTTTAATCCAGTACCCTCATCTTAAAGATGAGTAAACTAAGGTCCACCCAAAAGAAATACTTTGAGAAAGGTTCTGCAAGTAGTAGGCAACAATACAAATTTGAACTCATAACCTTGGGCTCTTCTAATTCTCCCACATAAAGGAATTGTTCTTCCTCCAGAGATCAAATCACAAATGGATGATGGTGAGAGATGGGAAGCAGAGAATCAGGAAACTTAATGTTAGTGAACAGTGGCCTGGCCTAGTGTGGGATGGATGGAAGGATATTTTGAAGGAAATTTGAACAGAGGGGACTGAGAGTGAGAGAGAAGAGGGGAGGGCCAAAAGATATTATTGCCAAACTCTGAAGAGGAGTCCTTGGTCCTCCCACATGGAGTCTTTTCTGAACATGAATAAGCAGAAGGCTTATTCAGAAGGCAGTTAAGACTTTTTTTTTCTTTTACTGGAGAAGGGGGATAAAGCAACTGAGATATCTGACCCCTATGTCAGAGTCTTGGGAGTTTTTGTTTGTGGACAAGGGGCAAGGAAACTTCTACCCTCTCATGTTATAGATTTAGAGCTAGAAGCAACCTTAAGACCCTCTGATCTAACACTTTACAGGTATAGAGATGTTCAGTGATTTCCTCAAGGTTACACAATTAAACTTGAGACCTCTGCCTCCAAATACATCTCCCCTCACTGCACCATGATAACTCCTTACCTTCAGGAAGGAGCTGGAAATAAACCCTGGTTATTCTTGTCCTAATTTGCATGCCTGACTCTTCCACATTATTTTTATAATGAAAAAGAGGGTCCCAAAAATCACATTTGTATAGAAACTTACAAAAGTATCCAAGAGAATATTTTATTCCTAAAGTCAGTAGCTCTAATATATAATGAAGATCACTTTCATTTTAAGCTATAGATATATACAGAAATAAAATGTTAGTATATAGTTGTTCATCTTTAGTTATTTCTTTTGTTTTACCTGTTGACTGTACTCATGTGTATTTTATAGGCCTTGAGATTTTTTTTAACATATGTACATGTAGCTACATGCTTAAACAGAGGAAAATAAAACTGATTCAGAAAAACAGGCCCTGTAGGCATATCACTATCTTTCCTGGCGCTGGATTTCAAAGCACACAATATTTCATTCCATGACAAAGATACCACTTCTCCCTCTACTGTCTGTAAAATTAGATTAAATCTTTTTTGAGCCTAAACTATTTTGTTTGGCTATATACATAGCCAGAATTCTTTGGATATTTACTTAGTTTTACTTTAGCAATTCCTTTTGTAATTCTCTTTGAAAGCATAGATAATCTCTCCATGCAGATCACATTAAGATGATCCTCTATTTAATATTTGTCAAGCGTATTGCTTATACCCTATTGTAAATGCCAAAAAGAAGTTATAGGAAAGCACAGTTCCTCTTTTTTGCCCTTTAGTAGCAGCAACATACCTTCTAAGGGACTCAAGATGCTCCATCTATCACTCTATTTATATTTTCTTTCCATAGATTCTAATTCCTTAGGAGTCATTGCAGTGCACACTTGCACATAGTAGGCATTTAATGTGTTTTGAATATTAGGTTTGTAGGAATTCATACTTAAGTACAATTGCACCCAGTGAGTGGGTAAATTTGATATGAGATCACTTTCACCTTTGGGATTTGCAAGATTGATATTAGACCTTGTAAAATGACAAGGATTCTGGGATTAAGAAACTTCTTACAGCAAAGCTAGAAATTAATCATCACTATAATTTTGTGCAGAGAAATCAAACAACACCTATATTGTATAGAACAGGAGTAGCTCCTAGCTCATCTGACCCAGGGAGGTAAACACAAAAATGTTTGGCATTTATCTAGAACTAAATACAAATAACTCGAACCACTTCTGATAGAGAATCTATATAATTCAGAGAACCTTTATATTGTAAAAAGTTCCATAGAAAGGGGGCTGGCCCTAGGAAAATCTGTAAAGTAGGTAAAGTCATCAGGTTTTCCCTTCCTTACTGCTACTTCCTTCAGCCCCAAAGCCTTCAAACTCCATCCTCTAATTTTCTTACCTGTACTTAATTGTTATTTCACTGATACTAATATTTCCCTAACTGGCATAAAACTCAAACACTGTGTGCTTTAAAAGATGGCCTCTGTGCTGTTTAACACTTTTTTTTTTTTAAATTAACGACTTGGCTAAAGGGATGTGTCATTCTTATCAAATTTGTAGATAGTTCAAAGGTTGAATGATTGTGGTTGGTCCTTTGTTTTTAGAGGACCAATACTATCATGGGGTTTTTTCTTGACTCGTATGTGAATTGGATTTCAATGAGACATAGTTACGCAAAGTTGTCAGCCCCATTCTCCTTTCCAGAATCAATGAAGTCCAGTGGCAAGACAAAATTCATGATAGGTAATGTCCTGGGATGTAGTGGATGACCTTGGCATCTTAGATGTCTGACCAAGCTCTAGGGGCTCCATCTCACTTGCATCAGAGGAGTTCATGGACATCGGAACAGATGGCTTTTATCTGCCCATTCCTCCAGGGAAAGTCTTCATATGTTTGTGGTAAATATCCCCCTAACTCACCAAAAGATTTGAGGTCTATTGGTTACCCTCAATATGGTTTAGTCCATCTGCTGAGACAGTTTTACTGCTCCATGCTATAGCTTGGAACCATGAGTAAGAGGTGAACACCAAAAAGGGATGAGTTGAAAAAGTCTTGGCAAGCTCTCATGCCAGAGGTGCTAGTGCACTAGTTAATGTATGGAATGTCAGAATCCAGAGGATCTTGACAGGGTAAAAATTGGACTGGCTCTAATAACATGAAATGTGATAGGAATAAAGGTAAAATGTCATTTTTTTTCCTCAAGAATTTGATTTTATAAGTTCAAGACAAAGAAAACTTGTTCATTCAGAAATTAGCATGAAAAAGATGTGGGGATTTTAGTCAACTGCAAGGTCAACATGAGTCAACAGTATGATATGTCAGTCAGAAAAGCTTGGGTTGCATTAAGAGAGGCTTAGCTTCCAGGAATAAGGAGATGATAGACCCATTATACTCTGCCCCTGTCAGAGTGTATGTGCATTGTGTTCATTTCTGGGTATCCTATTTTAGGAAGGACATGATGAGATAGAGAGTATTCAGAGGAGGGCAATCAGGATGATGAAGGATTTCAAGTCCATGCCATAAAAGTCATGCCATGTTGAAATAATTAGGGATGTCCAGACTGGAGAAGGCTCATGGGGGCTATGATAGGTATATTCAAGAACTTAAAGAATTGTCATGGGAATAGGAATTGATCTCCAGTTTAGCTTTAATGGTAAGAATTAGGTAGTGTAGGTGGAAATTGCAAGCCTAAAGCTTCTATAAAGAAAACGTGACTATTAAAGTTATAGAAAATAGTTTGCCTAGGTAGGCAATGGATTTCCCCCTCTTTGGAGGTCTTCAAGCAAAAGACTGGATAACCTTTATTTCATATTGGGTATAGTGGGTATTCTTTTTCAGATGTGAGAGGAACTATATGGCTGCTAAAGACCCTTCTAACTCTGAAATTCTCTGATCCTATGAATTTCTATAGTTGAAAAAGTTTATCACCTGACAGTCAAATCTCTGGTTATGAGCCTTTTTAAACTTAACTAGGCAGATCCTTAATGATAGATGACATATAGTCGATCTCCAACTCCATATATGAAACTTTTCCAACTCAGCACCTGTCAGAAGTTGTTTTACTAATATAACTTTTGAGAGTTCAGGGTTGCCACTGTGGCATGATGAGGCACCAGAGTACAAATTTATTGAAGAACTTCCTTCATATTAGGTGTAAATTACTATAACAGATTAACAAGGAATCAAAGCATTTGATTCTAAGAGAATTTTGAATGTCAGAAGATGGCAAGAGATTTTTTATGAAGGAAATTTAGTGGATTTTTTGGGTTGGAGGTGGATTGTGGAGGTCTTATTTGTGTTTTTAAAATTTTACTTCTAGATTCAATTCTTATAATTGACCAATCTGGAAATTTTTTCTATAAATACTTGTTTAGGATACTGAAAGGGTTATTAAAATTTTGTTCTCATTTTTCTTCCAAAAATGTGTGTGTATGTGTGCGAGTGTGTGTGTGTGTGTTCTGTGGGTGCACAAAAATGCACATGTACAACATTGCAACAGAAGGGAGAAATTATGACAATGTAGCAGAGCTTTGTGTTTGAACTGAGAGTGAAACTACATGGCCTTGCCTTCTCAGTTGGCTTTAGGAGATGGGATTCCACCCTCTAAAATACTGACATGATGCACATACTGTTTCCTTGGCAGAAAGATTTCATGCCCATCTGTTAAGGAGCAACATGCCAACCAAATGTGGGCTTAGCAGGATAGCCATTGGAATCCTGAAAGTTCCACCTAATCAGTACTCAGATTCCCTTAGTGCCAAGCAATCCCCACAGTAAAAGCACATGCTTGAGTACAAGAGATCACATTTGTTGATATGTGTGAATGAAGTACAATCAACAAACATTTAGATCATGTGCTCATTACATTCTCAATTCACCTCTATTCTGGGAATTTGGTAGGTAGTATCATAAATACTGATAAACTTAAAGGGCTATTATTTACTCCTAGGCATTCATTCCTTTTTTTAAAAAAATTATATATGTACATACATATGCACACATGTGTATATGTGTATAAATACACATGTATATGCATGTGTATATGTGTATACATACAGTAGGGTAGCTGGGTGGTGTAGTGCATAAAGTGCTAGATCTGGAGTCAGAAAGATTCATCTTCCTGAGTTCAAATCTGACCTTAGATACTCACTTAATGTGGGACCCTGTTCAAGTCACTTAACTTGTTTACCTCAGTTTCCTCATCTGTAAAATGTGCCAGAGAAGGAAATGGAAAGCCTCTCCAATATCGTTGCCAAGAAAACTCCAAATAGGATCATAAAGAATCAGACATGACTGAAAATGACCGAAAAACAATGACAATGTAATATACCTTATAATACATATATACATTTATGTGTGTGTATATATGAATATGTATATACACATGTATGTGTGTGTATATATAATATTTCTCTTTTTACCAAGACTAATTCCACCAGTCATGTAGATAACTTATCCTCATATTTTTTTATTCAGTATATTTTTAAGAGTGAGAACAAAAGTAGCCATCATGGACTGAGATAAGGAAAATCAAGGATAGTCATAAATTTTTTTTACTGATTTTTTTTCCCTTTTAATTTTTGTGAAGAGGTAGAAATCGGAGTATGTTAATTTCATGCAGTTGTTTTAGGGGTAAATGTGGTGTTATTGTTAAGGGCTATTGGAGACAATTAAAATTGAGTAATATTTGAAGATTATATGAGAAAATATAATATATGAGAAATTATATTCTCTCTATGCTGTCTGCATATGTTATATATCTATATAAAACAACACAGTATATTTATATGTTATATAAAATGTATATGTATAGATGTAATACATCATATTGTATATTTGAATACTTAGAATCATTATGAAACAAATCTCTAAAAATTATAAGCTGTAGAATAGCCACCAATCTACTGGTAGAGGGAGTTTCTTCATTAGGAATTTCCTATACCAAAGACTTCTACAAACTAATGTAAACTAAAATAAGCAGAACCATATAAAGGAGGAAGAAGCAGTTAGTGTGGTGACCAGAACAGAGTAGATAACAGAAGTATGAGGTGTTAACATGTTAACAAGATACTAGCACCCAGGCATAACTTTATAATTGTGTAAACACTTTTCTCTGACAGAATAGAGCAGCTTCATTGGACAAATAAAAATTTGACATGCTTCCACAGGGCTTCAAATACTGAAATCCTGGGATGAATTTAGGTAAGGCTCAACTGAGAACTAAAAGTGGTCATGGAACTTGACCTCTGAGAAGGAATTGTTCTGGTTCCCCTCACCTCCATCAGCCACGTTGCTTTGAATCAGAGGTGCGCTATCACTAGAGCATCTATCAGGAGCAGAGATGTATATTTCAGACAGGCAGAAATGCAGAGAGGCAGTAGCCCAATGCCAGAAGCCACTTCAAGAAGTGGGACTGCTGGCAGCAGAGAAGAGAGCTGGCTATGGTCTCATGAGAAAGTTAGCTCTACAATCAAGAGATGAACTTCAGAAAGGAACAGACCTAAGGAAGCCCAGTTCATCAGTTTGCCCACTGAAAATGGTATGTATTGGGGGAGAGGGGAGGGAGAGAGAGCTTTGTGAAGACTCCAGGAGAGACAGGACCTTGAGACCCTATGGTATTCCAATGTAAATTGTTTTGGCTGTGTTACCTTACTACCATTGTACTCTTTTGTGCTCATTTTTTCCCCACTGAAAATATATATTCATATATATATATATATATATATATATATATATATATATATATATACGCATATATATATATATATATAGTTTCATAGCTACTGTTCTTACTATGCTAATTTAGTGTATTTGCTAAGAACTAATTGCATTTACTAGAGGATTGTTAATAGGGAACCTACCTGTGGGGGTTGGGGGGGATTTATACACTGGTTTTTAGAGGTAGCCACTCACAGAATAGCCCTAGAAACTTTGAGGTAGCAATTACTCTATGAGAGAACCAAACAAGCAAGAGGTGATCATTCTGGAGGGATGTGTACACATACAACAAATAGAATATAAATGGAAAAAACAACATAAGCAACAAAATCTTAAACCTGCACGCTAATTATAATGACCAAATTTGGCCCTGGAGAAGAGAGAAGAAAATGCATCCCTCCACCTTCTGAAAGAGTTGGGAAATTATGGGTGTGGAATATTCCACATACTCTCAGACATATACTCTTATATAGAGATAGTATGATATGTTGGTTAATTTTGAGTTGATTTTTTAAAAAAAATTCTTTGTTGTAAGGGATAGCTGTCTGGGGAGGGGAAGGGAGACTGGCTACATTTGGGAATAAAGGTCATAAGAAAACAAAAGATGTAGAAGGAAGAGTGGTAATCCTATAGAGTCCGACGACCTGAGTTCACATCCTACCCCTGCTATTGGCTGTCCTATGACCTTAAGTAAGTCGCTTAATTTTCCTGCACTTCTGTTTCCTCATCTGTAAAATAAGGGGCAGGGATTATTTGTCCTCTGAGTTTCCTTCTGGTTCTTGATGTATCATTTTATGTTCAACAAAAAAATTAAAAAATTAGAAAGGAATTCTCTATATCAATAAAATTATAAATTCTGACCAAAAAACCCTGCATACATATGAAGTGACATATACATACATGCATATGTACCTTCATTCATACATACATACAAACACACATTATAGGTATACACAGATATATATATATATGTATGTATTGATCTATCATTAGAATGTGAGTTCTTTGGGAACAAGTACTATCTTTTCTTTTTGTATCCTCCACATTAAGCATGGCGCTTTGCACATAATAAGTACTTAAGAAATGTTTTTTCATTTATTCATTCAATCATTCATTCTTTCATTCATGCATACTCACCACTATTCAGGACTCCATTATAGGAGTAGGAGGAGGTATGTCAAAGCCTTTTTTTCTGATCCTTAAGCAATCAGGACTAATACTCATCCTTATGTCAACGCTGCCTCAGTTTCTAAGGTGTCATTGTCTAAGGTGTCTCTTTCCATGGCTGGAGTCATAATGAGATATACCCCTTGGAGATTCTGAAGGTGAGCCTAGAAGACCCAAAGAATGTAGCTAAGACTACCAATCAGAGCTTCTTTCTAAGAATATAAATTCATTAAAAGAAAAAAAAATAGGATAATGGGCTAGGATTAGTAAGCACTCCAAGTACAGACACTATACAAAGTAAAAAAAAAAAATCACATACCTACTTGTTAGAGCTCTTAATGATTAAATGAGCTTTTTAAAATGGATACATCAAAGAACCACAAATCAGATATCTGGTCTACAATCTGGTCCACTATACATGTTACACTACTTAAACCCACCTGCAAATTATCTTGAGTCCAAGAATTTATTTAATTGTTATTAACTAAAAACATGTTAGTGCATTCCAAATGTATTTTGGAAACAACGGATTTTTGATGTGCACAGTGACTTCCACCATTTTGATAAACTTGTATTTAGAGAGCAGGTGGTGTCTGCAAGCATAAATGGCAAAACTAGTGTTTATAGATGAGAGTGATAATTCTGCCACTTGTTTACAAGATTGCACTTAGTGGAGAGATTTAACCTAAACATGCCTCAGTGCAAACTGAGGAAATGCACAGACTTGGAAATTTAGGGGGCATGTATGTATCCATCATATTGTGTTGGGGGTTGTAATACACTACTATTGAGTAGATGTGTACATGGAGCAAAGGTTCTCAGTAGATAATAAGCCTGTGTGTACTTTAAGCAGATATAGGCTGATTAATATGTAGTAAAAATAGCTCAGCTCATCTCTACTAGGAAAACATCTAATGGAAATTGTGACTTCTTAATCTCTTTTGCATCACTTCTGTTGAAATCATACTTTATATGTGAGATAATGAAGCTAATAGGCCTTTAAACTTGTAATCACCCAGTAGAACCCAATTGAAATAAAGCTGTATTTGAATAGGATTGATAATCAATAGCACAGTCTTATTCACAGAAGTGGAGCTGGGAGGGTCCTGAAAAGTCAGCTGGTAATGAATTATCCTTTTATACTTCAGGAAACTGAAGCCTCATAAAGATATAAGCAACTTGCCCAAAGTTATAAAGATGACCAATGACTGAACTGGGATTTGAATCTGAGTTCATTTACTCCAAATCTAGTGTTTTTTTCACTTCTTCCAAAATCCTTTCCTCTGTATATAAATTTTCCTTTTAACTGTACAAAATTTGTCATTAGGGTAAATGTCTCTAAGGTGGCTACATGGTGAAGTGGATGGAGTGCTGTGCCTGGAGTTAGAAGGATTCCTCTTCCTAAGTTCAGATGGCCTTAAACATTTATTTGTTGTGTGACCTGGATCAAGTCACTTAACCCTGTTTGCCTCAGTTTTCTCATCTGTAAAATGAGATGGAGAAGGAAATAGCAACTCTTCCAATGTCTTTGCCAAGAAAACCCCAAATGGGATCACAGAGCTGGACATTATTGAAAAACAATTTAACAAAAGAATCTCTATTTTCAAACATATTTTTTTTAAAAAGGATAATCCATTATTATAAGATATTTTTCTATGAATTACAGACTTATTTAACAGAAATTGATATTTTTCTTTCTTCCTTTTTGTCCAGTGAGATAATCAGAAAAATGGATGGTGACCTCTCAAGGATATGTGGCTAGAGCTGTGGTCCTCAAACTTTTTTTTAAATCCTGTAGTAGTATCATTAAAAAGTTTGAGCATTTACACTGCCCCCAAATATACTGTATGTATATTTATATATAAAACATGTGGATGTACCATGGCACTGGTATGTTATATACATATATATATAAATACATACATATATATTGTATTAAAAAACAAAAATCTGAATTCAAAAGGATGACAAAGATGAAAGAAAAAGATTTTAAAAATAGTATTTCATATTACTTAACTGTAAGAAAATCTTTTTACTTTCAAATTTGAGAGCAATGAGATTGAATATATTTAATTATGTTTTAAAATTTCAGTGTAACATTTTCTGATGGAGCAATTCAAAGACCTGGTTCAGTTTATTTCGATTTTGTGTTTTCATGGTTGTTGTAGCTGAAAAAGATACCCCATTAAAAAAAAAAAAAAACAACAGAGATCTAAATGGAAGAAATGCAATGGTACCTGCATTTAATAAATCATAATACTCATTTTTCAATACTATCCACTAATTATACAAAGATTTTTGTTGAAGCTCAATAAATTTCCATCTTCCTCAATGTCACTCAAAAACTTGTTCTTGCAAACTAACAGGAGGGTGTTACATTTTTATATTTTTAACAAATGGGACTGAAACTCTTCATTTGGAAGATTTTAAAATAGGTTAGAACATTCTTTTTAAAGTTTTTTTTTTTAAGTGAGAGTTTGTATAGGTGACACATTGGATTTGGGGTTTTATTATTTTTTTTACAACACAAAATTAGATTTTAAATGTCTTACTAACAACAATGGTTTCCTACTATCTTGAGAAAATATCTCAAGGCGTTCTGAAGATTTTTCAAAAGTCCCATCTCTAGTGATAGCAGATATAATCCATATTTCAATAATCTTGAGAGCTTTGATTGTTTTTTTACTAACACCTTGTCAGACCTGATTAGATCATTATTGTTTTACCTCATAATGTGACTGAAAAAGAAAAAGAAGCATCAGCTTTACCATTTTATTGTTTGCTTCTATTAACACTACTAGAATTATCTTCAATCTGTAGTTTCTCTGTAGGAGACTTTTTAAGTCCCTTGTCCATTTACTGGGGGGTATTTGAGTTAAAACTTTGTAACATAACCTGCAAATCCACTAAACCAGGAATATATAGACAGCAATATTCTGAAAGTCAACAAGTAAGGATTCCACTATCAACCCTTGAACTTCGTAGAGATCATACTTTTCCCTTAAGGATAACTTGAAGAGTGGATTTAACATGTGACTGGCTGCCATGGATTAAATGAAGAAGCCAGTGCCAATCTATGTATTAAATATTAGCAAAAAAAAAAAAAAAAAAAGATCCTTTTTTTTTTAGGAAAAAAGCACTACTGATATTTTTTCCCATACCCCAGGGAATTGTCTTGTATCCCCCACTTTAAAGTCTACTGTGCTAGACAGTGGAGACTAGAGAGAAAAGAAAAGAAAATGGGAGAGAAGAATGTTGGTATCCTGGGAAAGTTATAGGAGTCTGACTCTTTAACTTCATCTTACTGGGAGAAAACGGTACTACCAGTCAGAAAATGCTAAAGAAGTGGCCTGAAAAACTGTGTATTTTAGGTTATATTGCAGAGTTGGGGAAAGCCATGAAGGGCAGTAAAACATCAAGAGGGGAAAGAAAAAATACCATTATTTTTGCTCTTTTTTGACCCCCTTTGACTCATCAAGAACTCAATCAAAGGCTTGTAGCTCTAGAGCTGGAAAGGATCTTGGAAGACATTTAGTGCAATCATCTTATTTTACACAAGGAAACTGAGACCAAGGGAAGTGAAAGGATTTGCCCACAGTCATATAGCAGTAGTGGTAGGCAACACTATGAAATTTGAAACCGGGTTCTCTGACCTCTGAGCCAGTTCTTTTTTTCATTGTACCACACTGCCTCCATAATCAATCACAAGCATTTATTAAGCACCTACTGTATGTTAATCAATGTGGGGACAAGAATAGAAAAATAAGAAAGGTCACGCCCTCAAGAAGCTTATATTATTCTACTGAGTGGATGTATCATATTTTAGTATGTGTAAATGTGAGGTTGAAAACTCTTGTCCTAATTAATTAAGATACAGACTTTTAATTGTTTTTCAATTGTATCAAATACAGATATTGCATAAAGACTTTCAAATGTTTCAATAGATCAGTTAAAGGCATAAAATGGGTGCAAGCAAGCTAATAATCAATTGGGAGGAGAGAAGAACTTTGACAGGCAAAATCAGATGAAGCCACATAGGAAAGTGTTGAGATTGATTTAAATAATCAGATATACTGATGTATATGTATGTATGTATGTATATATACATACACATATAGGTATATGTGCATATATATGTATATACACATATATACATGTATATGTGTATTTATGTATGTATATATATATATATGAGAGAGAGAGAGAGAGAGAGAGAGAGAGAGAGAGAGAGAGAGAGAGAGAGAGAGTAGTTAACTAGATCCTTCCAGCTGCAGTGAGCTAAATAGAGAAAGAGAGAACTGCCCTGGAGCAGAGGGTTGAGTTTCTCCCCAACCTCTTTCCCCCTCTTGGACCTTTTTGAACTTTGAAATATTGTAAGATTTGGCTCTCCCATTAGCTGCATGGGTAGCTGTATCTATAGCAGTGGCTGATAACAACATCTGCATTGGAAACTAAGAGACGCTTTGATGACAAACTCAACTCTGTGGGATGACAGCATCAGAATTCTGAGAGACCAATAGAAAACCATCCCTCTGGCTGATATGAGGACTGCACAGAGGGGGAAACAAAGGGACTTCCAGTATTAGGAGAGATGAGTTACCCTTTGGCCACATGTGCTCTCTAAATTTGAATCCACTTTCCCCAGGGACCTTGTGTCAGAGAATATGTCCTTGGTTTGAGGGGCATGAATGTTTGGTGCCACCTGTCTCCCTGCATCACTATTGAGAAGGGATTAAACCTGTATATAACACCTACTTGAAATACGACTGAACAACTCTGGGCCAGGCACTGTGCTAAATGCTTTTTACAAATATTTTATTTGATCCTCCCTACAACCCTGTGAGATAGGTTTATGCAAATCATATCAAAAATGATTTTTTGTTGTTTTGTTTTTTCTTTTTGGTAAAAGCTGGCTCATTGATATTGGGAAGCATACCAGATGAGGTCTTGTAAGCAATTGTACTATAGAACTTGTAGCCCCTCAGGGTTATCTCAGAACTGCGTGGGCAGAAGTAGTCAGCTGGTCTCTGGAGACCCAACATGCCAAATGTGAGTGGGAGCTGGGAAAATGGGCCCAGGGGGAGATCGATTATGGAACAGACAACGATAGAGGCACTAACAACTGGGGTATTCAGGAAAGACCTTTTGAAGGTTTCGCTTCATTGCAGTCTCAAAGGGAACTGGGGATTCCAAGAGGCTCCAGTATACTGCGGTGGGGGTGGGGGGACAGAACCTATGCAAAGACATAGATCTGGGAGAGGAATGTCATGTTTGGGGAACAGAAAGTAGGCTAATTAGGCTAGAACATAGTTTGTGAAGGAGGTTAATATATGGTCTGCTTGGAAAGATAGGGTGGAAACAGATTGTTAAGGGATTTAAATGCCAAACAGAGGGATTTGTATTTTGTCAAAAGCACTGAAGTTTTTTGAGTAGAAGAGTAACATAGGCAGACCCACACTTTTGGACTATTAATTTGCCAGCTGTGTATGCCAGCTGAGGACAGATTAGAGAAGAAGAAATTGCAAGCAGGGATACTGATTGGGAAGATATTACAGTAGTTTAGATGAGAAATGAATGTGGCCTGTACTAGGGTTGTTACGGTATAAATAGAAAGAAGGCTGCTAATGCAAGAAATGTTGAGTGTTGGAATAGAGCAGACTTGGCAACTGACTGGCAATGGGAGGTGCTGGTTGCAACTGTGAGGCACTAAGAGCAAAGAGTCAAGGATGCTTCCTAGATCACAAACCTGGATAACTAGAAGAATGTAGGTGTCCTCAACAGTCTAGAGGAGTCAGGAGGAAGGATGGGATCATGAGGAAAGATATGAACTTCTGTTTTGGATTTGTGAGGATCTCTGCCAAAAGAGACTGTGATAAATAAAAGTCAAATAAAACAAAAATAAAGAAATAAAAAGACTGTGACCATAAAGTAGGAAGAGACCTTAAAGGTCACCTAGTGGAATACCCTCATTTTAGAGAAGAGCAAATTTATACATAGTTTAAATGGTTTGTTCCAGGTCACCCAGGAAATGGTAGAAGTAGGGCTTAAATTTAAGTATTTTGACCCCAAACCTAGGGTGTTCCCTTTGTACCATGATTTACATCAGTTGTATAAAAGAAAGGGATCACTCTGCGTGGCACACTGACTTAGAAAACCATAAACTAATTTTACCTATTTATTGTATTTTTATATATTTTATTAAACATTTCTTAATTACATTTTAATCTGGTCCCCAGTGAACTATAGTGGGTAGGGTTGGGGGAAGGAAGGGGTTGTGACTGACATGACTTTGACCCCTCTCTCTTTCTCTCTCTCTATGACATACATACATACATACATACATATGTACATACATATATACATATATATATATATACAATCTATCATCTATATCTATATATAGATCTATAGATCTAGATAGATATACATCTTTGGAACCAATGCTCACTCACTCAAGGTTTTCTGTTTTACTTCCTTCTTTTAATGAAACTGACTTCTATAATATCATGAAGTATGATTTTGTAAGTCAGGAACTGGACATCATGCATTTATTTTCTGTGATTTCCAGTGTGGGCAATGTGAGTCAAGGCAGTGAAAAAAAAATCCCCCAATATGTAACCCTTGTGGTAGAGCTTCTTATGACACAAAGAAGAGTAGCATGCTTTGGAGGATTTTGCACATTTATTTATGATTAAAAGACTCACATAACATACAAAAGCAATTTCTGCATCAACTAATTTATCACATACTGGTTTAGGACAGCAAAGTGGCAAAAGATTGATGCCCATCAGCTTTTGCTACTGTCAGGTCAAGGTACCCTGGTACAACCCGGTAGAAAGAATGACTACGAAGGTATTATGGCCTTGGTCCTTCCTTTCCTCCTAAAGTAAAGCTGATAATCAAGTCTGTCTGTTACTTATCTCACTAGGATATTGAAACATAAAGTGGAAGTTTTTAATCACCTAAAGCCTGTCAGGTCAACTTTTAAAAACATTATTTTTTCCTATTTCTTTGTTGTTTTCTGCTTTGTTTCCCAATCTTTTCAGGCAATAAGGCAAATACACAATACTCAACAATTATTTATTATATACCTACTATGGGTAGATCATTGTGTTAAGTATTGTGGGTCATACTCTGTTTCAATAAGAAAGAACCTCTGTCCTCATGAAGTTTATAAGTCTAGTAGGGTAAAAACAGGAGCAGTTAGGTGGCACAGTGGACACAGCACCAGGTCTGGACTCAGGAAGACCTGAGTTCAAATTTGGCCAGATACTTACTAGCTATGTGACCCTGGGCAAATCACTTAACCCTTTTTGCTTCAGTTTCCTCATCTGTAAAGTAAACTGGAAAAAGAAATGACAAATCACTCTAGTGTCTTTGCCAAGAAAACCCCAAAAGGAGTCATAAAGAGTTGGATAGGACTGAAAGATCAAACAACAAGACTGAAAACACATATATACATAAATAAGGATAATATAAAGCAATACATGATAAGCGTTTAACAGAGGTACAAATAAGCATTATTATGGGGCCTGAGGATAATCTGGTCTGCTTCGCTTAGTTTCCCCAGCTTTTCAGGGACTATAGCTCTACCTAGCAGCCAATCCTTTGGTCTGACAACTTTCAACTTTTAGTTTTTCTAATCACACAACCTCAACTGGAAGCATCATGCTTTCTGGACTCTCTTGTCTCCTGAGACATCTTGGCTTTTTGAGTTGAAAGGTCCAGCAGTCCAGATGCTAAGCCCTTTCTGCCTGAATGACCTTGTATTCACTTTTTATGTATTTCCAGAATACTAATTTATGTACATACTGTTTCCCTCATTCTAATTCCCATTAGAGTGTAAGTTCCCTGAAGACAGGGATTACTTCACTCTTCTCATTATATTTTGGCACATAATAAGAGCTTAATAAATGTTCATTGATTAATTTCCTTCCCCATACACACATGGATCTTTTTTTTTTACTCCTGCCACTAAAGCTGAATGTCCTCATCTTTCATTCATTACCATTCTCTTATCTCTTCCTTGCCTTTAAAAGACTCCAGATAGTACTAATACATTTACGAGAAAGCATATGTGTGCGTGTGTGTTTACACACACACACACACACACACACACACATTCAGAAATAATGCATGGGTAAAGTAAAATAAATAGAAAGGTGAATAAAAGACTACCTAGTCCTTGATTAGATGGTATTTCATTTTTCTGACAGTTATCTAGCTACAGTTCCCTGTGCTAAACTTTACCCATCCTAAGCCTCTTTAGGTTGGAGTATTTAGACCCAAAGAAATGGTACCACCTCTTCTCCCTGAGCTCCCCATCTCCCGGCTGCTTTCCACCTTTTTTAATCTGGGCACTTTGGATCAATCCAAGGTCTCAGTCCCACTCAATCAATCAGGAGGGATTTCTATTTATATTGCTACATAGTCACTTATCTTCCTCCCCTCTCCTTTGACCTAATGTGAGGGGGGTGGACAGAAAGCATCATCACATGTAACGATAATAACAGATAATAATAATAGACAACAATAATTTACATGTACCTACCACGTGTTAAGCATTGTGCTAAGCGTTTTACAAATATCTCGTTTGATTCTCACAACAACCCTAACAGGTAGGTGCTACTAGTATCTCCACTTTGCAGTTGAGAAAACTGAAGCAAGCAAATCCAGTGACTTGCCCAGAGTCAGTGTCTGAAGCCAGATTTGACGCAGGTCTTCCTGTACTATAACATTTATATCATCACTTCAAAAATAGAATTAAACATCCCTCCAAAAGAAGTAATAAGTTCCTTATATAAAACATTAAGTTTCTGGCACTTAAGGCCTATGGGCCTCAGGAAAAAGAGGAATTAAACTCAGTAACCTGGGTAGGAAAAGTAAGTTGGGGCCATTGAACAGTTTTGAGTAGAGAAATGACATGATTATCCTAAAAAAAGATTTGTCTGGAAGTGGTGTGAAATGTGTATTGGAAGCAGGAATAGTTCAGGTAGACCATAATGAAGGCCCATATTATACGTCTGGCTGTAGCAGTGGAGGGGAGTGGACAGATGCAGCTGAGTACGTGCTTTAGAGGCAGAATTGGTGAGATGGACAGAGCAGGGGCTTTGGAAGGAGAAGACCTGAATTTGATTTCGGACTCTGCTACTTCTTATCTCGGGCAAGTCAATTAACCTTTGGGGGATTCTCAGTTTCCTTATCTGTTAAAGGATGGGGTGAAAATAAGGTCTCTTTCATTTCCAAATCCTATGATTTTATGATCATCTGATAGGATTTTATTGGCTAAGACAGTCTGGTAGATGTTGACACTGTCAGATGCAAATTTGGGGAAAAATAAAATGAATTTAAAGGAGTAGCATGGCTAATGAAGTTGAGTGCCAGGGTTGGAGTTAAGAAGATCTGGATTCAAATTCTACCTTTGACCCTAGCCTTGAGACTCTGGGTAAGCCACTTAATCTTTTGAGAAATTCCTAGGATTTATGTACCAAGTCATACCACATTGGAAATACCCTACACTGACAAAATCATAGACTTCTTGCATATTTGGGCATCTTAAATTTGGTTTTGCTTATGTTGAGTCTGAAGTGCTGATAGAGCATTCAAATTGGCAGTCAGATATAGTAAGGCTGGATATAGGGATTTGAAATCATTTACACAGAAGTAATATTTTAAATCAGGGAAGTAAATAGGATAGCCAAAGATGATCATGCAGAATAAAAGAAAATAGAAGGGGCCACAAGAAAAGACTGGTGTGGGGGGAGGTTAGTAAGTTTTAGAGACGGGGAAGAAAATGAGAGAGTTTGCAAATTATTGGTTTCCCCACTGGCATTTTAAAATATCTCATGAGATGCTTATTATTGTCCTATTCTGATTGATGCCTCATTGTGCTGTGGCGATGACCTTGGACTCTCAAAGTGGATGCCAATAGATCGTCATTACTAATATGAAAAAGCTTTAAAAATAGTTCTTTCAATAGACAGTAGGATTATCTGAGAACTAGCTTAAGTTTGGAGAGGTTCATGTCCAGAAAGTTAGACAGTAACCTTTTCCTTCACCATAACAACTCATGGAAAGTATCTACTAAGATGATCCTGACATGTGTTGGAATGTACCTCATACTTAGAGTGACGCCCTTGAAGTATTGAATTAAGTATTATGTTTAGGATAAAAGTCAATGAATTGAAAGGAAAATTATTACATATTTAGCTTTAAAGGAAAGGATTTCAAAAGACATTTTTTCCTTTGGAAATTAATTTTTTAGTAAGGACTATGCAAAACCTTTCCCTAACAAAGTAAGATGTTCAGAGACAAATGATACAGAATAAAATGTACGGGACCTAGTAGTTATACTTAAGCTGATCAAGTTAATTAAAAAAATTATATATCCAGCAAAGTTTTAAAATGTTATTTTCTAATGGCATGAATTAAAACTCTAAGCTTTAATGAGATAGAGAAATAAACACATTTCTTGAAAAATCAGTATGTACAATTACAAGGCTTTTCATGTACTTCCAAAGAAAATAGCATAGATTAAGAAACTTCATTTCTAGTAAGATGAATTAAATCCGACAGTATCTCTCACTATAGTTTGTTTCTTTTATCCCATCATTAATGTAAAGAATACAGAGGTTTTTTCTAGATTTTCTGGAAGAAAAGCATAGCACTTAATTCTACAACTGCTTACAGAGTGTTTGCAGTTTGGCTGTGTTTGTGGCCCTATTGGTTCTCAGCCATTGTGAAGGTTTCAGTCCTTCAGGTTCTATATTGGCATTCAAGCCTGTACTTCTAAATCCTGATTCTAACGCTGGAGCTTTAAAACACGAATCTCATTTTCTGGCAGGAAGGAGAGAGATTGGAAGTGGTTGTGTCGCCGTGCTCGGGTCAAAATTAGATCAAGTGGGGAAATCAAGTGGAGAAATCACAGATTTTTGCTGGAGATTCCAGCATTCCTCAAGGAACTTTTAGTGATCTCTGACCAGTTCTGGCAATAGAGATAGTCTTAGCTGAGGAGGAGATTACCTGTAGAAGAAAACAGCTGCCTACTTATGACATTGAAAAGACCTCCTACCTTGGTGCTTTGTAGTTTAAAATGATCACTAGTTTGAGATGTTTTCCCTCTCTAACTGCCTTGAGAAAGTGTAACTTATTAAATTCCTTACAACTCAGGATAAATGGATGTATCAAATCATTCCTAGAAACTATGTGGTGTGTGTGTGTGTGTGTGTGTGTGTGTGTGTGTGTGTGTGTGTGTGTGTGTGTGTGTGTGATAAACAAAAAGTGTAGTTAGGATGGGGACACTGAAGACAGTTTGCCTTCTTCCTCCTTTCACTCAGGGCCAATCTTGGGGTCAAGATTGCTTTCTTCCATGAGTCCCATTTCCTAAAAAAAGGTGAGAATGCCAAACAATTATGTAACCTCCTTCACTGAAAAAAATAAAACATGTGATAGGCAAGCAACAAATATTGCAAGAGTCATGACTATTTAACTAGGGCTCAGATAGATCTAATGTGCTATAATCATGTTCCCTTAGGGTCTCTCATATCCCAAATCTCCTAAGCTATATGACAACTGCTTTAAATATTTCATGTGTATTGCCCCGCTGTATCAATTACAGTGTTATACAACTCAATAACTATTGACTGGAAATTTGGTCATTTTTAATGACGGGAAATTTCATCTGGTTTGGTTTGTAAAGTTGAGGTGAAGTTGAGTGGAGGGTGGAGGTGAAAGGCAGTGGAGAGGGTCTCAGGTTGAGGTACTCACAAATGTTGTCAAATATCTGTTAGATTGATATGATGGGTATGATGGCCCCATGTCCTATTATAGCCTATTTAGTCCAGAACATTTTTTTTTGGACCAGGAACATTTACTCAAAAAAAGTTTTCTTGCATAATAACTTTAAGAAATGTCTGGAATTAATTTGTTTACAGGAAATGGGTTTGTAGACAATGTTTTTGAGGACATATTTCTCTGTTTGGTACAACTTCCAAGTATCCTGATTTTTTAAAGTTATGATTTATTCCCCTTGAAGACCTAATATAAATGCACAAATAAAACATAGTATAATCATTTAAATGGTTGATATGAGATGTTTATGATAAGTAAAAAAAAAAACTAACTTTTTCTTATAATTTCCTTTTGACTGAAAAAGTATAATTAAAAGTGAGTTGTGATAATAATTACTAAAAGGCGGATTTCATAGTTTATCTTGAATAAATGACCTGTGGAGTAAGAATGAGAATCTTTGCCGTTTCATAGCTAATTATATTATTAAAATACTAAAAAATTCTTCAGCTAAGAATCATTTGTAGACTTGGACTAAATCATAAATTTAAAAGTGAGAAATATATTTGAATATGAAAACTCCTAATAAACCATATACACAACAATTGCATTTTAAAAAAAAAATTCTTTTGACTTGGCTAATTGGACAGATCTGACTGGACATATGGTACTGAAAAGACAAAAAACTGGCTTGAAAAGGAGCCTATTTTATGATCCCAGAAACAATGAGCCAGAAATGAGTCACTGACCCTTAAAAAGAAAATCAAGAACTCATTATGCACTTATTATTTAACTATCTTTCATTTACTAAGTAAATTTAGTTGAAAGCATATGGTGTTGATCTTAACTGAGGGAAAAGGATGGACAAAGACTGTAGATCTAGAGGTGGATGAAAACTCGCAGGTCATCTACTCCAAACTCCGCATTGTGAAAATGAGGAAACTGAGACCCAGGGAAGGTAAGTGACTTTCCCAAGTTACACAGATAAATATCAAAGGTAAGAGTTGAACCCAGATCCTTTAATGTCTGAATCAATGATCCTTCCATGATTAATAGAGGAGATTATTGATATAGAAAGTTTGTGTGCTGAAGATTGTTGTGGACTGACACATTTTTAGCCCAGATCAACATGGCTATAATGAAAATGATCATTTAAAGCAAACAGATATAGAGCTGTTAACGTCAGGCTGACAAACCATTTTAACCTCCAAGCCATCTTTGAAATGCTGTTTGAATTCATATACCTGAACTTTGTACAGGTCTGCTAGTTTCATCTCTCTGTAAGAATTGCCTAATATATCATTTTCTTTTTCTCTCTCAAGCTCCCAGCGTAACTCTACTATTGTCGGGAAAGAGGTAGGAGCTCCATCAGTCTTCTCTTTCAAGACCAAAACATCAGTGATGATGTTAGTAGAGGTAAAAATTCTAAACTTACACTTAAGCTGTTTCTACAGGAAGTACAATAATGCATTCAGGTCACCACTAGAGTCCAGCCAGAAGGCCAGAGTAGAGGAGAGAAGTTAGCAAATTCATTAATTAGGGACTGCTTTGCACTTCTGCTGTCAACTGTAATCATTCTTCTGGGTCTAAAGTCTTCTGCCTTCATTAGTGCCTGTCAGTAAAATATAATGTGTTTGAATTTCTACAAGTACATTAGAATTTCAATGAAGGGTTTGGTGTTATTTTTATCCATTGGCACATAATCAAAGCATAGGACCTTATTGAAAGTGATTATTTTTCATCTAAAACTGTTAACAGAACTGAACCACCTAGCATTGTAGTAGATGCTTCACAAGTAGTCATTGAGTCAAATTAATGTCTAGCTTATTAATTTTCTAATGCTGCTTTCATGTTTTGGACATTAGGTTTTCAGTCATAATATCCACATCCATTGTATGACTTATCCCAGCTCTCTGAGGAAGAAAGGATTTAAGGGAGATATTATAGAACTTGATAGTCTTCAAATATTTGAAGGGCTGGTATGTGGAAGAGTTATAAAACTTACTCCACTTGGTCCTAGTAGGCAGGATGAGATCTGATGTTTGGAAGCTGCAGAGAGGCAAATTTGGAATGTAAGGAAACATTTCCTAGCAACCAGTTATTTAAAAGTGGAATGAGTTCCCTTGGAAGATGGTGGCTTCTCCTCTCTTGAGGTCTTCTTGTGGAGACTGGACCAATTTTTGGAGAAGGGAAGATCAGATTCCTATTCAAGGAGAAGGAAAGGTAACGAAAGTGGCAAAACATTTATTAAGCGCCTATGATGTGTCAGGCACTAAGCTAATCACTTTGCAAATATTATCTCACTTGATCCTCAAAACAACCTTGAGATATAGGTGCTATTATTATCCCCATTTTACAGTTGAGGAAACTGAAGCAGACCAAAGTGAATTGACTTGCCATGGTCCACACAGTTAAGTGTGTGAGATTGGATTTGAATTCAGGTCTCCCTGACTCCAGGTCTAGTGTTCTTTTTACTGTCTCATCTCCCTGAGTATAGGCAGGGGTGGGCTGAAGAGTCTTTGAGGTGTGTGTTTGTGTGTGTTTGTGTGTGTGTAATTATATGATTCTTTTCCTCTTTTATTGTGTCCAAACATTTAGATCTAGATCTGAATGAGACTTAAAATGACAAAGGTGAAACTCAAGGAAATAAAATGACTTGCTTAAGGTCACTCAGGTAGTTGTAAAAAGTGTGATCTGAAATGAGAGATTCTGACTTCAGAGGCTAGTGTCTACCTTACCCCACCCCACCCCTGCCCCCAACCTACCATGCCACATCTGCTCACAGGGACTATTTTCATGACTTCTATTGAAAGAGAGAGAAAAAAAATGCAACATATCCTAGTTATATTTTCCTTATGAATTACTTGGGGTCAAAATGATTAATTCAATTCAGCTCAATTCCATTGAAATGTATTAAATGCCTATTAATCAATCAAAGAGTATTTATTAACTTATTATATGGCAGGGACAGTGGAAAGGTGCTGGAATGTTACCATCTCGTTCAAAATGGCCCAAAATTGTGTCTTCAAGGGGACTTGCATTATATCCTATTCATTTGTGGTTTCTTTATTTGGCATTTATGTACGTTATTTATATCATATTAAAGTGGACTTATTTTGATGTTCTTTAACTGGATCTTCATGTGTTTTACATGTATATATGTATGTATACATGCCAGTATATGTGTGCTCTATGCCCCTGTCTGGAATGTGAGCTTCTTGAGGGCAGGCAGTGTGTTATCTGTTTCTTTTGTTTCACCCTATATACAAACACAGTATACAAACCTTGACTGACTTGGTGGTATTTCTATTTCTATTTATAATGGACATTTTGCAAAATCTCCTATAAACTTCCAATCTGTTAGGTTATCATAGACATTGGAAATTTGGAGGAAATTCTCTAAACCCATACTTACAGAAGAAGAAAAGTCATATTGTTCATTACTTGGAAAATATTCTAACTTTGATCAAATAAGGCTTAATGGAAAGTACTAAGCATAGTGCAATTCCTCTAATTGATACTCATTTAAAATACTTACGATTAATGTAAATGTGCTTACTGTATGAGTTGTGTTTATAAAATAGCATATTAGTGATAGAAATATTAGTTTACATTTCTATACAAAAAACCTGTTAAAATCAATTAAAATAATTTCATATTTTTTAAGAAACATGGATTTGAGGGAATTTTAAAATTAATGATAGTAAAATTATCAGTTAAAGAAATACTATGTAAGACAAAAATACTAAATTTTAATAATAAAATAAATATGGATAAAATGTACATATAAATAAATATCTTAAAATATAAATAATAAATATAAAATCTAAGGAGTTTTTGCACGTACAAGTTATTGAATTTTTATGGTTTGGAAACGCAAATAGAACCTTCATTACTTCATGGAAACTCTAAACAGAACCTAAATATATCAGACTAATTCATTGTATGTAAACATGCTAAAATATTTCCCTACTTAAACTATACAAGCAAGACTTGTCACATCATCTGAGAAGCTCAGAATGTTTCCATCTATGCTTTCTTATTTGGCCTCACAAAATCTTTTGATTTAGATAAGGAGTATTTTCATGTGCTACCACCAGAGAAACTGAGGCTCAGAAAAGTAAGATAATTAGGTAAATGTTTTCTTCACCTTGCGAAGTGGAAAAATACCTTTTTTTTTGCCTTGTCTTTTGCTTTATTTGGAGTTATGTCTGTTTGACTGGTTGGAGCATGAAAAGGATTATGGGATTCCAAGTCTGTTGATCTTTCAATGAAATGTGTGTATGAAATAATCCGCACTGAGGTGGATCTTGAGGAAAGTCTGAAGAATCTTCTAGGCCAGGCCCTTAGCCAACTAAGCTTTTTCTGTTTCTTCTCAGCTTTACATTGAGAATAGACAGCTGCTGTTTGCTGGTTAAATACTGAGTTGCAAGGATGAAATTAAAAAAAAAAGGACTTCAAAAATTTTCCCACTTTTCCTAATGTGGAAAGTTAGTTGAAACAAAAGTTTTTAGATTCAAAAAAGAAATCAGAAAAAAACATTAACAGAACTTAAAAGGCTGACTTTATTGTATGAAATTTCTTAGAGAGTTCAAGGGGACTTGGATATGTTATTCATCCTCATGATAAAAAAGTTCTTCTCTAGCTAGAAAGGACATCATCCTTTAAAGAAGGCAGATTTCTAGTAACCAAGTAACTTCAAAGTTACCAACAATTTTGTTTGGTTTATTTTTTCAAAGACAAGGGCATCTCAATGGAACCTATTACTGACCTTCTCACCTTGCCCTCCTTCAACCATCAGCAGCCAATTATAGTCTGGGTTGTGTCATGAGAAGTGGAAATGTATAAGGACCAGATGGGTACAGACAGCTTTCTTCCTTTCTCTCTCTCTGTCTCTCTCTCTGTCTCTCTGTCTCTCTGTCTCTCTGTCTCTCTCTCTCTCTCTCTCTCTCTCTCTCTCTCTCTCTCTCTCTCTCTCTCTCTCTCTCTCCCCCCCTCCCTCCCCCCTGTCTGTCTCTCTCTGTCTGTCTCTCTGTCTCTCTCTCCCTCTCTCTGTCTGTCTGTCTGTCTCTCAGAATTTGAAGAGGAAAAAAAAAGAAAAATTGCCACCCACCCAGTATTTGCCTCTTCGGAACGGTAACTGGGCTTTTAAAGACAATTTTTAACTGGAACGACTCTTATCTTCTCCTTTCCTTCCCTCTCCCCGCCTCCCCCAACTAAGAGCAATCTCTCTCAAGTTATCAAAGTGTCATTAACTGGGGACAGCTGAGGGTAAACAAGGGCGATGTCAACACAAGTGGCTTGGTCAACAGGAATTTAACTTTAATCTGTTCATTACTTAAAGAAACATTACCCACTTTCTATCATGCATCATTTATTTATCTGCCTCATGCTCAGACAGCAGCAGATACCAAATCCCTACAGGAGAAACCCACCAGGATAATAGTTCATATTTTTCGGGGGACACTCACGATAGGTCAATTTCGGGGAATGATGTTGGGGGTGAAGGGACACAAAGGGAAAAAAAAAACTTTTATCAGAACTTTCTTGTTTAGCTGAAAACTGATACTACATATTTATAAATGTAAACTTGGAGAGCTGCCAAACTCCTGCATTTAAGTGATTAACAAATGTTTCCCTTTAAGTGGACACCTCTTGTTCTAAATATATTTGACAAGAATGCAAAGAGTCAACTGGAGGGTAGAAAGGGCATCCCACAAACATTCTCTTTGGAGGCTGGCAGGATTACCAGGCCCAGGCTTAGGCCTGTACGTCTGTTTGCATGGTGCCAGCTGAGTTCATGTTGCTGGTGGGCAGGCTGCCAGCAGAAAGCAGCCTCCCTGCTGTTTAACGACAATGGATTTACTGCTTCTCTGCATATTGGTGTTATTTTGTATAAACAAGGTTAACACTCCTTTTAAATTAAATACACCACCTGGTGACTGAATGTGTGACCTTGCCAGCTCCCTTCACCTGGTCTCCAGAAAAGCACATGCTTTTGCTCTAACTTCAACCTTTATCTCTTCTTAGAATCTCTTTTCCTTATAACATAAATAATACTCTGGGAAAGGAGTTGGGATGACCCATGCCCTAGAAAAAGCCTTTTGACCTTACCATGTGAGAAAAAAATGCTATTGATATTATACTCACTCTGCAGAAGTGTTCATGTCGATATCACCTTACAGATTGAGTTTGTAGTCAGGGCTTACCTCAGATGTTACTCCAACAAGAAACTCTGTAGGCTGATTGGAACACAGCACAGACTAGTAGCTAAGAGTTTCATGGTCTTCTGCTCCTTCATCTCCACTATACAAGTTTTCAGAGGTGATGGTCTTGTAGCTGCTGGAATTTATGTTTGCACAATTGTATGTGCATGTATTGTCCCAAATATAGGGCTAGGCATTTCCCCTCTCCCCTCAGGAATTTTAACACCTGGAAAAATTCTGTTGGCTTTACATTTGAAGAAACTTAATAGTGTAAACAAACTCAGCTGGAATCCCCCTTTGATATGAAAAAGGTGGTGATATGTAGGGCAGAACAGAAGTGACTAGGAAACTACTTTGCTGTGGGACTTTGGCCCTCCTAACAATTCCCTAGCTGGGAGGTATGACTTGGGAGACAGCCATGGGCATAGAATACAGCTGCTTAAGTAGAAAACAGTGAAAATCTTGAAACTTCTAATCAAATAGACTTTAATTATCTATTTAATTAAAAGCATTTTTTTCCCTTTTACTTGCAACCAACTCAATAGTCCCAGTAGGTTAGTGGAATCTCTGCTGGTATTACATTAAGTCCAATGAAATTTAGAAATTTCTTTGTTATTATTTTTTAGCAATAGAACTTACTACAGGACATCCTCAGAATTTTAGAGCTAGAATTAACTTTAGAAAGGACAAAGAAAGAAAGAAAGAACAGCCCCATTTCCTTACTTTACAAGTGGGCAAGTTAAATGGTTTCCCTAGGATGGCCATACCATAAAACTTCAGCTTCTACTGCAATACCCTTTTCAACACATCACAGTATATACATTAAAGATACTACTTTCTTTATAGTTTTTAAACATATGCCCAGCAGTATACTGGCAACGGGTTCTGGGGGTAGGGGTGGGACAGGGGAGGAGATGAAGGGGAATGTAGAGAGGAACCATTTTAAGTTTAGTCTATATCATTAATATTTTTACCATAGTTTTAATTCTAGTCCATTAATGAAGTAATAAATTGAGACCTAATTTGTAGTGTTTGCCATTTTCCAAGGTGTAAATGCTCCCACTTTAACAATTTAACAATCAGCTCTTGGCAATATGAGCTGGCTCCAGCACACTCCTGGATATGCCTTACATTTCCAGTGCAGAAATATATGTACTATGCATCTTCCACTTAAGGTTTTATAAATAACTGACTTTCAAATAAGTATAAAGTTCTGTGCATATATGGGATATAGAGTAATAGCAGAAATTCCCCCAACATCTATGCTACTTTTTGGAATATGGCAAATATTAGAGAAATAGGAACAGGGGACAGGAGGACTAAAGCGGTGATTTCAATGGTAAAGAGAACTCCTGGATAAGGAAACTCCACCTACCAGTCTAAATCAGTACCCTCCCTTGAATTTGTCTTAAGGATTTCCCTGCCTAAAGGACTGAGTGTTTAATTAACTTTCTCAAAGTCACATGCTAGTATGGGTTGGAGGTAGAACTTGACCCAAGACTTCCTGATTTTGTGGTGAGTTCTCTATCCACTATATCATGCTTTTTTTAGACAGATAGTGTTTTTAAATACTTGTATAACCAACAGGTGATGCTATTATGTGCAGTTTGGCTAAGGATGGTTTTCTCCCCTTCTTTCTGCCTCTCCAACCCTCAACAGAGAAGGGGTAGAGCTAATCTTCCTAAACCATACCTTATCTCCCATCACTGGACCAGCTCAGGAACATAACCTTCCTCCACTACCCACCTCCACTTTCAGAAGCTGGATATTTGTTCTTAAAGTATCAGCATTTAAAGTGACACAGCCTATTTCTCCTAACTGGGGTGGGGAGTTGGGGTAAAAGGAAAGGTTAATAATAGTGACTCCTTAGGGGAAAAAAGAGTCATTAGCACAGAAGGAAATGGCAGACGGTTCAGAAGGAAATATAAATAGGCCATTTGAAAGTAATATGTATAATTTGTACATGCTTTGTTTTAAACCAGAAGTTTCCATATCATTCTCTTTTTGTGTTCCATGTAATATGGAAGTATTGTGGGGTGTATTGTTTTGGGGGGGATGTTTAATTTCCAAACAAAAATAAAATTAAAAAATGATAAAATTAATTTTTAAAATTGATCTGTTCTGGGTGTAAAAAAGAGAGAGGTTTATGGTTGTTAGTCTAGGAGAAATGGTCCTCAATTCCATATGAATCCCCTCCCTCCACTCTTTTGGAATGCTTCATAGTATAAATTATTTATAAAAAACATTTTCGCTCATCATCCAAAGTTAAGGAAATCCCATATAATTTTGCTAGAGATCAGACTCAGACCTTTCTATTCTATGCATTAAAACTAGCCACTGCTGTCTGCCTATTGCTGTCTCTATACACAATTAAAGATAGGTACAACTTCAAAAGCAATCTCAATCTATCATTATCTAGATATATCTAACTTTAAAGTACTGTTGGCAATAGCAAATTAATTGCTTAAAATATTATCATAAATAATCATATAACACAACAATTAGCGCACAAAGGCAGGGGGAAAGATAGTTGAGAGGAACTGAAGTTTTTTCCACCTTTCTGTAGCTTGTAAGGGATAGTCACCTCTGACAAACATAGAATTCACAGAGCAGAGGAGGGTGGGAGCACAAACCTTCCCCTGTGACCACCTTGCCACTCTTACTCTTTAGACCTGGCACATAACACTACCACAAGTCCTTAGGGATCTAGTTGCCATAACAAAACTACAGTTTCCTCTCAGTGATAGCTCAACTCCTATTTCCATCTCTTAGCTGCTTCTCTGCCCACTCTCTCCCCCTTTCTCTGTCTCCCATGATTTAAAACTCCATTGGGGCAGAAACTCTGCCCTTTGGTTCAAACACAGGATAGAAAAATCTCGTCCCTGGTTGGGAAGATTTCAAATTCCATCATTACTAGGGAGGGCTCACACCCTAAACTTGCCTCCAGGACAGGCAATCTAAATTCTGGTTACATTTTGAGAACTATAAAATGTTATTCAGATGCAAACAGTTGAGTTAAAATGTATACTTCCAACTTTTTAACAGTGGAATATTTTGGTGAATCCCTTATCTTTGTGGTTATTCATTCCATAAATGCAGAGAGCATAATTTTTATACCATCTTATCCTGTAGGATATGAATTTGAATATGTTTTTCCTTCAAATGATCTACACAATGAACTGGAGACCTTCTTCTTTTTATATCTTAGGGGTTCCAATGCCCCATCTAAGATGGATGATGTTGTCCCTTATTTTTACTATATGACCAGTCCATCTCTTTTTCTGGTGACATATATGCTCCATAATGCATTTTATGATTTTTCTTGAAAAGGCATTGCAGAAAAAAAATTCTTGTGAAAAGTGGGAAATGAAAAGGAGAGAAATGAGAATAGATGGTACAGTTTAGATCATGTCAGGCCTACCTATCATGGATAGTCAAAGCAATGGTAGTTATTCCCCTAAGGTTTTCTGTTTGATGTTCTGAGTATGGGGCATTGTAATGGTAATTTAAATTGGAAGATCTTTCCCATTCATTAATAGGCCCATGTGACCTGCCTGGATCACATGGAAGTCTGAATCACATGGAGCCTGTGGTGAGAGAAGTTTGCTGAATGGGTGGAACAGGAAGGAGTGGAGCAGGAAGAGGAAGAGCTAGAGCAGAGCTGAGAGGAAATTTGGTCATAAGAGCAGTCAGAGCTAGGAAGGATGCAGGCAGCTGGTTAGTGTGAGTGAAAGAACTTGTTTGTGATTTTGTTTAAGGGAGCTGGTCTGTGGAAGACTTGACAGAGGGAAGCCTTGGGGCTGGTGTGGCCCTCTGCATTGTTAATGTGTATAGATTTCTTTGTTACTATTATGGATTTGGCTTTCTAGTGTCTGAATAGATGTTTTGGTTCTGTCTTCCACGTAGAAAGTCTGTTGTATTTTGGGATTCAGAATTGCACCAGGATATTTTTGGCCACCACAGGCAATGTGAATATGGCATTGGTGCTACAGGCATGTTGACAGAGGTTTGTATAAGGGAATATCTACATCCCCAAGATTTGGTGGTACCACAAATGGAATGAATAGTATCTTTAGTGAGAGATTGTTTTCTGTGCTGACCTGCAACCTTTAGTGAGAGATTGTTTTCTGTGCTGACCTGCAACACCCATGCTATAACTGAACTGATTATGTCTTGCTCCTCTTAGACTGGGTTGTAGAGGGGAACTAAATGGGGGAGTAGACCAGTACCCCTAAGAAACATATGATTAGACCTATCTTATGTTATAGGTATGTAGGTTCCAAAAATGGTTGATTTACCTTGCTACCAAGTTTCCACTAACTGTCCATTATTATTGATTTCATGTATAAAAGCTGATTCAGTTTGTTAGAGACTTTTAGATGGATTAGATAGAGACTTAAGGCCTTTCCCTTTTTCTTCATCTTCACTTTGATTTTCAGTCTCTTCATCCCTCAACCCTTTTCAAGGCCATTCCCCTGCACTAACTGTACTTGCCTCACTTATCTATCTCAAAGACTTGTTGAATCAGTCCAACTCTTTACCCTCCTTGCTTTTGTCCTACTATCATTGATCACATCTTCCCAAATACCAACCTTGGATTACTCCACTATCTTTCACCTTGGCTGCTATTCATGGGTTGCTAAACAGAGCTGGAGAAAATCATGCTGGCTGGGTCTTTGAGAAATTCATGTTACATAGTCTCAACTGGGTTTTCACTATCGCAAGGCAATCCTTTGAACTGAAGGGTGTTCATTGAGGGATCATTGAAGAATGAATTGATTCATTCTTCCATTCATCTCAGCCACTGTTCCAAACCTTTTCATCTTTCCTCACACCTCCCATAGCACCCCTTCCCCTCACTTTCTCAGATGTGGAGCCTACTTCATATTTTGCTGAAAAAATTTAAGACCATTATTCTTATAAGTGCTCCGTCTGCTTCCTTCTTTCACATCCCACCAATGCCTTCTTCCACCATTTCATTTGTCTTTGATGAAAAACTAGCTCTTCTTTTTTGCCAAGGCAATCCCCTCTATATTCATCTTTGATATCATCATGTCCTGTCTTCCTTAGCAGGTTGTTCACTTTTTATCCCCAATTTTTTTTTTGCCTTCTTTCACTATCCACTGACACTTTCTCTGATGTTTACTAACACACCTATGTTTCTCTCATCCTTTAAAAAAAATAAACCTTCATTTTTTCTTTGTATCTCTGTTAACTATCATTTATTTCTTGTCTGATTCACTGACTAAATTCCTTGAGAAAGCCATCTACAATTAGTGCCTTCATTTCCTTTCCTACCACTTAAATCTAAAACCTCTGAAAATTGGTTTCTAACTTCATCTTTTGCCTGAAACTACTCTAAGTCACGGATGATTTCTTAATTGCCAAATCTAATGGGCTTTCCTTAATCCTCATTCTTTTTAACCTCTTTCAAACTTTTGCCATGGTTGATCACCTTCTCTTCCTGGATACTCTACTGTGTAGGTTTTCAAAGCACTCTTCTCTCTTGGGTCTACTACTTGTCTGACAATTCCTTCTCATTCTCTGTAATGTTAATTATATTGATGAGAGTTAAAGATCTTCCCCACCCATTAATGGGCCTACCCATTAAGGGAAGCTTGATTAAGGGAGATTTGTTTTGTAGGAAGGCCCATTTTATTAATTTCAAATGAGGCACTGGTTCTCAAGGGTTAGATGCCCTCTGGCTCTGAAAAGTGTATATATACTCAGAGGTGAGTTTTGTTTTGGGGCTTACTCACTGGAAGTGTTTATTTGGCCAGATGAGACTCTGGATGGCTACTAAGGGACCCCCTAGCTTTGAAGATCCAGATGTTGGCACTTCTGTCTTTGGTAATTATGCATGTATGGTCAGGCAGTTGGATCTGTCTATTGACTTGTGATGCATGTTTTGCTTGTGGTCAGACAAATAGAAGCCCTATCTGTTGGTCTTTATTTCTCTGTATTTTCTCTGAAGTTCAGGGTGTTGACTTTTTCCCTGGGACTAAGTAAATGATATATGTTCTTGATTAAAATAGATTGTTGACCCCTCAAAAGTTGCTTTCCTTTTAGAAAAGCAGGTCTAAGAACCTGTACAGCAGGCCCTCCTGTGCAGGCAGGGTCCTTGCTGCTACACTCTCCTTTATTGGATCTTTCTTTGGATCACAACCACTGATAATGGATATCTCTCAAGATAGTCCTGGACCTTCTTTTCTCTTTCTGCTTGCGGATCTCATCAACTCCGGTAGGTTCAATCACCTGTATTCCTATCATTTCATCCTAATCACTCACCTGATTAGCCTCAAAGTACCAACTGACTTTTGTATACCTGAACTGAATGTGCCATAGACATATCAAACTTAACATGTCCAAAACAAAACTCATTATCTTTCCCCTAAATAGTCCTTTCTTTTGTACTTAACTATTACTATTGATGACATCATCATCCCTCCAGTCATCCAGGCTTGCAACTTTGGGGTAGTCCTTGACTCTTCTCTCACACTCATTCCACATATCCATTCTATTGCCATATCTTTGTCATTTCTAACTTCACAATTCATAGATCCCTAAATACTCACATAGCACCACAGTACTCACCTCATCTCCTTGCCTCAATTATTTGCCTACTTCAATTCATCCTCCACTCAACCATCAAAGTAAATTTTCTAAAGCATAGGGATGGTTGTGTTACCCCTTACTCAACAAACTTAGTTGCCTCCATATTATTTTTAGGGTCAATTATAAAATGCTCTTTTTTTGGCATCTGGAACCCTTTGCAACCTTGCCCCTTATTTTTTCTAGTGTTCTTATACTTTACTCAATTCCACATCATTATCATCCAGCAGCCTGACTTTTTGACTGTTCCTCAGACCAGGAATACCATCCCTCTTCACCTTCAAGGATTAGACATCCTATATTTTTACCTTTGTTTTTTCCTTTGGAACCCAGTTGCCAGACTTTACAGTTATCCTATTAAATCTCTGTCTCTATCTCTCTCTTCCTCCTATGTCACAAGGTTGTTGTGATGCTCAAATGAGATAACGTGTGTGTGTGTGTTGTGTGTGTGTGTGCTCATGCCTTTGCAAACCTTAAAATGGTACATAAATGACAGATATCATCTTCATCATCATCATCATCATCATTTAACTAGTTATATAACTATCTAACATTTTATTCTACCATCCCTGGACTATCAAGAGCTTTTTGGTTCCTAAAAGGTAATAAGAACTTCTTGGTCTAGTGAAGGCTTCATAAAAATAATCTTGACCTTGTGTCCAAAAATACATATTTGGAGTAAAAATAGGTTAAGGAAAGACATAGATGAGGCTAGGGGTATAATCATGCTTCGTACTGTGATGTCAGTAGATGCTGAAGCCAACGTCAAATTCTAGTCAGCTAAGAGTACCTGATAAGTTTGTGTTTTGTGAAGACAAGACAAGAAGGAAAAGAGACTGACATTTAAGGAGAGCCTTCATGATTCAAGCAGTACCCTTGTGGCCAAGAATTAGTTTAAAAAGACCGTTATGTCCCTAATGTATTCCCAGGATTTACTACTTCATACCTTGGAGAATTTGGATGGCTATCTTGTACATAGTTGCTGTTTTACAGTGCTCTATGTCTAAAGAAATTAATTTCTCCTTAGAGTGGAAAGAAAAAGATATGCTAGGATTAGGAATGGGGATGGGGGAATGAAGGCCTGCTTTACTGGATAACCTTTCTTTTTCCCCAACCTTCTGATTTCATGAATCTAGGGGGATAACTCTTGAAATTCTCTTTATCACCAAGGATCAGAAAGTGTCTTACAATAATCTTGGAAAGTAGTCTGGGGCACTGAGAGGTTAAGTGACTTACTCAGGGTCACAAAGACAGAGGAGAGACTGGAACTCACGTCTTACTTACACCCAGTCTAACCTTCTATCCAATATATTATCCTACCTTTGGTTAGATTATACCTTTTTTTTTTTTGAATGAAAAGCACATGTCCCTAAAATGGTTATTTTTAAAAGGAAATTTGATGTTGGCTTCAGCACCTAGTGACTAGTCTTGGAATAAACATTGGATTCTCTATGTCTGAGCAAAATCAGTGTTTGAGAACTGAGATGTTGTGCTTAACTATGAGCTAGTTGAATGGATTTTGCTTTAATGAGATTAAATGGAGCATGCATTTATCTGATTTTGGTAATGTGTGAAGTCAGCAGAGAAAAGGAAAGGCAGCTCTAGGGGAGTAAAGGGATGACAAACTAGTAAAGACAAATATACAATTCAGATTTCTGAATTTTTAGCTCCCTCCCCCAGAGGAGCTTTGTTCTTAATACAAAAGAATGTATTTTTCATTCTGTAGATATATGAAAAAAATCCAGATTGACTTATGAGCTTGAGGAAGACCCTCTTTAGGTAAAATGGAAATTTGCTTCCTTTTTTCAGGAGCAAAATGGCTCTCAATCTGACTCCAGGCTATTACTTTGGACACAGGAAGAGCCGGGAAAAGAGGGATACAGTCAGAATATAGTCCTATTTTCTCGCACACTTATTCCCCTGACAATGTCTTTTCTTCAAATAAAGAGTTAGTGCATGATTTAAGGGGTGTGGCAAAATATTGTTACTTAACATTTTTGTCCCCAAATATCTTTACCACCAGCATAACATGGTGGTATTTTCCCACATGACTTGAAATTCATAGCATTCCCATAAATTTAGCTAGCGATATGCTGTTTAGATAAGGTTGCAGAAAAAAAGCTCAATTCTTTCCTGGGTTCAGCCTTTTTTTTTTTTTAACCAAAACTGCTTAATTTTACATTAGTTAGTTGATAATTTGGACTCTGAGAAAATGATACAATGAACAAATAAATTCATGAATGGGAATACTAAAAGAAAGGGGCAGAAAGAACAGGGCCTACAGTAGGGTATTACAGTTAAATTTCGCCATTTCCATATTTTCATTTATTCACTTCTGCAACTATAATCCCTGACTCTGTGTTTATTGTAAGGCCTTCTCAGGAATCTCTTTAGTCTGTGCTATCTTGGAGAATTTCCCCTGGGAATATCTTAATTTGGTTTATACCTATGTCTTCTAAAAGAAAGAAAAGGGTTCCTAACTCCCATGTGAGCCCTCAGCCCACCAAAAAAAAAGTCAACTCTAGGAATTTCTTTTATCCAATAGATAATACAAAGGCCTTGTACCCAAATGCGTTAATAATTAAAATCACCATAGTAAAAAAACTGGCTTTGTATAGTCAGATTATATAGCCTTTTACCAATGACCTTGCTTGATTCTAACAGCCTTGTGAGATTAGCAATATAGGATGATCTGGGTTCAGATCTTGCCTTAAACACCCCCTAACTACTTGGGATTCTGGGGAAATCATGTAACCTCCTCTGTGAAGGGAGAAGTTTGGACAGGATGACCTTTAAGGTCCTTTCCTGCTTTAAATATATGATCCAGTCACTCCTGGTCCAGTATTCTATCCACCATACTTTGCTGCCTCTTAACATATTCATTCCTTTCCAGTTAATCTGAGCCTTTATGAGGAGTCTCTACTGTTGACTTGGAACATTATCCTGGTGGGCTTGCTACACTGCTTAACAGTCCTCCCCATCAGTCATTCCAGCCTTCTCTCATGGCCTGACATAATGCTCCAGTAGGGATGGGTCCAGATCTTCCTTTTACATTGTATTCCCTGCTAAGCTGATCTTTCTTCCCCTTCATGTCCCTAGTGGGCGATATCTTCTCTACTAGAGATCTAGTGGATCTGATGGCCTCCTCTGTGTGTGTGTGTGTGTGTGTGTGTGTGTGTGTGTGTGTGTGTGTGTGCATGAGTATGAGTATGTATGGGTGTGCACATATGCATGCACTGGCCTCTTCTCTGTTTGGTGCAACTTCCTCCTTCCGTAGGGTCCATATAGTCACGTAGGCTTTACTCTAGGGTAGGGCAGTGAATTCTATGGTGGTATGTCGATGTTTCCCTTCTTTTCCCTCCCTCCTCCACCCAGTTCTCCTTTAATGGCCAAGCCCAAGGGAAAGTTATAATTTGTGAATTTCTTCAGGAAATAAGTATCCCCTTGGCAAATCCAGTACCTGCTAAATGGTACAGTGGATAGAGTGCCAGGCTTAGAACTCATCTTCCTGAGTTCAAATTCAACCTCAGACAGTTCCTAGAAGTGCAACCTTGGGCAAGCACTTAACCCTGCTTGCCTCAGTTTCTTCATCTGTAAAATGAGCTGGCGAAAGTAAGTATTATTACTTAAAAATATTGTTTTCCCCCAAAACCCCAAATGGGATAATGAAGAGTCAAAGATGACTGAGATGACTGAAAACAACAATAAAAAAGGAGAGGTATAACTTGTGAATTTCATCAGGAGGTGAAGTATCCCCTTATCAATCCAGTGCCTGAGTCAGTGTCTGATAATGGCAGGCACTTAATAAATGCTAACTGATACTACTGGGGTGCGGGGGCGGTGGGGTGGGTACTTGAGTCAGTTGTCCCTAAAAAAGTCAGATAATGGCATAACAAAGATTGGGGCAAGTTGACTTTACATTCTTTGAAAGAGTTAACTCCTTATTAAAGATGCTCTTCCAGGGGTATGCCATGGCATATATATCACACACACACACGCGCGCACACACACACGCACACTTTTTCATTTAGCATCCAACCTTCAAGATGTCTGATGTTTTTATCATTTAAATCAGGGAGAAACTAAGAATAAGCACAGACTTTGGGAGTACAGGAAGCATTTTCAACTGTTGTTTTTCAGATGAGGATGCTTAGACTCCCAGAAAGTGAAGTAATTTGCCTAATTTCACATAGCAAGTCAGTGGTATGACCAGGAGTTAGAAACCAGATTTCCTGACTCCCAGGAAAGTTTCCTTCCCAGTATACCATAAATTAGACATAGACTTTCCTGTTTTATAGTTAAAATTAGCAAAGTTAAATGACCTACCTATTCATGAATCTAAAACTAATCCAAATTAGAAATTGGAAAAATCCAAATTAGACTTTATAAATGTTGATTTATAAGTCTTTACCATTTTCATTTAATTGCCTGTATGGAGGGAGTATGCTCTAGTGGACATAGTGCTTCTTGGGGCCAGGAGACTTAGGATTTATTCTCAGCTCTGAAACTTTGTGGTTCTGGGCAAATCATTTAACTTATCTGTGCTTCTATTTTCTCACCTATAAAAGGGAATAATAACACTTCACTGCCATGGGGAAGGGGATGGGTTGCAGAAAGTACTTTGAAAAATTGAAGGTGCTATACAAATATGAGCTATTATATTCTCCTGGAAGTGGTGGCATTTAACCCGTGAGTAGCCAATTATCAAGCTCTATAACCTAATTTAGTTTATCAGATTGTCAGAAAGCCTGATGAAAAGTATGACCAGATTTTATTGACCAAAAACCTAGATACTTGGTCTGATAAAACTTCATTTGTCAAACCTCATTAAAATTCTACTTTTTTTCTTGAAATTAGAGCCATTCTGGAAAAAAGGAGAAGCAATGCAGTGTAGTAGAAGTGAATCGATCAATCCATCAATATCTATTAAGCAGCTACAATGTGGCAGGCTACATTTTGGAAATCAAAAGACAAAAATGAAATAGTTCCTGTCCTCATGGGCCTTACATTCATTCTATTGGGAAAGACAAAATGCATACATGTAAATATAAATGTACAATATAAAAACAAATGGAAATTATTTTTACAAAGACATGCATGGCAATTTTATAAGGAAATAAGAAGAAAGCT
This sequence comes from Notamacropus eugenii, assembly GCF_028372415.1. Classification (NCBI taxonomy): domain Eukaryota; kingdom Metazoa; phylum Chordata; class Mammalia; order Diprotodontia; family Macropodidae; genus Notamacropus; species Notamacropus eugenii. Next base: position 159,177,543 of record NC_092872.1, read on the forward strand.
TTGAATTTAGATTCATTAGCCTTGAATTTGTTGGGGAGTGGATAAAGTGATTGGTCCAGAGTATGGAAGACCTAAGTTAAAATCTGATCTCATATATTTACTAGCTGTGTGACCCTGTTCAATTCACTTAATCTCTGCCTCAGTTTTCTCATGTCTAAAATGGGAATGATAACAGCATGTCTCTCTCAGGGTTATTGCAAGGCCCTTAGCACAGTACTTGGCTAAATAAGTCATACATAGAGCTTACATAGGATATGTTATGTAAATATTGTTCTTATTGCTACTGTTATCACTTGTTACTTCTGTCAAGTGGGTTAGTCACTTCTATGGACCTCCATTTTCTCATCTATAAAAGCCAAGATATATGTTCTCTGAATATGTGGGGCAAGTACATTTTGACGATGAATTTAGAAAACTCTGAGTCATGGATTACTGATGGGAGGGTAATGACCAATGTAGCACTAAAGAGGGCCACTCTGTGTAGCATATGGTCACTATTTACTTTAAGGGGAATAGTGGATGGTAATGAAGCCAAAACTAGATGGTGGGTCAAGATGACAAAAAAAAAAAAAAAAGGCAAATATTTCATCTGCTTCATAATTTGACTAAAGGCAACTTCACTTCTTTGTAAAGAAAGATCAATGGTGCTGTTTCAAAGAGAAAACAATGGATTCCATCTCCTTTAATAACCTTTAATAATATCAGGCTATTAGATTTGAAACTGAAAGATATGGGTTCAAGTTCTAGATTCAGCATTGATTAAGTATGTGATAGCCTTGGGGGTATTCATAGCCTCATTCATAGTACTAGGGTGATGGAAAAGCACTATGTTATCAAGTTAGTGGAATAATCAATAAGTTCTTTCCACCTTTGGGATCTGCTCAGTCTAGAAGTACTATCTACTCTCTCCTTAGCATGAAAATAGTATCTTGCATTAATGTGTCCTTGCTTCCACTTTTACCCATGAATATATGCATACCACACCTGTCCAGCACTGACATTAAAGGAGCCACATCCAGATAAGTTTTTGCTAAGATTGTAGAGATCAAAGATATGTGCTCAGGGACCTCCTATGGACAAGGCTGTGACTAATTAAAAGGTCAAAAGATCTCAAAACAAAATTGCAGAAGGAAGGGAGATATCACTGCATTTTCACCAATTTTCAGGCAAACTGAGCTCCACCTGGGTAGCTAGGCAGGAAGTCACCCACTACAATGCTGCCTTTGGACCCCCAATATGTTCTACTTAGGCAGCATGGGTTTTAGTGGCCATTTTTGCTTTTTAACACTCTCTTTAGGGGCACTTCTCTTGTGTTCCTGATTCTTGATCTCCACTCTGGATTTTGTGGCATTGTAATTGCTGAGAAGATATGTGAATGAGTGAGAAAGTATTTCTTTACTGTCTCTACTGTCTTTACTGTCAGGGAGTTCATACACTAATTGAGGAAGATATATCATATACAAGAATTCAGTTGCAGGGCAGATGGATGTTGTAAGGGTGTTTCGGATGACAATGCCTGGAATTCTGGAGGGTGGAGAAGACTTTAGGATACAGTGGCAGATTAGATAATTCCTAATGGTCCTCTTCATCAGAAAAATTATAGTAAGGATCTCCTTATTCCTTACTATCTACCCCATATGGGATTATGATAGACTGGGGATTGAGTGAGATGATGTCATCTCTGTTCCTTCTACAACTTTGTTTTCAGATCTTTCAACATTTTAAGTGGCCATAGTCTTGATTATAAGAGGGTCTTTTACCATATGACCTTGGTCTTTATGGACTTGACAAAATTTCTAATCTTTTATAGGATGTTGGTCATTCAGTAATATGTCATGGGTATTGCCAGCAAGTAGAAGCTTTATGTGTGTATATGCACCGTTGGTTTTCTGGTGGGAAGGTTAGGATGTTATTTACCAAATGAGGGTTTGGCATCTGTGATTGTATCAGACACAACAGAATTTTCTGAAATTGCAGGGTGGAGCAGAGTTTTTATACAAACAAACATTTATAGGAATTCTAATTTTTAAATAGTAATTTTTTTTTTAATGGAGTACTCACCTATATGCAGAGATAAACTATCCAAACCTTCTATAATTCTGGACTGATCTAACAGTCATCTTTTGGACTTTAATAAACCATTCATTACAGCATCTATGAGTGATATAAATCTATAGACAGTTCTACCTTTATATAAGTGGACCATTCAAAGACTTCTATGTAAAGTTATTTTTATAGTAATGAAGGTAGGAAGGGGCTAGAGCCCATGGAGAAAGGGGTGGGCACATGGTTCAAGGACACTTTGGGGCCTGGAAAGAAAAGTGAGAGAAAGAGGAGGAGCTGGGGCCAGCCTTCTCAGGGCCTGGCCTAACCTAGAAGAAGAACACAGGAAAAGGCAATCGCATGGGGGTGGACATGGACACAGACAGGAGAGGCTAGGTGACACACTGGAGCCAGGCACAGACCTGGAGAGTGGGTTGAACAGGACAAAGACCTCCTCTTTTGGTGCTGAAGGTCTCAAGCTAAGATCTCACCACTCGTAGAGATCTCTGTGTGTCTATTCTTCTTTCCCTTGGAAGATGTATTTTTATTTATTTATTCATTTGTTTTTTTTTTTTTTGTGGGAGGAGAAAGATACCATCCATCTCAGGTATTCTACGTATGTACCAGACCCCCATTACAACTGTAAGAATACACAGAAAAGATTTGTGAAGCCTCCTTATTTTCTTTTTGTGTTTTTTTTTTAAATCAGGAATACCTTAAAACATGCATAAACATTTCTCATAAAGATTTTATCTATTCTTCTACTCAAAAAAATTTTGGTGGTTCTCTGTTGTTTACTGAGTAACTTTCAACCTAGCATTAAAAAGCCATCATAATCTGGAGCCATCCAATCTCAAAAAAAATTGTCTGATATCTCAACCTTCTAGAACCTGCTGCTTCTCTCCTCTCATCAACATTCCTTGTATTTTACTCCCTTAATATTTTTGCTCAGACTGTTCCCTATGCCTAGACCGTATTCCATCCCCTTCTTTTCCCTACTGAATTTCTATGTCTCCTTTAAAGCCCCACTCCATGAGGGCTTCTTTGGACCTCCTTGTCAGTAATGACTTTCTTCTCAACTTCACAGAGCACATCCCCCTATTAGACTGAAAACTCCTTAAGCCTGGGACTATATTTTTATCCAAACTTTACATCTCCCATAACACTAATATAGTACTCCGTACAAGTAGATACTTAATAAATTTTTTGCATAAATAAATGAGTTGTTAATGAAGACATATTTATATTGTACATTAAGTTTAAAAATGTTTTCCTTACAATAGCCCTGTGAGATAAATAGTGTAAGTATTATATGCCCATTTTTAGAAGTTAGGAAATAGTCATGGAAAGGTAAAATGACTTTCCCGCAAAATCATACAAACTAATAAGTATCAGAGCTGAAATAGTTGATGAATTCTCATTGTCTTTTCTTTTTTTTTGGTTAACAACATTCATAATCATCTTTTCTATTCTTTTGGGATATTTCCCTACTTGAGATATCTTGAGAATCTGTCCCCAAGTGCCCTTAAAATTACATTGCTTCCAGTACAGATCTCATTTATATGTATTTAGTTAGGTCTACCTATTCTTCCTAATTTTGTCTTCAGCTGAATTCAGAAAGCATTAATTTAGCATCTACTCTGATAGGATATAAAGTGTATAGGATAAAAGGCTAAAAAAAAATATCCCCTGTTCTTAAGGAGCCTCCATTTTATTAGCAATTATAATTACAGTTTCTCCTCATTGGTCATTGGTTTAGGAGGTGTTACAGTTAAAATATGATTTTCCATTATTGCTGGAAATAAGAACTGATTGCTCTAAAAATACTAAAAAATCTGTTACATTTCATGTCTATTTGCTGTTCTGTTTTTTCCACAAATGTTCTTGCAGTAAGATGGAACTCACACCAAACTTTCTGTTATTAATTGCATTTTACTGTTTCAAGGTCCAAAGTTGCTCACCATCTTCCCCATAATTCTGTTTTTTGAATGGGTAATATAGCTCTTTCCTGGGTAAGGAGATTGCTTTCTGGCTGAACTGTTTTCTAGGCTTTTTAACCTCCATATTGTGCTGGTTGTATGCATTGCCTAAATTTTTCTAAGAAATTATGACAGAAGCAATAGTTTTGCATTTCACCCTTTTATCACCCCAGTCAACAGCTTGTTTAAATTGGTTGGATTGTAGCTGTACTAATTCTGCAAGGGATTATTAAACATATATTTTTGTGGGTACCTAGAAAGGGAAATGACAATCACTCTAAAGCAGCATACATTCACCAAGAAGTTCTCATGTGAGAGCGATAGAACAAGGAAATGCAGAGCTAAGCTTAGCTTCTAGAGTCTAAAATTTCTAAAACCTAGAGCCTAGAATTTTTTTTAGCAAGGCTTAATAAAGTCTCTCTTGGCATCTATTGAGAAAGAGAAATATTGGTTTGTGAAGTGCAGCTAACTAGACTTGTAACTGGTTAACTAAAATATTCAGTATAAAGAAGAACTTCTTAACTATGAGTGGACTAGTCAGCTAGTGATTTCACTATCAGAGGTGGTATTCAATCTGGAAGAGACTCAGTGGGTACTTTTTTGGGGATGCCATTTAAGGATTTTATGAATTGGGTAAGGAATTTCCTAAAGGATGATAGGATTACAGATCTAGAATTGAAAGTGATCTTGGATCAACAACTTTGAGTGAATAAGTCATTTTAATTATTACAAATACTCAGATTAACTACAAAGGACATATGAAGGAAGACACTCTCTGCATCCAGAGAAAGAACTGATAAATAGAAGCATGTATAAAATGATTATATATATAAATATAAAAGTGTGTGTGTGTGTGTGTGTGTGTGTGTGTGTGTGTGTGTGTATCTAATGGTAGCTATCTCTAAGGTAGGGGGAGGGAGAAAAAGGAAAAAAATAAATTTACACAGTAACTTTATTATATATTTAAAAGAAATAGAAATATATCATGTATGCAATACATTTGCAGTTTCATATTCAATCACCTTTTTTTAAAATACTATGCTATAGAAATGCTTGTTTTATTCCATAAAATAAATATAAATTTTTAAAAAAGAAAGTGATCTCAGAAATCATATTGCTAAACTCATTTTGCAGAGGAAAGAACTGAGGTTGAACAGATTAAGTGACCTACCCAAAGTCACACAGGAATAAGTGGTAAGAGCTGAGATCCTTTGACTCCCAGCCTAACACTGATTCTACTCTGACGACATTGCTTCTAAGTCAGATTGTGTTTCTTTAAGCACCCTCCTGATTCTGAGTTTATGATTAATCACAAATTAAGTAAAGGTAACTTCTTATCCCAGTTTTCTTTTGAATGAAATAATCTAAGAATTTTGTATGCATGTAGGAGAGGCTCAGAGCCTTTATTACTTTGTTTTATATTTTCTTTGAAAAGCTCAATCAAATGCAGATTTCTGGAACCATTTCCCACAGTGTTCTTTCCCTCAACAGGATGCCTTCCCACCTCTACCAGAAGTGAATCAGGGAGGCCAAGCACTCACACACACCTAAGCCACCCAAGTTCAACTACAAATTTCTCATACAGCCCATGGTTCATGCAGGGGATTATATGGCAATAGCTCAACAATGGACAAGTTTGAGGTCAGATGCTTCCTCAACTGTTTCCAAAACAAACAGTTACAGGAAACACTGCTCTGCATTAAAGCTCTGGGAAAAAAAAAAGTGAGTGGGGTGAATGGTGGGTGGTGGGGAAGCTTTATTATACTATGTACACACTATAGGAGATGTGGGAGCAGATCAATATGTGGTTAAGTGTTTTAGCCTGACTTTTATTGTGTTTGACAGTGACGACAACATAGTATGCACTTAATAAAATGACTAATGCACATATTTCTCTCTCTCACACACAGAACTTCCATTTTTCTCATGAACCGACAGCATGAAAGTATCACATAAAAAGCATGCAGTGGGAGTTCAGGTTGGCCAGGGTAAAAATTACCCATGAATTCCAGACTTCCAGAGCAGCAAAAGGTAACTTAACCTGCCAGAAACTTGAAGAAAGAGTGAAAAAGACGGGGAAGAAGGATGGGGACCTAGGTTTGGTAGTTAGTAGTCAAAATAACTGGGGGATGACTGCTTCATTACACAGTCAGAGTTTATCATCAAGCAGAAAGTAGGAGGGAAAGGGGTGGGAAATACAGCTTATTGGGGCATTACATGGAAAGGAGACCTCTTAAGGACACATGTAGTTTTATTCACTATTGCTGTCTCTGGGGAGAAAAAATTCCTTAGTCAAGCGTTTGGTATAAAGCAATGTCTATAGATGGCTCAGCAGTGACACACACAGAGTTCTATCTCCTAGCTGGCAGACAGATGTTTGAGCTTTTATTTTAGTGAAGGCAGGCAACAGCCAGATGTTCTAGAGGGGCAGGGGGAAATTCTTCTTTGCATTCTAAAAAGTGGAGATTTCCTTGACACAAATAATGTTAATTTTCCTACATAAGAAATCTTGAGCCAAGTCCATTATCCCTACTTTCCCACATCGTCATATTACTGGGGAGGAAGAGGCTATTTTGGCTGGAATTTCTGCACAGATGGCATCACGTTGCAAAACACCTACCCTAAAGTTATGTGGTTTCCAGTTCTTTCTACAATAACTCTTGTCCTTTTAACAGTTTATTTAGTGGAAGAACTACTCAGGGCTCTTTCTGGAGGCATTCAATATAAGTTATTGGTATTAGAGTGCTAACACTGCTTGGATTCCTTTCATGGGATGTTATCTGTGTTTCTCAAATTGACTTGTGATCTATGAATGTGGCACATAGTAGGCACTCAATAAATGTTTATTGATTGTCTGACCTCACTGATATGAATTGACCCTCCCATATTGCAGTCACCAACTCATCATTCCTATAATGATGACTGTGTGACTCTGGACCACATTTATCCTTGTTTGGATAGAGCAGAAAACAGGTTCAAATTCATTCAGAAAGCATATCCTGGCAGGGATGGGAAGGAAGGAAGGAAGGAAGGAAGAAAGGAAGGAACGGAGGAAGGAAGGAAGGGAAAGAGGGAGGAAAGAAGCATTAATTAAGCATCTATAGTATGCTAATTCATGTCCTGTATATTGTGAATTAGATATAGTATTTTTAAAAATTCATCTTTGGAAAATATTTTTGTACTTAGGTATATAGACCTTCAATCAATAGCCTATTTTTAAAACAGATTAAATAATAATAAATAAAGCAAATATTGAATATTTTCCTGAAATTATAAAATGCTTTGATTTATACGAGATCCTTCAGACAAGTGCAAAAAGTTTCTCTGCTTCTTCACAGTTCTGGTTTTTGGCCTATTTGGTATTACTTGATTCTCAATGAATATCCTTTTGATGCGTTATTAAAATCCATTTACCCAGGAAAATGTACAAAGAATCTAAATGTCATTTTTTACTTTTTGAGATTATATGATTTTGGTTTTTTCTCTGTGTTTTAAAATATAAGAAGGAATCAGGTTATATATGTTTTGTTTTGTTTACTTTTAAAGATGATATGGTTTGAGTTTTTTTGTTTCAAAATATAAGAAATCAAGTTCCTTTACTTTTAAGTTTAATATTCTAAATCTTCAGGTTATTGGGATTTCTTAGACTCTGTGCACCTAGAATGAGCATCTTTGATGATGAGATAAGGTTTCTTCTAAGATGCTTGCTCAGTGTGCTATACCTCTGTGAGGCTATTTGAGTCCTGATTTTGTCTTTATAGTAGTTTAAGCCTGATAACATCTCTATCAAGTGAAAAATGGTGACTTGACTCTACTTAATGATTCATATCAATCAGTGAGTTATTTTAAAAAATTTTTTGGCAAATGACTGGTGCAGTGTAGGAAGCAACAGTGTTCTATAATGGAAGGAATATAATCTGGGGATAAAAGACCTTCCCTGGCATTTATTGCCATTTATTAATTTATCAATAAGCATGTATTAAGTGTTTATTAATGTGTGCTAGGCATTGCGCCAAACTCTGGGGATACAAAAGAGAGTAAGAACCCTCCCTGTTTTCAAAGATCTTACATTTTAATGGGGAGAGGTATAAATAAATAGGTATCGACAAGTTGTGTACAGAGAAGGAAGGTGGCTGAGCTTACAAAGAAAGTCACTAGCACCTGGGGGAGGGATAGCTAGGAAAGTCCTCCTGTAGAAGATGGCAACCTGAGACTTGGAAGGAAACTAAGCTTTCTGAATAGTGAGAGGTGGGGAAGAGGAGCATTCTTGGCGTTGAGGACTGCCAGAGTGAATGTACAGAGAATGGAGGGACATGTGCTGGTGAGGGACAAAGAAGTAGGTTAATATGACTAGACTTAGAGTTTGTGGAGAGGAGTAATATATAAGAAGACAAAAAAGATAGGAAGGTTCCTGGTTGGGAAGACCTTTACATTCTGTAGGAATTCATATTTGATCCTAGAGATAACAGGAAGCCATTGGAGTTTTATTGAGTAGGTGAAGTGTCATGGTCAGACACGTACTTTAGGAAAATCACTTTGTCAGATGTATAGAGGAGAGATGGGAGTCAGGAGAGACAGAAGAAGACTATGGAAACCTGTCTAATCTCTTTATGCTTCACTTTTCTGATCTGTTAAATGAGGTAATTGGATTGAATGGTCATTAAAGTCTCTTACATCTCTAAATTCTGTCATCCTAAAAGAGTTTTCCCATTTCCTAGAGGAAAGTCATTTAGTCCCTAGTGACTGAGCTATTTTATTATGTTGATAATAAATCTTGAAGGGGTAAATCTTGAAGTCTCTTTAGCACAGAGATGTTTCTCATGAAAATATTTTCCATGGCATGTGAAAAGTAGCATGGGTTCATTTGGAATATGTTAATACCCTCAATTGAGGTGAGCCAATTAAACACAAATTGAGAAGGTATTGACCCAGATCTCTTCAATTTCATGTGTTAGTAATGCCCTCCCATATCTACATCACTATTGACACTGAAATGTTGGATACAGAGAAACACAAATGTACTATCTTTTTGGCCTACAGACTTACACTTGATAGCTGCTTTTCAAAAATAGTGAAAATCTAAATCGCTGTCCTTGGTTGAAAAGATACACAGACAAAAGCAACATGAGATCTTCTTTGCATCAAGCAATCTTAATTTCTCAAGTTAAACAGTGAAAGCAGATATATGCAATTGGTAATCCAAGGCCAACCATTCTAAATAATGTCTCTAGGAAAGCAATTATTTATATTCTCAGATCACTCAAGTCTTGTTTCAACAATAAAGCAACATATACATCTTTTCATTTTTAGACCTTGATGGTGTAAATGGAAGTATTGTGTAGTCTCTTTTTAAGAGTCTAGTCAATAGCCTATGTATTATTTTGGATTTTTAGAGTCTAATTGATTTTCTTTTGTTGTTGATGACAAATCTGGAATTTTAAAATGCTGCTTCTATCATCCAATAATCTTAAATGATGGCTTCTTTTACTTAATTGTGTTTTTGTTAATCAGATGTGTAAAATCTTTTGTTGTTGGTTCCAAGATCTCTTTTGTTGAAACACTGGGGTCCTGTAATGGTTTGAGTATAGCTATCCAGTCTGAGAGGTTGACCTTTCGCACCCTGCCCGAAAAGAGCACTATAGAAAGAAAGATGTGGTAATCTGGGTTAAAGGCATTTTACTAACATGTTGAGAGCTTGTTTCTAATGCACACAAACAGTTGCAAGGAAGCCCAGGCCTGTTGATAACTTTACACGTTAGCATGTTACTCTTGAGAAAACCCACTTCTAGGAAAGAAAAGAGCCCTGCTTCATTGGGCTGAAATGCAGGCCTATAGCTCTTCATAACCACTAATAGGCAACTGTTATGAGGGGGAAACTAAAAAGAGATTAAAACACAAAGAAACCAGCCTGTTATTAAGGTCTGTCTCAAGAAAGGCAAGACTCTCACCTATTAATTCATTTGTAAGGCAGATAGCGTCCTTCTTGGGAAACCAAAATGCCAGTTTCTCAGTAAATTTTCTTAACAATTTGGAGAGATCATTCACGAATTTATGAGTATAATTTTTAAAAAAGGAAAATTTTGACTGCTAGAAATAAATTAGCCACAAACTCAAATAAGTACACAAAACTTAGCACTGCAAAATAGTCTTTCAAAAGGTATTTAATATTATATAAATAGGTTGATTTCCACATAAATCTTAGGAAAAATATTCCAAATTGGGGGAAGACTTCTAATTTCACAAGAAAAATAACTTTGCTGATATAAAAAAAAGGTCTTATTTCCATGTTACTCACTGAGATGCAGAGTATATTTTATGTAGCTAGGCTAGGAGGCACAGCTGATAAGGTACCAGACCTATAGTCAGAGAGACCTGAATTCAAGTTCAACTACCTATATTTACTGGCTGTGTGATTCTGGGCAAATCACAACCTTTCTGCCTCAGTTTTTTTCAACTGCAAAATGGATATAATGATAGCACCGAACTTCCAGGGTTGTTGTGATATATGATTTCTAAAGCACTTAGCACAGTGCTTGCCGCATAGTAGGCACATAATAAAACTTGCTCCCCTTGTTCTTTTATGTGACATAAACTAACAGTTGATTGATAGTGAGAATAGTTTTGTTCTTGGAATCAGGACAACCTCTGTTTACATCTTGTTCAGTTGTTTCAGTCATGTCTGACTCTTTGTGACTCCATTTGGGGTTTTCTTGGCAGAGATGCTAGCATAGTTTGCCATTTTCTTCTCCAGCTCATTTTATAGATGAGGAAACTGAGGCAAACAAACTTAAGTGACTTGCCCAGGGTCACACAACTGGTAAGTGTCTGAGTCTGGATTTGAATTCAAGACTCCAGGTCTAGCAATGTCCCATTGTACCACTTAGCTGTCTCGTATGCAAACCTATTTTCAACTTTTTCTAGCTTTATGATAATGGGCAAGTCAGTCAACCTCACCAAGTTTCAGTTTCCTCATCTGTAAAATTACCAAATATACCTGGTTGCTTTGAGGATCAAATGAGACAATGCATTTAAAGTGTTTTGCAAACCTTAAAGCAGAACATAAATGTTAGCTACTGTTATCATTATCTGGAATGAAAGAAAAGCTTTTCATTTTCAATAAAATTATCTCATATTTTAATTGAATACTACATTCCATTAAACACAAATGTGCCAAAGGTAAATAATAATTGAAAAATAGACCCCTAAGGAAAGTATTAATGGGAGAGTATAATATGGCTCACTGTTTTTGGCTTTATGAAAAATACATTGTCCTTGTTTGAATTAAAAGGTATAGGTCTCAGGGATGGAGAACCTGAGTCCTTGAGGCCATAGGTAGCCTTCTAGGTTCTTGGGTGCGGTCTTTTGATTGAGTTCAAGTTTTACAGAACAAATCCTTTTATTAAGGGTATTTGTTCTGTAAAGTTTGGATTCAGTCAAAAGGCCACACTTGAGGACCTAGAGGGTCATGTGGCCTCGAGGATACAGGTTCCTCACCCCTAGTCTAGGAAGCGCAACTCCTTGAAAGGGTTAGAGTTGTGCAATGAAGTGAAGCTTATTGGAAGGAGCAAGTGACCTTTAGCTGTCCTCTTTACAATGGCTACAGCCCCAGTCAGTTATGAATCTTCATCTCCATTCTTAGGATCCAGATTATTAGAAATAGCAGGGCCCATAGTACTTATACCATCTAGAAAGATTAGACTCCTCTTTCTATTCCTTCTATGAGTCCTCCTACCCCCATCCCCCCTTTTTTCTTAGCAGCACTTAGCCCAGTGCCTAGCACATAGTAGGAGTACAATAATGTTTGTTGATTTCAATTTTCTAATTAGATAGGTTATCCTGATATTATGTAGTATTGGGGAATATTATATTGTGGTATGAGTATGAACATTGGGAAAATGTTAGAGACCCAATATGAGGTCAATTATGAATTTTATCTGATTCTTCACAGATCTCACAGAAATTTTCCCTTATGAAAATCAGTGACTACCACACATTAAAAATGCTAAAAAGTAGGTAATTGGTATTTTGCAAACATTTTTTAAAATATAAAGAAAAATGTTACTTTAGGTGAGAAAGTCAACATTTTTAATGCTTAATATGATAACTATAATATTAAAATGAATCCAATATTTTGTTAGATAATTAAATTTAATTTATATTTAATTTAATTTTAATTAGTTATCTTTTCTTTACTTTTTATCATGGAAGTGGCTTCTGAAAAGAAATTCAATATAGTAAAAAGCCAGTAGAGCATATGACTTGATGACTTGAGTTCTTTTTCCACAAATTCTCTCTCTCTCTCTCTCTCTCTCTCTCTCTCTCTCTATATATATATATATATATATGTATATATATATGTATATATATATATGTGTGTGTGTATGTGTGTGTGTATACACACTATCTTTCCTGTAAGATTGTAAGTTCCTTCAGAATATAAATGATATTTCATTCATCTTGCTATCATAGACAGCATTTGGCATGGTGTCTAGAAGATAGTAGGTGCTTAAAATTCTGTCATGCTATGACTTAACATTCAATAAATTTTTGTTAATGAGTCCAGTCATGAAAGATTGAGAATGGGTCAAATATAATTGTTGACATCTAGTCTAGAGAAGATTTTTCTTATCTGTTGTGGGCCTCCTGATCTTGACTCATAGTTTCAATCTTAGGGATATTTGGTCATATCTTGCTTTTAGAAATTTATACTCTAATTGTCCATTGACAAGTGACTCTGTTAGACAAAGGGTAAAAGAAGGTTGAACAACATAGATGTAGATGGAGGGAACTTTTCTTCCCTATGGGAATGGCCCAGGGTTGAATTAGTAGGGGACACAGTCATCAAAGGCACCCAAAGAACTGGTATGATATTGGTTGAGAGTTGAGACGTTATTCATTTAGACTCCAGACTACTTTGGTGTAAAGTGTTTAATAATCAAAGTATAATATTTTTGTTTCCTAAGCATCTCAATTCACTACTTGACATTACGTGTGTATAGGTGCTACTAATATGATAAAACTCATTTCTAAATCAATTAGACTTAAAAATAGATACATTTAGTGAGTAGTGGGTTCATGCATTTTATTTACACCTAGTCTCTATCTCCCTTTGTGCTAGATTGTTAGCATAGGGGGAGGACAGAGAAAGCACTGATCATGACTTGCCATGGTTGTAACAGGTTATTGGCTCTACATTTTCAAACCCTGTCAGTCAACCAGTATTTGTTGAGTACCAGGAAGGTACACACAAATGTTCTAGCTGTTCAGGATAGAGAATTAAGATTAAGCATAATTCTCCTCAAATAAGTTTTATACTCCATTTTACACTCCACTCTAGAGAGTCTCTGCTTTTGAATTCTTTCAGCCATGGGAGATTTCTGGCAACTCCATTTGGCTAAGACCTTTCTTACACAACAGAAGAATTGTATTCTAGTGCTGACAAAGTTACATGAAGCACTCTTTTATTGGGATGCAGGGGAAGAGAACACTTCATTAGAAATGCTGAAAGGCCTTAGAACGTAAAATATCAAATAATTCAGATCAGTTGGCAGCATCTTCCAAAGAGTATCTACTAAAATAGGAAAGAATTATGACTGTAAGAATTGAGAGTCTCTGGCATAATTGTGGGGGAATTCTGCTTATTATTCCCCCTAGAATCTTAGGCTTTGCACCTGAGACAACAGGCCTTGAGAGATGAGCCTTTACTTTATCTTTAATGGAACTAGGTTGATATATCACTTACTGACCATTTTCATACCATGCTATCACTGTCACACGGTACTCTCAGTCCTTCACCAGTTATTAGCTTTCTTCTCTCATTATAATAGGATCTCCTTGAGGACAGAGATCATTTTATTCATTTATAATGGTATACCTAGCACTTATAGTGCATCAAACACAATAAGTACTTAATAATCTATCTGTCTGTCTGTCTACCTATCTGCCATTTATTTATCATGCAGTCACCAATCTGAGCATACAGAAAAATTCTTTAATTAAAAATGTACAATGTAAATGAATTAAAGTTCCTATGCCAAGGAAACCAACAAGGATGAGATGAAATTTAAAATTTAGTTTTAATCATTCCTGAGATGTTTAATTAGTTCATTAAATTAGAATAGTCCGTTGAAAAACACTAAAACTTTTTTTTTTACCATTATAGAAAAAAATTACACATAAGGGCACACCACATAATATAAATAAGTATATATTAATAATTAAATGTAGGATTTGGATTTTCTTTTGAAATTGTCGAATGCTAAGGTAATATCTGAAATGCTACCCAAATGAATGCACATTCCTATTTAAATGATGATCATTTCAGCTGCAAAAATTGCCAAGACTTTGATTCTCTCTACATTGGCTAAATATCCTGTCAACCAGTTTTACCAGGGTGGAGGTAAAATGATAGATACTCTAATCAATGTCGAAAGGTTTGTCTAAATGTTTAGATGGTATTAACATTTTTTGCACCAGAAATCTCTCAAAATAAGTGAACCTTAGATTTTATCTTGGTGACATTTTTATTTGGATTATAAAGCTCTAAATTTATTTCAATCAATATATTGTGTAACTTTAAAAAATAATGGTACTTCATCTGTCCTCCAACCTTAAATTGATGATCAATCAATATTTATTGAGAGCACTCATTCTGTGCAACACACTATATTGGGCATCCTGGGGGTACGGAAAGAAGTCTGAATATAAATATACAGAAGTGTAAATAGTGTAAAAGTGTTAATAATTGTAAAATAAAATTCTTCTCCTCCTCTGCACCTCCATGGAAGACTAAGACATAGTCAAGAAAAAACAAAACAAAATGAAACAATATAAGTCGTGGCCTGGTGGAAAAGATCATGCCAACTTAGGATACTTGAATTCAAGTTCCGTGACTTCGAGCAAATCACTTCACAATCTGTGAATCTCTTTTTTTCTCCCGTATATAATGTAGGAATAATACTAATTGCACTACCTTCCTTACAGGGATCTTATGGGGTCAGTACTTCAATTGTAAAGCAAGTGATATTTGTGAATTGTGCTTGCTGCTTTTGTTGTTAATGGAATCAACTCTCCTTATTGGCAGGGATAGCATATTGACCGTAGATCTCATTACAGCTTTCAAGGTTGTTTATTTTTACCTTTATTGTTATTGTATAAATTGGGTTTTTTTTGGGTTCTATTCATTTCACTCTTCATCTGTTTACAAAACCTCTCAAAACGGATCCCTTTTTAAAAATAATATTGATGTTATAATAGAAATTGTCCTGGTTTTGCTTACTTCATTCTACATCAGATCATATAAGTTTTTCTACATCTTTTTGAACTCATTTGAAATTTTCTATTTCCTCATTTCTTTTAGCACAATCGTGTTGATGTGCCACAATTTATTCAACTGTTTTTTCCATTGCTGAACATCCCCCCATTTAGTATTTTTTCCTCACCATAAAAAGAATGACTTTAAATATTTTTGTATGTAAAGAATCTTTTCTTCTTTCTTTTATCTCTTTTGGTTATAGGCGTAACAGTGGGATAGCTGAATTAAAAGTGATGCACTGTTTAGTAACTTTTTGTGGATAATTTCAATTGCTTCCTAGGATAGTTGTACTCTTTCAGAAGTGCATCATTGTGCCTGTTTTCTGACAGCCTCTCCAACAATTATCATTATCTTTTGTGTTGTCTTTGCCACTCTAATGGAGGGGAGATGAAACCTCAGTATTGCTTTAAATTGCATTTTTCTCAGTATTGTATTAGAGCATTTTTTCCTATGGCTATCCGTAGCCTGTTTTTTTTGTTTTTCCATTGGGAATTGTTTGGTCATGTTCTTAGGCCATTTGCTATTAGACAAATGGATTTTTTCTTTTAAATTGAAATTGATTCTTTATATATTTTAGAAATGAAACCTTTTTCAGAAAAAAATGCTGTAAACATGTTTTTCCAGTTGCTTTCCTTTTAATCTAAACTCCATTGGAATTGTTTATGTAATCAAAATTATTCATTTTATCTTTTACGATCTCTATCCTTTGTTTGGTCATGAACTTTTCTCCTACATATAGATCTGATAGATAATTTCCTCATGTTTTTTCTAATTTATGTAACCTTTTCATCTAGGTCACATACTGATTTGGATTCAATCTTCATATTACAAGTGAGGTGTTGGTGTAAATCTAATTTTTTCCATGCTGCTTTTTGTCAAGCAGTTTTTGTCAAATAATGAGTCTTTATCCAAGAAGCTGAGGTCTTTGTGTTTTCTTGTTGATCAAGCTCGTGTGACTATCTCCCATACAGGGTCTTTTTATTTTACATATGGGTCTAAGATATTTCATAGACTATATCCAGAGGCAAACTACTTTCAGTCACTTTGGACAAACGTACCAGTATATGCTGATTGTCAGTCTTTCCTGTTGCTTAGTGAAATGATCACTACTGTTTCCAAATGATTTTCTATTTATCATGTGTCCTAAAAATATCTATCAATCTCTTCCTCCTTAGCTGATGAGGAAATTTTAATCCAACTGTAGCTGTCTTAGGGTGATGGGCTGGGTTATGTTAATACTATAGGAATTTTTCTTAGGATACTTTCCAAATCTTTTACTATATAACATTTTATAGTGCCAAAAGTGTACAGTAAAAGTTATATTGCATAGGTATTATTTTTTTTAATGTATTCTACTCATTAAGCTTTGATTTAGTGATTCATGAATGGGTTCCTTGATACGTACATGTCATGGTTTTCTCCTTCATAATGTTATGCTTAGTGTTACTTGTCTTGAGGAAATCAAAATATTTGTAAGTATCATATTCCTTTATTTGTACAAATTGATCTTCTAATTGAATCTTGAAGCTTTCAGTCTCTATTTTGCCTTGGTGTATTTTAAGAATTTTATACTTACCTTGTCCAAATGACAGAATGACATCATTGGAAAAGGATTCCATACAATGAATAAAGTATTTAATGTGATTTTGGTCATGTCTTATACTTTGATGTAACATATCAAGTGATTAAAAAGATATTTTTGTATGATTCCTTCTTTAATTTGGAAGCTATACTCGGTTCTCTTTAGGAGAGATAATAATGAGTTTAAGGTTAGACAGAATTAAACGGACATCTCTTTGGTGTATGTCACATTTTATATCAGTTGTTTTTGATCATATCGTATTTGTGCCATCGTTGAAATAGAGAATATTTTTCATGTCATCAACAAATTATCATCAAATTCTCATTCTACTTTGGCTCATTCTATATATTTACAGTAATGAATAAGCCATGAATGCAGAACTGAGTCAGTCGTTGTAATAATCAATAAAATGAATATAAATATTAAATCGCCCTCAGGCAGCTTCTTCAGAAATTACTGAATCAGTGATTCGTTGTCCTTTTCACCACTTCAGACTTTTGGTGGACCATATTCATCTTCAGCTAACATATTTTTTTTTCTTGATTCTCAGTCCTATAAACTATGAATGCTTTTATACAAAGTACATAATGATATGATTGTCCTATATCTGGTAGCAACACTGATGTCCTCTTTTTTTAGTAGTTGATGAGTGCTGCCCTTTGTTATGAAAAGTCGGATCAGGCTTGTGTCTAAAAGGAAACTAGTAATATACTTTGTTAATAAATCATACATCATTGTGAAGCCGCCTTTGATATATTGATATATTGAGGGATAATCAAGCTTTGCCATTTTTCAGTTTTGATAAGAATGTAGAGCTTCACTCACCTCTCTGGACAAAGTAGTTATGTTGTTAATTACGTTAATGTTGAACAAAGTTTCTCTTTTGTATTTGCACTTTTGTTGCGTTGGATATCTTGTAACTATATAGATAATCAGAAAAGTTCCACTTCCTTCTTTAGAAATTCTCTTTCCTATAATTCATTTATTCCTCAGGGCTCTATAATAAAGTTTTTAATGAATGTTGAATTTGTTCATTTTGTTCTTTGTGCTGCTTTGTTTTTTTTTATATCAGCTTAAATTCTTAACTTTCTCTTTCACCTGCTGATTAAAGGAATCTAGAATTTGTGCTGTATTTTTGTTTTCCACCTACAATTCTATATATTTCTTTATTGTTGTCTTTAATTGGTATTAAAATCTGGTGTTCAAATTTTCTGTTACATTTCCCAGCTAGCTAGTGATGTCATCTTCCAAAGTCTTTCCACAGGTTTTCATTAGCTTTCTTAAGCTGTTGCTACCATGTGGTTGTTTAACACTTGTGTTTCTTTCCCCTCTCCATGAAAATGACTTCTGCATAAATAAGCGAGTGTGTGTCCTCTATTTTTAAAATATAAAGATATTTTTTTCTCACTCAACTACTTCTCTTGTTGTCTTAGGTGCATTGTCTAAGGTTAGAGAACACACACTCACTTTAAATTATTTTTATACTTTCTGTCGAATTTTATGGGATCATGTGTCCATCCATTATGATTACAGAAATAGTCACCTTTTAAAAATTATTCTGTTTTGGTATAATTGGTCAACTAGTTGATTTCATGACATCAAGCTAAAAATGGTCTAGTTATGACCTGATTAAAGGGTTAAACATAAGAAAAAATCCCTCAACTTAATAATCCAAAGCAGTATTGTCTAGGTCATCTCCTTCTTCTCTTCCTTCTCATTAAATTCTAAACTATGAATGAATGTTAAACTGGTATTGATATTTCCCAAAGAAAATGTCAGTTTTCCATGGGAAAGTGGAAAAAAAAAACAATGTATGTATATATAAATAAAATATTTTATATAACTATTTTCCATATTATTCTCTTTCCTTTGTTCTATTTAGCTGACCAACACACGTGCATTGTGTGACTCCTGTGAACCTCTTATCTGTACAAAGGAGTTTAGGGCTATTTTTGCTACCTCTTAACTTGGATATATAGATATATATATATATACGTATATATATATTTATAATTTTGTTACATTTCCTTTTGATTTTCTGGTGATTTTTTCCCCATTTACATTGTTTTAGTTATTTGTGTATATTGCTTTCTTGATTCTGATTACTTCACTCTGCATGAGTTCATATAGATCTTTCCATGATTCTTTTATATAGATTTTTTCCATGCTTCTCTTCATTCTTCATACACATAATTTCCCACAGTATAATGATATTCCATTACATTCACATTGTGTATCTACTCACACACATGTACATGCTATGCACATATATGGAATCTCATATATTGATGGACATTTTAAGTGAGTACTGGAAGCAGATGTGTGCTCACATTCCTGAGGCATCTACTTGGTTTGAGAGAAAGCAATTATTAGTTTGTAAGTTTATATTGGTAACAATATGGTCCATTGTTCAATCTTCAAGTAATGTGTGTTGTGTATGACTGGAGCCATTAATTATGGCTATATTTATTTGGATCAGTAAAAACTTTTTTTTTTGTTAAAATATATTACAGAGCAAAAAGGATGGAAAAAGTACTTTGGAGGAGAAAAATGTGAAAATGTAGATCAGTTCATTCATCACATTTCTTACTTTTTAAGTGATTGCCACTGTTTTCTCACTATATCATTGATTTAAAAAAATTATATTAGTTTATGATTTAAATAATGATTTAATCATTTATGATTAATTAATTGTAAGTGCTTTTTAAATTCATATTCTATTAGTTTTTAAAGATTCATATTATATTAGTTTTGAGATGTTGGAATTTATACCTTAAGTATGTAAATTCCACCCCATAATATTTTTAGATTCACATGATCCTAAGATGATAGATCCAGCTTTGTAAGGGACCTCAGAGATGATCTATTCAACCAACTCCCTCAGTTTTTAGATGAAGAAACTAAGACCCTGAGAGTTTAAGAGATTTGCCTAAGGTCAAAAAGGCAGTAAAAATCAAAGGTAGGATTTGAACTCTGATCCTCTGACACTGGAGTAAGTATTCATTCTATTGCACCATACTAAAATGACAGATTCTTTGTGAAATCAAAAAATGTTAAATAAACTTAAAAAATGAATTATAATAAATAAAAAGGAGCAAAGTGGGCATTCTGGTTAATTAACTTTAAATAAGACTGTTATAAGGATTTATTTTTAAATTTTTATAATTTCTACCAACCCAATATATAGAATATAGAAAGGGCAGAGTCTAATTCTAGATCGGGAAAGTAAGTCACATTTTTATAGCATTTTATATTTTCTGAAGCACTTTCCCCACAACAACTGTCAGATAGCTCCCTATTTTCCATTAGCAGCTCTGCTTGGTCTTGACTCCACAGAACGTCATGCCTCCATGCAGGTAGGTACCCCTTGGTGATCTCCTCCTCCTTCACCTTTTAGATTCCTTTTGTGTATTCTCTTCCCCAATTACATCGTAAAGTCCTTTAGGGCAAGGACTGTCTTTCTTTTTTCTTATTTTTGTCCCCAGAGCTTAGCACATAAGAGTCCCTTAAATGTTTAATGAACTGAAATAGAATTGCATCAAACAACCCTCTGAAGAAGATTGCAAAGTGTTATCATACCCATTTTGCAGACAAGGAAAGTGGCTCAGAAAGATTGTATTTTGTCTATGTTCACATGGCTAATATGTCAGGGCTGGGCATTCCAAATACAAGTCTTGTAACTTCAAGGCTTTTTAAATGGCTCCTTTATTTGAAAATTAAATTCACATGCCTCCTCCCCCCTTCCCCTGACATGGGTAGGAGCTAATGTGTTACTTTTCCTTTCGGAAATGAATACTGGATTCGTTCTCCTACTTACTGTGTGACCTCAGACAAGACAACTAAAACTTCAGTTTCCTTTTCTCTAAAATGAGGTTTTACTAGGTCAGGGGTTTTTAACCCACGACGTAAGGCATCCATGGACAAATTATAGGGTATCCTTGAACTTGGATGGAAAAAAAAATACTTCTTCATTTCAATATAATTGAATTCCTTTTGTAATCCCAATGTATTTTATTTTATAGTTTTGAAAACATTTTAAGAAAAGCTCCATCACTTTTACCAGATTGTCAAAGGAGTCCATGATAGAAGAAAAAAAAAAAAAGCTTAAGAACCCCTAGACTGGTTGATCACTAGGATCCTTTCTTCCTCTAAATCCTGTGATCTTTTGTAACCTTTTTTCATTGTTGTGGTTATTAATAATGTAATAATTATTACAGCTGGTATTGCCAGAAGGAGTGTTTTTCTTGCGTGTATTTTTATCAATAGATTAATATTTTCTTTGCCAGCACCTGAATCCAAAAGGGTGTTCCCATGGCTTTTAGGCTTTTGTTTGCATCATTAGTCAGAAATCCTTTTAAATATGGGTGAATTAATTTGGTAGAGTTGGTTTAACAAGTCATATCTGCACTGTACAGGTTTACATTGTGGTTTGTGGTAAGTTTGTAGAGGTTTTTTGAGAAAACTCATCGTGGTGAGAGCAAACCCTTCTCAGACCATAGAGCCTTTATGTGCTAAGCACAGAATTTCCTTTTGTGGTCTAGGTTGACGTGACTTTGGATAATAAATATCTGTAAAAAGATTTCCTGAGGTTGGCTGGAAGGCATCATCGGGTGCCTTAAGTGGCCGATTTCACAGCTTTTCACTGTGGAATGAAAAGACTCTTTCTTATTAAAGTCATATCACTTTGTAATCATCTCCTAATAGTCAGTCTCTCATAATCTAATCCTCTTAGTCGCTCAAATACTCACACACCTTTAAGGTTTGAGGGCCAAGAACATATGTATCATCAGAAACTTTGTCATTTTTCCTCCCTCCCTTTACTATTTCTTTATCTTTGCTTCCAAATCCAGGAAAATCCGACCAGCTTTCCCCTCTGACTTCCTAGTACCTAAAACCAATGTTTGGAAGGAAAAAGAAAGCAAACCCCACTGCTCGCTCCCATTAACTGTGGAAACTGGTTTCCATTAATGTGAAATCAAGAAGCAAATAGGCGATTGACTTTGGGGAGAAAAAAATTAATCCAAACCCCCCAACATGTTGTCAAACTCAGGCTTCCAAAGAATAAATTCTCTTTTGTTAGGGACTGGTAACAAATCAGTAAAAGTTGAGTCCTGTAATGAGTTAAAATATTCCAAAAGCTTAAGGTTCCTATCGCCAGGTGACCTTTAAGGCATGTTAACAGCAAAGAAGTTAATACACTCTGCACATGTTACAGAGCGACAGGTGGTAGACAACCATCGGGGGCTGCTTACATTCCTCCGTTTTCAAACTCCTGGCCCCTGGTATTCTGGGATTTACACTACCTCCCCCAGGCTCTGACTGACAAGCTAATCGGTGTGCTGGGAAGCCCTAAGCTATTGATTCCACTGTAACAGAACACCTCCCAGTCAATGAAATGCTTCAACAACGAAGAAAGGGAGGCATTAGACTGTTGAGCAACTGGAAGAAATTTGCTTGTAGGGAGTGCGGCAGAAATGAAAAGGCTCTCAGGGGCAAGGACTTGAAAAGCCAGGTTATTAAAAAAGCCACAAAGCTGGAGTCTGGCTGAGTGGAGAAAAATAGTTATGGCTCAGTTAGGCGTATCTAAAAGGAGGAGGAAGGGTGGGTGGGTGGCTGGCTGGGGGGGCGGCCAGCTTTCAAAATTGCATTAATCCCCCGAGTCCTTAATTTCTTTTCTTTTATGGCAGCTTGTAGTATAGCAACAAGTATTCGAGCAGTTAATAATTTTAAACAGTTTAGCTTACCGTAGGCAATATATCTTTAGCCTTAATTAAAATTTTATTTTAGTAGAAAAAATATTAAAATGACATTAAGATCCATCCATGAAGATGGGAAATATATGATAATATAAATATTTTATTATACAAACTATTATTAAGCAGCTGCTGAAGGAACCTCTTTCCATTTCTTGTGTTTTGAAATGCAGGTCACTATTTCTTAAAAATGCCCTGACAACTTTCTTTTGAAATATTCAAAATGGATAAATTAATTAGAAACAAGGGCCATGTTCTGAGGAACCTTGCGAATCAATTAAAGAGTTATTTTCAAACCAGATGCAAAGGATGACACTATGACATAATTATTCATTCTGATGATAAATAATCATCACAGACCAATAAGCAAATATATAGTGTGGATGTGTGTGGATGTATTTATGTATGTGTGTATATGTGTGTGTATGTATATATATGTATGTGTGTGTATCTTATATGAGGTTTCATGCTATTTAGACCATTCACAGGTTTTCCAAATCACATTTTGCATATTCACTGAAACTTAAGAGAAAAATGTGGAAGGTCTGAGTTGCTTAGTTATAACTTTTATAGAAATTGGTAAGCCTTTATGATTACAGCATTAAACATAATACATATACTATTCCAACCATGTTGAAAGTCCAGAGTATAGTTCCTTGTGAGGAGTTTACAGAATTATACAGTTGGTTCTCATATATTTACCAGCATATAGATTTTTAATGATAAATCCAATCTGGGAAAACTATCCCTAAATTAGAACTGACCAGAAAATAACCACCAATTTTCATCTGCTGTACTTTCATCTCAGCATCTAGTGGCTATTACCATGGTATTGAAGGGCTCATTCCAACTAATTAGGTTAATTTTAAATTCCTTTGTGTCAGAGACAGACACACTTATCTTTTTTCATGCCAAAGCCAATAATTGATTGAATGGGCAGTAAGATATTCCTAGACAAAAATTTTTCACGTACCTTCTGCCCAGGGAAGAAGAAAAGATTTGGGCAAAAAGTAAAATTTTGTATTAATTCTTGAAGGTAAAATTGCTGGACTCTAGTATAACTACAAGTCTTTATTATGTAGTGTTCTCCTTTTAGTCTCTGCCATATTCTTTCTAGTGACAGTTACATGCATGAGACTTTGATAATATTATGTGCATTTAGTAGGTATATAAAGTGTATGAATGAGGATAGACGTGTGCTTAGAGAGAGCGTGATTAATTTCAAATTAACAATTGAGGAATCCTGTCCTTTATTGTAATTGATCTCGACTATGTCTTATACAATGATTTAAAACCAGCCTGATTACATTCTGTCTCCTAGGGTCTTTCGAAAAATACCTTACACATGGCATAGAGTTTCCTGGGATGAGATGATAAGTCCATATTGAGCTATGGCAAAGTGTGTTCCTTGAGATCAAGAAGTGTTCTTTATACCCCTTTCTATTTCTGAGGGCCTAGCTGAGGGCTTATTTATAGTAAGAACTCAATAAATTAGCAGCAGATAAAGAGGTGATGAAGAGAACTGTTGGGGCTTGGCTGAAGCTTCATCTGAGGCCACCATGAACTTAAGCCTGTGGTTTGAGATATTTAGGGTATGATGGAAATTTTAATGGAAGAGGAATCATTAGTGGCCCCATTAAAAAACATTCTTTGAGACAAAGAAGTGGTGGAGGTGAGATTGAGTCTTTTAAAAATATTTTTGAACATCATCTAGGTACTTTAAAAAGTTCAAAATTGCTAGTATCTGGAAATTTTGTTCTGCCATGAAATAGAGCCAGGAAAAACTGCAGCACTTCTATAGGCTGGATTTTGTAGATCAAATAATCCAGAGATGGGAATAGGGGGGGAATTAGTCTACCTAATTAGTCAACAGAGAATTTAAATGTACCAGTATTTCATTTCTAGTCTATACGATACTAAAGCTTTTTTATTTACTTTACTATTATTAACAATAAAATTTATGTAACACTTCAAGCTTAGAAAATGCTTTTGTCATAAGAACCTGGTGAAGTAGGTCATGCAAATATTCTCCCCATTTTATGGATGAGAAAACGGAGACTCAGAGAATTGAAGTGACTTGTCTATGATGGCATACCTACTAAGTATGAGAATGGGAACTTGTAACCATATTATCTGCCCCCAAATCCAGTGCTCTTTGCATTAAAAAACAAACTTCCATTTGACCCTAGACAATCTTTTATCAATAGTATTTTAATGTGTCCTCTTTCTCTCTTAGCTAGCTTTAACAAAATGTTTTATTTTCATTGATGAAAGCAAGACCATATGTATAAAAACTACTGTGGTAATAAATACTTGCTAAAACTGGAAAATACATTTCTGGCACATGCTTAATAATCATCTAAACAGTTCATAATTTGGGGTATAATCTTTACTGTTGCTGAAGTTGGTCATACTGAAATTGAGAGACTAACTTCAAGGCTATAACCATTGGAAATTTTAGGTGAAGGACTTTAAAATATTATTTTGTGATTAAAAAATCAGTGTTGAGGAAAGAACACTGGTCTTGGAATCAGAATTCTTCTTTAGGATAGGGGCTGTTTTCCCTTTCTGTCTTTGCATCCACAATAATTTGTTCAGTTCTTAATAAATACCTGTCATTTAGAATTCAAATCTTAATTTTGATACTTATTAATTGTGTGATATGGGACATCACTTAATTTTTATGATTCTCAGTTTCCTCTTTTTAAAAATGTACCTAATATATCTAATTCAGAGAGTCATTAGGAGAGTCAACTGAGGCATTTTATGTGAAACTCTTTCCAGACTTGAAAAGTGTCAGAAATTATTAGAATTAATAATAACAGTGGCAGAATCAGGCTCATCTTTCTATTACAAAAAGTGAAATAGGAAAGTCTAAATACTGCATAAGTAGACTGGATGTGTAAGAAAACCTCAAAGACTCTCCCCTATACTTTTAAAAGTTCTTTCTTTATCTCCTTCAAGGAATCTCTTCTTTTTACTCTATCATATTCACAATGCCATCCTCTTAGACTTTCACTCTTCTCCTTTTACATTCACTCCCTCAGAAAATTTATCCTTTGCTACATATTTAATTGCTCTTTCTACATCTGTGACTTTCAAAGCTTTCTCTCTAGAAACTTTACATTTCTTACCTTATCTCTAAATCCAAAATCACCACTAGGATGTTGCTCTATCATCTTTATCATTACCCTCAATTTAGGATATCTGAGTTATTTTATCATATAAAATGACATATGATAACCAATTATTTTATTATAAGTCATATCAGTTATTTATAGTAATATTACATGTAACATTTCTGTCACACATGTTACATGTTATGTAATAAATATGTACATCATATGTGATATATAATGTATCTTATACATTGTGTTATAATAGATAATGCAATACAACTTATATTTTATTATATTTATCCATATCTATAGATATATACTATTATATGCATTATATGTTTACATAAATGCCAGTTTTTATTGTTAGTAACAAAATCCCATTAGTTCTCAGATTTTTCCTTTTCTATTTCAAGTCACTGTCTTAGTTCATCTTTTAACCAAGTTTAACAGAATAATTCAGCCTCTCTTTTTACTTTCATTTTCTCCCTCTAAATGTCATTTTGGGGGATTTAGAGCTGGAAGGTTCCTTAGAGATCGTCAACTATTTTAACCCCTCATTTTATACAGATGAGTAAACTGAGATCCCGTAAGTTTGGCTGGATTGCTCACAGTAGTACCTACAAAATCCCAGAGTTGGAAGTAACCTTCAGAGGCTATGTAACTCATTTTATTCATAACCAGGAATCTCCTCTATATTGTCATAAATGTCAGCCTTCATTTTAAGACAGAACCCCCAGCTCATACAGCTTTTGAACAGCTCTGGTTGTTAAGAAATTCATCTTCACACTGAGTTAAACTCATGATCAGCCTCTAGTTTTTCTTTCCAGTTTTAGCTTGTGACAAGTAAAACCAGTGTGATCCTTCTTCCATATGTTCTTAGATTCTTGAAGATAGTGATCATTCCCCCTCCCCTGCCACCATTTTTTCTTCCTCAGGCAGAATATACCTAATTCCTTCAACCAATGCTCATGTGGCATGGTCTTGAGACCCTTCATAGCTTGCTCACTTTCCTTGGCATAATCTCCAGTGGATTAAAGTCCTTCCCAAACTATGGAAACCAAAACTGAGCACAGTAATTGATATGTAATCTGACCAGGGCTGAATACAGCAGGATAATCAAAGTAGGACAGCCATATCTCCTGTGCTTCAAGATTTTATTTTTTTTTTAATCCAAGTCTAAGCAGCAGGATAAGAAAGATAAGAAACTTAGTCACCCCTACTCTAAATCTCTACTTTCCACTCTACATGCTTCCTAAAGCCAGATAAATCTTTCTTAAAAAACAAAAAAACAATGCAGTGTTTTAATATTGTATCTGCTATCTACTCAAATCTACATATCTTGTTCATGCCCATTGGATTGTATCCATATTCAGCCACTTAAATTATTTTCTTTAAGTACAGAACTGACTATATCACTGTCTACAAAGTCAATTGTGATAGCTTCCTACTACTTCTAGACAAATCTAAACTCCTTTGCCTTTTAAATCCAATTACAGCCTGGAAACTGAGGCTGAGAAAAACTAAGGGATTTACCTAGAGAAGAAGTCATATAACTCATAAATATGTGAGGTAGCATTCAGCCTCCAGCCTTCCTAACATCAAATTGAGTCCTTAATACACTAAGCCAAGTTTCCTTTCTGGACCTGCACAAGAGTCACCTATAATAAATAATAATAACTAACAGGCATATAGTATTTATTTTCTGCCAGGAACCATGCTAAACATTTTTGATTATTATCTCATCAGATTCTCATGAAAGACCTGGGAGGTAGGTGCTATTATCATTCCCATTTTACAAATAAGGAAACTGAGGAAAACAGTGGTTGTAACTTACTCAAAGTTACACAGCCAATAAGTTCCTGAGATTGGATCTGAACTCATCTTGCTAACTCTAGGTCTAGTTCTCTATCTACTATACAGTCCAGTTGCCTCTGTAGGGAACATATGTAGTAAAGACATCACACAAAGCACTTCTGATGTCATCTAGTTAGGTCACTGCACTGTTCCTACTAGGCCTGCCCCATCTTGGTATTAGAGCCTCTGAGTGATATTGATTGGAAGGCCTCCTGCTGTATTGAACACTGTTTCACTACTGGATGCTGTCTTGTTGAACTCAAATGGTTATATGAGTACCCCCTGGATGTTGTTTGGCTGCTCCACTCAACAGCACTTAGGACACATAGCTTCTGCTGGATGATGCTCATTGGACATGGTTTCCAGTTTCGGCTTAGTTGAATAGCTTGGCTGTTTCTTAGAAAATTGGGGGCTACAATACTCTCTCGGGGTAGGTCCCAAGTTCGTTTCCTTTTATAATTCTTTTAGCAAAATCAGAAACCATTGCCTAGAACACTGAAAAGCCTTTACTTGGGTTCTTTTCTCATTTCCTCAAAGTCTTACCTGTAGAACCGGTCATCTTTCCAGCAGGAGATTCTCAGCTCCAGGAAGCAAGAATTTCCTTTGGAGCAAAGTGCAGGACTCCATCCAGCTAAAGCATTTAGGTCAGTCCTTTCTTGGACCAAACATCCTGCTCACTGGGCTAAGGGTCTTCATGGGCTACTGTCTTATAGTCCATGGTATATTTCATATTCCTTCCAATTTTAACCTCTATAGGCTAGGCTCTAAACCAGGAAATGGTTATTTCCCAATCACTACCAAAAGCAAGGGGGTTTGAGGTGCCCTGATTTTCAAGCCCTAGACCTCTTCCATTCTTTCGTATAAATAAATAGAAGAAGGAAAGGAAGCACCTACTATGTGTCAGGTGCTATGCTAAAAGCTTTATCAGTATTATCTTATTTAATCCTCATAGTAATCCTGGGAAGGAGGTGTTATTATTATCTCCATTTTACAATTGAGGAAACTAAGGCAGACAAAGAGGATACTCGTCCAAGGTCACATAGCTAATATATGTCAAGGCTAGATTTGAACTGGAGTCTTCCTGACTCCAGGCCCAGTGTTCTGTCCATTGAACTGACCTACTTGACTCTTAAATATTCAGGAAAAAAGCATGAAAATAACCCCAGGTCCATCACAGAAAATTGTTGTCTCCTCCACTTCATTCCAGACATTTCTATATATAATACACATACATGTATATGTATGTATGTATATATGCATGTGTGTATATACACACACATGTATATGTATATAATACATATACATGTATGCATATGTGTGCGCGTATACACATATGTGCATGCATATAATACATATACATGTATACACATGTGTATATGTCCTAAATTCTCAGGGGGCTTTAAGTTTTACCTTTATTAACTAGCTAAATTTAGCATCCCATCCAGAATCTAGCACACTCCACTGAACGCAGTCAGCATTTAATAAATATTTACAGAACAGAATTTAAGCAAATCATGCTGCGTTTCTAGGAGGCTTCTTCTCAGCCACCAATTACATCAGTAATATTTTCCTTTGGAGAAAACAGGCCATGAATACATTTGAAAAGGTTAAAGCAAGTGCAACTTGAATAGCCTTAGAGCCATTGAAACAACAAAAGGCCATGTCCAAAATATCGTAAATATCAAGAGTCTTAAAAATAACTCAGAAAAGTGAGGAACCTTGCAGATGAACGTTAATTTTCGTTTATTTTAAACATCACTTAACCAGTGATCATAATTAATAATGAAAATTTAAACATAACTAATTTTATGTTACATAAAACTATTCCAGGTTTCATCCAAACTGGGTTGACGCCTTTGCAATCAATGGCCTTTTAGACTTGATCTAAACTGTGATAGAAGGGCTGGCATAACTTAAAGAGATTACTAATGGAACACATGCCTATCACTTGCTGTTGACAGGCATTAATAAAAAACTAATCTGAGAAAATTTTGAAAAACCTTATTACACAATTTGGTTTATGTTTTGGCAGGAGGCAATTATTGCTTTCAGAGGGGAAAACCATCCTTCGTAACTCTTCACTACCATTATTCCAATTTTCCCTGTTCCTCGTTTGAACTTATTAAGTGCTTACGGGTATGTACTTTACTTACACATGCAGATTATATTTATACATATGCAAAATTTAGTTTTGATCCAGATCTGCTCTTTAGTAAATAGAAGAGGTCTCTAGCAAGGAAACTCCTTCTCCCAATGGAGATTATTCAAACCAGGCAACATTTTTATAGTGTTAGAAAACTGCTTGGGTCACTGGGAAGTTAAATGACTTACCCAGGATCACAGAACCTCTACGTGTCAGAGGCTAGCCTTCTTTCCATTTTTCCACATTGCCTTTCAACCCATCTGTTTATTTTTTCTATCTTTATCTGTCTACTTTATGACACTGATTGGTGAGTCCCTGCCCTGGACTGATATATTATGAGAAGCCCTGGCCACATTGTTTGCTTCATTTTCAGCTCTCTTAAGCAGTTTGCTCCACTATCGTACCATCTACCTTTTCCCACCTCATCCTTCCCCCTCTCCCCAACTGTTTGGTTTTTTATATTTTGTTTACTCTATTAGAACATAAGCTTTTTCAGATGTAGTCTATCATATTTTCCTGTTTCTGTACCTCCTAATCCTTCAAACAGAATAGCTGTCCATCTAACTCATCTACATATCTATCAATCTACTTATCTAGTCTATCTATCCATCTGCTATCATTTACTTATTTATCTATCTATCCATCTATCGTTTACCTTTCTGTCAATCTATCTAGTTTTATCTATCCATCTGCCTATCATCTATCTGTCTGTCTATCTATCTATCTGTCTGTCTGTCTGTCTGTCTGCCTGCCTGTCTGCCTATCTATCAATCTATCTACCAATCATCTATTTGGGCAGTTGGGTGGTGCAGTGGATAGAGTATTGGGCCTGAATTTAGGAAGATCCATCTTCCTGAGTTCAAATCTAGACACTAGCTGTGAGACCTTGGACAAGTCACTTAACCCTGTTTGTCTCAGTTTGCTCATCTGTCCAATGAGCTGGAGAAGGAAATAAGAAACCACTTGAGTATCTTTGCCAAGAAAACCCTAAATCAAGTCATGAAGAGTTGGACATGGCTGAAACAACTGAACCATAACAACATCTACTTCTGTATCCATCTATCTAGTCTATCATCTAGTTAGCTAGCTACTGTTAACCTGAACCAATCTCCTATGTAAACAGGAATTACCTACTCTAGTCTATCCCTACACCTCAGTAGTGGCTGCTTGGTGGTTATTCAATGCCTTTGTCTGGCCTCTCCATCAACGTCACTTCTCCACAATCCCTAGGTGAACCCCTCTCTCACTTCGATCTAAGTACCTTTTCTGAAATGAGATTTCAAGGTGGAAAATGTTACTATATTTACATCCACTATTTAAGAGAAGCATTCCCTCTTATTGGCCTCTCACTGATAGAGACATCATAAAAGTTTCTAGATAAACAACCATGGCAAACTATAGCCTTGAGCTAAGCAAATAGAACTGTTCCACACGGAGATTAGTTTATCCCTCTGGTTTATCTTCCTTATCCTTTTCTGACTGTAGTCACATGTTAAACTGCTGCTGCTGCTGCTAGGGTTCCCGCCCCCCCCCCCCCCCCAATCTCATAGAGGCTCTACTGTGATTTCCCTTTTTCTTTCCTGTACATTTAATTTTATTTCACTTTGACATTTTTCAAGTCCTCCATTTAAGTCCATAAGCATACAAGTTTAAAATTGAAAAGAAAAAAAATCAGACATCCATTTTTCCCACAGCATTAGAGTGATTTATTCTCAATTTTCTCTTTATTTACTATACTGCTGGTAATCTCAGAACAAACCCATGGGCAAGAGTCAGAATATTACCTTATTGGTATGGTTGATAGAATAAGTCACAACCTACATGGTTATTATTTTGGTATAAAAGTTTTACTCCCCTCTCCCCCAAAACATTGGCTGGTTAGGTATGGGTGTCTGAAATCCCAACTTTAGTGATTCATTATATTGGCTAAAATCTTTATTCCCTGTTTGAATGCTAACATTTCTGGGAAGGATAACACACTAAGACCCACCAGTAATATAAATCTTATAAGGTATGAATAAATTTATAGATCCATCACTAATGATTTTTGTTTATATGAGAAATAATTACACACTTTCAACTAATATTGCTTATTTAGTGCTATGCTAAAAATATGATCTCATCTTCAAGAGGATGTTCTCATTGCAAAGAAAAATCAAACACATTTGAAAATAGGATTACCCCACCTCACCCAGTTCTTTTTCCAATTTTTTATCCATTATATAAATGGAACAACTCTTCTTCTCCTTTTCTCTACTGTATATTCTCCTGTAAATTGCTGTTCAGGTACAGATTCTACTCTCTTCAGGAAGTTTTCTCTCAGTAAATCCTGCTTGGTTTAGCATTTTAAGCAAACTTACTACAGCTATTTGGAGACTCATCCTTTTTCTGTCATTAATAAACTTCCTTTCATGCTAGATTTCTTCTTTTCGCACTTTTATCTTCTTTTGCTCTCCCTTTGGAATATTTTGCAAACCTGCACATTGTGTCCATTACTGGTTACTTTTCTTTCACATCAGCTATGTTGTCCACCAATGTTATTCAGCAGCCTCACCTTCCTTGAATCCATTCCATCTGCTTATAATACCCAGTCTAGAGTCTTGTTATTACAATTTATTGACCTAGTCATTCTTCTTCCTTTCTCAAGGAATTTAGTAGTTGGCTCACAGTTTTTCTCCAGTCTGCTCATTGCCCTTATTTTTGATATTTCAGGATACATTTTGAAGTCCTACTCAATTACCCAACAATTTCAGATATGCAGAAGATACCACTTGGGTGGCAGAAAGTGAAGAATTAAGAAGCCTTTCAATGAGGGTAAAGGAGGAGTCTGTAAAAGCTGGCTTGAAACTTAACATAAAAAAATAACCAAACTAAGATCAAAGCAACTGATCCCATTGGTTCCTGGCAAATAGATGGAGAAGAAATGAAAGCAAAGTCACATTTTATATTCTTGGGCTCAAAGATCACTACAGATGGTGATTGCAAATGTGAACTTAAAAAAAAAAACAACTCTTGCTCTTTGGTAGGAAAGCTATGGCAAATTTGGACAGCATACTAAAAAGCAGAGACATCACCTTGCCGGCAAATGTCTGTATAGTCAAAGGTATGGTTTTTCCAGTGATAATGCATGGCCATAAAAGTTGGACTACAAGGAAAGTTGAGGACCTCAGAACTTTTGAATTGTGGTTCTGGAGAAGACTTTTAAGAGGTCCTTGGATAGCAAAGAGGTCAGATCAGTCAATATTTAAAAAATTTAATTCAGGCTATCCATTGGAAGGTCAAAAATTGAAGCTGAAGATTAAATATTTTGGCCACGTAATAAGAAGATTGTACTCATTAGAAAAGACCCTAATGTTGAGAAGGATTGAAGGCAAAAGGAAATGGAGATAAAAGAGGATGAAATGGATAGATAGTATCATGGAAACAATGAATGTGAACTTGGACAGACTTTAAGACATAATTCAGGATAGAAGGATCTGGCATGCTACGGCCCATGGAGTCTTGAAGAGTTGGATAGAATTGAAGGACACAGCAACTGTTACTATCTGTCACAGAAAAAAAATTGTAAAAAATACCTGCCTTTTCTCTTTCATGTTTTCATCAAGTAGACTCTCAATATATGCATAGACCATTTATAATTTTTGATCCTTTTTTATTTTTTAACATTACTGACACTTCTTAACAACTCCTGTACTCCTTCCCAGCCCTTCTTATAACAAACAGTTACAGTTAGGCAAAGACAAACTTGTATGTTGACCATGCCTGTAAAGTTTGCCCTATCTAGTGCTTATAGTCCACTGTCTTTGGGTCAAAGGCATGGGAAGCCTGCTTCATCATCAGTCCTCTACTTATGATTGGTCATACATTGATCAGAACTCTAAATTCTTTTAGTATTGGTTTCCTTTATATTGTATTATTTTGGTCATTTTAAAAATTATCTTCTTGGATCTGTTTACTTGTTTCTATGTTAATTCATATCCCTCTGGGTTACTCCCTCAATATGCACTCACACAAATGGGTTGAGGTTGTAGGGAATCAACTACTTTTGGGTCCTAGGGTAACTTTATAGGTTCATACTATTATCAGTATTATTAACAACCTGTGTTGTCTCCCCATCCCACACACACAAAAGGAAGGAAACAAATATTTGCTAAATGCCTATTACTTTCCAGAAACTGTGCTGGTTTGTTTTTTTTTTACAATATTATGTAAAATATTGACCTTGACTACAACCCTTTGAAGTAAGTACTATTATTATCCCAGTTTCACAGTTGAAGAAACTGAGGCAGACAGAAGTTAAGAAACTTGCTCAGGGGAACACACCTGGCTAGCATCTGAGTCAGGCATTCCTAACTCTAGGCTCAGTCACCCAACTGCCCACTGGTAACTTTCCACTAGCAATAGTGCAGTAGACATAATTTGGTGTTAGCAAAGTATCTACTAAGATGGTATAATAAGAAGAGTAGCTATGAAATATTCCTTCCTTCTCCAATTCTCCTCCCGAACAGCCTGTGGTTTACTGCACAATAAGTAAATATTATCTGTAGGAAGAATGGGTACAAACTTAGAATAAACTGGTAGCGATGGAGAAAACTTTTGAGAGTTCCTTGAAGAGAAAGGAAATCAAATTAGTCAATAAGTAAATTAATTGAGACTGTTCACTGGAAAGTCAAGGACTGATGTTGAAGCTTAAATACTTTGGTCACATAATGAGAAGACAAGACTCTGGAAAAGACCTAATGTTAGGAAAGAATGAAGGCAACAGGAAAAGAGGATGGCAAAGGATGAGATATATAGATGGTGTCATGGAAGCAATGAACATAAATTTGGACAGACTTCAGGAGATAGTAGAGGATAAGAGAGCCTGGAATGTTACAGTCCATGGGACATGAAGAGTTGGGCAGGACTGAAATGACTAAATAATGACAAGTGTGTTAAGTGGCAGGGCATGGGGTAGGCATAGAAGGATCAAAAATATGGTCTTATCTTCAAGAGGTTAATATCATTACTGAGACAAATTAACATGAATGAAAATATGCAAAACAATTAAATGCTAGTGACTACTAAGTAGAACAGGAATTCAGAAGACAGAAGGATCACTGAGAAGTGGAATGATGGATGGATGGAGGTCATTGGATTTTAACTGGAATATGAAGTATTGCATAGAATCCAGTCCAATCCAACTAGCTGATATGGCTATTCCCTCCAAAAATGCAGATGCAACCCATCCATGACTGTCTATCTGTGATTCTGGTATATAATCTCTTGTAAATTCATCTTAGAGGGGTCCACCCAAATGTGATATTGGGCCTTTCTCACTTTCTCTAGAAATTGCGAGGATAACAGTGGAGCACAAAAGGTGTCCAAGTTTATCCTTTGTTCTAATCATTTGACTAGCCTATTTTTTATACATTTCTTTTATGATATCTTTGACTGTAATGTTCCTTCATAATTCATTGTTTTCTAATGTCACAGCATTAGGAACTCCTGTCTACCATGTGCTTTTCCATTGCCCATTGGGGTGATTAGAAGGTGAAGTCTGGAAGCTGGAACTCCAATTAGGAGGTATTAGCTAGCAGTTATCTAGGAAAGAAGAAGTGAAGACAAACTAGAATGAGGAATCTTATGAGTGGAAATGAGAACAGATAATAAGATATATTGTGGAGGGAGAATCTCCAATACTGGGCAACTGATTTGATATGGTGGTAGGGGAAAAAAGCAAGAGTCAGGGATGATTCCAAGATTAGGAACTTCAATGAATAAAAGGATGGTGGCATACTCAAAAGAAATGAGAAAGTTTAGAGGAGGAATGGGATTAGGGGAAAGGATGATTTAATTCTATTGAGACACTGAATTTAAGATAACAGCAGAACACAAAAAGCGGTATAGACTACAAGCTAAAGAGTCTGTTTTAGAGGCAAGATTTGTGTTCAAGTCTCTCTTCTGAAACATACTGGCTGGTTTAATGTGGTCAAATCACTTAAATTCTCAGGGTTCCAGGTAACTCTCTAAGGTTATAGATTTCAGAACAGTTGCATGTCTGCCTTGGTAGAGGGAGTTTCTACACTAGGAGTTCTCTGTATCAAAGAAATAATAGATCTGAGTCCTTCCTACTTCTCTCCACCAGTCCCCAACCTCTAATAAAAGAGAAACATTTAGTTGGTGATACAGGACTTTATGGGTAGAATTTAGAAGGGAGGTGTTAGTATAAATGCATTTTAAAAGAGAGTGGAATATTTTGTTTAGTCTCTGGTTCTCTGTAAAAATAAAGGATATATCCAGATCCTCAGAAACACTCATGGTGGTCTTAAGTGATTCAAAAATGCTGAAATGAAAATGGAATAAAACAAGACAACAAAATTATTCACAAACTGACAACATGAGGATGTTGTCACATGAAAATCTGAGGAATCAGTAAGCCTATATGTATTGATTTATTACCTTCAGTATGGCAGCATAGTTCTATATCCCTTCAAGGATACAAAACCACAAGAATCATCACTCTGAAGAATCTCAGAAACTTTTTGGGAAAACACAACTACCACATGGGAAACAAAGAAAGAACCATAGTCTATGGTAATCTATGACTTTGAGGGCAACACATTTTTGAGATCTGTGTTGTCTATAATGATCAGGGGAAGGCTTTATAGAGGAGATGGGACTTAATTTTTAGCCCTCATTACAAGAATTTCAGCCAGATACAATTTAGCTAAATAAATTTAGAATTAAGATTGGGCCAGATTGAGAATATAGGTTGAGATTAAGCACCTAATTTGATCCCAGCTATGTGTGAGTCATACACAAAATTTTTATCTATTTCTTTTGTCTATACTTTCATTTGAATTATCATTATAAAATGTTAATATCACTTTGATATGAGAAAATGTTCAATTGCAATCCTTTTACAATGATTTTAATAGGTTAATAAATACTTACAAATTATTTTATAAAAGGCAGTCAACATTAAAAGAAGAGAAAAGATTTGGGAGTTGGGGGTGTTGGAATTCAATAGACCATTCAGAGTCTGAAATGTGAATACTAAGGCCAGTCTTTGGACAAATTCAACCCAGATTTGGCCTGCAGCTCTAGCTTGGTCATTCCCAGATGAGAGCAGGCCTTTAGCCTGTGGTGAAGAAGTTTAGAATAATGCCTCTTTGAATTAGTTTCAAAGTACTGTTTCAATGAAGACTAACAGCTTCTAATGACAAAATACAACATAGTCACATAACAGCAGGCTGTTAAAGCACATACATTTCTATTAAAGGATATGATTATTAATGAAATTAAAAATCACAAACAGAAATCAGGATAAATTGGCATCAGGAATCTGAGCTTGCCATGAGACTATATTTTAAAAATAAAATATTGATGAAATTAAAATCATGGGAAAAATGTTAGTATATTCTATGTCATTCATTGCCTGTAGAATGAAGGGAGAACGCAATTGCTATTGAGATGGTGTTCCTGGTTTTGGACAAATATCATATATCCTAGGCTAAATTCAATAGGATATTAATGCTAAGTAAAATACTCTTACTTGTTTTATTATGATATGTCTTCTTCCCTAGCTTGTTACCTTATTTTTATTTTTAGCATTTTATTAGTTTTCTCCTGTGTTTTATATTGCTATTGTATATAAATACATGTGTGTATTTAAATATGCACAGTCCGGATCTCTCCTCTGAATTTTAAGACGTCATCAACTTCCTATTAGTCATTTCAAACAGAGACATTTCAAACTCAAATTTGAAAAATGGAACTTATTACCCCCACCCCAAATCCTATCCCCCATATCTATTCTTCTTCCAGACTTCTCAATTTCTATCAGTCACCATCATTCTTCTAATCTCTCAGGTTCATCCTGAACTCCTCATTGATCTCACATATCCCATCATAAAATCTTGCCACTTCTACCTCCAGAGGACTTCTTGAATTTGACCCCTTCTCACTCTTTCTATAGCTACCACTTTAATTCATTCCTCTATTACTTCCCACCTAGATTATTGCAAATGCCTCCTAATTGACTTCCTCGTCTCAAGTTACTCCATACTCCACTCCAAAATATCCTCCCCAAAGCTATCAAAGGAATTTTCCCTAAATGTAGATAGCCTCTATTCATTAAAATCCACTGGCTCCCTACTGCCTCTAGGATAAAATATAAAACCCCTCTGTTTAATTTTTAAAACCTTTCATAACTTGGCCCCAACTCATTTTTTCCAGTCTCATTATATATTAATCCATTTCCCTTACTCCACCATTCAGCCATTAACAAGTAGTAGTAGTAGTTATAGTAATAATAGTAATAATAAAATATATGTATGCCCCAAAGCTCACATATCTAATTATACATCATATTAAATTAATACGTCACTAATATTACTATATCGATATGCATCAACAAAGCATGTTAATATTGTATATATACTAAGTCACATAAGTGGACTATAGGATATATTACACATGTTGTTATTACTGTGTTCCACTGATTCTTTCTCTGTGATATCCTTGAATTTTTCCCTCCCTTTCCATTGCCATCACCATAATGTATTACTTCCCACCTAAATTATTGTAATGATCTCCTCACTGGTTGTTCTATGTCCATCCTCTTCCTTCTCTTTTTTATCCTTCTTTCTCCTATCTGTGTAATCATCCTAATGTGCTACTATTTAGATAATGTCAAAACTCTGCTGAAAAATCTTTAGTACATGATTATTAAATAAAAAAAACCACTTATGTTATACTTTCCTTATGTCTTTAGAAGAAGGTAATGAAGGCATTGTGACTTGATTTTTGCAGATGAGTAAACCAAGGCTAAGAGAGATTAAATGATTTGCCCACAGTCTCATAAACAGTAAGCGTATTAACCAGAACTTCAATACTCTTATCCAGGTTTTATGACTCCAACGTCAGAATATGGAGATATGGAGGATAAGGGAGAAGAAAGATGAAAAAATACCTCCACAATCTGAAGTCTAGGTGAAATAAGATTTATGCCAGAAACAAACCAGGATATTAAAAGAGGAGAAAATTGGGGGTTAAAGGGAGTTGAGGTTGAACTATAGTTTTATGTATGTACATATATATATATATATATGTACATAAAACTATTGTTATACTTAGTGCCTATGTAAGTGAAATATTAGAATATATATACATATATATGTATGAGAAAAATATTTTTAAAAAGATTTCTGCTCAAGCAATGAAAACTGATAAAAATATACATTTTGAATATAATACAGACACATTTTAATTGCTTTTGGCTATGTCATTTGTAAAATGCTTCACCTTGGCTGATGTTATAGAAGGCTATAGTTTTGTCTTTTCGCTTGTATAATTCAGCAAAGTAGCGTGCTAGAGATAGCTAAAGTTAAAATGGGGGATGAATAAATACCCTGTAACAAAAAAAACTGGGGTTCAGCAAGAAATACAAGTAATGTTACATATACTTAATAAAAAAAGAAATCACATTTGCTAAAAATATGTCAAGATAAAAATAATTGGACATATTCCTTTTAGGTAACCAATTCATGGAGAAGAAATTGTGTTTACTCAGCATGTATTGTCACTGAAGAAATTGAATGATTTAATAAGTATGGTTCATTTATAATAATGCTACTCAACTCATAAAATCAGATATTGTAAAAGACCTTAGGAAGCATATAGTCTCCTCTTTCATTTTACAGAAGAACAAACAGGGCCCCCTAACTTGCCTTCACTCACTCTACTAACTACTCGTTAGTGAGAGAGGATTAAAAGTCAAATCTTATGACTTCCTTTTTAGCCCTCTGTTCATCATACCGTCAATCTAACAAAAAAGTGATTACTTGTATTAAATTATAAATTTAATATATGGTAAATATATTTTATATTTACATAATATATAAATTATATTTTATATTTATGTATTTGTAATAATATAAAAATATAAATTATATTACTTATATTAAATATAGAATCATGCTAAGATATATTTGGTAAAAGAGACATTAACATATCATCACCATCCTCACTTACATTTGACTTACTCATGAGGAAGGTAAGACACAAAAACAGGGATATATCTGTTTAGTATCGGACAGTGCTTTTCATATATATTTTCTCACTTAATTTGCTTTTAACACAACACTGCGAGATTGGCAGAATAGCTATTTCTAATCTCATGTTGAAGGAGACAAAACTCGGTTCCAAGCTTAATATTATATGGCCCATAAGAATCTGAGCCATGGTTAGAACCTAAGTAGCCAAACACCTAGTCAAGTTCCCTTTCTAGCGCATTGTACATAAAACATACACGAAATAATTGTGAATAAAATTGTATACAATAAAGCACTAAATTGTCCAGGAAACCTAGATCATCTGACAATAAAATAGAATACACATGTGATAAGGCACTAATTATGAGGCCTAGGCAATTTATGGAGAGTCAGAAAAGGAAGACATCAGTATGAGCCAAAGTCAGCATGAAGAAAGACTTAAGGAAGGATGTAAGGAAGATGTAAATATATAGAGATAAAGGGCATTTTTGATAAGGGTGGACAGGAACCTAAACCAGGTGGCCTTATTGGAACACAGGGTAGATGTTGAAGAGTAGAAGAAGATAATGGGACCAGATGATAGAGGATTTTGCAAAGTACTCAAGTTGTATTAACATGGAAAGCATAACTTTACTTTCCCCATTAAAACCAAAGGAGGGAAATCTGGTTTTGAATTTTTCTCTCCCTTATGCCCTGACATAACTACTATGATCCCACTTGAACCTGATGACTACTGCATTGATTCTGCTTTCATCATTTAGAAATATGTATTGTAAATATATTTTTTGCTTAATTTGAAGATCTTTCCCACCCATTAATGGGCCCCTGCTTAAATCACATGGAAGCCTAAGTCACATGTGGTGAGTAGAGCTTACTAAATGGGTGGAATAGGAAGAGGCAGAGTAGGAGCAGAACTAAGAGGAAGTTGATCAGACTAGTCAGAGCTGGGAAGGGACAGAGGAAGCAAGCAGCTGGCTGTGAGTGAGAGAATTGCATTTTGCTTAGGGGAGTCTGTTTCTGGGAAGGCTTGATAATGTATATAGACTTCTTGGCTACTAGATGGATTTCTTTGTTGCTATGATGGATTTGGCTTTCTGGTGTTTGAATAAATGTTTTAGATCTGTCTCCCATGTGGTGAGTCTGTTATATTTTGTGATTCAGAATTGTACTGGCATATTCATAGCTGCCATAGGTGCTGAGAATATCACACTGGGGATAGAAAACACTACAGAGAGGAAGAGATAGTGTGTGAGGGGGGAGGTGGAAAAAGGGGAGAGGACCTAATGAAATACTCTCTAGAGATGGTTTGGGGCTTCTAATAAAGGGGAGATTGCATCCCTTTTAGTCCTTTCTCTTCCCTATGTTTGAGCATTTAAGATAAGTGGCAAATGTGGAAATCCCTAAGAATGACTCTTGAAAACCATGTGGAAGATTTCTGCTATCACCAGCCCTTCCATCATTTTACACTATGGGTATCCAATGCCTAACTGAAATATACTTTAAATTAAATTTTTTAATTTAAAATTCCCCTGTGGTTTACATATTTTTTCCTTCAAAATCAGTTCTCAATGTAGTCAATGATCACAAAGCTCCATCTGCATAACTATAACACATTAGTTCAACTATTCATTCACTGGCTCAAAGAACTAGAATTTCCTCTTCTATAAAATGAAAAGATGGTTAGACTAGGCAATCTCTAAGGTCTGTTTCATCTCTAGGTCTCATAGAGTAATATAGCTGTGAATTTTTCATTCTTTTCTTGATCCTTTCATTATAGAGTGAAACTAGTTTAGAAATTAGCTGTTTGAAAAATGTTGGGTATAGAGAAGAAAGTGAAAATTGCAATTACTAGCCAAATATAGGATTCTACTTTATCTGAAGATTTCATTGACCCATAATACTCTTCCTCTATTGAAACTAATAAAAATGATGTTCACTGATTAAATACATAATCACATTTATAGAGTATTGTTTCAGTTACAAAGTGTTTTTCTCATTACAGCTCTCTTAGTAGGCAGAGCTAGTATTATTTCCATTTTGCAGATGAAGGGCCTGAGGCTCAGAGAGATTAAATGACTTGCCCATAATTACACAGTTAGTACCAGAGCTAAGCCAGTTAAACAGAGTGTAAGACTTGGCGTGAGGAAGACCTGACTTCAAATCCTGCCTCAGAGGCTTACCACCTGTGTGACCCTGGGCAAATCACTTACCCTCCCAACTTTAATAAGCATTTAAATTCCTCATCTGTAAAATGGGGACAATAGCACCCATCTCCCAGGACTTCAGTTAGACTTGAATGACAGAGTATATGTAGAGTGCTTTGCAAACCTCAAAATGCTATATGGATGTTATTGTTATTACATGATTCTAACTCAGGTCTGTTGCCTGGAAGCCCAGTACACTCTCAAATACATTTGGATACTCATATTAAAGCAGAAAAGGATCCTTTTCAGTTATGAATAGAGAGACATTTGCTCTCCTTGCCTTGCTGAATCTGTGCCCTTCCTTCAGAGATTCTTAACAAATGGTACCATTTGAATCAGGAGATTTGTCTGATGCTTATCAACTAGAACCTTAATTTGTTTATCTAGCTTTTGGTGATTTTATGGATGTGAAGTCATAAAATGCTAGATACCGAGTTGGAAAGGGCTATAGAGGCTATCTAGGCAAATGCCTTTCATTTTATATTTAAGGAAACTGAGGATCAGGGAGGTTAAATCACTTGCTCAAGGTCCCGTAGAGAGCATCAGAGACAGGATTTAAAGTCAAGTCATATGACTCCAAACCTAGTGTTTTTTTTTTTTTTCACTGATTCACACTGTCTCCCTTACTGAAACCATCAATTCATTTTCAAATATTCAATTCAAGAACCGTCAAATGATAACCTTTGGTCCTTGCTGATTAGAAAAACTACATTTAACACAAACTTCTAAAACCAAAGAGTCATTTATTATGTTATTCTGGGGGTGTAGAGGTAGAAAGAGAAATTTTAAACAAAAACTTAAATACTAAATTTTAAAATTTCAAATATTTGAAAAAAGGGAAAATAATACAATCGATTAAAATTAGCCACTAAAAGCATAATTACAAGGTTTCTTAAAATCCTATCTAGTTATTTAATGCCCTTACATCTGGACTGTGAAATAAACTACTCATGAGAGCCACCACTCTATCCTCCCCAGCCCCACTCCCCTTTCCCCAATCCTGCTGATCCACAGTTATGCACATATAGCAATATGCGCCTTTTATTTTGCTATCCCTAATGAAAAAAATAAAATAAAAATAAAATCAAACCCCTAATCAGTTTATGATCCAGAGGATTTTCCAGCAAAACTTATTGGAAGAAGTAATGTAAGCAGGGAGATGCAAACCAAGTCAGTTAAGTGGAATTTTAGCTGTCAAGCTACACTGTAGAACTCCATTACCATATCTTCCTGTGTTTTTTTTAATAGTATTCTCTGAAAAGCACTAGATGTAATAAAGTCAATTTAAAATTTGTTCTAC
Source organism: Notamacropus eugenii (assembly GCF_028372415.1). Classification (NCBI taxonomy): domain Eukaryota; kingdom Metazoa; phylum Chordata; class Mammalia; order Diprotodontia; family Macropodidae; genus Notamacropus; species Notamacropus eugenii. The sequence continues at coordinate 159,220,871 of NC_092872.1, forward strand.
CAATCTTGTGCATCTGTAATTTTCCCATTAAACGTAAATGCCCATGAGGCAAGCTATTTGCATTACATTGCATTTGCAGTCTTTAAAACAAACTATAAATCCTCTCCTTGTTTCATGTGATTGATGCTGTGTGTATAAATACCACCATAAACCTCAAAGGGGGCTAACAGTGACAGTAAATTAAAGTTTTCAAGTCTGGCAGCATCTCAGCACTCCAGCCCTTGATCTTAAGCAGCGTTGTTAACCCCCGCCTCATTGCCCTCCTGAACTCACCTTTTCTTTTTTTTTCCTCCTTCCCTGTTCTGCCCCCATTCTGATTTCCTTGGGAAACACCTTCTCGGCCATGCAAGCCATACCAAGGCAGGGATATGCACTTAATTAAAATGAGGCTGCAGCTGTTTGCCAGAGAGGAGCAGCTCTTAACTTGTAGCCTTCCAGTATTTGAGTTCAACAATCTTTAGGCCCCTTCACTCAATAAACAATAGTCAGTCACAGAGATACTGATTAACTATCAAGGACCCCACAATCAGCTGCTTTCTGGGGGATCCTTTTCTCTTGATGGACTTTCAGGTTATATATACAGAGGACTTAGTTGAAGGGGGGTATGGGGGAGGGTAGGAGAAGGAGAAAGAATGTGTTCTAGCTTAATTATTTAATTTCAGGTTATTAAATAGACTCTCTACCCTATTTATTAACTCTCAGTTTTAACACTACATAATTGATGTAATTACTTTTTATTAAAACTTAGAGGTGGACAAAGGAAATTCCTTAAGTATAAGCCATAGCCTACCTTAAGCATAAAGCTAACATCTCTTTGGTGTTTTAGGTAATCCTGCAGCCCTCATGATTCGTGGTAAGTTGGTGACTTACTTCTCTTTTAAAGCAGTAAAATCATATTTGGAAGAAACTCATATTTGTAGTTATGTAGGAGAAACCCCAAACATACACTTGCTTTGTTCCCATTGCAATATAAGGTGATCCTTCTATGAACATGCAACTTAGGGCATCTTAAAGCCAAAATCACTCTTCGTCCTCCACGAATATAGCCAAGATAATTGATTCAAGGCACATTAGGCTTCTTCTTGTTATCTTGAGTTGTCCCTATAATTCTTTTTTTTTTTCTATTTCACCCAAGAATCAAGTGGAAATAACTGTAAAATCCCATGACATGCTCATTCTAGCTGTATGTTTTACATATGATATCAAAACAGTAACGTGAATTAAAAGAACTTCACAGCTCATATATGCCAAAATCTTGAGGGAATGACAAATTCTTTGAGTATGTGTAAATTATCCTTCCAGAAGGGAAAGGAAAGAAGCAGAGGGAAAGAAATTGGAAGTGGGCGGGAGTGGGGGGGGAGAGAAGGAAGAGAGGTGAAGGCAAAGAGGAAAATGAAGCTAATTAATTAATTTAGGCTATTAATCTAGACCATTCTCAGAATCAGTGGTACATCCCAAGTGAATATTGACTGGGACATAGAAATACATTTGAATAAAAAAAATAACTCATCTAGCTCTTCACTTCTTCTACTCTCATTTTTTTTCTCCCAACTGTTAAGTGGGATAACCCAAGAACCATCCATACTAAAAATGGTGCTTAAAAAAGTTATGAGAAACTCACCATGCCTATCATAGGCCAAAGACTGTCATAAATGTTATTTTATTTGTCTGATCTGCTGCTTTTTTTGTCTGTAGTATGACCAAAGAGCTTATGACAATTAATGTGTTTTTCTGATGTTAAGGTTTTCATGTTCATGTTACAACAAACAAGAAAGTTCATGATATCATGTTTGAAATAATTACATTGCTTAACTTTCGCAAACCTTGATCTTTCCTACCTGAGTCACCTTGGATAAGTCAATTCCCCTCTATGAGTCTGTGTTAAATACATAGGCTGGACTAGATGGTCGCTGAAGGGCCTTTTCAGATCTAATTACTATATTCGAATGATCTCCTAGGGCATTTTGATCGAATTTGAAGGAACAATTTACAGAACTATAAGATAAATATTTTGATAATTGTTTTAATTAAAGTTTCAATCAGACCCTGGTCAAGAATATACAGGTGAAGCCCTCAAAGAAACATATATTTACAATCTGCTAAATAGCTATGAATCTTATGTATATATATATATATATATATATATATACATATATATATGTAAAATGCAATATCTATGTATTTCATAGCCTACAAGGTATTATTCCTATACATGCATGTATATGTGTATATACTTAATAATGTATATGTTTTCTGTATATGTTTGATTCATATATATTTAATAAACTATGACATGTTTCCTTCCCTCTCTCCTGACCTCTAACACATATGTTTATTTATACACACAGACATCCATATGTATATGTGTGTATCAGACCATAAATATATATATGTGTGTGTACATATATATTTTCATAATGTGTATACATATATATATATTTCCTTAAGGGTTACACATTTATATTAATGACCAAGTGTCCGTATTTTGTGCATGCATACACATATAGATATATGCATATATGTATACTCACACATATAGTATGTATATACAATACTAGACTATGTATACATATACATGTTCACACATATCTACATTATATACACACATATGCCAGGACCTGATCAAACTTGGACAAAAAAATGAAGTTATCAAAGCATTTATCTTCTACTTAAATGTGATCAAAATGCCCTATAGGATCATGCTATTACATATTTGTAAGTATGTATATACTCACATATGCTTTACATACACACCTATATATATTATACACGTGTGTATGATACATATAGGTGTATATATATATATGCATACCCACAAACACATACATCTCTAATGGGGAGAATTTCTTTGGCAATCTTAATCTAAGAATATTTCCTGCCCAGTTTTACAAACACAATCTGGATAATTTGGAAAAAGATTTGAATGTTTGATGATCTTCTATCACTGTTGTAGCAAATAAACAGATCATTTCTATGCTTTACCAAATATTCGGGTCATAGGGAGGCAGACTAGATAGACAAGGAGGGTGGGAAGAAGGGCTAGGAGAAGAGGAAAAAAGATGAAGTATTGAGGTAGGGCTTAGGAGTTTAGGATGTACCCAAATTGTGTGAAATGAAAAGTTTTTGTCATAATTTTTTCACTTATTTTTCTGCCTCCTTCTTCTTATTTTTTTTTTCTCTTCTCAATCCCTGTGTCTTCTTTCCCCAATATCCACAGCCTTTATGTTTCTTCCTAGCTGACCAGATCCTGGATCTGTTACAACCCAGTCCAGGTTTGTCTTTCCCCTGTAAGAAATCACCATGCTGTTTCCTTTCTACCCCCCCCCCCCCAAATAATAACTAACCTGTTCGATTATTCAGTCGTGTCTGACTCTTTCTGATCTCATGGACCACACATAGCACACCAATACTGCCCATGGCATTTTCTTGGCGAAGATAATGGAGTGGCTTGCTATCCCCATCTCATTCTACAGATGAGGAAACTGAGGTAAGCCATGTTACTGATGAGCCCAGAGTCACACAGCTTGTACATGTCTGAGACCAGATTGAAACACAGGTCTTTCTGACTCCAAGCCCAGCCCTCTTATCCATTAAGCCAACTAGGTGTCTAAATAACTAACCTAGGAGTATCCTGTTCCTTTAGGGCTATGTGTCCCTATAGTTAATCTGATAAAATAATTTGTTATAGTTATTATGTGATAAAGTTTTCATGTTACTTATTCCAAATTTATTTATACTTCCCTGGAATATTTCAGTGTCCTAGACCAAAGGACTGAATGATGCTAACAAGAATTACGTTTTTATCTTTCTTTATATCTCCTGTGATTGCACACAGTAAGCACTTAAAAATGCTTGTTGACTAAGTGTAGGAACTCTAAGAAGCCTTTCTATGTTCTTAGCTCCCCGGCCTCTCCCTCCCCATCCCTTTTTAATAGATACAGAACTCAAATGTACAGGGAAATTGGGCTAGTTGAGGAGTAGGTGGCAGTGGTCCTGTGTGTATATGTCTTTGCACATATACACTCATTCTGAGCACACTCGTAGAACTCTTGGGTGTTGTTACTGCCTATCACTAATACAATTTTCTTCACTATCTATGCCTGTCTGCCACCTATCCGTATAGATTGCAAACTTTGGTGACTTTTCCAATTCTAGGCTACCCATGGTAAGTACTGGTTAGAGAGAAACATTTGACATGAATCTTCAACAGAAGGGTTTTAAAAGTTCCAGATTGTTTCCCCTTAGGAATCTATTGTTTACTATGGCTTACTATGAAGAAGTACCATGGAAATTGGAAAGAGCTCTGCATTTGGACGGTCAGAAAACCTAGGTATAAATCCTATCTTCATTATTAACTATCTATGTGACCATATGGAGGTCACTTGCCTCAGTTTTCTCATCTGTAAAACTGGAAAAAAAACCTGTATGCTATCTCATGGAGGGAGTGGGGAGGGAGCAGGGAGGTGGGGGGGTAGAGAGGTAGGGGAAAAATATAAGATATATGGAAGTGATTGTATAACACTGAAAATAAAAAATAATAAGAAAAAAATGAAATGGACTAGAAAATTTCTAATGTACCATCTAGTTTTAATAATGATAATAATCATTATCATTTATATAGTTATTTAAAGTTTACAAAGAGTTTTACAAGCATCATTTCATTTTATCCTCACAATAACACTGGAAAGTAGATGTTGTTATCATCCCCATTTTATAGATTAGGAACCTGAGGCAAGTAGAGGTCAAGTGACTGGCCCAGGATCACACAGTAAGCTTCTAACTTAGATCTTCCTGACCCCAGGTCTAGTGCTCTAGTCACTGTAACAGAAAACCACTGACAATAATAGTTAATACTATTTGGGAGATGAAAGAAAAATGAAAAATATAATTATTGGGTACCTTGTATATAGCAGTATATAGTAATATGTGCTCAATTAATGCTGAATAGATGATTGAAGCATAGATGTGTAGAAGGTAGGTAGAAGAAAGAAGTAAAATGACCTTATTGAAATTAAGGTTAATTGAAGAAGGGTCCATGGGGAAATGACTGTTTATTAAGGTTTTGATGGAAGAGAAAGATGCCAATAAAATGAGCAACTCGGTGGCACAGTAGACAGAGCCCCAAGCCTGCCTGGAGTCGGCAAGACTCATTTTCCTGAGTTCAAATCTGGCCTCAGATACTTCCTGGAGACACTGGACAAGACACTTCCTCCTGTTTGCCTCAGTTTGTTTATCTATAAAATGAGCTGGAAGAGGAAATGCAAACTACTCCAGTATCCTTGCCAAGAAAACCCCAAATGGAGTCCTGAAGATCTGGGCATGACTGAAAAAAGACTGAGCAAGGGGGAGAACAATAAGATAATGACAATTATATTAGTAACACTAATTCATTTTTAAAAAGTGATTTGATAGATGTTTTCAGAGCACATGATAAATAAGTTAACATTGTACAGAAATACTATTGGAAGAAATGGACATCATTGAACCAAGTAAATGTTATGGCTGCCAATGGATTTACTGAATGTCACTTGAAATGGTTTACATCTAAATAGAGCATATGAAATGGCTAAGATGAAAAACTAAAATCCAAATTTTCTAAAGACAACCTCCACATGAACTCAAAATATTGACAAAAAAGTTTCACATAAATGATCATCATGCATTTGGTTTATAGGAATTAGTAATCTTATAGGAAGAGGATTTTTAATGCAATTCAGAATCAGATCATTGCCATGAAAAATTATATAAGGTTTATCCTTAAGTAGCTCGGATTTGTTCATCTCCCAGATTCAAAATCCAGTATTTTTTCCACTGGTAAAGGAAGAGTAAGGGTATTGTTTTGACAAGAATGGAGAACCTATCCTTGGGATGAATTTGACTGTATGAGTTTCCATATATCTATCAGCTGAAGAGAGGACATTGTGGGTTGGAGAGGATACGGGGAAAGAGAAATATTTGTGGAAGGGCAGAAAAGCCCAGGCTATTCAGGAATGTGTTTCACTTATATATACTTTCATAATTTTAAGTGCTTGAAGATCAAAGACAAACTGGAATGTATTTCTGAAAATGTTAACTCTGCCAGATTTGTTCCTATGTATTCATCCACAAAGGGATAGTCATAATCTTAATGGATGTTGATGACATAGAGGTCTTTGGTTTGATTAATTTTATTCAGTTTGAATGTTTCATTCATTCAGGCTCACAGGATGAATTAGAAATGGGAAGAAATTATGTCTTCCACTCTGAAAAATATAGAAATTCTAACTTACTGAGTTCAGAGCCCAGGATAGGGCAATGGGGGCTTTGTCCAATGGTGGTAAATTTAGAGGCAGCACTTCCAGCACTGTTTTGGAACTAGGGTTCTTCCTCCCCCGCCTTTCCTGCCTCAACATGCCAGTGTACTCATCCCTGGGGAACTTCTCCTTCAACAACTTAAAAATCTTGAGGTGTTCTGGGACTCCTTCCCCAGTGGTTTTACTCAGGTGCACTATCTATATCTCCACCCAACAACTAATTCTTGTCCTTGGTAGAGAAATTGTTAATTATTTCTATGAAAAGATTTGTATTTTTATAGATAACCAAGAATAATGACAAGATATTCTGTATTTTATATGGGAACTGTTAAATAGCACATTTAAGGTACAATTGATCTAAATTCTCAAAGAATACTTTTGTCCTGTATGTACGTATGTATGTGTGTGTGTGTGTGCATATATGTATATACACACACCCCCTCCCACATGTATACATCTGTAGATACACATACACATACATATACATGTGTGTATATGAAAGCATATACACATAGGTGTACTTGAATCTTAATGTTGTATTACATTTGGTATTATGCATATTATGTCTTCTCTTGAAGAATCATATATTATTTTTTTCTTTTATACAAAACCAGAAAAACATGTCTCACTTTACTGGAAAAATTAAATGCCAGCAATCTTCATGTGAGCTACTTAATCAAACCCTACTACTGACATGAACTCTTCAAACTGAAGAAATCCCATGATCAATGATTAACCAGTAACACCTGAGGAATCTGTCAAGCCAACAGTCTAAGAAATGATTCTTTTTTACTTCAGAACATCTAAATATTTAACTCTTTTTAGTCATCATCTAAATTTATTTCCTTTCCACCGGCCAATCCCAATGGTTTGCTACTTTGATATCTTAAAAGCATTGTCTCATCATTTGGCTACTAAAGTTCTTTGAAAATTAACAGATTACAGAAAATTAACTACTACAGTCAAAAGAAATAACTGGTGGTTTTTAGCTGTCTAATATCTGAAAACAACAAGAAAAGTAATAATAATGGCTGATTACATAGCATACGTATAGTACCAAGGATTTCTGGTCAAACATTATAAATATGCCCTCTCTCTGCGTCACACTATTAATTTTAAGGTGCTTGGATCTGAAATTCAGTATAGCACTCTAGAGCTCCTGCCAATTAGAGTAAACCTCCTTGTCCCACTGAAACTGGCACCAGTATTGTTTGGTTTTAAAAAGATAATGATAATTTAACTCTGGAAAACCTTGTCATTGTAAAAGGAATTAAAATTATAACTCTTCTCTGGCCTCGGTATGCTGCTTTGTATAGCTGTGCTCTAGTGATTATCAAATAATGTTCCTTCTTTACTCCATATCCCCAGTTCCTGGATAAAAGTGAAATGTGTGTTTCATAAGGAGATCCCAGTGAACAGTAATAAGAAAAAATACTCAATCACAGTCAATTGGTTAAAGCTTTGGGGATGGGGGCACAAGCCACCATCTTTTTTTATTTTATAAGGACATGAGTATAAAAAAATTAAACTCAATCATATCTCATCCTTTCACCACATCAGGGAAATAAATGGGATTTTGTCTGTGGCATTATAAAAAGGTAATTTCCAACCAATTACTTACTAACTTAACAGAAACAGCATCCACTGTCTTCACTTCCTCAGCCATAATGGACAATGCAGTCCAATCAAAATGAGGGTTCTTTTTAGCTATAGATGTATAGCCTCTGTCGACTTTAACTGGGATGGAACTAACACAAATACGTTCTCGCCATTATTTCAAAAAGAAGCTGAAAACTGAGGTTGCTTTTCCTTGTATGTATTGTAAAGAACCAGTGAAAGTGAGTTTTCTGTTTCACAAATGAAACCATCATGGCTCTTTTAAGTATGACATCCCTCTTTTCTGAAAGTTTTTTATTTACTCAAGTCCCAAAGTGCAATTTGCTCACCCTGTTTTTTTTTTGTACTTTTAAAAGTATAGACAAAATTACGTTTCTTATTCTGTTAGAAAATGTAATTGTGTTTCTACTTTTTTCAGAAAGTGTTTTTTTAAACAATAATTCATTTTATTTTACAAATGTACACTAATAAAAATCCCTGAAATTTCAATGTTAAAAAATAATCTCAGAATGGTTGAATATGGCAAAATATTTTCTCATTCCTGTCATCAATGTATGTTTGTGTGTGTGTCCAAATATAAATTTTTTTTTCAGAATTTTAAGGTCCAAGGAACTAAACATAGTGTTTTGGCAGGCATCTTTTGATGCAGTCTATAGTAAAAAAAATTCCTACAGAACAATTTTGCTATAGCTGATATTACAGTTAGCATATTATGCTGCAACTGAGACAGTTGGGGACTTTCATTCATTCCGTTTCACTATAAAAAGAATTTCACTCTGTCCAAATTTATTACAAGCAGGTGCCATGGAATATAGTTGGGGGGGGGCAGTGGTGTGAGAATTTAAATGATACCAAAAACACTAATATTAAAAAAATGTGCTTTAAACAATGGTTGTTTAGAGAGACATCGGTAGATCCCAGTGCTCAGGAATCTTCTCCTGGGTTGTGAACAATCAAAGATTTATTTGAGCTTTCTGCACACTGGGAAATGAAAACCCAGAAGCTCATTATCATGTCTATTAAAAAGCAGAAACTGGGGTACATCTAAGGAAAGATGTATTACTTTTTAAACCACACTGCAAACTTGCAGTCCAACAGGGACTTGAACTATATAAAAATACTCTCAGCAGAGGGGGTGGAGACAAGAATCACTTTCCCAAACAGCATGAAAATATGGTCCCATTAAGTTCTATTGTTGTTATGGCTTTGGAAATGTGACTATGCCTATTTTTTTGGAAACAGTTTTGGAAGTCATATTTTGATCTTGATCTGGAGACTCATGGGCTACTAGAATAACAGGGGACCATGCTCTAGGGGAATAGAAGGGGGTGTGTGGAGAGCAATGACCAGTTAAATTCTAGTTAACCTCAATTATAAACCTTCACCTTTGCTAATTGAATTAATTTGTCAGCAGGCAATATACTTATAATGTGTACTAGAGCCAATTTTTCACCATTTTATTACAAGATAAAATCTGTGTTACGTGGCATGGCTCATTTCTGAAGAGTGGATATACGACCCGTTTCTGCAAAGGTAAAATAAAGTTAAATTTACCTATAAAGTTGGAAGAGCCATTTATTACAGATATTCTTCTCAGAGCTGAAAAATACGCCTTGCAAGCAAATTCTTTCACTATTAAGGCTCTTCTAATTCAAGAGTCAAATAAGAGCTTAATTAAAGCCAATGGAAAAGTCATGTCCAGGAAAAAAAAGGTACAGATGTGGTACTTCTCTCTTAAACCCTCCAGTGTCCTTTTCTTATTGACTCTTCTTGGCTCTTTATAATGTAACAGTGAGTTTCTGCATTCTTACTTCAAAGACTGATACCAGAAAGTGGGGTGAGTGGGGATGAGTAAAAATGCAGTTGAATATATCTGTAAATCACATTTCAGATAAAGGGCAATGCAAGGGTCTAGAGTTCTTTTTATAAAACAACAATATTTCCTGCTCTTCAGGAGCTTACATTTTGGGAAGGGAATGGGGGAATACGATATTGAAACAAATGCTTGTGTTGATATGAAAAATTGAGATGGAAGAGAGTCCTACCAATGAGGGGGATCAGAAAAGGTTTCCAATAAGAGGTGACACATAAGTAGAGGGATCCTAAGGAAGTTGCAGTATACCAAGGAAGCTAGGGATTCTAAGGAGAGGTGAGGAGTGACCTTTGCAAAAGCATGGAAGTATCATAAGATGCTAAGTTTGGGGGAAAGCAAATAATTCAGCTTGATTGGAATTGTAGAGTGTATAAAGGAGAGTAAGTCGGATTAAGTTTAGAAAAGTCGACTGGAGTCATATTTGAAAAGGTCTTAAATATGAAGGTGAGAATTTTTTTTTTATCCTAGAGCAGAGGTTCTTAACTTGTCATTCATGAATTTTCAAAATATAATTTAATGGATGCATTTCAATATAATTGGTTTCCATGTCTTTTTACGAATTTAAAAACATTATCCCAAAAAGAGATCCATACTAGATTGCCAGAAGTGGCCAGGAAACAAAAAGAAAGTTGAAAATGCCAGAAAAGAAGGCTTTAAAAGGGAACCACTGACACATTTTTGACCAGTTGTATGACATCCGGACTTGTATGTTGGCAATATTAATCTGGCAGTTGTGCGGAGGATAGATTGCAGAGGGAAGAGTGTATAAACTGAGATCCCAGTTAGGAGACTGTTATGATAATCTAGGCAAGATGTGTGTGGGGGGGAACGAATTAATATTGTAGCTATGTGAGTGAATAAATGACTATGGGGACAAGATATTTCTTTGAGGTAGGATTAGCAGACAATTAGATATCAGAGATAGATAGGAATAAGAGAGAGGGAAGAGTTGAAGATGCTTTAGGGGTTGTGAATTTGAATGATTGGAAGGAAGAGGGTGCCTTTACCTATTGCTTGATTTAAATTTTTGAGTATCCACAAATAAATAACTTTTATAAATGGATATAATTAAGGTCAATAAGCTTGAATTTTCCTGAATGAACTTTCCTTGAGTGGCTTATTTTATTAAGAATCTAAACTATTTTTTTCCACCTCATAATAACGGTCCTCAGAATAGTACCTTTACTGTCTAAATGGCTCTCAGGAAGGAGACAGTAAAGGTGACTAGATTATGGAAATTAATTACAACATACAGTGCTTTTTTTTTTGTTGGTTTTTTTAAGTACTAAAAAGCTTTAGGATTATATTACCTAGGACTTAGGCATTTAGTATTCTTTCTGTATAACCCAAATCTAAATCTCGCTGCTCTCATCACCTGTTGACAATGAATAGTAACAAAACCAAGTGTATGGATCAGGGCACAATAATGCATGTTGACAATAAATTATCAAAACAATAATCATGTTTAGCCAATCCCTTTGTGTAAAACTGTTATTATGATTCCAGTGCCAGCTGTCTGAAACTTTAATTTAAGTGCTTGCTTGAGGCGAGACATTTGGAATGCTAGTTGAGAATGTTTTATAGCTCAAGCAATATGTTTTACTAACCTCAAATACTGTGATGATGGTTTTAATGGTAACTATAATTTGTACGTGGGGGTTCCAGGGTTGAGTTCTGTTTTTATCCAGGAAATGTCTGTTGGTTTCAAACTCAGCAATTTCTGACCTACCTGGAGCATTGTGCCCCAGATAGCCTTTATGCCATTATTTAGGTACCTGTAGGTAAAATATTCCAGGTAGTTTTCAGGAATTATACCAAGTCTCTGAAAAGTGGGAGACTTTTCAGGCTGATTTGTCCAATTGATTATGACAAGGCTCTAATGAGGCTAAAGCCCTGGATGTGATCCTCATGTGGGCCAATTAGGATGATTGTCTTCCATGGTCCTACAATCTATCAGTGACCCTGGCTAACTATCTTGCCCTTGGTTGCAAAGGGGATGGGGCAAGAGTATGAATAAATTAGTGCAAACTATATGCAAAGTCAGAAAAAAATATAATTCAAAGCAATGTCCTATTAATGTTGTATAAATAGTATCATTTTGAGGGTATATTTTAGCAGAGCACTAATTATTATAGTTTAACATAGCAGGACTCTAAATAAAATCACCTGGCAGGAATTAATTAAAAAAAACATTAAAAAAAATCCATCAAGGATTAGTAGTCTTGAAGAGAAAATGGCTGTTATGGATTGTTTGAAACTATTTTCTTTTGAAAGATTATTGAAGTTGTGTGTATAGGAAGGGGATCTGCAGAATTACCCAACAACACCCATTGCAAGAGACCAGTAGGGAACTAATTTAACTTTAGCTTTTTGTGTCTCCCTTTTACTGACTGAGCCATCATATCACCCTTTAAATAATCCATAACAGATTTTGACTGCATTTGAAGGAAAGTAGAATGATTTAGAAAAAGAAGCTCTTTGGTTTTAGATTCTTAAAGAATCAAAGTCCTATTGCAGTATCTCTCGTTTTCCTGCTCTTGAGAAGATTGCATTGATCTGAGCGTTCAGCATTCCTACAGGGGTACTAGGCACAGAGTAAGTGCTTAATAAACATTTGTTCATTAGTTGAATCAGAGAATATTGGAGTTATGGAGTATTGTTGAGTTCACTGAGTCCAACTTCTTATGCAATTTGTGACAGTTTGAAAACTTTCTATTGTAGTAACTTATTCCATTGCAAGAAAGTACATTTCATTTCAGAAGGCAGTCATTGTTAGGTAATTCCTTCTTATATTGAACTGAATCCACACTTTTCTCCAACTACTTATTAATCCTTTGCAATTCTCCGCAACTACTCTGTCCTTTGTAATAATATAAATTAAATCTAATCCCTCTTCCACATCAATCTTCTTCTTATATTTGAAGGCAGGAAGTATGTCTCCCTTTAGTTTTCTATAGGATAAACATTCCCATCCTTTGGATGTTCCTCATAAAACATTGTTTCAAGACTCTCACCGATCATTCCTGCTCTGCTCTGGACATACTAGATTTTGTCAATATTTCTCTTAAAACATGGTTCCCTGAGGGGCAGAGCCAAGATGGCAGAGTAGAAGCACAGACTTTCTAGAGCTGTCCCCCCAAGTCTAGTCAAACACCTGTAAAAAATGACTCTAAACAAATTCTGGAGTTGCAGAATCTACAGAATGATAGAGTGAAGCAAATCTCCAGCCCAAGACAGCCTGGAAGGTTGACAGGCAACATCTATCATGCCATGCTGGGAGCAGAGCACAGTCCAGTGTGCATGTTGGCGCAGGCAGGACCTGAGAAGGCTTGGGGGGGGGGGGGACTGAATTTCTGGCACCTGTGGCATTTTCCAGACTTCACAATGTAAAAATACCAAGGACAAATTGGAAATTCAGGGGGAAAAGCCTGTGGGACCTGTGTGAGAGAGTAGAGTAGTCTGACCCCATCCCCAAGGTGGCAGAGGGGATGGAAGAGCCCACAGAGGAGGAGCCTGCAGTAGCAGCAGCCAGAGTAGGAGTAGGGGCAGCAGCTGTTTCTGGAACACTAGGCCCACAGATTGTGGGGGGATCAAGTGGTTCACAGTACACCCTCCCCACCCCCACTGGAAACAGAGAACTAACTTGACAAAGAGCTCAAAAGTCAAGTAAATGGTTGGGGAAATGAACAAAAAGCAGAAAAAGAATCAGATGATAGAATCTTACTTTGGTCACAAGGAAGACCAAAATATACAAACAGAAGACAACAAAATCAAAACTCCTCCATCCAAAGCCTCCAAAAAAAAATAAATTGTTCTCAGACCATGAAAGATCATCCTCCAAAATACTTTGAAAATCAAGTAAGAGAAGTAGAGCAAAAATTGGGAAGATGAATGAGAGTGATGCAAGAAAATAGTGAAAAACAAGTCAAGTGCTTGCTAAAGGGGAACCAAAAAATGCTGGAGAAAATAACACCTTTAAAAAATAGACTAACTCAAATGGCAAAAGAGATCCAAAAAACCAATGAGAGGAAGAATGTCTTAAAAAGCAGAATTGGCCAGATGGAAAAGGAGACCCAAAAGCTCACTGAAGAAAATAACTCCTTAAAGATTAGAATAAAGCAGATAGAAGGTAATGACTTTATGAAAAATCAAGAAATTACCAAAAAAACCAAAAGAGTGAAAAAATTAGCAGAAAATGTGAAATACCTCATTGGAAAAAACAATTGACCTGGAAAATAGATCTGGAAGAGATAATTTAAAATTTGTTGTACCACCTGAAAGCCATGATCAAAAAAAACAAAAAAGCCTAGACATCATCTTTCAAAAACTGACATTCTAGAACCAGAGGGTAAAATAGATATTGAAAGAATACACCAATTGCCTCCTGAAAGAGATCTCAAAAGGAAAACTCCTAGGAATATTGTAGGCACATTCCAGAGCTCCCAGGTCAAGGAGAAAATATTGTAAGCAGCCAGAAAGAAACAATTCAAGTATTGTGGAAATACAATCAGGATAGCACAAATTCTTCTTCTACATTAAGGGATCTGAGGGCTTGGAATATGATATTCCAAGAATGTCAATATCTAAGAGTATATGATATTCCAGAGGAGCGTGGATTAAAACTAAGAATCACCTACCCAGTAAAACTGAGCATAATACTTCAGGGGGAAAAATGGTCATTTAATGAAATAAAAGATTTTCAAGCATTCTTGATGAAAATACCAGAAGAGAATCCAAAATCTGATTTTCAAACACAAGAATCAAGAGTAGCATGAAATGGTAAACAAGAAAGAGTAATCATAAGGGACTTATTAAATTTGAACTGTTTACATTCCCGTATAGAAAGATAATATTTGTAACTCTTAAGCCTTTTGTCAGTATTAGAGTAGTTGGAAGGATTTTATATATATATGGACAGAGGGAATAGGGTGAGTTGTTATTGGGAGAAAGGGAGAAATAGAATGGGGAAGATTAACTTTCACATAAAAGAGACAAGAAAGAGCTTTTTCACTGGAGGGGAAGAGGTGGGGAGATGAGAGATTTGATTTAAGGATGGAATAGTATACACACTTAATTTGAAAATCTATCTTACACTACAGGAAAGTAGGTGGAAAGGGGATAAGCAAGAGTAAGGGAGATGATAGAAGGGAGGGCAAATTAGAGGAGGTGGTAATTAGAAGTAAATACTTTTGAGGAGGAATAAAGTCAAAAAAGAGAATAGAATAAATGGGGGGGAGGATAGGATGGAGCGAAATAAAGTTAGTCTTTCACATCATGACTGTTATGGAAGTGTTTTGCATGATTACACATGTATAAGCTACATTGAATTGCTTGCCTTCTCAATGGGGAGAGGTGGAGAGGGAGGAAGGGAGAGAAGTTGGAACTTAAAGTTTTAAAAATAAATGTTGAAAGTTGTTTTACATGCAACTGGGAAATAAGATATACAGGCAATGGGATATAGAAACCTATCTTGCCCTACAAGAAAATAGAGGGGAAGGGGATGAGAGAAGGAAAAGGTGTGATAGAAAGGAGGGCAGAATAAGGGAAGGAGTAATTGGAATGCACTATGTCTTGGGATGGGCGGAGGGAAGAAATGGGGAGAAAATCTGGAATTCAAAATCTTGTGGAAGTGAATGTTGCAAACTAAAAATACATTAATTAAAAAAAAAAAAAAACAAAAACAAACTTGGTTCCCAGTTCTGGACATTTTACTCCTGATCATGGTGTAACCAATGAAGAATATATTGGGACTATTAACTCCCTTCTTCTGGACAATATTGATTGAAATATAAACCACAAACATGACCCATATATTTTTCTAATATATAATTATGATGGGATTACATCATCCTGAGATTTGGGACATTTTAGTTCTTATCTCAGTTCTACCATTAAGTAATTGGGTGAGTTCGGGCAAATCATTTGACCTATGAGCCTCATTTTTCTAATCTATAAAATGAGGGGTTTGGATAAGATGATATCCAAGACTTTTTCCAGCTCTGACCTTTTATGATTCTGTGCAATTTATATGATACTAATTCACTTTAATTGTATGAGAAAAAATGGTAGAAGAGATAAATAGAATGATATACTGATTTCATGACAATTATTATTTTGTAAACACTTATTCTACATTAAAAAGGTTTTTTTTAGTCCTTATAATGAAAAAATGTGCCTTTTTGCCAGGTTCAAAGGTCTGTTCATCCAAGGGTAATGGAGAAATTTATGGTCAGCATAAAGATGCTACAGCATATAAGTAAAGCCACATTGTATGATGGAGACCAACAAAGCAGAACAAAAATGTTGAAGTGATGGACAAAAGAGGAAAGTGGGCCAGTCATATTGGCAACAGTAGTGTAAGAGACAAGAAGACAGTCCATTTCTGCCCTAGTACCCTTGGGAGTTAAGAGATTTTTTAAAAGTTCACAGCACATTAAGTCCAGTGCTTAACCCAGTGCCTAGCATGTGGTAGGTGCTAAATAAATGTTTATTAAGTAGACCAACATCTCTCTGGAGAATTTTTGGAAGAACAAGAGTTGTTCTGGGTAAGAAAATGTGAAGGAGTTGCAGTTTATACCGTATTGATAAGCTCATTGGTCTAACTAAAATATTCAGATCACCCCTGAAATAATGGGCATTTGTTCAATTTTCATGACTATAAAAATATTTTCCTTGAGAAATTGGGAAAAAGAGAAGCATGTAAACAACCACTGGCTATAGCCAAAATGAAGCACAGAGTGAAGCAATTATTCAGTGGAAGCTAGATTAAGATAAAAAATCTAAGAAAGCATATACTTTGTTTTGAGAATCCAGATTGGCTCTACAGAGAGTTTTCTATCCAGAAGTTCATTTTGGGCTCTGTCTAAATGGTGTGACTAAAAAAAGTAAGGTAGAATAAATTAATTCTAACTATTTTATTATATAAATTTCAACCAGAATAAAATACATCTATACTCAATCATCCAAATTGGTTTTCAGTACGGTAAGATAAATCCAAGTGATTACAACTCAAGCTTGTGTGTTTTGGTTGTATTAAGATGTGCTTTATCTTTTTTTAAAATCAACTCTAAGATACAGACTGTTTGTGTCAATCACCCATTTCTTTTCACTTTGGAAGTACAACATTCTCCAGTCCACTTGACAGGTATTTACTGAATAAACTTAGACCTGTGATTTTATTAGAATGGTGAACTCCCTTCTTTCTCATTGGTACAGAGGAGTCACACCAAAATAGGCTGACCACTTCTCTCCAGATGATTGTCTTAGAAAGTTGATCAGGACAACAAATGACTTTCCTTATGTCACCTAGCCAGTATACATCAGAATAAAGACTTGAACCCAGGCGTTCTGGGCTTCAAGGCTGACACTCCACTGACATGCTGCCTTTCTTATTGAAGCCCTGCTATATTTTGGGCCCTGCAGTGTATCACACTACAGAGAAAGCAATGTTGCATGAGACATATTCTTTATCCTTATAAGACCTTCTATTCCAGGTAGAGAAATGAGATATGTACAAATAATTAACATGTATATAGCACTTTAAGATTTGCTAAGTAGTTCACATATATCATCTCATTTTATCTTTTCTAATCATTATCTTATAGTTTCAATGATCAGTAATTCACTTTTCCCTTCCCACTTTCTTCCATTCATTGAAACTCAATCCAAACAAATACAGAACTCACGTATCACATAGGCAGAATCAAACACAATATATTTCCACATTGATCATATCCAAAAAGGCATTTCTTAATCTCCAAATTAGTCCATCAAGTCTCTGTTAAGACGTGGACAGTACTCCTTTAACTTTTAACTTTAAAATACACCCTGTTAGGTAACACATTTCACTCTTTCCATTTGAGAGATTAGGAAGCTGAGTATCACAGAAGTGAAGGGACTTGCCTATGGTCATAGAGGTAGTCTTTGTTGGGGTGAAATTAGATCTAAAATCTTCCTGACTTCAAGTCCAATAATGTCTAATGTAACACATTGCCACTAATGCTCATGATGGAAAACAATGTTTGTACCTAACATATGATTTCTTGAGCAGTGAAGGTACTTAGTAAAGGAAAGACATGGAAAAATTATTTCTTGGGGCTCATAAGAAGGAAAGAGAGCTTCCAGCTGGAGGAATCAGAAAAGACCATGAAAGGTAGGATATTAAACTGTGTTTGAAAGATGATTAAGATGTTCAGCAAAGATGCTGATACTTGAACATTCCAGAGGGTTCATGATGGCTTAAATCAGGGGACAGAAAATGGAAAGCATAGGGCATGTCTGGAGAATAAAAAATAATCCAGTTTGACTTGTGTATAACATATAGATTTGGAATAGCAGTAAATATGTTGGAATCAATATATAAATCTATTCCATATACATATGTCAAAGTACACTTACCATCTAATATTGTGTAAAGGATTGAACAATTCCATTTTCCCCTAATAACTCTCAGTATTTCCCATGAAGTTCCCCACTGATTTGGGAGTAGGAGTGGCTGAATGGATTCCATGCTTTAAATATTCTGAGAATATTCTGACAAGTCTCCTCTGGAACTTTTAAGAGGAAACCACATGAACTCATTACTCATTAAGGGAAAAAACTCCAGATGTATTTGGAAATAGAATACTTTTGGTAGTAATCTTTTGATTTATCATCAAACTTAATGGCAAAAAAGTTAATGTGTTATATTTTTTACTTCTTTTTACTTCACAACTAATATAGCACCTATTGGCAGAGGAGAATCTGAGTAGATATGGCAGTGGGAAAAGCACAGGGAAAAGTTACTGAAGTCAGGCAACACTCTGTCTGACAATAGAAGGGAATTGAAAAGGACCTAAGTGTCTCCTTCTATAAAAAGGTTTTTTTATTTCTATGTTCTCTGTTTGATGCCTCATGAAGGAATGAAAACTTGTATTTCCTCCCATTCAAAACATGGTATTATGGCTTCTCAATTTTCTTAGTCATCTGTGCTTAGACCCTCAGGCCCATTCTTGACTCCACTGTCTCTGTCTCTCTCCTTCTATCTCTTATTTGTCCCTCCTCCATATTCAATAAATTTAATTCAGTTCAACAAATGCTAAGCCCTCACCATGTGTAAGGCTCTCTTAGAACCGGGAACTCAAAGACAAAAATGAAAAAGTCCCTCCTCTCAAGAAGCTTAGATTCTCCTGAGGGTTGCATGACACGTGATACAGTGCACAGAACACTGGACCTGTAGTCAGGAACAATGGAGTTCAAATCCAGCCTCAGATACTTATTAGTTGTGTGGTCCTGGGCAAGTCACTTAATTCTGTCTGCCCTGAGCCAAAACAGGGAAGTTTCAAAGAGAAGGTTTTGAGGGAAAGATAAGTTTCATTTTGGACAGGTTGTTTGAGACAGCTATGGGACATTAGATAGATCAAAATGTCCAATTTAAAATGCCTATTAGGCAGTTGGCAATGCGGGACTGGTGCTCAGGAGAGAGAACAGAATTGGAAATAAAGATCTAGGATGTATCAGCATAGAGAGGAAAATTAAAACCATGGGAACTGATAAAGTTACCAAGAGAAAATATAGAGGAAGGAGAAAAGAGGACCCAGGAAAGAACCATTGTGTACATCCACAGTTGACATGGATGATTATCTACCAAAGGAGACCAAGAAAGTATGATTTGACAGATAGAGGGACAACCAGAAGAGGGAAACATCCTCAGACTCAGAAAGTGAGGTTTGCAATAGTGTCAAATGGGATAGAAAAGGATAAGGATTGAAAAAAAAGTCATCAGATTTGACAATTAAAACATCTTTGGTGATGGGAGAAAACAGTTCTAATTGCATGATAAGGTTGGATGCCAGATTGCAAAATGTTGAGAAGGCAGTGAGCAGAAAGGAGGTGGAGGAAATAAATGTAAACAGGTTTTTCCACCTGAGAAAAGAAGGAGAAATGTAGTCCAGTAGTTCAAGAGATAGTTGGGTCTTGTGAGGCTTTTTCAGGTGAGGAAGCCTAGGTATACTTATTGATAGCTGTGAATCAATAAATAGAGGAAAACTGAAAATGATGAGGGGAGGAATGACCCTGGGGGCAGCTGGCTGGAGATCAAAGGAACATATAGGGGATTGACCTTGCCCAAGAAAAGAACCCATCTTTATCCGAGACTGGAGTAAAGGGAAGAATGGGTGATGGTGTAAAAGTGTTGTGTGTATTTGTCCTTCATTGCCGAAGAAGACCATGCCATCAGAGAAATGATGACAGGACTTGCACTTGACTTTGTTTGAGTAAGGGAGGGCTGTGCAGGTCATCAGCCTCATTTCTCCTCCAGAGCCATCTGAATCCAGTGACCAGATATTCATCAGGATGACTGGGGATGACCCAGGATGAGGCAATTGGGGTTAGGTGACTTGCACAAGGTCACATAGCTAGTGAGTGCCAAGTGTCTGAGGTGAGATTTGAACTCAGGTCCTCCTGACTCCTGCACTGGTGCTCTATCCACTGATGAAGAGAAGACAATAGATAAATCATAGTAAATAGTCTTTATTTTCTCATGAGGGGAGGTCTTAAGCTATGAAATTGAGGAGATGGCTGGCATGGGAAGTTTAAGGAGAAAGAAAAGGTTTGAAACAATAGTTGTGAGGAGGAAGAGTACAGAGAATCAATTAAAGAGGGCCTAGTTGAAATTAGTTAATATAAGTTGGAAGTGAACTCAGTCATCACCACTGCATGACTTTGTGGTGGAAGTGGTTGGTGGGAGTAAACTGGGGTTAAGGCTTATCAAAGTGTGAATGGTGATAGCACAAGGAAACAAAGGATTACAATTCGGTGATTCTGGGATAGGTACTCAGAGGAATGAGTGAAAGGTAATTAACTGGAGCAGGGATAATATGGAGGACCGAGGAAGACCTCATAGAGAAAGTAGTGCCTGAATTGAGCCTTGAAGGATGAAGGATTGCTAAATCCTATTGATTCAGAAATTACTATCTTTCTCTGTCTCCTTTTCCATTTATACTAAACCTAGTCCAGGCTTTTGCTGTCTTTCAAATGAAATATTGAAATGATCTTCTAATCTGCCTTTCTGGCCTTAGCTCATCCACCTTCAAATATGTCCTACATATTGCTACCAGAGCAATTTTTCTAAGAATATATCCGAGCATGTCTTTCTATAACTGGCAGTGACTTCCTATTGTCTACCAACCTAGTGTAAATTCTTTATCTTGGCAATCAAGGTCTCTTTCCACACTCCTGTACCAACCTGTATTGTCAGTTTATCTCATACCATTCTCTTTTATTTAATTTGTGCTGCAGCTGAGGTCACCATTCCCTGCATACATCCTTCACTTCTCCACCTTCATTCTTTTGTAATGTCATTACCCAAGACTGGAAGACTGCAGTGACCTCTTCTCTACCCAACCTAGATAGTTGAAATACAGGTTTGATGTCTGTTGAAATCCTGTCATTCAAAGTGCAGCTCAAGTACATAAAGAATTCTCTCAACCTTGTTGTTTTTCCTGGTGGTAAATGACTTCTTTTGAATACACATAGTATTTAGTACCTCTTTCATGGATTTATTATTTCCCATTCTGAATCATAATTATTTGTCTTAATTTCTGTAATAGATGGCCATTTCTGGGAGGTAATGGACCATATCCTGAACATCTCTTTCAGTGCCTAGTGGAGTGTTTTGCATGCAGTAGGTACTTAATAAATTAGGTGAATTGCTGAATTCCTTGCTTCTGTTCCTTGATGTAGTCAGATTTCACAGGACCCTATGTAAATCCCACGTAATCTCTAAACAAGCTTCACCCTCTGGAAAGGTGAAATGTCAGATTTTCTTTTTGCCATTATCTCACCCTTCTTACCTTTTCTCATTAATTTCTTCCTTTTATCATCCCACTGCAATCATTCAGCACACTATGATCATATGTACCAAAATTGCATTCTAAAATAAGTATTAATGAATGAGTAATTGAAAAAGTATATATTAAGTGTTTCTATATGCCAAATACTGTGTTACAGGGATACAGGCAGATAGCTGGCATGATGGATAGACCTACATTTGGAATCCCAATCCAACCTAGGTATATGAACTTGGGCAATATCAGTTTCCTCATCTGTATAATGGGGATATTGATAGCACCAAATGTTGCAAGGATAAAATAAGATTATAAAATGAGTTGCAAAGATAAAATGAGTAAAAAATTTTGAAAAACCTAACATGCTATAGAAATACTTACTATTAATGTTATCCCATCATCATTGACAAAGAATCAAGGAAGTTTTTGGTCTCATCAGATTTATATTCTAATATTCACATATAAGTGAATAGTAGTCCGGGAGAAAAAGTTACACAAATTATGAATGCAACTATAGGGCTGTGGATTGTTATGCCTTTCCCAGCATCAATTGCAATATTGATCTGCTCATTGTTCTCAGAGCCAGAACTGAAAACAGAGGAAGGTATAAAGTAACATGGTAAGAAGATGGTGTGATCATGGGGTCAGCTAGGTGCAGTAAACGCTTGCCAGGTTATCTGATAACTAAGTTCCAAAGAGAGAAAAACTTAGAACGTAACCTCTTCAATGGGGTATTTCAGTAAAGGCATCTTAATTTTAATGAAAATACTTCATGATTGCAAAGAGTGAAGCTACAGTAGTATCATAAGAGACAAGGATATTTCAGGCATTCCTTCCAATCATACTACACAAGTCACAATCTATTCTAATTACTTATAAGAAAAACTCTAAATCTAAAGTTACTGGATCTGAAGAAGTTCCTTAGATTTTCAGAAATATCTCATTGGTTTTGATTGCTTTATTAAATTCAGCATTAAGTAATGCTATGTCTTCTGCTGTTTCTATTATTTTAATTAACCTGAACATTGTACCAAGTGCTAGACTTAATTTTTAGTAAAGTTAAAGCCTGTAGTCTTTTGATCAACTCATTTTCCTTGTTTCTTTGCCACAGTATGTGTAAAAAAAAATTTTCTCTCTCAACCATTCTCTCTTTACTTAAGTATTTGAATAGGAAAAAATATGTATGACAAGGGCAGAGTGAAAAAAAAATTATTGAATACAAAATATTTCAGGCTCCATTATTTCTTAGAGATGATGAATCTCAAGTAGTTTCTTCTACTTGAAATAAGTCACTAATGCCTCTCAGAGAGAAAGAGAAATTATATTTTTGCCATTGGGGTCAAAACTACATTGAAGAATTTGGTTCTTGGATTGATTTATATCATTTTAAAATTCACTTCCCTTGTTTTCTTTCTTTATTTCTTTCCTTGACCTAGAGAAGTTAAGCACAACTAACAAAAGCACTGATAGTACTGAAACTCTGAAGGAGTGATGCTGACCCACTTTAGCACGGTGAGAAGCCTGTCTCTTTCTCCACTTCATGAGAAAAATTTATACATTAGAAAATGGGGGTTATCAGTCATGCAATTTGTCTTCTCCTGTGATGCAGATTAAATTGTTATAACTTGTTCTGAACTCCAATCTACTTGACATCTGTCAGAAAACTCAGGTCATCTTTATTCCATTAGCAAGAGTCTTCAATTCAACAGCCCCTTCCATACTCATATTCATGTCAGGTATAATTGTCTACTTCTTGTCAGTCTTCCTTGTTAATGGGATCAACAAGTGCTGATACTAGCCATCCTTTCTCTGCATGTAGATCAAAGAGATCATGCATGATATTTCAAGGGCTACCAGGGGAAAACAGAAAAAGGAAAAAAAATCACTTAGACTCCGTGTAATCATAGGTACTTTCATCCAAATAAATACTTATGTTCCTTTTTTCCCCAAGCTATAGGTTCCAAAATTGATTTACAGCCTAGTCTACTGGAATGATTGAATAGCATGGGCATTCATTTGGGGAAACTATTTCTTCAGAATTAGCTACCATAACTGAAAAAGGAAACATGAATCTGCAAAATAAGCCCAGAAAATCATAAGAATTGTTTGCTCTTTCAAAAATTTCCTATAGCTTTTGTATCTAGTTAAGCAGAGTCACATGATATTTACTGACTATTTACAAACTCATTTTGTTCTCTAGACTTCAAAATATTAACTTGTTACAACTTTGTGATGTCTAGAATTGACAGTTTCAATTCATCTTTACCTGCAATTGGTTGTAGGATCTTTTGCTTGAGTTGAAAGTTGATTCTTCTTTGGGTGCAATCAATTATCCCAACACTGGATGCAGTAATATTGAAGTTTAAGATTTATTTCATTCTCTTTATTCTTTCCCAAAATGCATTTTTAAGGCTTAGCATTTGGTTGGAGAGTTACAAAATCAATAGCATATGATAAAGGGTGTGGTTATACTAGGGAAACCACATGCCCTGGCCACATTTTAAGACAAAAGTTCAACCTTCAACCACTAAAGAACAGTGGGTACTCCATTTTTTCAGAATCTTTTACTAAAATAAGTCCCTATTTTACTCAACATTTCTTGACTGTTTTTAAAATTCTTATTATTGTCATAGCAAAAATAAAGTAAATAAAGACTCTTATCCAGGAAGTTAAACTATCTGCTCAAACAGGAGTTTCAGAGGCTTAAAATAATGTTAATTTGAGTTCCCTCTCCTCCTTCCCCTTCCTTTCCCTTTGCCTTCTTCCCCTGCTTTCCCTTCCCTTCCCTTCTCATCCCTACTCTTCTTTTTCTTTCAGATTTTTTTTAAATTAAAAAAACCATGAAATATTACTTAGTAAAGAGCATAAATCTTAAGATTTATAATAGACTTCTTATCATCACTAAAAGCTTATTGTTAAAACATGCATACATCATAATAATAAAGTAAACTTTATATAGCAATTCAAGGTGTGCAAAATGTTTTACAAATATTATCTTTCTTGACCTTCACAATGCTGAAGGTAGATGCAATTATTATCCCCATTTTACAGATAAAAGAATTACTGAGGTAGGCAGGAGTTAAGTGACACAGTGAATAACTGTCTGAGGCAGGATTTCATTGCAAGACTCCCTGACTCCAGCTTTAGTGCTCTATCTACTAGACTATACTACCTAGCTGCCACACCCATGGTATTATAGTAAAGTTATCTAAATTTTTAAAATTTTTTGCCTGCTTTGATTTGTTGAGTTTTCTTCTTTGCCAGATTATTTTAAAATCTTAGCATCACCAGTATTCTAATTTTTTTTAAGTATGAAGTTGATGGGTCATGCCATCCTTTTTTCTTCTCCACTCTGGCAGGTTGCATTTCTGAGGTAAAGCAGAAATAAATACCTTTCCCTAGTACTTTGCTCTCTTCGTAAATTATGACCACATCTTCTTTCATTATTTGCAGCCCACACTTTAAAACAACCCTGTTTAAATTTTCTGGTTTTCTCATTCTCTTTCCTCGCAGAATCTGTTTGCAAAACACTTTATGGAACTGGCAAGTTATTTGTGCTGCTTTTGCATTGCAGACTGCCTAATTCAATTGCAATTATTTGTAAACTGCTGCTGTAACTCTTCCTTGGCTAATGTCTGCAAACTGTTTGCTAAACAATAAACTTAATCATGCATTCATTGTTGCAAATGTCTTCAAACAGCTTCAGAAGAGAGCTGACTTGACATTTTTGCCTCTCTGCAAAGCCATGAATGATGTTTTCTGAATAGTCCCTAAGTTCTCAAAGATTTAACTTGCAGCATATCTTTCGATTGGGTTTTTTTGTTTGTGTGTTTTACTAACTGTAAGGGACTGGCTGATAGACGTGAATATGACACCATAGCTGTGGGAGTAATTAATAGACTTTTCTCAATACAGGTAGATATAGAAATGGACGCAAGTGAAAACCAACAGAGAGGGAAAATACAAAGGAATTGTAAGGAAGGGGGTTATATGAAAATTATTCATTCAGTTCAACAAAAACGTGCATATTGAGTGAAATTGCTGCAAGGGACAAGTTGGACTAATTGTGACAATCCAGGGGAGTGGTGATATAGTCCCAGAAATAGAAGGAGGTGTAGAGATGGACATGAGAGATTTTCTAGAGGCAGACGGGAAGGCCTTCACTGAAATCCTACTTGTGAAATGGAAACGACTCTGGGTTCTCAAATGCAAGCCCTGAAGAATGTACATTTTGGTAGTTTCAACTGGAAATGCTTCAAGTTTGGGCCCAATAGTATATTTTCCAGAGACCAGAGTAGGGAATTTTAAGAGGCATAACACTATATTTCCTGGAGGATGTTCAAGTTTTTGTCCATGGGAACTCTTGAAAACTGTCTACCAATTCATAGAGAGGTAGAGCTCTGCATCAGTAGGGGGAATTTCCATATCAGCAAAAATTATTAATTCTTGAAATACTTAAGGCACATCAAATTTGGGAGTTGATTGGATGTGGTAGAGTGAGTAAGCATCAAAGATGATCAAAAAAGGTTTGAGCCTAGTTGACAAGGAAAAAGGTAGCATAATGCTGGACAGCTAGGTGGAATAGTGGATAGAGGACCAGGTCCGGAGTCAGGAAGATTCCTCCTTCTGAGTTAAAATCCTGCCTCAGACACTTACTAGCTCTGTGACCCTGGACACATGACTTACCCTGTTTGCCTCAGTTTCCTCATCTATGAAATGAACTTGAGAAGGAAATGGCAAACCACTGCAGTATCTTTGCTAAGAAAACCCCAAATGGGGTCATGAAAAGTTGGATACAACTGAAAAATGACTGACAACAAGAAAAGCATAATGCTATTTATTCTTTGTCAGTCAACAAACATTTTTATACCTGTTCTCTAGAGAACACAGTGGTAAGCAATTAAAGAGACTTCGAGACTAAATAAAATAGCATCTGCCCACTAGGAGTTTATAATCTAAGAAGAAAGCATATGCTCCTTCAGCTAAGTTATTTACTGATACTTGAGGTGCTGTGTCAGATGTTGGGGGGAAGCAAAGATCTAAAAGCATAGTCTTCTTCTAAAAATGTGGTTAGGGAAATGACATACACAAATAACTACAATACAAAGCAATGTTTGAGATGTGCACATATAAGTGTATTTTTAATTCGGAAAAAGATAAGGTCATTTAGATTTGATGTTAATAGAACCTTTATAAAGAAGTGGGACTTGAAATGTATTTGGATAGAGGGGTAAGATTTTGATGGGAAGGATGACAAAAGAGAGTAGAAAAAATGATATGAGCCAAGGTATAATGGCTGAAGAATAGAAATCATGCAATTTAGTGAATTATGAATAGTCCAGTTTGGATGGAGGAAAGTGTTTAAAGGAGATGAGCCTGGAAAAGAATGGGGGACAGGTTGTCAAGGGTATTAAATGTCAGAATAAAAAGTTTGGACTGTATATAATAAGCAATAGTTAATTGCTGAAAAATTTTGAGCAGAGGAGTGATGGGTTCAAAATAGTTGTGTGTGTGTGTGCGTGTGTGTGTGTGTGTGTGTGTGTGTAACTAAATCTAAAAGTATATAGCTTGACTCAGAGGAATAGAGTGGACACTAGGGAATCAAAAGGCTATCGTAATCAACCAAGTAAGAGGCAACAAGAGGCTGAAATAGTTTGTTTACACTGAGAATGGAAAGGGGAGAATGGATATGAAAGGTATTAAGGACGTAGGATGAAGAGGACTTTGCAGTTATTTGGATGATGTTAAGATGGAGGGAGAGAAGAGAAAAAAAAATTCCTGTGACCTCTCAAGCATGAGTGACTGGGAGAATGATAGTGTCATTAAAGAGAGAATGCAGTAGGAAGATCTGGTTTGGGTTAGAGTTGAGTAATATAGTCAAACTTATAGATTTTAAAGTAGTCTATGGGACATTCAGATAGAAAAATTAAGCAGGAAGTTAGAAATGTGGAATTAGAATTCAAGAGAAAGATCAAGGCTAGAGATAAGCTAGGTGGTGCCATGGATAGAGCCCTAGTGCAGGAGTCAGGAGGACCTCAGTTCGAATCTCACCTCAGACACTTGACACTCACTAGCTGTGTGACCTTGGGCAAGTCACTTAACCCCAATTGCCTCATTCTGGGTCATCTCCAGTCATCCTGATGAATATCCGGTCACAGGATTCAGATGACTCCGGAGGAGAAGTGAGGCTGGTGACCTGCACAGCCCTCCCTCACTCAAAACAAAATCAAGTGCAAGTCATTTCATAATTTGTAGAACCATCCTCAAAGAGGTGATAGTTGAAAGATGAGAATTGAGGACAGAATATTAGGAATTACCTAGGGGGAGGATATAATAAAACAAACAAACAGGGAAAGGTCATGAAAAAGAATGAGGAGAACCAGCATAATTTAATGTCATAGGGATATCAAAAGGAAGTACATGGCCCACAGTGCCATGTTGAAGAAAAGTCAAGGAAAGCAAGGGCTAAGAAAAAGACTTTAGGAGTCAATGTAAAGAATGTTAGTGGTCAATGAGAGAGAACAGTTCCGGTAAGCATGTCCCAAGACTTTCTCAACTTCAATCTGTCTCATACAGTCGCCAAAGGGATTCTGCTAAAGCACATCTGATCATGTCACCCAATAAACTTCAGGAGCTCCTTGCTACCTTCTGGATTAAATATGAAGTCATCTGTTTGAAAGCTCTCCACAGCTTGGCCCCTTCCAGTCTTTTCAGTTTCTTCACAGTTAGCTCTCCTTCACAATGCTACAATCCAGAGATTCTGGGCTACTTGTTGCTCCTCACATGAGACTCTCTATTTCTGTGTCTTTTTACTGACTGAATTGCAGTACTCTCCCCCTTTACCTAGAACTCTTCAACATCCCTGGCTTCCCTTCATGACACAGCTCAAACATCACCTTTTGTAGGAAACCTTTCTGGTTCTCCCAAATGCTAATGCCTTCTCCTCTAAAATTAGCTTCTTTCTACTCTGTATGTATCTTGAGCATACCTACGTATTTTTTCCTTATTCCCTTCCTTATTAGTATATAAGCTACTTGAAGGAAGGTGCTACTGTTTGTTTTTTTTATTATTTTTATTATTTTGTTTTGTTTGGTTTTGGTTTTTCTTTGTATCACCAGAGCTTAATATATAGTAAACAAATGCTTGTGGATTAATTGAACACAAGACAGTTTGCAAAAATTTAAAGAAAGAAAATGAGTTACTGCATGTGACTTATTAAAAATTATTGGCACTAAAAGGGAAAAAGGAAGTATGTGATAACTTGCGGAGAATGCAAAGTTGAATAGAGTTGTTTTCTAAAACAGGAGAAACTCATGTATATTTATAGTCCAAAGGGAAGCAATCATTGGAGGGGAGTATGTATTGTAAATGAGTGATGAAAATCAGGTACCATCTATATAATCACAAGGTGGATATTTGAATTGTGATCCCCTTGTAATCAGACCATCACTATGGTTAGATAATAGGTAGAGGATCTCTACAAAGAACCATATCACCTCTTCCAATATCTATTGAATGGAATGGCTCACATATTAAAGGGTCTATTTTAGGAATGAGACTAAAATTATGATTTTAGCTTAGATAGGGCAACAGCTAGATGGAAAAATGCTCACAATCCCACATGATATGCCCTTTCTTGTCCTAGTGGGAATGCTCAACTACAGGAAGTAATACTGAAGCTAGATATAAAGAGTCATTCAGACTTGGAAAGTATAGTAACAAAGGCCTCACCATTTCCTTTGTGAGGTCCCCCAAAACATTCCAGTGGAATCAGATCAGATATTTTCCTCCTGTAAAAGTGACCACAAAACATACCTACCAAAAGCTCTCCAAACCACCATTACAGTCAACCCACAAACCTCGAGTTCTCTCTAGCTTTCCAAGAATGTTTACTTTCTAATGAGAACCATAAGACACAGCTCTAAGGCAGTCCTACAAGTAATTGTGTGCTCCACAGTTAGATAAGACACATGGCATCTATTGTACTTGAGTTATCAATATGATGGTTACAGTGACCATCACAAATCTGAATCTTTAAAATGTTACTGAAATCCCTTTGATGCTTATGCAGTCAGTGACTAAGCTTCTCTGTTAAAACCACTAACCTGAATAATCAAAGGTCATTAAAAAATTGTACACTTACTTGACAATGTCTTCTTGATCATTTTTGAAAGGTGCAGCAGGCATAAAATGTAATATTGATTGCTGGGACATATTCCATCCCCTCTCTCAGAATCATTTAAGAACATCAAATCATTTGTTTTGATCCATTGCAGATCGTGTCTTTACTAAAACCTTGAATTTGGGGCCTCTTTATTTCAGCTGCTATTTCTTGATTTCTTCTCTGTACTTCTTCTCTCAGTTGTTTCTCCCCTCCTTGAGTTTCTTAGTTCTTGTAGCCTCTTAGCTCCTGTTCTAATTTCTGTCATTTCCCCTGCTCTCCTGAGTGCTCTTAGCTTCTGTTCTAATTTTTCATGTCTTCTCCCAGTGCTGCCCTCCTTTCTATCTCCCTGACCCTCTCCTGCTCTCCTTTCGGTCTCCCTGACTCTTTTTCTTGCACATGCCTTCAGAGTTGCTGCAGCAGGTTTTCTGCTGGCTTCCCTTTTTGCGTACTGCCCAGAGCCAAGGGCTAAGACAAACGGTCTATCTCCACTTTGTTTCAATCCCAAATTGATGGGGGAGGGGAAGAGCTACATCTTCATAAACCCTTAGACCCAAACTTAAAATCTATCTTGTCTAAATTTTCCCATCCCCACATTTGAAATGTGGATTCTAATGATGATTAAAATAGTTTTTGAATCTCTCCTTTTGCTACACAGGTAATCATAAGTGGTGAAAAAACTCTTCTCTCAATAAAATCTGTCCAAACATAGAGTCTAGGTAACTTTAGCTGCGGTTTCTCAATATGTTTTCCATTGTCATTTTGCCAAGCATCCATCATTACTTTAATAAAACAATCAATCAGTATTTATTAAGCACTTATTATGTACCAGGCAGTATGCTAAGTGCTGGGGATACAAAATGAGGCAAAAGACAGTCGCTGCTTTCAAGGAGCTTAGAATGCCATGGGAGAGACAACATGCAAGCAAATATATACAAAGCAAGCTATATACAGGATAAATAGAAAATAATTAACAGGAGGAAGGCATTGGAATTAAAAGGGGTTGGGGAAGGCTTGGGATTTTATGCAAGACTTAAAGGAAGGCAGAGAAGTCAATAGTAGTCAGAGTATTCCAGCCATGGGGGATAGACAGAATACAAAAAGAAGTTTATATTTCTCAAGAGAAACTTCCTAGGGCTCTGATTTCAAACCTCTAGGTAGCAAAGAGAAATATTTGTACTGTCCTCATTGGTGCAGGTGGATAACAGTGAAGTAACTTTTTTGTGGCATGTTTCATTCACAGAATGTCATGTCAAATATATAAATGCATTTTATAATATACTATTTTACACTGAGAAAAAGAAATTTCTCTTGGGGTTGGAAAAGGAATTTGGACAGGAATCTAAAATTCACACTCCACAACTAAACTTTTTGAGGCAAAGAGTAAAAAACATTCTGTCCCCACCAAGGTTGCTCTTCAGAATAACAGAGCTTACTTTCCTCATAAGCCTTTAAAGTTGGGGAGGGTGTGTGTGTGTGTGTGTGTGTGTGTGTGAGAGTGTGTGTGTAAAACCATTGTTTTCACAATTCATCCCTCTTCACCTTCATCATAACAAACACTTTAGGAGAAGAACCATTCTACAATAACACTGTCACTATTTAAGTTCTGAAATAAAAATGTGAATATCTTCATACCAAACATTTTGAAAATGAAAATCCCTCCATCATCAACCACACCTTTCTAGTATACCAAATACCAAGGCTGGCCCATTTAACTTGGGCAGAAAGATCATATTTAAAATTCAAATGTTAAAGTAATGGACATTATAGCTTATTCTACCAAAAAAGATGTGTGGATCCTTGTAAAGGCAACCGCACTGGCATACCCAGGATGGCTGCTAGCACAGGTTCTTAGATCTGCTTTACAAAGAAAGATAGCTGCTTGAAGTGTCAATAATCTTTTTTAATTACATTCACTAGTTCAGGGGAAAAGTCAGAGAAATAAAGACCAACAGACAGGGCTCTGACTGCCTGAATCAAAGTAATATTGCTATACACACATCCTTGGATTGAGAGAGCCTTTACATCTGAGCAGGTGGAAGTCTGAACATATGACTACTCAGAATTTTGACCAGAGAATCAAACAGTCCTTCTCATAAGGGAACAACCTCACCCCCAAAAGCAAAATACAACTCAAAGTATGTATATACTTCTCAGAGCCAGAAGGCATCACAAACTTCATGACTCAGTGCCTAATTAGAAATTAGCAAAAGGTGTGAAAGTCTTCCTACAAGCAAGCCTCTAGAAAGCAAGCTTCCCTTAATGGGTTCCACTTGAGGCCTATTAATGGGCAGGGAAGATCTTTCCATTAACATTATAATTCTCTAGGGAAAATAATGTAAAATCTCTTTAGAAATGGTTAATGAAATTCCATAATATGGCCTGAGTGCTGTTGTACCCATTTTATAGATTCCAAATTAATTCACTCAACAAGGCTCAACCAATGAGTTATAGACAGATCTGGGAATTAAATAAAAGAGAACCTAAACTCAGTCTCCTGGAGTTAATCATCTCAACGCTCGGATGATCCTGGAATAGCATTATGAATTTTTTCTTAAGCCTTGGGTTAGTAGAATTGTACACAAATACTATTTTATTCTAAATACTGGTAAGATTGGTAATCCAACTGTAAATTTTATTTTATAAAATAAAATGTTTAAGGATAAGACACAAATTTAGCTCTAAATAGAAGTTCCTGATTATCCCATCTTCCTAATTGGATTATTTTCCTTGTCTAATAAACTACAAGTTTTTCTAAGAATGAACAGAAAAAGAAAACCAAGGGGAATGAAGGGAGGCTCTAAGCTCTGTTGAGAAACAGGAAATGGTGTGAAACCTTATTTGCCCTCTCTGCTGTGAAGAAGTTTGTAGGACAGAACCCTGCATGCTGCTGTATAAACCACCAACAGATAGGCCAGAGGTCAGGACTGGATGGGGGGAAAGGTAGGTAGCTGTCACAGGAAATATAACAAAGGATGCCTGTCAATATTTTAAAAAATATAAATGCATACATTTTTAAAGTCAGGAAATCTTCCTCTCCTTGGCACATAGGAGTTTATTTTGTGATGTCAAGTTGTATGCATTACTGTGAAGGTTTAAAACCTCTGGTGAACAGGCACACACAAGAGATATAATTTTCAAACCTTCCCTAAAGTACCCCAATCTCTAGTCTCAGTTCTGATACAAAGTGTGGGAGATCTCACAGTAGTTGACATAAAAATTTATTCCATCCAAGTCATAAGCTGTATATAGGAGACCCTAGGTATTCACAACAGGTAGACTAGAATTCTCTCAAGTAGAGAAATCTGAAAGGAAAAAGAAAGATGGGGAATATGGAAGAGATGAGGAGAAATAAAATGAAAAGATTACATGAGAAAGTAGGCATCTATCCTATTTTCCTGCCACAAAGAAATGGTACATATAGGTTTTCATTCACCTCCTCTTCTTTATCCTCTTTCTCCTTCCCTCCTTGTTCTCCTGGAGGGGAAAAAAGATGGTTCTGAATAGGAAGCCTTTATGGTGAATCTGAGGAGGTTGGATTAGCTTGAATCGGGAAGACTGGATGAAAGTCAGTAGACCAAAGAATACAGTCTTTTAAACTGTCTCTCATATTCCAGCTAGCACACTGGAGCACAGACCACATAGACTGGTATTTTTCATAGTGACTTTACTAGCTATAAACAGAACTCTAAGAACTCTAAGAGAAAAAAATGCAAGGTACGATAAGTTCTTTTCTGTTGTTGCTCTATCCTCCCCCCGTTCCCTTCTCTTCTCTACCTCTGTCTTGAACAGGACTTTTCTTGAGGGTCCCTTTCCCCACCCTAACCTGGAGAACCAGAAATGACAACATCCTAAAAATTCCTGCTATGGGAAGGCCCAGAAGCATTAGCTTAGTGCCAGGGGTGGGAAACCTATAGCCTTGAGGACACGCGCTCTTCTAAGTCTTTGGGTGAGATATTTTGACTGAGTTCAAGTTTTACAGAACAAATCCTTTTACTAAAAAAATTTGTTCTGTGAAGTTTGGATACAGTCAAAGGGCTGAACTTAAGGACCTAGAGGGCCACATGTGGCCTCAAGGCCACAGGTTCTCCACCTCTGGTTAGTCCCTGAAGAGGCAGCATTCATTTATCAGAAATACTTTCCAATGAACTAAAAGTAGAAGTAGAAATCTAGATCATGAATCTGTACCAAGACGAGTAGAGTTGTAGGGTAAATAACAGGAATTTTGCTTGAAAATTAGGTAGAATTATTTATGTAGGTAGAGTAAGGGAGGGGTGTTCAGAACAATTCAAAACACTTGGTTTCTTGAAGACGCGTAGCTGTTCTTATGCATGTGAGGTTCCACCTTTTAGGCTTTCCTTAATTAACTAGAACTGGATAGCCCTTACTATTGAATATGACTTTATTCTTAGGGGGATTTTCCTCCCAAACTATGGCATATATATTCTTTTTATCAGAAACTTTCCTACCTCTTCTAAACCGGACACCCTGAGATCCAAATTATCCAGCTTTCCTCCTCTTCCTTCTCATAATCAAAATTTCCTTTCCCAAGTTTGTGTATAAGGTAATAGATATGAAAGATATAGACAAAGGATTTGTTTTTTTCTGCTAATATTACCTCATAGAGGAGACTGAAACCCAAATAATTCCCCATTTGGTAGAGTAAATGAGGAGTGGGCAATTTTAAGCAGAGGTTGGTCCTATCCAGTCCAAGTATCCCCAGCCAGTCTGCCAAGTTGAAACATCTATGAAATATATTTTGTTTAAAGATATGAAGTTACATACTTGAATTTTTATGGCTCTGTACTCTTAATAGCTCAATAAACACATCATTTATAAATAATAATGATATCAATGATAATATTATTTATTTATATATCGCTTTAAAGTCTGCAAAGCACTTTACAAATATTATCCCAGTTTTTTCTTACAATCTCAGGTGCTATTATCTATCTCCATTTTACAGATGAGGACACTGAAGCAGGTACAGGATAAGTGACTTACTCAATGTTCTACAGCTAGTAAGTATCTGCTAACAGATTTTAATCCAGATTCACAGAAAAGACAGAGAATTGTTGTTTAATCATGAATGGAGATGGACTCCATATTGTTTCAAAATATGCATGAATAATAACATTTATCAATGATCTTCAAAGGACAGTGGTTTTTTTAATAAGAAAAAAATTCAGAAAAGTCAAATAAAGCAGGCCATTTGATGTCATAGGGCAATCTATTAGACAGAAGCCCAGTTCGTTAAAAGCACAAGTTAATTATCCCTTGCATCATAGCAAAAAAAAAAATATATATATCAGTTGTAGCTTGATGAAAATCCTAATTTAGAACTAAAGGGTTATGTTCGGAATGTGAAAAATCCTGGCTCACTTTATTCATCTCTTGAAGCTCCAGTCTAAGCTGCTTGATATTAGCAATATCAAGGACATAGGAATAGGGACTGAACATATAATTGCACTGGAATAGAATATTCTCCTGTGGTAAAACTACCTCCACCAATACAAGTCAACATCTTCTCTGCCTAC
The DNA here is from genome assembly GCF_028372415.1 of Notamacropus eugenii. Taxonomy (NCBI): domain Eukaryota; kingdom Metazoa; phylum Chordata; class Mammalia; order Diprotodontia; family Macropodidae; genus Notamacropus; species Notamacropus eugenii. The sequence goes on from NC_092872.1 coordinate 159,256,177, forward strand.
AGTTTGCAGTCTCAGGGAGCTGCCTAGCAGAATAAGGGGTTAAGTGATTTACCCAAAGTTACACAGCTAGTATGTATCAAAAGTGGGATTTGAACTCAGGTCTTCATGGTGTTGAGGCTACCTCTTTATCCACTATAAAATAACATTTCTTTTCAAGTAAGATAGTTAATGGAATTTGATCAATACTTTCAGGATTCTGAGGTACTGTTCAGAACAACATTGCAGTACTTACTTCCTAAGAAGTGACTTAGACTATGCCTACAGATTGATGGCTGATCAGTAGAATAGTTCACAAGTAGTTGATTTGATCCAGTTGTCCTAGTAATAATCAGACTGAGAAAGAAAGAAAATTGTATCGAATCATCCATTTGGAAGTTCATCTATGATGACAGTAAGAGCAAACAACATAACCACCAAATGGTAAAATTGAAATGATCGTATTATTCAATGAATGAATGAATGAATGAATGAATGAATGAATGGAAAAAAACATTTGAGTGTTTAATATATGTCAGGCACTGTGTCAAGTGCTAAAGATGTATATATGTATATATACATATATGTGCATGTATGTGTATGTGCAGTCTCTACCCTTATGGGACACATTTCCAAATAGGGGAACAAAACACATATGAGGCAGTAGTGTCTGGCGTAGGGAATGTCTGGGGAGTCACAGGGATGGTGAGTTGATTCAATAGAAGATCAAATCAATTGATCAATTGATATGATCTTTCTAGGTGTAAAGGAACCATGCCCAGAACAAGAGGTAGAAAGCAGTGAAAGGGATGAGAGGGAGCCTGGGGTCATTCAAATAGTTGCTGTGGCAATAGGCAGATGGCAAGATGACCTGTGTGTGAATGAGTGGATGTGAAATACAGTTTGGTCTAAGATCTTAGGCCAGCTTGATATAGTAGGCTTGGTAAGACTGCATTCCTTAATTCATATTGGACCTAAGGGCACAAGTTGTAAAAATGAGTGGATTAGTTTAATTTCACAAGGGCTGGCAGCATATATTCGGGAAGTCCAGGATTAAGAATACTGGTCTGGAAGGGGAAAAATGGGCATCATTAGAAGGCAGGTAGCAAGATGATCTGAGAAAAAAAGCATAGTCTGATCTGAAGATTGTGGCCAACTAGAAGATCTGCCCTTATAAAGCATCTCATTTTTTTTTTCTGATCTGATCATAGGCTCTCTTTTCCCTTGATTCCCCTCTCCTACGCTCACATACCTTAAAATCTATAGATTTCAAGCTCTTTGAAGGCAGGGACTGTCTTTTGTCTCTTTGTATCTGTAGAGCTTAGTACAATGCCTGACACATAGTAGGAACTTAATAAATATTTATTGATTGATTTATTGATTGCTCTCTCTCTCTCTTAGAATCCCTAGTTTCCATCAAAAATCAGTTCATCTGCCATCTCTTTTTTAATCTTCCAAGGTATTAGTGCTTCTTTCTTCTCATATGATGTTGAGACATATCTAAAAGCTTTGCATTTATCTTTGTACAGCCTTAGCATACTCCCTTATACAGATTAAACCACTTAATGTTTGCTGGATTAGATTATACTGACTTCAGTATAATCTGGTTACCTCCTTATTAACCCAGAAATACACAACTTGTAAATAGAGAAACCAAGGCTAGAAGCCAGGTCTTCTTTCTCTAGCGTTCCTTCCAATATGACTCCAGGATTTAGAACCAGAAGATCTGGCTCCTAATTTCATATCTGCTACTTGCTACCTCTGTAATTAACCTTGGGTAGGGTTACTTAATCTCTCTGGTCCTTAGTTTCCTCCTCGTCCCTCAAAAAACTTAGTTTATTTATTCCTGGTTGATTTAGATGAAAATATTTGTCGATGCCTAAGGCAAGTCTAACACTGTACAGTAGGCTGATATAACTGTACTTGAAGCACCTCTCTTAAAGTGTCTCACACACACACAATTAACTTGACAACATGTCACACACAATCTATATATGTGATTTTATGGTGCCTATCAGTTTAGCATCTAGATGTTTTGACAGGCTAACACAAAGAAATACTCAGAAAGAGGAAGACTATTCCACTCTTCTAAATTTGAGGCTAGTTTGGTACCAAATTCTCACCTTAATTCAACTCCCTTTTCCTCCATGATGAAATTTTGGTGAACACCCTACAGATGTCTAGAAGGTAATTTGTAATACAGCTAATATATTTTCCTCTGCCATTCATAATTCCTTCATTTAATATAAAGAGGAATTTGATGTGTGACGGAGGATATGGGAGGATATTTTATTATGTGTAATCATTCTTTCCCCTCTGATGTTGATGGAGGTATTTTCATTCTTTCCACTTCAGTTAAGATGAATCTCATATATCTATCATAGGGGCTAGTATAAAGACCCATGGACAATTTGTGTGACAGCTTCAGAAGTAGATATTTACCCTTCTTATTGGCCCAGAGAAGCAATACTCTATTGGTTAGTGAGGCCCTAGAGTAGAGAAAGCTGTCTGTCTTATTGACTTGGGAAATTCACTAACTTGGCAACTCCTGGCTACTTTATCTTCACTCTTCTTTCCACTAGTTTAGCTATGTCTAAAATGATATAGAGCCCACACTCCTGAGGCGTAGCAAGATTTAACTGGCTAATAATTAAGGTAGCCTAGCTCTCCTCAGGAATGTCCCACACTATCCCTAGTGAGGCCACTAAGGGAAAGAACCATCCTTTCAGTACATTTTAGTACAGACCTACCACATAGCGGTATTGTATATGGGCAGAGGGTGTGGAGTCATTCTTGGCTCCATGTAAACCCACTGAACAATGTGCTCGGGTGAGTTTACACAGGTCTGCCCTTTGACCAAGAGGTCAGAGTATCATGATCATCACGTACTTTGCCACTCTCAGATAAAAGCGCCTGATAAATATTTCTTTCTAGTTCTTACTTCTGGCTATAGTGTTATATGAGGCAAGCCAATAGCTAAAAGGCTAGGAAATAAACTGAGGTTGATGAAAACACTATTCAATTTTGGGGTGGAGGGATGGGAGATGTTTTCCATTTATTTTAAAATTAAAGTTTCATGCAAGTCCCTGAAACAATATACCATAGATTCTTGAGCCCGATTGTTTCAACTTTTAATAGTAAAGCCAATATGTGCCTCCAACTAACTGCTGGGCATTGTTACATGATTGCCAGGTTGTTTTATGTATGTGGAGCGACAAAACGATATAAGGTGACAAACAAAAAGATGGAAAAATATATAAAAGGGGGGAAAAGTTGACTACGTGCTACCTCAGGCTTAAAACTCTTCTTACACACTTTGCCACGAAGTCTATTAAAGCAAAATATAGTGGGAATACAATATACGGCAATGAATGTCTTCAAACTAGCAATTTAGCGCTAAAGCTGAGGGCAGTTCTTATGCACCGACTTTTAATACCTAGACGATTTGTGGTCTCACAAAGTTCCTGCCTTAGGCAAGAGTTGTGCTGTGTTCTAATAGGTCTAGTTTGTTGACTGTCAGAATAATGGAGAATTCTGGAGCAGAGGGACTAGATGCTGTAAACAGCTGAGATAATTAGGAGGCCTGTTGGGAGGAGAAAAAGGCTGGTTTGCATTCTGTCACAGGGTTGAAAAAAATGTTTGCTCAGAAAACTCCTGGGTGACACTGTTGAAATCCTAGCAAGCCTGTTTGGGGGATATTTTTTCAGTCATCTGCCAGTCTTCCTTTTGTTTTTTGATTGGGAAAGTGAACAGATTGTGAAAATATAGTGGCTGAAAATATCAATTGCTAAGTTCGTTACCTTAGACCCTGTGTATCCATTTCTTCCATAAATTGTCTGTAATAATATGGTACCTGATAGTAGAGGGGCACAGGTAACAAATAGCAGAAAATACAAAAATCATTTCTGTTTAGCTTTGGTTGTTGAAGGCCTGTCAACAGGTATTGAGGGTCTAGACTTAGTGGTGACTCTGTGAGTGTAGATTAGATGATGGATATAAAAGACATGGAGGTAGAAACAAGATTTGGTCACTGATTGGATATGTAGAATGAGTAAGAGTGAGTGCTTATACAAATAACAAATAACAGATAATACAAAAATTATTTCTGTTTATCTTGGGAATCTTACACATGATTTTAGGTTAATTTAGGTTATAAGCAGCAGATTGGAAGCCTTACATATCAATAGACCAGATATGGGTGTAAATTACCCATATCCATTTTGCAATGCTTCAGTGGTCTGTGATCTTATGGAGATGCCTATTTCTTCCAGTGGCGTTGATCAAATTCATTCATGACTGGCCATTCTGTGTGATGGTCATCCATATCTTCCACATTTTCTAGGAGAGGTCAGTCAATCAGTATGTGAGGGGCCTTCCTTATGTTCTTCTCTTATTATGTGGTTACAAGTAGAATATGTGAGTTCTCTAACCTGTATGGTTTTCCTCCCTCCAGGCCAAAATTATTCATTTGTAATTTGTTACAGCCTGTGGACACCCACCATGTACTTTTCCATCGCCTTTTGGGTCCCAACTTTAATTCTATAACTTACTAACATGCTAAATCATCAGAAGAATACTGATGTTGAAAAGATGGGTCTTTGTTTCAACTAGACACGGGGCCATTAAGACTACTTTGCAGTTTGTAAAGGCAACTAGCCATGTTCTCTCTTCCTATTCAATTTTGGACCTACCTCTATATTCTTTAGTTAATCAAGGCCTTTTCACAGTTGGGATTCCATTAAATCAGGAACCCTACTCTCTATAGGGGCAACTGTAATAGGAAGGAAATATACATACATGTGTACATATGTATATATATACACATATATATGTATACACACACACATCAGACAACAAGCATTTATTAAGTCCCTACTATGTGCCAAAGGTGGAAACACCAAAGGTGGAAACAGCCCTAAAAAGGGTTCAGCAGCTATCACACCAAGGTACTGGTCCTCCCTGAACACACCCTACACCTTTTTAGCATGATGTTTTCAGCCATGTTGTCAAATGCTTTCAATGAGGATGAACATGGCATCAAGGTCAACTACCGTACTGATGGTAAGTTCTTCAATTTGAAAAGGCTACAAGCCAAGACTAAAGTGGAGGAAGTGTTGGTGCATGATTTTCTATTTACAGATGACTGTGCACTCAATGCAGCCTCTGAAGCTGAGATGCATGGATCAATTCTCTGCTGCCTGTGCTTATTTTGACCTAATAAATAACACCAAAAAAACACAGGTGCTCCATCAACCACCACCACACCATCCATATGTGGAGCCATCCATTATAACAAATGGAGAAGTTTTGAATGCTGTGGATAAGATCACTTACCTTGGTAGTGTACTTTCTAGGGATGTACACATTGACAACGAGGTTGATCCATGCATTGCCAGAGCTAGTTCAGCGTTTGGGAGGCTCTGAAGAAAAGTTTGGGAGAGAAGAGGTATTAGACTGACTATCATACTGAAGGTCTACAGAACCATTGTGTTGACCTCATTGTTATATGCCTGTGAAACACGGACAGTCTACTAGCACCATGCCAGGAAACTGAATTGCTTCCATTTGAACTATCTTAGGAAGATTCTGAGGATCACCAGGCAGGATAAGATACCAGACACTTAAGTCCTTGCTTGAGATGAACTGCCAAGCATTCAAACTATGCTTCAGAGAGCGCAGCTCTGATGGACTGGCCATGTTGTTCAAATGCAAAATGTATGCTTGACAAAAAGACTATTTTATGGGGAAATCACATGGGGCAGGTGATCACATGGTGGTCAGAAGAAGCTATACAAGGACATTCTCAATGTCTATCTCAAAAACTTTGGATTTGACTGTGTAGCATGGGAGACACTGGCACAGGACCGCTCAGCGTAAAGTGCCCACATCAGAAAGGGTGCTGTTCTCTCTGAGCAAAGCAGAACTTAGACAGCACAAAGTAAAAGTAGGATGTGCAAATTTGGAGTATCCATCCCAAAAATTCATAGGGACTATCTGTGCCCAACCTGTGGTAGAGCATTCCGAGCTCACATTGGTCTGATCAGCCGCAGTCGTACAACCTGAAACTTCACTTTATCATCATGATGTCATTTTGATCCTCTTCTAAAATGAAGGACAACAACCAACCAACTATGTGCCAAGCACTTTTCTAGACTCTAGGGAAACAAAGACAAAAGTGAGACATTCCTGTTCTCAAGGAGCACATATTCCATTGGGGAAACAACATGTGCATATATGAGTAAGTAAAAAGGTAATGGTGGGGATCACTAAAAGCTGGTGGCATCATGTAAAAGGTCACAAAAGATACTGGTTATGAAGGCTGAACTGAGGACTGAGTGAATCTGTCATGGAGGATAGCTAAGTGTGGAGATAGTATTGAGATAGGAAAGGGAGTACCAAGTATGGGAAGTAATAAGAAGATCAGTTTAACTGAATCATACAGGGTAAGAAGGGAACAATATATAATAAAGTTGAAGTAGGTGAGTGGCAGGTTATAAAGGGCTTTAAATGCCAAACAGGAGTTCACGCTTCATCCTAGAGGTAATAGGGAACCTTGAGAGATTATTAAGTAGAACAATGATGTAATCACTTATCTTTTAGGAAAATCACTTTTACAGTCATGTGGAGAATGAATTATAATGAATGAAGACTTGAGAGAGGGAAAATAATTAGGATACTATTGCAAGAGTCCGAAGTGCTGAGGGTCTGAATTTGGTGGTGGCTGTGTGAGTGTAGAGCGGAGGGTAGATGTAAAAGATGTTTTGGAGGTAGAAACAATGAGATCTGGCAACTGATTAGATATATGGAATGAGTGAGGGTGAGGTCATAAAAATGATATTGACTCAAGTCTAAGTTACTGAAAGTTCCCTTGGCAAAAAATAACAATCAAAAAAAGGAAGTTTGGAAGAGGGCTAGGTTTTGTAGAAATGGTAATGAGATCTATGTTGGACATGTAGTGTTTGAAATGCCCTTGGAATGACCATTTTGAAAAACCCAATGTGCAATTGGTGATATGGGACTAGAGCTTGGGAGAGATATTGAAATTTGGGAGTCACATGCAAAGAGAGGTAATTAAATTTATGGTAACTGATTCCAGAGAACTGACATTTTACAGTACTTCTAGCCCTATCCTCAAGAAATGGGTAGGACAATGAATGGGTATATAACGGGAACAAACATTTATTAAATTCCTAGTATGTGCCAGGCATCGTACTACGTGCTTTACAAATATTATCTCATGTGATTTGACAACTCTGACTACCCAAGGGGGAATGCAACCATCCTGTTCATTGGAATATTATCACCTGAGGCTAATTAAGGATTCCCTTAAGTGGGAGAGACACTGATTTCTTTATGTTTTCTGACCCCTTTAAAGTCAGGACAAGTAATCTCCTCCAAAGGTGCTGGTAACTATAAAGCACAGTGTGTAAACAGCAGCACTCCCTAGGTAACTTGGTCTGTGCAACCTTTCATCCTACAGAAGTTCGCTGTTGTGTCTATCCTTATTTAGACCCTTACATGGCCACCCTGAGAGCTGTTCAGTTTTTGCTGTGGCTTATTGAACATGCCTTTATCTATTTTCTCTGACACAAAACATGTTTGTTCTTGTAAGCTCCCCTTGGTCCCTGTGAATTAGCTATACTACTGAGCAGTTTTAATTTTGCCTTTTCTTATCCTGTTCTCTGATTTGTCTTCTCATCTGTTCCTGCCCTGACTCCAGTTCAGACTGCCCTTTCATCCCCCTTGACTTTCATCCCTCATTGACCAATGATCTACTTAAACTCCATGTTAACTGTCTAAGTACAGTATCTGTATCTAAGCCTTAAGTTTTCCATTGTGATTTTTTAGGAGCACCATCACTTGCCAAGTCTCAGTAGCTCAATTCAATGAAATTGGAATTACCTGATTTATCTAAAAGGGTCTCCCATAAGGAGAGAGAGAGATGGGAGACTATATATATATATATATATATATATATATATAGGATCATAGGATCATAAATCTAGAATTGGAAGGAGTTGTCAGTGTTTACCTAGAACAACTTTTTCATTTTAGATGAGAAATTGATTCTTGTGAAGATTAAGTGACATTTCTGGTTATATCAATATCTGCAAAAATCTTGTAGGATTTGAGTGCTCTAAAAATGGATGTATTAACTAAATTTCAGCACATTAGGAAGAATTTGTAATCTTTAAAAGGCTTGAAACAGGTAAATCTAAGAGAAAAAATAAAGACTCTTTTACACATCAGAAATAACTCTTGTGAAATATTTTTATTCTAAGATGTGATACAGGTTGAAAAGATATAAATCTTTAGATATAAAAGATTTCATCTTGGAAATTTTCAGGATAGAGGAATATATTCAATTTAATAAGTATTTATTGTATGAATGCTATATGGAGAACACTTTGCTAATTGCTAATGATACAAAAACAAAGAAATCCCTTCCTTCAAGCTTCTTACATTTTTTGGTGAAAGGGAGGGTAATATGGGAAGGGAGAGAATAGAATGTGTACACAGTTAAGTAAATACGGACTATATACAAAGTTAAAAAAAAGTAATTTCAAGAAGTAGTGGGGTTAACAACTGGACAGATGACATTCAAGTTGTGTTTAGAAAGAAGCTAGGGATTGTACTAGGAAGAGGTGAAGAAGGAATTCATTCCAGACCTGGAAGGAGGTTTCCATGACTTTATAGAAAGGCACAAAACTGTATTTAATTTACATTTAAATAAAACAACTGGGAAAAGGTCAAAGAAGGTTAATAATATGTAAGGCCACTGTAACTTTTTTTACTGCTTCTGAAGGCCAAGTTGAAAATACTCAGTGATCTTAATGTTATCATTATTTGGTTTTGGGGAGATGCCCCATTGCTTGTTTTGGGGGGATGCCCCATTGCTTGTTTTGGTCTAAAATTAATAATATTCTTTTGAATCACATTCAAGTTTTCTTAGCTGGCTATGGAAAAATTAAGCCAGCAAATCTGGAAGGAAAATATTCGATATAAGAAAAACTCCAAAGTGACACTAATTCTTCATATGACATTATCTATGCAGACCTAACCTAGATTGTTGATGATGCCCATACTAGGTTACTAAAACATTAACTGTTATGTCTTCAGGGACTAACATAATTCCATTTATATTTTGTCCACCAGATTTTCTCTTCCCTTGTTCTCTCTACTTGAAGGTTTGCTTCAGTCTAAAGATCTGAAAGGTAGAGGTGTCATTTTTTGGTTGTTTTCTTTTCCTGTTTCAGTGATGGCTTCCAAGTAGAGTGTACCTTACATTTACCAATATAACTTTAATCCCCTCCATTGGATTATATAGGATTTAATTTATTTTTTCAATGAACAGAACTTATTTATTAACAAATTAACAAATCTGTTTTCTTTCTCTTCTACTTCTTGTCCCCAACTAGAAACTAGAGGGCAAAGTAGAAATTGAAAGAATTCACCAACCACTTCTGAAAAGAGATTTTAAAATGAAAACTATCAGTATTATAGCCAAATTTCAGAGCTCCTAGGTCAAGAAGAAAATATTGAAAGCAGCTAGAATTATTTCAAATATAGTGGACCCACAGTCAAGATCAGACAAGATTTAGAACCTATTAATTTAAAGGAGCAGAGATTAAAACATGATAATCTGAAAGACAAAATAATTGTGATTATAACTAACAATAACTTACCCAGAAAAGCTTAATGTAATCCTACAGGGGGAAAATGTATATTCAATGCAATAGAGTATTTTCAAGCATTCCTAAAAAAAAAAAGTCTAGAACTGAAAAGAAAATTTGACATTGAAACATAAAAAAATTCAAGAGAAGCATGAAAAGATGAAATGTAAGTTAGAAATCATAAATGATGTATAAGGTTAAGCTGTTTACATTCCCATAGGGGAAGATGACACATGTAACCTCTAAGAACTTTTATCATCATCAAGGTATTTGGAAGGAGTATACTTAGAAGGCATGGGTAAAAGTTGATTATTTGGGGATGATCTCAAAAAAACAGAAAGGTAAAAAAGAGGGCCATACTAGTACTGGGAGAAGGGGGTGGGATCTGTCTATCTATCTATGTAGATGTAGATATCTATCTAAATAGTTACACGAAGAAAGAGTTGGGTATAGAAATTCATCTTACCCAAAGAAACTAGGAGAAAAAATATCTAGAAAAAAAAGAATGTGTGTGTGTGCGTGTGCGCATGTATGGGGTGGCAGTTGATAAGAGGAAAGGTAGATCAATGGCGTCAATGATTAGAAACAAACAGACTTTTGAGAAGTATACAGGGTCACAAAAGGACAAAGATAAATATTAGATAATAGAGTAAAGGGAAGTACACAGTTGGCAGTAGTAAATGAATGTCAATGGGACAAACTAGCTCTAAAATAGAAGAGGATAGGAAAACGGATATATTGTTTACAAGAATAAACAAACAGAATATATTATACTTCAGGTGAAGTAAAAAAGGGGTAACAATAATGAACTAAAATAAAACAAAAGGAAAAATACATATAACTGAAAGACATAACCTAACCCTAACACTAACCCTAACCCTAGCCCTCACCCTAACTCTAACTCGATTCTAACCCTAACCCTAACACTAACACTAACCCTAACCCTAACCCTAAATGCAAACCCTCGATTCTAACCCTAACCCTAACACTAACACTAACTCTAACCCTAATTCTAAACCTAACCCTAATTCTAAACCTAACCCTAACACTAAATGCAAACCCTCGCTTCTAACCCTAAATGCGATTCTAACCCTAACCCTAACCCTAACCCTAACCCTAACCCTAACCGTAACCCTATATGCAAACCCTCGATTCTAACCCTAACCCTAACCCTAACCCTAACCCTAACCCTAACCCTCGATTCTAACCCTAACCCTAACCCTAACCCTAACCCTAAACCCTAACCCTAACCCTAACCCTAAACCCTAACCCTAACCCTCGATTCTAACCCTAACCCTAACCCTAACCCTAACCCTAACCCTAAACCCTAACCCTAACCCTAACCCTAACCCTAACCCTAACCGTAAGCCTAAATGCACTCGATTCTAACCCTAACCCTAACCCTAACCCTAAATGTGATTCTAAACCTAACCCTAACCCTAACCCTAAATGCACTCGATTCTAACCCTAACCCTCCATTCTAACCCTCAATTCTAACCCTAACCCTAACCCTTCTAACCCTAACCCTAACCCTAACCCTAACCCTAACTCGATTCTAACCCTAACCCTAACACTAACACTAACCCTAACCCTAATTCTAAACCTAACCCTAATGCTAAATGCAAACCCTCGCTTCTAACCCTAAATGCGATTCTAACCCTAACCCTAACCCTAACCCTAACCCTAACCCTAACCCTAACCCTAACCCTAACCCTAACCCTAAACCCTAACCCTAACCCTAACCCTAAACCCTAACCCTAACCCTAACCCTAACCCTAACCCTAACCGTAACCCTAAATGCACTCGATTCTAACCCTAACCCTAACCCTCGATTCTAACCCTATCCCTAACCCTCTATTCTAACCCTCGATTCTAACCCTCGATTCTAACTCTAAATGCGCTAAATGCCCTAACCTTAACCACAACCCTAACCCTTACCCTAACTCTAACCCTAACCCTAAATGCAAACCCTCGATTCTAACCATAACCCTAACCCTAACCGTAACCGTAACCCTAACCCTAACCTTAAATGCACTCTAGCCCTAACCCTAACCCTAAATGCAAATCCTCGATTCTAACCCTAACCCTAACCCTAACCCTAACCCTAACCCTAACCCTAACCCTAACCCTAACCCTAACCCTAACCATAACCCTAAATGCGATTCTAACCCTAACCCTAACCCTAAACCTAAATGCACTCGATTCTAACCCTAACCCTCGATTCTAACCCTTGATTCTAACCCTAACCCTAACCCTCAATTCTAACCCTAACCCTAACCCTTCTAACCCTAACCCTAACCCTAACCCTAACCCTAACCCTAACCTTAAATGCACTCAATTCTAACCCTAACCCTAACCCTCGATTCTAACCCTAACCCTAACCCTCGATTCTAACCCTCGATTCCAACCCTCGATTCTAAGTCTAAATGCGCTAAATGCCCTAACCCTAACCCTAACCCTAAATGCAAACCCTTGATTCTAACCCTAACCCTAACCCTAACCGTAACCCTAACCCTAAATGCGCTTGATTCTAAATGCACTGGATTCTAACCCTAACCCTAAAATTTAGTTGAAACAGTTAACAAATTTAGAGAAATTTGAGGATATAAAACTAGCCCAGAGAAATCATCAGCAGTTCTATATATTACACACACACACACACACACACACACACATACACACACACACACACACACACACACACACAGAGCAAAAAAAATCAAAACAAAACAGGAGGAAGAAATAGAAACTAAAATACCATTTGAAATAGTTGTAGTCAGTGTAAAATACTTGGGAGTCTACTTGCCAAGACACACATATGAATTATATGAACAAAATTACAAAACATGCTTTCACACAAATAACAATAAAGAAAACAGTAAAAAAAGTGGAGAAATATTAATTGCTCATAGGTTAAGTCTATACAATAAAAAATGACAAATCAAATTAATTTTATTATTCAATGACATACTAATGAAACTGCCAAGAAATTACTTATAGAGTTAGATTTTTTTTAAAAAAAAAAAGCAAAAATTCACCTGGAGGAACTAAAAAGTCAAGAATATCAAGGGAATCAATAACAAAATATAAAGTAAGGGGACTTGGCAGTATCAGACCTCAAAACTATATTGCAAATCAGTAATCATTCAAACAATTTGGTATTGGATAAGAAATTAGATAAGAAATACAGTGGTTAATCAGTAGAATAGATCAGGTATACTATTAATGAAGCAAATGAGCACAGTAACTTAATGTTTGATAAACCCAAAATACTAGCTGCTGGGGCAAGAATTATTGTTTAAAAAAAAAAACTGCTAGGAAAACTGGAAAGTACTCTTGAAGAAACTAGGAATAGACCAACGTCTGACAGAACTTACCAAGATGAGTTCAAAATAGGTACAAAGTTAGACATAAAGTATGATATCACAAGCAAATCAGGGAAGCATGGAAAAGATACTTGTCAGATCTATGGACAGGGGGAGTGTTCATGACCAAGACAAAAATAGAGATTCTCAGCAGATAAAATGATAAACTTGATTACAAGAAATTAAAAAAGACTTTGTGTAAACAAAACTACTGCAGTCAGAATTAGAAGAAAATGAGGAAACTGGGAAAAATTACAGTCAGTTCTTTTGATAAAGTTTCATTTCTCAAATATGTCAAGAACTTAGCTGAATTCATAAAAAGTAGGAGCCATTACTCAACTGATAAATTGTTAACAGATTTGTATAGGCAGTTTTCAGAAGAGAGAAATCAAAGCTATTAATAGTCATGATGGAGTTGAAAAGCTACCTTAGTTGGTTAACATAACAGAAAATTAAGATGACAAATACTGGATAAGATATGGAAAATTTGGAATATTAGTTCACTGCTGGTAGAGGTTTGAACAAGTCCAACCCTTCTGGAAAACAATTTGTAACTATGCCCAAAGGGCTATACTGTTACTAGTCAAAGATAAAGCACTACAAATATATTTGTATAGATATAAAAATATTTGTAGGAACTCTTTTCGTGGGGGCAAAGAATTGGAACTAAAATATACTCATCAACTGGGGAATAATTGAACAATTATGGTATAAAAATATGATGGAATACCATTGTGATATAAGAAATGATAAAGGAGGTGGTTTCAGGAAGAAAAAAAAAGCCTTAGGAAGACATACAAACTGATGGAAAGTGAAGGGGGCAAAAAGAAGAAAATAACCAATATTATAATAGCACCAATATTATAAGTATATTCAAATGGTGAGTGATCCTGACCAGGACAGTGATCCACCACAACTCCAAAGGGATCATGATAAAAAATACTGTCTACCTCCCTATAAAGAACTGATGGATTTAGAATGCAGAATGAAGCATATATTTTTCCTTTATTTTTTTCTTCCTTTTTTGTATGTGATATGTATGATTTTTATGATATAATTAATGTAGAAATATGCTTTTCATTATTGTATATCTATAATAGATATCCTATTTCTTACCTTCTCAATGGATAAAGATGAGGATAGAGGGAGGGAGCTAATTTGGAACTGAAAATAAAAATAAAATTGTAAAAAAGCATTCTGTTCATTTCATTTATAATAATTTGTTCAGCTATTTCCCAAATGATGGATACCCCCTTAGTTATTCGCCACTCAGAAATAGCTGTTATAATTTGGTTTTTCTGTACATATAGTTCTTTTTCTTTAAACTTGTTGTGATGTAAAATCTAGTAGTCAGATTAAGCATTCTAGACATTTAAGAAGCCTACACATAGCTAATAATTTCCCCTTTCTCATTACCTTAAGGTGAAAGGACTTATGCCTCTTCTTTGCAGGGAGGAAGGAAACATAGCTGACAAGTCATGAAGACAGCCTCATTCCCCTTCTTGGAGAATGCTAATGCTCCTCTACTCATGGATGTCTCTGATCTTCTCTTTCTCTCTATCTCTTTCTCTCTCTCTCTCTCTCTCTCTCTCTCTCTCTCTCTCTCTCTCTCTCTCTCTCTCTTCGTCTGCCTCTCTGTCTCTGTCTCTGTCTCTCTGTCTCTCTCTGTCTCTGTCTCTGTCTCTCTGTCTCTCTCTCTCTCTCTCTGTTTTAATTTAGTGGAATTTAAGTAATATGTGGCTTAGATGATCCCAAGGAATCCTGTTTCATCTAATCCTTTCTGTCCCTTTGGCTTTTATTATTGTGGCAGTATACTCTAACTTCACCCTGTCAGAGTCAGGACAGAATCATTTGCCTGGGTAGGTCTTTGCTGGTATTTGTTTGAGCCCCTAACTAGCTGTATTCACACCTTAATCCCCAGTTGCCAGTGAATAGTGTCCTTGTTAAATTTAACTGCTTAGTCAATGAATTTTTACAAAAGAATATTTACTTCAAAGATATAATACAAACAAAACTAAATATTTCCATCAACACCTAGGGGGTATACTCCACTTTATCCCATCTTGGTCTTGAACTTGGCTCAGTTACAATATAGCATAGGTCCCAACAAGTTAAAATCCAAAGGTGGTTTTATTGCCTAATGAATCCTTGTCTCAGCTACCACAGAACTGGGTCATGAAGGTCATTCCTCACTCATCAAAGCATCAGCACTGAGCTGCTGAAAAACCCAGACTTGAGGATGCCTGGATGTTGCTCATCCTTTACCTTGGGAAGATGGCATTCTTCATTCCTTCCCTCCTGTTAGGTAGACCTCATTACAAAGAAACAATCCAGGTGTGAGGGAGAAGCCCACAATCTTGAAGTAGGATTCTAATTGTAATTAATTATTTCTTAAATTTATTTACCAGTACTCTTTCCCCTTAAAATACATGTATGGAGCTAGAAATCCTTGATTGCTTCATTCTATATTAAATTCTATATTAAATAAGCAGGTATATATATATATATATATATATATATATATATATATATATATATATATAGAGAGAGAGAGAGAGAGAGAGAGAGAGAGAGAGAGAGAGAGAGAGAGAGATCTATATATATATATATATATATATATATATATATGGAGAGAGAGAGAGAGAGAGAGAGAGAGAGAGAGAGAGAGAGAGAGAGTGTATGTATTTAAATTCCATATGACTTTCTGAACCAAAGCCCCTGTAAAAATCTACCAAACTAATTACAGTTGAAAATTATTTGAGTGGCCAACCTACTACCAATCTCCTTAAATAATGTACCAATTGAATACTGTTTCTTTGTTGTTTTTTTTAATCCTGTTTGATTGACACATCACAATGGGGTAATATAAGGTTCAATTCTGTTTAGCAGCATCCTATTGTAGTCTTTTAGTAAGCTAAATAATGGAGTTACTCCTCTATAATTATTAGTATTAATTTTTATATCCTTTCTGGATACCAGAATTATTGTTCTTTCTTTTAGGGAGGCACTTATTGTCAATCTAATTCTATATTCCACACAAGCTCATCTCAATCTTGAACTTGACTGTTTGGATTCTAACAATATACAATTGTGGAACTTCTTTTTCTTAGCTAATTGAATTCCTGGGTTAGTTTAGTAATTACAAAATTAATTGGAAGATACTTATGAAGGGTAGATACTCACTGTTATTTTTGATTTGCATCATTTCATTAAAATAATTTTCTGTTTTTCTCGAGCTTGTTCTGACAGAATTTTCTATTCTTTGTCTCTTCACTTTATGCCAACAATTTCTCAACCTTTTTCAATCTTTGATTGTCCACAAGCCCCATCAGACTTCCTACACACAAAGAGAAAATCCAGTAGTTGGGCTCCTTATCTAACTTCTCATTATATAAATCTTGTTATTTCCCTGGTAGAGGGAACTCCCATTGTGGAAACTCTCCCTAACAAATTGGATCAGCAGCTGTTCTGCAAGGTGGCACCTCAATGAATTAATTGCCTGAGGTCCTGGGAAATTTGCTTTGTCCAGAATCACTGGATATATACTAGTATATATCATTTCAGAGTTAAGAACTCAGCTCTTCCTGAGTCCAAGAATGGTTCTCCATTACTATACCACGAGGTTGAAGGTTGCTTAAACAAGTAAAAGTTATAATAAAACAAAGATAATCCTGCATAAACTGACCACTCATAAAAGTAATCCCACTCAAGTATCACTCCCATCTTATCGCTATACCCATTCATCCCCACCCATTCATCAAGGTTTTCGGTCTTTGTCTCTTTGTCTGACCAAGGGGTTTCAAAAGGAAATGGTCGAATATTAAAGTTTTAAGAGAGACCCTGAGAAAACTGATGAAGACCCTGGAATATTTTTACAACAATAATCCTTTTTAAAATTGTGCTGTAAAAGTCAAATTGCCATGAAGAATATGGTATTATGCAGTCATGCAATTTTGACCTATGTGCCGAATAAATCAACAGTTGATCCATTCTTTTTCATACTAAGGATTAGTGTGTGGTTCTAATCAAAGCCTATTTTTTATTAAACGTTAGATAAAATAAACTTATTTTTATTGGTTTTTCTTTTGTTTTTCAAGATAATAGATCAGTCAAACTTTCTTTATTATGAAATCTTGGTCTCCATTTCAAGTGGAATCATTTTTAAATACAAATTATCCTCAGTTGGTGAGGACCTTTTATACATATGCCTAGAGAAGGCATGAGCTTGAGAAATCCCTCAGGCTACCTGGACAGTAGTTGGAGGAGCCCATCTAGAAGTGGCATGGAAACCTCTTCAGGAAAAGAGAGATACAGAGGAAAAATGCATTACATAAGAAGAGAACAAGGCAGGAAAATGACTCCAAGGGAAGTGCTGTGGTTCTCTGGGTCCTTAAGGGGAGGGAAATGGAAGAAGATTGTCTTCTGTGAGATGATCCCTCCCTCCCACTGCCCCACCCCAAAACACATATATCTACTTGCTATATTCTTCATTCACATTGTGAGCCATTGGGCTAAAATATACCTTAGCATTCTTCATATTAAACTTTTACAAAGTCATTAAGTACTTGGCATAAATCAATCATCAATTTTTTCCCCGCCTTTTTGCACTTTCCTTTCAAAGCTGTCATAAACTTTCCTTTTTAAATTGTCAGGCTTTATTTTACTTTTATTTGAGGAAAAGTTCCTCTAAGTTAATTTTGTCTTATTTCTTTGTTTAATTAGACAATCTCTATTTGGTGTAACCCATGCCTGATTTAAATTTCTTTTTTTTCCTCATCTATTGTCTCTCTGATGGCATTTTTCAGGAATTGTACTAATTTAGTGTATTTTTTTCTCTCTGTTAGTCTCATCAAGCAAAGAAGGTAATTCTTTCTCCTAAATGTTTTTGAAAATTCTTTTGTCTAAGAACTTCCATATGTAGGTCGATCTTTTGTACTTACTTGCTGCTATCACTGTCAGTTTAGTGAGGATAAAATGAGCACCAGGGTTGAACCCAGTTCATTAGCTATAACAAATGTTGATGGAATTAATTCATTCATTCCAACTAATTTCTTTCACAAAATTGAATTTTACCAGTGCCAGATACATACTACTCTCTTCTTTTCCCTTCTGAGGCAGCTAGGTAGGTTAGTGACTAGAGCACTGGGCCTGGAGTCAGGAAAACATGAGTTTAATTCCAGCCTCATATACTTCCTAGCTCTTTGACCTTGGGCAAGTCACTTATTCTTTATCCGCTTTAGTTTCTTAAACTGTAAAATGGGGATAATAATAGCACCTACCTCATATGGCTGTTGTAAGGATCAAGTGAAATATTTGTAAAATAATGTGGTACTTGGCACAAGGTAGGCACTTAAATAAGTGGTTACTCCCTACCCCCTTTCTGTAAGGATTAGGAATTTATTGTCTTTGGTTTGTGAAAGGTACAAACTTCAGGAATGACGTGCCAACAGTGTTTTATTTACCTTTGACCTTCCTCCATTACCTAGCATAGTAGGTGCACATAGAAAGGGCTTAAATAAATGTTTGTTGAACTGGACTGATGATATGTTATATTTACAAAATACAACACAAAATTTAGGGTTTGGCTTTTATCTCCATGGTTCTTTAATTCTACTTCTCTTCTCAAGATAATATAATAATTAAGGGGGAGGGGATCATGTAGTTGGTTTGTTTTTTTTTTTTTATCTTGGACTTTTCATCTTATCAGTGGAAGGAGCCCCTGGCACGGACCTTTTCCTATCAATCCAGATCAGTAATTTCTTTGCATCTTAGAGTCTTAGAGAGTTAGTTGCCTGGGACATGAAAAGTTATTTATCCTGGTGTCACCTAACTGGGATGTGTCAGAGGTAGGATATGAACCTGTCATCCTGCATAAGGCCAGTTTTCTTTCTATGCATTGCCTCTCTGAAGCCACATTATTTATTATTGTGAAACTGAAACAAATGAAGTATGATTTCTTTTGCTTTTTTCTAACTTTGATTAGTAGATCAAAATAGGAATTGGTTCTTTATTGAGTTTGCTGAGTTTGGGGAGAAAAGGCATACTGAACATTTTTTTTGGTATAGTTGAATTTTGGAGCTATGAACTGAGGTGTGGTCAAAAGAGGGTTCAGAGAGCAAACCATATGACATTCTCTGATTTCTGCTCATTGGATCTCCTATGAACAATGTTTTGACTCTGTATTGCTCATTGCAATACTTCTTGCACCTTGTCTTAAAGGCTAGTCATAGTTGGGGATTAAAGGTCAAAGAAGAGGAAGAAAGTTTTTTCCTTTCATTTTCATATCAAGAAGAGATATTGCTTGTACTTTTGCTAGTATTAGGATTTCATAAGGGAAATCAAGATGTTTGTTGTTTTTATTACAATAAAGTTCTCCACAGAATTCTTAAAGGCTTACTCTTCACTTGTTGCCCTTTAATTTCAAGCAAATGACTTCATCGTCTATTTTACCTAAAAGACTGAGATTGTCTAATGTTAGCTCCTGAATCTTTGCATCTTTCCTTTCCATCCTTCCAAATGTCCCAGTCTTCACCCATTCTCTCCTCCTCTTTAGTTTTAGAGAGAGGTGATCCTTCTCCTTGCTCAGGATAATCCTTTCATCTACATCAGTATCCAATATCTTTCATCTTTCCCTCTCCACAGGTTTCTTATTCTCTATTACAAGCATGCTCACAGCATCTTTGGCTTTAACCACACACAAAAAAGAACATTTTCTCAGCATTTCTCATTCCTCAAGACATTGTGACTTTGTTGTCTCTTGTCAGTGAACTGACAAACATTTTAGAGATGGTAGTTCACGTTCATTCCTTTAATTCCTTTACCACCAATTCAAAATCTTCCAGTGTGATTGCTCTTTCAAACTTTCCATTGATAATGTTCCCTCCAAGGTCACCAATTAATCTACATTGTCAACTAAGGACCCCTTTGTGTAATCCTCATCTTTCTGGTCTTTTCTGAAGCATTTGAAAGTACTCATCCTCTTCTTATCCCCAGATTTTTTTATTTCTTTCCGATTCTTGAATTCATTTCCTAAGGATATCAAATAATTATTTATCTTTATGAAATAGGAGCTATTACCTCCTTTCTTAGCTTCCACAAATTTCCATGTGCACAATTTGCCTCCTACTTTTACAGTCATTCTTTTGCTGACTTTTAATTGGCTCCTCTTCTCTATTCCTAAAGGATTTTCCTCATATTTCCTCTTCAGTCATCTTCATATATGTTTTATCCTGCACTGTTTCCTCTGATAATTTCATCTACTCCTAGAACGATAGACTCTCACAAAAAAAGGAACCTTAGAGACCCTCTAATTAGCTTTAAACTTCTGCTAGAACTCCCTTCTTTGCTTGAAGACATCCGGTGAGGAAGACGCATTGCCTTGAAACTCATCCCACTCTACTTTTGGTTTGTTTTAATTATTGAGAAGCTTTTCCTTACCACATGCTTCACATAGCATTAACTGTTAATTTAATGTAAACGATGACCATGTCCATATAGCTGTATCACCATGTCATTATCATCTCCTATTCTAGCTATGTAATATTTCTCATATGTATGTCTTTTCCTTTTTTGTTGGAATTCAGATTTTTATTACAATTTTCTCAAATTCCATTTTTCATTTAATTTCATTAAATTTTTCATTAAATTTCATTCATTTTTCTTAAATTATTGAAATATTTGCCTAAACAAAAATTTGCTTGTGCTTTTCAATTTCAATATGTCTCACTCTTCTTTTGGGAGTAATCTTCCTCACTATAAAGTCACTACCATACTCAAGAATTTTAGTTGTTTCCCAGTTGTCCACTCAAAGAAAGGTCCCCAAATCTCTTTAATTTATAGGGCTTTTCACTGTTCGGTTTCAAGCACATTTCCAAGGTCATCTCACATGACTTCTCTCATTTACTTATATCAAAACTGAACTATTACTACTTATTGAAATTATCCCACCCTTTCCTGTCTCTGAATATTTGCTTACTTTGTCCTCTGTTTCTGAAATGTTATCTCTACTAATCAATCAATCAGCAAATATTTATTAAACATGTACCATGTGTCTATTGAAGTCCTATCTATCCTTGAGGCTCATCCATAATGTTACATCTTCCGTGAAGTTTTTCCTGATTTACTCAAGTGGAAAAAAATCTCTCATACCTCAAATGTCTGGGAGTACTTTATTTTAAAAATTACGTTGTGTACATGACATTTTTCCTAATAAATTGTAAACTTCTTAAGGACAGAAACAATGTTGTGTTCAGCCTTGTATTCCCCAGAAGATATTAGATTATAAGCTCCTTGAGGGCAAGGACTGTCTTTTGCCTTTTTTTCTTATATCCCCAGTATTAGCACAGTACCTGGTACATAGTAGGTGCTTAATTAATATTTATTGCTTTATTGATTGTTGAATACAGCATTTTCCATGTACTAAGGACTTTATAAATGTTTGCTAAACTAAATCCCTTAAAGGAAAAGGGGGGAGTATATATAGAGTGTCACAAAAGTCTTAACTATAAAAGCTTAAAACTGAACTAAGATTCTTTTAACACCCTATATAAAGAGATTACAGTGAGTCCTGTCACATAGAAATGTGTACCTTTAATATGAAAGGAGAATAAGAACTCTCCTGTCAGTTAATGTATCTCA
Organism: Notamacropus eugenii; assembly: GCF_028372415.1. NCBI lineage: Eukaryota > Metazoa > Chordata > Mammalia > Diprotodontia > Macropodidae > Notamacropus > Notamacropus eugenii. Next base: position 159,277,829 of record NC_092872.1, read on the forward strand.
ATAACATCTTTTATACATTATAACTAAAGTCTAGAGAGTTCTAGGTTGAACTTAACTCAGACCAGCCACCTGGTAGTTTAGGTCCAATACTGAAACAAATGAGATACTCATAGGTCATTGAACAGTTATGTTCAAAGATGTGGATTAAGGACACCAAAAACTGAATCTGATGAGCAGAGTGCCACTGCTTTTCAGTTGTCCATGGTAGTCTGACAAGCAAGCGTCAGAATGAAGCTAGAGCCTCATGACTGATTGCATATTGGAGACCACAATGTGATTTTTAACAGCTAGACTAAGCTCCTTTTAGCATCCTGGGCTAGTTAAACTTCAAGGATAATGTCAATCTTTTAAGTTAGAAGTAACCTAACTTTCTTGGGGATGGGGAATAGGATATTGCTTCCACCACAGCCAATAATTATGTAAACCTCATTATCGCATTCTTACATTATAATTCATATGGGATTAATTGCCACCATAATGTTGTTTCACCTAAAGTCATGTTTTCATTTAACTAACTGATGACAATAGATGGGGGATTTAAGGAAAAAGGGAGGTATGTTAAGAGGTTCTAGTGTTCTATAGTCTATGGTATGTGTGGTTTCCCAGATGGGGCTCCCAAGGGAAAAAAGTCTCAGGATGAAATTAGCTTTTGAATCCTAGGTATAATGATCTGAATCTTTTATCTCCTCTGTGGATTTTTCCAAAAGTTACATGTAAATAAAACTTTTATATATTTAAAATTATAATTGCACTAGGAGAGTTCACTGTCTCAAAGAATTCTATAGTACATTCTTTAGTAAAGTATTCATTTGTGAAGTAAACTTATCTTTTTGTGTGACAGCCCATTTTCATCTATTCAGTTTGATTAAAGCAAAGCACATCTGAACCAAACATTTTCTATGCAGTAGGACTTTGTTACCAGGTAATGTTTCCTAGCGGTTATTTTGATTTGCATTGGATCCTTGGTAAGTCAAACCTAAGCTTTGAATTAAAGTGTTCTTTGGTATTTCCCCTAGCTTTCCGAGTTTCCCTCTACAGCATATACTGTTCACTCTAGACAAACTATTCAAGTTCCTTTCCTCTCCTCACACCTGCTTTTTCCTTAAAGAAATTGGGACCAGCTAGAAAGCATGTAGGATTTGAGGTTAAGAGACATGGGTTCAAACTTTACCTAATACATTTACTAGCTGTGTGACAGTGATTGAACTATTTAACATTCTTAGATCTCCCCCTTGTTGCTGTGTTCATCCTTCGTTCTCGAAGAGGACCTTGACATCAAGATGATGATATGACTTGCAATTGACTTTGATTTGAGGGAGGGAGGGCTGTGCAAGGTCACCAGCCTCACTTTCTCTTCCTGAGCCATTTGGATCCAGTGACCAGATATTCATCAGGATGACCGGAGATGGCCCAGGATGCCATGGAAGACCGTGGCCCTTTTAGGCTCAGGCCTTTTCAGGTACTCACTTAAGGTGAGGTGATGCTCATTTAGGGAACAGGCTTCCCCTCTTTAAGAAGTGAGTTAAGGGTTAACGCCTTTAACTAAAAAGAAACCAAAACAACACAATCAAGCTGGGAGGGGAAGACCCTCAGGGTTACTCTCCCAAAACAAAGTTGATAATACTGCTATCTCAGTAAATGTTCTAAGAAAAGTGCTATATAACCATAAGGTTATTACTGTTATTCTACTTACACCTTTGCCACTCCATCTTCCTCAAATGACTTCCCTTCTCCTTTCTACCTATTAAAATCTAACCAATATTTCAAAACCCAGTTCAAAACTCACCTCTTCTATGAACTTTTCTTTGACTACTCTTGTCCAAAGTCACTATTTTCTCTTTTGAGCACTGAACACATTTGTTGACTTTGGCTTTTATTTACTACCTTCTGTCATTAGTGGTTTTTATTTTTCCTTTCACTTGTCTTTGTTTTAGGTTTCCAACAATATTGTAAGGGCCTGAAAGACAAGGACTGCCTCAGATGTCTCTGAATTTCACACCAAATGATAACATGGTGAATTGCACACAGTAAGTGCTCAAGAAATATGTGTAAGTTAATTGATTGATTGCCAATCCCAATCTCCTAAATTCTCATACTTTCCCCTGAATTGGTTGGGTGTCTATGATCAGGTTTTTTTTCCGATGGAAAATTTATCTATTTAATCCTACTGTGTCAGCCAATTCTCCTTAGCACTTGAATGGCTGTAGTTATCATGAGTCAATTGTCATTCTGGCAACACTAGAGGGTTTTAGAAAACACTTTCAGGATGTGGGAGCAGTGAAAAGCAGGCAGTGTATGATTGCATTGGGACTCAAGAGCAAACTTCATCTCCCAATCAGTGACTGTGAGCCAGGCCCCACATTGAGAAGACAGCACAGTGTTGTGAAGTGCTGTGGATTTAAAACCCTGAATCAGTTAACATTTCCCCAAGCAGCTAGTAGTGGAAACAAGGAACAGATTTGATAATGGAGAGATGCTGAAAGAGTGGCAGAGAGAATGTTTCCCTTCCCATTAAGCAGACGCTAAAAGGAGAAGACTGGTGACTGGTGAAGCTATTTATGCTGAAATGTATGATATTGTATTGAAAGTTATGATTTTGTAAAGTGAAATCAGGAGGGAAGTTTGAGAACTTCACTGTTTAGAGACAAAATTTCTAATCAGTACCCAGTACCCAAAATCAAAGATTTAGACAGCTAGGTGGTTCAGTAGATAAGAGTGCTGCATGTGATCATCAGAAGACCTGAATTCAAATTAAACCTCAGCCAATTATCTGTGTGAATGTAGGTAAGTCATCTGCTTTCTCCAGGGCTCAATTTCTTCATCTGTAAAATGAGAATAATGACAGCACCTACACTGCACAGTTGTTATTAGAATCAAAGAGTTAGTGAAAGCAAAGATGTATTTTTTCCTTTTCAAGGTTATAGACCCCCTGAAATCTACCCATGAAGTCTTTGGATCCCAGCTTAAAAGAGCCTTTCTTAGCTAACTGTCTGGGGCCACTAAGAGGTTGTGCATGGTTGCACAGCTAGCATATGTTGGATTTGGGACTTGAATCCAGATCTTTCTGACTGAGGCTAGCTTTCTATCCACTAGGATACAATGACCTATTCCTGGCCAATACTTCCATTAGACTTGAAGATGGCTCTGTCCAGTCAACTTTTCAGCAGCACAGTTAAAGCTAAACGTTTGTTTTTTTAAGGTTTTTTAAAATTACTTTTTGTCATTCTAAACTTGACAAACACCAACCAACATTAATATTTCTCTAATTAAGGAACAGAAAAGAGGATGGTATATAAAACTGCAAATCTCTATTACGTATAGTTTGCATTTAAAACTATATGATAAATTCAATTTATTCATTTAAAAACTATCCTGATTGTTTGTGTCTCCTTCTGAATTTTCTTCTTCATGTACTTTTTTAATGCTTCAGTGATACTTCTTTTCCTTTTTTTTTGGCATCACTACCATTAACACCATTCACCCCTGGTGCCCACCCTCCACTTTTCCTTGTAATAAAACATGTAAAGTCAAACAAAAAAAAATCCACATATTGGCCAGGCCTGAAACTGTACCTCTCATTGTGCAACTCTTGTCCATCATTTCTCTGTCAGAAGTTTGGCAACGTGCTTCATCGTTGATCTTCTGAAATTGTGGTTGATCATTGTATTAGTCATAGTTCTTAAATCTTTTGAAGTTATTTTCATTTACAGTATTATACAGTTTCCCTTCCACATTGCAACTTTCCACATTGCAGTTGCAAAATATAAGGGGTTGGTATGAAAAGATTAAATGGGAATTTTGGGGGAAGCCACAGATGACACACAAAAGCCAGAAAATGATACAGAACCTATGACCTAATACTTAACCCAAAATTTACAACACCCCATAAAAGAAAAAGAAAAAAATCCCCAAACTTCTCCAGTACAAAGGGAAGGATAAAGAAATTTTACATAGATTTTCCAAATCACGGGGTTGTAGCACCCCTAAATTCTGTGATGTGGAAGGAATAACTGTAGTTATCTATAAATTATATATGTATATATATATATATGTATATATATATGTATATATATATATATATATATATATATATATATATATATATATATATATATATATATATATATATATACATATATATATACACATATACGCATATGTGTATCTCTGTCCCTCTCTGTCTCTCTGTCTCTGTCTTTGTCTCTCTGAATTTCTCTCTCTCTCTCTCTGTCACTCTAACTCTCTCTTCATGTATTGTTAGATAGATGTAGATATATATTGGTCTCCTGATTTTCCTCAACACATTCTGCATTAGTTCATAGAAATTTTTGCAAGTTTATCTGAAACCAACTCTTCATTTCCTATATTAAAATATATTCCACTTCATTCATATGTCACAATTTGTCCAGTTAATTGGTATTCCCTTAGCTTACAGTTCTTTGTTACAACAACAAAAGAGAACTGTTATGAAGATTTTGTACCTATGAGTTCTATTAATCACTACTTTATCTCATCAGGATCTATATCTGATGATGGCATTATATGGTCAAAAGATATGGACAGTTTAGTATCTTTCAGGGGATTCTTCCAAATTACTTTCCAGAAAGGCTATACTGTATCTTAGTTTCATCAACATTGCATTGTTTTTCTTGGCTCTCCATATTCCACTCTGACAATGATCATTTTAATTTTTTTGTCACTTTTGCTAATTTGATTAGTATGAGATGGAATGAGTATTTCTTTAAATTTCATTTCTCTAATTATTTGCAACTTGGAGCATTTTATTCATAACATTGCTGATAGTTTAGATTTCTTCCCTTTTGAACTGCCTGTTCATATCCTTTGGAGAATGGCTCTTGTGCTTACATATCTGAAGCAGTTCCCCAGGTAGCTTGGATATCACACCTTGATAAATTTCTGCAGTTCCTCCCGCCCCATTTAGCAATTTCTCTCCTAATTCTAATGGCATTGATTTAATTTGTGTAAATGTTTTCAATTTTGCATATCAGAATTATCCTTTTAATCTTCTGAGATTCTATCCCTTATTTCTTCAGATAAGATGAGGAAGAAGTCTTCCCCTATTTTCAGTTGTAAAATGTACATTTTCCTCTTATCCTTTAATTTATTTATAATGTGGGGTTTTACGTCTATGTTCTATATCCAGAAGGTATTGTTGTACTATATGATGTTTATTTCTCCTTGTTATTTGATTGACTTTTACTTTAAGTACTTAAGTGTGTGTGTACGTGTGTGTGTATGTGTGAAAGAGAGAGAGAAAGAGAGAGAGAGGATGTGTATATGTACAGTATTATATTTATTTCACTACCTAATGTACATTTAATCATAATATTATTTTCCCTGTTTATCATTTTTATCCATGTCTTTTTTTCCTTACTGTTGCCTAATCTTCTAGCATGTTTACTATCTGTTTTTAAATTTATCAGAAGCATAAAAATTCTTTTCTAGATCCTTACTTTAACCCCATATAAATCATTATGTTTCAAACATGTTTCTTGTAAGCAATACATTGTTGTATAGGGGCAACTAGGTGGTACAGTGGATAGTGCACCAGTGCAGGAGTCAAGAGGACCTGAGTTCAAATTCACCTCAGACACTTGGCACTCACTAGCTGTGTGACCTTGGGCAAGTCACTTAACACCAATTGCTTCATCCTGGGTCATCTCCATTGATCCTGATGAATATCTGGTCACTGGATTCAGGTGGCTCTGGAGGAGAAGTGAGGCTGGTGACCTGCACAGCCCTCCCTCACTCAAAACTAAGTCAAGTGCATCATGTCATCATTTCTCTGATGGCATGGTCTCCTTCGGCAATGAAGGACGAACACACACACACATTGTTGTATTCTGCTTTCTAATGCAGTCTACTGTCCTCTTGCATTTAACATTTGCATTCATAGTTATGATTGTTTTGTACTTCTCTCCATCATATCTCCTTTTCCTCTCTTTAATCTCTGCCCTCTTCCTACTCTAGAATGATGTTGGTGAAAAAGAAACGATTGCTAATATCGCTATCAGTGATGCATTATGTTTACATATTCTTTAGGCAGTATAATAACTCTTATGTGATACACATCCACATCTACACATACACAATGGTATACCATACAAATACTTAAAGGAAATATATTGATAGAAAAGGAATGACCACTGTTAGTGGTACTAGTCATCTTTAATTGAAGTGAACCTAGCTCTTATCCTTTGTTTTTCTAATCCCCCCAAATTTAGGACCTACCCTCTGAAATGGAAGTTTTCTTGTTTGTTGTGGCTCTTTCTTCCACAACAATATTCTCCTTCTTAACTACCCTCTCCCTGACTCCACTTATTTATTAAGTTTAAATTATTGCCGTACCAAGTGTGATATGTGTGCATATATTTATATCTATAGATATAGATAGATAAATGCATATTTCTGTGTCTATTCAATGCTTCTTTTGTCTGGCTCAGATAAGAGTGATATCTATGTGGTCCTCATTCCTCCCATGCCTTCATTAATGTTTATATATTTTTCTTGTGTACCATAGTTATAAGAAAGAGGAAGTTCCACTCACCTCTTCCTCATTTCTTCCACAATGTATTCCTTTCCCCTTCCCTTTATTTCCTTTTTTAATGTCAATAAAAACAGAACAAGACCATCTTCAGGTTCTCTTATTTGTTTTAGCTTCATTAGGTTTCTGAAGAGACACCAACAAGTGTCTTTTTTCTCCTATTAAAATATAAACATTTCATCATTGTTTATGTGCAACTAATCACTCAAATGCTTTTCCCTTTCTAGATTGCTAGTGATTCTTGTGAGTTTTCAATTCAGAGTTTCTACTCAACTCTGGTTATTACATCAGGAATGCTTAAAGGGCGTTTATTCTAATAAAGATGTATTTTCTCCCAAGAAGAATTACACTCTTTTCATCGATGTTTGATCATGTTCAACTCTATGTGATCCCATGTTTTCTTGACAAAGATACTAGGGTGGTTTTCCATCTCATTCTTCAGGATATCCCCATTTTACAGATAAGGAACTGAGGCAAATGGGGCTAAATGACTTATCAAGGACTACACAGTTAGTAGTGTCTGAGGCCAGATTTGAAATCATAAAGTCTTCCTGACTCCAGGCCCAGCACTCTATCTATTGTGCTACCTAGCTGCCTTTTCTTAGGTCATACTGTTCAATATATATCAAGATACACAGCAGAGTCAGAATTAGAGCATTACTTACTCCCAGTATTTATGTACTTGCTTACTAGTACTAAGTGGCCAGAGCCAACAGAATGTGGTTTTCTAGTTTACCCAGTAGTTCTCTGTCGACATACTCTAGGCTTGAAGCAGAAAGCTTGTTTAATCCGAACTCAGATTGACTTCCTTGGTGGAATGGTTATGAAGGCTTCTGCTTATCCTTTTTGTAGTCTTGTGCTTGAAGAAAAAGTTTACTGTATTTTCTTTTGGGATGTCGTGATTACTGAAGGATTCAAACTTGGGTCTTCATGACTCTACATCTATCATGCTACCTAATCTGTGATTTAGTTTTCTTGAATTCCTATTAATTTTTAACAATATCATTATACTTTAGTTAAATTTCTGTGATGCTAATATGCAAAATTTTGGGATCCATAATAATGTTGCTAGTATTCTCTCATAAGAATGCAAAAGTAAAACTGTAGAATATAAGCTTCTGGAGGGCAAGGTCTGTTTTTCCTTTTAATTTTGTTCTCCAGAGCTTTATACACATCAAGTACTTAATGATTTTTTTATTGTTATAATTTAAATATAACTTTTAAATGAATTTACTAATATATCCATTAATCATACCCCATGAATATCTGTATCAAATCTTTATGTATCAGCATGGGAAAATCCAAATAGAACTGAGGCATGATACAAATGATAAACCCATCTTGTAACCTATTAAGCCATTAAAATCACAGATACTAATGAAATTCTCATTTATTAGTCAACTCTTCAGATTACTTAAAAGTCTTTTTTAAAAGTTATTATATAATTTAAAAAATGGTCATTTAAACATACACATTTTACATGGCATGTTTGGAGCCACATATTAATTACTAACACATTTTGCATTGGTCTAACTGAGCTTCTACCGCCTGTGGTAGGCTATCTTGTTAAAAGAGCTGGGCTGTGCTGACTAGCTTTACTAATAACATAGCAATTCCCTCTGGATCCAGGTGTCACTGCCCAAGCTTAAATTAAAGATCAAGAGACTAATTGGAGTGGGTCAGAGTAGTCTAGGATCAAAGTCCTAGCATCATCACACTGCAGTGACTCAGATTACTTTAAGGAAACAGTCCAAAATTGTCACCAGTAACACACTGAAGCTTGTAGACCCTGATAAAAATGCCCTATTCCAGACTAATTAATTTCCTGTTTCTATAATACAATTATACTTAGCGAACTGTGCGCTCTTTGTAATCTAACTTTAGTTGCATTATTTTTTGCAATCTGCTCAAAATGTGTTTACAATGGAGAATCATTATAGGAATTATTTCCTTTCCCTTTTCACCTTTTCTCTTCTTCCCTCCAGGTTTCTCCCCTTTGAAAAGAGCCTCCCTCCATTGGATAAACTAGTTGGTTTGAACAAGGCACCAAAGAGCCTGCTTTAAGTCTTAACTAGATCTCTTGTAATTTTCTACTTCTCCATCTTTCATATTACACTTTCACACTCATCTTTCTTCAATATTATCAGCTGGAAGGTACACTGAATATAGCACAATGCTATGTCAGAAACATTCAAATTCAAATCCAGCCCCAAATACTGATTACCTGTGTGATCATAGCAAGTCACTTAGCCTCTTTCTGTCAGTTTCCTTATCTGTAAAATCAGGAGAGTAATATCTCCTACCTCACATGCTGTTTTGAAGATCAGATGAGATAATATTTTGAAGTGCTTTTCTCAGCTTTAAAGTGCTATGTCAATGCTATCATCATCGTCATCATCCAGGTTTAAAAAATTCATGAATTTAAACTTTATTATATTTTGAATTTGAAGATTTTTTCAAAGTTCGAATTCCATTTGAATTTTGATCTGAATTATTCAAGCTTATAACAGGTGCAGCTCAAAATAATACATATTTCAACAGGTACTCCAGAGTTTATAGTCTGCATTTTACTGGTATCTCACAGGAGAGTGCTGGAGCCTGCTCAAATGTGCTTGTGAGAGCTGATCGTTAATTTTTTAGCATGAGGATTTATATCTTGGAAATCAGCAAATGCTACAAAATCAAAGTTTTTATTTATTGTTTTATTGATGATCTAGAATTAAGAAAGTGACAGAGGAAATGTTAACAATGCAGATTAAATTTAAAAGTGTGTCATGTTTTTGAAGAGCTTGTTGTTAAACATTTACCAGCACATCCTTGGAAAAATGCACTTTAAGATCCCTTTCAACTTCAAATCTTTGATTCTATCTATGTTCTGGATCATCTCATCTTAATCTTATAGTGCTTTCAGATGACAGCGAGTATAGTAACACCAAGGCTTAAGTTGTTGATGGTGGTGAAATGTGCTGGTATGGAAATCAGGCAAACAAGGTCTCTGTCTTCAATCCTTACACTTACTTGCTAAGTGTCTTTGAAGAAGCCATGTACTCTCCACATGTGAATATCTTCTTTGAGTCCCAGAATGTCCAACACAACAGCAGCAGCAGCTTCTAAGACTTTAGCAAGCACATCTCAAATATGCTTTGTTTCGATAGCAGTGTACAAAACTAAATTAAACTGATGAAATGAACATCTCTGAAAACTTCAGTTGTATATTATTGTTGGGTGAGGGGCAGTGGATTTCACACACAGGGGTAATGTGAAAGCTATAGAGATAAAAATACCCAGGAATTTATGTTGATGTCTGGGGTTTTCTGTTAAAGGGCTGCAGGGAGTATACTAGATCTCAGTAGCTACCTAGAACAACTTGATCATTTAATTTTATCATAGTGTAATTAAAATCTAGGAATCATTGGTTTTCCAACAAAATTCCTTAATAGAAATGAGTGGGAATGGAAACAAAATGAAGGCCACCTGAACTGAGAGCTCAGTTCATGTATTGAAAGATAGGTTGCCAAATTATTGTGATTTGGTAACTTGACTCCTTCTTCTGATAATACTTGGGTAAGGGTCAGACAGGTGCTGCTGATGAGGGTGGGAAGGAAAGGGTTTCCTAGGATTCTAGAAAGGACCTCACAAGTGATCTAGTGGAACATCCTCATTCTACCATGAAATGAGGAAACCTTGGCTGAGGGAGATTAGGCAACTTGGCCAAGCCCACACAGATAAAAACATCTCAGAGTTGGGATTTGTATCCTCTGGAGTTCCTCTGACTCCATATATTCCCCATGTTTCCTGTGCTTCATATTTCTAACCTTAAACAATCAAAAAGGGTAATAATGTGCTTTCCAAATAGAGACGATAAGAACATACCTACCTATAAAGACAGTGGTCCATGTAGCACAGTCAAGTCAACAAGTATTTGTTAAGTGCCTAGGCACTATACTAAGTTTATACTTCTTGCACAAGAAAGGCAAGACACCATACTTGTTCTCCCTGACTTCACAACCTATTAGAAAAGACAGCACACAAAAAACCATGTTCTAGTGAGATCTATAGAGTATAAATTAGAAATAATTTCAGAGGGCAGGCTAAAGATGACTAGAAACAACTTCTTTCAAACAGCAAAACTTTAAGTGAAACTCAGAGGAGGCTGAGGAAATGGAACAGCCACAGGATGATATTTTGAAGAGATTTTTATTGATTTTTTTTATATAACCCACACTTCCCTATCCATATACATCCCTCCCTTTCCTTTCGGAGAGCCATAGCTTATAATAAATAAAGCAAATGATTAGGGAAAAAATGATAAAGCCAATTAACAGATCACATAAGTCTAATGTTCTATGCAACATTCCATAATGATAGGGACCCTTCACCACCATGAGGAGATAGAGATGAGGAAGGAAAGAGTTTCAAGAATAGGGCACAGCCAGTGAAAACGCATGGAATTAGGAGATGGAGGTGGAGGTGGCCAGTGTTACTAGACTGTAGAAAAGATGAAGGAAAATAAGTTATAAGAAGGCTGGAAAGGTAGGAAAGAGTTTTAAACACCAAACACAGGATTTTATATTTTATCCTGGAGGTAATAGGGAGTCACTAGAGTCTATTGAGTGTGTATAATATGATCAGGCCTGCATTTTCAGATCAATTTGACCCATGGGGAGGATGTTTTGGAGTTAGCAGATACTTGAGGCAGAAGAATCAACCAAAAGTTTCTTGCAATAATCCAGGCCTAAGATGATGAGTTTCTGTATCTTCTTTCCACGCTCTTTCTCTGAAGGGGTGCTAATGGTGGTGAGGGGTCCCATCATTATGGAATGTTGCATAGAATATTAGACTTACATGATCTGTTAATTGGCTTTTCCATTATTTCCCTAATAATTTGCTTTCTTTATTATAAGCTATGGCTCTCTGAAACGAAAGGGAGGGATGTATATGAATAGGGAAGTGTGAGTTATATAAAAAAGTCAATAAAAATCTCTTCAAAATATCATCCTGTGGCTGATTATTATGGAATATGACTGTCTCTAAAGACTCAAAGTTGAATACCACCCAAGAGCAAAGGAAAGATACATCGTGAGAGTGACCGGACTGTAAAACATTGCAAATGAGGAATCACTCAGGAGGAACTATGGAAAGAATGCCATGCTAAAATATATATGATCAAAAAAGGAAAAAAAAAGATTCAGTCACCTAACAAGCATGTGATGCAACCAATGTGATTTCTGTTGACACACATACAATATGATGAGAATTTGACGGCCATCAGGGTAATGAGTGGAGGTCCAATGGGAAATTTATGAGAGAACATAGATAAGGATTCTTGAATGGGTAGCTGTGGATAATGTAGCAATTGGTTTGGGTGTATGTTGGTCCTTCGTTGCCGAAGAAGATCATGCCATCAGAGAAATAATGACATGACTTGCACTTGACTTTGTTTTGAGTGAGGGAGGGCTGGTAGCAAATTGGTATCATTAGAGGGATTACATATTCTTTGGAACTGTGGAATAAAATAGCTAGTATTTATATAGCACTTTAAAATTTTGAAAGCAAATAAAATGGCTATCTCATTGAAGTATACCAATCTCCAGATAGCGCTATGATTAGTTTCTTGCTTTCATGCAGCATACATTTTATTTTATTAGTTAGAAGAAATGCATGAATTTTCCTTCTCCTGATTCTATACTGAACTGATTGAAAGGCAATGTTACCTTACAATGTTATCATTATATCTCTAATATCAATATTAATCATATACAGCTTAATACAGTAATTGAATAGTTTTTACACAGATGATATTAACTGATAAAATATGGCATCCTCGAGAAAAAACATTACCTTGAAATATTAGCGTTATAATATGTTAATTTCTATGGAAGATATGACTACAGATATATGAGGAGATATAAATTTTCCTGCACTTCGGCTGACAAATTCCATGTCAACATAACTCTTAGGAATTTGTACTCACTATTTGGTGATGACTTATATGATGATGTATAACAACTTAAAGCATTTTAAAATGCAGTATTTTGACTAATGTGGTTTGGTAAATAGCATTCGTTCCTGTTTCTCTTTTTTTTTTCCTCCAGTTACTATAATAATGATGCAACTTTTGAAGTAGAAAACACACCATCTACTTCGTTACCATCCATTTTGGCAATAACTCTGAGTTTGTCAGAGAAAAAAATCCTGGCAGTGTCTTGAAGTTAGATCAACAGAGAGGAAACACACAGAATTAGTCATCAATAGCCTATCTGTAATTTTGCTCTATTAAAATACAGTTCTACCTACTAAAGGTGTTTACAATTCTGATTAACCATAAGCAACCGTTCTCAAAATGTAAGTAGCAGTGACGTAATGTACAGAGTGATGGACCTGGAGTTAGGAAGATCTAAACTCAAACTGCACCTCAGACACTTACTAGTTTAGTGACTCTGAAGCAAATAACTTAACCTCATACAACAATATTGCTTTTCTCATCTGTGAAATGAAGATAATGATAATAGGGTTGTTATGAGTATCAAATGAGAGTTTTGCAAAGAGGAAATTGTTATAAATTATTATCATTATTAATTTGGAGTCAGTAACCTGAGTTTTAGTTACTAGCAGTGTGACCTTGAGTAAATCACAAAACCTTTCTGAGTCTCAGTTTCCTCATTTATAAAATGAACGGTTTGGCCTACTAGATGATCTCCCAGGTCCCATCTAGCTATAGTAATCTATGATTTTATGTCCTCACTGAAACAGACCTTAGGCCTAAGTGTTGATGCTGTGAAAATTCCAAAGTAGAAAGAAATCTTGTAGTTATGTGATTGGGACCAAGAATAGTAATGCTATTGCCTAAGAGTTTGGATTCCATGTGAAATCTTCCCTCTTTGGCATTATTTGAAATCCTTGGCATTCCTTTCCATGTAATATATGTGACTGCATTCTGTCACATTGAAAGCCAAATGTGCCAAGGATTGCAGAGAGGTCATTTCTGTCCTTTTCATTTGTCACTCATGAAAAAAAAAAGGTCCTGGTCTGCTTCTCTGCCTAGTAATTGAAAGCAGGCATAGCCTTCTGGACTTGCTCCGGGTCCCTACCAAGAGCTTTCAAGCCAAATTTGAACCCATTCCACATTAATCTGTCCACATTTATCATTTGGAAACAATTAGCACTCTTTTTGGGATCTTCTCACAGAAATCTTTTCCCTGTTCTTGTTAATCTGCTGCAGTCGAGTTAACTTTTCCTTTCCCACCTGGAGCAGGACAGCTTTCTCAGGAACATCTTAGCTGACTTCAGAACTGGCAGCTCTTTGTACCCGGTAACCACAGTGCTCTCTATAGAGAGCACTTTGGGGTATTCACATTTTCCTTCTCCTCCTGTCTTTCCAACCCGGCAAGTTGAAAGTGACCAAATCAAACCCAAGTAGGAGGCAGTTCCAAATTGTTTGCAAACACACTGCTTCCTACTGAGACTTTTGTACATTTCACACATGTTTGGCTCTGACACTGTCATTCTCATCACTTGGCCTCAAGTGGAATGATGAACTTGATATTAATCATTTTTTAAGGAGAAGCATCTGGATCCTGGCTAATAAAACCTCAATTTGTAAGAAGAAAGAAAAGAGCTCTTAATCAGGCCTCTGCACACACAAACCCTTCAGAGCCGTACTGAAAGTTACATACGGCTGTGAAATTTGTCCTGGGATCTGAAAGCTTCACATCTTCCTCTGTGGGTGGTGATCTAGCTTCTCCCTGAGTGCTGAAGCTTTGGAATTCAGGCCTTATATTATCAGTAGCATAACTAAAGTCTAAATCTCAGTGGATTTTTTTCTCCCCCTTTTACTTTCTCCCTCCCCTCCTCTTTCAGTACCTTCAATTCACAACCTTTCAGTACCCTCAAAACCCCTCCCCCCATTTTTCCTCTCTCTTTACTCTTTTCCATCCCCCTCACCTCACACTTCCCTTTCCCTAATGGGTCTCTGGCCAGATGTTATAGCCCTTTGCTGTGATGTTAAATTGGCAACACCCTTGATCCAGGCAGCCAGACGCTCCATAGCCAGCTTCTGGAAAACCTCCCCTTCACTGGACTTCTGACACAAACCAGCTGAAGACATCGCAATGCCAGAAAGCATTACAGCTGGCCTTCATGACAGATTGGCGGCACACACACTGATTTGGGGGACCTTATTTAGGGGCTTACAATCCACTCACTGTCTAGGCTCCAAGCCATGGATCAAAGTTTGCCATTAGGCAAATGGATATTTTTCCATTATCAAGCTTTCTTTCCACATTTTTTCCCACCATAAAAGATTCCATGGAGTTGTGCTATCATAATCCACAATGCATAGCTTTCTCTACCTTTCAAAATAGATTCATAGTTAATATAAAATATTGATTATTAAAATGAGAAAAATGAAACAGAACCTTGGAATTGGGATTCTCAACTTTAACTACTTGTAAGTCAAACCTCTACAACCATCCATCTGTCTCCCTTATTTCATACTTCTATAGTCATCTAAAAAATGTAGTCACTGTCAGCCCTTCTCCTCTCCTCCCCTCTTCCCTCACTTCCATCATAAATGGGAAAAGTTTCTGGTTGAGGTTTCATGCTATTATAAAGGCACTAGCTGGAAAGAGTATATTTCAAGTAGAAATATAATGTTTCCATGGGAGTGACCTAAATTATACCTTCCCTAAACATATATTATAAATATGGCTTTTTCGTTGATCTAACACCTAGTTAAGTACCAGTTTCCCAAAGTGAGAGACCAAAAGACATAGGGATGAAAGTATTTTAATCCAGTTCATCTCTTTTAAAAGTCAATTAGAAAATTCTATGAAATCTTCACGTCAGAGATAAGGTTTTCAATATTACTTTATTGTTGTGTGTGTTGTCTTTGGCAAAGACCAAGACAAACAATGAGTAAAAAATAATTTATTAAATGCTTACTATGTTTCAGTCACTGTGCTAAGTACTTGGGATAAAAAACAACAACAACAAGGTAGATCCTTTCCTCAAGGAGCCTACATTCTACTGGGATAAGGTAGCACATAAAAGGGGAGCTAAGGCTATAAAGGGGAGGACGATAGTTTAGAAATAGTTAGAAAGTAATGAGGTGACCTGTTTCTGGGCAAGATAAACTAAAAGCTTGCCTATCAGAGTTTAAGATATCAAGGGCAGAGTTCTTGTTCCATTTGGGGAGAGGAGAAGGGTCAGAGTGAAGATGAAATGGACAGCTCCAGGTCAATTTGTAGAAGGCAAGACAGATGAAAATACTTGCATGTGGGTAAACAGAGACTGATATGAGTGTGCTGGCACACAATGCTATACATATCTATGAACACTTGTTCTCCCCTTTGACACACATTTGTGAGCAGTCTTGGTAGATGAGTAAGTCAGAGTTTGAAATATGAAATATAACAACTGAGTGCTCATTTAACTTTTGGACAGGAATCATCATAGGCTTCTTTCATAAGATTGAGGAGAGAAGATGGTGGCATAGAACTATGAGTGAAGGGCAGAAGGAAAAGGAAAGAGAAGGATGATCTTAGAATTAAATTTCAGTGGTCCAGGAGTTGTTCTAGGGGAGTAAGAGAGTTTCTCTGTCAATTTATTGGAATATGAACTTTTGTGTAATTGATGCTTGAGATTAGAATTTGGCATGAAGAAATACAGTTGTTTCCACTTCCAGATTCCATTGACTCTTTGTTGTTTGTGGTTGTTCAGTTGCTTAAGTCATGTTGGACTCTTGGTGATGATCCCAGTTGGAGTTTTCTTGCAAAGACACTGGAGTCGTTTGCCATTTCCTTTTCCATCTCACTTTATAGATGAAGAACTGGGCAAACCGGTTTAAGTGACTTGCCCGTGGTCCCACAGCTAATAGGTATCTGGGACTAGATTTGAACTCAGGAAGACTCATCTTCCTGACTCCAGACCTGGGATTCTACCCACTGGACTACACAGCTGCCTGCACTATGCCATCTAGCTGCCTATTAACTATTAGAGGCTTCCATTTCTTTCCATGAGTCTTTTCCTTTCCAGAAAAAGGAAGGGAATAAGGATTTATATAATGCCTACTATATGCCAAGCCTTAGAGACTTTCAAAGAAAAATATCATTTGATCCTCACAATAGTCCTGAAAATTAGATGCTATTAATGTCCCTATTTTATGGTTGAGGATACTGAGGCAAACAATGGTTAAGTTGCCCAGGGTCACACAGTCAGGAAGCATCTGAGACCTCCTACCCACAATGCTTTTTTTAATAATTAATTTGGTTTCAGTTTTCAACAATCACTTCCATAAGTTTCACATTTTTCTCCCCCTCCCTCCCTCCTCCCCTCCCACAATGGCATGCAATCTTACATAGGTCCTACACATACATTCTTATTAAACACATTTTCACATTAGTTATGTTGCACAGAGGAATTGAAATGAATGGGAAAAACCATGAGAAACCCAAAACAAAACAAATTATAGCAAAATAGAAAATAGTCTGCTTCATTCTGAGTTCTGACTCTATGGTTCTTTCTCTAAATGTGGATGGCAAGTCTTAATACTTTGTGGAGTTGCTTGCTGTACATATGAACGGCCCCTTCTGGTCAAAGCTGAGACAACTGACATGTGACCATGGGCAAAAAATCATTGCCCCTAACTCTCTAGGGTGGGGATTCTTAACCTAGGGTCTGTGAACTTTTTAAAAAACATTTTGATAACTGTATTTCAATATAATTAGTTTCCTTTCTGATTCTCTGTGCTTTATTTTATGGATTTTAAAACATCATCCTAAGGCATCCATAGTTTCACCAGAACCCCAAAAGGTTGATACACAAAAGAAGTTGAGTGCCTGCTCTAGGGTTCTACCTTGAGGGCTACAATTTTTCTAAACTTTTTCAGTAGTGCATTGTCCTCAATTTAAAGTTTGTGTGTGGGAACATTAGTATAATAAGATGTTGACATTGCTAATCACATGTGCACCAGCATCGACAGCTTTGTAAAATTCTTATTTTTCTCTTTAATCTATTAGTGTCAATTAATGTCATTGGTGTATTCTGGTGCAGGGACCACCCTGGATTCCTGAACTTTTAAGCAATGGAATGAGTAAGCTTTGGTAAAACCCATCTTTCTCATGGAAAGCCTGATTATGGAAATAAATTTAATATCTGTTGTCTTTGGACAAGCCTCACTAAATATGGAGAAACTAATTGCAAGAAGATTGACCAGAGGTCATTAATGTTTTGGGCCATAGCAACCGATATAACTATAGGCTAAGGAGAGGAGAAGCTGTAATATACCTAGTGGAGTGAGTTCCCACAAATGAAGTTCCTCATCTTTTGAGGTATTGAAGTTTTCATATCTGCCAAAACTTGAGAATATATATTCTCTCCTGTAAGAATTACTGAAACAATAGTAAGCTCTTGCTGAATTGTGATCTTCTTAAAACCCATAGCACATTTATTAGATTTGTATTATGCTATTATGAAAATAACTGCTATGAGAAAACATAGATGTTTTTCCATACACTCTAGATCTGAATGAGAATAGTATCTATTTGAGAAATGTATTCTCCACTCAGGCAATTGGGATGTGCCACTAATAAAATTAATCATTGGAGAATAAATGTTTTAATTTTAGTGCACATGATCCAAGTCATACTAATGCTTTTGCCCCACCCCAGTCTAATCCATTTAGAGGCAAATTTACATTTTATTCCTCCAAATCTATTAGCATCAATATAAAGGTCAAAAATGAAAAAGACAACTTCAGAAATGAATGTGCCAAGATCATGCAGTCATTTAGCAGACAAGGGCACCCGGAGCTTTTACCCACTGAGTCTGGCGAAAATTCTTCATTCAAGAGCCTTTCTCTCTATGGAAACATTAAGATAATGTTTAGCGAAATGACCAAACACTCTCCACTCTTTTTTAACCTGCAAAAAATAGCTACGATATGATGAGAAGGGTTTCCCTGTTTTGAAAACCTTAGGAAAAATCCCGTTTGGTACAGAAACCCTTCAACTTTTAAAAAATGAACACATTTTCTCTTTTCTTTCCCTCATACTTTATTAATCAAGACATTTGGGTGAAAATAGTGCCTTTTGTTTCATGTGTGAATTTTTGTCAGCTCCTGCTGGGATTTCGAGTCCCAAAGCCAACAACTTCAATGTGGAGCATCACAGTTGGTTTCTATGGAAGAGATTATGATGTCACAAGAAACCAATTATTTATGATTTCACATGAGGAATGTATCAAGAATCATATGCTCAGCAAACCTCTGTCTCATTGTCATTTATGTCTGAAGATGACACTTTCGAAGGTATCACTAGCCATGTGCATGAGGCCAGAGTGAGAATCAGCAGTCCTTTCCATACTGAGTGCATATATAATCAGCCTTTTGGCTGGTTGCCCTTTTTTGGGTACACTGTTATTTGGAGCCTTCCTTCTTGGTCCCACCTCAGGTATGAGGCCTTTACTCAAAATTATCCACCCTTTCTCTGATTATCATTTTCAAATCAATTCAAATCAACTTTCTGGCACCCCATAAGCACTTAATAAATGCTTTTTAATTGATGGAGCTGATAGGAGGGGTTCTAGCACACTCCTGTCCTTGGTCATTTTTCTTGCTATCTGCCTTGCAACCCCAAGCATACCTCTCACCATACCTGTCTACCTTTTTCCTTGAACATTGTAATTAAAAGTATACTACCATTGATTTGGGGGAATTCATGTCAGTCAGCTCTCCTATGACTTGATTCATTATCCCTATGACTTCTAGATCAAAATGCCCCTCCCTACCTATGACTCTCTTATGTGAGTCATCTCCTCTTAGTAGATGTAAGCTTTTTGAGAACAGGGATTGTCCTGCTTTTGTACTGGTACTTTGAATGCTCAACATTGTGCTTAGAAGATGGTAAGTCTTTGGTAACAGCTTTTTATTCATTAATACACGTCTAACCAAGAGAAATGAGGTTGTGGTAATCTTGGTGGATAGGCTATGCTAGAATGTTACTGTTGAGCTCTCAAATTTGAGATTGGTGCATGGATGGTTCTGGTAGCTCGAGATATGCCAGGCCTGACTTTTATAGATTGGGTTAGTCAGGACTACCACTACAGGAGTTTTCAGTTTGATCTCAATTTTGACACAGAATCCACTTTACATTTTATGAGTCTGTTTCCCAAAGGAGGCATTATTCAACAAACCATTGATTAGTATTGTGTGAGTCCCAACAGCTGAATGACTCTAATCCATGAAAAGTTCCCCAAAACCAAAATGCTTCACCAGAACACCAGTTTGAGCATGGCAAACTATTTACTTGTTATCTCCAAGATCTTCACTTACTCTGACTTTCTTGTCATTGCAAACTCTTTGGTTTACCTTGATGTTGCATTTTCACTTCCATCAGACTGTCTTGTCTCAGGTTCTTGGGCATCTGTTCTACTGTTTTCCTCCCAATTCACATTTTCCAATTTTCTGTGACAATGACTTTTCTCTGCTTGTGACCTGATTCTCAGCCTGGGCTCCCATAAAAATAAAACTCTCCTTTCTCTGTTTTTGGTTCTGATATCTGACACCAACCTTCCTGTCTTTGTACTCACCCCACAAAACATAGCTACCTCTGGTCTACTGGGGCCTCAGAGGTAAACTGTGATGTGATGTTAATGCTTGTATGTTATATATGACAGATAAAATCCTGAGACATCAGAAAGTAATGAACATTTCATGTGTTCAAATTTTTTCTAATACCTCCATGAAGGGTTTATTTAGAACTTTATTTCCATTTAAAGAAAATAATTAAAATAGTTTGAACAGTGAAACAGCAAAATTTTTATTAGAACCTGTTCCTGGCCCTTCATTTTAAAAAAAGCATTTTATTGATCTCCTTTTTACATAGTTTTCATTTTTGAAATAAAATCCTTTCCCTCCCCTCCTAGTAAGTCATCCTTTATAAAAAGGAATTTTAAAAAGCCAAATAAAAGCAGTTTAGCAAAACTAAATCATCAATCAAATTGTTCAATATATGAAAAGTTGCATATATTCATTGTTGTTGAGTTGTTTCAGTTGTGTCTAAATCTGAGTGACTTCATTTGGGGTTTCTTGGAAAAGATACTGGAGTATGGTTTGCCATATCCTTCTCTAACTCATTTCACAGATGATAAACTGAGGTAGTCAGGATTAAGTGACTTGCCCAGGATCACATAGCTAGCAAATCTCCGAGGTCAGATTTGAATTTAGGAATATGAGTCCCCCTGAATCTAGGCCCAGCCTTCTATTTATCACCACCTTGTTGCCCTGGTTGTATACACAGTCCCCCAAAATTGTAAAGAAGAGATTGCCTTTAATTTTAAAACATAGGCTCAGCCAGCATGGAATGCCTATAAATAATCACCAGTGGAGACTGAGGCTGGTATATCTGGGATGATCTGAGTCCATTGTTTAGACATAACTCATTCAACTCTTCATGACCTGATGGACCATAGCACTCCAGACCCTCTTGTCCTCTACTATCTCCTGAAGTCTGTCCAAGGTTATGTTCATTGCTTCCATGACACTATCTATCCATCCCATCCCCTGCTATCCCCTTTTTCTTTTGTCTTCAATCTTTCCCAACATCAAGGAAGTCCAGTGAGTCCTGTCTTCTCATTATGTGGCCCAAGTATTTAAGCTTCAGCTTCACAATTTGACTTTCCAATGAATAGCCTGAATTAATTTAAGTACTGACTGATTAGATCTCCTTCTTGTCCAAGGAACTCTCAAAAGTGTTCTCTAGCACTATAATTCAAAAGCCCCAATTCTGTGGTGCTCAACTTTCTTATAGTGCAACTCCCACAATCATACTTTGCTATTGGAAAAACCATGGCTTTGGCTATATGGATCTTTCTTTGTAAGGTGATATCTCTGTTTTTATTATGCTGTCCAGATTTGCCATAGCTTTCCTTCCAAGGAGCATGTGTCTTCTAATTTCATAGCTGCAGTCACGGTCTGCAGTGATCTTTGAGACCAAGAATATAAAATCTGACATTATTTCCATTTCTTCTCTCTTTGTTTGCCAGGAAATTATGGTACCAGTTGCCAAAATGTTGGTGGTGTTTTTTTTAAGTGTTAAGCTTCAAGTCAGCTCTGGTATTCTCTACTTTCACCCTCATCAAGATTCTTCTTCACTCTTCATTTTCTGCCATCACAGTGATATCATCCTCATTTCTGGACTTATTGATATTTTTCCTAGCAACCTGAATTCTGGCTTTTGATTTATCCAGCCTGACATGTTGTGTGATGTCTATAAGACACATAAATAAGGTGAAAACTTGCAACTTTGCCATATTCCTTTTCCAGTCTTAAACCAATCAGTTCTATGTTTGGTTCTAATGTTTCTTGGCTCATATACAGATTACTCAGGAGAAAAGATGATCTGGTATTCCTGTCTCTGAGGCCCTGTCACATTTTGTTGTGACATATACAGTCAAAGGCTTTAGTGTAGTCAATGAAGCAGAAATAGATATTTTTGGGAACTCCCTTGTTTTTCCATATTCCAGTGAATATTGGCAATTTGGTCTCTAGTTCCTCCTCCTCTTTTTTTTTTTTTTTTTTTTTTTTAGGGCAACAATCAGGATTAAGTGACTTGCCCAGGGTCACACAGGAAATATCCGTGCCTTTTTGAAAACTATCCTGTATTTTTTGTTTTGTTTTGTTTTTTGCTAATTTTTGGTTCACATATTGCTGAAGCATATTGCGGTTCACATATCATTGAATATCAAGCATAACCTTGCTGGCATGTGAAATGAGCACAATCGTTTGATAATGAACATTCTTTGCCATTGCCCTTCTTTCAGAATGGGACATAAACTGATATTTCCCAATCCAGTGGCCTCTGCTGAGTTTTCTAAATTTGCTGGCACATTAAGTACATCAATTTAACATGATCATATTTTTAGGTTTTTAAAAAAAATAGGTCAGTTAGAATTCCATCACCTCCATTAGACGTATTGTTAACAATGTTTTTGAAGGTTCACTTGACTTCATTCTCTAAGATATCTAACTCCAAATCAGTGACCACACCATCATAGTGACAGGTGATGTTACGATCTTTTCAGTATAGCTCTTGTGTACATTTTTGCCACCTCTTTTCAATTTTTTCTACTTCTGTTAAGTCCCTATCATTTTTGTTTTTTATCATGCCCACTTTTGCATCATATCTCTGATTTTCTTGAAAAGATCTCTTGTCATTCCCATTATATTGCTTTCTTTTATTTCTTTGCACTGTTCATTTAAGAAATCTCCCTATCTCTCCTTACTATTCTCTGGCATTCTGCATTCAGTTGGGCATATCTTTCCCTTTTTCCTTTCCCTTTCCTTCTTTCCTCTATTTGTAAAGCTTTATCAGGAAAACATTTTGCTTTATTCCTCTTGTTTCCCCTTTGGAATGTTTTGTTGTTATTGTTGCTGCCTCCTGTATGATATTGGGAACCTCTTCCATATTTCTTCAGGTACATTTTCTACCAGATTTAATCCCTTAAATCTATTAATCACTTTCACTTTACATTCATTAGGGATACAACCTACATCATACTTACACAGTCTGACTACAGTATTGCCAAAACTGATTGTGTGTCCAAAGTCTGACATCAATATGGTGAGACCTTGAAAATGGGAAAGGGGAGCCATGAGGCTGCCTAAAGCAAATTATATCATGTTAGAAAATGAACAGGTCTAAGATTCCGTGCTGATCAGCAATGGAATTGGAATCATGAGTGACTGAAGTACTTCCAACCTGGACAAGAATGGAAGACTCTGTGTCAAAATAAACATACAAAAATCCCATAATTAAAAAAAGCACCATATGCTTAATTTTAGAGAAATTTAGTCTCTCTATTTTGTGTTTCTTTCCACTTTACTTATCAAAACCTATCTAGCAAGAGTTATTCTAGATTTAAGGTGGCCTCTGAGCTTATCTAAACCAAGTTTACTTAATAGAAATATTCACAAGAGTAACAAATATGAATCTCAAAGTGCATTTAGCTCAAACTTAGAATGAACAATTCTTCGATGGTTCTAAATTGGCAATGTGTTCTTTGTACATTCAAGGCAGACAAAACTTACAGCCATGCCTCTGAGTCCTCTGACTTGAGTAGTGTTTGTGACTGTCTTAAGTGACAGATTGACTGTGCTGTGATCTCAGTCAATAGTGAAGATCACTGAAAACAATGAATAGACTATATTTTGATCCATTATCACTAGATAACTGCTGTTATATCAAGCTGAGCATTTTAAAAAATTTTAAATTTTTGTTATCTGAAATGGATTTCTGTTCTCTACTTCGGCTCTTTTTTACTTACTAAAACAATTACTAACGGCCAAGTCAATATTCCTTCCTCCACAATGTTAATAATAATATCTTTTCTTTTTTTTAATTATTCATTACAATTCAAGAGAGACTGTCAGACTTTCTAGTGCTGCTTGTTATACCCTTTTCAGAAAAGGATTAAGTAACAAAATCATCTAACATAATTCAGCTAAGCAATGTTAGTGACTGGCTCTGATATCAGAGTAGGATCATCAGTTGCTCCCTGGACTGAGGCAGTTTGTGTTTGTGTGGCTTGGTAGCAACAGAACTCATAATCTTGATCATAATGCTAACATATTTGGAGAAATAAAATGTATTTTTCTTTTTGCTCATGGTACAGTAGCCTACACTGTGAGGAAATTTTTTATACTGAATTTGTTTTTCAATTGGAAACACTATGAAAGAGTTGTGAGACCAGCACACATACTGGTTCCCTTAAATAAGAGGATCTGTTGTGTTATTGTGGTTGCTGTTACTGAGCTCGTCATTATCTGTTTTGACATTAGGACCTACAGACAAGTTTCATTTATTTTATAACTACTATACAAAGCTATATGTATTGTTGGTAAGCAGATATTATCATTTATGTACAATATCATTATATCAAAAACTTCACAGATCTTTGGCAACATTATATAGACATTGCGACATAGCACATCCTTTGAGAGTCATTGATTTAGATCAATACTATTATTTGCCACTCCTTTGTCCCTCTTGATCTCTCTTACTATGCCATAATATTTTTTCATGAACTTCTTAATCAATGCATACCAACTCTCATTTGATGCTTGAAGATCATTGCACTCACTTCATATCAGTACCAGTCTCTTCCACTAGTATTCAATTCACTGTACACAAACAATTCTTGGCATCCCAAATACTTCCACAGAACTGCAATCAATTTTTCCACTATGAAGCATCTTTTATGGCAGTGAGATTAATGGAGGGAACTTTATCTGAACCATCTCCCAGTTCTAGAGATACCAACCATTAGCCCACATTTTTTCATAAACATTTTATATTTTGCTCTCAGATTTTCTTGATTTCTATAAAGATGGATTGGAATAATGCAGCTAGGACTTATTAAGAGCCTACTATGTGTCAGGCAGTATTATGATAAGTATTAAGGATTCAAAGAAATGTAAAAGCACAGTCCCTACTCTCAAGATGCTCATAGTCTAATAGGGGAGACAACATGCAAATGAGATATATATTAGGTAAATTAAAAGTTGTCCCTGAAGAAAGGGGACAAGATTAAGGAAGATTAAGATAAGCTTCTTTCATATATTAGAACTTTAGTTGAGACTTGAAGAAAGCTAGGGAAGTTAGATGGTTAAGATAAGGAGAGACAAAGTTCCTTTGTGAGAGACAGTCAGTGAAAGAAGTCAGAAGATGGAGTATTATGTATGAGAAAGAGTAAGAAGGCCAAAGAACATATGGAGGAGAATAAGGTGTAAGAAGACTGGAAGGGAAGAAAAAGGAAGGTAGCTGAAAAGGCAGGAATAGTAGAAATAATGTCACATTTTTATATAATTTAAAATAATTTTATATTTTAAATGAAGTATGAATGAAGATAGATGTATATATGTGTGTCCACCAATGGGAGGAGAGGAACATATTGCATACACACATATCGCATGTGATGTGTATATATGTGATGTATGTATGTATGTATCTCCCTTTTTATAGAGGAAATGCTCCTTAAAGATATTAAGTGACTTGGTAAGGTGCTACAACAAAGCTAGGACTATCCTTTACCCTAAGACTTCTTGACTCCGAAATACGGTACCTCCCCCACCATGATTATCTCTTAAAAGTAAAGTGGATTGATAATCAGGAGAAAGAAAAAATATCTGAAGTCCAGGGGAAATAGAATAGGAAAATGGTAGAAAGGCAATGAGAAGGAGTAACACGTATCTAAGCAAAGGCAAGCATGAGGTGAATTACAACATTTGAGAAGCTTTCAATTCATTAAGTATACTATGCCTTATGGATAGAAACCAAACTTGTTTCCTGGTTTTGCTTTTCCTGTCTCAGGGCAGTAGGGCCAATTAAGAAGGAGGAAAGAAGAAAAATTCAGACTTTGGATGTACTTTCACCTACTGTCTCTATCTCTATAATGTTTTGGATTCCTCAGGTACTGTTCCTTTGCCAGTATCACTAGTTCCCTCCTCAGTATTTAGAAAAGAGGATAAGTGAACAGGAAATATGCATACTTTTTTTTTTTTATTCTTGTGAAGCAAAAGGGCATTTGAAATAATGGGGAGGTAATTTCTTCATTTTATTCAGTTAGGTTATAAGAATATCCATCCCATCTGATTTCCAGAATTAAGATAGAGGTATTATAAGTGTCAATACTCAATCAGTCAACCATTAAGTATTTATTAAGTCATTATTACGTGGCAGGCATTATGCTAGGTACTGGAGATAAAAATACAATTAATGAAATATTCTC
Source organism: Notamacropus eugenii (assembly GCF_028372415.1). Taxonomy (NCBI): domain Eukaryota; kingdom Metazoa; phylum Chordata; class Mammalia; order Diprotodontia; family Macropodidae; genus Notamacropus; species Notamacropus eugenii. The sequence continues at coordinate 159,304,179 of NC_092872.1, forward strand.
TTTCCAAGAAACTTTGATTCTAATGCAGGAAACAACAAGTACAGATTTAAGCACATAGAGAATAAGTAAAGGGAAAATAAATTCAAATTCATACAAAATAGTTAGGTACAAAATGGTTTGGGTATGAGAGTGTCAGCAGTTGGAGGGAATTCATAAAGCTCATTTCTTCCCTATACTGCCCCCTTTTTTCTCCCCAACCCTAACTAAACCTACCACTCTATTTAGAGGAACAGCAGACCTAAATGTTGAGAAGAACAGAAAAACTTTTGAATTCAAGATCTGGGTTCCAGTTCTGACTCTTCCATTGATGAGTCGTGAAACCATGGACAAATCACTTATTATTTTAAACTTCATTTTCATCCTTTGTTAAAATGGGGATAATAATTTTTTTTCCCATGTGATGGCATATTGCATCCAGGGCCATCTTCAGTCGTGCAGATCTATATCTTGCCACTGGACCCAGATGGCTCCAGAGGAAAGAGTGAAGCTGGTGGCTTTGTGCAGCCCTCTCTCACTTAAATCCAATTCACTTGTTTATCATGGCATCACCTCCCTGATGTCATCGATCCTCTTTGATAACAAAGGACAAACAAGAACGAAGCTTACCACACATCACAAACTCTCTCCCCGTGCTCCAGATCCACTCTTATCACTCTTCTCAGGGATTGTTTTATAAGGAGTAAAAAAAAAAATGCTGCTGCAAAAACTAGATGAAGGATAAAACACTAAGCAAATAGAAGACGTTTTTATTTCCAGTACATTCCAAATTTCAAAACTCAAAGTATCTGTCTCTTCCTTCCTTGGAAATGGGGCACTTCGATGAGTCTGTGACTTTCTGGTCATTGTAACTATACTCTCCCTTTGGTGATGTTATGTATAATGGAGTTGATACCTGTTGCATTACTCAAGAGCATTCCATCACTTGGCTGGTTAAAAAGGTGGGAGTGGGAGGGTTGCAGGAGGGAGGAAGCTGTACTTGATCCTTATGGAAGCCAGTTAAAATTAATTGGAAAAAGCTTTTAAAGACCCAAGATGTAGACCAAATGTATCTCCAACCTGCGGCCTCATCCCCGTACTGATCGTGAAGGTCACTGCAAAGCTGTAGATTTATGCGGAAGGCTTGGGTGATGGAAAATGAGACAAAAGCATTTGGATTTTATTATTCCATTTACTCTGACCCTGGGCCATAAAGGGTTTGGAGAGCCTGTTTTATGTATTCAGCTGGTTGCCACACTGTCAAGCATTTGGAGCCACTTAAATAAACCACCCCAACCCACAGCTGCAACAACACCCTATCAAATATAGGTTAGAGTTGAAATGTGGAACCAGCAACACAGCGTCTCCAGCAGGTGCATGTGGAAGATTTTTTTTAGCCACCCCCGCTTGTTTTGGAAATAGCTTCCTCATTTATCTAGTGACTTTGATTTAAGGCTGATTTAGATACTGAAACTGATTTAGGTCCTGTATTAAAGTGCTTGCACATTAGGGGTTGGCCTCTGCTTTCCCAAGCCACCCTTTGTTGTTGAATTTGAGTTAGGTTTCAGAAAATATACTTGCTGGGGGAAGGCTGATGAAATGTTTGCCTGACTTCCCCTGACCCACACACATCTTTCTTCCCCACCCCCCTAATTCGTTGGACTCTTTGAAATCTGGCTGGTCATTATTGGGCCTGTTGCAATGAAAAACAGGCAAGGGGCAGGGAAGGATTGGGTGCTGGGGGTGGAGTTCCACATGGGAAAGAGTCAAATGAAAACCACAAGTTTGTCCTAGTGATAGCAAAACCATGTGTTGGAGATGACTTAAAAAGTCAACTCTCAAGATATTTGATAGGGCATGGACATTCATGCAGTACAGGAAAGACATCTTGAAGAAGTGCACAGCTCCCACCATATGCACCCTAACCAATGTCTCTACTTTTTATAAAAAGTTACAACTATAGTTCATACTCCCTCATCCCAAATTGTGGTAAAGTATGAAATAAATTTGGACTAGAAATATCCTTTCACCCTGATAGAAGATTCCTTCCCAACAGTGAAGAGGAAGGTAGAGAGAGTAATGGAGGAAACCTGCCTTGTCCCTATCCAGGATGTGTCTGCTCTTCATAGAAAATATCTCAGCATTTCACTATTAATCACTTTGCACTAAATATGACTCCTTATTTGCTCTCTTCTAAAACCCAAATCCTCACCTTAGAAAGACCAAAAATGTCCTACAACTGAGTTAAAATTCTTTGATATCCCTCCCATTCATTGAAAGTTGTATCAATTAAGTATAGTCTAAGGAATGTGGGAATCATTTCCTTTCATTCCAGACTTTGTGGGGTCTGAACCCCACAATATAATATTAAGTACCTTAATATTTAAAGGTATGCTGAGCAGCTGTCAAATGCTTCCAAGCACAGATTAGGATGTGATAAGTGTTTAAACTCAAACATGGGCATCCAAGATAGGAAGTCATTAAGAATGTCTTTTGTATTTTATTTTATTACCATTTTTTCAAACTCTTGGTGGAAAAAAAGAATGCTTTACTTCAGCCAGGAAAGTCAATAACAAATCTAAATTCAACAAATATTTACTGTGTGCCCACTATGTATGTACAAAGAACTGTAATGGGCATTGGAGGGCTGAAAAACAGTGAGAAAATGAATGACAGAGAATTTAACCTTTGAAGGGGCTATTTATTGTAGGGAATAAGACATTTACACAAAATAAACACAGCACCAAAAGAGGTACTGTCATTCCATTCTGGCCATTCCCAAGTGGAGTAGGTGAGGGAATAGAGCAGGAATAACTGGCCAGTGGCCCAGCTAAGAGCAAAGCAGAGGAGTCAGAGGAAGAAAAAAGTACATAACTACTTGGTAAATGGTCCTTGTCTGAGCCTGGGGGCAAAGCAAAAGTCAGACTGGAGGAACAAACCAGACTTCTCAGCAAGGTAAGAAACATTCCAGAAATATGGAACCAGGCACAGAATGGCGTAGGTTCTTAACTTGTTTTGTGTCACGTGACCCTTTGGGGGTCTGGTGAAATCCGAAGACGCCTTCTCAGAATAATGGTTTTAAATGTATGTGATAAAGTACATAGGAATGCAAAGGTAACCACTTATATTGAAAAATAGTTATCCAAATTATTTTTCAAAATGTTCATGGACTCCATTAGGTCCTAACCCCAGGTTAAGAACCTCTACAGATGCAAGAGATGATATTTTGAGCAACTTTTAACCTTCCCTATAGCATTATGTATCATACTGGAGCAGTACTCCCATACTTGAAGCTCGGACAGGCACAAACATTGTTATAAAACACTCAAAACTAGAGAGATAACTTTTGAGCATATAGGCTTAAAGACTTACATATATAGAGCTGAAGGAGACCTTAGGCATCATTTGGTTTAATCTCCACATTTTATATATGATGAAACTATGTCCCTGAGAAGTTAAGTAAACTGCCAGAGAGCAAACCAGTAGGAAGTAGCAGAGGCAGGATATAAACCCCTGTCTAAATCTAGACCTCTTTATGCTACATTCATGCTGACAGTGAATGAGGCATGAAAAAGGTGGTATTTGAACTGAGAAAGCAATATCATCACACTTAGGATGCAGTCAAAAGCCAAGATTCTTTTTTTTTTATTCTCAAATCATTAATCTTTCCTTTTTTTATTCTTTTTAATATAATTAGAATTGAATTAATTATAGACATTCTTGATCCATAACAATAAGTGCTATAGTTAAGGACTTTAATTTAAAGCCTTATGTTCTTTCTGTGTTACTCTGTAGACCAAGGATTTTCAGTACATGTTACGAGTGCCCCAGACAGCATGGGACTGATTTTTAGAGGCATGTGGGTAGCACATCCTTCTCCCTGGGAATTAGAGATCTCTATAGTAATATACTATTTTACTCCATCTCCACATTCCAGAAAACATGGATGGACAACTTGGCATGGCACTTAAAAAAAAGCTATTTGTAATGTAGACAATGATTGCAAAAGACCATCATGCTCCCCCAAACACTTTTCACTTTGATACATCAAAGGATTAATATTTTTTGTCAGCACAGATGCTTTGATGCAGATCCCAAACATACTATCCCTTTAATAACTAATTTATGATGCTGTGTCAAAAAAAGAATAATTTACAACTTTTTGGTGATTAGTACCTCTAAACTTAGCTAGGCTCATCCTTGGATAATGGGGGGCCTCTTGGCCCACATTATTAGTCTTTCCAGCTGAGTAGGATTCATAAATGCCTTCATTTTGCTTTCCTTTGACCACCATTTTGAGGAATTAGTAGAAGAATAATGAAGTTGATAATTTCAAATTTCAGTCAACTATTATTCTTTAATGTATCAATCAAGAGCAATTTATGGAGCCTTCTTGTTAGTAGAGAAGACGGCTTCTCTCTTTCCTCGGTCCTGATGAAAATTTGCAAAGCAGGTAGAATTGTTTCATACACAATTTGACCTCCTTTTCTCTTCTAGCTTCCAAATCTTAGTAGCCCTTTCTCCCTTTCTCAGGCAGACAACTGTGTACTTGCATTTTATTTTTAATACATTTGTCATTGCCTTTTGTTTTTGTATTGCCTAGATTTTCTCCTACTCTCTCTTTCTAAGAGACCCATCCATTCTATTTTAAAAATAAATTTATGTCAAATATTTTTAAAATTTTAGAAGAGGAATTAAAAATCAGCAAAACTGATAAACACGTTGGAAAAAACGGACAATATTAGAATGTTTCGGTCATTGATCCCAACCTCTGCAAAAGATGGGAGGACTTATTCCCGTAGATCTCTTCTTTAGTGGCCAGTGTTTTCTTTTTTTATATTTTAACAACATTTAGTTTCAATTATTTTGTGGTTATTTTTGCCATTTACGTTATTGTATTTGCTTTGTATTTTGCCTTCTTGGTTCTTAACTTTGTTTTGCAACAGTTCAGGTATTTCCTTACTACTCTGTTTTCAAAGTGCTTATAACTTCTTAGAACAGGGTAATATTCCATTACATTCATTTACCACAATTTGTTTAGCCATCCCCCCAATAAACTGACCTTTGCTTTGTTCCTAGTTTCTTACCACCATGAGAAGTAAAGCTATAAATAGTTTTACTTATTATGGAGTCTTTCTCTTTTTCTGTCCATGAAGTTTGTTGAGTATGTGCCTAGCAGTGGAGTTTCTGGGTCAAAGAATATGGACATTTGAGTCACTTTCCTCAAGCAATTTTGAATTGTTTTTCAGATTGGTTGTACCAATTCACAATTCCACCAGCAAGCTGCATTGTATTTTAAAATATTTGTTAACTCATTACCCAAATTGAAACTGCTTGACGGAGAAAGTGCCAGGGAGATATTTTTGAACATTTGTCCCTGACCTGGTCTGGAAGTCACAAACATCTCCAATGAATCTCATGACAATCAGTCTCATTAAACACCTACTATGTTCCAGGTACTGTGCTAAAACAGAAGAAATTAAGCCAGCAAATTAGAACTCTCCTCCTGAAAGCATGCCAATACATAGTTTACCTGATACAAGGCTGTAATTGTGCTTCATCTTTACAATTTTAAAAGAATATTTTCCTGATAATTTTTATTTTTTATACTATAATCATTTCCTGATACCGCTTTGTTATCTTAACCTTGAAGCCACCCTTGCACCATAGAAAAACAGATAAAGAAATGAAAGTCAATGCTTGATACAATATGCATCATTCTACTCCCATAGGACCCCTTGCCGTTGTGATGAAAGTCAAGATCTGACTCGCATTTTACTAAATTGCCTACTTTTTTTTTTTTACTGAATTTCCTTTAACTGATCAATTATTTTGGTGTTGTAATGGCTATTTTGCCCCAAATCCTCCCATACCTCTCCCTAATACAATAACTAAGAGCAGCCTAGTGGACTTGATGCTAAGATAATAAGACAACATTGTTAGTGTAACACTGCAGATGGTATAATCTTAGCTCCTGGGATGATAGGAGTTGGAATTGGAAGCTGTCTTAGAGGTCTAGACCAACCCTGTCATTTGACAGATTTGGAAATGGTGAGACCCAAAAAGCTGACACGTCTTACTGAAGTTATAGAGATAATAAGTAGTAAATCTAGAGTAAAGGGGACCTGAAGTATGAGGTTGGACATTTCCTAATTGTCACGGAAACTCTGTAAGTTTGGTGCTGTTTTTTAAATTTTTAAACAATGATATTGCAGGTATGGAGGCATATTCTTATAAGCACTTCTACTTCAGAAATTGATGCTAGTGCATCACATGAGCTAAAGAGTTCAAAGCTGCAGTGGGCTAAGGTGCTTGGGTATTCACACTAAATATATCACCAAGATGGTAAACTCCTAGGAGCAGGGGGTACCACCGGATTATCTAAAGAGCAGCCAACGGGCCCAGGTAGGGAATACTGATCAGTAGTGGGATGTGCCACTGAGAGGCTGATACACTTCAGCCTAGGGGAGATAGGGACATCTAGTCTCAAAAATAAAAACAAAAAAAAATTCCTCACAAAAGCAAAACTATTAGCAAGACTCTTGGATTGGTATGGAAAACATTTATATGTGTGTGTGTGTGTGTATGAATATATGTATGTATACACACATATATGTATGCATACATATACTATAATACAGGGAAATAGTGTTTCTTGAAGACTTTTGTTGAAGTCAAAGCATCTGAATTTTAATTAAATCCCCCCACCCCCAACATAGCTTACAGCAACATAGCAGGAGAGTGGAAAATAGTAGAATTCTTGTCTAAGTTCTCCAGTCATCAGATGGAATTCATTTGTAGTGGCACTCCGATGGCTCAACTGCAGACTTGTTTTCTGAAGTTTCCAGGGGAAATCTTCTGAACTATATAGGGATTTTATACTGTCTAAATTTAGAAATGTATAGAACTTGATACAAGGCTTCCTTTACCCTCTATTGTGACATTTCTAGGAAATATTACATCAAGGGGAGACCAGAAGAAAAAAAAAATAAGACGACTTCATAATTTAAACTAAGAAAATCTATCGATCATAGAAATAAAACTCTACAGAAAACGTATTCCCTGCCAATCTGTGCCAAGGGAACTGAATCCTAGGGTCTGTTGGCCCCAGGCCTTCCAAACAAAGAGTCAGGGAAAATATGTAAATTTAAAATAAAACGAATTCACACTTTTCTGAAAGTAAAAAGCTTTAATGTAATTTGGAGTCACCAGTCTGCTAGAGTAATGTTCTTACATATAAGTGGAAATCCTTTTGGATATTTACCTTACTGATTTCTTTAATCTCCACTTTCGAATTAATAGACAATAACACAGGATTCCTTCTTTGGCTCACTCAGCACTAGTGCATATTTACCCAAGTGTCTAGAGTGGAGATTGTACACATATCTCTAATCCACCTGCCTGTGTTAGTTAAAAGCCCAGATAAAATCAGCAGTGCTTAGATCTTAACCTTTTAAGTCTGAAATGTTTTTAACGTCTGGCTCATGGCAACTGAAGGCAGGGTGTGCAAAGGGAAGGAGTGGGAGGGGGAGGGGAACAGTGGGAGAAAGTGGTTTCTACATATGTATACATACATACATACTCACACCCATACAAATTTTACAGCTTGAACTCATTTCTTTCCAATCACTCAAATTATTACAATAAATGTAAAAATTTTCATTCAAAAATCATAATACCAAGTACAATACTAAATAGATACTTAGGATCTGGTTATCTAACTGGTTTCACAAGCAGTTTGTTTTTTTTTCAACTCCTCCCCCCATCCCCCAACTGAGTTTAGCACCAAGAAAATAAAGTGACAACAATACTGGCCGACTGTGTTTCCTCACAGTGAATACTGCATCTTCTAAAAAAGTACTGAAAAATGCATCTACCTTCTTTAGAGGTGCTTGTCTCCACACCAACTTTAAGTATTATCCGAGATACTTTTCCCTGAAGTTCTAAATAGAAGTCCAAGTGGGGAAAAGAAAACTACCCACTTTGAACTTCCTTTATGAAAAAAAAAAATTGTACATTTTTGTGCTTGACTGTCACAATTGTTGTCCTATGTATTTCTTGAGTTACTAGACAAAGAAAAAGTTGGTTACTGTTGATGTTGCTTCTAAATTGGAAGATCATTTTTATCTCTTTTATCAATTGTAATGCATGAACATTTAAAAAAAGTTGAATGTATTACAAACCCAAAATCAAACATGGGAGCCCAAACCCAGTGCCTTCATGGGTGTTTTATTTTTGTCTTTGTATTTTCAAAGCATAAGACAGCATCTGGCCCATGATGGGCCCTATTTAGATGCCTATTAATATGTTGAGTGAATAATATCTAACAATATAGCTTGAGGATCAACAATATAGCATTGAGGATCAATATTAATGTCAGTACTAATAATTGCTAATAATTAGTACTGGTTGATTTTACCTAGACTAGAAAAAAAGTTATTTTCTGAATACAATTATTTGTTTTTTAAAGTGAGTTCAACCATTTGTGTTGTAGACTCAATTTTATCTGAGGAAATTATGAATTATATGATTCTAACAACTTGTTGATTGCAAATTAAGGTAGTCCTAAGGCTTCATGCTTACTCTGCCCTGAGAAAAAATGTTCCCTGTTGGTCAGCAGATATTCTTTCCCTCAAGAATTTCTTTGTAGTACGGTGATGGAATTATTTCGTTAGAATTTAAACACTATGTACTTTCAATATAATATAAGTAAATAAATGCTTATTGGACAATAAATACTTATTGCATTTTGCTAGAAACTGTGGAATGGGGGAAGGAAAGCAGATTCAGCTATTATCTTTTTACATTCAAGTAACTGAGGTACTCTAATACCTCAAATAATACTGAAGCAGCTGTATTGCAACTAGGAAAAGGATTGGGTCTGAGTTTAATTCCTAGATCTGCTGCTTACTGATTTGTATGATTGTGGGCCTCAGTTTCCCACTCTTATAAAATGATAGTGTTTTACTAGCTGATCTCTGCTATCCTCCCTAGGTCTTATTCCGTAATCCTGGTTTTGGGTTAATCTTTAGATTAATAAGAAAACACTATAATCACACTACAAATAACTATAATACAAAGCAAAATGAGTGTTATATATGTTCAAAGGAAGGAGATATCACACCCCATTGGGAGAATCAGGGAAGGAGTATTTGGAGAAGATGGCCTTTGAGCTGAATCCAGAAGGATGATGGGAATTTCCATGGGCAGAGATGCAGGAGAAGGACATTCTAGAATAAGGGAAGAGCATGAAGGAAAGGTGTTGAATCAGAAAAGAATGAAATATAAAAGAAGAAATATATATATATGTATATATATATATTTAAGAAAAAATGATTGGTCCATTTTAACTGGATTGTAGAGTTTCTATAGCAAAGTAATAGGAAATAAGGCCAGAAACATAAATTGGGGCTTTATCATAGAGGGTCTTGAATAGCAGCTTTAAGTATTGGGATACTATTTTGTGACACACAGGAGGCAATGGAACTTTTGAGCATGGGAATAACATGATGTGATCTGTGCTACAGAAATCTGTGCTACCTGACAGTGATGTGAAAGTTGGACTAGAGGAGAATGATATTTGAGGGATTGAGACCAGTAAGGAGGTTGTTCTAATAGCTCAGGTTAAAGTCAAAGCAGCTCTAAACTCAGACGATGCTTTGCTGAATACACAGGGTAAAACTTTTCCTTTACTCCTGTCTTGTTGCCTTTCAGTTCAGGGTTTTACATGGAAGGAAGGCAGAATTGCCTGGAAGTCACACTGAACAGCTGACAGTGGAGCAGCCTTGCTAATTTCACTAAGTGAACTAAGTAATGCTCTCCCCTGGGGAGACCAGGAAGGCCAACCATGTGGGTGGCAAGACTGATGTCTATGTATCTAATCATTTTTCTTTACTCCACTTTGCTCAGTGCTCCTTGTAGAGGTGTGTGGCCCAATACAGCCTGGAAGTTCTGATGTTGCATCAGCAAATATGCATAGTAGGGAAGCAACAAAGCTTGTCCCTCCCATGTTATCTGCCCTGACATAAAACATGCAAATACAAAGAGGGTCCTGAGAGAACTGAGCTTATGGCCTATATACAAAGTAAGGACAAAAAGTGGCTTGTGAAGGTCTGTTTTTATAAAAACATAAGCAGAAGAAATGTCAGTGATCAAAACTCTGGAATAGGCTTTAAAATCTGCATCTTGGTTCACTATTAAAATAATGTATAGATTTCCAAGTTGATAGCCCTTTGTACATATTTTTATATCTTTGGGAACATGTTGATACTGAGGTCTAATCTCTTTGTGAATGTTTGTGTCTGGTATATTGTCATTTTTAAGACCAAAGTAAATCTAACAAATGTGAAAAGATGTCCTTTCAATTTTGTCCCTCTCTCATTCTCTCTTTCTCCCCCTCCCTCTCTTTCTCTCCCTCCCTCTGACTTACTCTCTCAATCTAGGCCCAACAAGGGTCCCCATAGATATAGTATAATGCTGTATTGTTTGGTTAGGGATTTAATTTCACTCCATCACAAGCTACCATCACAGCCCTGTCATTGCAATTGGTCACACTTTTTTGTGTGCTATATCTTACTGAAGTCTCATCTCCTTCTCAGACCATTGCATAATCTCCTGCTCTGAGACAAAGCTCTCCAATATAATGAAAGAGGTGAAACTGGCAAAAGGAAAGTCAATGGACACAGTGATCATTCTCTAGGTCTCTCTCCCATTGAATCCTCAGGTTTAGTCACAGCAACCAAAAAGGCAGAGGAGCATGCTGTGTAAGGGGGAAAAAGCCCACAACAAAGTTTATTGAGACCAAAGGAAGCACTGGTGGCTGCTGGGAGATGTAATCCAATGCTGTCCTGTGCAGACCACCATATAGAGGAATGCTAAAGGATGCCCCTTCAGCTCAGCAGGGTGTGGGCAGGGAGGAAGGGGGAAGGGAGCTACCCTCCACAAGACACTTGGTGTAAGTAACAAGAGGAGGGGAAATTCTGTCTAAGATCGAGAACCCATTCTAAATTCGACTGAGCCCAAAACTTTGGGAAATCCAGAGAAGCAGTCCTTTAAGATTCTAATACTTGTTCTTCCTGCTTCCAGAACTTATCATTTCACACTGTTTGTTAGTTCTGGATAAACTGGGGTAAATTACAGTAATAATTCCATTAGAAAAACTTCTAGAATCCCAAGATGCATTTTTTAAATGAAAGAATTTAGGATAAAATTGGATTTTTCATTAAGAACTTAGCTAAACTTATATTATTACTTCTATTACTTAGACCCCCACGCCCCCCTTTTTTTTTAACATTTAACTCTTCCACTTGTCCATTCATCCCCTCTACTTCCACAGTCCTTATCAATCCTTCTCTCTCTCTGAAAGGTTTTTTCTCTATTTTCTTTGGTCCAGATGTTGCCCATGTTTTTCCCCTAGAGGGGTTTCATGGTCAAACAATTTCTTACTTGTGAGAGTGGCCTTTCCCACATCCAAAAGCTAAAGTTAATTATATCAAAAGCTTAGCTTTTCTGCCAATCTGTTGAAGACAAGCTATTCCACCAGCATCACAGATGACAATCTTGTTTTCATGGTGCTCATTTGAACAAAGATATTATTTGGGAAACTGAAGATGACTTGCTGTCCTACTTTACCTGTGAAACTTTTTGGTTTTCAAATGATGAAGCCAGAACTAATTTTCCTTGCTGAAAAATGTTTCATCCATAAAATCTAATCATTTTGCTCAATAAATATAAATTAAAATGAATATAAAATAATTATTAGAAAAGAGTGGGATAATATAATAAAATGATCCTTATATAGAAGAATATGATGACACTGTTATAACATATTAAGGAATGGGGAACCTGAGGCTTTGAGGCCACATGTGGCCTTCTAGGCTCTCAAGTGTGGTCCTTCAACTGAATCCAAACTTCACAGAACAAGTCCTTTCATGGGGGACCAACTTCATAGAATAAATCTTTTTTAATAAAAAGATTTGTTCTGTGAAGCTTGGATTTAGTCGAAGGGCCACACTTGAGGACCTAGAGGGCCATATGTGATCTCAAGACTGCAGGTTCCCCATTCCCTACTATGCATTTTAACATTTGTAATAATGGTTATAAATAAAATGCATATGTATATATATAATATATAATATATTTATATATATATAACACATATAAATATACAAAATTTATATATATTATACATATAAAATCTTACTAATATGTAACCTTTCCTATCTTACTTTGTATCATCTCTTTTCATATACTCTCTATTCCATTCAAACCAGTCAAACTGTACTAGTTGCAGAAAGGAGACTCTTTGCACAATGCAGAGCCCTGAGTCAGGAAGACCTGTGTTCAAATCCAACCTCTGATCCCAGTCACATGGCCCTGGGCAATCCATTAACTTTTGTCCACCTCAGTTTCCTCACCTGCAAAATGGAGATATTAGCAGCACCTACTTTACAGGATGTTTATGATAATCAAGTGAGATACTTTTTGTAACATGCTTAACACAGTGCCTGGCACATATTTGGTATTTAATGAATGTGTTTCCCTTTCCCACCAGAAAACTACTAACCACTTCTCCATATCTGGAATGATCTCCTTCCTCATCTCAAAATCTTGGCATCCCTGTTGTCATAAAGACATACCTCCAGTGTTAGTGCCTGTACAAGGCCTTTCTTGATAACTCAAGTTGTGAATGTTCTATCTCCCTTTAAATTATTTTGCATTATTTTATCTACGCTTTATATTTACTTATCTGTATACATTTTGTGTCACTACCCCTTTACTCACCCCTAGTACAATTTAAGTTTGTGGGAGCATTTCTTCTTGGTTGTTGTATCCTCAGTGACTGTTGAATGAATGGTAGGTACTTAATGAATCTTGGGGTTAAATTTAATCCACCAAGGAAAGAGCATCTAAATGGGGCCAAGGACTCTGAGTGATCTCATCTTGGCCAGTGAGTGAGGACACCAGAGTAAAGACAAGAGGTTGCTATGTATATCCAGTGGTATAGAGCAGATTTTGCAAGGGAAAAGCCTTGTGGTAAATGGAGTGGGTTCCAAGACATATGGAAAAAAAAAAAAAACTGGGTCACAAAACACAGAACACCAGGCCCCAGTACTGTAGGAAGGCCAGTTAGCTGAGATGTGGGAGCAGTAAGAGAGAAGTTATATATAAAACTTCTGAAGAAGTCTTTTCCCTACTCATGTGTTACTTACAGAAATAGAGAGAAATGAGATTTTAATTTCTAGCATTTGAGACTAGTCTTTGTGATATTGTTTATGCAGAGACAGTGTGTTAGAAGAGGAAGAGGTGAATCAGATAGAAGTGATCAGAACAGATTTCCTGGGTGCTTTCCATGTGTATCTGTAGGTAGGTTTCCCCTTTGCTGATTATATACTTTGGGAGATTGTTGTGTGCTGCCAAGCTACAGGGATTTGGTGGCAATAAATCTATGTTCCAAGGTCTATTACTGTGTGATTGTACCTTTTGAACTATTTCCTTTCTCCTAGGACATGTCAATATTAGAGGGTAGGGGACTCTGACTTTTCAGGTAAACAGAGTGATTTAATTATGAAGTGCCAAGACAATCAAGAAAGATCTATTTTGTAGGTTTTGCTCTAGTTAAACTAACCAGAATTCAAGTCAAACCAATAAGCTTTTATTAAACACTTACTATGTGCTGGGCACTGTTCTAACTGCTGAAAATAGAAATAGAAGCAAAAAGGAAGATGGTTCTTTCCCTCAAGGAGCTTATGGTCTAACAGGGGAAGACAATGTACAAAAGGAAGCTGAGTAGAGGAGAGGGAGAAAAGGTACCTGTACAAGGACATGGTGTACATAGTCAAGAGCTGAGCCTGGAGAGGAATGAAGTGAACATGGCTGGCCTGGCCCTTTCCTTAAAATAGAGATTTTAGAAGGAACTAACTAATTAGGATAAGGGAACAGAGTGGCAGAGGGATCTTCCAGGGTAATACAAAAATTTATTCATATATTATGGGGTCATAAGAAAACTCCTTAACAATTTTTTTTATACTCTGTGCTTATATTCTGGGTCTTCTATGATTATGTCAACTGAAGTGGGGAGGGGAAAATCCCTCCCATAAATCTACATTACAGTTGTGAGTTGCAATTGTAAAGAGTTTACTAAGAGTTTCTTCCAAAGACATTTACTATGAAATGCATCCAAGGTAACAAAATTATTTAGTTATTAGAGCTAAGACTAAAATTTGGGTCTTTCTTTGTCCTGCCAATATAGTGTTCTTTTCATTATACTGTCCCTAGTTCCTGTTGACAGAATTACTGGCACTATTCAGAAGTCTAGACATACCAAATCTACCTTTGGTGCCATGTAACATAGTCTAGAGGGAGAAGCACTGCTAGCTTTTCCCAAGCCACTAAGCCATACCTCACTACTCAGATTTGAGTGGAGATTTGTCTCAGTGTGTCATCTGTTGTGCTCTACTAGGTTGCAGCTGCCTAGTTTTGTTTTTTTTTTTTCCTGAGTTGGCTACTACCAAGACCCCTTATCCATAAGATTACTTTTCTTTGCCCATGCTTCTTCCACCTCCAAATCCCATTTTAGAAAAGTCAGACAGTCTCGTAGGTGTCACAATAGAGGATGTACAATAAAAGAGCGACAAAGAGGAAAAGAAGACTCAAGAAGTGGAGGCTATGAAGATGCTCTGATGAAAGGATGAAACCTTCTATTCTCCTTTTCTGCAAAATGAAGGGTTTGGACCAGATGATTGATCTTTGAGTTGTGAATCTAATTTAACAGTAACAACTGATGAGGGGATTGGGTGGGTACATGAATAGATGGAAAAAGTAATGTCTCTAAAGTTGAAAAAGTTATTACAGTTCCACCTTGATCTTCAGTAGTAATTACTAGACAGTGTTTAGTTCCTTCTTTCCTACTGACTAAGCTTCTTCTGCCTGACCATTATCATTGCCTCATTTTTGAATTTGCATGGACAGGCTACTCTGTGTTTCAGATTTTGGAATCTGTTTCCTGATCTGCTAATTATGGGAGTGGGATGGTAGGGCATGGGCAACTTTTCCTACAGTAGTACCCTTAGGTCTTTCACAGGATTCTTCATTCAGACCAGTAGCCTGAGAATCTGGACAACATAGTCCTGCTCATCTCTTTGACTCTTCACAAGAAAAGATCTTAGTTATCTCGATTCAAAATCATCTATTTTTTGTTTTCAGGTCTTATCTCCTATATCATCCCTTTCTTGACTTCCCTCCAGACTTTTTTATCCACTTGCTCCAAAAAGCCTTTTTACATGTAAAATGTCATTACCACCATGGTTCAACAGCCATCTCACCCTGGAAGATCCCACTGCCTCTCTGGTCCCTTCCTTTTATTGATCAATTCCTTTTGGAATATCCATTTTAAGGAAGGACCCAGATCAACCAAGTTTATTTCTTTCCTCTCCAGGCCCATCTCTTTGACTCTCCAGACTTGTTGCTCTGCTATTCAACTACCCTCTCTTACTCTCCGCTTTTTAGCTTGCTTTCATGCATTATCTCCCTCTATTAGGGATTAATATCATTGGTTTTTTTTTTGGTTCTGTTCTGTTCCCAGCACTTAGAACAGTGCCTGACACATTGTAAGTACTTAATAAGTACTTACTGACTTGCATTGACTTCTATTTTGGTTAGGAGTTAAGGGTTGGGCTATTGGACAAAAGCAAGTGATATGCCACATAGGAAACATTTTGCCATTGGCTGAGTGTTAGTCATGATTTGGGGGTCTATATATAAAAGACAAGTCATTCAGCAGTTGAGGAGCTTGAAATTAGACATATATTGAAGATACCTCTGGAAAAGAAGGGAAAGAGAGAAGAAAGAAAAGGGAAGAAGAAAAGGGGGGAAAGGAGCAGGAAGAGGAGAAGGATGACAAATAAAAAGCTAGCGGAAGATGAAGATGCTGCTATGAGTATGAAACTTCTTTTTCTCATTATCTAGAAAACAAAGGACTTGGACTAAACATTTCCCTAGCAGCTCTAAATCCTAGAGTCTTAAAATCTTCTTCATTTCCTTGACTGTATTCATCTGGTATCTCTTGTCACAAACCCACTTCCTTCTTTCTTTCTCTCGTGGATATCCTGTCCATTGTTCAAATCTTCAATTAAGGTGCAACTTCTCTTCATGAGGCATTTCCTGGTTACCTCAGACCACTTTGATCTGACCCTTCTTTTTCCTTCAATAATTGATGTTAAGTTATGTGACACTATCCCATTTACATACAAACATATCTTTTAATTGTTCCATATCTTATCTTTTAAGGAGTAGTTTATACGGGCTTTAAGGTCTTCAGATCTAGGTTTTCTGATTCACTCTATTGCCCTATCCACAATGCTTCCTTGCAAAAACATTCATGAGAACAGAAACTTGTCTTTTCTTTTTTAGCCTTCTAGAATGCATAAAAGATTGCTTAAGCTCTGGATTGATCATGAGATTGACACTAGTGTTATACTTCAGTATCCCTTCAGCATGCCAAGTATTACATTCATGCATGCCAGGTGCAAGACAGACTTCTTCAAAGCCTTTATATCTTCAGGAAGGATCCAGCCAGTATTCTGATGGTCTTCTGCTAGGGTCACTGGTTCCTAACCTTCTATAGCAAAGGAAGCAAAATTTAAGTGTAAAAAATTTTCTAAATGCTAACGTAATAGTATTTGGATGATTTGTTTGTATTAATTGAGAAAATACAGGATAACATAAGGACAATGCCTATGGCACATATGAATGTGAGTTTATCTTTTGCTTACTTTAAAGGCTAGCAGCGTCTATTACCCATGTTTTAGGAACCACTGATCTAGGATTTTTACTGTTACAGTTAAACCGGTATAGTACTCTTGCCATCCACCAGAAATGGTCCATGGTTCTCTCTATGTGATAGACTTAGCTATTTTTAATAATCATCATCTTTAGACTGTAATAACAATTTTATATAGTCCTTTAAAGTTTGGACACAAAACTTGTGACCTGATTTATGATCCATATTACACAACAAAATTTCTTATATATTTGGGAGTTATTGTGTCCTAAGACCATCAAGAATCTGGCTATGAATAATCTTGAGTGTCTTATATCCAAGTTATCCCTGTTACAAAGGAAGCTTCTTTAGGACCAGTACAATCTTGTTGTGTTTATTTTTTTTAACTCTCCTGTTCCTAGCACATAGTAGGTATAACAAAAATTATGAATATGTAATGATATGAATATATATGTGATATGAATATATAAGATTATAATAGTCATAACCATAAAAATTTGTATTTATATAGCAGCTTAAAGTCCATAAAGAACTATATATATACATATATATACATATATTTTAATTTGATCTGAAGAGTACAAGTGAAAATATGATCTGATTCTCTCCAAGTTCACCAGGGTTCAACAATATGATCTACATAGCATTGGATGAGAGAAAACCCCATATTGATCCAATTCCTTGATTCTCTAAAATGGTTTTGATTTGAAAGGAAAAGTTCTTGGCTGTTGGGTCACATTTTGTTTTATTTTCTTTTAATTTGCTTTGATTTCTTTTACCTGGTAATCTTTGAAGCTACTAAGCTAAAGTAAGATTGTATATGGCTCTGGAAACCAAACACACCCATACACATATACATACATACATATATACATACACACCTATATATGTATATGGAAAATCTGGAAAATGATGGGGCTCTATGTTCTTCCATGAGGCTTCACTCTGTGAGCTGGACCCATATCAGCAGCTGACATTGTAAGTAGGGTGCTTCTTCTGATCCATGGAAACTTAGGAAATTCCATTTAAAAATTTATTAGGGTCAGAGATATAGGTTCATTCTGTATGAGTCCCATGATCTATGATAGTATTCTAACATAGAGAATAATAATATTGTCTTATGTCTCAAAGATATTCAAGGCTGCATAAATACTGAGTCTTATTAGAGGTTCTCAAAACAGAGGAATGTGTTCATGCATACGTTTGATATAAATGTAGTCATTCCATATAAATGATCATGATAACCATCAGTTGAACTATATTTCTAAAACATAATATCCATTTTCAGACATTATGTAAACTGGTTTTTCTATTACATTTCTGAATTTCCAGATGTCACCAAGTTCTGCCTATTCAATGACATCACTCTTTCAATAGTAATAAATGTAGTTGACAGAGAAGAGGAAGAGGAGATGAAAGAAAGAAAGATAGGGAGAGAGAGAGTAAAGAAAAATTTTAAAAAAAGAAGTAATACAAACAGGAAATATAGTTTTGTAATTGTATAGGATTTTCTTGTTATGGTTATGTGTGAAAGAAAATGACCTGTATAATAAACTTGTGGTTTCTTCACCTCTATTATGCTTTAAAGTTCTATTATGGCACAGAGTTTGTATCTGAGAAAACCTAAAAAAAGGCATACCATCATATCCACCAAGGGTCCATCCATGAACATTGGGTAGACTTATTCTTCCAGTGAAACAGACTAATGAGTTTGCCTTGAGAGGTAACACAAAATCTCAGTGCATCTATCCGTAAAGAGATTCTTCAATTTCTCTTCTGACATGACAAAGATGTATTATGCTTACTCAAGGTGATCTGGATTATCAGTTAGGCTGGAACTGTCTAGGTGGTGACTGAAAACAACTAGGAAAACATCTGAAGCTTCTGAGATCTTCTGGTGGTCAGAAGGCAGAATGAAATGGAAAGAAGGAGAATAGCAGGAAGTGTAGTGCCAATAAAACCATAATTCTTTGAAGTTACATTTGTCACTGAATAAAGGAGATATTTGAGGTGTATATTTTAAAGGAAGATCAAGGAAGTTTAACTCATTTAATGAGGAGCAAAGGAAATGTCTCAGTTGCCACCAAAAACTGGTGAAAGGAGTCAGAAAAAAAAATGAACTGAAATATTTATTGACTTACTAAGTTGTTTAAATTGATAGCACTTTAGCCACAAAATGGCCCAATAAAGGAATGGAAAGGATAAATTTGGATTGATTTCTAATTCTATTTTTGTCTGGTATCATACTATCCAAGTTAACGTTTTTTCTATCCTCAATGTTGGGTGAGTTGTCAATTTCACTGTGCTCTCTGGGCCAATTTGAGGCCTCTTGGCCCAATAGTTGGTGTAATATTTCTTCAGGCAAATCTCTGGGTGGTCTTGTCTTGTGCAGAGTGAAAGGCAGAGAGCAGGAGTCTTTCCAGATTTCTGTTCCAAGCATCAGTCTTCAAAAAGAAAATGACCCACCTGGGAAGACACTGCTTTTCTGAGGGACTGGGGGAAGGGAGAAGAAAGAGGGTCAGCCAAGCCTAGATTTTATCCTGTAACACGTGCACTGATGATCAAGTTTTCTAGTGAGCGTTAGAGAAGAAATGTCTTTGCATTACAGTTCTCTTGTATTATTACATTTCAGACATAAAATATATTCACCTTCAACGAAGATTAACTCTGTTTTTTGGAAGCAGAAAATCTTAAATTGTTCCATTATTTTTTCCATTTCTTCTAATATTCAAATTCTATTGTAAATTGTAAAGACATCATGTGAGAAGCTGATCTCATGGATATTATAGTCAAGAGAAAAATTTAAGAAAAAAACACGCAAACTTTGTTGGCATTCCCAGTACTTTTGAAAGTGGACCCACAGTGCCTCATATTGTGAAGTCTAAGATGAGTTCATACAGCAAAAAGGTTACTCACTGTTCCCTAATGGAGGTCTCTACCATTCTGCTAGACTGAACTCTTCGTATTTAAGAAAGGAATAAGGAATGAGGACAATGGCAGTATGCATTGAGATGTAGTCTTCTAATTACTATTTTTCTAATGACTGATAGTAGTTCATGAAAATTAATTAATTGCAAGTCAATCTCTTCAGGACAAAAAAAAAAATAAGACAGCTTGTTTCTCTTGGCAAATATCATAGGCATAAGCCCAATTCAAATTCAGAATTCAGAGTTTCTAACCTTGTCCTTCCATATTCCAATCTGTATACATAGAGTCATATATATGTATGTGTATATACATAAGACCCTATATGTAGACTCTCTATGTATGTACGTATATATGTATATATGTATATGTATATATGTATGTATGTGTGTATGTGTATATATATATATATATATATATATATATATATATATATATATACACATACACAGAAAGCTAGAGAGAGTTCTTTTTCATCTACTTTCAGAGATGCCTTTTCAAAGATTTCCTAACTGTATAATTTTCTACAGTGACCAGAACATTTCTCATGGGGTTGCTAAATAAATGAATCTTGGTTAAGGTGATGATGGTGATGGTCATAAAGCAGAGCCATGGGGAGGGTACTAAAGTAGCGTTTCAGTCTCCAAAGTGAGTTCCCAGGTTGCTTGGGTTTCATTGTTCCCAATCCTTTGGAAGTGACTTCCATATTCTTTGAAAGATAACTTGAGTTGCAAGTATTCTTTTAAAAAATGGTTTCATGTCAGTATGTTCACTGCTGGCAGAAGAGGGTTGTAGATTTGTAGATGATGAATGCCCTTGTGAGTCTTTTGACTAAGACTTCT
Organism: Notamacropus eugenii; assembly: GCF_028372415.1. NCBI lineage: Eukaryota > Metazoa > Chordata > Mammalia > Diprotodontia > Macropodidae > Notamacropus > Notamacropus eugenii. The sequence continues at coordinate 159,324,702 of NC_092872.1, forward strand.
TTCTGTCCCTCCACAGATTGTACAAAATTGCCTTGGTTCTACCTGAGGAGGCCTAGTACTTTTTCTCAGTGTGAATGCTGTGACATGGTATTTTGTAGATGAAAATGAAACATGAAAAAAGTACCCAAATGGGAGCACAGAGGAACACCTCTAAACTCAGTTCCCTTTCAACTTTGAGCAAAAGACAAAGAATATGGCAACTTAGAGCAGAGAAGTTCTTTTATAATCCAAAGCACTGGGCAAAAATGATTTCTCAATATAAATAGTCAAAGGTAAAGATACTCCCCCAAATAGCCATTGAAAAAGAGGGTATGCCATGAGAACTTCCAAAGGTTTAAGATAATGACCATATTCATCTAAGGAGTATTGTTTCATGAAATATAAAGTTCTGTTCAAGTGTGACTTAAGATATCACTTAGCTTGTCAGAAGATTTTTACATCTCTAGAAAGCTGAGGAAGGAAAATGAATGCAGCTGTTTGAAGAACCAAGAAATGATGTGTTTTTATACTTCTTAGAAGTGTAAAAATGACAGAACCTGTAGGTTAATCTCTCTGATAGGTCAGATGACCTGGAGACAGATTGTACTAAGGGAAGAGAGATGGGGAGTGGGCGAAACTTTCCCGTGAAAGAGATAGTTGGTACATTGTAAACAAAAGTACAGATTCTAAAGTCTAAAATATCTTAAAAATACACATCTAGGTCAATGTAGTTTATAGAAAGCAATGTGCACTTAAAAATGACCTTAGACTCATGTTAGACTGATATTTGTAACTTTGGATTCTAGTTAAGACTGCTACTGAATGACAAAGTGTCATTGAGCACTTTTTATTACCAATGTTTCTAGTTCTAAACCAAAAAAATTGGCATAAGACTGCTTATGTAGCAGGGATTGCCATAGTGGGGAAAGGATTTTCCCAGAATGCCTGTGCCCAGAACACAAATGCTCATTTGTAAATTGTGGTTCTGATTGGTTGCCACAGCATGGAGTAATGGAGGTCTTTCTTGGGATTCATGATCAAGGAGAGAGAGTAGGGAAAGCCTGGAGATGACTGCAGCTGGAAACTATGAGTAGTGCCTGATGCAAGCCAACACAGGAGCTTCATGGAAACTGGGAGTGGCTGCAGTGATAAATAGCTGACAAGATACTGGCAAGAGTAGTTTTCAGACAGGGAGGCCAAGGCTGTCTGCACTGAAAGCTCCAACTCCCTCTTTCTGGTTTCAGAAAGAAAACTTGTCCTATTTTACTTTTGAGTCCTTTGGAGGAATGAATATCCTGGGCTACTGGGGTTTGGAGGGAAGGGGAACAAATTTGCACTTACTTGGGAAAATGATGGAGATTATTTTCTGTTGCTCAGTCATGCATTTCTTTCTCATTTGAATGCTTTACTATTTCACTACTATTCATTCTTTGGCTGTGGCTTTTAGCCTGGTGAGCACAAGACAACTTCAGAAGTTTCAGGTTTGCAAAGTGCATAGAAGTAAAAAGCGAGCCACATAGGCAAATTACTATGGACAGTTCATATAATTTGAACTATGGGTCTAAAGGACATTCAGGCTGCACTTATATGGGGAAAGTGTGTTAATTAATACTTCTGCTCTTAATTGTTAGAGTACAGGCCCTATGAGTTGAAATAGTCGAAATGAACTGATTGTATAGGCTTCTGGTGATATGGTTCTTAAGAACCAATCTGTTAGATGCCTAATATATAAATATGTTTATATGGGTATATGCACATATGTGTGTGTACATATGTGTACACATATACAAATATAAGTGTGTATGTATGGGAGAATCAGAATTTGCAGAAATACTGATTTCACTCCCTTCCTGGAGTCAGGAAGACCTGTGTTCAAATTCAGCCTCAGACACTTGTTAGTTGTATGACCCTGGGCAAGTCAGTTAATGCCTGTCTGCCTCAGTTTCCTCAACTGGGATAACAACAGCACATACCTCCCAGAGTTGTTGTGAGGATCAGATGAGATCTGTAAAGTGCTTAGGACAGTGCCTGGTGTAAATGCTTATTCCCTTTCATTTCCCTCCCCCATTCCTCCTACTCACCGTTAGAATATAGAAACCACTCTTTACCAACCAAAATGTATTCAAGAGTGAATACAGTGTTCCAAAAGTTTAGTGTTAAATGACATAGCTTACAAATTTCTCAAAACTTTCATGTAATTTAAGTTTTATTAGCTTAAAATCTTAATGCAGTGTTGCAAACCTGCACTAAGATTTTTGGGACACAGTATATGGAAAAGTTTTTTGGGGAGAGTCCTTCTGTCCCCAATATCTGATGGGTAGTAGGAACTGGATAGACAATTATTAAATTGAAATGTTTTGCAAAATTTGAAGTACTATCTAAATATCAGTGATGAGGTGTGTACTTCTCTTTTTCTAGCAAGTCTTTCTTGGACTATAGAGTATTAAAACACCATAGTCACTTACAAATGGTTTTTAATGAATTTTGACTTATATACACCTGATAGTAGTCAGGATTCGGCTTCTGTAGTAGATATTAAATGGATAGCTTGAACTTTTCCAAGAAAGAAATATACAGTCAGTCAACTGGAACCTTTGTGAGATAAATTAGGAAGAAGCCCTACTTGTGGAGCTAGAAGAAAGTTCAAGTTTCCTCTCTCCTGCTTACTAAACATGGGATCAACCATAAAACTGTATTTAAATATATATCAAATTTAGGATTACATTTTCATGAGGGTTCAGAAAACAGCATATTTTAACAGAATATCAAGAACAAAACTGAAAAGAACGTAGATCCAGGATTTATCTACATACAGACTTGCATGATAGGGGTTCTTAGAAGTAAAAAGAGTTGATCCAATTCAATCAGTCTAATATCTGAGAGGAAGTATGGCCTACTGGAGAGAAGATCTGGCCTTGGAGTCAGGCAAGTTGGGTTCAAGGTTTGTCTCTGACACATACCAGCTTTATGATCAAGGCCAGTCATTTAACTCCTCAGTGCCCTGGGCAATATTTGAAGACTATAAACTATGCATAGGTACTGATGGAGGGAATGTTAACAAGGAGAGTTCTCTTTAATGATCACAGATTCAGACAAAGAGATAACCAAATTGATCAACTGGCTATGTAGGTTCCTATTATTCTTATTTGTTTATTTTTACTGAATTAGATATTTAGTCAATTAAATTAAAGTAGTTCAACTGTTTATGAAATAGTTTCATATTCCCCATAGATATGGTGAATTTGGGGAATTAAAATGGAAAAAAAATTCCATGAGAAATATTTTAACTTGACTGGTAGATTTAAAGAAAAAAAAAACCAATACCAGATTTTTGGCAAATAAACAATTATTCCATTTCTACCTGAAGCTATTCCAAAGTCATTGTTAGATTTTAATCAGTGTTATTTGTTCTTCTCTAATCATTTCCACAAATTTGCCTCCCTGAATTTAATTTGTATTCTAAGCAGATGATCTAAGAAGTCTTGGAGTCAACTAAGACCCTACTTCTACTGCATTGGCCTGAGGCTAGTATTGAGAAACATGGGCAGAATCATGGATAAGGAATCTTCTTTTAACATCCACAGGGACACTAATTTCTTGGATTTGGTAAAAAATATTCTATTGCCAATGCTCTCAACTTAGCCTATTGCCTTCTTAACTAAAATTACTTATTTACTATATCAAAGGGAAGTTTTCAGGTTGGAAGCTCAATACTGTACATGTACCAAATCATTCCAAGTTCTGTACCTTTTCACTTTTGATACCATACAGCAAAGTTGGTGTGTGTGTGTGTGTGTGTGTTTGGAAGGGAGGAGGGACTAGAGAGTGGGATTGGGGCAGCCTTCTGTCCTTTTACAAATCGTTCAAGGGAGTGACATTTGACCGGAGAAAAATATATGAATTTTCCCAAAATCATGATGATTGAACTGAGAATTTTCCCTGGGACACCCATTGCCGGGAAATATGTGCATCTGCATAAAGTCTACTCCATTAGAGACCAAACAGCCTCTCCCACGGTCTGAAGTGAACACTTTTCTTTTGTGTGGGCCACTCTTTTCTAAACTTGAAATCCAATTGGCCAACAATTAAAGCCAATTAGCACGTGAGGAAAATAAACCAAAGACTCCACTCCTATGTATTTCATGGCTATTAGAAAGGCTAGTTAGCTCAAAGCATTAGCATAGCTCTCTAACGGTCTAGGCACACAACAGAGACTAGTTGGCTTAAAGTATTAGAAGACAGGGATGGCGGCTTGGCTGAGCAGCAGTGTTATTCTGAGCTAACAGCTGCCAAACATTCTTGACAGGAGATGAGGCAGATGTCCAAGGACAATCAAAGAGAGAAGAAAGTTTAAGCCAACGTTTGCCTATCTCATATTCTCTACTTGATCCTCTGCCTCAAAGACAACGCACAGCTGTTGTACTTCAAGGTCTATTTGGCTGATCCGAACTCCCACAACCCCTCTCTTGATATTTCTCTTGTCCCATTGGGTTTTGGCATCCTATCAGTCCCACTGACTCCCTACAGGTCACTGAATTGTAAAGAGTGGGTTTTATTTGGGGCTTTTTTTTCTTGAAGAAACAGAATGTTTTGGTCAAAATTCCACAGCATGATAATAGTAAGGCATTGTGTTAAGAGATGCTCTAGGTCAAACTGCAGGCCAGTTTATCAGGAGACATTATATTGTTCCTGAACTAGTAAGTTCTTAGAACTAAGCAGTAATCACAATGTCAAATAAAAAGCCAAGAGAAAAAAAATTACCATTGAAATCAAAATGTAGCAGATTTACTACTTCAGACATTGCCTTTTGTCTAAACTGCTGTTTAGAATGTTAGGATGACTTGAATTTCTACTCAAAGTCTTTGCTTGAAATAGGCATTTATTCCATCTCAATAGGTGAGCATAATTCCCATGGATGGCACTTAATCCAAGCATTCTATGTCATGTAGTGGACAATGGGATAGTTAAATGAAATCTTCTAGTTATGTTCTCTGTTCCATGAAGCACGCATGCTAAGAATAGATGACTTCCTTTCCTTATGAGCAGTGTTGCTAAATACATTTTTTAGTATAATCAAGTTTTCTAACACAACTGTCCGGTAAAATCAGCAAAACTTCAGAGATATTTCTTTCACAGACAATTACCAATACACTAACTATTACTTGTTTAAAGAAGATGTTTAGAGGAAACTTATTTATATGTCAGCATAAAGCAGGGAGAACAAAACAATGAAACACTAAGCTGGAAGACAGGAAAAGGCCTTGATATGTAGGCCAGTGATGGCCCTATATTTAATCTACACGTGGAAACACTTGAATATTGTGCTTTTAGCTGATTAACTTTTAAAAAAAGAAAAGAAAAAAAAGAAACCCTCAGTGCGGAATCTTTTTTTTTTTTAAAGAAGTAATTAGTTAGTAGCTTTTTACAAAATATCTATTTTTAAATAACTCAATATTGAACTAGGGAGTTTTTTGAAAATTACTCCAATTTCTACCCCCACAACTAATTACAGGGATAACTTTCACACATACTACTCTTGCAGGTGCAAATATTTAATTGTGTGTGCAAGCCAGGTGGTTAGTTGGCTGCTTAACTACGTGCTCAATTGTATGCCTACAGTTGCCCCTGCAGTTAGCTGGGGGTGCAAAAAACAGAGGCCTAGCTGAGGCCCTATTAAAAATGTGGCCTACATATTCCATTGCCTTTTATCTGTAGTGGGGGGAAGGGTGTTGTTGCACATTTTGCATTTTATTTTAGCTGTTCAGGGCTGGGGCCCCAGGGAGTCACTTTCTGCTGGCTGGTTAGCCAACTGCAGCTGGAATTTGGCTGATAAGAATCGTACAACACTCTTACATGGTGAGTAATAAGGCCGTACCCCATTCTCTTCCACAGATCTGGGCATTATAGCAGACCCTCTGCTAATATCTACTTGGCTTCTTTATTTTAAAGGTCCTTGCTGATACTTTAGGTTTCTTCTGGGTGTCACAGAAGCAATTGATTTTGGCTGAAACTTTTGAGACAGGTGATGGCACCTGATGGGTTACATAATTCCTTTAGCAGCTTTCTTCTTCTTTTTTTTTTTTTTATAGAATATATATATATATATATATATATTTTTTATTTAACTTTTAACATTTATTTTCACACAATTTTGGGTTACAAATTTTCTCCCCTTTTATCCCCTCCCCCCCCCAAACCCAAGCTTTCTAATTGCCCCTGTGACCTATCTGCTCTCTCCTCTATCCTCCCTCCCTGTCCATGTCTCCGTCTTCTCTTTTGTCCTGTAGGACCAGATAGCTTTCTTGACCCCTTAACCTGTATTTCTTGTTACCCAGTGGTAAGAACATTACATTTGGTCCTAACACTTTGAGTTCCAACTTCTTTAGCTCCCTCCCTCTCCACCCCTTCCCCTTGGAACACAGGCAATTCAATATAGGCCATATCTGTTTAGTTTTGCAAATGATTTCCATACTGGTTGTGTTGTATAGGACTAACTATATTTCCCTCCATCCTATCCTGTCCTCCTTTACTTCTATTTTCTTATGGTCCTTTCCCTCCCCATGAGTGTCGACCTCGTATTGCATTCTCCTCCCCATGCCCTCCCCTCCATCCTCTCCCCCACCCTGCTTGTGCCCCTGTCCCCCACTCTCCTGTATTATGAGATAGGTTTTCCTATCAAAATGAGTGTGCATTATATTCTTTCCTTTAGTGGAATGTGATGAGAGTAGACCTCATGTTTTTCTCTTGCCTCCCCTCTTTGTCCCACCACTAATAAGTCTTTTGCTTGCCTCTTTTATGAGAGATAATTTGCCCCATATAAGTTCTCCCTTTCTCCTCCCAATATTTCTCTCTCACTGCTTGATTTCATTTTTTTTTTAAGATATGATCCCATCCTCTTCAATTCACTCTGTGCACTCTGTCTCTATGTATGTGTGCGTGTGTGCATGTGTGTGTGTGTGTACTCCCACCCAGTACCCAGATACTGAAATGTTTCAAGAGTTACAAATATTGTCTTTCCATGTAGGAATGTAAACAGTTCAACTTTAGTAAGTCCCTTATGACTTCTCTTTGCTGTTCACCTTTTCATGGTTCTCTTCATTCTTGTGTTAGAAAGTCAAATTTTCTTTCCAGCTCTGGTCTTTTCATCAGGAAAATTTGAAAGTCCTCTATTTCATTGAAAGACCATTTTTTCTCCTGAAGTATTATACTCAGTTTTGCTGGGTAGGTGATTCTTGGCTTCAGTCCTAGTTCCTTTGACTTCTGGAATATCCTATTCCATTCCCTTCTATCCCTCAATGTAGAGGGTGCCAGATCTTGTGCTATCCTGATTGTATTTTCACAATACTTGAATTGTTTCTTTCTAGCTGCTTGCAATATTTTCTCTTTCACCTGGGAATTCTGGAATTTGGCCACAATGCTCCTAGGAGTTTCTCTTTTTGGATCTCTTTCATGCGGTGTTCTGCGGATTCCTTGAATATTTATTTTGCCCTCTGGTTCTAGAATCTCAGGGCAGTTTTCCTTGATAATTTCATGGAAGATGATGTCTAGGTTCTTCTTTTGATCATGGTTTTCAGGTAGTCCCAGAATTTTTACATTGTCTCTCCTGATTCTATTTTCCAGGTCAGTTGTTTTTCCAATAAGATATTTCACATTATCTTCCATTTTTTGAATCTGCACGCTATGTTCTGAGATATCTGTCTTTCTCATAAAGTCCTTAGCGTCCATCCGTACCATTCCAGTTTTGAAAGATCTATTTTCTTCAGTGAGCTTTTGTATCTCCTTTTCCATTTGGTTAATTCTGCTTTTGAAAACATTCTTCTCCTCATTGGCCCCTTGCACCTCCCTTGCGAGCTGAGTTAGGCTAGTTCTCAAGGTGCCAATTTCTTCAAGATTTTTTTGGTTCTCCTTTAGCAGGGAGCTGATCTGCTTTTCATGCTTCTCCCTCATCCCTCTCATTTCCCTTCCCAGTCTTTCCTCCACCTCTCTAACTTGATTTTCAAAATTCCTCTTGAGCTCTTCCATGGCCCGAGCCCATTGGGTGGGTTGGGACACAGAATCCTCGATTTCTGTGTCTTTGCCTGATGGCAAGCATTGTTCCTCCCCATCAGAAAGGAAGGGAGGAAGTGTCTTTTCTCCGATAAAGTACCCTTCAATAGTTTTATTTCTTTTCCCTTTTCTTGGCATTCTCTCCAACCAGTGGCCTGACCTCTGAATGTTCTCCTCACACCCACCTCACCTCCTGGTTCTCCCAGCCAGCGTTTGGGGACTCTAGCAGCTTTCTTCTTGACCCTTTAGGAATCCAAGTTGATAACAAGTAGGGTTGACTGGTAGGCTAAGGGTTAACAATGATCTTTGAGATTTTTTTTTTTTTCAATGCAAAGCAATCAGAAGGAGTCCATAGGAAATGCATTTATGATTAATAGCCCAGACTGAGTGAGGAGGGGCCAAAGTTGCAAACTTGGCTATGGCTGTTCATCGTAAAACAGGCCATGTTTGGTTATGGAACTTCTGCAGGCAAACAGACTTGGGGAATTCCTATAGAGTTGTACAGAATAGGGGCTTGGTAGAGAGTACTGCTGGACACATTCAACACCTATTCCATTTCCACACTTCAAAGGCTGATGACTATGTTCACATCTGCTACAAGGTATTATTGGATTTTTAGATAGAACAGTAAATCACCCTCCTTTAACTCTTAATGTTTACAGTTTTTAGGGGGTTTAAGTAGTTCTATAAAATTCAGCCCCTTCTTTCTTCTAGGGTGCCCTGTCCTTAATCTCAGTATGCTAAGCTTCAGTGACTTTCAGGTTTAGGAATTTAGGTTTGATTGTTCACAAGGAATGTTACTATTTTTTAAAATTAACCTATTTTTAGTTTTTGACATTCACTTCCATAAGATTTTGATTTTCAGGAATGCTATTATTTTAAAGCTTGGAATTAGATTATTTAAGGTAGTTGATTTTTGATGGAGTTTGTGTGGTGACTTGAGACTCTGTCTCACAGGTCATGAGATTTTTAGATCTAGAGTCAAAAGGACCATTATTCTAAACCCCCTTGTTTTACAGTTGGAGTCCAATGAGCATAAGTAACTTGCTCACCGTAACATAGGTAGTAAGTGACAGGGGTGGGAGAAAACTCAGGTCATTTGACTCTAAAAGTACATAGCATGTTTTTCATTTTATGTGTTCAGATGGAGTAGCTTTTCCTTAGTAATGCTTTTCCTTAGAAAATGCAAACTCACCTGGGCTTATTGCAGTAAGCAGATATTTGTTAGAGAAACTGACTACTGTCTGATGAAAAGGAACCTCTGGCTGAGAACTAGTGAGATAACTGTAACATGTGATTACCTGCAAATTCACAGAACACATTCCACATATCTGACATTTTGCCCTTCCCTTTTTGACCCAGTCACTCCTGTTTTCCTACCATTTGAAGGGTAAATCATCAGAATTCTGCCTTCCTCAGTTTCCTCAACTGTAAAATAGGGATAATAGCCCTTAACTCCCATGGCTGATATAAAGATAAAAAATATTTTTGTGAAGTGCTTCACAAATCTTAAAGTGCAATAGAAATGCTAGCTATTTATTATTATTATTATTACAAATGGTGCTAAAAGTTTACCAGTGTGATTTAGAAGTTGGAGGAGCTTCCCCCTGACTCTGAACTCAAACCTAGTCTAATTGTGACAAGTTTTATTTTTTTTTTCCCCTCAGGAAAAGAGCAGGTTCTCTTGGATGGGGATGTGACAAGGAGTCTACTTTCTGAATCATGTAGCTATTTAATTCAGCAATTTATAAACTATAACTTATGTAAAGATAATAATCAGAAGATTTCTTGGCTTACAGGTATATAACATGCTCATCAAGCAAATTTCCTTTTATAACTTTTGAAATAGCCAACCTCTCTCCCCCTCATTGCTTCAACTTTTTGATAAGTAATGGACATCATTTGCTTAAAATTTTATTTTGCTATGTAATAATAAGATGGAAAAGTATCAGGAAGAGCATTTGGAGCTGCTGGTATGGCTCAACTTCAATGGAAGAATGAAATCAAAAACTTTAAAAAATATTTTGTTTTTCCTAATTGTTGCATGTATAATCTTTTATTAAAGATTATTTTTAAAAATTTTGAGGTGCATATTTTCTTCCTCCCTCCCCTCCCCATCTTGAGAAGGCAAGGAATTTGACATAGATTACAAAACGTATTACCATATTAGCCATATTGCAAAAGAAAACATAGACCAAAAAACCCCAAGAGAGAATAAAGTAAAAAAAAAAATTATACTTCAATCTGCATTTAAGTGCCATCAGTTCTTTCTCTTGAGGTACATAGCATTTTTCATTGTAAGTCCTTTGATATTGTCTTGGATCATTGTATTACTCAGAATAGCTAAGTCGTTCACAATTCTTCATCGTCACCATGCAACAATTGGTGTTGCCGTGTACAATGTTCTCTTGGTTCTGCTTACGTTACTTTGCATTGGATAATATAAATCTTCCTAGGTGGAAATTGAAAACTTTTGACAGATATTTTTCCCATCTCCTTTAAAGATCCAAGTTATGATAGGATTGTGCTAGAATGATTTTTAAATAAATCTACAGGGACTTTAAGTATTGCCTTGTATTTTTCCAGAAAATTATCAAACCATGTCTCTGAAGAGATTTTTTTTTCTCCCTATATGGTTAAAAAAAAAAAAAATTCAACCTGAAAGGCAAAGAGCTTTCCCATCTTGGAGAGGGTCCCACATGCTATTCTCTCACTTGCTGACGTCTTGATCTTTTAAACATTCTTATCCTATATGAAATTTCGAAGAAAAAACAGAATTTTACCAAAGATAAAACAAAGGTATCTGTAAAATGTTCTTCCGCTCAGATCTCAAGGCAGCATGTAGGCTTTCTTGAAATGAAAATTTATTGCTACATATTTTGAATCCTCTTTTATGTTCTGCTGTGAGCATAATATGCTTTTAAAATTTTCTTACGCTGTATTTAAGCTTATGATATGCTTCTTTTGCTTTTCTCTGGTGTTCTGGTATTTGAGTCTAAATTTAAAAAAAAGAAAAAAATAGAAAAAACATTCTTCCCTTTGTTACTTGTGTTGTGTGTGGAAGCATGAGGGACGGGCAGGGAGCCTCAGGAGCACTAAATGAAGAAGTGAGCCCCCTGGCCAAAGCTCTGTTGCCTGAAAGGCGAGATGTCCCTGCTATTGGAGCACAAATCTTATCTTCCTGGTCTAGCTCTTTATTCCCTTAAAGGAGGAGTTTTGAGGTGAGGCTGGTAGGAAGACTCCACCTAGGCCTGGGCAACAGTTTATAGTATAAGTCAGGGAATGCCAACCTATAGCTCAAAGAATTTGTCCCTTAGACCATAGTTTGCTGACTTTGCTCTAAGTCAGTTTCCTGATTTTGTTTTATGGAAGTTTCAGGTTCAGATACCTACAGGTGTAGGAGAGAAAGAAAGGCACAAGAGAGGGGAACGGGGTTCAAGACAGCATACTGATTATTATTAATACTAATGGTCAGGGAATTGTTGGGACAGTAGAGCTTGCCTTGAGCACTAAGTGGCTTGTGAGCCATTGCTACGTACTTTGCCTTTTTTAGGTCAAATGAGAAACCAATGATGATTCAGGGGACTTAGGATGGAGTATGATTGCTTTCCTTAGGGCTTTCAAATTTATTCTTGGTGACTTGGTATTCTGGGGTAGGTGAATGCCTGAGGGTCCAAGCTGACTAGCAGTCTTTGTAACATCCTGTTTCATAGTGTTCTAGTGGACCTCTCAGTGCACTCTGAAGCCCATAGGTTGTACCACAAGAGGTCCCTGCCCAAGATCTACTTCATGGATGGCTTAGAGTGATTATCAATAGTAAGAGTTGCTCTTTCTCTCCCAGTTTGATTTAGTTTATTTTTCCCTTTGCTCATTAAAAGGGTCATTCCCTGCCTATTCACACAATGGACATTACCTCCCTTGAAGTAAGTCAAAAGGCCTAGCCTAAAAAGGCCAAGGTCTCCCTTTATATCCTGGGCCATCTCCAGTTATCCTGGTGAATATCTGGTCACTGGATCTAGATGGCTCAGGAGGAGAAAGTGAGGCTGGTATTCTTGCACAGCCTTCCCTGACTCAAAACAAAGTCAAGTACAAGTCATGTCATCATTTCTCTGATGTCATGGTCCTCTTCAAGAATGAAGGACAAACACATCAATAACAATGAAACTCCCATAGGCCCTCAGTCAGTCAATAAAAATTTAGTAAAAGCCTACTTTCTGCAATACCCTGTGCTAAGTCCTGAGGATATGAATACAAAAAATGAAATTGACCTTGACTTCAAAAAGCTTATAATCTATTCTTTTGGGAGTTTGGTATAGCACTAAATTAAAAAAAAATACATAGTAACAATAGTAAGAGCTAACATTTATATAGCCTTTACTATGTCCTAGGAAATGTGCTAAGAGCTTTACAAGTATTATCTCATTGGATCCTAGTTTTAAATTTTTTTTATTATATTGGCTTGACCTACCCAGGAACAATTAATATTTCTCCACCTATTTTATTATTTTTAATATTTATTTATTTATATATTTCGCCACCTGTGAACATAGTATGTTCACAGAAATGCAAATACACGATACATATGAACTAAATATACAATGATTTGAATATCTTGCCCTTAGCTTCAATAGCTGAGAGTTTGGAGGCTTGTTATGAAGATAAGCAAGGATAACAAGGAAGTTAAACAGAGTCTGTTGGCATCAGAATATGGAGAGAACAATTTTTAAAAGTAGACTTACGTTTGAAATCTTTCCCATAAATAGTCCAGTTACCCCCACTGTTATTTTAAATATGAGGAAACCCATGTCCAAAGATGTTAAATAACTTAACTAAAGCCATGCAATTATAACCCATATTGTCTTTGATTGGCCACTTCTTTTGAAGGCAGTCAAAAATTTCTCTTGCACCAGGTTATTTTGAACATAATGAACCTAAGACAAGAAGCATGACCATCAAATTGTAACTGTTTTCTTCTTCTCTTTGAGAATTTAGTTAACTGACATATGTAAATTATTTCTGAAAACCACAAAGTACTAGATAACTGCCAGCTATTGTTAATAATAATTACTGTTATTACTCATAGTCGGCATGTATACAGTGCTTTAAGATCTGCAGAGTGCTCTAGAAATGTTATCTCATTTTATCCTCACAAGTGCCCTGAGAGCATTTATTTTTATTATTCCCATTTCATAGATAAAGAAACCAAAGCAGGCAAAAGTTAAGTGATTTACCCAAGGCCACATAGCTAGTAAGTGTCTGAAACTAGATTTGATCTCAGGTTTTCCTAACTCCAGTGCTCTATCCATTGAGCTCATTGACAATAAATAACTACATTATGTTACCTGAATGAATGAGAGTCAAGATCTTTGTGCAGTCATCAGTAAAATGGAAATAAAAGAACCTGAAGTATCTCCCTTAAATGGTTTTTTTATGAGAATCTAATGAGACTTTACAAAGCACTTTGCAAACCTTAAAATGCTAGAGAGATGACACTACAACACTACTAGGTCTCATCAACCTTAGAGCTACTCAAAAATGGTGCTGGATCAGAAAAGAGTCATCATTTCTCTGAAATCTCCTTTTTCTTTCTCCTATTCAACCACAAGGAACTGAAAGTGGTGGCCAAAATATTTTCAATATTCTGTGTGGTACATCTTGGACCTAAAAACAAACAGATCAGCAAATCAGAGTATTGTTTTCCTTTATCGAGATTGTTCTGGATGGTGAAATAATTGCAATGAATCCGTAGCTACTAGCTACTAGCTACCTACTTGTTGCTTTTGACCTTGTTATAGTGTGTTAACAAAAGAAATGGTGAAAGACGAGGAGATGAGGTGGATGATAGCCTTTTGATGTTTCCAAATAAGATCTTATCTGGCCTTGGTTGTTTGTGCTAAAGAAGAGCTTGGTGATCTTCAATGGGGAGACGGTATAGTACATTAGAAAGATCACAGGTGAAAAGTCAGGAAAACCTGGGTCCGAATTTTGATTCTGTTGCTTACTAGTTGCATGACTTTGGGGAAATAAATTCACCTCTTTGAGACTTGGTTTCTTCATCTAAAAATCGATGACTACTTGTCAGATATGTTATAGTAAGGAATCCTGTCTTGTGTACCCTTATTCCAGTTTCTGGTGCACGGGAAATACTTAAAAAAAATGCTTGTCGGTGGATTGTTATGGGTTGAACCAAAGTGATCACTGAGGTCCCTTCCAGCTCTCACGTTTTGTGATGGCGCAAATTGTAGGATAGAGACAATATTTGTACTCTACCAACTAGAGCTGTTGTGATGGAAAGAAGATTATAATCCTCAAAATGTTATAAAAATGAGCAATTCTGTTCCCACAATCATTAAAGTTAAACCAATGTAACACAGCGTGTGTGTGGTTTCACTTTCCAGAGTCAACCTGGGAACCAGTGAGATAGTTAAAGTATCTGCATTCCTAGTATCCTTTATCTACTAGATCCCCTTTGGGTACTACCTCCAATGATCCTTCTAGTTAGAACAAGTGAATGTAGGGCTGTAAGGTTGGGCCTTTTTTCTAGGAAAGCCCAGATCAGATTCTTCAACATAAGGATGTTAATCTTCAATAGACCCCATCTCCTATTAGAATTTCAATGGTTTGAAATATTAGAATAGTTTTAGAAAATGGTACAGAAATCTCACTGTAAATTTTTGACTTATTTGATGTCTAAGGCTGTAATCCATGTATTATGTTATATGTTTTGGTACCCATCACATTTTTCCATCCATATTCTTTGTTTCTGTCTTTTTCTTAGGGGGCCCTTCTTGATCTCCCTTCTTCCCATGAACCAACCAATTATAGATGTAATCTTGGTTTTACAAGTTAACTGGTAATACCCTCTTATTTACATATGAGAAAACTGAGGCTTAGAAAAGTTACCTAAATTATTCAAAGTCACAAAAAGAGTAAGTTGCAAAACTAGAATTTAAACTAAGTCCCTGTACCTCCAAGTCAGTGTTCTTAACTCTGCATTACAGGAGATGTGCACTTTATGAATGAGTACAGGCTATTTCACTGTTGTCCTTGTTTGCCCAGGATCCTGCATAGTACCCAGTTTAAGAAGCGCTTATTCAGTGGAGTGAGGCAAATCTACCTGAGTATAGCTCAGTGATAGGCCATTGTGGACATTTTTGGGAAAAAACTTTTCTAAATAAATCAAAAACTGCCTGTATGAAACAGAATTCTGGTATAAAAAAGAAAAGACAATGTGACAAAATCAGTTCATCTATGCACTGATTAATTCCTTTTCTAAATGTAGGTTCTTCTATGTAGACACAACAAAAAGTGTATATTTCCTAAGTTCAGCTATTCAAAATAAATCTTTAAAAAAATAAAGGTTTGCAACATTTCTGATCAACCCTATATTCACAAATCCAACAGTAGAAAATCAGAATATTCCCATGAAGTATCTTAAAAAAAAGGAACCAAATGTCAAGTTCAGATTTATTAAGGATTATTAATAAAAACATTCTTGGGGAAATGACATTAACATTATAAAAATAAACAATTAAATTCAATCAATATAAATGAAAATCCCAAAATCAAGGATTCAGTGCTGTTGTTCATGACAATATTGATAGTCTGGAGGAGGGAAAGGGCTGATCCCTTGAAGTCCTTTTTTAATTTGCTTCTAATTATACTTATTATCTTTGAAAATTAACAAAAAAACAAACATCAGAAAGAAGATAAGAAAAAAATCCCTGTTCTCTAGTTACTCCTCTCCCTTTTACACCAAATGTAGATAAAGCTTTTTCTTCCCACAGCTTGTCAGAGGCACTCAAGCCTTAGGCATGCAATAAGGGCCTGACAACAGAGGCTGCCTGTGCCCATTTCCTCTCCTAGCACTGGTGATTTTTCCCTGCTTGGAGCAGTGTTCAGTTTTGGTAACTGGTGGCCCCCCAGTTTAGTTCCATGGTTTTCGTCCCTATTTATCATGAGCTTGATAGGCTGTTTCAGACTCCTCATGAGCCTAAGGCAGAGAGACTGAGGAGAGGTCTCGTTTGTGAAAGTGTGTTGCATGCTGTGTTTTGTTATGTTTTTTTCCCGCTATGACCCTGTGAACAAGGGGAAGAAATATAATTTACATGTGCCCCTCTTGTTGGATCTTTCTTGCCTTCCCACCCCCACCTCATTTTCTCTCTTGTTCTTTCTTTCTGGTTGCTTCTTATTCGCCTTCTCCCCCATTTTCTTTCTCACCCTCACATGTGATATGCACACATACACACACGTGTAGATGCATAGAGAGACAAAATAATTTTTGTGCATGCTTGCACAGAATACCTATACCATTGATGCATTAGCTGGAATCTAAATGACTAAATTTTCTCTATGCTAAAGGTATGAATTTTGTACCTATTAGAATAGTTTTGTGTATCACTCGGATTTGGAAATAAAAGTGAAGAAATGATATGAGGTAATAGCCTGATAACCCTCTTGGCCTGGACACTACATCATGTTATGCTAATAATTTATTGGTCATATTCTCAAGATTTCCATTTATGTCAACTGGCTACATTTCATTCACAATTTGTTGGGCAAAAGTTATCTTCATTTGGGCAAAATTGATCTGACTGCATTCCTATCTATGAAGATGCTAATGCTTTGATTTTAATTTTATTCATTATTGACATTAACATAACTGTCAAATGACTTAGAAGCGATTCACTGAAGTAACAGTATTTTATGATATTTAATACAGTAATACAGATGCATGTAAGTAGCTAAATGTCTGCCATACTCACCTTTGGAAACATGGAAAAATGAAAGCGATAGACTCTAACATTCTTGTATTCTGTGAAATAATGATATGAGTGAATGTTGGCTGATACAAGAAATTATACTTCAAAATCAAATTTTAGGGACCTTTTACCATTTAAATAAATCCTGTGGCAACCTCATTAATTAAAATAGATAAAGCAAGAGATAACAGTCCTAGCTTATTCAAATTGTAAACAAGGATTTTGCGTGTGATAGGATACTGAGGTTTCTTAAAGTGAGGCACACCAGTACAGTTAATGCTTCATGGTGCTAAATAGGTCACTTGTTATTTTTTTTAATAATTTATGCTTTAGACTTTAAATTCTAAGCCTTCCTAAAAGAAAGCTAAAATTCTCTACTGAATCTAGCTAAATTTCTCTACTAAAATAATACGTGGTCAGAGAATGCAAACTGAATAATGTTATCTTTCTCAAGTAAATATACAGTGCAAAATGGAAAATATATAATTCATTTCCAAATTAATTAACCGGGATGTATCAAATGCTTAATATGTGCCAGATTCTGTGTAGGTGCTAGTGAAACAAATAGAAAAGTAAGATATTCCCTGCCCTCAAGGAACTTAGAGTCTCCAAGCCTCCAAAAACAAATGTCTTTAATTTTGCGTTATCTACACTATTCCCTTTTAGTAATAATAATAATAAAGAAATTTCTGTACCTGCAATTTCACTGATGTACACAATTCCCAATGTGGGAACTCCTTGCACTGATGGAAATGAGCCACTTATAATTTCAAAGCATTTTGAAATTCTGCAACTTACAATTTTAAGGAATTTTCTAAGGCACTGAGAGGTGGCCATAGTCAGCTCAGGTCTGTAGTGATTACAAGGACATCCTTCCATCCATTGTTTCTTAATACACACACACGTGAATATATACATACAAATATATACATACATCTCAAAGGCAGCATGGCATATATCTGTCAGTCAGTATCTCTATTGTGTTTATATATTTATTTCTCCAAAATACCTGCAGTTTTTTTCTTTATCATTTTTTTCTCCTTAACATCATTTTTCAGTGAGTTTGAATGGTGAAAGTATCTTTCAAGGAGATTAATCCTAAAGTGAAATGATTCTGAAAATGAGGTCAAAATGGATATTCTGGGTAACTCTTGAGTTAGATAATTTCTCATGCCATTTCCATGTTGACCAGGTCATCTGACTTAGAGTGGTTGAATCTCAAGTTCAAACCAAAATTGCTGCTTAAAGAAAGTGATTTTGTCAAAAAGAAAATGTGAAAAAGTCTCTTCTATCTTAAAGACGTCTAAAGTCAATGTGGGATACTGTCCTCACCTTCTCCTTATCCAGAAATGTCCTAAGGGAGGAGAAGGAATGACATATGTTTGGCCTCTGCAGCAAACCCTTATCTTGGCAGAGGGAAAAACAATCTCTTGATATTCATGGTTCGTGTGTATGGCACCCAGAACAAGTCCTTCTGTTAAAATGAGGCAGTACTGAAACCTGTTTTAAATATGGAACAGAAAGGAATACTCTAATAGCTTCATTATCCAAAGCACCAGAACATGGGTTAAAACCAAACTTGCAGAGGAGGGGAGCACACCACAGCACAACATTACGAACATTAACTTCGTATTTATTGCTTATTTTAACTATGGTGCCTAGCAAGCATTTTCTTAGCTCACATTGCAAAATATATAATTCATATGCTTAATATTTAGCTCCAGCTCTCCTTGCATATTTTACAGTGTTTGAGATTGTTTGTGTGTTTGCTATATATCAGTTGACACCTCTGTAAAATCTTTATATTGAATGCCTTTGGCAACTATATGCCAAATAAGAGCGTTACCATTTGTAATTTTTGTAGCTCTAGTTTTCCAGTAAGCTTTATGTTATGCATTACAAGTAGCATAGATTTAAAGAGTTTTGTTGATACTCAAGTCTTCTTAATGACCTTTCTTCAGTCTTGTAAGTCCAATAATTTTATTTTCCACCCTAATTTTAATTTTACTCCTTATGGGAGGATACACCTAATCGCCCATTAATAAAGGTAAAAAGTCCACAGGTGTTACACAATGTACATGTTTTCAGACTTTTTCAGTGTGTTGATCCATTGTGCTGATTTTTTTTTCTCTCTAAAATTGCTATTTGTTATAGGAGAGGGCTTTTGAGGAGGGAGAGAGAGATTTGGGATAACGATGATGATGTAAGAAATAGAAGATATCAGTAAAAACTTACTTTACAAAAAGAATGGATGGACAAAAATTGCCCAGAATTAGAAGATATAGATTGAAATCATCACAAGAGGAGGAAATACCCACATTAATTAGATCATTGATCCAGAGAAGTATATGTATTGTTCTTGGTATGGTAAGCTGTTACTATTGACTCACCAACAGAAGAAAATGGTCTTTGAAATTTCCCAGTGTGGTAATGAATTTATGTTCATCCATGCCCATACTATGCCTAGTTCAATTGGAGAGTTTATATTTTTCATACTTGCTTAGAAATCTTTTCATCTAATAGTATAGCCTAGTAGTTAACACTGGTCTCTCATTTTCAGATGAAGAAACTCAGAGGTCCTTGGTTCATATCTTTTAATATTTGATGGACTATTCTCTTAATCTCCAAACCCTAGCTCCTTCATTTCTTTACAACATATTTCCACGTTAGTCATGTTGTAAAGAGGAATTAGACCCAGAGGGGGAAAAAAACTATGAAAAAGAAAGAAAAAAGCCACAGAGAAAATTGTATGTTTTGATATACAGACTCCCCAGTTCTTTCTCTGGATGTAGATAGTATTTTCCATCATGAGTTGTTTTGGAATTGTCTTAGATCCTTGTATTGCTGAGAAGAGTTAAGTCTACCAAAGCTGGTCATCGCACAATGGTGCTGTTACTATGTACAATATTCTGGTTTTGCTCACTTCATTCAGCATCAGTTCATGTAAATCTTTCCAGGTTTTTCTGAAGTCTGTCTACTCATCATTTGTTGTGGAACAGCATTATTCCATTACATTTATATACCACAACTTGTTCAGCCATTTCCCAATTGATAGGCACCCCCTCAATTTCCAATTCGTGGCCACCACAAAAAGCCAGCTCCTTCATCTTCAAAGTGATGATAAGGATACTTGGCAGCCTATTTTACTGAGTACTTGTGAAGAAAATACTTTGTAACTCTTGAAGTACTATATAGGAAGGAGAATATTATTACAAAACAAAATAAATCAGAGAATAGAGAGCTATCTGTGATAAATAATCCTGGCTATCCTAAAAACATAAACCATTTGGGGCAACAGTATCGAAACTAAAGAACTTTGAAAACATTTGGCCTGACTGAATTCAACCATTGTTTCTATACTTACCCATCCATTTGGGGGCGCGGAGGGGAACAAAACAACGATGAATTTTTCAACCACTTATAGGAAACATATTAAGTAATCATAATGCGTTATACTGCATTAGGGAAATACAGAACAAAGAAAAATCAGATATAATCTCTGCTGTCATGGAATTTGTAATGCAGTATAAGAGATATGACAATTAGAATAGGAGCAAATAGAAACAAAATTGCTTAAATCTGCTATGATACAAGTAAACAAACAGAAAGCACAATAAAACCTCAGATATCTAAACCCACAAAAGGGAATATTGGATTAACTGGAAGATTTTTTTTCTCTGTGGTATATTATTGGAAGAAAAGTAAGTGAGAGGAAGATAAACTAATTAGGGAAATAATTAGTTAATTGAAAATAAAGTTTCAGGAAGTTGTCCTACCTTAATCACAGTCTTTTGGTGTCATCTGCATCTCAAACTTCAGCCCTGTACAGTCAGAATCAGTGGTGCTCAGAGGTGATGACCCTGAGGCATTGCACAATCCTCAGTCATCAAAGAAAAACTCAATTACGTTTAGCATTACTGGTAGAATAATGTACCTATAATGTTTTAGAAAGATTTTTCAACAATGAGGGTTGGGGATAAAAGGGGTTTTTTCTAGTTTACCTTATCATAAAATGCAATTAACCAGAATCCCTTATTCCCTGAGGATTCCATTTAATCAAAGTTTTATTATAGTTAAATTGTAAACTTGGAGAATGAGGATGGCCCTTTGTATTTTGGAAAAAAATAAATATAAGCTATTAAATGTGATATTATTTAATTTAATAGATGAGGAAGATACAAAATATTCCTTTTAAAATTAAATGTTTCACTAAAGAATAATAAAGTAGTGAGTCACTTAGAGAAATAATTGACCCCATTGATTAATCAATGTTTGGATCATTGGTTCTCTAGTACTATCTTGCAAGAGACAATATATTGTACTACACTGAATATCTAGAGACCTAGGTACTAGCCCATGGTCGTCCTTCAAAAATTTTAGCTCCATATCCTTGCATATCTTCAGACTGGATAGGGGTCACTTTCTATGTTCACTTACATCCAGTTTTGAGTACTTTACTTTGAGTAAAGACACAAAGAAGGTATATGGGATATAGCTTAAATCTACAAATTAGGGTTTGGCCCTAAAGGTTAAGAACTTCTGGCATCTTCATTCCTGCCCAGAGCTGTTTTAGATACATTTAAATTGTGTTAAGAGATTTGTTTTAATCCCTTGTCCATTGCAAAAGCAGAAAATTATATATAGAGGCCTCAAAGCTATCGACCCAGAGCACCTGCAGTCATTCATTAATGCTAAAAACATGTAGTTAGTCACTTAATAATGACTCATGGACAGAAGAACTAGAAGCCAGCATTTTTGAAAGGGCAAAAAATAAGCAAGATGGTAGCACTCTATTGAACATGGAGAAGCAAGGAAAAAGAGTTTTTGAAGTTTTTCCCCCTACAGAAGTAAGTGCACCTGTGGTTATTTTATAATAGCCCAGTGGTAGTGCAAAAATACAAAACAAGCCTATTAAAATCTGTTAAGTTACAATACTTCTGTTTAGGCCAGGTCTCTGGACCCTAATGATGGTGACTGTGTGCCAAGTGTAAATGGGAGGGGAGGGAGTAAATCCAGTGAGTGCATCATAGCATCCTATAGTGTGTTCTTTTCCTCATCCAGTCTTAAACTCAGGCATTTGCAAGTTTCAAAATCCTACACAAATAGGACTACAAAATATAATAGGTTAGGCACCTGCCCTGATGGGACCATATGAAAAAAAGCAGTTTTACCATAAACAGATTTTACTATATCAGAGTCAAATTTTACAGCATCATTATAAGAGGGTTCCACTGGGCCACACGATTGGCTGTCCTATCAGAATGTGGCTGCTAATACAGTGGTGCAAACATGCCATCTCACTTCTCTAATAAAAAGTTTTATTGTATCCCAATGCACATTAAAACTACACTAACTACATTAATACTTTGTAATTTACTTTTGTGTTAGGGAACAAACACAAACCTGGTGCTAATGAGGTCATATTTTCCATTATCCCCATGCAAACCTTTAGCTAATTCAGTCCTCTGAGGTTTCACCTAGAGTTGAAATGGATCAAAATGTTGTAATGTGGCATGTTATGATCAAATATCTTGATAACTACTTGAATGAATCTAGAGATCCAGCGTCACAGAATACTTGGATGACTGAATTTTAAAATACTGCCATTCAGATATTTTCATAGTGCTTAATTTCCTACAAAGTTAAAAACATGTGATGCCTTTTCTGTTTTTAAAGGTTGTCCTTATTTGTATGATTCTTATGTTCTAGTAGACGTGGATGTTCTTTTAATCTGGAGTTCTTAACTTGGATTCCACACATGGGTTTGGTAGTAAATATTCAACAACCAGGTCTCTGAGATGGGAATGTACATAATGCACTTTTAAGTTTAATTAGCATTATTAATATTTTCCACCTTTTTTCTACCTCACTTTAAAAATTGAGATTTTTTAAAATCTCAGTGATCAACAATATAATAAAGACTTGGCATATAATATTTGCTGATTTTAGTTTCTAAGGTATGAATGAATGTTCACAATGAGAATTTAACAATGCCTCGTGAGAGGCAGTCCAGCATGCAACGGGATCCATGGGGAGATTTTAGACAATTTGTGAACTTGAATTGAAAAAAAAAAATAAAACTTTATTTTTTACTAACTTATAAAGGATAATTTGTATTTCTTTCAATTCCTTAAAAACATTATTCTGAAAAGAGGGTCATAGTTTCACCAGACTGCCCAAGAGTTCCATGACACCCACAAGAGCCCCTATTCTAGCCAAATATAGATACACTGACCATTTTATCATCTCTTTATTGTTTGTTTCTTTTCTCCCTGTATGAAGAATAAAAGGTTTTCTATTATATGCTTTTAGTTTGGCCTGCAATGGTGAACAGAAACAGCACAGTATGATGCATTGAGTTCTAGAATTGGTAACAGCAAGATTAATTTCAAATTTTCTGAATTTTACTAGTTGTCTGACACTAGCCACATGACTTAACCCATACGAGATTTGGGTAACTCCCTAGGACTTATGTCCAAAGTCAAAGGCTGGTTGAGATCTTGTGAAATACCCCAAATAAAAGTATTTTTTGTAAGATATGAATAGTCTTTTTTATAACTTCTTATGATGTTTTCTTAATGAAGCTACTAAATGATAAAAACTTTATTTTATATATTAAATCACTAAAAGATCATTGAAGCCTTCTCTTATTTTATTCAAAGATTAATTTTCTTTCATTGAAAAAGTTTGAGCACTTAATATGGAAAGAACATTGTGGTAGGCTCTGGGGATTCAAAATGTAGATAAGACATATTCCCGGCCCTCATAGAGTTTAGTCAATTATTAGATAATATTTCAAGACCAGTATAATAGATAGTTGCAAAACAAAGTGTTATGTAAAGTCCAAAGGGGAGGACTGTTGCTGAAAAGGGAATCAGGAAGGGAGACTTTATGGAGGAGGAGAGAGATGGGTTGAACTTGAAAGAACGGGTAGGAATTCAGCGGATGAAGATGGGCGGGGAGGACATTCCAACATAGGGAAAGGTGAGAGAAAAGGCATATGGGCAAGAGATCAGAGGAAATTATTGGGGTCAAAGAATTGTCTAGTTTGCCTGTAACTTGGAGTAGGCATGGAGAGGAGCAACATTAGAAAAGTGTGGAAAGGCAGGTCGGCCTGAGATTATGTAGGGCTATGAATAACAAGTAAAGGAACTTGACTTTTACTCTGGAGACAAGAATTAGCGCTGATGATTTATGAGGAGTGGAAGGACATAACCAAATGTGTTATTTTGACAGTTATATCAAGGATAGGTTGAAAGTCAGGAAGAGAGTGAAGGAAGGAGATTTCACTAATTTTCTAGAGAGCTAATAAAGGTACTCCTGGGGTGGCAATGGGATTAGGGAGGAAGGGATAGATGAGAAACATGTTTCAGAAATGTAAATGACAGGACTTGCTAACTGATGAGAGGGGAAGATGACAGGAGAGTCACCAAACGAGTAACGCCAAAGTTATGGATGGGGAGGGTATGAAAAATGCTACTTTAGTTAGAAGTAGAAAAAGTCCAAAAGAGAAGCTAGGGACTATGCGGAAATATTTATACATACACACATAGTAAGCACTTTAAGATTCCAAAGAGAAAACAATGTAATATGGTACAAGAGAGTCAAGGACTGGTCCTTGAGGTATGCCTTTGAGGGGTCAAGATATACCAAGGATAATTTGTATTTTACGGATCATCAGATTTACTCATAGCCAGATAGGTGGCACAGTCCATTAAATGCTAAACCCATCAGGAATATTTTATTTTAAATCCAGCCTCAACACCTTATTAGCTGTTCACTTTGCTTCTATGTATCTCAGCTTCTTTATCTGTAAAATGAGGATAATAGTAGCACCTACTTCACAGGGATGTTGTGAAGATATAATAGTTAAGTGTTTTGAAATGTACTATATAAATGCTAGCTTTCACTAGGTTATTTGGAATAGTCTTTCTTTCTTTCTCTCTCTTTTTCTCTCTTTCTCTTTTTCTTTCTTTTTTCTCTTTCTTCCTCTTTCTCTCTTTTCCAAGATATAGGTAGGCAGTATCTACCTTGGAGACTGGAAAACTTAGATTCCAGTTCGATCTCTGACTCATAAGAGGTATGTGGGAGTGGTCAAATCACTTCACCTCTCAATGTCCCAGGCATTTTTCACACAGGACAATCAATCTCCTGCCTCTATACCTTTGCATTAGCCATCACTCCCTCTTCCAGGAATGCCTTCCCTCCTTCCCTCTATCCCTCTTTTCCTTTAAGTTGCAGCTCAGACTCCATCTTTTATATGAAGCCTTTCCTTGAACACCACCAACTGGTAGTATCCTACCTACCTTTTTTTAAAACTACTTTGTGCATATGTATTTACATTGTCTGTATTTTTATATGTACTTGTCTCCTCTATCAGACTTTACATGTGCCCCTAATGTTTAGCAAAATGTCTGGCACACAGTAGGTACTTAATAAACTCATCCTGAATGATTGCCTCTAAGTCAGAAATTATATGTATCTGGATATGTATATAGATCTGTATCCATGGAGGGAATTTATAAACCAAGAATTTTTGGTACCAAAGATATCGTAGGTATAGACAAAAGAAAAGGAACATAGACCATATTTGAATATGAGAGATTTCAGGAATCTTAGAAAACATATAGAAAGCATCTATGATTTCATTTCTAGTCACACAGGGAGTTCTTTTCCCTCTTGCTCTCCAAGGTTTCTTGCCACTACGTTTCAAAAAGATGAAAGTGTGTAGGGGGAAAAGAGGAAAGAAAATATGTGTCTGAGATCAAAACTAGTTCCCCAGTCCTAGACATTCTACTGGTACTTAAGCATTTGATAAAGGCATTCTATCCCCAGAATTCCCCTCTCACCCCAGGCATCTGGAGAAAATGTATTTTTCTATGCACATGTATTTGGCTACCTAAGACACATTTTGAAGGTTATGGAACTTGACTAACCAGACCAAAAGAAGGTTGACCAAATTAATTCCTTAATCTCTATGAGAATGATTGAATATAAAAGTATTTATTGTATATCTAATATGTGTCATACACTGTGTTAAGCTCTAGAGACACAATTACAAAAATTAGTGTCCTCAAGTATCTTATATTTTAATGGGGGAGGTGATATAGAAAGGAGAGGGTCTGTGAGTGGAGAAAGTTTTTTGTCTGGAGAGTTATAGAAATAGTGAGTTGAGCCACAGAACATTCCCTTTCCAGAAGCATTTGTGATAGTAGTTTAATATTTTCAAGGTAAAAAGTGGAAAGGGATACATGTTTGTGGGGGGGTAGAGTGGGTGAACCAGTGTATGTGCACCATGGAGAGGTAATGTGACATATCTGGGTTAAATTGATAATGATACATATTCTGGTACAACTATATGTAATCAGTTAGATGAGTTTGTACTTGGTCTTAGGGAAGAATTCCAAAGCACAGTGGATTAGCTCATTCTAGAAGGTAACAACTAGTTTCTGATCCAGAGAAAGATGTTATTCTAGATTAGGACCGAGGTAGGGAGCAGTGGCAGGCAGGTGAGGTGGCAATATGTCCCAATAATCTGGGGTGCACGAATATTTGAAAGATGCTTTTCAAACTAGAGTAGATAGAGTAAGAGGTTAAAAAATTGAAACCCGAGGTAAGAGTACCTCATGTCCTCAATGAGTTCAGGACACTGATTCTAAACATCAAGGATATTAAAAGAATTTGAAGAAGTGATTACTGAACTGCTGTTTGTGATCTTTAAAGGAGGGAAAATAATAGATCACATTTTTATACTGTTATGAATCTGTGATTTTATCAATATAAGCACCTCTTCCAACTACGTCTGTCATTCTGTTTAGTTCATACTCTTCCATAAATCCATATTGTATCCCCCCTCCCCCAGTATTCTAGAGGATGTCCCTACATTCTCTTGAAGTTTCATGGATATTAATGGATTTGCACTGCTCTCACTATGTGATTGCCCTTTTACAATTTTTTTTTTACTCATGCATTTCTCCAACAATATCCTTCTCTAGAGATACAAACATCTAGACATGTTTGGCTTTGAGAAGAGAGGAATTTGGGGGAGATATAACTCCTATCTTAAAATAGCTGAATAATAAGGATAGCGCTTGAAATTTCATCACGTCTTAAAGTTTGCAAAGTGTTTTATAGGCTTTATTCTTCCCTATGATCTCTAGAATAAGTTTGAGATAAATACTACAGCAATTACTATTTTGCAGATGAGGAAAGAGATTTAGAGAAATTAAATAGACATATGGTTGTGAAGTATCAGATACAGTATTTGAATTCAGGGTCCTTCTTGACTCCAAATCTAACACATCCCACTATGCTACATTGTATAATGGAATCATAATGGATTGTCGCATGAAGGAGGTATTAAACTTATTCTGCTTGGCTGATGGAAGGAAACTACAGAAAGGTTTCATCTCAGTAAGGAAGTTATCAGACACATTCCAAAGTTTAATGGACTGCCTCAGGAGGTAGTGACATTGGTGGTTTTTAGGTGGAGGTAGGATAACAGCTATCCAGATATGTTGTTAGAGGGATTTTAGACTTTAATTAATTGATCCAATTAGATGACCTATGAGCTCTCATTCACCTGGGATTTGAGGGGTATAAAAAAACAACAACAACTTGTTTTGTTATCCTAGCCTTAAACATGAAAATTTCCATTTGCAAAGAAACCTTTATACAGAATATCAAACCTCATTATGTAACGTTGACTTTTTAAAAAAGTATTTATTCAACTTAGTATGTTAAAGCCAGAGCTACTTCTGTGTTGCCTTCTGAACTTTCTGCTGTCTGTGTATTTTCTTCAAAAGTATCATTGCCACATGTTTCTTTGTTATTATTTTAAAAAATTGTCACTAACCTCCCCTCGTTCACCAACTCCCCCCACAACATTTCAGTCACTTAAAACAAGTTAACATAGTGAAGCAAAACAAATTTACATATTAACCGTGTCCAAAAGTGTTTTATGTACTTCTAATCCATCACCTCTCCCTCAAGAAGTGGAAGGATGCCTCATGATCAGTACTGTGTAGTCATAGCTGGTCACTATATTACTAAGTTTTTAACTCCTAAAGTTTTTTTTTTTATAATGATGTTATATAAATTGTTCTCGTGTTGCTTTTTTTTTGTTTAAAAGTATTTGCTTTCCTACGTTTCCCTTGACTCCTATTTTTGCAATTAAAAGTTTCTAATCAGCTCTGGTCTTTTTAAAGGAAGGTCTTAAATATGTCTGTTCCATTGAACATGCAATTTGTCCCATCTAGTATTATTCTCAATCTTGCTTCTTTTCCCCTAGGACGACTTGTGTATTCATCCTAGTCAAACCTTTCTTTGTATCTTTGTTGCTGCCTGTTTTTGCTTTACTGTTCTGTAATTGTTTTTGTAATCACTCTCGTCTTCTGGCTTTACCTCTTGACTTATAATATATTTCTCCATGGTGTTCAGTGTATTCTGTTTATTCCTGTCTCCAATATCAGAACCTGATTGCTCCTCCCCTCCCCTTGTCCTTTCTATCCTCTTCTTTCTCCACCTCCCCTCCCCTCTCCTTTTTATTTTTTTAATTGTCAAGGTCTGGCTCTACCTTCTCCTGTACTCTTCGATGGGGTGGTTAGAGCTCATTTGGTCCCTACCTATATTTCCAGGATTCCAGCAACTGATTTCAAACTCTAATGTGTGTGCACTGAGAGTAATGACACGTTCCAATGGTCTGATCAGAGCTCTAGGGTCAACTCTGCTTGGGGCAGGGTTTTACTGTAGGCTTTGTTTCCCCATGGGGCCTCACTGGCCTGTGTGCTTCTGCAGACTTTAAGCTTATTTACCCTAGCTTGTGTTGGATTTCTTGGCAGGACACTTCTTCTATTGATTTCTGGCTATCTTGTTGTTCAATCTCAGACTGGATGAAGGAATTTATTGATGTTTTTCCTTTTAGATCACTGCTGAAGTATATGTGTGAAAACAAACAAAAAAAAAGCAACTTGGATTCTCTATGATGTTTCATGCTACCATCTTATTTTCATATGTATTGTTGTTCACTTGTTTTAGTTGTGTCTGACTTTTCCTCACCCAATTTGGGGTTTCCTTAGGAAAGATACTAGAGTGATTTGTTATTTCTTTTTCAGCTTATTTTATAGATCAGAAAACTGAGACAAACCTAAGTTAAGTGACTTGCCCAGGGTCACACAGCTAACAAGTGTTTGAGGCTGGATTTGAACTCAAGGGATGACTCTTCCTGACTGGACCTGGCACTCTATGCACTGAGCCACCCAGCTTCCCTAATCATCTTAATTAGAAGCATGCCAAATTTCTATTGCATTGCATCTGGGATGTTATTTTGAATGAATTTATTACTAATCATAACAAAAACAGCTGAATTCTGTCATATAATCGTCAGGCTTGAGAGATCTGTAATGATGCCAAATAAGCAACTTAACTGAAATCTTTACTTTTCCTGCAGTTGTAGGCATATTCTTAGATCATTTCCCTCCAGGTCTATTTTGATATACAACTATTGTAAAAATGATCCAGGCTCAAGTTGGGATAATCCTTGGGATGTAAACTTCACAAGAGCTCACATCATGCCCTTTCTCATTGATCTATACAGTGGCTATTATATTTCACAGAACTTAGGCTCTACCTACATGACTTCAGCAGGATCAGCTGTACACAAAATATTTGATTTGTTTGAGTCAACATGGTAAAATCTAGGCTTTAGAAAAAAAGGATCATAGGATTAACAGACAGAAAGAACCTTGCAGATCATCTAGTGTAGATCCTTTAGTTTACAAATGAAGATACTGAGGCCCAGGGAAGTTAGTGATATTCCCAAGATAATAAATAGTAGCATTTTCTTTTGAATCCAAAGCTAGTGTTTCCATACAATATCACAGTTTCCTCCAGATTGTATAACAGAAAAATATATATATATATGTATTTGTACATATATATATGTATACATCAATAAATCTAATCATTCAAATTATTTCCATGCCTAATTCTCTTTTTCTTTTTAAAATCCAGGTACCTTTGGAACCTACATCAACCTTTTTGTCTCAAGGGACAGATGAGAAGCCTGGAAAACTCCACTGAAATAGCGCCCCCCAAAGTCCACCTCTAGCTCTCAACCTTGGGATGAAAGTCTGAACAAGGGACAGAAGTGATTTTTGGATCCCTAGATACATCACAGTTTCCCTCAAAAACCTTTCCTCTGGAGTGTCCCTTAAATCAATTAGTCTGTGGACCTCTTGAGTTCACTCCAGATTGATTCATATCATCCTTTTGCTCTACAAGGAACCCAAAAAGGATTTTGTTAGCTAATAAAGAAACCTTGCAGACCACTGAACTGCTTCAGTCAGTAGAAGTAAAGTACTGAGTTTGATTTTTCACTTGTCTTTTCTTAACTACTCCCACCTCACCCTTTACCCCTACTGTCCAAATAATAAAGAAGCCTTTGTGTTCAGTAGAAATATTACATTGTAATATTACATATTATTACATATTACATGCAGAGATGTTGCAAATTGATTTGATTGACATCAGAGGACAACTAAGCATCCACAGTCCTTAGAGGAGGATGACTGAAGTAGGGTCAGGGATGAGAATGTGCCAACCTGACTTGAGCATGTATTAGGAGACTGAAGTCTTCTCAGAAGGTCTGTTCTTAAGAATTCATATCAAGATTTCATGACGAGTTAAAGAAATTTGAATCTATCATAGATTCCCGGTTTCCAGAGAACTGAAGGTTGAGAACTGAGTGCTTCCCCACATAGAAAGCACCTTTTTTTAAATTTAATTTAATTTTATTATTATTTTTTTAATGTTCTACAATCACTACCATAAAATTAAGATTTTATCCCCCCTACACTTACCCCCCACTACCCCCCTCCCTCCCCATGACAGCATACAATTCTGTATAGGTTCTACATATACTTTCCTATTGAGTACGTTTTCACTATAGTCATGCTATGTGGTCGAACTAAAACAAATGGAAGAAATCATATAAGAAATCAAAACATGATACACAAAAACACACACACACACACACAAACATGATCTGCTACATTCTGCCAATGACTTCCATATTTCTTTCTCTGAGTGTGGAAGGCATTTTGCCTTAGAAAACCACCACTGGGATTTTTTTTTTTTAATAAATTCTTGCGTTATTACGAAGTTCCAAGTCTACCAGAAAAACTCTTGCACACTGTGGTCGTTGCTGTGCACAAAGTTCTCCTGGTTCTGCTCCTTTCACTCAGCATCAGATCATATAAGTCCTTCCAGGCCTCTCTGAAGTCTTCCTGCTCATCATTTCTTATGGCACAATAGTACTCCATTACATTCATATACCATAATTTATTCAGCCATTCCCCAGTTGATGGGCATCCCCTTGACTTCCAGTTTTTGGCAACTACAAAGAGAGCTGCTATAAATATTTTTGTACATGTGGGACCCTTTCCCATTTTTATGATCTCTTGGGGATACAGTCCTAGTAGCATTATTGCTGGGTCAAAGGGTGTGCACATTTTTGTAGCCCTTTGGGCATAGTTCCAAATTGCTCTCCAGAATGGTTGGATGAGCTCACAGCTCCACCAACAATGAATTAGTGTTCCAACTCTCCCACATCCTCGCCAGTATTTATCATTTTCTTGTTCTGTCATGTTTGCCAATCTTATAGGTGTGATGTGGTACCTCAGAGATGTTTTGATTTGCATCTCTCTAATCAATAGTGATTTAGAGCATTTTTTCATATGATTATAGATATTTTTAATTTCTTCCTCTGAAAATTGCCTATTCATATCCTTTGATCATTTATCAATTGGAGAATGACTTGTATGGTTATACATTTGAGCCAATTCTCTATATATTCTAGAAATGAGGCCTTTATCCCCTAGCTTAGCCATAAAAATTCTTTCCCAGTTTACTACATCCCTCCAAATTTTGGTTGCATTGGGTTTGGTTGTGTAAAAACTTTTCAGTTCAATATAATCAAAATTATCCATCTTGCATTTCATAATGCTTTCTGTCTCTTCTTTAGTAAAAAATTCTTCCCTTCTCCATAAATCTGATAAATACACTATTCCTTGCTCCTCCAGTTTATTCGTGGTATCAATCTTTATACCTAAATCATGTACCCATTTGGACTTCATTCTTGTGTACGGTGTCAGGCATGGGTCTATGCCTAATTTCCACCACACTGTTATCCAGTTTTCCCAGCAATTTTTGTCAAACCGTGAGTTCTTATCCCAGAAGCTGGGGTCCTTGGGTTTATCAAATAGAAAGTATCTTCTTGGTGAATCTTTTCTTCACCATCTTGCTGAAAAGTTGCAAGTCTGGCATCTGGCATGAGATTGGGCTGTTGTTGACTCAGATATCTGAACAGATTCATTCCTTTGTCCATTTGCTTCCATCCTTATGTCCCTTGTGTTTGGAGAGACCAGTCAAGGAACTAGCTGCATTGGCTTGTACTAATTTCATGCTGTCATCCTTGGACTTTGAAGGAGAGGACCCTGATTCCCTAGTTCTCAGTGGGCAATATTCAGGCTTAAGCTTTTTGTCACCTAATCCTTGTGGATTCGAAATGACTGTCTATTGTTCTCTCTCCCACCTTTTCTTGCAATCAGTCTTGTTTTTATCCTCCTCAGTTTTCTTTTTCATTTGTGTCTTTAGGAAACAACTCTGGTGTTAAAATATTCTCATTATCCTAGTTCTGTTTACTTCACGTTCTTTCTTTCTTTTTTTCTGAGTTATGGAAATCTGGCTCTTTCCAGAACACTACTTTCTTCAATTGGGTGATCCTTTTACGTTCTCCTAACACATTGGACTAGGAGGAGGAATTTGGAATACCTCTATTCCTCCTTGTCATAACTCAGCAATCTCATACTATTTATAGTATATCACTCAGTCACAATCATCTACTACCCTCTAGGTAACTCTCCCTGTTATCTCAAGGACATGGAATTTATTCTTCTTTTCCACAAAAACTCCTGTCATCATCCGTGGGGAATGTACTAAACACGTTGATTGGTCCACTTGAACATCCTGACCTATTTCACCAATCTCCTTAACTTACATAACCTGCATCTTTACTATACTTTTATCTACTTAGAGGTTTTTATCTGCACAAAGAGTCCTCATTCTTTCACTTTCTTTCATCTTCATCCTCTTCTTACTCACTGACATCTCCCTGGTCGTTTCCAAACCAAACCAAGCCATTCTCTAAAGTTAAACTCTTAAGCAAGGGTTGTCTATGCTCATTACTTCTGTTTCATTTTTTTTAGACCCTTACTGTCTGATTTCTGATGTTATCATGTAACTGAATCTTCTCTAAGATCATCAATGATTTCAATGTCAAAATCCTATGGTCTTAGCTAATTTATGGGTACTATGTGGTAAAAATCCATCTAAGGGAAGATTATTTTATTGTGGAACACGTATATTGGTCAATTGACTTCTATAAAATTTTAATATACTTTAAAAAAATTTAATGGCCCTTTTCCATTCTAATTTTGTTTGATTTTTCTGCACATTTTGACACTATCAACCTCCTTTATATTTTTTTCCTTCCATGACTTTTGTGCCTGTTCTAAGGGGTTTCTCTTATCTGCCTGTGAAGTTCTGCTTCTTCTGATTCAGCATTATTAAACTCTTACCTTCTAAATATGAGTGCCTCTTAAAGCTTTGTTTTGTCTCCTTTTCTCTACTCTACACTTTCTCTTGGTGATTTAATAGCTCTCATGGATTCAGTTGTCTCCTAGAAAGGGGCTTCTTAAACTTTTTTCCATTGGAGGTCTTCTTTCCTGGTTGGCAGCATTGATTGACTTTGCATGTGCAGTGCCAAGTCCTTGTGCTTTGTATTCAGAAGCAAGGCTGCAGTGAAGTCATACAATGCAACATGATGAAGCGCTAACAGAAATACCTGAGATTCTTTATGTGTTAGGTTTTAATTAATTTTTTGGTGGTTGCATATTCAGAAACCTTTTACTATTGCCAAATTTTCTTGACCCCATGTGGGGTCAGAACTCACAGTTTAAGAAAAGCTGTCCTAGAAGAAGATTGTCAAATATGTACTGGAGACCTCTAAGTGGATATCCAATCTGCATCTCAAATTCATCATGTCCAAAGTAGAACTTGATTAATATCTCCCACATCTCCCTAGTACCCTGAATTCCTTCATCCTACTTGGCTTATTCCTTGCTAACCCTCCATCCTAGACTATTCCTACCATCTGCCTTTTCTACCCATGTGCTGCTTAGCAGTGATGAAAGAAGTCATGCAGCTATGTTGTCTGGATCTGCTACTAATCTGTATTACATAGCACAAATTTATCTATTAACAACTAGGCCCTCATTGTGACAAGGCGTTCCTTTTATTCCTCACTGATTACTTCACTCTCCGCAGTGATGATTCAAAATCAAGTCTTCTCTTTTCATGTCTCCCATATAACTCCCCCTACCAGAAAATCTTGCCTCATATACTAGGAAAAAAATAGACATCATTCATAGTGAATTCCTTCTTCTCCCCTTCTCTAAGTTCCTTGATATTATCCCCTATTTTCTCCTCTTCTACATCAGTTTATGAAAAGGAGAGGCAGGTAGGTGGTGTAGTGGATAGAGCACCAGTGCAGGAGTCAGGAGGACCTGAGTTCAAGTCTCACCTCAGACACTTGACACTCACTAGCTGTGTGACCACTTGACCCCAGTTGCCTCATCCTGGGTCATCTCCAGTCATCCTGATGAGTATCTGGTCACTGGATTCAGATGGCTCTGAAGGAGAAGTGAGGCTGGTGACCTGCACAGCCCTCCCTCACACAAAACAAAATCAAGTGCAAGTCATGTCATCGTTTCTCTGATGGCATGGTCTTCTTTGGCAACAAAAGACAAAACACACACATGAAAAGGGGGTGACCTTTTATTCACATAGGTGAATAAACTCCCACATGTACCATTGATTCCACCCTCTCCTGTCTCTTTCAGCAGATTGCCACCCCAATCATCCCTTTTCTCTAACCTTTAATTCCCTTTTGGACAGGCTCCTTTTCTGCCATCTACAAACATGTCAAAGGTCTCACTCATATTTAAATAAAACCATCACTTTATCCTACCCTGCCCTTAAGCTATCATTCAATATTTCCCTTTCTTTCAAAATCAAATCCTTGAAAAAAAAAAAAAAACTTGTCCTTTCTTACTGCCTCTTCTTTTCTCATTTATTCCTTAGCCCTTTGACATTTGATTTCTGACCTTAGCCCTTCCTCCGGGATGGTGCCTCTTCTTGCTGTATTTCTCTCTTTGTCTCTCCTCACTTTCTCTGTCTGTCTGTCTCTTTGTTTATCTCTGTCTCTCTCTCTCTCTGGGTCTCTGTCTCTGTCTCTGTCTCTCTCTCTCTCTCTCTGTGTGTGTCTCACTTGTCTGGGAATCAGAGGGCCAGCGTTCAGATAAGTTTCTCTTCCTTCTTCTTTCCTGGCCATATCACTTCTTTCGTGGCCATATCACTTCACTTACCTGAACATGACTTTCCCCACCTGTACATGAGGAACAACAGAAGTTCTCTAGTTTCCCATGTTTTCCTATATGGAAAAATTTTACTTCATAATTTTACAACATCTGGCCAAACTTATACACAGAAAGTTTGTGTGTGGTCCAATGGAAAGAATGCTAAATTTTTAGACTGAAGGCCTTGATTCAAATCCTGAATCTGGTTCTTTTATCCTGTGTGAGCTTGGGCAAGTTACATAACTTCTCTGAGTCTCAGTTTCCTCATATAGCAAATGAGGAGGTTGGACCATATGACCTCTAAATCTATGATCTATGGTCTAGCTATTTAATTGTGGACAAATATGTATATTTGAGGATGGGGAGAGAGAAGAAATTCTTTCCAAATCTAATGCATCATATTTCCCTGATGCCACAAATTTATTTTGAAAGTACTGAAGTTTTTGGCAACTATAAAAAAAGTGTTTTTTTAAATATTAATTTTTTTTCACTAGAAAACAAAAACTGTGCTTATTGAAATGACTAGCAAAAAAACTGGGAACTTCCCCTTGTGTAATGTTTTTCTTATATAAGCAAAGTGACCAAAAACAAAAAGAAAAATCCAATAAGAATAGTTCTCATTTCTCTAATACGTGTTTTTTCTCTTAGTCTATTGCTGGTAAACTGTTAACTATTTTCCTGGTGAACTTCAGGCTAGAGCCAGCCATTTCCTCTTTCTTTCTGCCTAAAGTTAACCCTAGTTGGAGCCAATATGGCCAAGTAGGCAAGTTGGGAAAAGGAAAATCAGTAATGGAAGCTAGGGGCTGATTGAGATCATCCCTATTGTACCTAACTGTATTTCATTTCCAAGTAAGTGGTTCTAACTAGACGACAGATACTGTTTTCAAAGGTTTAAGCAAAGCTTTTTTATGTAATGTGTATTTATTACTCTCCTTCAACATTTAAAGACTTGGGCAGTGGGAGAGAGATGTGGCATATCTGTAAAAGCCCAAGAGCTGATGAAATCTCAGTCAGATCTGTTATCTCCCAATGCTTTAAAGGTCTTCAACTGGGAGATTAGAGAACAAGGTTACTGTGACAATTTGTTTACACGCAGGGAGAGATTAAGATCTCGTTGAAAAGGGATAAAAATAACATCATCTTGAGCTGTCACAGCATGAGACCCATTGTAATCAACACTGGTCTGATTTCAGGGATAATTTAAGACCAATTTATTATCTTAATTAAAAAAAAGAAGAGAGAATTCAATGTTTCGGATGCCAGTTGGATTGTTAGGAGATGATGCCCCTGGAGGATCCACACACAAAGCAGTGTGAACATGTACAGGGTTCCAAAAATAATTGCCCCTTGCTAATAAAAATATAATTTTTTTAAAAAATAAGCACCAGCGTCAATAATACGCTCAAAGTAAAACAATTCTTTTACTTCTGTTTTGTGACACTGTTGATGAAATTGACAGACGGCCACATATATTGAATTCTCATCA
Organism: Notamacropus eugenii; assembly: GCF_028372415.1. Classification (NCBI taxonomy): domain Eukaryota; kingdom Metazoa; phylum Chordata; class Mammalia; order Diprotodontia; family Macropodidae; genus Notamacropus; species Notamacropus eugenii. Next base: position 159,361,451 of record NC_092872.1, read on the forward strand.
ATGTTTTCGTTTAGAACCTTCATTTCTTTCTTGATTCTAAATAGCTTGCTGGCAAAATTTTGTGTTCTTCCACTTCCTCTCAATTTTCTTTTTCCTACCTGCCTATGAAACCTGCTGCCTATATAATTTTTGCCTTCCTTTAGCCCTTATTTTCTCCCTCTCTTTCCATGGAAGTCTTTCCTGCCACCTAAAAAGAAAATATGAACTGCACAGACTGAAGTTGGAGGTGGGAAATGGAGAGTATTGTGAATCACTGTACTTGAGGCCCCCCACCCCCAATGTTCTTGTGCCCAGTGCATGTCCTTACTTCTGGCTCTCACCACAAAAGCGACAACAACCCGCCCAACCCACAGAATGAGTAAGCTTCTCACAAAGAGCCCTTTGAGAGGACAAAGTAGTTGCAGTAAAGGAAATGTCCCACTGGGAAACCAGGTGGACAGCAAACATTCACTTTCCATTACAAATGAGTTCAAGGGAAGCAGCCACCCCAGCATGGGATGGCCAAATCCATCCAAAGCCATTCTCGACCATCCCACTCATTTGAAAACCAAACATGTATCCTTTCCACTCTCCCCCTCCCCTTGTTTACAAACACGTTTACAAGTACTTTGATAGGTGACCTTATTTACTTAGTAACCTGTGGATTCATTTATCTTGAAATTAGCAGGTAATGAAGTGGAAAACCTCAACAGCCCTCCCACTAATTAACATGATAATAAGATTGTTTTGCTACAGAGGTACAATTAGCATGTATGAGCTAGAGGGGGAGAAAGATCAATAAAATGTCTGAAGGGTACTACTCACAGGTCTCCAGAATAGGACAAAGGAAAGGAGCTTTATGGCACCAGCTTATAAGGTTCATCCATTTAAACGTACCTAAATCTGCGCATCTGCCCAAGTTAAAATTGTTTGCCAGCCTTCTTGACAGGGGAGGCAGGCTGGAAAGAATCATAAAACATACTCTCTGGTGCATGTGAAATGAATTGAATTTGATAAGGAAGGAAAAGATTTTGTTGACAGTTTCAGATGTGCAGCTTGAAAATGCTTTAATTGAAAGGGGAAAAAAGAGAAGAATGTTGGCAAGTAATTATGCCCATAAAATGGTTCCATTGGCTCTTTTTTCAAACAAGTCAAACAGCTCAGATATAAAACTTTGGAAAGAGGTTCTTCTCACACATGCAGCCTCAACATACATTTTCATGAGGAACTTTAACACACAAAGTGCACATCTCAAATATTTATTTATTCCACAGACAGAGGTGTGCAGAGTAAATAAATATGACTTTAAAAAATTGCCTCAATATGTATTTACCCAGTAGACTAGTTTCTTAGGTAAATTACATGGATTTTGGTAACCTTCCCTGACACTTTGCCTTGATTTTAAACATACACAAACAAGGAATTTAAATGTCCAAAGTGTCTAAATAACCTAATTGAACTTGTGACACAAACCAGCAAGAGCCAGGATACTAGAGTACAGAGAAGTTGTAAGGTCTTTTTGGGAGGGGAATAAAATGATGGAGAACTTTTTAAAGATCTACAACAACTTAGAGGCTAGAATAGTAAAGATGGACAAAAACATAAATAAATGGATGGTTTTCTGTCTAAAATCTTCCTCCCCATCCATTTTCACCCTCTTACAATTCCCACCAAATAAGTACTCGACATCAGATTTTGTGTGTCCTTTATTAAAATTAATCATCTATATATGAAAAAACTAATATTCTCTACCAGTTACCTTGTCTTGATTCTTTTGAGGATAATAATTCTAAAAACACTATTTCTACCACATCTTTTCCGTAAAATGAGTTTCGCATGTTTTGGCATGTGGCTAGAGGAAAATTTCTTTCAGTAATTTGGAAACATGATGATCATCTCTGAATCAGCAGTCTCTTGAGATCCTAAACAGGGTGACCTTTTGCATTCTTTGTAATAGTCCAAGGTGCTAATGTTTCATTTTGGACATCACTAAAGTAGTGGGTGTCTTTAGTTCTTTGCAGTTGTCTAGAACTTTCCTCATACAGTATATATGACTTGTGGAAAAGATGAGTGTTGATAACTCACCAACTGAAGAATGGATGTGGATCTATCTTGGGCATTGAATTAGCTTCTCCTGGTTCTGAAAAACACAGCAATCTGTTTAGGATTAGAATTACTTTTTAATTTAGAGAGTTCTTTGCTAGCACATATCATCACGTAAACTTATTATTTTGAGAGAGAGGAGAATGTTTCTTGCTTGTGAGTGGCATTTGTTTGATTTTGCTAATTGCTTCAGGTTTTCTTTTGGAAAGGTGATGGTTGCATTTGTTTGGAGGTGGCAGCACTGTAGCTAAGGGACACAAGAGAGGCTAAGAATTTCATCTGAGAGAAGCTAAAACTTTCTGCCTGAGCAGTCATCCCATTAGACATTTTACAACCAATAGTAGTAAGGCTCAATTGCCTACTGTGTGAAGGTAAACACCAAAGAAAGCTTTGTACAAAGAACCCTGGGAAGAAGGAAAAAGGAGAGATTTGCACACACACTGTACCTTTCACCTAAAGTCGGTTGCAGTGAATATAATTGTAAATCTACTTCCATTACCCCACATAGGACTAGTGAAAGATGGCTTTATTATTTCAGTAATTCTCATCCGCATGAGGAGACTTATCATAACCAGTGGCTTCTATTTTAGGGAAGAAAAAAGAGAGAGGGAGAGAGAATGCTACCCTTTTTTGTTTAAAGGACTCCCTAGCCAAGTTTATGGCTTTATCTGAGATTTCCAATCTTGTATCTCATTTTACTTTAGACTAAGCTAATTGAAAAATAGGCAACTCTGCAGAGCAAGTAGGAATCTACTTTTTTAAATAGCTGTGTTTCCATTATAATATTGTACACTGCCAACTTTTTCGGAGTTGGGATATTATTCATTTCCATGTGTTCACATAATGTTACCCACCCTGAAAGATTTGAATGGCATATATTTGTTTTTAAATTAGTGAATTCAAATTGATTTTTGTTGGAGAAAATATTTTATTATTTTAAATCTTATTTTAAAATATCTAGTCACCCCTACAAAGAATTACAGACAACCAGGACTGAGAATCTCTATGCTAGGGGGAAAAAGACTGTAAAGACCTCGGGCCAAGTCCTTATACTACAGATAAATCCCTTAGGGTATGATAGCTTAGATTCAGATCCAAACTTTTCATCTGTGAAAAATTAAAACAATATGGAAAAACCCAGGAGGATCAGAATCTGAATTTATTTTAGAGAAATGTTTGTGAGTTCTGAGAGATAGCTGCAGTGTTTCCCAAATGGAATCATTTTAAGTTGCATTTGAATTAAAAAAAAAACCAACAACAACAAACTTCTTCAAGCAGCTGAAAACTGAAGACCTCTACAATTAATCCTTACTAGTTCAACTAACACAGGTCTATTTTTAAGACAGGGAAATTGAGGCACATCCAGACTTACTGTAGGTCACCTAGTAGCCATTGGTGCAACTTGTAATACAAATTGATTTAGGATTCTCCTAATTTCTAAACTAGTGGTATTATCTGCAAAATGCATCTCTCCTTGGAAATGAAGAATAGTTAGACTGATCCTTCCCCAAAACTAAACTGCAGAATGAGATGCTTAACATTTTACTATTTGGGTTGGGACTTCTCTTTGCAAAAGGTGGTCACAGTCTGAGGAGAGGAAATGGAGAGCAATATTTTGGTCTGTCTTTGCTGGCTCTCTTAGAGGAATGTCCAAGTTGGTTTCTAAAAATAAATAAAGGATTTAATGGGAGGGGAAAGATGATATAAATTTAACCTAATATGGTTTCCTCATTCCTTACTAAGATTTCACATGTGACAAGAAATTTTTAGAAGGGCTCTTATGAGCTTGTAATAAGTAGTCTTTTTGGCCTAGATTTGTGTCTTCCTTGAGAATAGAAGTAATTTTGGAGTTGCTTTTAGGATTTTTTGTCATTCTCTGCATATTCCAGCCTACAATGGGGATCTTGTCTCAAGGTGTGAAGGCCTTCCATATTTACAAAGTCATGTCGCCTGCCTTGTATCCTTGTAAAGTATCTAACATTAGTAAGAATAAAGCCACAAGCCTGCTCTGAGGATGCAAACAACGTCTTATTGTTATCTTAGGGTGGGGAGTTTGGGCATTTTTGGCTTTCCCTCCCGTGTTTGTACAGCTCTGAGGAGGTTGCTTAACAGTGTATTTCATTCCAACTACACATTTTCTCAGGAAAGATGCTTTACCGTTTGAAGGACAAACAGGGTGGCCCAGGTTTCAGATTTCCCCAGCAGGGATTCATCTCTCCCAGGAAGGCTGGAGTGAAGTGTGTGTGTGTGTGTGTGTGTGTGTGTGTGTGTGTGTGTGTGTGTGTGTGAGTGTGTGAGCTTCACAGGACAAGGGAAAATGGGGTTTGGTTGCTCATCGCATTGCCTGATGAGGGCTTGAACCAAAGCATTAGCTAATAAACTCACCATCCTGTGGGAGCTTAAGGAGGCAGCCTGGGGGAGGGAACAATGGACCATGTGTGATTTTCCGACTTGAAGCAGTACTTGTGACTGGCCTGGAAAATGGGAGGTTTTGCCCCCTCCTTGCATTGTTTCTAAAATGATTCATTTGGAGTTCGGGGCAGTTTTAGAGAGCAAGCTTCCAGTGACTGACCCTTATTCCTTTTTTAGAAACACTGTCAGTTTAAGGTACTAATTCATTCAAGCTCTTTACCATGATAAATAACTTCAGAGCACTTCAGAGTTCTTGCTATTGGAGACAGAATTAGGATGGGAATGCAGAATGCTGTCAGAAAGTGCTATGCGTATAGGGATGGGCATGTTTGAACTCTATGTCTGCGTAACTGCTGAGAATATTATAGTTTTTGAATGTAAGGTCCATTGTTTTCCCCTAATAGATGCATTATTGGGGTTCATAGCATTCTTTTACTTTTTTGTTTTCTTTTTTTTAAGAGGAGAAGGGTCTGGACCTCTTTTTCATCAGTTATAGACAGTTCCCAGTGGGAAGAATCCCCTCCTCATTCACTTCCATAGCTTATAGTCTTGGAGAGTTGTCTAGTGCATTGAGAGGTTGTTTTCCCAGTGATCACTCAGATAATATGGATCGGAGGTGATACTTGAACCCAGGCCTTCCTAACTAAGGCTGGTCCTGATTTCATGTTGCTTCACTGAAAATAGCACACCAATATTTTGCTTAAGGGGATGCTATTTCACAAAATATTTTATATCTAGGATTTATCTTTCATTTGATATAACTTAATTAATTGTTCTGTAACGGTGTGATTAAAGATACAATTTCTTAATCATCATTGTGGTTATGAATATACGTTATTAATAACAATAACACAGAATAATATTTGCTTATTTTTTAAGGTTTATGAGGCCATTTTCCAGGATAACACTGTGTAAATAGGTTGTGTCTTGCTATCTTTATTTTATGGTTAAGGAACTGAGACTCAGAGAGGTCATTTGGATTTATGCAGTATCGTGCTAGCTGAGTCTAACTTTTAGGTAACTGTGGCAGCCGCTGTATCTTGTTGCCTTCTGGAAGTATTTGGAGAAGAGTGTGACTCTTCAACTGGCATGTAGAATAGTGAGCTTAATAAACCTGCAAGTTGAAGTCATCTTTAGCTCTGTGCAAGCGAAGAGAAGGACCGTTCCCTCCTACCTAGGTGAAGTGGCATTCTCTGCAGTGGCCTTGCTCACCAAAAGAAAACCACCATAGGAGGTATATCATAAAAAGGTTAGCAACGTTGCCTTCTAGTTTTCCAGGACAATGGTGACCACTCCTGACTGCCCGCTCCCAAACACTTAAACACGTTTGCTTCCCAGCAGCTATGTACATTTCTAGATCCATCTGAGCAAAGACCGCAAAAGTGATGTAGAAGAAGGATTATTCTTTTCTGGTTCTGTGCTCTTCTATGTGAGAAGAGAGGCAATGAGTGAGGTCCTTTGGGTCTGTGCATATACATACATACATGCAGTTTATATTTTGTCATGAAATTCAATGTAGTTAACCTACATGAGGCTTACTTTGACAACCTATTAGCAAAGTAACATTAAGTGATGTTTAGGTTCAATGTATTTCATATTTGTAATTTAAACCAAACTGGATGTACATACACATACACCTTTACATTTAAGAGGTAGTAGGGGCATAGTAGATAGTGACCTGACTGACGTTAGGAACATTTTAGTTTAAGTCCTGCCTCTGATACATTCTGGTTATGTGACCCTGGGCAAGTTACGTAACTTTTCCATGGTCTGGGCACCTCTCTATGACTATAGTTTCCAGAGTAGTCATTGATCTACACTGATAGGAAAGAGTTTCTTCACTAAGAGTTCCCTAGACCATTGAATTCACAGGCCAGTCCAAACAAGACAAAATGAGATGATACAGACTTCAGAACCAGGCTCCGTTCTGCCTTTCCAGTCTTATGTCTTACTCATCCCCACATACTCTGCTATTCAGTGACACTTGTTTCTTGCATGAGAAACTCTGTCTCTTGGTATTTTCACCAGCTATTTGTCCCCCAAGCTAGAATGTTCCCCCTCCTCATCTTCACCTCCTAACTTCTCTGACTTCTTTCAAGTCCCAACTAAAATCCCACCTTCCACAGGAAGCTTTTCCTAGTACTACTTTTGATCATTTCTAATTTATCTTGTATGTGCCTTGTTTGTGCAAAGCTGTTTTCATCTTGTCTCTGCCATCAGGTTGAACTTCTTGAGAGTAGGGACTGTTTTTTTGTTATCTTCACTGTGCTTCTTAGCACAGTGCCCTTACTAGGCACTCATGAAATGTTTGCTAACTGATATATGTAGGCAGGATTTGATGACTTTCATTTCAGATGGCATGTTATCATATTCGGATATTTTTCTTGTACCTGGATCACTCTTCAGAACTAAAGACATAGTCTTAATTTTCTTAGCTTCCTTCTCATAAAGTTAAAGTGCAGTGGTTGGCTTGAAAGAATTGCCTAGTATCCTTCCCAAGTTATCTAACTTATCTCTTGGAGGCATATAACATGAAGTCAAGTCTGGGTCAAGCAAAGCCTGAACTGAAATCTAGAAAGACTTTCTAGTATGGCACGATGATAGAACCTTATCTCTTGTTTGAAAACCAGCTGATCAATGTTTTAAAAATTTGTTCTCCATGACTGCGGGGTGCTGGAGTTTTGAACCACAGAAATTCTTGAAGAACTTCTGAAAAGACATAGAGGGGGCTTGTTCTGTATCAGTGGCAAGATTACCCACACTGATTAAAATATGAAACCTTAAAATCCTGTATGATTATATCTGGCTGACTACGCAAACAATCCAATTGCATAGAAATCAGTGATCCAGAGGCTGAAAATAGGAACAAATTGCTCTGTTTTAAGGTTGATCCACTGGTTACATATCATTACAGGCTAAGGTCCAGAATCTAATCCTGTGATTATCAAGGAAATGCCATACTCATTCAGTTTATCAAGAATTCCCAACTATGTTTTTTATTTTTTTTTAGAATTCATATATATTATTTAGATGTACATTTTTAGAACATTCAGCAGTATCATGCTGCATTAAAAAATATTGACTCTAAAGCTACTTACTATGGTTTTCCTTTTGCAAGTTTGACAGTTGATAAGAATAAATTGGATCTCTTCCAATCTTTGGTATTGTGTTAATAAGTTTAAGCCTTGTGTTTAATATTCCCAAACTAGTAAACAGTGCTATAATGTGGATATTTCCAAATAAAAGGTATGATATCATGAATTCCTTCCAGTTAAGTACATCTGGCATGCTGGAAAACGTATAAATCTTGGGATATGGAAGAAGCAGTTGGTAGGATGACTGCACGTAAAAGCATTGTTGATTCTATCTCTTATGTTGTCAGTGATCGCATACATCCTTTCAGTGAAATGACTTTATAGAATAGATACTGATCCTTTTTTGACTAATGTATAATGCCTAAGGGAAGATTTGAATAGGGTCCTTCACCTCCTTAGGCATCAATTTCCTCACCTGTAGAATGAAGTGGTAAGAATAGATAATGTCTAGCTCTAAGTACCTATGAACTTGTCTTCAAAATAGGTAAATAAAAGAAACTTCAGGTTTTTCTATTTTTAGCAATTGTATGTATCATATGAATGCTGTATTCTTAATCTTGAAGATAGAAATATTATAAGATTATCAGTATACGAAACCTCCAATAGGTCTTGATAGACCCAAACAGGTTCTTATACAAATCATTCCTTTTAGACCTTGATATTATAGGTTTTGTTATTTTTGTAGGTGGGACCATTTGAGGATTACTCAATTCTGATAAAAAAAAAAAAGTCTATCAAATGGATAGTTCAGTCACCTAGTAAATGGAACTAGATGACAGACCTACATGCAATCCTTTTGGAGGGAGTTAGCCTTTTAACTTGACTGATGAAATTATATCTAGATCTAGTAGATTTGGGACTTCAAAGGCATTTTTCCCTACTCAGGGCATCCTGGATGAAGGGCGTATGCTATTTGTACCAAACTCCCAGGCTCAAGTGGTTTGCAAATTGACCCCTTTGTAATAGGTTAAAGGTTTCTTGCTAGATAACGGTGGTTCATTTTGATTAATTATGTCAGGGAATTAATGTATGATTACTAACTTTTAGCAGACCCTGCTCTTTCTGACCTCAAGCTGCTTGTTTGTATGGCTGGTTGTAATTTTCGACCGATGGGTTAGAAGAGGTCACTGTGTGGTCAGCATATTTTAAACAAAGAAAGAAAAAAGAGAAGCAGAGGCCTCAGACCTGAATGGACACACTGCAGTTCACAGCCTTGACAGGAGAGATTTGTTAAGTGTTTTAACAGTGGGTTTTTATATATTTACTCTTTCCAATAAAAGATTCTTCAGCCGAGTGGAGAGTAGACCTGAAAAGATGTGGAGAATAATTTAACAGTTGAATGTTAGTCCATAAATTTCACTTCATACTGTTTTCAATGGAATAGAACCTTGTTAAAGATTAAATTAGGCAGAGTTGAGTCTTGTCTTTTGATTGGCTGAGAGAGTCAGAATGAACGAATCTTGTTAATGAAGTGCCGGAGTGGTTGGCTTATAAAATTCTAAACACTCTTGAAAAAGGGGCAGCATGAATAATGAAGTGATACTATGCTTTAATTTTTTTCTTCGAAATTGAGGGAAAATAACCAATCAACCCTTTGATTTTGAAGCCTACAATAGATAGAATTATTTGTTCCTTTGGGATTGAAGCAGGCAGAAAGGATGGATTTGGCATTAACTAATAATGTTGATGGCCCACATTCCACTCTCAGCTATTGATGCACAACTCCCTGTGACCTCCCCAATGAGATTGACTTCTGTGGCTTTGTTGCCTTTAATAGGAGCTATGCATGTTTGTGGATAGATTTAGACCCTAGGGTAGGGAACAAGAGCTGAAGAGTTTGCCCCTAAAAAGGATCACCACTCTGCCTTTGGTATTAGTCTATTGGATATCTCCATTGAAAAGTTCCATGCCTGATGTGCTGTGTCTTGTTTTTCAAGTAAGAACATGGAGAGATGCCAATCACTGGGAAGGAAGAGGGAAATCCAAGAAAAAGAAGGAGAAAGGGAGATTCACTAGGGAAAAGATAAAAAATGGTGGGGGAGGTTATCAAGGAAGAACTGGGACAGATAATTGCTTTTTTTTTAAGGTTAGGGAAACCCCAAAAAAGGACCAAAATGATTGCAAAACATAGGATTCAAAAGCACAGATATCTAAAAAATCAGAAAGAATTGGAAAAATAACAATAAGATGCTATGTATAGTTTGTAAATTCTATAAAACATTTCATCTATAAGAGTATTTGGAAATAAATTAAGCATTAGCATTTAGATTTGCGTTTGTTAAGCCAGGAGCAGATTGGAAAGGCAACGTAACTTTTTAGCAAGAGGCATGCCGACGATTGCTGATCTTCCATAGCCTTTATGGGCAACATAATCACAATTACTGTATTTCAAAAAAGCCCCTTTCAAAAATTAGAGGTGTTGATGACTTTAATGGGAACATAGACCATTTGTCGCTTCCATTATTGCAATTACTGTCTGGCTTGGTATCTTCTCTCTGACAATGGCTAATGTTGTATACTTCCAAAGAAGATATAAACCCCCAATAATGCACTTATGGTGCAATTCACATCTAGCTCCTCCGTTTTTCTGTTGTGCTTCTCCCCTTCCGGCAAACATGTACACTGTGATGAGTTTGCATTTCCATGATTTAAATAGGTGGTCTTGCACTTGGAGTATCTTCATGAGAGTGGACAGCAGCAAAAAGAAGGCCATAAGATCATAAATCCTAGGCTCAGAGAGGACAGGGAGAGGTCACCTCATCCATTTCCTTGTCCCCAGGCAGGATTGCTCCTAAATCATACCACAGATGGGTGAATATCCTATTATTAAAATCTTTCTAGAAAAAAAAATCCTTTAATACCTTTTATAGTTTCTTCTACCTTTTACAAACAAGGTTGAAAAACATTTTCTTTTCTCTAACCTGAATCCATTTTGCTGCAGTTTAAATCTATGTTTATTTGTTCTAGCTGGATGGTAAACACTTATTTTGTTTTTTTTCTTTCTCAGCAAAGCTAGTTCACTGAATATATTCTGAAAATACTTTCCACTCCAGACGCTGAAACGATATACCTCATACTTGGTCATTTTATCTTGACTGTAGAAACTATCATTATCATTCTTCTCTTTTCTATGATACAGAACGTAAATAGGCAGACAGAGGTCCAAACATGACCTCCATGTGGTCAATTTGCTTCAAAGCCACTGACCATTGAAGCTTGAGGTGCATTTTCATTCTGGTTGACTAGAGATAGTAGGGTATTTACAAACTGTGTAACGATTTCACACATATTGTCCATTTACTTCCTTGGATTGCATGCATTGAATTACAGTTCCCAAGATTGTCTTTCATCAAAGTGAAGATATGGCTAAACTTCTGTTTTAATTATAATGACTTAAAGTTTTTATGGCATGTTAAAGTTTGCACAGTATTTAGCATATGTTATGTTGCTTTATCTCACAACAACTGTGTGCACTATGTAAGGAGGGTGATATTATTCCCATTTTACAGATGTGAAAATTGAGGTCCTTGAGAGGTTAAATGATTTACCCATGACTACATAGTTAGAAAATATCCAGGGTGAAATACAAACCCAGTCTTGTGAGATTCCAAATTCAACATTCCTCCAGCATTAAAATTGTCTACTCTGCTATTGGTCCGTGCCTTTTCCAAGGAGATTTGGGGAGCAAGGTGGGGAGGCAGGCATAAAAGTACAATTAATAAAGACTTGTAAATGTACCAAACCTAAGAGGCTGTTGTATTAAGCCAACTGATTTCCTAGAGTTTGGTATTCAATTGTCTGGTCAACTTCATAGTTGAGTGTTTCCCCAAAGGTTATGATGTCCACTTTTGCCTGTCAGTTAACCTGCCCATGCAAATATTTAGTAATGTAATATCAGTAATGATTCCGTTAGAGCTATTTTACTTGACTCCTACCCTTCCAAACTACCCTTTGATCTGATGAGATTAATTCAGCAGCTTTGAATGTACCCATTATACTCAATGGAACAGATTGAGTCTGGTGGACTATAGAAACAGACCCATGGGGGCTTCCCTGTATGGCAGGTGGCTGAGTCTCCATTCATTTGGGACATCAGACAGTATAGAGATATATTCCAGTGTGTGATTCTTGACATCAGGAATGCAGATGTGTTCTATCTAGAGGTAATAGAAAAGAACTGAATAGCAGTGAACCAACATTAGCAAAAATGATTTCAACAAAAATTGGCAAGCAGAGGCCAATTTTCAATTTCTTTTCTGTGGCATAGTCTTTAGATGGAAACAATTTGTTATCTGCATACTAATATGGTGCCACTCTGAGCTATTTTTTTTTTGGAAAAGCTGAATGAACTTTAATAATTCTAATGACAAAAATAAACGATTTCCCAAATGTTATTAAGCTCTTAGAAACATATTATTTAATTTGGCTTTACAGAGCCCTATTAATCCTTCTGAACAGACACAAATACAACTACATGCTACAGCACAAAGTGTAATAAAGGTTTGCAATGAACTTTAAAAGAGAAAAATATTTTGTGTGCATATTTTAAAGCACAGAGGCAACTTTTAACAGAACTTCAAAACCAAATTGGGTAACAATGAACATAGAGTCATTCTTTTTAATCATGAACAAAATCTATCACATATGTTCTTTCAAGTAAAGTTTATTAGAAAGAAATTGCTACTAGGGAACCACATGTTAACTCTGACTTGGCAAGGGTCAGGCCAGGGCAATAAACCCTTGAACCTTACAAATATGCAAAGCTGACATAAATAACAAATTAAACCCAGCCAGGTAGAGAACTCTAGTTAGTTGGTTGCTAGAGAGATTCCAACTCCAGCCAACAAGCCCCTGTTGACTTGTGAGAAAAACCTGATCTTACCCCCACTGTTTGTTGCCCATTAGTTTTGCATCTGGAGGTCACCTTGCTGCTTCCTGCTGAGATAAATCCTTATAAAAAATGATTTTGCAGCATTATATACCATTAGTCCAATATGTTATAACATGTGCTATTATTGTGGTATGTTGGCAAAATATTGTAGCATACACACACACACACACACACATATATATATATATATATATATATATATATATGAAATATATGGTGTACATGTATATTTGTGTGTATGTGTGTATATATGTGTATATGTGTGTATCTATCCGAAAGAGCAGAAGTGCTCAGATAGAAACAACAGTAGGCGTTTCCCCCAATTTTAAAGCCATCAACAATTCAGTTTGGTGAGTTTTCCCAAGCCGTCAGCCATGGGATGTGGCTAACTGGAGCAGTTTAGCAGCAGAGTTGGGATAGTGGTTTAGATTAGGATAATATATGAATTTGAGAAGAAATGAGTAATACTTATGTGCGAAGCAAAGAAAAATACTTTGTATTTAAAAGATGTACCATTACGTAGAGTTGCAAATGAGGCTGAAAAATGGAAGATTCCCCCCTGGATCCCTCCTCCAGTCACCCCAGATTACTTGACCACCCCTAGACTCCTCCCACAGTCTTTCTGTATATAAGGTCCAACTTGTCTTCATGACAGTGCTCAGATTCATTCTGGTCTACTTGTCAATACATGTGTCACAAACGTTCAGACTCCTAAAGAGTCTACCCCATATGTTGGATCTTTAATAAACTTGTTTTTTCTTTGGCTGGAAGATCTAAGAAATTGGGAGGAAGTAAATGAAGGGAAATAAATAAAATATTGTAGCTCATTATAATCTAAATGGGTCATCAAGTGACAGTGCCAACCAATGAGTGAAGCCTGGAGAATCCTAGTATATTTCCCCTCAGAATAATACAATTTAAATGAAAGGCAGTATATATGGTATAACTGATAAGAAGCTGGCCTTGGAGTAAGAAGACCTGAGTTTTAAGTTCCTGCCTCTGATGTATGACTTTGGGCAAATCTCTTAACCTTTCAATGGCCCAGGACATTTTCTAAATTAATTGCAGAGAAATTTCCTATCTACGTTGGTAGTGCACTTTTCTTCATTGGTAATTTTCTTCATTGAATGTATAAAATATGTATTCAATTTTGAGAGATATTGAGGTGCACCTGAGAGGCAAGCACCAAATAGCATCACAAAAATAAAATTTGTTTAAATTTAGAATATTATAAAATTTGATATATATTAGAATATGTATTCTAACAGACAAGACATGATTGGCTCTCAGTGTAGGAGTCACTTCCAAATTAATATAATGAAATAATTGTTATAAAAATAAAACAATACCAAATTTGAAGTATGTAATTATAAAGATTTCTTACTCATCCTTCAAAAAATCCTTGCATGATTCTACCATCTTTCCTAAATATTGTCCCTTACTTTTCTTCCACTTCATAGCTAAATTTGAGAAATCCTTCTGTTGTCTATTGTCTCTGCTTTCTCTCCTCATTCTCTTCTGAGCTCTCTCTGATATCATCTTTCTTCTGATATCTTCATTCAAATGAACCTACCCCCGCCAAAATTTCCACTGATCATATCATCACCAAATCTAACGGTCTTGTCTCAATCTTTATCCTTCTTGACTCTTCCGCAGTCTTTGACATTGCTGCTCATCTTTTCCTCCTAGGTAATCTTTCCTTTGTCAATTTTTGGGACAGGTCTCTCTTGGTTTCCCTCCCATCTGTCAGACCACTCTGTCCTAGCTTTCCTTGTTGGTTAATTATCCATATCATACATTCTAATACTGTTATCCCTCAAGGACCTACCCTGAATCCTTTTCTCTTCTTCCTTTCTACTCTGTAGTTTAGTGATTTCATCAGCATTCATGGATTCAATTATTGCTTCTGTGCTGATGATTCATAGCTTTCTATATAGTTCACCCCTACTCTCTGTTGAACTCTAGTCACCCATCACAAATTGCTTTTATCAATATTTCAAGTTGAAACTGTCCAAAACAGAACTCATCTTTTCCCAACACTGTCCCACCTTTCCCAATTGTTGTCAAGGGCACCACCATCCTCTTAGTCACCCAGTATCATTCTTCACTCCTCCATCTCACTCCACATATTTAATCCATTATCAAATCTTTGTGATTTCTACCTTCATGATATCTCATGTGTCTACTTCTCTCCCCTCACATATTCCATGCTTAGCTAGTCTAAGTGCTCATCATTTCTTGCCTAGATTATTGCAATAGGCCTGGTAAATTGTTGTTGTTAAATCTCTACATGACCCCATGGACTTTTGTCATGGGTTTATCTTGGCAAAGATAACTGAAGTGGTTTGCCATTTTCCTTCTCTAATGTGTCCCCATTTTACGGATGAGGAACTGAGGCAAATAGGGGATAATTGCTCTGCCCAGGAGCTCAGATCTTTGTGACTTTTCTCAGTGTTCTAACTATTGTACCACCTAACTGCCCTTTAGGAGCATCACGATGGTGCTTGGTGGAGAGTAAGAGCTAAATAAATGCTTGTTGACTGTCTGATCTAATAAAGCAAAATACTGCCTTATATACTGTCCTCCAACAAGGGGACTCCCATGTATGTGTCAAAATAACATAAGATTTCTTGAGAGATGGAACAATAGACCTGACTCTGTTTGATGACCTTTAATTATGAATATTAGTTAAGATATAAAATGGGAAGAAGTCTACCAAAGTTATTTGCCATTCTTATAAGGGATATTCAATTCAGAGTTCAAATTGAAAACTAATTCTTTATAGATGCAACGTCCTTCAGGTGCTCTTCTTTGTAGCTCTCATTGGGCTGATTGAATCAGCGCCAGGAAGACTGCAGAGACTCTTAAATGACATTCTTGTTGTCTCCAAAGAGTTCAGTCTACCTACATACAAGGGAAGCCAAGTGAACAAAGGATTCCTTTTGTCCAGATTATGACCAGAAGGACAGTCATAGAACTCTCTCATCACTTTATGTTGTTCAGTTATGTCGGTTGTGTCTAACACTCTGTGACCTCATTTGGGGTTTTCTTGGCAAAGATACCAAAATGGTTTTCTGTTATCTTCTCTAGCTCATTTTTCAGATGAGTAAACAGAGGCAAACAGTTAAGTGACTTGCTCAGGGTCACAGAGCTAGTAAGTGTCTGAGGCCAGATTTGAACTAAGGAAGTTTTCCTAACTCCAGGCTCCGCACTCTATCCACTGTGCCACCTAGCTGTCCCTTAGCATTGGTAGTAATAAGTACATCTCACAAAGGCCACCTGCACAGATGAGGAACTGGGCCCAGATAAAGAAGAGGAGAAGGAGAAAGAGATGCAGGAAGAGAAGGAGGTGGAGAAGGAAAATGAAGATCATGTTGAACTACATTTGAGAAAGTACACAATATTTCTAACTATTCCAAGCTTTTCCTTCAAACAAGGTCCTTTCTTTCGAACTTCATTCTTCCAATAAAGTTCTATGGTCTCTGGAGAAACAGTTGTGGGTTACCCACAGAATAGTGACAAATAGTAACAGCCTCAGAAAAGTCTTAAAATTGTCATTTTGTAGCAAGAGGGAGGGAGAACTGGTCAACAGCCTGTTTGCTCTATTTGTATGCACTACAACATTAAGCAGTTTAGCAATCTCTAGAATGGCTACCACTTTGTTGAGTGGAACCCCTGTGAAGGGTGTATGTGGACAAATAGACTAGAAGCCATAAAGGACAGGACAAGAAGGCATGGACAGATTACTTGCACCATTGAAAAAGGAGTATCCATCTAGATGAGTTCACAGATCCATTTAATTATTAAACTCCTTTCCCCAAAACTGAGAACTTAACAAGCTATTGAAATCTAGATTGATCACAATGATGAACCACAATTCAAAAGACTCATAATGAAACATGTTATCCATCATCACATAGAGAAGTGATCTATTCAGAGTACAAATTGAAGCATCTTCTTTCTTTCCTTTTTTCTCTTCCTTTCTTTGTCTTTTCCTTTCCTTTTTTTCTTCCCCTTTCTGCCCTTTCCCTTTTCCCTTTCCTTTCCCATCCCTTCCCTCATGACTAACATGGAAATTTATTTTGCATAACTATAGGTATTTGTAATAAAGCCTCATTTTTCTTGCCTTCTCAATGGAAACAAGAGGTGGGAAGTAAAAGGGAGAGAATTTGGAACTGAAAATAAAATAAAATTGAAGTAAAAAATAAAAGTCACAGAAGCAAAACAAAATAAATCTAGCTTGATAAATGATTACCTTTTCTTTTGCCTTAACCCCAACTAGATAGTTGCCAAGCTGTCCATTCTACCTTCGTATCCTCTCTTACATCCATCTACCTTTCTCCACTCGCGCTGTCACTATCCTCATCCAAGTTATCATCATTTCTTCTCTGAGCTATTGTGAATGACTCGTAATTGGTCTCCTTGCCTCCATTCCACCCTTTACACAGCTGCTATTCTTTTCCCCTAAGAGATGAGCCTGACTAAATCATTCCTCTGACTAAACGTCTTTGGGATTCCCTACTGCCTCTAGGACAGAATAGAAAATCTTAGCTTGGTGTGCAAGATGTTTAACAATCTGGCATCAACCTACTTTTCCAACCTCATTTCATATTACTCACCTTCCTGTACTAGGCATTTCAATAAAACTAAACATATAACTTCTTGTTTTTTGAACTCAGTATGCCAACTCTTTGTCCCTCTTTTAATGTTCTAAAAGTCTTTTGTCTAGTTTTCTCCTTTGTCCCACCATAGAATCACAGGATCATAGATTCAGAGGTGGAAAAGATAAGAGTCCAGTTGCTCTCACTCTAAACATGAGAAGATTAAGTTTTAATTTCCTATCCCTTATTATATTTGTCTCTGTATATGCCATATTTATGTCCTCCTTTCCTTTTATGGCAGTCACAGTACTATTTTTAATCTCTGAAGCCTTGCCACAAAAGACCTGTATTTTGTATATGTTAGTTATGTTTTTAATATATAAATTTTATAATAATCACTGTTTATTGAATAGATATTCTCTTGAGTTTTGGCAACTTCATTTTCCTGAACTTTAAGTTCCTTAATATATAAAATGATGATTTATTTTTAGATAATATGTCTCTAAAGTCTTTTTAGTTTCTACGTTTCTGTGCTGCATGATTCCAAAGGGCCCATGCAATAGTAATTAGATTGCTACCTAGTCTCCCCCTAAACTTCAGTGGAAGAGGTCTAAGGAAAAAGTGCTTGAGGTTTGAGCAAGTTAAGTATAGAGAATGAAAAGAAAAAGAATTATCTGTGTCAGAGTGGAGCATTGGAAGGTTTTTAAAAAAAAGACTATAAGCTTCAGGCAGTACAAGGAACAAACAGTGTAAGTTACGAACTATGGACTCTCCCAGAAAAATAAAAGAAAACAAAATTCTGTGAATTTTCCTATAATAAATTTTCAGATTGATATTTTCATCTATTTTATGATGTGAGTGTAATATTTCTGTGGCATGATTATTCATAGCAGAAACAAGTTCCCTACAAGTTGACAAAAGAAGTGGACAATTATAATGCAAAAAAACCCTGTCTTCTCATCCCTTTCTTGAACTGCACATAAGTCATCCTTTGGTGGGATATAGATGAAATAGGAAAAATATATCAAGGTTTGCAAAATACGTTTGACCCAGATCAATATGACTCATTTTCATGATAAAACTTCATGATTGTAATCTGTATGTATTCATTTTGTTATTCTTAGCACAGTTGTTCTTAACTCTGGAAAGCTAATGGGTTGTTTTACAGTCTATAGTCTAGCTCAGCCTAGTAAATACATCTTTAATGAATCTGCTTTCCCTATCTTCAGCTATAGTGGTGACTATATGGCATTAATTAGGAAATGAGATCTTCAACTTTGTCCCAAATGGCGTTTCTTTTGTTAGGGAAAACTATATGCCTAAAAAACTTTTTATTATAAAGTTTTGTGATAAAACTATTTTGTCAAAATAAAATACTCTTGTTCCTTGCATATTGTATGGGTGAAGGGGATGTAAAGCACTTAGAGAGATGCAATTAAAAGGTGAAAACTTGAATCACATATAATATAACTTGTCTATTTATTTTTGGATCCTGGTGAATACAGAACTGTTGCCTGTAAGTCTCAAGGACTAAGGGATTAGTATGTATGGAGTATATATTTGCATACGTGTATTACTTAGGAGGTAGGTCTGGAACTCTTGTCTGTGCAACCTGGGCCTAAGGGCATGCACTATTGAATTGTATTAAATATTATTTTTTAAAAGTTTATTTAAAGTCCTCCAAACTGACAGGTTCTTAAATACTAGATCATTTGACAAGAAAATTCAACATCAGACTTGTTAGACGGTGAATTAAGGGTGGAATACATTGATTCCTATATAAACAAACAGACATGAAAATATCTTTAGCTTCATTGAACCTGTTGAGCAGCAGTTTCAGTGAAAAGAGACTTTTTTAAAGCCATCTAAGGGCAATCAAAATTGGCAGAAGTTCATGTACTTACGCATATTCTGAGAGAGTAAAATTGAATATCCTTAATTTTTACAACAGATGTTTGGCAACAAGAATTGGCTCAAAGAAATAAATGTTTTAGTGTTTAACCCGAGTCGTTCACCTCAGACCACAGCATAGTTTGAATATTAGCCAGGTTATTCAGGGAGTAGGTGAATAATAAACAAAGGGAGAACATTTTCAACTGTTTGCTGTACTATAGGTGCGGATAGTGAAGGAGGTCTGTAGCTGAATGCCTTTTGGCATTGTGTTTAATCTGTTAACATTGGAATGATTTGAGCTGTTGCAAAAGGCCCACATTTGGTACAGTAATAGGATAGCAGAGAGGCACACTGATGCTAAAATGTAAGCCTTCTGGCAGGAGGTCAGTGGAGAAGTAGAATGAGTTTAGAACTCGATGTTGTAACTTACTTGAATGAAAGAATTTTCTAAAGGTGACATTAAGATGAAATATTTAAGATAAACTGGAAGATTTGACTGGAAATTCACAATGGCCTTCTGAAATAGTTTACCCTGATTTACTGATCCTTGATTTTCGATTTATGAGCTGAGACCACAGTATACCACTGGAGGATGGGAACCAAGTAGTCATATTAGAGCCAGCTCATATATCCTAAAGACAGACTTTGGAAGAATTAGAAAGTATAATAAAGTGCCTGTCCCTTTAAGACAGGGATGGGCTCACTGCCTGTTGAAAATCAAGAGCATTCGATATTTTAAAAGCCCTTCAAACTGTCATTTAATTTGTTTTAAATTGCCATTTATCAATGAAAAAAACAATAGCAGTGATTTTTTTTCTTATACAATTGAGTTTCACCAGGATATTTTTGAAATGTACATATTTATAACTATCAAGAATTTCTTGCTCAAGCTATCTTTCTGCTCTTTGTGAAAGTGATAATGTTTTGAAATAGAGACGCTTCAAATTCATGTGAATGGCGCTAATATTTGCTCTGAACCTATCTAAAGACAAAACTCTGTTGCAAACAAAACTATATTTAAAACTAAATGTATGCAAGTCACTTTTTCCCTTTCATCTTTTCAAAATGAAAACTTATAAATGGTTTTTCTTAGTTGATGATATGGAAGTATCCAGTGCTCAAAACAGTCTGAAGCTTAGACTGGGGGCCAGACTATCATTAAACCATAAGTTGTCAAATTCAATGGCCTTTTTCCAGTCTCTGCTCTTTTAGAGTTTTCTTCAGTATTTTATAATCTTGACCTTACTGTCCCCTCCTTTTTGAAGCTATGACCTGCTTTAGTCTTTGGAGGAAAACTATTATACAAATTCTTCACTAAATTGTTGTTCTGTTTTTGGTAGGTTATCTTAAAAAATATGTGAAGACATATTTTTTAAGGAATATTTTAAGGATAAAGCTCATTTTGTAGGAATATAATAGAAGACTAGATGTGGTTTAAGCAAAGTATAGAAAAGGATTTCCCTTCAGGTATAGGTTTGACTAGATGACATTTGACATCCCTTCTGAATCAGAGATGCTATACTTCTTTGGTTTGAATTGAATTGGTAGGTAAAGTGGTGATTCCTGGGAATTGTAAGAACTAGCTGAAGGTAAAGATGTGATCAGAGAAGTTAGCACATCTAGGGTATGCCCGGAAATAGGCAGGTCCAAAAAAACTTCTAAGAGCCAAAACAGCTTGATAAAAATAATGCCAAATCTGCTTAGAGCTTCAGGGACTTGTTGAGTTCTAGAGTGAATATAATACAGATAGCCACCAATTCTACATAAAGGGATTCAGGATAAAACTATAACAAGACTGAAGTATACTAGAAACTTACTTAAACATCAGATAAACACAGTATTAATAAAGATGAGCCAAAAATTGGACCTAGGTTTTATAATCCATTTTAGTTTCAAAATTGTATCTTACTTTCTATAACCTTTTTATTATGTGTTGTTATTAAATATTAACTATTATTAAATTGTACTTTTATTAAATATTATATTACTGAATATATAATACTTAAGTATATAATTTATATATATACATAATATTTAAGTATGTAATATTATTATTCTTAAAATCCATGCCAATATTTTATTTAATAACTATATTTTTCTTAAAATTAAAATTAGCTATAGAGTATTTATCTTTGAAATCTTCCACAATCATTGTCTTCAATTGTGAGATCCATCCCATGTAACAAGAAGTTATAATCCAGTTACAAATACAGAGGAAACATCCCACATGTCTTGAAAAGGTGCTGAAGTACGTCTGACAGTTCATCTATGTTAATGGTAAAAAATGATAGAGGTTTTACAATATTTTCACAACATCTCTCACATGCAACCCGTTCTCTTCACACACACACACACACACACACACACACACACACACACACACACACACACACACCACTATTATCTTTATTCAGGTCCTCATTACCTCTTGCCTAGATTATTACAAAAATCTCCTAATTGATTTCCCTGTCTCATTTGTCTTCATACATCCTGTTGCCAAAATAATTTTCCTTAAGCACAGATCTATCTGACCATGTGACTTCCCTACTCTAGATACATTTTATTGCCTCTAGGTTAAAATATAAAATCCTCTGTTAATCTTTTAAAAGCCCTATAGAATCATCCCCAGCCTATTTTTCTAGTTTCATTGATCATTACTTCGTCTCCTACACTTTATAATGCAGCCAAACTATCCTTCTCTTCATTCTTAACACAACACTCTATGTCCCATCTTTATGGGACCATCCTCCAATGGACTCCTTCTTTACCTCCCCCTCCATAGTGTTCCTCTCTTCCACTAAGATGATGTTCAGGCACCATCTTTTGGATGAAACTTTTCCTGATTTCCCTAACTGCTAGTGCCCTCCTTCCCAAATGGCTGTGCATTTGACTACTATATATTTCTGTTTATTCACTTTATACTTATGTTATATATTTTTATATGTACTGATAGTGTCCCCTATTTATAAACTCGCTATGAGTAAGAATTACTTCATTTTTTTGTACTTGTATCCACAGTGCATAGCACAATGCTTGCCACACAGTAGGTACTAAATCAGTCTCTATAGATCCATTCTGCATTACCCTCGCTATCTTAATTCTAATTGTGCTTTGGGATCCTCTTTATCTTTAATCCTGTTTTTCCTATTGTGGACATTTCCCGAAGACTTATTCCTAGGCCTCTTCTCCTCTTTAAAGACATTCTCTCAGTTAGAAAGTTTATCTAGCACATCTAACCTTTTTTTGTGCCATGGACCCTTTAGGTAGTCTACTGAAGCATATGGACTCCTTGGAATTATGTTTATTTTTCTTCAAAATTCATAATTGAAGAAAATATCAAATTTTAATTAATATTAATGAAGAAAAAATTTTAATTTTTTTCTTGACTAACTTCATGAACCTCCCCCCCCCCCCGAAATTCACTAATGGTGCACAAGTTTAGAAACCCTCTTTAGCCTCTTTATGCATATGCCTCCTCTGTATAACAAACTAGGGGATATCAAATGTTCCATTCCAGCCTCATATCTTCAAATGTATACTAGACATTTCTACTTGAAAATAGGACATTCTGTTTTTACCTTAAATTCAGTCTGTTCCAAAAAATTTCATTATGCTCCTCCTTCATAAGAATTCCTTATTTTATCTAGATTCCCTAATAGATTATATGCTTGTTAAAGTCAGTGACTTATTTTTTTTTTAATTTCCACAATGACTAACATAGAAAATACTACATGCATTGTATGTAATCAACAAATATTTGTTAAATGAATGAATGAATGAGTTAAGAGCTGTCCTCTGAATGATTAGGTGTGGGGTAGTAGAAAAGGTCTTTGATTTGAATATATAAGTCAAAAGTTAAAGAGTTTTGTTCATTCACTCTATTGCTGGTAATCAGCTCCTTCCCCTGGTCACCTCTTTTTCCTACTAACCTTCATGGAAGTTTCATCCAAAAAGTAGACCTTCATGAAAAAAATAGGCAAATGAGACTATTTTCTTTGAAAAGAACAATATAATCCATGATATAAAGGTGGAATTCAATATCTAACAGTCAGAGGATAGGAAGAAGAGTGATAAAACCAGAGCAGAGACACTGTGATGGAGAATAATAGGAACTCAAATTGGATTCACAAAATTGGGCCACATCATAAATGATCTTGAAATGAAGGTAGAAGCATTAATGTTCAATTTAATATGAAAACAGGAAGCAGCAAAGTTTGGAGAAGTGAATAACAAGATACACTGGGTATTTAAGGAAGGAAAATCCCTTATTCGTATGTAGAATAGGTAAGTGGAAGGACAAGTAAGAATTGCAATTGTAACCATCCAAAAATGAGATGTTAAAGAGCTAGATGACATTGGTACTTGTGGAAATGGGAAAAAGAGATGGATAAAAGAAATATTCTGAAGAAAAACGTGAGTAGGATTTAAGTGAGTATCAGTAGAGCTTATTTAAAAGTCATCATGATGTAGTGGGAGAATTGCTGGGCTTGGAATTAGAAAAAATCTTTACTTGGATCCTGCCTCTGGCACTTATTAGCAGTGTGATCATGCACAAGCCATTGAACCTCTTTGGGTCTTGGTTTTCCTATATAAAATTCAAATAATAACAATTGTATTACCTACATTAAAAAAGTTATTGTGAAAATAAATGGGATGTGATGTGTGCCAAATTCTTTGTAAACTTTAAAATGCTATGTAAAGGTCAACTATTTTTACATTTCTTACAGGGTCTGAGAGAAGGGCATCAAGTCAAAGAAGATCTCCTGTATTCAAAGCTAGGTGACTGGAAACTTGGCATGTCTGCTCATAGATATGGGAAAGGGTGATTTGGAGGTAGGCAATAATGAGTTTGGCTCGGACCATATTGGGTTTAAGGTAAAGGAAAGACAAACCAGTTCTATAAAATCAGATTCTGAATAAGCTGATTAAACTTGCAAGGAATGACTATTAAGGAAGACATAATTTAGAAAACAGAGGAGGGAAGGCTAAGAAAAGTAGATTTGAGTTCTGGTGGAGATTCTGTACCCATCAATGAATGAAATTGCTTCCATGAAAAGGGGATCATAGTAGTACTTTGCTCAGGGCTTTGCACAGAGTTTCATAATAAAAACTTAAAATCAAAGTTCAAATTACTGATCCATTTCCCTCATTTTACAGATAAAAAAAATTGAGGGCCAAAATGGTTAAGTGGCTTGGATGTAGTCATATAACTAGTCAGTGACAGAAGTGGGATCAGAATCCAGATCTCCTAGTCCAATTCTCTTTTTAGTGTCCACCCATGAACTGAATTATTTATCACATTGTAACTTCTCATGATTCCCTATGCAAATATCTTTACACTTTAAAAAAGTTAATTGATTTCTATTGAACTTCCTAGAGAAGTTAAAAATTTTAAACCTCTTGTTTTTACATATGAAAATAATGAAACTTATATAGCTAACCACTGAGTCTTTGGATAATTTGATAAGCATAGAAAGAATTGGCCCATAGTCCTGGGAACTGCTTTAAAAGGCAAATACATTTCATTTTTGATTACCTGTTTCATTTTCTTAAATACTTAATTAATCATATAATCACTGTGGTATGTATTCCTCAAACTAACTACGCTTATGTTATTTATAAGAATTAGACCTGTTTATTGTTTCATTTTCTGGTTCAAAGAATTCCATTTTTTAATAACCTAAAGATAAATCATATCTAACATTATGATCTGTCCTCACTTTGCAATGTTTTAAGAATTCCAGAGGAATTTTGATTCTTGCCCTGACTTGGGTGGGTAATGTGCCTCTGAGTTTGTAGGCAAGCATTTTTCTTCCCATGCAGAATAGGGGATTAAGAACTGCTATTAGTGTTCTTTCAGGGAAGATCCTTCCATGTTCCTTTCCTCTGAAATATTCTCTTCCTGAAGATTAGGAGATAATGCATCTGGAATAACATTAGCTCATCCAGGTTTGTGGTTTATCTGAAAATTAAATCCTAATAATCTCATATTCCATCTGGCTTGGGTAAACTTGAAATATCAATCCCTAGAGAGGACTACAGCCACAGCAAATGAGAGACATTGAAAACATCAAGAGCAAAGGAAAGTTCCATCTTTTAAGTTAGGGCTCAACATTCCTTTGCCTCTAGTGGTATATTTTTCTTTCACTAGTTGGGGAAATTTTGTTGGCAGAAGTCTCTTTAGTACGTTTATTTATCTTGTGTTAATATGTGCTCAGTAGGCCTCTCTAAATAGGAACAGAGCACATGTATATCTCTTCCTCTGGATGAATCAGAATTTGGAAAGGCAAAAATAGGTGTTAAACCAACAAGCCAGAAATGAGGTGGATTAACCTTTCAACACTTATGTGTGGAGATGCATCTCCATTCAAGGCTGTGGGCCACTTAGAATGACCTTTGCCTTTCTTGGTCTCAAGATGTATGCAGGTAACAAGCATAAATCCAGCACAAGGTAAGAGCAACACAAGGCTATTGATACTCTGAAATTTTGGTGCATTTTCTTGAAGCTTTAAAAAGTTTTTTTTGTTTTATTTTTTATTGTTTAAGTTATTGCCTGAACACTATTTGAGTTGACTATGTCAAAAGGTGAAATGCAGATTTGACCACAGTCTAGTTATATGACAAAGGATGCACTAGGTAAAAGATGGGAAACAATTCTCAATGCTTTCCAAAGGGAAAACCTTGGTTTTATATGTCAGTCACGTGAAATTATCATGAAGCATTGATTTAAGTTTGAAGTCTCACCAAGAAATAGTAAATATTTTCTCTAAGTCTATAAAATCTGTAATGGACTGAAAATGATTATTCTATAGCTCTTCCAGCTCTTTTTTGAGCTGCCAAGCAATTCAGCCAGAATTAAAAGCATTGTACCTGTGACAGGGAAAATTTGATAAGTGTTGATTTATTTGCTTTTTGGATCAAATTGTATAAGAAAAGAGAGCTGGATTTAGAATAAAGAAAACCTGTTTCTGCCATTTCCTACCCATGTGGCCCTGGGTAAATCATTTATTGAATTCATAAGTGAAGGAGAGAAGGGTTGCACCAGATGACCTCAAAGTTCCTTCTAATTCCGTATCTATGGTCCTTTTGTCTTAAATATGACCATTCCCAATTTACTTTCTGAGATTTTAAAACTTAAATGGAAGATATCAATGGTTTTATAGATGTCAATCTGATAACATTTAGTAATGAAAATAATTAACCAGATTCTTTGACCATGCAAGAAAGCTGAACCATTATCTTTGAAGGATTATACTACCTAGGTTTATATTTGGAAAAATAATTCCTACTAGTGGAGAAGCTCTTCATATTGAATTTAGAATGAGGAAAGTAATAAGGGAGCATGATTTGAAACAAAGGAAAAAATCAGAAGAGGACTTCATTTATAGTTACTCTGTGGCTATGAAATACAGCAATGGTATCCTATCCTTTAGAGGTTTAACTCAAGGCTGTCTTTAAATAGTCATCCTACTACAGATGAACTAGATAGCCCATAAGGGATATAGCCCCTAATGTCAAAACTAAAAAGGGATTCTCTCTAAAATGGAGAAAATCATTGCTATAATACAGAATTTATAACTTAGAAGAGGCTTCGGTTTCCACCAAGGCTAAACATTACACAGTAAGAATCTTGAATATAACCAGATAAGTGACCATCCAGTCCCTTCTTGAAGACTTCCAAGGTAAGAGAATCTGACACCTCTCAAGTTAGCCCAATTAAATTTGGGCAATTCTGTTTGTTGTGAAGTTTTCCTGGCATAAAACCTAAATTGACCTCTTTACAACTTCCACCATTGTTCCTGGTTCAGTCCTCTGGGACCAAACAGAATAAATTTTACTTCCATATGACAGAGCTATCATATTGTCCCTGGATCTTATCTTCTCCAGCCTAAACATGTCCAGTTCCCCACATGACTTGTATTTTGAACATTTATGTTCCAGGTTGCCTTTCTCTGGACACTTTCTTACTTATCAATCTTCTTTAACTGTGGTACCTGAAACTGAACATAATACTACAGATGAGAAATGACCAGGTCAGGGAGTAGAACTCAAATTTCACTTGCAGACCACTAAAACACCAATGTCTTTTATCGGAATAGTTGCCTTCCATTCATGCCTTCCCCATATTGTATTACAGAAGTCATTTTTTTTGTACCCAAGTATAAGACTTTGCATTTATAACTATTGACTTTCACATGCATATTTTTATCTTTCAGTCAAAACATACCCTTAAACTTTCTCTGCCCAATTTTCCCTCTATTTCTCTTACTTGATTTTCAAAATCCTTTTTAAGCTCTTCCATGGCCTGAGATCAATTCATATTTTTATTGGAGGCTTTTGACTTTTTTTTCTTCTAGTTGTATATTTTAATTTTGTCACTAAAGTAAGATTCTATAATATGAGTGTTATTACACTGTCTGCTCATCTTCCCACCCAAATACTTAACTTTTTAACTCTTTGTCAAGATCAGACTTTGCTTCCAGGATGATTGAGGGTGGAGGTGGGTGTACTGTCCCAGGCTTCAGGGGTTTTGTGTTAGTCACTCAAATCCCCTCTTTCTGTAAGCCCAGAGCTCCAGAAGCAGCCACTGCTTCTGCTGCTGTAGGCTCCACCTCCTCTGTTCTGGGGCTAGGGCTGGACCCCAACTAGATGATGAGCTCCTCTTTCACCCAGGTCCCACAGAGTTTTCCCAATGACTTTCTACGCTGTTTTTGGCATTTGTGGCCAGACTAAGTTCCACTCCCAGTTGGGTGCAATATACGTTTCCTGTCATCCTTTCAGATTGTGTTGTGCTGGAGATTTGTTTCACTCTGTTATTTTATGGGTTCTGTAGCTCTAGAATTAGTTTATGGTTATTTTTTTACAGGTATTTGGAGGGGTTTGGGGGAAAAGTTCAAGCAAATCTCTGGTTTTACTCTGCCATCTTGACTCCATCCATATGTATATATTTAACCCAGTGCTGTAGCCCATCAAAGATCCCCTTGACTCCTGATTCATCATCCATTACATTAACTAATCTTCCTTGATTTGTGCCATTTAAAAGTTATCATATTGTTTAAGGCATTCAAATTGTAGATAAAAAATGTTGACTAAACAGCACAGGCAGAAGTACAGATACCTAGGGTGTTTCACTTAGACTTCCTTCCATACTCACTCTGAACCATAATGCCTAGTTTTTTAATCTGGCCATCTGGCCAGTTTTGAATCCTTTATCATTCAATTTATGTCTCCATTTTTTTATTAGAATATTATGGGATATTTTATCAAAAATGATCATATTATGTATTAAATTTGGATATGTAAATTGAATACTAATTATAAAAGATAAAGGGGTTTGAAATTATTCCACATAATCAAAAATTATAGAATCTTAGCTTTATAAAGGACATCAGATACAGTCTATTTATCTAGTCTAATCATGAAAAATGAGTTCTCTATATAGTATCTCTGTGAAGTACTTAATTTGACTTTACATGAGAGCGATCAGCAATGGGGTAATGCTTTATAATCAGCCAATTTCTGACAGAATATAAGCTCTTTGAGGACAGATTCTTTTTTCATTTTTATCTTTGTATATTCAGTGCCTGGAACATAATAGGCACTTAATAAGTGATCATTGCTTTTTAGATGGCTATAATTTTATTATTTCCTTACATTGATCCAAAGTCTGTTTTTGTACAACTTTCACTCCTTGGTCAAGCAGAATAGTCTAAACCCTCTCATATATTATGGCCCTTCAAAAATATGCTTCCTACTTGTCTTCTCCACGTTAAGCGTCCCCATTTCCAGGTAGCTGTTGGTACAGTAGATAAAGTGTTCTGCCTGGAGTCAGGAAGACCTGAATTCAAATCTGTCTCAGACATTTCTAGGTATGCAACCTTTGGCAAGTCACTAACCCCTGATAGGCCTCAGTTTCCTGAACTATAAAAGGGGCACAATAATAGCACCTACATAGCAAGGTTATTGTGAAGACTAAATGAAATGATATTAGTACATAGCACTTGCCATCCAATGTCTGGCACATAGTAGAGTCTACATAATTGCTTATTTCCCTTCCTTATCTTTCCCATTTCCTTCAAGTTATATTCCTATGGCATTTTTAAAAGTCTGCTCACCATCTTTGTCATCATCCTGGTAACTTACTCCAGTTTGTCATGGCCTTCCTAAACTAGTCTGAACAGAGCAGTGTGTTTTGTTGCTATCCTTTCTCTCATTCTGAGCAATAGCTTTTTGTTAAAGCATTTTAAGTCTATAATAGCTTTTATTGGTTGTAATGTCATGACTTCTACTTTGCTTCCAGTCTACTAAATTTTCAAGATTTTTTTTCATCAACTCCTTTCTAGGGAAGTTTTCTCTGTCTTATAGCTATACAGTTGATTTTGGTTTAGTTGAACATACCAGAACTTTGGGTCTTGTATCCGCTCATGAATGACCTGCAATTGAAAGGATTTTGCATTTTGTTTTGATGTTGAAATGTTACAGGATGTCACCTGAAGTGTTGAAGCAGGAGAAGCTGTTCCAGAAGCTGCCTGTGTAAAAAAACAAAACAAGAAAACTTACAGAGAGTCCACATAACCCTCCTCCCAGATTCACTGTTCTTTTTATAGGGGGAGGGGAAGACAACCCCAAAGAACTATTCAGGGTTTACTACATTATATCAAATGGCAAAGTCATTTCAGTCTTGGGTCACCAACATAGAAAAAGGGACCAAAATTTCTTGTGAATCACTGGGTCTAGGAAGGGCAATTCTGAATATACTCTGTAAGTTGACCCCAATGAACCATTTTAGCCTTCACTACACTGAGAAGAAAAACAGCACCAACTACTGATCCATGTGTCTGTTTTCTCATGATTATAACATCTTCATGAAATGGTCTATACTTTGATTAAAATATGAGAATGAAACATATATATGTCAAACATTTTCATACTCTCAATTAACTTGAAGTGTATACAGACTATAAGATCCAGCTGTGTCTATTTTGAAGTTGATTACAAAGGGACATTTGACTTAGCAAAACAAAATGCAGCCTTAGACTTGCTTTTAACAAATTGTCTTCTGTGCACATGCTAAGATTTTATGAGGATCCATGACATATGCAGTCATTAGAGATAATTTTGTGTAATGATTGTCTGGTAAAATAAGGAGACATCTGCTCTTTAGGGGTATTCATCAAGGTCATGAGCATGTCCTACATGAAGTATAGACAAAAGATGGATTTCTTGTTAATTACTAGGGTCTCTAGATACTTTTATTGGAAGATGATATTATGTTGATTGTGTCAAGCTCTCAATTACTAACTGCTCCTTCTCAGTGAGATTAACACTTTTGAAGAACTACATCTCTTCAGATAAACTGGGAAAACAAGATGGAGGAATAGCAGTTATTGATAAGATTGTACTAATATCTCGGACAAATGGACAATTTCCTGGATCCAGAATAAAATATTAGAGAGCTATTATAATAATACTTAAACAATTGTTTAATATTTTCAATAATTACAGGAGGCTCAATGGAGCAAAAGTTCATAATGGTAACACCAATATTTTCCCAATGATGCAAGATGATTGTGAAGCATGGAGCACCACAAGGGAACAAAAGGGCAATGGAAAGTTCGGTGAGTGTAAGTTTTCTGCAACATTTTGCTAAGGATGACTTCCATGTGAGAAGTAGAATAAAAGCTACCACCAAGTACTGTATCATTAAAAAAAGAGGTAGACTAATAATAAAGTGAAAGTGATGGACAGCATATATACATGCCAAGAGTTAATACCTATTAGCCATGAAATATTAAAAAAAAATCATACAAGATAGTTATTTTATGTAGGATTTACTTTGTATGCATATGTATATATGTACATATACATATATACATGTATATGTATATATATACATACATATATATGTATATATATACATACACACAATGAAAAGGAGGAGGATAATTATGCAGGATAAGAAGATGTAGGAAGTTTGCAGTCTTCAAAACTATTTCATTTGGAGTATCTACACAATGAAATCAGATCCACTAGCTATACACACATATATGTGCATATACACATATTATGTGTGTATATATATATATATATATATATACTTTGATTTGGACCTGTAGTTTCATCAGTGTAGGAAATCACTTGTACCAGTGCAGTTAACAACTGTTCTACAGTTTATAGTGTTAGAGATGATATTGAGAGGCACTGAAAATTTATGTGACTTGTCCAGTGTCATGTACCTGTGTTTTGGAAGCAGATCCCAAATCTATGTCTTCCCACCTCTCAGTTCAGCACTCTATCCGTCTACTATACTATATTCACCTCCTCTATTGAAATATGGAAATGTGTGTTTCATATTATTTAATTCAACATATATTAAGTAGCTTTAAAAATAGAATATTATTCCTGATTTTTGATAGATTTATGAATCTGTCTTAATTTTGTCATATTAGCCATTTGGACTTTTATGTTTAGGGGAAATAGCATAATTAGGTGGAAAGGATATTGGACCTAGGTTCCAATCCTGGCTGTGGTGCTTTTTTGCTGTGTGACCTTAAGTGAGTTATTTAAACTCTCTAGACTTTAGTGTCCTCATTTGTAAAATGAAGAGTTGCACTAGATGACCTCCAACATCCTCTCCACCTCTAACTCTAAGTCCTATGATTCTGTTATTAAAATATTTGTAAATACATATTTGTATCTTCAATTCGTTGATGAAAATATTGGACAAAAAAAAAAGACTCAAGGAACAATGCTTCTCATACTCCAGTAAAGAAAACCTTCCAGAATGATTTTCATCATACTCTTTGGTAAGATTATTTAATTAGTTGTAAATTATTTAGCTGCACTATTAGCTCACACCTCTCTAATTTCTTCCAAAGGAAACCATGAGAGATTTTGTCAAATACCTTTTGGAAACACTTGTTACATATTAAGATGATATATTATACATTTATATGATGTATTAATAGTATCATTAGATGAACAAATCCAGGAAATGTACTATTATATACATATTTTATATTTTTTCTTTGATTTTCTCGTCTATATTACATACATATGTTATACTTTTCCTTTGATTTGCTAATCTAATCACACTATTGAGAAAGGAAATGAGGTTACTCTGGTAGAATTTACTTTTAATGAAAAAATACTAACTCCTGGTGATCTCTGCTTCCCTTTCTAAGTAATAGAAAGCCATCTATTTTAATTCTGTCCTAGAGTTTTCACAGTTATTGAGGTAAATCTCTAGCATCTAGTTTGAGGTGTCCACTTTTTCCATTTTGAAGATCAACCTAATTTCATTTACTTTCAATTCAACTATCCTATTCCCTTTCTCCATGTTTTCTTTTATTTATTTATTTTTTTAAATTCTTTATTTTATTTTTTGTTTGTTTTCTAGGAAATAAAACTTCATAGACAGGTAATTTAAACTCATGGAAGACAGGTGGGTACTCTGTAATGATCTCCTTATTTAGATTTCATTTCTCTGTTAACTCTTAATGTTTTCTTTCCAGTCCTGAAGAACATGCTCTTTGGTTGAGAAAACAGAGGTAAAATAATTCTATTTTCTTCCACGCATCCATCTTCTCCTTCCATATAACTCAAGTCTTGCTATGCCTTATCTTATCCCCAATATAGCTAAAAGAATTACTTTTATTGTCCTCAATATTTATCAAATGGATAAATCTATTTCTATTGAGCATTTGCTCTCCTGACATTTAAGATCACACCATCCTTTTGAATTCATCGTGGTACCTGTCCTCAAAGTTATCTGTCTTATATGTTAAGAAGCTATGCTGATTAGGAAACCCCAATCAAAAATGACTTTACAATTCTTAGAGCATTATCTAAGGTACTTTGTGGTTAAGTGACATATCCAGGGTCAATCAGTTAGTATACGTCAGAGTGTCAGAAGTAGGAACTGCGATCTACCTGACTTAAAGGCCAATTCTCTTGTCACTATTTCACACTGCCTATCTGGATAGTCATCACTGAGATTTAAAAAAAAAAATCCCCTATAATACGTATGCTTGTTATTTCTTATTAAATACACCTCTTTCTCAAAGCTCGACATCTATGAAGCTGAGGAGCAGTGTTCTACTTTCTCCTCCCCTCCTCTACTCTCCAGTGTATTGGTCCCAAACAAATTTAGGATGAGCAGGTTTATTGAAATAGGTTGTCAGATACAAATCAAAGGTATATTAGAGATGTTTTGTCCTTTTTTATCTCCCAGTTGAAGAGGTTTTAAAAAGTAGTTCCCCAGAAGGCCTTTACTCTAGCCTTTTTCACATACAAATGCGTTACACTTATATGTATAATACAGGCATTCTATACTTAAATATCATGTGCACATAAAGTTGAAGGGACAATGTAGTCCCAAACTTTAGGTGAAGTTTATAGGCAAATTTGGATTCCTGGGCTCATCCTGGTTGGTTAAGGATATTAGTTAAGGATATTTGCAGAACTCACACACAAATCTGTAGAGATACTGGCCTTTAAAAACTTTGTAGTCAGGCATCTCTGCCATAAAGTCCAAGAGATGGCATTCTTTAGGACCTGGGGGAGTTATTGTGTTCCACTGGAATGTAGTGAATGGCTTGTAAATTAGAGTCCCTAATGAAAACTCGCTGGTGTCCAACTGGCGCAATCATCTGGTTAAAATCAGGCAGTAATTCCACTAATTTTACTGCCCTTCTCCCAGCCCTCAACGCCTCATTTAGGAAAAAATGTTTATGTTCCCCTCAAAACACCTGCGTTTTAACTTCAGTCCCCAAAGCAATTACATTTTTTATTTATTTTTTATTTTTTCTCTCTATATTTTCAACTGCTGCATCCCTTTCTTTTCTAAATTTAAACAAATATGAACCACCACCAGAATCTAGGATTTCAGACTTTTCTAACCAACAGTGTTTTTAGAACACAGCATAATTTCACAGAAGCCATCAGAACCATTTAGACACTTTTCGGAAAACAATGCCACAAAACTTCTTAGAAGGTTTTACTTTGTGATGAAGTGACTTAAGGTGGAGGGAGATGATAGTGTGACTGCCACTTATCCAATTTGAAGCTTTCCAAACAGACTATGGTTTTTATCACAATTTAGTCCCACTGAGACCCTCCACACCTTTAACAATTTAACATTATCCAAAAAAAGTGTTTTGCTCCCTCAGGGAAAGAAAAAAGTTACATGGCAAATGTTGAAAATCGAGTATGAAATGCTGCAAGTTCATTTTGCTTTTTCATCCTGATAGGGTAATAAAACTCTAGCTGGAATTTCACTTCTCTGGTTCCTATCTCCCAAAACTTCCTCAGACTAAGCAGAATTTTTTCTAACTAATAGGTAAAAAAACACATACTTTTACATAACTTTTTGGGGGATGCAAACATAAGGAAAACTTTTTATATAACCTATACGAATCTCGTTATTTGTTTCCAGAATTTCCCCTCCCCTACCCTCCAAGTCTGGGAAACATCTGTGATGTTGAAAAGCATTCTGGGTAATGACATGCAAATAAGCCCACCAGTTAACAGAATTTCCTTGTCCAATAATGGAATTGGACCAACATGTAGATTTTTAAATTGGAGCATGGCTTACCCAGGCCAGATGTGCAAACAAGAGCACATGTTTCACTCTTTTAGGGTTTGGTGCAGATCTAGAGGAGATGGATGGGCAAGATAAATCCATATGGTAAACCACCAGGGCAGGGGAACAAGTGAATGGGATGGTTCTTTTGGGCGATCTAAATATCAGTAATGTTTGGGTGTGCTTAAATGTCACTGATAGCTGGGGAAAGTCATCTACATTTCCTGATTTGCCTGTCAGCTCCGCTGACTGAGGAGAGCACTGAGTGCTCTGGTTATCACTTTGTTAACTCTACCTTAGATTATACAGTTATCAGGGCACTGATTGATGCTCCCACTTTCAGAGAACCAGAGGTGCTTGGGTTATCAGGCACCCAGAGAAAACCCTCTTCTCCCTCCACTTCTCTAAGTAATGACCTTCCTGAAAACCAGAGCAAGGAAGACAGATAAATACCTCGCATTCCATTTCTTCTGTGAAGTACATAGGTAAGACTTTGACTGTTCCTACTAGTAAAGAGGAAACAAGGACGCAACCTGAAGCCCAGGGCTTCCATCATAAAAGAGACCCAAGATGGTAGCTGTTTTCTGCCTGTAGAAGGACAAAAATAATTGGAAAAGACTGGAGAGGGAGTGCTCCCCCAAGACCACACATTATGCTGATAAATAACCCACTGGAATTTAAATGAAGGCTTTAAAATATATAAAATATAGGGAATCAAGTCCCAAATAAAACATTTCTAAATGTGTGAAATGGGTTCATAACTTTGATGAATTTAGTAAAATTATATGCTTTGAAAACTCTGAAGTCCAAGGTCTAGAAGTAGAAGAATTATTTACGTCATAGTTAATGGTGATCCACTTATTAAGAAATTATAAATTTCTTGATACTTTAATACTTGAAAATGTTGAAGATTCCACAGGTATGGACACTTCTTCCACTGATATAGACCTCAAATCCTCCTCCATGCTGTCCGTACATTAACTTCATAAGTTTCTCTGGTTAAAAAATTCAGCAACTAACTGTTGTCCAATCTTCTGTTAATGAGCTCTGATTTTAGCTCAGCTGGATCCTGGATTATAATCCATGTCTGGACCTGTACTTGAAGCGCTTCCAGATTGAGGAAATGTTCCAGGATACACATTTCACTGGTATATGTAATGTGTATTCATTAGCATAACCCTTAGGAAAATGAGGTCCACTGGACTCGATGATATCTAAGATCTCTTCTGAGTCTAAAGCTGTGATCTTATGAAAACCCAAAGTCACTTACATGCCAAGTGGAGAGTCCTACCTGGGTAGGTCTTTAGTAGAGATATTTATTGATATTCTTTTGATAGCTAATGATTTATTTACTTAACTGAAGGCTGCTGCCCTTATCATGGGCTATTAGCACATGCATACCCTATTTTATGAGCCTGTTAAAAGAATGAATTGTTTTTATGTTTAGTCTTTTGTTTCCAAGGCTAATTTGTGCTTGTGTGTTTAACACCCTTTTCATCTACTAAAAGCTCTTAATAAGAACAGCTAAATAAATAAGCTATTAGATTGAGAGTAGAAAGTCAGCACAAGCACAGTCTAGCAATTATCAACAACACCAGCACAGATAGCACTTTACTGTTCTATATTCTCATTGACCACAACACAGGCACTAGAATTAGCAAGGTGGCTAACTGGTGGAAACCCGTACCAAATGCCAAAGTCACTTCCTTGTGAAAATATCTTTGGCTGGGTCAACACAAAGACCGAATTAAGAACAAGCCAAGCCAAAGATACTTTGTTTGGATTCTCTGGATATTCTAGAGTATGTAATTTTTAGAATTTGAATTATTTAGATATTATCTATTTTCTTTTCTTTATCTAGACTTGACTATCCCATAATCTAACTTTAGAAAGTTGGCTTGATCAGTCATTCAATAAACATTCAATAATCGGTCACTATAGGCACTGTACTAATTAAAGCAGACCAGACACTGGACCTGGGTTCAAGTTCTGGTTCTGAAGTTTGCTAATTCTATGACAAGGGGCAGCTAGGTGGCAGAGAGGATAGAGCACTGGGCCTGGAGACTAGAGTCCAAATCTGATCTCAGATACTTACTAACTGTGTAACCTTGAGCAAGTCATGCCTACATAAAACTGGAGAAGGAAATGGCAAACTGCTCCAGTATCTTGCCAAGAAAATCCCATGGACAGTTGGTCAAAGAGTTGAACAGAACTGAACGATAACAATTACATGGCCAGGACTAAGTCACATAACTCCTCTCAGGCTTCCTTATCATTGAAATGAAGATGGTAATATTTATAGCGTCTGCTTCACAGGACTGTCAGGAGAAGAGTGCTTTACAAATTTTCAATATCTACAATACTCTCAAAAATGATCATGGAAATAGGGGTAGAATGTAAATGAGAACCTTGGAGGTATGAACAATTTTGTTTTTGTTTTTGAATCCTCAGAGATACATTGGAAGGGTTCAATATATGACTATTGATCTGAAATGTGAATTAATAATTAATGATAATAATATACTGGAGTCGTACCACCAAGGATATTTTCAGTGATGACTACGGAAGAGGAGATTACAGTCTAAGACTGTTATTCAACTGTAGAAAGCAATTATTTTATTCACCTGTGCCCTAGTCCACAGAACATTAAATATAAAAGAATAATAAAACAGAATGTTCCAGGACCATTTCCGTTTTGAACTACATTGAACATGATGAGAAGGATGATGGCGTAATAGTAAATTCTAGTAGGAAATGCTGCAAGCTCTCTAAGTCTGACAATATGGAACCCTGGAGTGAAGGTTGTGAGGGGTGGTGTGGACAAGGGCCAATGAGGGGGATGATAAGGGATGAGAAGTTATCAAGAATTTGGTTCTTATTTTGGCTTTTAATAGATGAGTATTTGTTTCACATTTACACTCTTAGCTTTAGCTGACGGGCCCTAAAAGGACAGCCCAGCTTATCCATGCCTGTAGAACAGACTGAAAATATTTTTGCCCCAGTATTCCCCTGAACTTGAATGTGCTTGCCAATTTCTTTCCCAATTCTATGAAGGATTAGGTAATACTAATCATAAGATAATAACTGAGAACCCAGAAGGTGGTAGATGGTCATTCTATATGCTATCGCCATCTAAGAGGACTCATGATTTTACCCTTCAACTACAATAATGAGTATATGCCATAAAATAATATAGTAATAGTATATGATTAGTAGGCTCTATCACTGTATATATAATTTGATTACATAGCCCCCTTTGCTATCTTTTTTGGTTAATTTCCCCCCCAAGTATTCAACTTCTATCAGGGAAAATTAGGCTTTATTTTTACACATGGATGTGAGGCAGTATTACATAATGGGTAGCAAAACCATCTTGGAATAGGGAAGATGAGTTCAAGTCCTATGGTGACATGCTTGTTGTGCTATCCTGGGCAAGCAGTATAATGCCTTAGTGCCCTTGGGGACTCCCTAAGATGATCAATTGTAGAATGAATGCTGATCTATATTGATAGAAGGGATTTCCTCACCAGGAGTTCTCTATAGCAATAAATTATATGTCTGGTCTCCCCACAAAAGATGTTTTTATTTTAGAGGCATACCAGCAGAGTGGGATGCTGGACTTACAGCAGGCCTGCAACAGCGTAAGGCCCACTTGTGGCCTGCCAAAGCGTCTCGTGAGTGGTATGTTGTACAGATCTGTTTTACATCCTTTACATTCTTCTAGGGCCCACCAAAATCCTTTGGCTGGCCACAAACAACCCATAGGTGGTATGTTGTACAGGTCTGCCCTGAGGGAACTTAGCATAGTCAGTTTTGCTGAGAGATTTGCATAAAGCAGGTCTACACAACATACCACCTGCTGGCTACTTTGGCCAGCTGTAAGCAACTCATGGGATATGTATTGTGCAGACCTGGCTTAGAGTTAGGAAAACTTAAGTTCTGACACTTGGCCAAGTCATTTCACATATATTATCTCAGGCAATTTGCAGGAATTTATATTCTAAGCCATAGATTTTATTATGTGTTCTGAGTGTTATGTTAAATATCTCTTATTTTGTTATATGCTTGAGTTTGCACATCAACAGTTCTCTAATGCTGGTGAATTTCTGATGTTAGTATGTTTTACTTGATTTTCCCACATTTCTCTTTTTTTGGGGTTGTATCTGAGTTTGAAGTTCAAATCAACCAAAGCGTTTCTTTGATACATTTTGAACAAGTGTTCCTGAGTCAAGACTAGTAATTCAAATGCCCCAAGACTAATTAGGATTTCCTAATGCTTTTTTGGGATGCTCAGAATTATGATCAGTGTTATTGATAAGGGGGATTGGCACAATTATTTTACACTAGGAAGGAAAAGAGATGGAGGAAGGAAAAGAGATGTTTCAGATGCAACTAAGTTGACTTGGAGGCCTCAGTTGATAAGTCCTTCCTCCTTCCAAAACCAACACATGCAGATTTGCTTAGGAAATGTCTGGGAGTTTCCAAAACACAAAATTGGATTGGAAAATGAAGACTACAGTGCCATGTGAGACAAGAGTTTGTCAACATGCGAAGAGTTGGAATTTTATCCCCCAAGAATCTGGGCTAGCACACAATCTGGTATCTCTTGCCACACTCCAGTAGCAGCAATTTAGGCCACAATTTACATTTTCCATTTGTGAAAGCTCTTGGAATTCAGTAGTGGAAGCGTTTGGGGTGGTAGATTAGAGAGAAACAGACCGAGCAGGAGCAGTAGCGAAACAGGCAGGCATGTAAAATGTGCAACAAAGGAAATAGGGGAATTATTTGGATCAGCTTTAAACCAATGTGTGTGTAATTAACAGCTCCTATTCATGATTTAATTTCCCCAACATATTACTTTTTATTTGAAACCCTTCATGGAACATTGTGAATTGGCCATGAATCAGAAAAGATGCTTCAAGATGGGATCTGACGTAGTTCTCTTTATTTCCTTTCCATTAAATTTGGTGCTGGTGAAAGATATCACCCTGACAGTCAAAGATCTCTTCCCTGCTTTATTGGAGCAGGTACATCACGGAATCAGCAATGCAGGCGTTTGTGTCTGCTGAAGTAAAATTGTTTGAGTGATAGGGTCTGCTAGAGGAATAGTGAGTAGAAAATAAGTTTCTTTTCCAGCTCAGTTGTAGGTCTCTCTGCTATGGCTGTCCACCAGGGCCAATTAACATCAACTGTAAAGGGATTTGAGTTAAATACTAATTTATGAATAGCTTTCCTTTTTCCCTCCCTCTATCAGTATGGTCCAAATTTTTTAGATCATAATGATTTTTGGCCATTTTTAATAATAATAATAATAGCATTCATATACTTCTGTAAGGTTTGCAGACTACATTTGTGGGGATTAATATTGTCCATTCTACAATAAAAGAGATTGTGGCAGAGCTCTTTGGCTCAATGACATTTTATTAAAAGCTCCATGATCCCCTCTAATAAAGTGGACCTCAGATCTTCCTCATAATTCGAGACACCCCCTTCTTTCAGGATCTTGTTTTGTATAGGATTTGATACCCAAATATGCAACAGACATGGTAAAATACAGAATCTCATTGGTTGACAGGCCTTGACCTTAAGTGCCAAAAATGACATATGAACAAGGTGGGGTCACAGAATGGGGAAAGCATGCAGCATCTCTACTGACTAAGTGGTCATAAGATGACCACCTGCTTATGTTGGACAACAGAATGGTCTGAAGGTATAAAGATAAATTGGAGGACTTTCCATGTAATTGAGTCACCTCTGTCACACTGGACTTGATCAACATGATAAGAAAATGCAAAGTTAGAAGACATCAAGTTAGTTTCCTATGATTAAGCAAGTGAACTTACAATCTGCAGCTCACAGCTCTGGGACATAATATACAGAATTTATAATCCCTACCCCTATGGAATCATATCAAATTGATTGGTACTGATTGAAATAGAGGTTCAAATGAATTATTTCTCAGACATTATAAAAATATTTTTTCATTAAATTTTTCATTAAATCCTCACACCAGCCTTGAGAGATTGGCCCTATTTTTATCTCCATTTTACAAATGAGGTAACTGAGGCATAAAGTGATTTATTTAGGGACTTGCCCAAGGTTACACAGCCATTAAGTATCTGAATCTAGTTTTTAGTTCAGATTTCCTGACTCCAGGGTTAGTGTTCTATACATAGTACCACCTAACTTTAATGAAGAATTAGATTTCAAACAGAGTTAGGTGGCAACATTTTGAAGCTCTGACTCACTTAAATCTAATTTACACAAGTCATCACCATAGTGATGTCATTGGACTTCTTCAGAAACAAAGTACAAGCAACAGCAAAAATCACAATTTCCATTCCTGGAAAGAAAGAGCACACATGGGGAGGAAAAAGGTAGCAAGCATTAACACAACCCTGGCTTTTAGACATTTTAGAAAGAAACAGAAAATAAAAAAAAAAAAGATCTTAGAAAGCATCTAGTTCAATAGTGCTTAATCTTTTTTGGTGTGATGGACCCTTCTGACAGTCTGGTGAAGGATCTGGACCCTTTCTCAGACTGATGTTTTCAAATAAAAATAAAAAACATAGAAATACAAAAGGAACCAATTATATGGAAATATAGTTAACAAAATAGTTAGAAGAAAAACCTAACAGATCCCAGATTAAGAACTGGGGATTGAGTTTAATTCCTTTGTTTTATAGACAAGGAAACTGATGACCATGAAGATTTAGTCACTGGGTGATCCAACAGGATGAACACTGGCCTTGGAGTTGGGGGTGCCTGGTCCTGAGTAGGCTTAAAGCCTTGCTTTGACATTTACTAGCTGTGTTACTACGGAAAAATCCCCTTAATTCTTTAGGCCTTAATTAACTCATCTTTATAAAGTACAAATAATACTTTCATTATTTATATGACAATAATAATAATAGTATTTATGTAGTATTTTAAGGTTTACAGCAGGCTTTACATGTTAACTCATTTAATCCTAGCAACAGCTCTGTAAGAGAGGTGCTATTATTATCTACCATTTAGAAGATGAGGAAACTGAGCCATAGAGTTTAAGGAACTTGCCTGGGGTTAAGAAGCTAGTAAGGGTCTGAGGCAGGATTCAAACTCAGTTCTTGCTTACTCCAGACTCTGTTCTGTGTTCACTGAGCCTTGTTTTGACGAAGCCACTTTGCAATTTTAAAACATTAGTGTTGTTATTTTCCATGGTCCCACACCCAGTTGGTAGATGAGCCAGGCTAGAACCTGTCTCTTTTGATGTCTAATACCTTTGTTCCCATTTATTTTTTGCTCTGTATTGCCTAATTGATACTTCATGGGGATAGAGGACATTCCTGCCACAGTAGAAGTGGTCACAATAAGGCAAGAAGGCTTCTCACAGCTGTTTTGGGATTCATAGAGACATGTCATAGGTTGCAAAGGTTTTGGGTGAGACTATGGAAACTTTCTCCATTATATATTTAAGTAAAGTGAATAAACTTGTGTTAAGACAGGGCTCAGTATCAGGCACTGAGATATAAAGATGAAAAATGACATAGTCCGTGTTCTCAAGAAGCTTACAATCTGATTGGAAGGATGAGAAAAACACACAACAATCATGGTGAAACAAGTTAGGAAATGGTTAAGTGCACATATGTGATAGGATGATGTATTTTGAGAGATTTAAGGAGGGACTCAGAACTAAGGCATCAGGATGTCATGGAAGTGGTGATACTTAATCTGGGCCTTGGTAAGGGAAAAACATTTTACTAAGCAGAGATGGAGGGAGTGGGTTGTCCATTCTACCTATAAGGACAGTACAGGTGAATGCATGAGAGT
Organism: Notamacropus eugenii; assembly: GCF_028372415.1. Taxonomy (NCBI): domain Eukaryota; kingdom Metazoa; phylum Chordata; class Mammalia; order Diprotodontia; family Macropodidae; genus Notamacropus; species Notamacropus eugenii. Next base: position 159,403,817 of record NC_092872.1, read on the forward strand.
ATCTGTTGTCAAGGCAAAGTTGGTAAATAGGGAGTAAACTGTCACCTAGAGTATCAAGTATGTGATAAATGGTGTTATAAAATAACCTGCAAAGAGGATCATAACTAGCGTATAGATAGCCTTGAATGCTAGTTTGGATTTCATTTAGTAGACAATCAGGAGCAACTGAATATGATTGAAGATATCGTTGAAGTGAAATGATTCTTTTGGTATTAGCATAAAGGATGTTCAGAAGACAGGGAGCGCTACCTAATCAGATCAATTAGGACTATATTGTGATAGTCAAAGTAAGAGGGAATGAGGGTCTGAACTAGTGTTGTGGCAGTAGAACTTGAAGGGAGGGGATAAATATATGGCATATTTTGATATTAAAAACAGCCAGTTAATCAATAAACATTTATTAAGCACTTACTGTGTACCATGTACTCTATTAGGATCCAGGAATATAAAAATGAAAAGACTTGACAAGTAATTGGAGATAGGAAATGAGAAAAAGAACCCAAATCACTGAAGGTGTAAGACAGTGCTGCCATCAATGAAAGTGGTGATGTTAAGAGTAGGTGAAGGTTGTTAGGGTTTCCTGCATTTGCCTAGATAGGAGAAGATAATAGCCCGGGTGAAATGATTTCAATGGCCAGAATAAGGTTCAGGGGAAAAAAAAAGAGCAGGAAATCTTATATGGAGCTATAATAAAATTTAAGAAATAAACAAAATTTTTTTGGTAACTTGCTTCAGGTGTAGATTAAGATTCCATGGCCACCTTTAAAGTTTTAGCAAAGAAGAAAAAACAAGACACCCAATGATTAAGGAGGTTTGGATCTTCGTTTAAGCATGGGATGTAGAATTGCAAACTTCAGTGAGTAACTAAGGAAATTGTTGGATAATTCAAAAACTCTCCCACTTTCCCGTTTTTGAATTCTATCTATTTGAAGTGAAAGTGGACACGTGTGCCTGAATTATTTTGATAATTATTTCAAATTTACAAGTTTTGTTTGTCTGTTTTGTTTTGGGGTCTTGTTTGTTTGTTTAGACAAAACCAGGGTGTAAGTTGTTTTTGTTTTTTTAATAAGAAGTATAATTAATTCTGGAGCTAGAGGAAGTACAAAAGAGCAAACGAGTGGGTTCATTGCCTGAACAACTGGAACATTGCTGCCAAATGTGGGTAAAGCAGTTTTTATTTTTCCTAAAAATATAGACATCATGTAAGTAGAAAAATATTTTCATTTGTAAAAGAACTTTTTCATTTTGTACATCTGAAGACATAAAAGAAGCCATACTTGAATAGAAATTAGATCAGTGAACTGAAACTAGTTCAGATTGTAACATAGACCACGGGTCTGTGAGAAACATGTGAGAAAAAAATGTTGATGGGGTTTGGCTTTTTTTTATAGTGCAACAAATGGAAGGTCATTTTATGTTGCTGGAATTCCCTCAGCCCCACTCTGTTCTGTGCAAAGAACCTAAAGCAGAAAACAGAAAGCATAATCTCTGTGTGCATGTCTCTCCATCTCTCTCTCTGTCTGTCTCTCTCCCTTTCTCTCTTCTCCCTTCCCCACCCTATCTCTGTCTGCCTCTTTGTCTCTCTGCCTCCACTCTTTTCCTCTTTTAACCATCCCTATTATTGTATTGCTACATCTTGTGTATTTGGGGAGCCCTGAGAGAACTTAATGCTTCTATAGAGAAAAAAACAACATTCATTCAAAAATCAGTATTGATCTTAACCCCCCCCCCCCCATACACACATTTTGAGTTCCTATGGGAAGGTTACATCTGTATCAAAAGCTAGACCAGAACTTTGACTTTGACCCAGAAGGTAAGATTGATGGAAAAAATTTGAAATTTTCATGTGTGTGTGTGTGTTTGTGTGTGTTTGTGTGTTCTTAGGGGTAGTGTGGGATGTGGTTCTAGGTAAGGGAAGCCTAACTACAAAACTTAGAAATTCAAAGGTTTTTCTATATTTTTTTTCTAGCTCTAAAATTCTGATTCTTGCCTACTATGGGAGTTTGAATCTCAAGAACAGACTGTGTTCTTAGAAAATCAAATTCTCCCACCTAGAATTTTAATATCACAAGATAGTATACATGAATTTCCATAAGTAGATATATATTTATTCTTTTTTAATTTCTTGATGTTTTTTGTTTTGACAACAAATATTCTGACATACATACACATATGTTATACAAACAACCTACTGCCTCCAAATAGTTACTGAAAAAGTTTTGTTTTTTTTAATAGAAGTGCAGTATCTTTTTACTTTTAAATGCCATATTAACATTAAATATATATTAAACCATGCTTTTGTTGCCTTGCAATGATGACCTCATTTATGTTGTTGCAGTTACTGGGTTTTCGTGGTTCTATTTCCTTCAGTCTGTCTCACATGTCTTTCTGTGTTTCTCTGAATTCTTCATGTGTCATTTCTTAGAGCACAGTAATGTTCCTTTATATTCATACAGCATAATTCATTCAGCTGATCTTCAACCATTGAAAATATACTTCTTGCTAGCTTTTTGTTTTCACAAATAATGCTCCTAAGAACCTTCATATACACATAGATTTTATCTTTCTTTCAAAAATCTCCTGGTGAAATCATAAAGCTTATGAATAATTTAGTGACTTTTCTTTATTAAATCCAAATTATTTTCAAAACTCATTGAATTAATTTACATCTGTGTGAAATGTAATATCTGTTTTCTTGTTGTTTTGTGTTTGTCCCTTGTTCTGATAACCCCTCCCAAAGAGTTTCCCTCTCTTTTATAATGGCAAACTTGATGGATATGTACTATTAACTTTGAGTTATTTTAATTTACATTTCTCTAATGACTATTGTAGCTGTTCAGTTGTTTCAGTCATGTCTGAATCTTCACGACTCCATTGGGGGTTTTCTTGGCAAAGATACTGGAGTGGTTGTCATTACCTTTTCCAGCTCATTTAAAAATGAGAAAACTGAGGCAGAGTCAAGGGAATTGACCAGGGTCACACAGCTAGTAAGTGTGTGATGAGTCTTCCTGACTTCAGACCCAGCACTCTATCTACTGTGGCATCTTGCTGTCCATTAGTGATTTTGAATGTTTTTATTTTTTGGTACTTGATTGTATTTCTTCTTCTGAAAATACCTTGTGGTCACTTGCATATTGGGAAATGGACCTTAAGAATGAGAAATTTATGTCAATTCTACTTAATTTTGAATGCCAGAATTTTATTAGATTTCCTGTAAACATTTTTCTACTCTCTTTTTTTGAATTGTAGTAGCAGTAATTTAATTTGTGCAAAGATTTTCAGTTTTATACAATTGAGATTGTCCACTTTGACTTTTATGTCTTCTATCCTGCCATCTCCTTTCAAAATCTTCCTCTGTGCATAGCTGTGAGGTTTGACAACTTGATTGAATATGAGGAAAAATGAGAGAGTGAAGAGTTGAAGATGACTGCTAGGTTTTGAACCCAAGTAACTAATAGAATATAAACTTCTTAAGATCAGGGATTGTGTCATTCTTTGTATTTTTGCCCTCAGAATCTAGCACATTATCTGTAGAGAACTTTACAAATGCCTTTTAAATGATTAATTGATTTGAAGAATGTTAGTGCTCTACCAAAAATGGAGAAATTAGGACAAGGGTTTTTTATTCGGGGTGGGGGGAGGAATCTGTATTTTGAGCATGTTGAGTTTGGTATTGAGATCCCTGTAGGATATTCAAGTAGAGATATCCAGGAAGAAGTTGAGAATGCAGGTTAGGGCCTCATGAGAGAAATGAGGGTTGGACATTTACTTTGAAATGATAGCTGATGGGATCAATCAGAGGCAAATGGAGAATTCAGGAGAGAGCATTGGTTTGTGTGCGCATGAAAACTGTGTGGTTAATCGATGAACAAGTATTGACTGACTAAGTACCTACTATATGCTACGCATTGGGGATATAAATACACAGAATGAATCAATTCCTAGCCCAAAGGAACTTATATTGAGGAATGCAATGAGTTCATGTAAGATAATAATAAAAGACATAAAATGAATAAATGCAAATATATACAAAGCAGTTAAATACATAGTAGTTTAGTAGTGAGGACATGAGCACCAGGAGGGATCAGGAAAGACTTCATGTAAAAGATCGTGTTTGATTGGTATCTTAAAAGGAGAGGGAAAAACTCTCTCAGATGGAGGTAAGGAGGAAGATTGTCCCAGTTGTGTGGGATGGCTAGGGCAAAGGCACAGAGATGGGATATATAGTGTTATGTATGGAGAAAAGGCCATTTTAGCTAGATGGCAGAAAGTGAGAGAGAAGGACTGTCCAATAAGGCTGAAAACAGAAGTAGGGGCCCTTTGCAAATGGAGTTAAAACAGAAGAGAGGGGGCTATATTTTATCCTAGAGGCAATAAGAACTCATTGTAATTGACTGAGTAAGGAGATCAAAGAAACATATTTTGGCATTGGAGTGGAAGAGCTTGGAGGCAGGGAGAACAATATAGAGGCTCTGTGTGAAAGGCAGGAAGGAGTTAGATGGTGAGAGACATTGGCAAGATTTAGCAAGGATTGCCTATGTGGAGAGATCAAGAAAATAGAGTTGAGTATAATGTAGAGGATAGAAGCCCTGGAGAATGGAGAAATGGTGGTGTGTTCAATAGAAAGAGAAAAATTTAGAAGAGGGTAGAGTTTATGGAGAAAGAGAATGAGTGAAAATACAGAGAGATAAGAGGTTCTAGTTCCAAAGCTAGAAAAATACCCACCATTAGGATGCATGATATGGAGGATGAAGCAGCAAAAGACAATAAGAAGTGGTCAGGAAGGTAGGAAGCAGACCAGGAGAGATCAGTGTTAGGAAAACTCAAGGAGGAGAGATTTTCCAGGAGAAAGAGTATGGTTAACAGAACAAAGGTTGTAGATTGGTTGAGAAGCTTTAAGGATAAGGAAAGACCACTTAAGAGATCATTACTGACTTTGGAAAGAGTAGTTTTATTTGAATGATAAAATTGTAAGCCAGATTGCAAAAGGTTGAGGAATGAGAGAAGGGGAGGCTGTGAGTATAAATAGCTTTTATTTTTTATTTTACTCATGAAGTTTAGCTGAGAAAGGAAGGAGTTATACAGGATAATAGCTCGAGGGGTGGTAGGATCTAGTGAAAGCTTTTCAGTTATGAGGGAGACTGAAGTGTGTTTGAAAGCAGTAGAAAAAGAACCAGTAGATAGGGAAAGGTAGACGATTAGAAACAGAAAAGCATGGTTGAGGATATAATCTCTTGGAAAAGAAAGGAGAAAATTAGAATAAATGAACATATAGAGTTAGTTATCCTTGACAAGAAGGGCCACCTCTTTGTCAGACTGCTGACTTTCAGAGCCTGGTGGAAAGAACAGTAGAAACTAATGCTAAGGGATTTTGAGATGGCAAGAATGAGAGAAGATGGGAGTCAGGCTGGAAAGTCTAAATTTTCTCAGCAAAGTAAAAGGCAAAGTTCTCATTTGGGGGAGGGAGGGAATGAATGGTCAGTTTGAAAAGGTAAGCTAAGATTTGGAACAGGTTCTGAGAAGTGGGATAGGGGGATTAATTAGGGAGGAATTAAAGGACTTTCTCACCACAGTGAGTGCCTCATTAAAGTTGGATAAAATAAACTTAAAATGTATTCACTCAGCATGACTATGAAACTTCCTCCAGGTGCGTTCCGTAGTCTACGAGTAAGGGCACAGGAGAAACATGGTCAAATGATAGCAATGAAGTAGGGCTACAGTTTTTTGGGGAGGAAATAGTAGTGATAGGCCGTAGGGGCAAGGGGTTTAAGAGATAAGGAAAATGTGGAGTTGACTTTGGGGTTGAGGTTGGAGAACAGAGGAAGATTAAGTCAGAAAAAAGGAGTAAAGGCCTAAGAAATTATTGAGGGTGGAGGGATTGGAAGTACCAGGTTTCGGAGCGGTAAGGCATATATGGAAAGGCAGAATGATAGGTTATAGTGCGATAATAGAATGTCTGAGCTTCTAATTAGGGAAGTAAAATACTTGTGGGTAACAGTGAGATCTAGTATGTGACTAACTATGTGAAAATGTGTGAATGAGGTGGAATGAAGGAGTAGATCATGGGATTTAAGAAGCCTGGGGAATTGGGAGGTTAGGAGTCTTGAGAAAATATCTATAAGAACATTGAAGTCTCTCAGTATAAGTTCAGGAGTTGGGGAGAAGAGGAAGACAGTGAATTCCTGGAGAAAGAAGGGAGTCTGACTCTGTGGCATCAACATACAGAGTATATTGAGGCAAGAAATTCAAGGATCAAGGATTGTACAGAGTTGAACCAGTTAACTACAAGGTCAAGAGTCTGAAGGAAGAGAAGTGAGGTCAGAGCAGGGATCATGTTCTGGGAAGGAAGGGGCGAGTGGAATGATAACAGAGAAAAGAATTTAGAGACTTAAAAGATAGGGGCATCTGGAAGAAAAGGAAATAAGGGTAGAGGAAGTTCAGGGTTATGGACTATGAAAGTGGAATATTTGTGGGTGATGAAGAGATCAAGGTTCTGATGGGGTACAGTCTCTAGGAACCTCCTTGAACTCCACTAGAATCTTCCCACTTAATCTGACCTTTCATACTCAAATCTGTTACCCTTAGCCTAGCCGGGCCCTCCTTTGTCTTATCTCTGGATTGCCCCACCTGCTTCCCACCCAAGCCCTCCCTGGTCTGATATCTCCTGATTGCCTCCAGCTATTTCCTCCCTAAACCAGTCACCCTGGTCCCATTAAGGTCCTCCTTGGACTTCTCAAGTTACTCCCTAAACCCCTCCTCCCATCACACTAGACTACCAGACCACCCCGATCCCTTCTACAATCTTTTCTGTATTTAAGTTCCATCATATCTCCATAAAGGCACTCAGATTCAGTCCAGCTCAGACACTGTCTAGCTGAGATTCTATCTGGCCTGCTTCTTAATACAAGCTTGACAAATGCTTAGGCTCCTTAAGAGGCAACCCAATATGGCGAATCTTTAATAAAATTTATTTTTCTTTGGCTTTAAGAAGGCTTGTGTTGAATTCATTTGAGCAGGACCCGATGTGTCAGTATTTTGGGGTCCCTAACACCCCAGAACCTCAACAGTTCTGATCATTCCTGTGTGTTTAACTGAGATAGAATAAAGGTATCAGATAAAGGAGTTGAATTTGATGAAACAAGGGAAACAAGGATATTTGAGGGAACATAAGTATCCAAGTTGAATCCCTCAAAAATGAGGTCAGCTTATTCTTTGTAATATTATGTTCAAAATGTATTGCATACTGCTCATATCTTCCCTCCCCCTGCATGTACTTGTCTAGTGCCCTTTGACTGACATACAACTTTAGTTCTTTGGAAGATGCAGTGGCTCAAAAACTTACAATAGCACTGGAAAAATATTGGCATTAAAATGATGAGCCTTTGTTTCAGGGAGGTATTAAAAGAACTCAGCTATTATCGAAAGGTAATTCATCTTTCTTCTTCCCTATAGTTCAATGGAGTCTCAGATTATCATACAACAGCAGTGTATATCCAAGACTGGATGTTAAAGCCAGGGCCAGAAGCATTTCTTCTTTCATTTTTTTTCTGGTCTGGATAGTTAGACAAAATTATTTTGCGTGATTATTTAGGAGGCTTGGCAATGTCCCAGAGTTTGATGCAATAAACAAAATGTCATCTACAAACAGGGAGCATCTGGAGGACCTCATTATCCATAGGGAATCCCTCCTTGAAATAGACTCTGTGCTGAATATCCTCCACAACAGTGGTAAAAATGTTTGGCAAGCGTAAGGCTCTCAGTTTAATGCCTTGCTTAATCATCATATAGAGTCATCAAATAAGGTTGTCTCTATTGTTATATCTTTCAAGAAATCTTGTAGAATTTAAACATGCCAGTTTTGCTCTATCAAATCTTTTTTTCTTTAAAAAAATAACAGCTAACACAATGGGTCTTTCATTCTTTGTTTTCCAATCACTTGAATATGGTAAATACTCACTTTACTATGGAATATGACTTGCAAAATATCCACATTCCCTTGTAATGCTCTATATGCATGGAAAGATTATTATCAAAAATTCATATAGATGTGAAAATGCACATGACTTTTCATATTATTTTCTCAGCCTTTTTTTTTGTAATACTAAGGTTCAATTTTTCCCATGCTTTTGGTATATTCTCCTTCTTCAAAGATCTTGAGAATAAATCCTTTGATAACCTAAAAATAATGTTTCAGAATGGACTTCCTCTGTTTATACTTGGTTTAGTCCAGCTACTTTTCCCATCTTTGCTTCAGTGACATATCCATTCATGATGAAGTATATGCGAGACTTTGATGCTAGAACCCAAGTATAGAAACTTCACTATGATACAGATCTCTATTAATCTTTGATCTGTTTGTTATTCTGGAAGTTTCATGTTTAAATATCCTTGGAATAAATTTGTTTAGTAGCTAAGTTCCTTTTTTCCTTACACTGTTTCTCATTATTTATATTACAGTCATGGTGCACATAATCTTCTACACTCCTTAATATTTTTCAAATGAATTTAAATTTTAAATCATTTTTGACCTTGATTGCCATATCTCTCCACTAGATAAGGAAATGAGGTCTTTGTTGACTGACTCAAGTTTTAGATTATTAATGGAAATTAATTTATTTCAGCTAAACTTCTATATAAAAGTGTTAGAATGGAGTTTCTTTCCTCAATTCAGTTCTAATTATTGACACCAATCATTTGTCTACACAAGTCATCATGAAGACATTGTAAATGTGTGACATCTTTTTTTCCTTTGTCTTTGTTATTTCTTTTAGATTATTTCTAACAAGTTGGTGGTCTGTATATTGACAGCTGATTCAGGAATAACTCCCACATCCCTAATGTACTATTTCCTGTCCATTAAAATATAATCTGTTTCATTTTTTGTGTTGCTATTTGATACTCTCCCTATCTAGCTCTTTGCCATCCTTTTCTTGAAGAAAAATGTCTAAATGATATGTAAATCTGGGGCTTATAACTTTTGAGCCTCTCTCCCTCTTTACTCCTCATCCACATTTTTTCTGCCTATTTTTCACTATCCTTGGTAATGCTTACCTTCGCCTTGAAGTCAGAGAATATAAAAGTGTATGTTGATTTAATATGGAATGCCTTGTTGACCTCTTCATAGAATTTATTTTTCTCCTTCAATCTCTGCAACAGATGTTGGCACATAAACTGCAATTATTTTCATGGTGGTCTTTTTGTATGAACAATGTAATATAAAATGGCCAAATGTCCCACGATATGATTTTTCTTGTTGACTTTGGATGCACAATAAAATTAACTCCACCAACTACTTTATCTGCCTCTTTAAAGTCAAGCTATAAACTATCCTTCCATTTAGTGGCCACTTGCTTTTGTCTTCTGGTTTTAATTATAACGAGGATATCAAGATTGTTATGATTCATTTCCTGTACCATTATGTCCACTCATTGGCTATTGAATAAGGTTCTCACATTTAAAGTGCCAAAAACTGTTGATGTTTATAGATGTGTTTATAACTTGTTCTTAGGACTTTCTGGCCCTTTTCTAGCCACACTGCATCTTTCTTGAAGCAAGAGAAAGGGGACTTAAAGGACCGAAGGGAATTTTGTCTTTTTTTTTCATAGGCTACCACAGCCAAATAAGTCATTATACCTGGCTAATCTACCTGTTGATAGGAATTTTCATACTTAACCTATGCTGCTTCTTAGAAGGCAGACACAATCTACATCAGAATCATAAGCAAATATTTTCCATTAAGGTAGAATCATTGGAATAGACTTCAGAAGCCCAGAGTCACCTTCATGCCATGATGAGATGAAATAATGATTAATACTTTAAAATGTACAAAGCACTTCCCATACATTATCTCATTTAAGCTAGTTTATTGGCTCTATCATTTGGGAAAAAACCAAAACAAAACACTTGATCATCTTTTAATAACTGTTTTAGTCTTCATATAAAGTCTGCCTATTTTGTTTATTTTTTTCAAGTTTTTGAAAACTTTTTTTTTGCTTTATATTCTGTAAGAGATAATTCTGCTTTTCTGTAATTAATTATGAATTTTTATGCTTTATAATGTGAACTTTTTGTAAACAAACTTTATGAAAATAGATAAATTCTCAGAAGTCCCATTTGGATAATTTTGATTACATGAAATTAAAAAGTTTTTGCGCAGACAAAACCAATGCAATCACAATTAGAAGTAAGACAGATGACTGGGGGAAAACCACAGCAAATTTCTTTGATAAAGGCCTTGTTTCTCAACCACATAAGGAACTGAGCTAAGTTGTTTTTTTTTTTTTAATGAGCCATTTCCCAACTGATAAATAGTCAAAGACTACAAAGAGACACTGCAGAGAAGAAGAAATAAAAACTACCAAGGGCCACATGAAAAAATGTGTTGTCATTCTTGATTAGAGAAATGCAAATTAAAACAACTCTGAGATACCATCTTATATCTATTAAATCAGCTAACATGGCCAAAAGAATGACAAATACTGAAGAAGATGTGGAAAATCAGAACACTTACACTGTTGGTGCAGTAGTGAACTAGTCCAACTATTCTGAACAACAATTTGGAGCTATGCTCAAAGGGCTATAAAACTGTGCATGCCCTTTGGGTCAGCAATATTACTACTATATCTGTGTTCCAAAGAGATTAAGGAAAGGAACCTATTTATATAAATATATGTTTTAGCAGCTCTTTTTTTGTGGTGGTGAAGAATGGGCTATTGAGGGAAGACCTTTCAATTGCTGAATGACTGAACATGTTGTGATATATGATTTGATGAAATACTATTCTGCTATTTTAAAAAAAAATGATAAGCAGGATGGTTTTGTAAAAACCTGAGAAGGCTTATGTGAACTGATACAAAGTGAAGCAAGCAGAACCAGGAGAACATTGTATACAGTAATAGAAATAAAGGTATAAGGAAGGTCAAAAAGATTTAGCTACTCTGACCAATACAATAATCCAAGACAATTCTAAAGGACTCATGATGAAAAATACTATTGCTTTCCAGAGAGAGAACTAATGAATTCTGATGAGAACATATTGGAGCATAGTTTTTCAAAACTTTCTTTATATGTCTTTGTGTGTGTTTTCTTTTGCAATGTGGACAATATGGAAACATGTTTTGTATGACTTCATATGAATAATTGATATATTGCTTGCCTTTTCAGAGAATGGGGCAGGAGCAACAGGTAAGGAGAGTGTGGAACTCAATTTTTTTAAATGAATGTTACAATGTTTGCATGTAACTGGGAAATACTTCATGAAATAAATTAAAATAGGCTTTAAAGAAAAAGAAATCCCATTTAGTTATCACCAAAAGTCTATTTATTTTCTAGACTTTTTGCTATCCTGTACTGATCCTTAATTACTATTTTTTTCTGTTGTATTTATCTAATTCTTTATTCCCTCCCCCTATACCTGACTCTTCTTTCAACTTTTTTTTTCCAGGACTCTTCCTTTCTTCTAGTTATCCATGTTTTCACCCCTCCCCCCCCTTTTTTCACTCTTTCCTGTTCTTCATCCTCTGTATCCTGCAAGTCACTAGAGCTTCTCACTTCTTCCTTTTCACTGCTCACCATCATCACCTTTATGTTGGACTATTACAATAACCTCCTAATTAGTTTTCTTGCTTCTAGGCATTTCCCTTTTCAATCCATCTTCTGTCCTATTGCCATATTGATATTCCTGCAAGGTAATTCTGACCATGTTACTTCTCTACTCAAGAGTTTTAAATGTCTCTCAAATACCTCTAGGATAAAATAGAAAATCTTAAACTTCACTTTTAACATTCTCTGTAATATAATTGCCACATCCCTTGTTTCATATTACTCTCTATCAAGTACTTGCCATTACATTTAGGAGTTTTGCTAGCTGTTCCCCATATAGGACATTCTGTGTTTTACCTCTCCACATACACCCTGGTGGTCCCCCATGTCTGGAATGGACTCCCTCTTTATCCTCCTCACTTCTTACAATCCCTAGCTTCCTTCAAAACCCATTCCAGTTGTCACCTCCTAATGGAAGCCTTTTCTTATTCCTCTAGAAGTTGGTTCTCTTAAATACCTAAGATTACTTGATATTTATTCCATATAAACTTACTTGTGTATTGCTATTGTTTACCCTGTCAAATACTAGCTCTTTCTTGGCAAGAACTTTTTTTCCCCTGTTTTGCCTTTGTATCCTGCCTCTTTAGTAACTGCTTAATAAGTACTTGAATTTTGTTTTTCTGTTTATTTCTCTCACCAACCTTTCACATTGTGATATTTCTTTATTGTATTAAGACCTTCCTCATTAGGTTCATTTACCTTTGTTTTGGTCTCTTCACTAGTATTTGGTTCAGATTTCCTGAGGACTTCTTTCCTCTTTTTTGGCTGTTTATCCTCTTTGTTTGATATGTCCCTTGCTGTTTTGAGAAGACAAGGAAAAGTTTGACTTAGTCACAACCTCTCAGACATTTTTCTGGAGATACCTTGATATATATTTCAATCTATTACTGATATATTAACAACTGATTTGACAATAGTGTAATCCAAAGTTCAATATACTTCATTTGGTACAAATGGAATATAATAAACTCCTAGAATACTATGCTCTTTTTGACAAAGTTTTGAAAATTAATATGTGACATAAAGGACTATTAATATAATAAATGAAGTCTTCAGGGTTTGTTCTACAAACTTCAAGTTCTACTTTATAGAATTATAGAGTATTGTTCATATGTTTACATTTGATTGAACTCCCACATTCTAAAAACCTTTCTGCTCCTTGAAAGCCAGGAGTCTTTTTCATTTTGTATTTGCATGCCAAGGACTGAGCACATTTCCTTGCACATGGAAGGCACTCAATAGGTGCCTGTTGTATTGTGTTGGTTTGAATTTTCAGTTCAAACTCTACATTTTCTCAATAGCATTAATGGCTGTTTCATTTTCAACTACTTTCTAAAAAGACTTGTACAAATTTATTCTAGGTTGGAGTGATCCTGAAGTGTTTCTTAGACTAGGTCTGAGAAAATAAATTTTGTCATGACTATTCAAAGTATAATCCATCTGCTTATGAAGATCCATTTTAACATAATAAGTCTATGCTCCTAGAAACTAGAAGTCATCAGTTTCCAACATTTTAAGCACCAAGAAGAGATGAATTAATGTAGTATATTTTTATAGTTTCATATCTTGTCTATTATTCTTATGACATGGAGTTGACATGAAGTTGTGTCTATAGCGAGCAAAAGAAAGTAGAGTTCTTGTAATTATATTTTCAAAGCCACTTGAAATGAGTTTCAGAGGAACTAAACTTTCTTATTTGGCTATGTATGTTTATCAATAAAACTAATCAGATGAGTTGGCTCTCAAAATAAAATGGAGAATGAAGTAATTATGTGGACCCTTGTGTCTATGTGACATTCTTTTATATTCTTTTCTGACTGATTTGCTACCATTATCCACTGGGAAAAAAACCATAACTATTTCTGATGTTGAACTATTTGATTGTTTCAAGGATGTTAGTGGGGAAAACTTTGTTTTCTGGGCATTCCGTAGATGTATTTATTGAGGATGCTAGGACTACAGCATCTGGAGAAGCATTTGCCAAGTTACCTCTTCACCAGGGTTTATTCCCTGAATGATAGTTGTTGGGATCCGACTAGATGTTGTGTCATTAGTCTATGGGGTACTGCTATTTATTCACTTAGGGTTTGGGGTTTCTTAATAACTGCTCATTAACTTGGGGAGGAATAGGCTGGGTCTATAAGAGTGCAACAAACAGACCACAATTTAGTCCAGACTATCACCCTTGGCCATCTTAGCAATTGGTGCAAATTAACACATGATTTATTGGGCCACAACACTCCATATTGATCACCCCAACAGTGTGTGTGAACAGCAATAAGATAATATTATGTCTGGCTAATCTCCTCAAAAGAAAAGGTTTCACAAAAATCAATGAATTATAGTGACTGGAACAATATTTTTACCTAGTGATGCTGATAAATTTGTATCATTTTAAGTGGGTGTAGAAAATAGAAGGAATCAGGAAGGCCATGGTTTAAGTCTGGCCTCTGATGTGTGTTCATTATATGTCCTCAGGCAAGACATTTAATCTCTAAGTGGCCCAGATACAATTCTCTAAGAAGATGCAAGGTGGTGGAGAGTTGACTATCTATGTCTGTGAACAGAGTTCCCCACAGAGATGAGATGCCTATGTTTTCCACTTATTTCTATAAAGTAAATATAAGAGATACAGAAAATTCTGATTAAAATCAATATCTGTTCATTCCATATTCTCTGACTTAACATATCTTGCTCAGTGGGCAATTAGATAAGACTTATCCATAATTTTTGGCACAGGCCAAAGTAGGATTAAAGTACATTTCATGAAAGTTTCAACCCACCTCCCTGACCCGTCACAATGGCTTCTCTGGTATTGCCATTTGTTAGAAGTTCTTGAGAAGAGGAACATTAATTTTTGTTTTTGTATCCCCAGAAGCTAGTAGAGTACTGGGCGTATACTAGGCTTTTATTAAATTTTTGTTGATTGCTTGGAGGGAGTGCATAATTTAGATAAGATATGGTCCTCACCCTCACAGATTTTACATGCATAGCAGGGAAAGATGTCATGTAGATAAATAACAAACTGTTGGAGATGTGCTGACAAGTGCTACCTGAGGCTTGTTGAGAGAGAGAGAGAGAGAGAGAGAGAGAGAGAGAGAGAGAGAGAGAGAGAGAGAGAGAGAGAGAGATTGAGAGGAAGGTTCTTTGGAGGTACAGGGAAATAGTTACATCTGAGTTGATATTCAGAGAATGTGCAGTAAATTCACGAGGTCAGGAGAGGGAAGGAAGGCATTCTTGGTACAGGAAGTGATGTGATCCAAGAAGCCCATGGCAAATGAGAAGAATGGTATAGAGCTTGAAGGGGAAGTGTTATGAGAATGGATAGGATTACTAGGGGAGAGGGAACAAATGCTCCACATTTCAGTCTTCCAGCTGTTCTCACCATATTGCCAGGAAACATATAGTCAACTGCCCCAACTTTATCATCCTTACTACAATGCAGGTTTATGACAAGAAACTGGAAAATGACTATTTTTACATGACTTTAGAATTTGTTATGAAATTTTGCCAAAAATCTATAAATACCAGCCAGGGCAGTTAAGGTAGTGGACTACATTCTTTCCATCTCATGAACTATTATTTCTTGTTCTGAAATCATAACTTAAAATGAGCTGAATAGTCTTTGTTGAATTGGGTTCCCTTGTAAAATACCTGGTGAGTGATGCTTGATTAAAACCAATTATCTTTAGTTTCCTGCTTCTTTTAGTGTTAAGTTTACATTTAAAAAGAAAAAGAAAAAAATAGAGAACTATGAATACAAGGAATTTATTTGTAATATTTTAGTGAGGTTTTTTTTTCTTTTTTACCTATCTGTGGCTATCATTGGTTTGGTAACCTTTTTAAAAAACGCTGGATTGTCCTCATACCCATTGTTTTACTCTGTCTGTTTCATAAAAGCAAAAGGTGAATTTTTTTACGTATTCAGAGTTTGAAAGGGGGAAAA
The DNA here is from genome assembly GCF_028372415.1 of Notamacropus eugenii. Classification (NCBI taxonomy): domain Eukaryota; kingdom Metazoa; phylum Chordata; class Mammalia; order Diprotodontia; family Macropodidae; genus Notamacropus; species Notamacropus eugenii. The sequence continues at coordinate 159,419,364 of NC_092872.1, forward strand.
GGCACAACAACCTTAAACTTGTAGTTAACAAAATAAACTGCAGAAAAAGCCCCTGAAGGTCTTGGCAGCAAATGTTTCCCACTAAATTGGGAATCTGTGCACTCATAGTCTGAAACAAATTAGGGAGGAGGGGAAAAAAAATCAACAGCTCTGGGGTGAAACAGGGGTTGGTGCTGCCTCATCATTTTTAAACCAAGAATAAAACAAGCAAATTTTGTTTAACTGCAGGTCAAAATTTAAAAAAAAAATAAAAAAAAAACCCTCATCTGCTCACTGTAATTACTAACAGAGTACGGTCTCTGCCAGCTGCAGAGTTCATGGATAAATGGAGGGACACATTATTTTTTCTCCCTAGGGTTAACCCCTCAGCTTGGGTCTCAATTTGCCTACAGTATGCCTTTAATAGACTCTGAAAAGTTGCTCTGGAAAACTTTTAGACTGCCTTTTTTGATCACAGTGAAATAGCTGTGTGTCTACAAGTTTTTAAGTGATTAAGGAAAAATTTACACCTCAGACCAAACCCAATCAAGGAACCCTCCCATTTCCTGAACAATTACTGCACAGAGCCTAGCATTTTGTAATTAAGGGATAGGTGAACGTGGCTGTGTTTTAAGTCTATCAAATGTCTTGAATTACTTTCGAAATGCTTTTGGTTCAGCACCAACCAGAAAAAAAAGTTTTGCCAAGTGCATTTTCCCTTAATTTTTAAGCCCAAGTGTATTTTAAGGAAAATTTGATCCTTATGTTTCTGATTCATTTACACTTAACTCATTACAATGTTGTGTGTGTGTGTGTGTGTGTGTGTGTGTGTGTGTGTGTGTGTGTGTGTATTTTAAGCTATTGGTATCCACAAAGACTAGTGAATATTTTTAAAAGCCATCTTTAACCTTATTTTATTTGAACCAGGAAGTCAAATTGGGTTGAAAGTAATTGGAATCTGAACTCAAAAGGCTCAATTTTGGTTTGAGATTGAACCCGTAAGGTTCATGTGGGGTCTGAAAGCATTTTCTTCCACCTCTAGTTATACTTTTATTAATGGACAATTTCCCCTTGTTGTCAAGAGCCAATCAGAGTAATGTGTATTAACAAACCAATATAAAGTGTCATATTTATTCAAATACCCTGCGGATGATCTGTTCAAGTTCCAAGGTTATACAAGTTTTCACAGAAAGCTGTGACCCATTTTGGGTCCCTTTAATCTCTCCACCATTCAGACAGTGAATTGACTTGAAGAGTGAAGGAATATGAGCATTCAGGAAAGGACAGATTGCTACAAGATGAGATGGGTCTCAAGGTCAGTCACATAAAGGAGAATGAGAGGATCAAGAGAAACTCAGACTAGATCAGAGAGGATAAGTGCTCTCTGACCATGGTTATATGATCACAGTGGCTCAGTGAAAACTAAATGTTTTGGTCAGCTCAGTTCATCAGGGGATGTCTTCACCATAAGAGCAGAGAGATTAGGCATTCAGGTTCTCAGCTCTGTAGCTTCCTCATTTAGACAAGTTATGGTGAATTAAGACCACCGCATTCTAATCCTTGACTGAGACATACATTTCAACTGTCTCCATAGACCATAAAGATGATCAGCAAATTACCCAGTGAATACACTTTGGTTAATACCTCTGATCAAAACCCATCAAGAGACCCTCCCATTTCCTGAACCATTATTGCGTGAAATCTTGCATTTTCTAATTAAAGGATAGATGAATTTGGCTATCTTTTAGATTTGTTTTATATCTTGAATCACCTTTCAAATTATTTCAATTTAGCACAAACCAGAAATAAACAATCTGGAAACATTTATCAGGCAAACATTTATCACCATCTATACCCCAATAAAATTTTTGGCCTGAATTACTTAGATGATTGTTTCAGATCTGAAGTTCATTTTTTGACACATCTTGCTTATAATTAAGAAGAACAAAATTATTTTTCTACATAGAGAAGCAAGGTAGTAATATTGAATAGAGAGCTAGTTTCACAACAAATTCAGCTTTTGACATATATTGGCTGTATAACCTTGATAGATAAAGCTTCCCTACCTGGAGTTTACCTATAGTAATAAAAATCACACCCCAGACCCTATGTCCATAGGAAAAAATAATTATGGCATAAACTTTTATTCTGATGCTTTGCTATTGTCAGGTGGGTCTGACTCTGGTTCTCAAAGCATCTACCAGAGGACTGAAGGCTCTGGCATATCCTACCAAGTTAGATTATCCAAGTATTGGCTTAGCAATGAACCACATTTCTGTTATCCAAGGACCTACCTAAACTCAGGATCATCACCATGCTGGCTGTAGGGGAAGGAATGTTATTTATTTTATTTTGAGGGCAGTTACAACATCCATATACCTGCTACTAAGTTATGGAAATGTTAATACATGCAAAAGTATTGGGAGTATCCATGCTTACAAGTATATAGATCTTTGAAGTATAGAAATAAATTAAAAGCAAAGAAGAAACAAGGAGCTAATGAAAGTAGAGTTTATGAAAGTCTGAAGAACAGATTTTTTTTAAGATGAAGCCAAAATTACAAACAAAAATTTTCACTTTTGGCAAAGGGTGAATCTTGGCTTTGTTTTTATCTTGGAGTCATTGACTCTTTCAAAGAGAACACAGGCTTTCCATTTCAGTCAAAATATAACTTTTCCTGTGTGAAGCAAAGCTAAAGTGAGGTCCCCATCTGGTGGTCCTCATCAGGACCAGGACCTTAAAGATGATTGATAGATGGATGTGCAAAAGGACCCTCATACCCCTGGTTCAGATCATATGCTTCAGTGTTAACCTGCCTGCATCTCTCCTCTGGGTGAATGATATCACTCTGTCCTTTCAGCAAAACCAACTTAAACTTTTATAATGCCTTATAGCAAAGTAGCTTTAGACATTTTACAATAGCATTAAAATGAAAAGCCAGCCCTTATGTCAGCATCACCAAGGGGCCTAAACTAAAAGTCAGTTAGTTTGCCCTGAAACCAAATCGGGAACTTCCTAACATGACCCACTTTTACACCCCTGCCTTCTCTTGATATTTGTTCATAACCTTGGCAGCTGTTTAGATCCTAACATGGTGCAAGATCATAGAGCAAAACCTGGAAAAGACCTCAGAGGCCATCTAGACAAACTCCTCATTTTATAGATAAGAAATTTGGTGTTATGATTTCTAGAGGAAATAGAGTAGTTGTATTCTATTAACTCTTAATAGAATATGAATATAATGAAAAACATAACCATCTTTAATATTGAAACCCTGAATTGTTTCCATTCAACTCTCAAACGAAGCAGTTCAAACTAATAAAAACAAAAATCCACATGTAGGTAGGTGTGTGTGGTATCTTGTCAGACTGATCAGACCCTTCAAAGACAAGAATGATTTTGTTATTTTTAGCAATACATCAATTTTCCCCCGGGAAAATTGAGAGAATTTGTTAGGTTCTAGCTTAGAAATCTATTTTTAAATGAATGTCTGTAAAAGAACAATTATGTTAATATCGACATTCTAAGGAAAATTGTGGTATCATGGTATAAAATAAAAATATTAGCATTCAATAAATCATGACTCCAGGGAAAAGTTATCTACTTATTTTTTTCTCTTACAATCATAACCCAGTGGCCAAACTATACAACGCAAGATCATATCCACATTAACAACGCTGGAATTGAAAATTGCAGTGATGATCACTTAATTGAGATCTCAAACTTTTGGGTTTCAAATAGCGAAATAATTCAAGAAAAACTTTTTTTTTTGTTAGATTTATGTGTGTTGGGGCAGTGGTGTTTACACAAATAAAGGTCAGATGAGGTTATAATTCCTACTGTTCCTTTATAAGCAAAGGAATGTAGAGAATTGCAGGAATTGATATATGATCACTTTTGTAAAACTTCTACAGAGGAAAAACTTTCCTGTCAACAAGCTCTTAGGGTAGTTTCTTATTCGGTTGATAACATCAACTCAGACCCCTGAACAAGCTAATTCTACGTTTCACTTTGTCTACTGGGGCTGTACAACACCTAGGATGAATCTATACATTTGTGGCCCAAATGAGTGTGACTTCAAGACTGATTTGCTGTGCCCTGGAGATACCTCAAAATGAGTCTTCTCATTAGTTTCTGAATCTGTTAAGATCCCATGATGACTTATGATGATGCCTGTAGTGTGAGTTCTAGCCCAAGATATAACCCTAACTGCATTTTTCATCTTTTCCTTTCCTTCCTAACACCCCTGCACACACATACACCCCATAAACATCTGTAAATAATGATAACAGGAGAGAAAATTCACATAATTACTCCCCTGTACTTCCCAAAGAGTAGATATTTGGGAAGAAATGGATTTTTTTTGGGGGGGGGGGTGAGGAGAGGGAAGATGTGGGAGAGGTTGGTAAGAAACTTAAGCTACCCAGATCTTAACATTTTTTTCTAATGGACATTTGACCATTTAAGTCAATTTCATTAGCTGTAGTATTGGAATGATCAAGCCGCCTTTCTGGCAGGGCCATCCCCAACAGTAGCAGATTTGTGTTTTACAAAACTCACAGTGTCATTATTAATATTGTTGTTATAAATTCACTGCCCTAGGAAATCATCCAATCAGATTTCTTAAATTCCTTTTTTTCTAATATACCATTACTCCAGCATCCCTTTCTTTCTGCATAAAGCTCCAAATTGAAGTTTGCTGTTCTTTTTTTTTTCCCTTCCTTGTTGATGACACAACAGAAGAGGGCAGGCCTAGGGCAGAACTATTTTCTTTGCCTAGGATTTTATTGCTGAGCTGAAGTTTAGTTGAAGCTGCCTTTAAAAACGACAAATGTGTTCTAATTTTAGAGCATCATAGCAATAATTGTTTTTATTTCAGTGGTGAAGGAAAGTGAAGAAAAAACAGCTTGGGACTTAATAAACACCTTAGCCTGCAGCCTTCGACTTTATTCATGAGATTTTTTATCTTCTCTCTCACTCTCCCTCATAGCATCTTCTTTACTGCATAGTCTTAAATTACCATTGCAGAGGTTATATGTTTATTTACAAAGAGCTGGCTCCGATGGAGATCCTAAAGGCGAGAAGGGTGGCTCATGGCAGTAAACATTTCTAGCTTTCTAAAACACCAAGGCCAAGTGAATAAGGTGATGTTTAGTAGTTCAGACATATTATGCTTTATGGCTTCATTAACCATCTGACCTGTATGGTGTGCAAATTTCATGAAAGTGTGGTGCATATTTATTCCCTGAGGTGCTTGCACTGCTTGGTGGTGTTTTATTCTTAAAGGGAAATGACAATAATTACTTATAAAGTTCTGGTCACATCTTCACATTTTATGAGGCAAATTGAATGTTTAGCTACATATGGTATATACAGATAAAATATATTGACTTGTATACTCAAACACAGGCATATAGAAATGTCATTTTTATTTTATTTCTTTAAGAGACCCACAAATGTAAAATGAAAGAGGAAACTCATAACTAGATGAATGATTCTAGTGCAAAAAAATTATTTTGTTATTTGATTATTTCAAATAAAAGTGAATTTCTTTTGCCTTGAATTTTCTAGGCAATTGCCTTGATTTGTTTTTCCATCACAAAGTGAAATGTAGTACTGTCCCTGTGATCTGAGTCATTTTATCCTTATAAACAGCCAAAATAAATAACTCAAGAAATCCCCCTTTACCTTTCTAACCACAATCACACCCAAGTTTACCAAAAATGTCACTAATTAACACTACTTAAAATTTATATTAGATTGTAACTTTAAAAAAATATTTTTTTTTTATGAGAATGGTATACAAAAAAAAAGTCATCATCTGGATTTAATCTATTTTGTTGTTGCAGTTGTGTCTGACTTTTTATGATCTCATTTGGGGTTTTGTTGGCAAAGACAGTTCCTTTTACAGACAAGGAACTTAGGTAAGTATTAAGTGACTTACCCAGGGTCACACAATAAGTAAGTGTCTGAGGCTAGATTTGAACATGGGAAGATGAGTCTTTCTGATTCAAGGTCCAGCACTCCATCCACTTCACTGCTTAGCTGCTCAACTTAATCTATACAAATTAATGTATTAAATCATGCCTATAAATTAACCAAACTTTCTCTTTTTCCTCCTATAACTACTAATCAGCTTCTCATAATCATTTTAACTCTCTTGAGTAAGGGCAGGGTACATAATGTGCTCTTACCCCGAATTTTTTTTTTTTCCTGCATCATTATATGCCACTTGGCCATACATACTAAATATCTCCCTCTATAGACAATCTTATAAACTGGTCTAAAATCTGCACCATTCATTTGAACTTATAATATAGTAAGACCTATTAGTCATATTTGCATGTATATTTAATTCAGTATTATCTCCTCAGCCTTATTCTAAGCGCTTTGAGGACCAGAATGTGACCTCTCAGTTCAGTGTTCAGGAATACAATAGTTGCTCAATAAATACAGAGTGTCCCAAAAGTCTCAGTTCAACTTTAAACCATCAATAATACTAAGAAGGGTACTAAGACTTTTGGGACACTCTGTATATGACTGAGATGCATGCTATACTATTAGAGCAAATAAAGGTCAAGAAATTGGTAGGATAGTAAATATTTCATTTCTCTTTTCCTAGCCAAGTTAAATATACATAGTAAAAAGAGTGTAATGATGCAAATTCTGCATTTTAAGCATTCAAATGCATACTTTATATTAGCTTTTCCTATTTCTCATGTATCTAATTTAATACTTTATTATTAAATATTGAACAGTTCTTTACCTAATGAGGGCTTTAGAATTATCCATCCAGTTACCTTCAGTGATCACTGAGGATAGATTCTACATTTTCAAGATTATTTTTAAAAGCCTGTGACTTTTTCAATCTCTCTGCAGCTGTGAGTGGTGCTGGCATATCTCAATGAGAGCTGCCGTATCCCTGAGGATTCCCAGCAGCAGGAGGTCCAGACTGATGAGTCTTTTTGAGACTTTTACAGTATTTACTCTCACTTAGTGTGATTATTTTTAAATACACCTTCCCTAATCATTGCAATTAAAAGAAAAAAATCATGAGACCATTTCTGTTCATGCTCAAAAGTGTTTCTGCAGTATAGAAATCCCAAAGCCAAACTCATAGTACCCTCTTTTGTAGTTTTTTAAAATAATTTTTATTGTTATTGAGAATTTGGTGGATAATTCTCAACAATTCAAAAGAGAACTGATTGTGAAAGTACCATGGTAATTATGATGATTACCCTTGGGTAATTAGGGGCTACTGCAAAACTCATGAAGGAATTGAACAAGTCCAATTCTACACTTGATAAAGTGGAGAATTGACAGTTCATCCTGGATATCCTCTTATTGTTCAGTGATCCAGGAGGTGGGAGAAGAAGCAATTTTTGGTTTTTTGTTCACCCTTTTTTTTTCCTCTTATATCTGCCCTCACGAAATATCTGAGTGATTGTCTCTCTCTAGGTAGACCTGTCCTTAACCTGATGACCTAAGAATATTGCATATACAGACACTTGCAAAACTATTCATGCATTTGGAGAAGCATTGACACTTAAACTATGTGAGCATGCTTTGTGTGATGCTACTTGGGTTGTAATTGAAAGAGAAAAGGTTTTTTTCAGTGAAAGATAAAATCATCAACTTAGGCTGGAGATGTTGACCTGTGGATGAAAATATGAGTCCTCAGCTTCCCAGGTTAAATTGTAGACCTGTGCTAACTATCGAACATGTTTAATGGTATACCCACCTTACTCAGGGAAGATAGGAATGATTACTGAAGTACAGACCATCATCAGGAGTGAATGCATCTATGATAGGAAAGGCAGAACCATCACTTGAATAGGATGTATTGGGCATTTTCATTGCTCCAGGACTACATAATTTAGAAGGTATAAAAATGTAATATTTATGATTTTGAGAAACTACATAGTTTTTAAGTTCATTATATTAATATTTTGGTAGTACTTTCACTTTATCGATAGTGGAGAAACTACAGAAGAATGAGCTAAATTAGGAAGCTACAAGATGGGGAACTTTATCCTATTTGCAGTTACTCACCAAGTTCTCATACTGGAACTACACTGTTCCTGTGCAGCAGTGGCCTGAGAATGTGGTGTGTTGGGGTGTTTTCCTTACAAGGCATTATTGGGATATTTTTCACTCATGGTTGATTTGAGGCTGTATCTTATGCTACTTTTCTCAAGTACCATTTCATACTATGTGCCCATATATATGACAACTTATAGTTATGGGTATAAGGAGAGTTAGAGAAAGTAACATGATAAAAGAAGACAGTTCTTGCTAGGGGATGTCACTAAAATGAAGACAATTTCCTAGTACCACTCCAGGATAGTCAATGAAGACAATTTTGATTGAGTCCTATATGTGCTAAGCTCTTTGGGGAGATACATGAAAAATATGGAACCCAGTCTATGTCTTCAATGAGTTTCTGATCTGACCCTTTGTACAGTTCAATACAATGTTAGGGAGATAAGACTGCACATAATCTCTGAAAGTCTATCAAATTCAAGAGTTCATGATTTTATTTCTGTGGCTAATATAGTTGAAACAATTGGAGGATATTATCAGATGATAACCAGTCAAATGCTTCTTATTCTGACAACTCTGAGTATAATAAGAAGGATAAGGAGGAAGAAGTATCTGGTGATGCAGTGAATGAGGAAGACTTCATGGAGAAGTTTGAAATTGGACTTGGTCTTAAATGAGGGATGCTCAGTTCAACAAAGAACTATGTACTGTTAAGTCTGAATTGGGAGTAGAGGTGGCAGTGCAGTAGGAACAGTGATGTACTTGGGAATTAAGATGATTTGTGGTGGTGCTGGTTTGTAGAGACCAGCTTGGCTGAGTGGAGAGTTTGTATTGGAGACTAACGAGAAATCAAGTTAAACTTCTAAGGTGCTCAGGGTTCCATTTTTGTTAGCATGCCAGAATGTCATTGGATGTGGGAAATAATCAGATCAACCACTTCATCAATTAAGACCAACCACATACCAATACCCACAGAACTGAGAAATGGCTATCAATCAATTAATCCTTTCAAAAGTCTTCTCGGTCATATAGTGAGTAGATTCTTGTTAATTGGTTAATCGACACAGGTGAAGATTGATTGGCTAAAGTTCTTTCCATGAAACAACTCCATTGTCTTTTCTGAGAATATTCTTTCAAGATACCAATGGTTCACTTCATATCTAATACCCTACTTCATTGAACCTCAGGACAGCTTTTCAGTGTAATTGTATAAGCTTTTTCATTTTTTTTAAAAAAAATTATTTATATTTAGTTTTCAACACTTGTTTCCATAAGTTTTAAGTTTTCTATACCTCCTTCCCCTAACCCCTCCACCAAGACATAGTACGATCCAATATAGGCTCTACCTATACATTCTTATTAAACTTATTTTTACATTAATCATGTTTTATAGAAGAATTAGAACAAATGAGAGGAACCATGACAAAGAAAAGACAAAACAGAACAAAGCAGAAAGAAGCAAATAGTAAGCTTCGATCTGGATTCAGTCTCCTTAGTTCTTTCTCTACATCTGGATGGCATTTTCCATCATGAGTCTTTTGGAGTAGTTTTAGGTCTTTGAATTGCAGAAGCTTCTTCAGGCTCCAGAGTCAGATAATGATCCACATGAGAAGTCAAACCATAGAGTAGGATATATAGTAGCAGAGCATGATGGTAACAGCTTGGCAAATATAAGGGGACCATATACTCATATTACTCAATTGAATTATGCTTTTTTGACTTCTTATGATGTAGAATTTGAGTCTTCTGGCTTCAGAAATCCACCAGCTTCAGTGCAGAAAGTCTTGGCCTTCCTTAAAAACTTAGGAGCCTGAGAACAAAGAGAATGAGAGGATGATTAATTGCGAAGGATTGTTCATTCTCAAGGTAAAATTACTTTTGTTACATTACATATGACATTCTGACAATATTTATTCAACTGAATTATTTAGACAAGGGATTCTTAACTGAGAGTCTATGCATTTTTTCTTTTAAACTTAACATCCATTTACATTTTCCCAAAAGTCTTAGAGAAGTTTAAGTTCCAATGGCACTAAGACTTTTGGGACACCCTATATTTTAGTAGGCCTACAGGGTGTCCAAAAGTCTTAGTAAAGTTTTAAGCTATTAAAACTTAAAGCTGTAGTTCTTTCAGAATACCCTGTATTTCAATATAGTGAGTTTTCTTTGTAGCCTTACATATTTTAGGTATTTAAAATATTATTGTGAGAGGGGATCCATACATTTCAGAAACAGATGGCTAAAGAGATCCATAACACAAAAAGGTTAAGAAACTGTGATTTTGACATTAGAATTGCACTTTTTTCTTTTTGGGGAGTAAAGACAGAGTTCTTATTATTAATATGCACCACTTTAAATTGAGGACTACATAGACTAAGCATTTTTATTTTCTTTACATAAAAATGCTAGCCCAGTAACATAAAGGGATCCCTGATTTTATGTACATAGTGGTGATTCATTATTGGCTTTGTGTCAACTTTCATGATATGAGGATATAGAGATGTGTAGCCTATAGAGGAGAAGTTTCAAGGAGATATGATGTCTGTTTTCAAGTCTTTTAAGGCTGTGTAGTAGAAGAGGGATCAGACATTCTCTTTGGTCTCAGAGGACATAATCAGCAGAGGTGGGAAGGAGACTCAGAGGCAAATTAAGGAGAAAAAAAGAACTTACAAACAATTAGAACTGTCTAAAAGTAGACTTGCTTGTCCTGAGGCATGGTGGGCTCTAATGTATTAGAGGTCTTTAAGAAGAGGCTGATTGACCACTTGACTGGCATTTTATATTATAGTGAGGCTTCCTTTCATATTTTGGTTAGTCTAGGTGACTACCGAGGTTCCTTCATATTCTTCAATAATTCTGTGATCTTAGAATTGACAGTATCAATCCCACTATGCTTCACTGTAAGGTTATTTTTTAAAAAAGCACTTTGAATTAGGATACATGTGGGATATCGTTATGTTGACTCATTGGCATTTGAAAGGCATTTTTTTCTATTCTGTATAGAAAATAAACTCTAAAATTTAACAAATGTTAGCACAAATACTCTAAATTTCTAACACTGTTAGTCGTAATAACAACATGTAACAATTTGTCCCAGGATGATTTCTATTGGAATTTCATATGATAAAATAAAAATGATTTTTCAACAATAATAATAGCTAGTAGCTAACATTTATGTAGTGCTTAGCATGTGCCAGGCATGATGCTAAGCACTTCAGAATTATTATTTCCTTTGATCCTTCCAACAACACTGGGAGGTAGGGGCTATTATTCCTATTCTGCAGAGGAGCAAACTGAGGCAAACAGAGGTCGAGTGACTTGTCCAGGATCACATAGCTAGTCAATATCTCAGGTCAGTTTTGAGCTCGGGTCATCCTGACTTCAGGTCCTAAACACTATCCATTATATCACTAAGCTATCTTTGCAATATTTTACATTTTATATGTAATGCTCTAAAATTTACAAAGCTTTTCCCTGTCTCACCATGACCATAGGAAGCAGATTATCATGCAAATAGCATTTTCCTCATTTTGCAGAAAGATCAGCCTGGACTCAAACTTAGTTTTGTTCTTGAGTGGTGTGTTCACTTTTTATTGTATCAAGCTTAAATACTCTTGAATTACAGGAGTCCACAGATCTTTTCATTTTGTAATTAAAAGAGAAAAAAATAATATTTTTTTTTCAAATTTAACTTAGAAGTTGAAACCCAATTTTCATCATTTATGTTACTAGGTTAGCATTTTTATGTAAAGAAAATAGAAATGTTTAGTTTATGTAATTCTCATTTTAAAGTGATATATTTTAATAATTTACTACCAGGTACATCTGTGTCATTATTCTGGGTACATATGCCTTCTAGTCAATTTGTGACTTGCCATTTTCTGTAACACAAGACCTTATCTATCAGGCTCTAAAGCTTAGATGACATGTCCACAAAGTTTCTCAGTATTATTTCTAGGTTTGAGGTTAAGCATATATCCTCACCCATAAGTACTCTCACCATTTCCAGGCAGCCAAATAGAATTTCCCTCTGCCCTCTATAGACACTGACCTGAGTGTCCTTCAAATAAGTGAAATTAAATAAAAGTTCTGTGAACTGACAATGTATTGCCCTGCTAGTTTTATATACTCATTTGAAAGCTATCTTACAGTAAATAAATGGTATTTATACTTGATATAATAACAATAAACATTTATTATGTGCCTACTACATGCCAGGGACCATGCTCAGGACTTTTCAAATGTTATGTCATTTGATAACCCTGGGAGATAAGTGTTATTATTACCTCCACTTTACAGATGAGGAAAAATATGGTATTTGTGGTGGTTTCTATTAAATATTGGGAACTGGGCTCTTTGTAAGGCTCTTAACAGGCTTAGACAATTTAGGTGGTACAGGAGAGACAATGCAGGTCTTGGAGTCAAAAAGACCAGAGTTTGAATCCAGCCTCAGAAACTTCAATGGTAGACAAGTCACTTAACCCTGTTTTCTTCAATCTCCTCATCTGTAAAATGAGCTGGAGAAGGAAATGGCAAACCACTGCAGGATCTTTGGTGAGGAAACCCCAAATGGGGTTACAGTGGGTCAGACACAACTGAACTAAAACAAAACCCTTAGTAAGGGATACAATCACCTATAATTGTATTAATTCTTTGGGAAACTCAGATTTCTCTTATATCATTTTGATTTTTAGCACAAATTCCATAAATATAACTTTCTTTTATTACAGTTAAAGTTTTCCCCTTTTTCATTAATTATTTTCCTAAAACACTTTTTATTCCAAAAAATATTTGTCAGTTACAAGTAGAAAAATTTTAACATTTATTTTGTAAAATGCTTAGTTCCAATGTCTCCCCTTTCTTCCTGCCACTCTTTCCTCCTTGAGAAAACAGTTTGACACAGATTATACATATGAAGTCATAAAAAAATAGTTTCTTATTGACCATGTTGCGAAAGGAAGCAGACAAAAAAACAAACATTAAAAATGAAGTTAAAACCTGTGCTTTGATTTGCATTCAGACTCAATCATCTCCTTCTCTGGGGGTGGGTAGTATTTTTCATCATAAGTCCTTCAAAACTGTCTTGGATCATTGTATTGATCAAGATAGCTAAGTCATTCACAGCTTATCATCACAAAAGATTGCTGCTACTACGTACAATTTTCTCCTGGTTCTGCTCAGGTCAATTTGCATCAGTTCATATAAGTCTTCTCAGGTTTTTCTTAAAGCATCCTGCTCATCATTTATTATAAAAGAATAATATTCCATCCTAACTATATACAACTTGTTTTGCTATTCCCAGATTGATGGACATTCCCTCAATTTCTAGTTATTTCTCACCACAAAAAGAGATACTATAAATATTTTTTGTTCAAATAGGTCCTTTACCCTTCGCTTTCATCTCCCTAGGATACACACTTAGTAGTTGTATTGCTGGGTTAAAGGGTATCACAGTATTATAGCCCTTTAGGCATAGTTCCAAATTGTTCTCCAGAATGGTGTACTAGTTCACAACTCCACCAACAGTGCTTTAGTGTCTCAATTGTCTCAATTTTTTCTACATCCCCTCCAGCATCTGTCATTTTCATTTTCTATCATGTTAGACAGTCTGATAGGTGTGAAGTGGTGCCTCAGAATTGTTTTAATTTGCATTCCTCTAATCAGTAGTGATCTAGTCTAAAATACTTTTTTTCATGTAAGTATTCATAGCTTTGATTTCTTCTTCTGAAAACTGCCTATTCATATCCTTTGACCATTTTTCAAGTGCAGAATAATTTGTATTCTTGTAAATTTGTAAATTTCATCAGACTCTTTATATTTGAGAAATGGGACAGCTAGGTGGTGCAGGGGATAGAACTCCAGTCCTGGAATCAGCAGGACATGAGTTCAAATCCTGCTTCAGACACTTAACACTAACTGTGCGATGCTGGACAAGTCACCTAACCTTGATTACCTCACTGAGAGAGAGAGAGAGAGAGAGAGAGAGAGAGAGACACATAGAGACAGAGACAGAGACAGAGACAGAGACAGAGAGATGAGGCCTTCATCAGAGAAACTTGCTGTAACTCTTTGTAATATATTTCTGTAATCTCTTTGCTAATATCTTATTTAAATTTTTTGCATAGACATTCATTATAGAAATTGGTCTGTTCTTCATTTAGGCATCAACACCATATTTGTGTCATAAAAAGAATTTGGTAGATTTCCTTCTTTTCCTGTTATTCTAAGTAGTTTATATAGTGTTAGAATTGCTCTTTAAATGTTTGGTAGAACTCACTTGTGATCTCATCTGGTCCCGGGGATTTTTTCTTAGGGAGTCCATTAATGGTTTGTTCAATTTCTTTTTTTAAGTAGAGTTGTTTAAATAATCTATTTTCTCTTCTGTTTATCTGAGCAAATTATTGTTTTGTAAATATTCATCCATTTCACTTAGATTGTTAGATTCATTACCATATAATTGGGTAAGATCATGCCTAATAATTGCTTTAATTTTTTTCTTTATTAATGATTAATTCACTCTCTTCTTTTTTGATACTGGTAATTTGGTCTTTTTTTTTAATTAAATTTATTTATTTAACTTTTAACATTCATTTTCACAAAATTTTGGGTTACAAATTTTCTCCCCTTTTATCCCCTCCCCCCCCCAAACACCAAGCATTCTAATTGCTCCTATGACCAATCTGCTCTATCTTCTATCATCCCTCTCTGCCCTTGTCTCCGTCTTCTCTTTTGTCCTGTAGGGCCAGATAGCTTTCTATACCCCTTTACCTGTATTTCTTATTTCCTAGTGGCAAGAACATTACTCGACAGTTGATCCTAACACTTTGAGTTCCAACTTCTTTACCTCCCTCCCTTTCCACCCCTTCCCTTTGGAAGGCAAGCAATTCAATATAGGCCACATCTGTGTAGTTTTGCAAATGACTTCCATAATAGTTGTGTTGTATAAGACTAACTATATTTCCCTCCATCCTATCCTGTCCCCCATTACTTCTATTCTCTGTTGATCCTGTCCCTCCCCATGAGTATCGACCTCAAATTGCACCCTCCTCCCCATGCCCTCCCTTCTATCATCCCCCCCACCCTGCTTATCCCCTTATCCCCCACTTTCCTGTATTGTAAGATAGGTTTTCATACCAAAATGAGTGTGCATTTTATTCTTTCCTTTAGTGGAATGTGATGAGAGTAGACTTCATGTTTTTCTCTCACCTCCCCTCTTTATCCCTCCACTAATGAGTCTTTTGCTTGCCTCTTTTATGAGAGATAATTTGCCCCATTCAATTTCTCCCTTTCTCCTCCCAATATATTTCTCTCTCACTGCTTGATTTCATTTTTTTTTAAGATATGATCCCTTCCTCTTCAATTCACTCTGTGCACTCTGTCTCTATGTGTGTGTGCGTCTATGCATGTGTGTGTGTGTAATCCCACCCAGTACCCAGATACTGAAAAGTTTCAAGAGTTACAAATATTGTCTTTCCATGTAGGAATGTAAACAGTTCAACTTTAGTAAGTCCCTTATGACTTCTCTTTGCTGTTCACCTTTTCATGGTTCTCTTCATTCTTGTGTTTGAAAGTCAAATTTTCTTTTCAGATCTGGTCTTTTAATCAAGAATGCTTGAAAATCCTCTATTTCATTGAAAGACCAATTTTTCCCCTGAAGTATTATACTCAGTTTTGCTGGGTAGGTGATTCTTGGTTTTAGTCCTAGTTCCTTTGACTTCTGGAATATCCTATTCCATGCCCTTCCATCCCTTAATGTAGAGGCTGCTAGATCTTGTGTTATCCTGATTGTATTTCCACAATACTTGAATTGTTTCTTTCTAGCTACTTACAATATTTTCTCCTTGACCTGGGAACTCTGGAATTTGGCCACAGTGTTCCTAGGAGTTTCTCTTTTTGGATCTCTTTCAGGTGGTGTTCTGTGGATTCCTTGAATATTTATTTTGCCCTCTGGTTCTAGAATCTCAGGGCAGTTTTCCTTGATAATTTCATGAAAGATGATGTCTAGGCTCTTTTTCTTATCATGGCTTTCAGGTAGTCCCATAATTTTTAAATTGTCTCTCCTGGATCTATTTTCTAGGTCAGTTGTTTTTCCAATGAGATATTTCACATTATCTTCCATTTTTCCATTCTTTTGGTTTTGTTTTGTGATTTCTTGCTTTCTCATAAAGTCATTAGCCTCCATCTGTGCCATTCTAATTTTGAAAGAACTATTTTCTTCAGTGAGCTTTTGAATCTCCTTTTCCATTTGGCTAATTCTGCTTTTGAAAGCATTCTTCTCCTCATTGGCTTCTTGAACCTCTTTTGCCAATTGAGTTAGCCTATTTTTCAAGGTGTTATTTTCTTCAACATTTTTTTGGGTCTCCTTTAGCAGGGTGCTAACCTGCTGTTCATGCTTTGACTTCATGTCTCTCATTTCTCTTCCCAGCTTTTCCTCCACCTCTCTAACTTGATTTTCAAAATTCTTTTTGAGCTCTTCCATGGCCTGAGCCCATTGGGTGGGCTGGGACACAGAAGCCTTGACTTCTGTGTCTTTGCTTGATGGTAAGCATTGTTCTTCCTCATCAGAAAGGAAGGGAGGAAATGCCTGTTCACCAAGAAAGTAACCTTCTATAGTCTTATTTCTTTTCCCTTTTCTGGGCATTTTCCCAGCCAGTGACTTGACCTCTGAATATTCTCCTCACACCCACCTCCCCTCCTGATCCTCCCAACCACTTGGGGTCTGAGATTCAAATGCTGCTTCCAGCCTCAGGGCTTTTGGCGAGGGCAGGGCTGCTATTCAGTGTGAGATTAAGTTCAGGTGCTCAGGTCAGGGCAGGGCCACCTCTCAGGCTCAGTTCCCTCAGGGGGTTTATGCACAGACCTTCAACAATGGATCCAGGCTCCTGCCTGCTTGGGGAGCCCTGGTCTGCTGCTGCCTCTCAGCTTCTGCCTCCCGAGGGGGCCTGAGTTATGGGGGCACCCCACTCCCCTCTCGACCTGCCAAAGAGACTCTCTCTCCAACCGCCATCACCTGTGGGTGAAGGGACTTGTGCGGCCACTGGAGATTCCGTCCCTGAAGCCTTCTCTGATCTGTTCCTCTCGGTGCCACGGCCGCAGCAGGTCTGGGCTGGGCTCCGTGTCTGCAGCATGATGGACCTTTTGTGAGAGGTTTGCAGGTCCCTCTGGAACAGAAATCTCCTTCACTCCACTGTTCTGTGGCCTCACTGCTCCAGAATTCACCGTGAGTTACTTTATACAGATGTTCTATGGGTTGTGGGTTCAGAGCTATGTGTATTTGCGTCTTTCTACTCCGCCATCTTGGCTCCACCCCCCCTTTTTTTTTAATCAAATTAACCAGTGGGTTTTTTTTTCCCCATAAAACTGCTCCTAATTTTATTTATTTGTTCATTGGCTTCTTATTTTCAATTTTATTAATCTCTACTTTGATTTCTGGGAATGGAAAAAGTGAGAGAAAAAAATAAATGTTTGTTAATTAAAAAAAAAAAAGAGAATGTGTAAGCAATGATGAGGTTGTTTCTCATGATCACAGCTACAGAACAATAGTCATTACACTTATGTGTGATGTCTAGAAATCAGACCACACATCAGCTCCATTCAATGGATTAGGACCTGCAAAATTTTCAAATTCACAGCATCACTTCCAAACTTAGACATATGACATCAAGACTTACACATGCTCAAGACAGGAAATGCAAAACAGAAAAGGCAACTATGAGCTTGAGCTTGCCTAGTTGAGACCCTCTGTTCTTGCTGCCACCAGGGAACAGCTATCATGATACTAGAATGGCGGAAAGGGCACCGATCCCTTCTCACCATCCCTTCCCCCAGTGAAAAGCTTGAAGGATATTCCTATAACCTGCAGCCAGGAAGAGAAGTGAATAAGCCAGGAACCTAGTCCTTTTGTTTTTTTAAGTCCATTGGGGCATTAACTCCTTTTGTTCAGTGACTGACATGGTCGTAGCTTCATCAAATCCAAAGCATCTGAGTGTTGAGTCACTGACAGCCAGCCAAAAGCATCCACATAGTTCATTATCACCAAAACGCTCAAGCTCTGGTCTACCTAACAACACATGGCCAATGGAATCAGAAATTTGCAATTTGCTTTGAAAATTACGTTTTTGATCCCTGTTTATAACTGACAAATACTAACCCCCTACAGATCCTATTTTTAGGAGACTCAGCCACATATTTCATGTTTTCCATAAATTTCTCTTAAATGTTGTCCACTGTGAATTTGCTAATCTTAAATTTGATCAATTTGTTCCCATTTAGCCTCATGCCAGCTTGTTTTGAGTCGAGAGTTATTTTATATCTACTGTATGTCATCAAGTTCTAGGCCACCCTGAATACCCCAGACCACATACTCCAGGGATATTTCTAGAACAACTTCACGTATGTGAGTCTCAACTGTGTAGTTATGAAGAGCAAGATTCAGAATCTGGTGACTGGAAGTTATATATCCCCATTCTATATGGGTCCAGGAAACTGCAGCTTAAGAGATCAGGCTATTTCTGAAATTATCCTTGACAAGTCAAGTTCTGAGACCACCAAAATTCAGGCTCTTCTCAAACATGCTCAAATGGTACTAGAATTAAGTGGTCATTCTGAGCGAAGCTTAGAATGGAGCAAACTTTAGTGAAAACTCTGGAATTTATTTGACTTTTTTTTCTGCTAGCTGTAGTGTTTTGAAATTTGCAAATCACTTTACAAATGCTATATTACTTTATCCTTACAACAGCTCTGAGAAGTAGGTTCTCTTTTCTTTTATTACTATCTTATTTTATAGATGAAGAAGTTGAGGTAGGCAGAAGTCAAGTGATTTGCCCAGGTTCACGCAGCTAGTAAGTATCCAAAGTCCCATTTCAAATGAAGTCTCCCTAGCTCCACTTCCAGCATTATAACCACTGTGGCACCTAGTTACCTCTCATAAAAAGATGAGGTCATGGCAGAACAGAGGCTGATACTCTTCCTGAAATAGATACCTGGAGATACCTATGTCTAGATATACATCCTTGCAGTTTCCCTGGAATTGATCAGTCTTCTAGTGTAGATAATATCTTATCCAGTTATATTCCTAGTTGCAAACATACAGATATGGAATTCCTTCTGAATCTCTAGGTACTTTTCTGTACCTCTCTTAGGACACTCATATCAACATGATTTTATGGAATGTCAGGATCCAGAAATACCTTAATGGACTAGAACACTGGGTACAAACAAATAAGATTACATTTAAGAGGCAATCCAATCTTACACTTGGGTACAACAAAATTAGCTAAATAAGTTCCAAACTGGGGCTAGATAGCAGTATTTCTATAAAAGTTCTGGGAATATTTATGACTATTGTATCCATTCAGCCACATGATAGTTTTGTTTCCTAAGAGTGGTGAGCTGATTTGATACGGGCAAACAGTATGATATGGTGGCCAAAAACCAAATGTAATCTTAGGCTATGATAAGAAGCATGACGTTTGGGACCAGGTCATAGTACTTCTGCACATTGCCTCAGTCCAACCATATCTAAAGTAATGGGCTCAGTTCTGAGGGCCACATTTTAGGAAGAACACTGACAGGGTAGAAAGTAGCCAATGGAGAATGACCAGGATAATGAAAGGCCTCTAGTACATGCCACATAAGGATTAGTTAATGGAATTGGGCATGTTTATCCAGGAGATGAGAACACTTACGAGCAACACGATACCTATCTTCAAGTATTTGAAGAGCTATCTTGTGGAAGAGGGATTAGACTTCTGTTCAGCCCCAGGGAGCAGAGCTGTGTAGCAATGGGTGGAAATTACAAAGAAGCCGATTTAAGCTGGCTATAAATTACTATTTCCTAATAATTAGAGCTATCTAAAAGTCAAATGGGCTGCCTCAGGAAGTAGTCAAGTCAACAAGCATTATGAAATGCTTACTCTATGACAGGCACTGTGCTACATGCTGAGAATTCAAATACAAACAGAAGGAAAGATAGTTCCTGCTCTCAAGGACCTTACTTGGACGTTACATTAAGATTGGGAAAAGACAGCATATGAAAGGAAGCTGAACAGTAGGATGGAAGGGGAGGGATGGAAACCTAGTGCATGGTACAGAAAAACAGGAGAGTAAAAAGTACAGACTGGAGAGGAATGAAGACATGGTTGACTTGGGTATTCTCCTTAAAATGAAACATCTAGGAGGAACCAGACAATCACAGAGTAGAAATTATTTCCAGTGTATGAAGTTCAGAGGTTGAATGAACTTCTTGGCTGAAGGATACTTCCACTTTCTGAAGTCCATGAGTGGAATGAACTTTCCTGATTAAGAGATTTGTATGGTATGTTAGAGAAAGCTTGCAGAAGTAGGGGTATAGCCTGGAGAAAAATGTTTGGGTTTCACCTCATTAAGGGTATTCAGGCAAAGGCTAGAAGAATATTTGTTGAGTAGGTTGTGAGGGAGATTTGTGTGCAGGTCTGGGTTATATGTGATGGAATTCGCAATCCTTTCCAAATCTGAGATGCCTGATTCTGTGAAAGAGTAGGAGAATTTTGAATCTGAAAATCTGAATTTGCTTTCCAACTTTGAAACATGTTAGAAATATCATTTTGAGCAAATCACTTCATTTCTCTTTTTCCTCATGGGTAAAACAAAAGACTTGTACCAGATGATTTGTAAGGCCCTTTTCAGGTCTGAAATTCCATGATTCTTCTATGTACTAGATTTATCTTAAACAGGTTTGATCACTAAAGAGGTGTTGCCTCACTCAAAGTGAGAACTCGAAAAAACCCTAGCTTAAAAAGGCCAAAGTCTGGGCCATCTCCAGTTGTCCTGCTCTATATTTGGCCACTGGACCCAGATGTCTCTGTAGGAGAAAGTAACACTGGTGACTTTGCACAGTCCTCTGTCATTTAAATCCAGTTCAATTGCAAGTCATGTCATCATGTTCCTGGTATCATGGTACTCTTAGAGAACAGGATAAGATTTATCCTCCTACTTGATTACTAAACAATAAAGGTTTTGAGGGCAGGAACTATCATATTCTCTTATTTCCCTATATAGCACATTGTCTTGCCCTTAAATACCAGTTGAATTAAAGTGAATTTTATTCAAATCAAAATTACTGGAAACAATTGATAAATGTTTAAGCTTGATAGTGAAGCACAGATTTCCGCAGAAGTGAGTTCTTGAATGGTTTTTGTATGAATATAGGAAAATATCAGTACAGCCAAAGAAGACAAATGAGATTTGGAATCAGAAGATGTGAATTCAAGTTCTGACTCTGACACTTCAGGCTGTTTGATAAATTCCTTTCGCTTCAGTTTTCTCATTGTAAAATGAAGACAATAATACTTGTACTACTTATTTCATAGGATTATTGTAAGGTGCTTTGTAAGGCCAAATTCTCTACCTATGACATACTGTTGCTATTGGCAATTTCATATTCTATTCACAATATAGTTCATTCCATACAATGCTCAATTATTTTGTATGTTGTTATACAAAAGGGGAAATGAACATCTGTAAAGTGTCTCCTACATGCCAGGCAATGTGCTAAGCATTTTGCAAATATTATCTCCTTTGATCTTTACAACAAACCTGTGAAGCAGGTTCTTATTATTATCTTCATTTTACATTGGAGAAAACTAAGGTTAAGTAACTTGGCCAGAGTCACACAACTACTAACTATCTTAGGTGTGAACTGAGATATTTCTGACTCCAGGCCAATCACTCTATCCAGTATGCTACCTAGATGGCTCTTTATATATGTAAACGTAAGATTTATGTATATATGCATAGTACTTACCTTATACATATAAATAAAGTATATCCATTTCTATTTATGCCTATGTTTCCATTTGTATAGGGAACTGAGTAGTGATTATCCTTTACTCAATGGCCAATGAAGATCAACAAATGGTCCTGTAACTTAATAGTCTTTAGAGAATTGCCTGGTTCATTGAGGACTTGCCATTTTGGTACTACGTGTCAGAGGAAGTGTAGGAACTCAAGTCTTCATAACTACAAAGCCCAATCTCTATCCACTATACCATATGGTTCCTTAGAAATAAGTAAATAGTAACTACCTTATATCTGTGTTTATATTCTTTTATATTGGAAAAGAAAACATTTCTCCTTCTACATTTGAACACTTCAAAGGCCACTTTTAAAAATGAGTAAATATGCCATAAATTGTAGTAAATCTCTTTATTTTCATTCATTTGAAACTGGTCCCATTCCCTGTCTCTTGTCTTCTGCAGAGTAGAAGCTTGATGATAGGTTACATTTTTCTGTATCCCTTGAGACTGACTGTAAGTGGGCTTTCCTCTGTTTCTGAATGAAGAGGATGGATGGACACAAGGGAAATCAGATTCTAGTTTTTTTTTTCAGTGGACAAATAACATCTGTATTAGCCTAGATGATTCAACAGTCCTCCCAGGGACGAAGCTTGCAGAATTAATTTGGTTATGGATCTGATCACACACATAGGATATGAGTTTAGCTTAGTCTTCCCCTCAGGCAAGCTAATTCATAAAATTTGAAATATAATTTTTGGCAATGAGGTAATGTTTTACCTAACTAAATAAGTAAAGAGAAGGAAAAACCTAATAAAGCCAAAATCCCCAGCAGCTAAAAAGTTAACACCTCCATGGTGATTGCCAAACTAAGAAAGAGCTGACTGTTTGCCAGCACTTGAAGGGTCCCAAACGTGTTAAACTTTTTTCTTAAAACTATGACTCTTTTCTTTCAAGTTATTCAACCTCTCACCAAATAGGCCTCTTCCCCTGACCCTTGACCTGTAGTTATTTGTTTAGCATTGTGGCAACAGAGTTTGGAAATCTGAAAATCATTAGGTTAAATGTTAGGGTGTTGGGGAGGGGAGATTCCTGAAGTGGGCTGAAGAAAATTCCATTTGGAAGATTTTAAACTTTATTTTCCTGTAGGAATTAATCTGTAGGCATGGGATTATGAGTCTTTGGAAACATTTTCAATAGATTTTTTTCTCTTAAAGAAAAGAATTAAATTCAGCTGACAAAGTATCTGTACACAAAAGATTATATCCATTAACAGCTATTCTAAAAGCTCATTACAAAAAAAAAGCCAAATGAAAAATTTTTGAAATGTGGTACATTATACAACTAGAAATGATACGTTCATATGCTTCTGACACTTTTGGATTTATTTAGAAAATTACCAGTAAAGAGAGGGTATTAAGTGCCTGGGACAAGAGCTGGCTTTTGGTAAACAGATTCTCCTAGTAAATCTAGCAAGTTGATTATGAAAACTTGCTCAAAATTATAGAAATTCAGTGACAGTTGGAAAGGTGGAAAGAAATATTTCAGAGTTAGGTCAGATAGTTCTCTGTTTCATGCCTTCTTCTCTCACCTTTAGTAATAAGTTGTTGCTGATTCCACTTGAGAGTTTTTCTTTCTTTGCTCCGACATGCTGGAATCAATCCTTGGCATTGCCTCTGATATTCTAAAGTAGAAGAAAAGAAAATTATAACATCACTGGAGGAATTTTCACTTCACATGACAACCAAAATATCCTGATTGTGGAGGAGAATTTCGTTCATCAGCATACTCTACATGCATTCCACTGAATATGTGATGTTAAAAAAATCTAGCCAATTGACTGAATTTTTTATTGTGCATATTTCAAGTAGATCCTTTTGTTTTCCATGAAAATGATTGCCTGAGAACAGGAGAGAGGGAGTACTGAGAGGACAAGATGCTAGTGAGCATTAATGGGTTTGGGGTAGGGTGCCTTAGAGTTTAAGTTTCTGATAGGTGGATGATGAGAGAGAAGGTGATAAATATTAACTTTCTCCTCCTTTCTCACTTGGAATAATTATGAGTTATAGAAAGCAAAGATGTGGTAGTTAAGCTTGTGTATCCTGGAAGTATTGGAATTCAGCTGGTTCAGAAGCCTGGGTACAAGTTATCATCCAAAGTATAAATAGTGAGGATATATTATCATGTTGCAGTTTAATTAGCTGGAGAAGAAAGTCATCTATGTAGAAGATTCAAGAAGCACTATTTGGGAGTTAAGGGAGGAGAGGAAGTCACTAGAACTGTGATTTTATTAGTATAGGAAACTCCTGGCAAGGAAATTCTCTAAATATAGACAGACTACAGGTTACTCACCTGTGACTTAATCTTAGTGAATTGTCTGGGACACTGAGAGAATAGATGACTCACCCACTAACACACAAGTAAGTATCAAAGGCATGAACTAGTCTCAAATCTTCTTGATCCCAAAGTGGCCTCTTCTCTCTTTGGAATACCGATCATGCCATAGAACCTGAAACTTCAATTGTGCTTTTGTTACTGTTCAGTCATTTCAAACTCTTTGGTAGCCCATAGGGAGTTGGGGTTTTCTTGGTAGAGACACTGGAGTAGTTTGCCATTTCCTTCTCCAGCTCATTTTACAAATGAGTAACTGAGGCAAACAGGGTTAAGTGATTTACTTCCCCAGGATCATACAGCTAGTAAGTGTCTGAGGCCAGATTTGAACTCATGAACCTTCCTCATTCCAAGCCCAGTGCTCTATCCACTGCACCACCTAACTTCTACCATACTAGCAGATACCATAACTGACTTTATTGGATGGGGAGGGGAGTTCTTATTTATTATATATCAAAATATGTTTTTTCTACAGTTAAAGTGTATTCTAGAAAACCAATTCCCTGGGGCAGAATAAGAACATCTGTGGATGAGTCAGCAAATGTAGGTAGGGAAATATGGAATTGGTGGACAGATCTATCATTTGGATTCTAACAAAAATCTGGAAAAGAAATGGAATTTGATGGGAGCTATAAAAGGGAGTTTGTTTTGAGGTAGAAAAAGGTTTTTAATTGGGAAGCAACTCTTGCTGGTAGCAACTTGGTAAGGTTGGGCTCAGGAATGGACAAGGGAATATCACTGGGCACATGTGCTGAACTAGTGCAGAAGGCAGTGAGGCCATCTTTGCCATAAAGGCCAAAACTAGTCATAGCAACTGGTTCAAAAAGCAACTAGAGGGAAGGAACCAAGATGGAAGAGTAGAAAGACTTATATACTCTAGTGCTTCCCCCACAGCCTACAAAATATCTGTAAAAAATGACTCTTAACAAATACTAGAACAGCAGAAGCCACAGAACAACAGAGTGAAAGAGGTTTCCAGCCAAAGGTAAGCTGGAAGGCCACCAGGAAAGGTCTATCTCACAGGATGCTGAACAGAGCAGAGCCCAGCCCTGGCCATATGGAACTGGGAGGAACAGGACCAGAGAAGACCTCTAGGGCAGAGTTCCCAGCAGGAAGGGTCCCAAATACCTCAACCCATAAGCAACAAAGAAAGCTCCAAAGGTCAGTTGTGGGAGGGCTTTCCCAGCTAGGTGAGAGGGGAAGGGATTCCTCCAGCAATAGCCCCAGGTGACCACAACAACAGCAGCAGCAGACTGCAGATGGCTACGGTATCTGGGAAGCAACCTGAGTCCATAGCCCAGGCAGCTCAGCTTAAAGCCTCTGGCAGTAAGGAGCAGCTGATCTAAACCTCAGCCCTGAGTGACAATTTGAGTATTGTGGAAATACAATCAGGATAACACAGGATCTTTCAGCTTCAACATTAAGGGATTGAAAGACTTGGAATAGGATATTCCAAAAGTCAAAGGAACTGGGATTAAAACCTAGAATCATCTACCCAGCAAAACTGAGTATAATACTTCAAGGGAATAAATGGTCATTCAATGATATAGAGGACTTTGAAGCATTCATGGTGAAAAGACCAGAACTAAAGAGAAAATCTGACTTTCAAACACAAGAATCAAGAGAAGTATGAAAAGGTAAACAGGAAAGAGAAATCATAAAAGACTTTCTAAAACTGAACTGTTTACATTCCTACATGGAAAGAAAATA
Organism: Notamacropus eugenii; assembly: GCF_028372415.1. Classification (NCBI taxonomy): domain Eukaryota; kingdom Metazoa; phylum Chordata; class Mammalia; order Diprotodontia; family Macropodidae; genus Notamacropus; species Notamacropus eugenii. The sequence continues at coordinate 159,445,259 of NC_092872.1, forward strand.
CTTGTAACCCTTGAGAATTTTCTCAGTATTTGGGTAGGTGGAGGGATTGAGCACACACACACACACACACACACACACACACACACACAGTACAGGTTGTGTTGAATCAGAAGAGATATCCAAAAAAATAAGATAAAATAAAAATTAAGGGTTGAGGGAGGAAAATACTGGAAGGAGAAAGGGAAAAATGGAATGGGACATTCTATAACTCATAAAAGAGATAAGAAAAGTCTTGTTCAATGGAGGAGAAAAGGGAGAAGGGGAGAGGGGAAAAGTGAAGCTACTCTCTCCACATATGGCTTAAGGAGGGAATAACATGCTCACTAAATTTGGTATGAAAATCTATCTTACACTACAGGAGAGTAGGGGAAGAGGCAACAAGTGGGGTGAGGGGAATGATAGAAGGGAGGGAAAATGGGAGAAGGGAGGAACTAGAAATAAACACTTTGGAGAAGGGACAAGGTCTAATGAGGGAATAAAAAAAACAAGAGGGGATAGAGTAGGATAGAGGGCAATATAGTTAGTATTACACAACATGATTATTAGGGAAATCTTTTGCAAAATAACACATATTTACTCTGTATTGAATTGCTTGCTTTCTCAGTGGGGATGGGTAGGGAGGGAGAGAAGTTGGAATTCAAAGTATTAGAAACGAATGTTGAGAATTATTATGGCATATAAGTGGGAAATAAGAAACACAGGTAATGGGGTATAGAAATTTATCTTGCCCTACAAGAAAAGAGAGAAGATGGGGATAAGGGAAGGGTGGGGTGTGATAGAAGGGAGGGTATATTGAGGGAAGGGGTAATCAGAATGCAAGGTATTAGGGGGTAGGGAGAGGAGAGAGATGGGGAGAAAAATTGGACATGTTACAAAGTGATGTAAAAAGCAATTAGTATTAAAACAATTGACTGAATTAATTACTGAGACTAAATCAGAGACTTCTTTAGTTTGGGAAAAAGAATTTTACTCTAAGTTTCCTAGAGGCAGGTAACCTTGGGTAAAATTTGGCATTGATGGAAAAGTTAAGGTTTTAATGGTAAATTTGATTTTATGATTATTATTTAATCAGGAACTAGAACATGTATAGTAAGGTATGTAAGCCAATTAAAACTTGCCTCAAAAGATGTTCCTTAGCCAATGTGAAATTATAGTTATATCTAAAACCTGGTTATTGGAACTTGCTGTTTTAAGACTCTATGGGACTATTAACTGACTGTTCTTCTGAGTCTAACTCCAGGTATGGATAGCAAGAAAGGTGGTCTGAGCCTCCAATCCATGATGCCAGTAAGCCTGTGAGATGCTGGTATGAACTGCAAAAGGTGATGTCATGGGAAGGATGGGAGAGCTTCTGTTCAGCCTGGGCTGAGGTGGGATTCTCCTGATTCATCTTCCCCATTGACACCTGGCAGACTTTAAGCCTGACTGAATGCCAGTGCACAATCTACTCCTGCCTGAAACTGACATGAAGTTGGGGAGATATTGGTTCCCTGCAATGTCCCTATTCTTAGTGGCAATTTCCTATAGTCAAAAGGTTTATAAGCTTAATACCAGATCTATTAAATTATAGATTGTTGGTAGGGGAACATCTGAGGTTAAGTCTAAAATTAAGCTATTAGGCATAGGACTTTAGACCAACAACAATAAGTTAGCGTCCTTTAATTCTTAGTAATAATGTGGAAACAATTAGGTCAAGGGCTTGTGAAGTTAGCATATACAGTTATTATTTGTATATCAGTTAATTAATGTTAAAAACAAATTCATTTGTGGTGTATATTGTAAGTGCTTTAAAAGAAGTATCACCTGACCAAAAGCTGGAATTGTTTTATGTGATATGAACTGTGTTAAAAATGAAAAAAAAAATAAAAGAAAAAACAACTAGAACAGAAAGAATAGGTCAAGGCTGAGAAATATATTCCCTGAGTTAGAATAATTGAGATCTTCAGGAAGATGAGAGGCAGAGAACAGAGAAAGAAAGCGAGGGGTAAGGGTGAAAGCCTTTTTTCTGTCCTTCATACAAAGCTGGTTGGCTAGCGATTCACATTCCTAGGAGATGTAGTAGCAAAGAGAAGCCAGTAGTGAGAGTTCATAAGCCAAGCCCTTGATATAAAAGTGGAATGGTGGTTTGTTTGGAAAAGAAAGGAGAGGAAAGATAAGAACTGCATCTACATAGTGCTCTAAGGTCTGTAAAGTCCTTCATGCTTGCTATCTCACTTGCTACAATAACTCTAGGAGACTGGTGCAATTATTGTCTCCATTTTGCAGATGAGAAAACTGAGGCACTCCATTGTTAAGGAACTCACCCAGTTTCACATAACTGTTCTTGTTTGTCCATCCTTCAGGAAGAGTAAGTGCCTGAGAAAGTATTCATAATCAAGTCTTACTAATTCTCAAGTCCTGTGTCCTATAAAATGTGCTCCTTTGCTGCCTATAGTGCCCTGGGGTCCCCTTCACCATACTCACTCTTTTGGGCAAAAGTGCTAAAGGTTTTACTAAACTGTAAAGGTTGAGTTGTGAGGGATAGGACAATCACATATATCTCAATCACATATATTTCAGCTGAAATTAGTTTACCAGGATAGTTAGTTATATGCTGCAGAAAAAGGATGTAGGATAATAGTACAGAAACAGGTCTACAAATTGAGGGAGTTCTCAGTAGATGGACTGCAGTGGGAAGCTGTGGGCAAGAAGAAGGGAATGGGCTGTATGTAGCCTGGGTTTTCAGAACCTGGGAAGCCGGTGAGGCTAAAAGGGAATGTGAAATGTAAGATGGAAGGTGACTGAAGAAACATTTCAAGATTTTTTCCTTATATTCACCCTAGGTACAGTCCTACCTATTAACTTACTCACAAAATTGAAAGAATTAGAATTGTAGGGCTGGATGAGACCTAAGAGATTATGTATTGCAGCCTTTTCATTTTACAGCTGAGGAAACTGGAGCCCAGAGGGATTAAGTCATTTGTCTAAATTTCAGCCTGGTCTTTTGACATCTAATCCCGTTTCCTTTCCACTGTGTTATGCTGCAAAGGAGTAAACTTTCCCATTTAATCCAATATGCAGGTGGAAAAGCCTTAGGATTTAAGATTGGCATGTATGCATCTAAAGGCACATGTGTATATTTGAGAAGAATCGCTAGAACTTTTAGGCAAAGGGTGAGGGATACAGGGATTATAGGCTCCATCCCATATCATGCTATTTTGTTATATAAAGTGAAACTGATGACTGTGATATTTAGCCTAGCACAAACAATAAACTACTCTGGGGCCTTCAGAGCATAATGCAGATTTTGCCAGGTAATTTACCTTTATCACTTCTATATTTTATTGATTGGCCTGCTCTCTTTGTATGTTATAACCCTTTATAAGATTGTAAACATCTTGAGAGCAGGGACCATTTTGCTTTCGCATCTTTATCTCCCCAGTACCTAGCATAGTACCTTGCCTATAGTATGCACTAGAGGATACTTGGTAAATGGTGACAAACTAAGCTTTGGCAAAGAAATGTAATTTACATTCTCAAACACATACCAAAAGCTAGTTGTAGAGCCAAAGATAGATTTCTGTTCTCTATATCCTTTTTCTGGTAATTATCTGCCAATTAAATTGCATTGGTAATGTTTACACAGCAAAAGTATCTGAATGTACAGTAGAAGGGAAAAACTCTTTGCCCCTATAACGCTAAACATACAGATTGGCCATAAGGTCTTCTCTATGTGCACAGCCAGTTGTAGCATTGTGACTAATCTGACCAGGATTAGTCAGATTAGGAGGATAAAACCGATATGCACTCATAAATGTAACTTGAGTTAAAGAAACAACAGTCTAATTTGAAATGCATCCGCTAGGAAGAAAGTGCCTCTTTGAAAAAAGGCTTTGTAAGATCTATGAAATGAAGAACCAAAGCTACTGCCTATTATAAGCTCTCCAAATTGTGCTTATAGGGCTCGTAGTGCAACGATGGCAGACTTTTTATTCAACTGCTATGTTAGTTTCTCATTGGTCCTCGGTCACATTTGCACATGCTGGATTAGTGGGATGGAAGGCAAAACCATCAGAAGGGTCATTTGGAAGTGCCAAACTCAATGATACGAGATCAAAGAAACAAAATGGCTCTGCATATTTTTATTTTTGTTTTTAGTCTAGGTGGTATTTGATTGGCCATTCTGAAAAATGCCATGTGCAGGAAGAAAATTTACAAATGATTTTTGCAGTTTTCATTTCTTCCATGAACTCCTTCTTGAGGTGAATTTATGTGGATTTGGCCATAGCAGGAAAACTTCATGCAAAGTCGTGGTGACATCATCTTTAAGGTGATACTATATTATAAAGGTAACTATACATGTCTGTATAAAAAAAGGATGATTAATAAATTTCAAAGTTTTGTCCTTTTCTATATTATTGTCTAGAAAAGAAAGCTTTTAATTTTACCCTTAACATCATTAGAGGAATAAAATTTTCTACAGTTACTCTTTTGAACCTTTTAATTTCTAGTCAAGTAACTAGTGTCTAAAGGATTTATATCCTTGGTATCTCAGCATAGGTCTGTATTAGTGAATATTCACACTGTTTTTTCTATAGTTTTAATAGAATACATGCAGGATTTTTTATTAAATATTTTACTAGGATAAATTAAAAGTGAACAGAATTTTTCTTTCCTAGATTTTTTTCCTTCCCAGTCTAAACTTTAAACTACCATCTGCCCATCCATTTTTTCTCATGAGAGTTTAAAAAAAGTACAGCACAGAGGAATTTCATTGATCCCATTTTGAATCCCGGAGGATTTGCTACTTTGTGTCTTTTTCCCAGCTGTTGGTCATTTCCCATGAAGCCATAGCCAGCACCAGAGTACACAAGGTCCCTGTACTGCTTAATCTCACCATGAGACTAGATATAGTCTTAACCACAAATGGATTTTCTTCTAATGATTAATTCTAGCCTTTGGAGTGTTCTTCAGTCATCCTAATGGAAGGACTTAACCATGATGTATCAAGGGAGTTCACTGGTCTCTGTTTTTTTCACTGGTGGCCAAGATTAGAGAGGCTGCAATTTTAAAATATTTAGTAGTTAAAAATAGCAAAAGAAATGCTTTTGGTAATGGAACAGTGCTGGGTTTTGGATCTTCCTGATAGGGTCCCTTACTTGATTTTGTCCATTCTGACTCCATACCAAGCTGGTCATTTCTGTTACCTGGTGTGATTGGAATAGTTGTTCTAAGATTAGTTCCTTCTTAAAGAGAACCCTAAGACCAAAAGGAGAAGAGTTGCTTTAATCATCAAGGCCTGACCTTATTGATGATGTTTTATATTCATTTTCCTGATAGCCTGCCATTCCTGACTGCTAGCCTTGAAAGATATGCTGAAGTAAGCCTCGTTCTGTCCTCTTGTGTTTATATACCCCCATTTCTAGTCATATGATTTTTTTTCTGACCCCTTCTTGACCCAATCTTTGATCCTCAATTTATCCCCTAAGAGTTTGCCTTAAAGCCATACATTGATATTCGGCATGTAAATGTGTGCCAGCCCTGGAATGCTGAAAGTTCTATTCATTGGCCTCTACTTTGGCTTCTAGACTTTTCTCCTGAGCTTATGTACAGCTATATTCATCCACTCTTTAGAGCTTTGCTTTAACTTGCCTTACTCTGGATCCTTGGCATTTATTTGTAATTTGCTACTGAGTAGATTCTCAATCCTGTGTCATCTTAGGAGTTTAGGAGTCAGAGAGACTGAAGATGACCATCTCTCATTAGATCACCCTTTCTACCCGCCATGCTCCTCTGCCCAGAAAAGAATGCTATAACACAAGTCAGCCTGAGAGATCACCTGTCTGAGCATATACCCATAAAATGGGAAACCAGATTCTTCGAGAAACAAAATAACTGCCCAGAGTTCCTAGAGCCATGTCTTAGCAAGCAGTGTACTGTCAGGGGGTGAGATGGATAGAGGCCCAGCCTAAAGTCAGGAAGACCTGAGTTTATATCTGCTTTCAGACAGTTCTTTGCTCCATGATTCTGGGCAAGTCACTTAACCTCTCTTTACCTTATCCGTAAAACAGGATAATCATAAAATAATGATGACAACATACATACCTCCCAGAGTCCTTGTAAGGATCAAATGGGATGAAAATGATAAGCCCTTAGCTTAGTACCTGGCACATTGTAAGCACTATATAAATGTGAGCTGTTGGGACTGTGGTTATTATCATTACACTGTAGGAGACATTTTGTTCAGTCATGGCTGAAGAAAGTTCCAGTTCATGTCTGAGACAATTTGTTGCATAGAATATATTCTGGGTGTATCAGAATGCTTCAGTCGTGCTCTGTGTATGCCTATGCTCCTGATATGGTCTCTTCAAGACAATTCAACAAACACTGATGAAGTGTGTGTCCTATGTGTTAGGGAGGCAATGGCTTTTTGCTCCCATCCTTCTAATTATCTCATGATTAGTAGGAATAGTGCATGATAGAACTGAGTGGTTCCACAACTCTGAGAGATTCTTCCGCACTCAAAGTGCTCCGATCATGTGACTCTTCTGCTCAGCAAAATTTTAACTCAAGTCCTACTTGGAAATTTGAATCAAAGAAGGGAAGTAAAACTTCCTGGGTTCATGAGGCTAAATAAACAATGAGTAAAAGTGGAGAAAACGAGGTCTAATTTTACAAAGTTATGTTGTAAAGGCCAGAAACTAAGGATCTATGTACACCTTTTTTAGTCTGGTGAAAACTATGGATTCCATTTCAAAATAATATTTTTAATGTATAAAATGTAATACATAGGTTTACAGAGGAAACCAATTGTATTGAATTCAGTTATTAAAATATTTTTCTAAAAGTTAATGGGATCCAAGTTGAGAACTTTGACATAGCCAGATGGAGAACATTTTCTTTCTCAGTTTTTTCTTCTCCTTTCTATTCATTAGAGTCTATGTCGAGCTTCAAAAGATATCTATCTCAAAATGGAAATGTTGGCGATGTTTTCTTTCGAAAGCCTCCAAAACCTATTGAAGTCAGTAGTAATGAGATGGGTAATTTAATCACAAAATATGAAAGAAGTTAGATTGGATAGGTTAAGAACACCTAGAAAAATAGATTATTGGAGATGTTGATGTGAGGCAAGTGTATAATGTTAATAATAGGACAGGAACACAAATTTAGATCTGGAAGGAACCTCAGAGGTCATCCAGTCCAAATCCTTCATATTACAGATCAAGAAACTTAAAAGGTTAAATGACTTGCCTGAGGTCAAACAGGTGACCAAGTTGGTGGTATTCAAATGGAGTTTCTTTGATTCCAAAGCTAGCAGACATTCCACTGCACCGCACTATACTCTCTCCCTCCCTTGCCTTGTGTTTGCATTACTCTTGATACTTTTTGAAAATTTTCACTGATGTGATATGATTTGATCATGTAGGTGGGGCAGGTATGATTAATATTCATACTTGACAGAAGGGTACCGAAGCATAGTGACCCTTTTGCCCTTATGTATTCATCTGGCTTAACTCTACTTTATTGTTTACCTGGTCTATGGTGACAGAGTAAGAGAACTTATTTAGAACTTAATTTTCCTCAGCTGCCTAAGCCACTCCTTAAAACTACTTAGAAAGAGGCAGTATCAATAACAGACCATAGACAATAATGTAAAAAATGTGCCCCTAGGGTACGGCTTAAACTGTACCCCTAAGTGCCTAAATAATCACAAGGGAGTAATTTTGGTAAGGCAGTAAAACTACTTCAGGGATGTTTGTCTGAGAGTGGTAATGACAAGACTGTTATAGCACAGGTGACTGTCAATTACTTTAAATACTGGGTTGTGTATACATACAAGAACTTTCTTGAGGGTGAGCAGTGGGGATGACAGAAATGCTTTCATTCCTGCTTACCCACTAGTAATTTGGGATCTGGGTGTTGACATGGAAATGGTGGGAAATTTGGGGAGAGGTGACCACTTAATCTCAGAGTTTGTGGTAGAGAGGAAGACAACTAGCATCCTGTGGAAAGTAACTTAGATATTTATAGTGATATTTCAGATGATTAGGGAAAGAGTCGGACTAAAATCTTGTGGGGGAAATCAGGTGGAATTGGATGGAAAACTCTAAAAAGTGGAAATCTGGTCACAAAGTAAAACCCTATAAGCAAGAAAGGAGGAGCTGTCTAAAGAAACACACACACACACACACACACACACACACACACACACATGCATGTTATAACTCATCCTCAAAGAGGACCAAAATGACATCACTACATTGGGATCAATGTGTCCAGCTGTAGGTGATCAGACCACGACAAGTTTAGAAGGCTCTACCACAGGTTGGGCACAAAAGTCCATATGACATTTGGAGTGGAGATGTCTCCAAATTTGAACATCTCATGTTTCTTTTGAGCTGCTACGATTCTGTTTTGCTATAGAGCATAGTACCATCTCTGATGTGGGCAGGTTATGCTGGACAGTCTTAGGTTAGTGTCTCCCCTGTCTCACAATTGATCCCAAAGTTCTTCAGAGAAACCTCGAGAGTTTCCTTGGATTGCTTTTTCTGACTTCTGTGTAAGCACTTGTTTCATATAAGTTCTCCAAAAAATAGACTCTTTAGGCAAGCATACATTTAGCATTTGAACAAAGTGACTATTCAATTGGAGTTGTGCTCTCTGCAGTAGACTTTGAATGCTCAGCTCAAGAAAGAACCTCAGTGTCTTAACCTTAACTTGAAAAGTGATCTTCAGAATCTTTCTAAGTCAATTCAAACAGCAACAATTCAGTTTCCTGGCGTCATGCTGTCCAGGTTTCACAGACGTACAGCAATGAGGTAAGTAAAACAGCTCTGTAGACCTTCAGTTTGGTAGGCAAACTAATATCTCTTTTTTCCATCACTTTCTTTCATGGCCTCCCAAACACTGAGCTAGATCTGACAATGCCTTCATCAGCCTCACCATCTATGTGGACATCCCTGGAAAGTACACTGCCAAGGTAAATGAGTTTGTCCACAACATTCAAAATCTCTCCTTTTTCTGTAACCAGTGGTTCTACATATGAATGGTGCAGTGCTAATTAATGGAGAAACTATCTTTTTGATGTTAGTTGCCAAGCAGTAGAGAACCAATCCACTCTCTGTTGTATCTTGGTCTCAGAAGCTACACCGAGTGCGTGGTCATCTGTAAACAAAAAATGTTGTGCACCAACTCTCCTTTTACTTTAGTCTTGGCTTGTAGCCTTTACAAGTCAAATAATTGACTGTCATGTGGCAGCTGACCTTGATGCCATTTTCATTCCAGTTGAAGGCATCTGACACCATTGCTGAAGCATGGGAGCTAAAAAGCATGGGACCAGGCACATAGCTTTGCTACAATTCACTGGTGACTGGAAAAGAATGAGAGAATAATTCATTATTCAGAAACCATGCCTGTGGAACTGGTAAGTATGTATGTATGCATACATGTGTGTATGTCTATGCACAGATATGTGTATATGTACATGTTTATTTGTATTTATACATACAATGTGTATATGTATCTGATGTACGCTCCATTGCATCCTGGATGCATGACACACATGTACATATAAACACACAATGCACAGATACATATAGACATGTGTACACATATGTACACATACACATATATGTACACATATGCACAGATGTTCATATACACATAGGCACCAAGGGAACTGATCAGCAAGTAGCTTTTAACAAAGACAGCCTCAGTGATAGAAGCAAAGTCAGGTAATGGAGAATGAATACAAAAGCATAACATAGTCTGGTAAGAATTGTATTAGAAGCACTAAAACCTATAATTAGTTGAGACTAGCAAGGATATCTAAAAACAACACATAAAAGGTTTTCTTAAAACTAAATGTGTTGACAGAGGAAGATCAAAGACAAGGCAAGAGATGCTTTGAGTGGAAGGAACAACGATAACTAACATGGAGTATGAATGGGTAGCTTCTCAATTCTTAACTCTATTTCTACTTTCCTTCCAAAGAGAATGATCTTTGTCCAGAAGAGAAAGAATAAAAGTGGCTAGTGGGGAGTCAAAACCCAAGAGAAGGGGAACGACAGGCAAACATCTATCTGACTTTGATGAACTCAGGTCACCAGGCCCAGGTCAACTGCACTCTTGGGTGCTCTAAGAATTGATGTGTATAATTGCTGAGCTACTATCTTTTAAAGGTTATGAGGAATAAAAAATGCACAGTTGGTCTAAGAAGATTTGATTTTGATTTTTAAAAGAAAGAATGGAGTTTTCAAACCATTAGACATTTAGTTTCACTTCATTTCTTGACAAAATTTTATGAAGTATTATTTAAAGGAATTATTAGCGAACATTTAGCAAAGAAAGGGATGATTATAAAGAACATGTATGGCTTCATCAAGAATCGGTTACAATTGAACTGACTGGAGAATAGTATAATTTCCTGTATTTTAGAAAAATCATTTAACAAAATTCCATGCTATTTTTCAGGTGAGTTAGATGTGGCTTAAGTAGTTTACATTTATGTGGATTCAAGATTATTTGAATGGTTGGACACAAAGAGTTGTTATGATTAGCTTGGAATCCCTCATGAACTCTTCCCCAGAAATTTGCCTTTGGTCCTAAAAAAAGAAATCAGTGTCTTGGTTAAAAGTATAAGTAGCATACTTATCAAATATGCAGATAAGGAAAAACTGGGAAGGATAACTATATCAGTTCTTGAATCGGAATTCATAAAGATCCTGTCAAGATAGTTTCTTTATATTCTGGACAGCAAGATGGCATAGTGGATAGAACACTGGATTGGAATCAGGAAGACTCATCTTCATGAGTTCAAATCCAGCCTCAGACATTTAATAGCCATGTGACTGGGCAAGCCACCTAATCTTATTTACCTCAGTTCCTCATCTATACAATGGGCTGGAGAAGGAAATGCTAACCCACTCCAGTATCTATGCCAAGAACATTCCTATATCCCAAGTAAATCAAAGACAGAAACAAATGTCATATTTTGTGTTAGCAAAGAGCTAGAATCAAAGTGGGTGTATACTCTTTCAGGAATGGCTGAAAAAAATAACTATAGTATGTGAACCTAATAGGATATTGGCATGTAGTAAGCAATAGTAATAATGGGGAGTTCAGAGAAACATGGGGTAGTTTGTATGAACTGATTCAGAGCAACACAAATAGAACTAAAATAAAAATATATGCATTGACTAAATAATTTGAATGAAGTACCTGTGATTTCATTAGTTTGGGGACTTCCCTGGTCCCCCCCATGCGATCTTCTCTGAAACTTACAGTCTTAAAGAATTGCCTTAGATATTAAGTGACTTGCCCAGGGTCACATAGATACTATGTATGAGAAGAGGAATTTGAAACCACCTCCTACTGGTTGCAAGACCAGCTCTCTATCCACTTAACATCAATGAAAAATTCACTGATAGGAAATGTATCACTTTGTGAGTGAAAACTTGGGGATGATCTTATAAAATAGATAATTAAGCAGTAAGGGAGACGGTCATGATGTAGCCAAAAGAATGTCTACTTTAGGATCAGAGGACTTGGGTTTGAATCCTGCCTGTCATTTACTACCTGTGTGACTTTAGGCAAGTTGTTGAACCACTGTGGATCTCAGTTTGCTTATATGTAAAATGAAAGGGTTGTATTAGATTCCTTCCACCTTTGACTCTATGTTTCCAACTTTCCTCCTCACAACAAAAATGCTAGAGCCTATGAGCGTAGAATATTTAAAGTATGGTCAGATGCAGTCACAATATATGTCGTTTATTTCAAAGGAGGGTTTTATGTGAAAGAGATTTATCTTTTTCCAGAAATGGCTGTGATTTAAAAACAAAACTCATCAATGAAATATATTTTAAAAAAGAAGACAATCACAGAAAATCCAGCATTGCAGTTCCCTGAGAAATATATTTGTGGTTTCAGTTGTGTTGTAAAGAAACCACCCTCTGTGGTTAAATGAAGAGTCTATTCCTTCATAAAGCAGATTTCTCCTTTTCTCTAAATGTGGACTGTTTGGCTGTACAGTCAATAAGTCAGGCTTCCCCTTTCCCAACCTTCCTACTTCTTCAAATTGTGGAAAGGTAAGAACTTGCCCCTACTGCCATATGCTGCTCAGAGGCATAAAGTCTAGGATGTTGGACCTTGAGTAATGGAGTCCTGAGTTTGATTCCTGATTCGTAGACTTACTAGCTCCGTGACTGTGGGCAAATCATTTAACCTCATTCAGCCTCGGTTTCCTCATCTGTAAACTGGTGCTAATGATTCACTTCACAATTCACTTAATGATTCACTTCATGATCCATATTACTGGATTGCTATGAAAAACAAATAAGATAATGTGTAAAGAGCCTTGCAATGTGTAAGGTGCTATATAAATGCTAGTTATTATAATTAGCATGTTTTGCCTAAATAGTAAAGCCTTGCAGCGTTAATCTCTTTTCTTTGAATAACTGTGTATGACCCTTAAAATTATGGGAACAGAATAATAAAATGCAAATGTGAGAAATTAAATTTATCAATATTATAAAGAAAGTGATAATACTAAGGCAGCCCATGTAAATTGAAGGGATTTTTAACAATGATATTATTTGTATATCTATATAACATGAAAGGGAGTACTTCATAGGCACACATGAAACACAGAAAAAAATCAGAGGAATATCTTCGGTCTGTTGGGTGGATCCTCTCCAATCAAGGCAGCTGGTGGCACAATGAGTAAAGTGCTGACACCAGAGTGGAGACTATCTGAGCTCAAATCCAGCCTCAGATATTACTAGTTCTGCAATCCTAGGGAAGTGACTTAACCTTGTTTTGTTTCAGTTTCCTCAGCTGTACAATGAGAATAATCATAGCCTCATAGGGTGTTTGTAAGTCTCAAATAACTTAATATTTACAGAATAAACAGATAAAAACAATTTAGCATAATCCCTGATACATAGTAGGCACTCTATAAATGCTTATGGGAAGAAATGGACAATAATGGCATAGGATGAGAGGACATGGGGCTATTTTCTCCACCAGGATGAGAACACTGATACTTGTATGCACTGGACAATTAAATGGAAGAGTGTCTGTTAAGCACCTACTAAACCAGGGACTATATCTGTTAAGTACCTATTACGTGGGAGGATAAGTACTAAGGATAAAAATAGAGCTGATAACTTCTAGCCCTACTTGCAAAGAGCGTTAAAAAATGTTCCTAGCACAAGTGAGTTCCCTGAAATATAGAAGATCTGAGTTTGAGTCCACCTATGACAGTTATTATATATGACCTTGAGCAAGTCACTTAATGTCCCTGGGCTTCATCTTCCTCATCTGTGATACTTCCTCACATCTGTGAGTGAGGTGGTAGTATGAGCTGAAAAATCCTTTCCAGGATCATAGAGCTATGATCCTAAGAACAGAGCTGGAGAGGAAGAGTCTAATCAATAAAAATGGAATGAAAAATGAGGTAGATTAATGCTTACATAGTGTCATGGGACAGAGAAGTAGATTTGGAGTCAAAGGACATGAGTTCAAATTCTACTTCTATTACTTATAAACTATATGATGTTGGGTAAGTCCTTCAACCTTCTAGACCTTTATATGACTTCTACCCTGGAATCTTTGATTCTGCAGTTAATTGGGTAACACCTAATTTACCTATTCTATATTTAATTGGGTCCTTGAGATTCTTCCATATTGTAGTAAAAATTGTGAATCAATTGTGTGTGTGTGCATATGGCTGAGTGAGGGAGTCCAGAGACAAAATGTAAAATTGACTTTTCTCAGGAGTGTGGTCATTAGAAAGGTATTTTATGTGGGAGTAAGGGAAAAATACCAGGAAGAACAGCTCTCAAAACCAGACCAGGAGTAGTTCCAAGAACTGTCTATTTCCATTTCTAATGGGAACAGAGAGTATAGCACGAGGATTTCAAGAGCTCAACTGAAATCAAGATGACCTAGGTTCAAGCGACACACATTGGCTGTGTGGCCCTTGTTGAGTCATTTAACTTTTCAGTGTAACTTTTTTAGGTAACTATTTTCAAAACATTTATTTTGTTAAAAATTTCCCAATTACATGTAAAGTTTTTAACATTCATTTTTAAAAATTTTAAGTTTGAAATTCTCTTCTTCCCTCCTTGAGAAGACAAGCAATTTGATATCACTTCCACATGTGATACATGGGCAGTTAAGTGACACAGTGGATAGAGCACCTGACCAGGAGTCAGGAAGACTCACCTTCTTGAGTTCAAATCTGACTTCGGACACTAACTAGCTGTGTGACCCTGGGAAAGTCACTTAACCCAGTTTGTTTTCTTCCTTACCTACAAAATGAGCTGTAGAAGGAAATGTCCAACCACTCCAGTATCTTTGCCAAGAAAAACCCCAAAAGGGATCATGAGGAGTTGGATACAACTGACAAATGACTCAATAATGTACACGTGAAGTCATGTAAAACATTTCCATATTAGACATGTTGTAATAGAGTACAAATATAAAAAAAGACTAGAAAAATAGTGATCTAATCTCTCTTGTTTAATCGTAAACTTAGTCTACAGATCTAACGTAAAGTTTTCTATGTTCTGCTAATTTACTTATGGTATTACTCTTTATGCCTAAATCATGTATCCATTTTGAGTTTATTTTGGTATGTGGTGTGAGATATTGGTCAATATCTACTTTCTGCCAAGTTACTTTCCATTTTTCTCAGCAATTTCGGTCGGATGGTGAATTCTTGTCCCAAAAGTATGAATCTTTGGGTCTATCAAGTGCTAGATTGCTATACTCCTGTACTACTGTGTATTATATAGCCTAATCTATTCCACTGATACATCATTCTACTTCATAACCAGTAACAGATTGTTTTGAAGATTATCACTTTGTAATATAGTTTGAGACCTGGTGCTATGAGGCCACCTTCCTGCACATTTTTTTCATTGTTTTCCTTGATAATCTTGATCTTGTACTCTTCCAGATGAATCTCACCTGTTTATAGTGTATGATCTTTGTGATCTATTGCTGTAATCCTCTTCCTAGCTTTTTATTTAAAATTTTTATGTCAATATTCATTAAAGAAATTGGTCTACAGTTTTCTTTTCTTTTTTTTTTTCTGTTTTTGCTTTTCCTGGCTTAGGTATCAAAACCATAATTATGTCATAAAAGGAATTTGGTAACACTTTTTCTTTACCTATTTTTTCAAATAGTTTATATACTATTGAGATGAATTGTTCCTTAAATGTTTGGTGGAAATTATTTGTATATCCATCTGGTCCTGGGGGTTTATTGTTCAATTTCTTTTTTAAGATAGGGTTATTTAAGTATTCTATTTCTTCTTCTTGGCAGTTTATATTTTTATAAATATTCATCCATTTAACTTATATTGCTACATTTGTTAACATATAATTGGGCAAACTAATGCCTAATAATTACTTTAATTTTATCTTTATTGGTGGTTAATTCACCCTTTTCATTTTTTGTACTAGTAGTTTGATTTTCTTCTTTCTTTTTTTTCTATCAAATTAATCAATATTTTCTCTATTCCATTGGTCGCCCCCCATAAAACAAGTTCCTAGTTTTATTTATTAGTTCAATAGGATTTTTTCAACATCTAATTTTATTTATTTCTCCTTTGATTTTTAAGATTTGCATTTTGGTGGTTAATTGGAGATTTTTAATTTGCTCATTTTATAGTTTTTTTTTTAGTTGTGGGCCCAATTCATTGATCTGTTTTTTCCTCTCTTTTATTTATGTACCTGTTTATAGATATAAACTTTCCTTTAAGTATTGTTTTGGTTGCATGCCATAAATTTTGGAACGTTGTGTAATTGCTGTCATTCTCTTTGATGAAATTAATGGTTGTTGCATATTTGTTCTTTGTTCACTCATTCTTTAGTATTATATTATTTAGTTTCAATTAATGTTAATCTATAATTCTATAGCTCTTTCCTGAATGTAATGCATAATGGTCTGAAAAAAGATACATTTAATATATCTGCTTTTCTACATTTGAGGGTTTTATGCCTTAACATACGGTCTATTTTTGTAAAAGTGCCATATGCCATTGAGAAAAAGGCATATTCCTTTCTGTTCCCATCCAGTTTTTTCCCATTTCAGTTTTCTCCAGAGATCTATCATATCTAACTTTTCTAAAATTCCATTAATTTCTTTGACTTCCTTCTTATTCATTTATGGTTAGATTTATCTAGTTCTTAAAGGGGAAAGTTGAGATCCCCCCTCAGTACAGTTTCATTATTTCCTTCAATAATTTACTTAACTTTTCCTTTAAGAATCTGGATGCTGTACAATTCGGTGCATATATATTTAGTATTGATATTATTTCATTGTTTATGGTGCCTTTTAGCAAGACATAGTTTCCCTGCTTATCACTTGTAATTAGGTCTATTTTTGCTTTTGCTTTGTCTGAGATCATGATTGCCCACCCCTGTCTTTTTTCTATCAGCTGAAGCATAATAGATTCTCTTCCAATACCTTATTTTAATTGTGTGTGCTTCTCTGTTGAAAACGTGTTTCTTGTAAACAACATATTGTTGGATTTTGATTTCTAATCCATTCTGTTATCTGCTTCTATTTTATGGCTAAGTTCTTCCCATTCACATTTACAGTTATGGTTACTAACTGTGCATTTCCCTCTATCCCATTTTCTTCTGTTAATCCTTCTTTCTTTTCTTATCTTGTTCCTCCTCTAAAGTCTATTTTACTTCTGACTTTTGCCTTTTTTTGTTCTGCCCTCCCTTTTATCACTCCTTGTTTCTTTTATCTGCTTCCCCTCCCATTTTCCTGCTTGATAAGATAGATTTCTATTACAAATTAAGTATGTATACACACACAGACACACACACACACACACAGTCACATTTGCTCTTTGAACCAATTTAATTATGAGTGATGTTCAAATTTGCTTTCTCCCCTATCATTTCCCCCTCTATTGTAAAAGCTCTTTCTTGTGCTCCTTTTTTTGTGAGATAATTTCCCCCATTCTTCCTCTTGCTTCTACCTTCTCCCCCATGCATTCATCTTTCTTGCCTATCTATTTTTTTTAAATCTTCCCAACGTAATTTACTTACTCCCACAACTCTTTCCGTGGAAAATCCTTCCTAATGCCTCAATAATGAAAAGAAATTACATATAAAATCTTCCCATATAGAAATGTAAACAGTGTAACTTTATTGAGTTGCTTATGATTTACTTTTCTATGTTTCTCTTGAATCTTATATTTGAAAGTCAAATTTTCTATTAAACCCTGGTGTTTTCATCAGGAATGGTTGAAAGTCCTCTTTCATTAAATATCCATTTTTGCCCTCAAAGGATTATGCTCAGTTTTGCTGAGTAGGTTGTTTTTGTTTGCAATCCCAGTAGTTTTGACCTCCAAAATATCATATCTCAAGTCCTCTGCTTCTGAGTTTATTTCTTGTCTCTTGAAATCATTAGCTTCCACTTGCCAATTCTGATTTTTAAGGAATTATTTTCTTTGAATTTTTGTATATCTTTTTCCAATTGTCCAGTCTTTTTTTTTAAGGCATTATCTTCATCAGTGAACTTTTCTGCCTCTTTTTCCATCTGGCCAATTCTGTTTATAAGGTGTTATTTTCCTTGAAATTTTTTGTGCCTCTTTTACCAAGCTGTTACTAGTTTTTTTCATAATTTTCTTCCTTAGCTCTCATTTCTTTACTTCATTTTTTTTCTTCTTTGTCTTATTTGACTTTGAAAATACATATATTTTGTTCTTCCAGGAATTCTTGTTGGGCTTGTGTCCAATTCACTTTTTTTTTCTTTGATGCTTTGCTTTAGGTGTTTTAATTTCATTGCTTTCTTCTGAGAACCTTTATCTTCCCTATCATAGTAGTAGCTTTTTCTTTTACATTTTTCCACCCTATTTCATGATTTTTAAGCTTTATCTTAGCCTCTGTTTCTAGTGTGGGGGGAGGTGATGGGAAGGAAGGGAAAGGTACTATCTCAAGCTTTTTCACATAGTTATTTTCAAAGCTAGGTGTTGGAGGTTTAGATGTTTTTAGTGCTTCCAAGCTGTGATCTCGAGAAATGTGTGGTCATTGTTCTCCTGGTCTGAGCTCTAGTCCTTATTCTGGAAGGGCCTTTGGTTTCTTAGGATTTCAATCAACATCGTTCCTTAGGGCCCCTGCTCCATTGGGACCAGAATTAATACTGCTCAAGGCCCACAATCATTTGAGACCAGAATTGATACTGCTGTTCTGGAGCCCAGCTCCCTTAGAACCAGAAGTGACACTGTTCTTGAGGGTCCCTAAAACCTTGTGATCAAAAGTGATACTGATCCTTAAGGCTCCTGCTCCCCCTTGACCAAAAGTATTCCTCTCTGCCCTTGAACTATGATCCAGAAGTGAGTATAGGCAATGGATTTGTTCAAACAGCATCTGGTCCTGCATCCAGTGCTAGCACAGGGGTCCCCCGTAATCTCTTTCTGGCCATTTGTCATGTCACTTTACCATCTCTGTCTTGGGAGCTCCCCAAACTATTGCTGCTTCTATTGCCAGAACCTAATCTTACCAAGGATGTTTCATTTGCATGGACTTCAGGTCAGCTCCCACCCTGATGTCACAGATATTGTTTTTGATCTCCAAAATTACCTTGGGCTGGAAAAATGTCTTACTTTGTTGGCTCTGACATACCAGAATTTAAATTCAGGCTTTATGTTAGTTGTTTGGAAGGAAATGTTGGAAGGGCTCAGCTGAGGGATTCCTCTAGTCCACTCTCTTGTGTAGATAACTTTTTAAAACTATATGTTGCACATAATGTGCCAATCTACATTAGCATAAGAACTTCCCTCAAATATGATATTCTCTATTAAAATGAAATGCACAGCCTGTCTTTATTCCCTAACTGGCATCGGAATGGCAAAATCCAGGATAAATCTCAGGAAAGTGAATTTCAAAAAAAATCATCTCCCTTCAGATTTAGTTTTTAAATGTCAAGATTTGGGTCAAGGAGAAGGATCTTTGATATCTAAGACATAGCCCCCAAAGAAACTATTTCTAAGTCATTTTCAAGTACAATGAATTAGGAGTAATCTTCTTTCTGTAGGGAAGACTCTGATATGATTAATGTTTCTGGCTGTAATGAAAATAATCAAAACGGAGAGTTTGAAGTTAACATAAACTGAAATCTGAGGCCAGTTCTTGGTAAGCTTTGATAAAGGCCAAAGAAGTCAAAAACAAATAAACACTGTGTAGCATATGAAAGCTCATCTCTAGTCTCTCCTGAGATAGTTTTGTTTGAGTTACTACTCTTGGAAAATGTAAGAGAGAAGCAGGAAACCTGTCCTTAAAACAAAATTCTAACTACCATATACTTGTGCTTTGACGTCCCCAAAACTCTGTACCTCCTAGATAAAAATCTATACTCTGTATAAATTTAAGATATATCTTGTATATATGAACACGCCATCTAAGTATATAATACATGCATATGAAGATATATTATGCATATGTGTATAAGTATGTGTTTATATGAACATATAATATACATACATTTAATATATTTATGCATGTATATGTATATACACATACACACGCATATACAAACACACATACAGTATAAAAATTGCTGGAGGAAAAGAAGTTGAAAAATCAAAATGTATATTATATATATAAATATGAATGCACACATATTTGTATGTGCACATAAATATACATTTATATTTTATTTTTGTAGACTATATAGACTAGTTAAGTTAACTAGTCTAAATATTTTACAAAAACTACTGGAGAAAGGAAGGGAACAAATCAATTTACATGACTTCCAAAGTGCTCAGTAGGTTCACGTAGTGGTTGTTCCTTCCCACAGTCCTACCCAGAGATTATAAAAAACAAAAACCTTTATAAATTTATCTTGTCAAAAACAGAGGAAAGTTTCTTATTTGATCTGTTTATTTGATTTGATCAAACTTTTCTAGAACTTAAAAGGCAATAATAAAAACTATTTGTCTCTCTCCATCTCTTTGCTTTTCTTTGCCTCGGTTATTTGGAGCAAATCATTTTAACCCCTCTGACTGCATTGTAGGGAAGGATTTGTGTGTACGTGCATATGTCTATGTGAGTTGCAGAGTACCTCAATTTTCCACTGCTTTTTAGGAAAACTCTCACGTTACATAACCCTGATGGTAATTAGTACCAGGTCCTGGTGCTTATTTACCATGGCCTAGTCAGTGGGACCTCGAAACTCCCCCTGTGATTCTGGTTTTTCTGTTCCCAGGGAGAAAAGTGAGTTTTGAAAGTGTCAGAACAGTGTAAATGCTGATGTATTGGCCACAGTTGTTTGTCTCTCAAAAAGCCTTCAGAGCCCTCCCCTCTCCTGCGTTCCCTTCAAGTTGGGAATGATTCATCAGCTGGCCTTTAGCAAGAAAAGAGGCCTGCCTTGGGTCTCAGGCCTTTGACCTTTTTGGAGAGAAAGGTCAGACGGAGAGCAACTGTGCAAGCACGGCTGCCTCAGCTACAGGACTTGAAAACACAAGGGAAAGGCGCCTGAAAGAATGGAGGGGGACGGTGGGAAAAAGTGGGAATTTATAAAAGTTAAGAGTACATTTCTAAGAGACTCAGTGGATCAGCTGACAAGTCAGGTCAGGGGCCATATTTATGCTTGATTCCCTGAGCATGTTACAGTAACATCTGTTTGTTAAGAGTCTTTAGGGACTAAACCTAGGCACCAAACGTTTTCTGACCTTCCTCCACAAAAAGGGGACAAACCAAGAGATTAGGTGTTCCCGTTACCATTTGTGTTTGACTTAAGGGCTCCCCTCTCTGGGGCCTGATGTGTCTGCTTCACCCCATTTCTTTTTATAATCCCACTAAATATTTAGCTTAACCACATAGTTATCATCATGTCAGCATCTGAAACCTCAGAGCAGAAGTTACAACAAAATTGGCATAGGGCAAACCGTTCAGAGAACATAGGATAGAAAGAGTAAGTAAAAATGGACAATTGGTTTGTCACATGATAGAATAAGACGATCTCGCAGAAATTTCTATAGTAGTAACTATAGAGAGGTTTTTGGTCATTCAAGAAAATAATCATGTTAATTGATATTCAGTTCTCAGTTTGGTAAACGAGACTCGGAATAAGCATTTCATTCAGAGTTTAGGTCAGGGATCGTATTGACCCCAGCATTCTTTTCGCCTTTCTGGTTTAATCGTTTTTAGAACACACGATTACAAGATTCCTTCAACCCAATCGCATGTTCTCCTTTCTACCAAATACCGTAGCCCTTGAGCTTTATCCGGACCTATGCCTCAAAGCTGATTGCAGTCAAACTAAAATGATCAAAGAAAATATTAAGCAGTTTCTGGGTGTTGTGGTGAGTCCGGTGTATGAATTCAACTACAACATGTCTTTCATTTACTTCCTGAAATGGCATTTGCCATATGATTGTTACCTGGTATAATTCATATGTTGTACCCATTATAAAAAGCCAGTGCCTCCTCCCCCATTTCTCAAGATTCTTGCAGTGATGTCATGTTCAGAACTGATAAAGGAGAACTGTCACTTCTTCGTTGTTGACAAAGGCACTCAATGACACGTTAGGCATCTCACTTGTGTGCATAGTTTATGCCCTGGTTCCTGACCTTGTCCTCAAAGGCCACATTAAGTTTTGTTTCAGGATAAAAGCTCCCACAGTGGAAACTTTTGAGGGGTGGTGTTGGTTATTTTTAACCAGAAACAAGCTAAAAATAAGGAAGCATGGGCCATCACGTAATGTAATCCTCTTTATGTTCCATATCAGCTACAGCAAAGTTCACACAGCCCATCCTTCGATTTAACTCTATGAAAAAGACATGTTTGGTATTTGTAGAGAATTATCCAGGAGATATCAACTGTGGGGCTTTGCATTAGGAGGAGAGTGGACTATTTTGAAGCAAACATGACATGAGGAGAAGATAGAGCCTGTCTCAATGGTAGGGGCTTGTGTGTGTGAGTGTGTGTGTGTGTGTGTGTGTGTGTGTGTGTGTGTGTGCATGTGTGTGATAGAGAGAGAAAGAGAGAGAGAGTTGCGTGTGGGGGAGGATGATGTGAGCTGTTCACAACTACCTTTGTAATTATAAATAATAAAAAATTTCATTCGGAAGTACGTTCTGCCAAACTTCACAATAAACCTCCTAGCAGGTCATTGAAGTTTTCTTAATCAGGGTCAGAACCCACAAGTCTGAGGCCAATGAAGTTCAGTGGGAAAATGACTCTTCTTCCCAGTGATTTTTTTTCTTTCCTTTTCTCTTTCATTTGGAAAGGACCTCCTCATAAACATGCAGAGCAATTTTCCAGTACATTAACCCGGGAGGGATCCTCTCTCCCTCTGTGCTAGAGAGGAAAAAGTTGAGAAGCAGGGCCAGGCGAAGATGGATGAGCCTGGGATATAAGACAGGGCAGTTTTTCCACTGTCCTGCCCTATACACCTCGGACAAAGACTTCATTGAGTGAGATGCTTGACATAAGCCTCATAAACTAGTAGTTGGGTACAAAAGGTCTGACACTTGAAAGTACCAGCCCCTGCCTTCCCTCTATTGCAGCTGCGCACGGGGGTTGGGCCCAACAGTTGTGTCCCATTGTCAGTCCTTAGGACAAGAGGTGAAGATAAATAGTGTTGACTTTAGTGCAGTCACACAATTTTGGTTTTCCCCAAAAGAGACCATTTCCTCCCAGGCCATACATTATTATATTGGTAGATAGAACCCCCTTTCCTTTCTCTGTGGGGGCAGGGTATAATCTGCTCAGGATATCAAGGTAGATTGAAGAGGTTATGGGTATAGTGGTATAGTGGGGTTGGGAAGATAGTGTGTGTGTGTGTGTGTGTGTGTGTGTGTGTGTGTGACTTTGAGTGGCATGTGTTTATGGAAGGTGGTAGTGGAAAAGAGGCAAGGGACCAAGGAATCTGTTATTTTTCCTCCGTGAAAAAGTGGTATGATTTCCATGCATTTACTTTGGTCACAGTGGTTGCTTTCATTCTTCAAAAAACACTGGAAATGGTAGTTACAAGAAACAAAAAGATATGATGCCAAGCAAATTAAAATGTATAATGACATAGTTTAAAAGGTAAAAAAGAAAAATGTACCTTCAACTATCTTTTTAATCATCATAAAGGCAGCATATAGATACCTAATTACATCACTATTAACAGCTTTTCAAAACAAATATTTTAAAGCATTATCAATCATTTTTATTTGATAGAGAATGTATCAATAGAATTTTTTTCTCCACTATTAGAAAAAGAAAAATGAAGGATTATCTAAAGCTAAATCTATTTGTGCTTGTTGGGTTATGCAACAAGCTTGTTGGGTTATTCTTGTTAGGTTGTGAAAGTTAAATTAATTAGAGATGACCCCAACCTTATTGTAAAATGCTTTCTTGGGATCAGTCTCACTGAAGGCCTTTCCCCAGAAATCAACATCGTTCTCTAAATAGGCCTTTTCTGAGTGGATGCAGAAATGGTAATTTATTGGCTACTAACCACTAACAAAAGTCATTTTTTGAGAAATTAGATGGAAGTACAGAAGCTCATATATTCCCAGCTCTGTTGTATGCCTTCAGATGAAAATTCAGGATTGGAAAACAGAATTCCAGAAGCAAGGAACAACATCCTGTTGACACATCAAAAATTGAACCCAACTCAACTACTGTTTTCAGTAGACAGTATTTTACTATTTTATCATTGTTTTCAGTGCTTCTTCTTATATTACTTTTCATCATATATCAAAATACTATTTGAAGTCAATTGGGTTGATTTATTTGGAAAATTCTTCAATTTACTTATGATTACAACATATCATGGATAGGCACATTCCTACTAGCAAG
This sequence comes from Notamacropus eugenii, assembly GCF_028372415.1. Taxonomy (NCBI): domain Eukaryota; kingdom Metazoa; phylum Chordata; class Mammalia; order Diprotodontia; family Macropodidae; genus Notamacropus; species Notamacropus eugenii. The sequence goes on from NC_092872.1 coordinate 159,469,058, forward strand.
ATTCGTATATATTTATTTGACTCGGAAATATTTGTTAGACCCTACCTATAAAAATCTACTTTGTAATGATTTTTCCTTGATTAATAATTGTAAATTAGAAAGTAAGGGTCTTAAAATAAGAACTATACCAATGTTTTATATTGAATTTTATATTGTGATGTACTATATTGGCTTAACATCCTCATTTAGAGGGCTTCCAGAGATGATCCATTTTTGGGGGTGGGAGAGGAATTGCAGCAACGTTTTTTTTAATCTGAGCCTTGTTTTGAATATTACATGTTAAGAATAGGAAAGGACAGAGGTAGAGTAAAGAGTGACTTTACTTTTTTTTCTTTCTGCAAGATAAGGGGGAGGTACTTTCTTTTCTTTTTCAGTCCAACACGTGAGCACATTAAGGATTGCCTGCTATGAGTTTACGACTGCCGGATCCCTACCCAAAGGATGGAGGAAATGACAATACATCACACAGAAGGGATTGCATTAGGGATAAGGCATAAAGGATACTATTAAAAACAGGACAAAATGGGCCATTTTAATATCACAAATGAAACATGACCTATGTAAGTCCCAGGGCAAGCCTAAATATTAAAACGTGAGAAATGTTCTGAAGATGAGGCTCCACCAACTGTGATGGAGTCATGAGGTAAAATGGAAAAGGATTAAGCGGGATGGGCAGGCATGCACTTTGGGGAGAGGGTATCTACATCTATGAGATCACAGACTTATCAAAGATGTCAAGTAAAGTAATTAGTTGAAGGAATAAATGTTCCTTTCCTTAAAACAATGTGTATATATCTAAAACCAAAGGCTACATGTAACATGTAACAATGTTAAACAAGAATACTTTCCAATACAACCAGGGGTGAAATAAAGATATCCATTGTCACCACTTGAGATAGTACTAGAAATGCTTGCTATACCAATAAGACAAGAAAAATAAACTGAGGGAATAAGTATAGGTAAAGAAGAAATGAATTACCACTGATGATATGGTGGTGTACTTAAAGTATTCTGAGTCAACTAAAACTATTTGTGGTAATTAATAACTTCAGCAAACTTGTGGGATATCAAATAAATCCACATAAATAATCTGTGTTTTTATATAATACCAATAAAACCTAATAGGAAGAAATTAAGCAATAAATTCCATTTAAAATGACTATATAACATATAAAATTCTTGAGGGTTTTCCTATCAAGATACACACAAGAACTATATCAATACAACAAGAAACCCCTGTTTACAGGAATAAAGATTGACCTAAATAATTGGGGAAAATATTAATTGCTAATTGGTAGAATGAGTCACTGTAAAAAAAATACTGCTACCTAAATTAATTTACTTATTCAATATCATACCAATCGACAACCAAAAATACTGTATAAAACTATAAAAATAGCATCAAAATTCACATGGAAAGCAAAAGGACAAAATTTTCTAGGGAAATAATGAAAGAAGTCAGACCAAAGGGAGCCTAGTATTGCTAGATCTTAAACTTTAATACAAAGCACTCATTCTCAAAACAATTTGGTTAGAGGCAGTAGGTAGCAAAGTGAATAGCTGAGCCTAAAGTGAGGAAGACCTGGGAGATTTGAGTTGAAATTTGACCTCAGACTTTTACTAGCTGTGTGATCCTTGGCAAGTATCTTAACCTTTTTGCCTCAGTTTCCTTAGCTATATAATGGAAATTACAACAGCACCTACCTTTAAAGGTTTTTTCTGAGTCACAAATGAGATAATATGCATAAGCCACTTAGCACAGTGCCCGGCACAAAATAGGTGGTATATAAATATTACTTATTAAAGGTAGATATGTGGCACAGTGGATAGAGTTCTGAATCAGGAGTCAGGAAGACTCATGTTCTTGAATTCAAATCTGGCACCATACACTTACCAGCTGTGTGAACCACAGCAAGTTACTTAACCCTGATTGCCTGAGTTTCCTCATCTATAAAATGACCTGGAGAAAAGAATGGCAAACCACTGCAGTATCTTTGCCAAGAAAACCCCAAATGGAACCACAAAGAGTTGACATGATTGAAAAACAACTGAAAACAACAAAATGTTTATTCTCCTCTTTTTTCCCTTTCCTACTGGTTAAAAATTAAAAATGTCAATTGATGGAACAGATTAGCTACATAACATAACATTTTATGTAGTGCCCCACTATTCAATAAACACAAAGACACTAGATGTTGGGACAAAGACATACTATTTGACAAAAACTGCTTAGACATCAATATGGAAGAAATTAGATTTAGACAAACTATACTTTATATCAAGGTATGTTCCTAATGGATATGTGACTTAGATGTAGAAGGTCATATCATAAACAAACTATAGAAATATTGGAAAAAATTAATTATCATATCTATGAAATAAAGTTGACATCCAAAGAAGGACCAGAGAAAATAAAATGGATAATTTTGATTAAATAAACTTTTTAAACAAATAAATCTAATAAATCTAGCAGTAGAAGGGAAACAACTGGGAAAAATCTTTGCAACAAGTTTTTCTGATAAAAGTCTCATTTTCAAGATATATAGAGAACTTAATTGAGTTGTAGGAAAAAGATTCCCCAGTTGACAAATAATTGAAAGATATGAACTGATATTTCAAAATCTAGGCTATATGTAGTCATAAAAATATTTCAAATCAATTCTAATGAGATTCTGCCTCACACCAATGAGAATGATGAAGATAACAAAAAAAAAGGAAAAAGATAAATTTTGGAGGGACTATGGGAAAAGAGATATAATAATGGTGGACCTATGAATGGGTGTAACCATTCTAGAAAGCAATTTGGGATTGCACACAAAAAGTTCCTAAACAATGCATGCCCTTTGACTTTGCTATAACTCCAGTAGACCTATACTCAAAGAAATAAAAGAAATTGAAAAAGATCCTTAACATGCAAAAAATATTTATAGCACCTCTTTTATGGTGACAAAATGACCAAACAAAAAAACTTCTGGAAGCTAAAGCGTTGCCTATCAATTGAGAAATGACAGAATAAATGGTATATGAATGTAGTTGTCTACTGTTGTTCTTCAGGAAAAAAAAGAAACTGATTATTTCAAAGAAACATGGAAAGAATTATATGAACTGATAAAGAATGAACTAAGCAGAACCAGAAGAGTTTAGGCTATGCTATTAAAATGAACACTTGTAAGATTTTTGCAAAATGATAAAGAATGAAATTAGCAGAACCAGGAGGACAATTTATACAATTATAGCTAACATTATATAGTGCTTTATATGTTGGAGAATACCATATATGTAAAAACAAAAGTAACAGCATTATTGAGAGCTGCAAGAACTATGAACAATACAATAGCAATCTATGATCACAGAGGAATGATGATAAAACCTACTCTCCACCTTCTGACAGAGAGGTGGTAGATTTGGGGTTCAGAATGAGATATTCACATATTTGTTTACAATGGGAAATTTATTTTGTTTGATCATACATATGTGTTACAAGGAATGTCTTTTCCCTTTCCTTTTATTCCTTCCAAGGAGTGGTGAGAGAGAGGGAAAGAAAATAAATTTATTTTTTATTTTTTAATAGAGAGGTGATTAAATATCATTTAATATGATACAGATATTCAATGTTGTCAGTTTCAGGTGGTCACTGTATTTTTTTCTTTGTTTTGCTTGATGCTTTATTTTGTTACAAAAGACTTCTCATAGAATGGGGATAATCTGTAAATGTAAGGCAAAAACGTGACACATCAGTGAATTTTTTTAAGTACTTAAATGGATCTGGTTTATCACACATGAATAATCTTCCTCCCACCCCCTTACCTTGAGCTTCAGTTTTAGTACCATATTCCAGAACTGAAATTGAATAATCATTGTAATTTTGTTAAAATATATTAGCAAAATAGGACCACATGAAATTTTAAAGTATACTATTAAGACCTTTTCAAACAGGGTCCCCATTCTATGGCTATGTCTTCATAGTTACCATGTTACTTTGCCTGATTTAGATAACTTCTTAAATGTAAATAGACTAAATATTGTTTGTGGTTATTGCTAAAAATTCTTAGCCACTGACATATTTTGGAACAATTTGCATATTTAAAACCTTCACCTAGGTGAAAATCAGTATGTGTTACTTACACACATAGCAAATACATATATGTGTGTGTGTATGTGTGTATTACTACAAATATGTATGTATGTATATACGTATGTTTATATTGAGTTTAATTTAAGTCCTAAAGGACTAGATATGTTTTTTTGTGATGTTGCCACCCACTCATTTTCATTTTCATTCTTTCTTTTATGCTTATGATGATTACAAAAGGAAAGAGAAAAGCCCTTACTGAAGGGCTATGTGAAAGCAGTGCTACAGTCAATATCCATCTATGCCAGTATTCTCTTTTTGACAGTGTTACCAAAGTACATTACTGGACAGGATAAGAGTGGGGTAGAGAGAAGGGTAGGGAAAAATTATGGTAACTATTCTTTATAATGGAGACTCTTAAAGACCAGGGATATATTCCCAATATTCCTTACTTTTGCCTTAAAGACTATGTTTATGGATTTCTCTAATGCCATTTCAGACTTATTCTTGTAGCCATTCTGCACTGTTTCTGAATGAAAATTTGATAACTTTGTGTAGTAGATCCAGTAATGCATAACTACCGACCTTGATGTCAAGAAGACTTGGGTTTGAATACTGCTTCTTAGACTTATTAGGTATGGGACCATGGGATAAATTACCCTCGAATATTTGTTTCTTCCCATGTCAAATACCTGTAGTGCCTGTCTAACAGTTACAAGCCTCAGGCATCATGACAGCACTGAGAGATCTGGAGGAAGGAATAATATGCTTCAGCCTGTAGTCAGACAACATCAGTTCTTTCTCTGGAGGTGGATAGCATTTTTCATTATGAGTCCTTTGGGATTGTCTTAGATCATTGTATAGCTGAGAAAGGCTAAATCATTCACAGTTTTTCATCTTACAGTATTGTTGTTAATGTGTATAATGTTCTCCTAGTTCTACTCATTTCAGTTTGTATTAGTTCATTTTATAAGTCTTTCCAGGTTTTTCTGAAATCATCCTGCTTATAATTTCTTATAGCACAATAATCCAATACAATCATATACCACAACTCATATATCACAACTTGTTCAGCCATTCCCCAACTGATGAGCATCCCCTCAATTTCCAAATTTTAGCTACTTCAAAAGAGCTTCTATAAATATTTTTGTAAAAATATGTTCTTTTCACTTTTTCTTATCTCTAGGGATACAGAACTAGCAGTGGTATTGCTGAATCAGAAGATATGCAGTTTTCTAGCCTTTGGGACATAGTTCCAAATTATTCTCCAAAATGGTCGATCAGTTCACAACTCCACCAAAAGTGCATCATTGTCCCAGTTTTCCTACATCCTCTCCAACATTTATCATTTCCCTTTTTTGTCATATTAGCCAGTCTGAAAGGTGTGAGGTGGTTTTAGTTTGCACTTCTTCAATCAATAGTGATTTAGAGCATTTTTATATAACCATAGATAGTTTCGATTTCTTCCTCTGAAAACTGCCTTTTCATATCCTTTGACCATTTACCAATTGGGGAATGACTTGTAGTTATATAAATTTGATTCAGTTCTCTATATATTTGAGAAATGAAGCCTTTGTCAGAGATACTTCCTGTAATTCTCCCCGCCCCCCAGTTTTCTCCTTTCCTTCTAATTTTGATTGCAATAGCTTTGTTTGTGCAAAAACTTTCCAATTCCATATAGTCAGAATAACTCATTTTACATTTCATAATGTGTCTTGTTGAATTTTAAATCGTTCCCTTTTCCACAGATCTGACTGGCAAATATTCCATGCTGTCTAGTATCATTGAACTTATCTTGGTATATGGTATGAGATGTTGGTCTATACCTAGTTTTTGTCATGCTGATTTCCAGTTTTCCCAGCAGTTTTTGTCAGGTAATGAGATTTTGTCCCCAAAGCTTTGATTTTGGGTTTATCAAACCTCACCTTACTATGGTCATTTACTACAATGTTTGTACACCTAACCTATTCCACTGAGCCATCACTCTTTCTTAGATAGTATCAGATTTTTAAAAAATAATTATTGTGAAGCATAACTTTTAAATGAATTATAAGAATGACTAGAAATAGATATTTTCTAAAATAGAGTCCTAAGAGAGTCTGTCACCAGCACTTTTTAAGGCAAGTATTCTTAACCTGAGATACATGACCTTTTAAAACAAATTGATAAGTATATTTCATATATAATTGGTGTCCTGTGTAATCTTGCATAGTTTGTGAACTCCAAACATTATTTAAAGAAGGATCCATCATATGATGAAGGGTCCATGACACACACACTAAAAAGGTTAAGAACCCCTGCTTTAAGGAGAGGTAAGATATTCATTTATTGGAGAACTTGGAGATTCATTCTACAGACAAGGGTTTTACTTTATGTACTCGGTAAACTTGAAGATCTCTTCTTATTGTCAGATTCTATTGTGCTACTAGATCAAAATTCATCACTTCGCAGATATCAGGAAATAAGAACCAGAATGATTTTAATCCTCCCAAATTTAGTTCATGGTAAGACTGGAACTAGACACTAGCTTTTTTCTCCTGACTTATTCCTGTGACCTTTCTACTATACTGTGGTCTCTAGGTATTGCTACTGATATCATTTACTATATATGGCACAGTTGCAAAAAGATAGCCTGTGCTATTCACCTCTAGATATGAAAGTTTCCTCTTGGTATTCACAATGACTTTTAATCTAGCAGCATGTCACTCTTTTTAGACATCTTCATTTGGCATGTCAGCTGTACAACCTCAAAAACTGGCTCACAAACTGTCTTTTTATGAGTCAACTTCTAAATGGTGTTTAAACGATCTTTCCAAAGATCATAGCATCTACACTGATGAAGAAAAAGTTAAATTAGTGAGAAGGATACCTAAGCAGTAAAACCATGATAGCCAGGAATTCTTTCATAGAAAAGGGCAGAAAAAAATTTTCTAGTATTTTACAACTTGAAAATATCTGAACCAGTATTATACTGCAGGGTGTGTGTGTGTGTGTGTGTGTGTGTGTGTGTGTGTGTGTGTGTGTGTGTGTGTGTGTGTGTGTGTGTGTGTGATAAAGTTATAATTGATTTAACTGAAGAGAAAATACAAAGAAAAAAAATTTTTCTGATCTTGCTCGGTTGTTCCTTCCATGGGCAAAAGATTTGCATTTTCCTTGAGAAGAAATTGTCATTTCAACAAAAACCTACCGAGGCTTTCTAATCCTGAAAACTATGTATTCATATTTCCTATTCATAATTTCAACCTTACTGACATGCTTATTGAATACTTACAAGGGAAAAATTATAAGTTTCTTAAAATTGACCCTTATTATCAAAAATTCTTTTCATTTCATCTTTCTTCATATTTTAGAGTTCTTCATGGTACAGGCTAGTTGTTTCTCTCTAAAAAGTGATAAATACTAGGGGAAAATATCCACAATATAAAAAAAAAATAAGTCACTAGAACTTTGACACCATATTTTACCCTTGGACCTCCCCCCCCCCTCCCCACTATGGTCAGTGAACCTAACACAAACCTAGGTTTTGTTTCCCCAACACCAAAGGAACATAATCATTTGGATGACAAAGCAGATGGGAAGGTTTGTTACTGTACATACAAAAAGAAAAGTTCTTTAACAAATTTTTCACTTTTCAAGTGAGTTGTTTTGGCATCGTATAATGTAGTCTATTTTTTTAGCTTCAGTTGAAAAATAGTAACGGTGAGCTCAATTCTTGGACCTCTGACTTGGAAAATTTTTTTCACAGAAAACTGTGGAAGTTAGTTCTCCATGGGTTTGCACAGAGAAGGAAAAATATTACTCTACTCAAGCAGGAGAGGAGTAGTTCTGTGTGTACCACTTTCACCCTTGTTTTCTCCAGGGTTCCTGGCTCTATTTGAGTAGATAGTCTAAGGCTAGAATGAGGGTGGCCCATGACCCCCACTCTTCACATTTTCTGAGTTGCATAATGTCAGACCATATGCACCTGCTTCTAAAGAGTTTTCAGGACAGTGTAGAACAGTGCTATCTAGAATCTATACTTCTATTGTTTGCCAGCTATGGGAAAGCAATTCAAGATAAAACAGGTATTGGGGAAAATGCACATTCTTTTCCTCCTGTGTGGAAGGAATGCACCTTCTCTTGGAAAGAGAGAAAAATTGAAGTGGATAGTTTTTAATTTTTTTTTTGTTTTAAAATTTTATTTTAGATTTATTTTCTGTTTGGATTATTTGATTAGCAATTGTGATTTCAATCTATCTCAGGTCAGTTTTAACAATCTCATGACAGTATATTACAAAGATGGGCACATAGAACTAAAGCAGTTTATGATCTCTTAAGTCACTGGCAGGTCAGGGTAGGATTTCAGAGCATAGTAACATCAATATGGAATTTGTGATTATTTGGATAAAATTTGGGATAAATTTATACATTTAGTTTTCCCTTATAATGATATATTGAAAAGTAGAATTTAAGTAAGTCAGGTCTGAGTTCAATTCCCAATACTGCCATCTACTAGCCTTCACCAATGACAGGTCACTTAGTAACTTTGAGCTTGTTTCTTCATATATAAAATGAGTGTAACAGTACCTCCATTATTTACAGATTAGAGTTACTATAAAGATCAAAGAGAATAATGCATATGAAACATTTTGCAACAGTGAAATAAAATGTAAATAATTATTTTTATGATGAAGATGATGAAAGTTTGCTAAGAATATCAAGTTGTATGAAGAAGACTGTTAGAATAGAAGGCATATTTAAATGATGCATACTTGGATAAGTCCATGGGCCCATGTTCTTAAAGGACATTTTTCCTCTATTGTTTCAGACTGTCTCTATTAATGCCCTCCCATCCTGTGATACCTAAGAAAGCACATTTTTGGACACTTTCTAATGATCAATTTACAAAAAAAAATAACTCCTATGTCGTTTATAGCCTATCAAGTCAATAAGTGTACTGTACTGTGCTACAGATACAAATATAAATATAGCATCTATCTCCTCAAAGAGCTTACATTTAAATCAGAAAATTCAGTATATAAAGAAAAACTGAAAATGGAGCCTGGGCAGGGAGGTAAGGGTATAGCAATGAAGTCCTGAGAATAAATGAAGACTGGTCTGGGCTCTTCCTCAAGATAAAGGCTCTGGAAAGAACTCACTAATGGGAGAAAGGATCTACAGGGGCAGAGGGAGAAGGCAGCTCAACCATAGTGGCAAAGTCCAAAGAGTGAAACTTAGCAGGTCTAAGCCTTTCTTCAAGATATAACCTCTGAAATGGCACTGAAGTTCCAAACTTGAATAACTAGAAGGATGGAAGTACCCTTGATAAAAATAGAGAAGTTCAGAAGAGGAGGGTTTAGGAAAAATCATGATGAAATTCAAGATCCCAATAGGACATACAGTTGGAAATACTGAATGAATAGTTGTTGATCCCGGGATCATGATAAAGAGATGAGGACTATATATGTATCTTGGAGTTATTTATATAGAGTTTTATATTTATATCAATTTATATAATTGAACCTGTGGAGTCTGATGTTATTATTAAATGAGAGAATGTAGATTAAAAAAGTAAGATGGCCAAATGTTGGTATATACCAACAGTGAGTATAGTGTTATCAAAACATAGAGAAGGGAGTATTCAGGAGGTGGTTAACTGTGTCAAATATAGCAAATAGGCAAAGAATGATGAAGATTGAGGCAAAGACTATTTGGCAATTAAGAAATCATTGATACCATTGGAGAGAGCAGTTTTAGTTGAAGTGGCAAAGTTAGAAGCCACATTGAGAAAAGAGAAAATGGGGCACCAAGTGAAGACAGCTTTTTCTAGGTGTCTAGCTTATAAAGGGAGAAGCAATATGGAATGACAGCTTGAGGGGATGGTATAGTATCTAAAAGGATTTTTGAAAATAAAGGAGACTTGGGTGTGTTTGTAGACATCAAGAAAGGATACAATATGCAGGGATTGAAGATTAGGAGGGGTGAGAATGAGAGTGGGGGCAATCTGTTGGAGAAAATAGGAGAGGGTGAGATTAAAGGGTGCATGTAGAGATGTTAGTCTTAGAAAGGAGAGGAGCCATCTCTTCATTAAAGACAGCAGTCAAAGAGGACATGAGTGATGATGCCAGTGCCATGTGAGATGACAAAGGGATAGAAGAAAGTCACAGTGAATAGTCTTAATTTTCCTGATTCAAGATTGTCAAGTGCAGTATTGTTGGAAGTTAGAAGAGACAAGAAAAAGTATTGAATATCCCCTGTCATGCATAGGCTACAGAATCAATCATAGAGAAGTAGAAAGGTTGCTTTGCTTCAGTGATGGCCCAGGTGAGATTAGATAGCCTAAAGTAAGGGGTGAGACCTTGAGGCCACATGTGACCCTCTAGGTCTTTGGGTGTGGCCTTTTGAGTGAGTCCAAGTTTTGTAGAACAAATCCTTTTTTTATGAGGATTTATTCTGTGAAGCTTGGGTCTGTCAAAGGGTGGCATTTGAGGACTGAGAGAGCCACATGTGGCCTCAAGGCCACAAATTCCTCGCCCCTGGAAAGCTATATTAAATCTAGTGAGAATGGTTATATGACTTCCTCTAGTTCCATTAAGTAACACATGAGAAAGAGTATGGGGCCAGAAATATGATAAATCCAGGCTTGGAACTTGGGAAGGTATGAGTAGAAATATGATAAGGGATTCAAAAGTATGAAAAAGTAGAAAGTTGAACTTGTATACTAAGAGATAAGGATAAAGAGGAGAGAAAAATTTACTCAATACTGGGTAATATCTAGAAAAATTCTTGAAAGGTAGAGGGAATGGGTATTATGGGGGAAGACAAAGACTATTTTTATAAGTAACAAAGCATGGGCGGAGATAGTATAATAGAAAATTATGAACATATAAAGGAACTTCAGAGTTTTTAATATAAAATTGAAATACTTATGGGTGATGGTAAGATTAAGGGTATAAACATTCCTGTATGTAACTGAAGCAGAGTAAAGGAACAAAGATATGCATAGACTATGATATACACTGGTGGAGGGAATACCCATTTGCATTGAAAAGATCATGGATCCACCCAAGCATTGCTTTACTGAGTGCAAAAATACATTCATTTAAGTAGAGGTCTGTTTACATGATCCTAGTACGTGTCCTATAGAAAATTAGGTTTTTAGCACACATATCTATGCACTTAATATTCCCAGAATTGATAAGAGGATTTATTTGTCCTCTTCTCATTAATATGGAGGTACTATGAAATGTACTTTTTGAGAATGGCTTTCATTCACACCCAAATCCTGAATGCCCCTGTTGGAGTGAATTCACTCTATCAGATGAGAACGATTTTCACCCTGATTTGTGTTTGAAACATGAAAACAACATAACAGCTGCATGCTGCATTGAATAAAGAACATACACATGCATTTAAATCACTTATATCTTACTTTTTTATGATGCAATTGTGAATTATGTTCTTTTTGCATCTGTAATTAGAGGGCAGAACAGATGGTGAAGGCTTCGTTTAAAGTGATGTGTCCATTAAAAGAACCTATGCTGCCAAATGATTGCTCACTCTAACAGGGCATTCATTCACTAGGGCAGGCATTCTGCTCCACTGAAATATGTTAGAAAGGCCCCTGGACTTTACATGCTGCTTATTATTTTTAAGGGCCTCCCAATAAAAAGGTTCACTATAGCTGGGCTTACTCCGTACCTCATTTATCCTCTGAGCATATGTTTCATTGTATTGTTCTAATTAAGAAGTGACCTTGTGCATAATGATCAGGATTCTGGGCCATTGAGTGAGTCATGGTGGAACTAGAGGCAAGGCCATCAAAGCAATATTAGGGAGTGGGGAGCTGGGGAATGGCCTTGTCTGAGATCATAAGTACAATGAGGGTAGAAGGTCCACTTCATTCCAGTTCGTATTTACTTATATAACCTTTAGAGAAGGATTCTGGGGAAGGTACAGGGAATAAAGGCTAGAATGAGGTAGAGTTAAAGTAACTCATGCTGTGTGGACTTGCTTCCTTTTAGACATGGCCTTGATTGAGGTCATTGAGATTACTTACCAGGTTATTGTAGCAACAAACAACCTGACACATCCAGGATGGCCTGCTAGCACAGGTTCTTAGATCTGCATTTCTAAAAGGAAAGCAACTTTTGAGGGATCAAGAATCTGCTTCAATCACATATACCAACAGAGAAAATACAAGCAGAGAAATAAAGACCAACAGACAGTGCTCCTGTCTGACCATAAGCAATACATACATCACCAATCAACAGATAGATCCAACTGTCTGACCAGTACATATATACATAGATACCAGAGAAACAGCAGCATCTGAGTTTTCAAAGTTGGGGTGTCATGGGGTGGGGGTGGGGGACCTTCTTAATAGCTCCTCAGAGTCTCACCTGGCACACGATCCTTATTCCAAAGAGTAAGACCCAAAGGAAAACCTCACTTCAGAGTACATATACACTTTTCAGAGCTGGAGGGCGCAATCCTCCTGACTCAGTGCCTCATCAGAAATTAACGAAAGGTGTGGACCTTCCTACAAAATAAGCCTTCCCTAATCAAGTTTCTCTTAATAAATTTCACCTAAGGCCTATTAATGGGTGGGGAAGATCTTTAACTTCCATTAACGTGAATCTCATTAATATTATAGTTATATGAATATTCTCTGGTTGTGTGACATTGCCAGAAACAGAATGGAAGTGAGAGACTTAGGTTCTAGCTTTAGTTTTGTCATTAATTCTCTATATTCCTCTTAGTAGTGTAGTGCATTGTGGGATGAATGCTGAATCTACAATCAAAATACGTGGGTTCAGATCTTGGCTTTGACACTTTCTACCAGTGAGATATTGGGCAAGTGAGCTAAACTCTCTGGGCCTCAGTTTCTTCATATGAGTTGATTTAATCATAATGGACTTAATGATAACTTCTGGCACTAAATCTATAATCTCATGAAATCAGATCTCTTATCTGAACCTCAGTCACCTAATTTGCGACCAGAACATTAATATTCATACTAGTTTACTCATTGCTTTTAGCATCAAATGAGCTAATAGAGATGAAATTCTGAAAAGGAAAAGGGCTTTATGAATGAAAATAAATCTATTATGCCATGTAATTTTATCATCTCCTTAATTCTTCCAATACCTTCTTGGGATTTGGAAATGACCTTGAATATTACAATCTGTTGCAGTAAAGGATAAGCTCTAGTCTTCCTAAGCTTAAACTTCAGATACTGCAAGCCTAATTACCAGAAAGTATAACAATTAATAGTTATTCCTATTCACTTTATCATCTTGGCTCTGGCCCAATGTTCTAGTCAGTCCAGACCTTTTTGAATCTAAATTCTGTCATCTAGCATGCTAACTGTCCTTCTCAGCTTCATGTCATCATCAAATTTGTAAACTCTTAGCATAACTATGTTTATGTATTTCCATTCAGTGATCCAGCATGATGTATTTAAACAAGCCACTGATGCTGGAAAATAGGAAATCGATAAAAGAAAAGACATTGCCTAGGATGACTCTATCTTAGAAAAGTGTAACAAATGTAAAACAAACAAAAAGGACTGTCCCAAAACCCAGAAATGACCTTAGCCAACAAACATTTAATTTCCTTGCCAGAGACACATGGCTGCTAGAGTCAATGCCAGTTCATAATAGAAGTTATTTTGGTGGCATATTACAAAGGAAGAAAAAAGAATATTACAAGCAGCATTGCCTAGAAAAACACTGGAAAACACTGTAGGGGAAAAATAAAGGTTGGCATAAGATTGATAATACTGAGAACATTAATAGCAGAAACTGTAAATACAAGAAATAGTTATGAAATGAAAATGATTCTCTGGCATTTCTATACTAACTTATTCCTTTCACTATTGATTATGGAAATATTGTGATTGGACTCTAATACCTCAGTATCAAATGTGGTATATTCAATTCAAATAACATTGATTAAGTGCTTTTTAATGTAAATAGCCCTGTGATAGGCAGTAGGGATAAAAAAGGCAAAGCTAAAAAATAAGTCTCTGGACTGAAGGATCTTATACTATATTAGAAGATACAACATTAACTCAAACAAGTAACAAGAGAATAATTGGAAGAGTAGGAAAATTCTAAGAAATGGAAAGAATGGAGAAAAGATTGTTGTAGGAGCTGAACCTTGAAGGAACTTTAGGATTCTAGAAGAAAAAGGTAAGAATGAAGTGTACTCCAAGCATAAAGAGAAGACTATGTAAAGGCAATGAGAGGGGAGATGAAGTGCCAGATTTGGTGAACTAGTAGGCTAGGATGGCTAGAATTTGAATGTGTAAAGAAAATAACTTCAAATAAGTCTGAAGGGATAGATTAGAAACAGACTATACAAGACCTTATATCATAGGATGAAGTATTTCAGTTCACCCTCTAGGCAATAAGGAACTGTTAAAGATTTTTAAGCAGTAAAGTGACATGGTAAGACCAGTGCTTTACAAAGATTTTTTTTTTTTTTGGCAGCTTTGTGAAAGCAGGATTAAAGTGGAGAGAGACTAATATAAATGAGACCAATCCGGAAACTATCACAATAATCCAAACAAATAGGCAAGTAGCAATGAGGACTTGAACTCGGGTGGTGGCCATGTAAATGTAGAGAAGTGGGTGGATTTAAAGAGATATTTAAGGACTTAAGAGGTTGAAAGAAAACAAACTTGGCAAAAAAAAAAATTCATCAGATTTGAGTAAATTTAAGTCTCTATATGAAATTTATATTTGAGGTGACACAGTTTAAGTGTACTAAGGGAATACATTTTTAATACATATCAACTGGGAACAATTTTACAGGAAGTCAAAAAAAATCACAGATACCACTAAAAAAACAACTAAATACAAACTAGATGCAACTAAAAAGCAAATCTAGTTACTTCAAATTAATATCTCCATTTTAACTACTTTGTAAAATCTTTATGGGAATGCTTTATGATGACATAGAGGGTAACCTGAATGAAAATTTGAGAGGTGAACAGATGTTAGTCTAGAGCAGACCAAAACCTCACCATCATACAGTTGACTGAGATGTATGCAGAATGCAACATTAAGCTTGTTATTGTTGGTTTGAATCAGTAGGGCATAAAGCAATCTTAAATAATATCTTGACCAACTTATCTTCTTTATATGTTAAACTAAAAGGTTACCTGTTAAATTCAACTGCAGAGATAACTTTGTTCCATGATCCTGATTACTGGCATTTGCATTATTACAGAGTAATTTAAAAACACTCTGACAACTATGAATTAATGCATTCTTCCACAGTAAAAGAGGTTAAGAGAAAGAAAAGTCATTACTACATATTATGTAGCATAACATATGTGTATATGTATAAAATGTCTGTGTAATATAATTATATGTAAAAATAAATACATAATTATGTCATAAATACACACACATATATAAAATTATTAATACAAGTATACAATTATAAATTATTTTAAAATTTATCTATTTTTATTTTATAGGTAGGGTATAAATCATGTTGCATTCTAAGAGTGGTAAGAAAAGATTCATACAAGAAGAACACATATTTTTTCATATAAGAAAGGAGTGAGATTATTTCTTTTCTGATGTAAGAGACAAGATTTTAATGTTTAATTTGTAGACACAGCAATAGGGTCTCCAAGGAATACAGTTTAAAATGCCAATATGAAACACACTATTCTGAGTATGATCTATTCTTAGACAAAATAAGAGAAGATAAATTGATAAATTTGAAATCTTTACTTCAATAAAAACACACTAAAAAGTATTTGCAGAAATTCATGCAGATAGTAAAACTTTACTCAAATCTAGTTATGTTATTTCAGAACTTGTAGCTAAATATTCTAAGCATTTTTATGGAAGATGAATTTGTGAAAGTCACTAAATTTTTTGTATCCTGAAACTGAAAACCTTTCATATTTAATTATTATGAAACACTGTTAAGGAAATAATTAACAAAATTGCCACTGACATTGGGAAAAACAAATCAAAATTGGAATATTGTCCAATTCTTTTGAATTATAGCTCATGAAAATATGGATATTAGTCAACTTTTTGAAATGCATAATCTTCCATTATCAAAACAACTGTGTGTGGCCACAGATGATGCAGCGGCAATGACAGGGAAGACAAATGGATTTGAAGCCAAATTATTGGCAAAGAAGAAAGAAATCGCTCCTGATAGTAAGTTTCATCATGTTGTGCATCATATACCAGGAAATGTAGGGCTCAAAAGTAGTGAAAATGGAACACGAGCAGAAGTTTCTTAAGAAAACAGTGAATTTTATGTATTCTCAAAGATTGAATCAGCAAGAGTTTTCTTCATCACTCTTGGAAATTGAAAATGATCAGGAAGTTTTGCTTTATTATATAGAAATTTACCGGCTTTGTTTTCATAAGATTTTGAAGTGATTTTAGCAACTTTACCATGAAATCAAAAGGTTTTTAGAAATGAGAGTCAGCAGAACAACTTAATCATAAGTACTAGTTTTAAGATTTGCCTTTCATTATAGATATGATGGGGCATTTAAATGAAATGAATTTGAAACTTCAGGGTTGAAATATGGTTGTAACATTTATATGTAACTGCATTAAGGCATTTAAGATAAAACTTGCTCTTTGGGAAAGACAACTAAAAATTGTGATAATTGTGATTATCTTCCTGCATGTATAAATTGTTGAGTTATTTGGTTTTTGTAATTTCAACCAGTATTCCTCAGAATTTCAAGAATTACCATTTGAATTCAAAGATAATTTGAAGGATTAAAAATGCATGAAAACAATTTTTGAATATTCAGCATTCCATTTTCTTGTGATGTTGGAAGTGAAAAGTAACATTCAAATGGAACTTGTTGAAATTCATTGTAACACTGCTAAAAGAAATGAAAAATCAACTTAATGTTCCAGATATTTATTATTACTTGCCAAGACATTTTGTTGAAAGGGGAATGGTTGCTGCAAGAATGAGTGAGATTTGGTATTACATACCTATGTGAGCTAGGTAACACTGGACTTGGAATCAGGAAGTATCATCTTCACCAGTTCAAATCTGGCATCAGTTACTGACTAGCTGTATAATGCTGGGCAAGTCACTTAACCCAGTTTGCCTTAGCTCTTCATCTGTAAAATGAGCTGGAAAAGGAAATATCTCTGCAAAGAAAACCCCAAAATGGAGTCACAAAGAGTCTGACATGACTGATCAACAGCAACCTATATTAACAATTATTTTCACTTCTGAAGATTATTTAAACTTCACATAGCTTGAGATTAAAAAAATAAACATTTATTATCCATACTGAAAACAGCAAACATCACATTCCTGATATTGATAGAACAGTTTCTGGCAAAAGGTGCCGATTTTTTAGCAATCAACATTAATTTAATTTTGAATCTTCTTGTACTGAAATTTTTGATGATGATTTTAATATATTTTATATTAAAATGTGATCATGCATGCTTCTTTTTAGCTATATCTCATTCCTACCTGTGCTTAGTTTCCATATGAACTCCAATAGATTGTTTGCTACTGACATGGTACTTTGCCATCACGAGTGAAATTTCTACTTAAAAATAAAGATTGCCTAAACCACAGCATACTTCTATAAATGGTCACATGACTGAAGCTCTAGTGTGCCACAATGTACTTAGTCAAATGAAAATATATAATATACAAAACCACAGTAATAACTACCTTGCAAAGGAAAATTGATATTCTATGTTTTACTATGCATGGATCAAAAAAAATGGTTTCAAAATATAGAAAATGACAAAGGAGATGAAAATCATGTGAGAAAGTATGATGTTCGTCTCATCCTTGTAGCTCTGTGTGCTATGATTTTTGTTTTGGGGATGCTTTCTGTAAGACTAGAGAAGATGACCTTGCATCTTAATACTTTTCTTCAACTAAAAAGATTATTTTTTCCACCGTGAAGTCTTTAAACACAAGGCTTGATGGACCTCTTATTTGTAATATTGTAGTGGAGATTGCCTTTTGAGTTAAGGTTGCACAAAAGGCCAGCAGAAGTACCTTCCAAATCTAGAATGCTCAATTACCCCAATTCTGGCAGCAAATACTGTCTGTAGAACATTCAACATAAAAGATTAACAGTAGTAGGGTAATTATTTGTCTTAAGGCCATTTTTATCTGAACCCCATAAAGAAGAAGAAAATGATGATGATGAGAAAACAGCAAATTAGCAAAGCAGCTTTCCTTTTAATTCAAGTTTTTTAACAGAAGGCATCACATATTTATTTCTTAATGACAAAAAAGATGAGAGAATGACTATTGTCTCTCCAAATAGAACCTAGTTATGTGTATTGGAATTTATACAAAGCTTTCATTTTTGCTAAAAATATTCTATAATCACTTTCAAGAAAATAACACATTATATTAGGAACAAAATATCCATGGCCAAAATTTTAAAGGTAAAAGAAACACTGATTACCAATACAAGTATTGAAGCAGATGTCAGAAAGTACTGTAACATTAATACCACATTTATTATCATAAATCCTTTGACTCTGTTCTGCACTCATAGCATAGTCATGTACTCTAAATATATAAAATGTCCAGGTCTAGGGAGAACACTAAAGTATTTGATTCCATGTGAAAAATTATTCTCTGTTAAGAGCATGCTACTGGCACAATAAGGTCAAGAATAGTTGATATAAAAGTGGTGTTATCCATAGAAACAGTTTGAACTTAATGATTCTGTTTAACATTAAATCTATTATCAAAATTTCTTAATAAAATTGAGTTTGAGTTTTGAGTCAATAAAGGAGTCAAATTAAATATAGTAATCACCTGATGATATCAGTTTACAGGATTCTACACAAATAAGCACAATAAACAGATCCTTTATCTTTTGGAAAATTTCTCCAGCAATATAAAAAGGTCATTTGAACTTAATTAGTATAAAATTCTTAGTATGAAATAGAAGGCAATAAAGAGTGAAAGTTTTGAACTTGAAATTAGAGATCAAGTTGAACTAATGGTTTTGGTTTTCTATGGTCAAGAAACTATGAAATATAGGGTTATCAAATTGGAACATAAGGAGTTTTTATGTTGAGAGACTAAATAAGAATCTCGAAATTAAAATGTAATAGTAAGTACACATGTAAAGCAATGAATGCCTATTCAATGTTAATCATCATGTTTCCTTTTGTTATGGTAAAATAGACAACGGATTTAGAAGGTATCCAAATTGAAACCCATACAAAGTAAATGAAACAATGCTCATGTCTCTAAGGCAATTATACAAATATTAACGTTTCCTCATAAAAAGAAGGAAAAGGATTGATAGATATTATCAGATGATATGATTCACAAAATATGAACATACAGCTAATACTTTTGAAACAAATAGACCTTTCTTCACAAATCAGTAGTAAAGGTGGGCAACAATTATGCACCACTGAATTTGTTAAAAAATGACATCTTTTGATACTACTTATTAAATGACTAAGATCCAAGCATGGAAGCAAAGGCCTCCTCATGAACAATATTTTATGAACCCAACCAAAAATATTTCTCCAAAGAATCAGGGAACAAATGGATGAGACATGGTAATTTATGTATATACTCAAATGGGCTGAAGAAATTAGCAAGTAATTTGATAAGAAACCAAAGTATCTTTGGAGACAAAACAGCTATCATGAGCACTCAAAAGTTACTCAAAAGTACTCATATTCTTCCAATTATATGAAATTCAGAATATAAAAACCTAGAAGAAATCATATGTAAATAAAAAAAGTAGAATAGAAAAATGTGGGGAAATGATAATACACATCCATACAGGCATCTTGTCTATGATGTGAGTTGCTCTGAAGTATTTTCAGTGATTCTACAGAAAATGGATTTGCATCTCAATTATGTTATTCAATTAAAAAAAAGTAATGATTTTATCCACTTCTTCAAGAATATTCACAACATTAAATATAGAAGAATAACAAGATAGTCACTTATCCTTGGACCATTTCTATCTGGACTGCATCCAAAAAAATGCAAAAATGAGATAACTAATAATAATAATAATTCTAAGTATAATAATTTTATTTAGTGTTTTAATATTTCAAAGTATTTTACAAACATTATTCGACTAGATCCCCATAACAATCTTTTGAGAAAGGCATTATTACTACCCTTCTTTTACAAATGAGGACTCTGAAGCTCTACTAGTAGGTGTCTGAGGAACATCCAAACCAGGTCTTCACTATACCAGGGAGGAGAGTCAGACATACATACACACATGCATACATATGTGTGTGTGAAATGTGTCCCTTATCATAAAGTACCTAGATGATTAAAAGAAGATAATCTTCCCAACCAAAATGGAATTGCCCAATGGAAGTAGTGATTTCCCCTTTCTTACCTCCTCCAACTGGAAGTCTTTTTTTTTTTTTTTTTGGTTCCTTATTTTTTTAATGTTTATTTATTTATTTTTAGTTTTCAACATCCATTTCCACAAAATTTTCAGTTCCAAATTTTCTCCCCATCTCTCCCCTCCTCCCACTCCCAAAACACTATGCATTCTGATTACTCCTTCCCCCAATCTGTCCTCCCTTCTCTTATCCTCATCTTCTCTCTTTTCTTGTAGGGCAAGATAGATTTCTATATCCCATTACCTGTATTTCTTATTTCCCAGTTGCATGCAAAAACAATTCTCAACATTCATTCTTAAAACTTTGAGTTCAAACTTCTCTGCCTTCCTCCCTCCTTACCCATCCCCATTGAGAAGCAAGAAATTCAGTATAGGCTATACATGTGTAGTTTTGCAAAAGACTTCCATAATAGTCATGTTGTGTAATACTAGCTATGCTTCCTTTCACCCTATCCTGTCCCCCCATTTATTCTATTCTCTCCTTTGAGTTTGTCCCTCCCCAAAAGTGTTTACTTCTAATTGCTCCCTTCTCTCATTTTCCCTCCTTTTCATCATCCCCCCCATGCTGCTTATCCTCTTCTCCCTTACTTTCCTGTAGTGTAAGATAGATTTTCATATCAAATTGAGTGAGCATGTTATTCCCTCCTTAAGTCAAATGTGATCAGAGTAAGTATCATTTTTTCCCTTTCACCTTCCCCCTTTTTCCCTCCACTGAAAAGACATTTTCTTGCCTCTTTTATGAGAGATAATTTGCCCCATTCCATTTCTCCCTTTCTCTTCCCAATATATTCCTCTCTCACCCCTTAATTTTATTTTTGTAGATATCATCCCTTCCTGTTCAACTCACCCTGTGCTCTCTGTCTATATTTGTGTGTGTGTGTGTGTGTGTGTGTGTGTGTGTATGTGTATAATCCCTCCAACTACCCAAATACTGAGAAAAGTTTCAAGAGTTACAAATATTGTCTTTCCCTATAGGAATGTAAATAGTTCAACTTCAGTAAGTCCCTTATGACTTCTCTTTACTGTTTACCTTTTCATGCTTCTCTTGATTCTTGTGTTTGAATGTCAAATTTTCTTTTCAGTTGTGGTCTTTTCATCAAGAATGCTTGAAAGTCCTCTATTTCATTGAATGACCATTTTTTCCCCTGCAGTATTATACTCAGTTTTGTTGGGTAGGTGATTCTTGGTTTTAATCCTAATTCCTTTGACTTCTGGAATATCATATTCCAAGTCCTTTGATCCCTTAATGTAAAAGCTACTATATCTTGTGTTATTCTGATTGTATTTCCACAATACTCAAATTGTTTCTTTCTAGCTGCTTGCAATATTTTCTCCTTGACCTAGGAACTCTGAAATTTGGCTACAATATTCCTAGGAGTTTTTCTTTTTTGGATCTCTTTCAGGAGGGGATCAGTGGATTCATTCAATATTTATTTTGTCCTCTGATTCTACAATATCAGGCCAGTTTTCCTTGATAATTTCATGAAAGATGATGTCTAGGTTCTTTTTTTGATCATGGCTTTCAAGAAGTCCCATAATTTTTAAATTATCTCCCCTGGATCTATTTTCTAGGTGAGTTGTTTTCCCAATGAGATATTTCACATTGTCTTCAATTTTTTTCATTCTTTTGGTTTTGTTTTATAATTTCTTGGTTTCTCATAAAGTCATTAGCTTCCATCTGCTCCATTCTAATTTTTAAAGAACTATTTTCTTCAGTGAGCTTTTGAACCTCCTTTTCCATTTGGCTAATTCTGCTTTTTAAAACATTCCCCACTTGCCTTTTGGACCTCTTTTGCTATTTGAATGAATCTATTTTTAAAGGTGTTATTTTCTTTGACATTTTTTTTGGGGGGGGGGTCTCTTTTAGCAAGCTGTTGACTTGCTTTACATGATTTTCTTGCATTGCTCTCATTTCTCTTCGCAATTTTTCTTCCACCTCTCTTACTTGATTTTCAAAATCCTTTTTAAGCTCTTCCATGGCCTGAAACCACTGCATATTTTTTGGAGTTGTTGGATGCAAAAGCCTTGACTTTGATGTCTTCCTCTAATGATATGCTTTGTTCTTCCTCATCCTAAAAGATGGAAGAAAATACTTGTTCACCAAAGAAAGTTATAGTTTTATTTTTTTCCCCCTTTTTGAACATTTTCCCAGGCAATTACTTGACTTTTGACTTCTCTGTCAAGAGGAGGGTATATTCTAGGGACCTGTAAGTTCTCAGTTACTCCAAGGTGACACAATCAACAGAGAGGAGTTTACTCCTCTCCCGACCTGTGCTCTGGTCTAGGAGTAACTACAAGCTTTTATGTCCAGGATCTGAGAGTAGAATTTCCTGTCCAGAGCCTCCACCAGCTCCACTATGCCAGCCAGCACTCTTCTTTATGCCAGGACTGCTACTCAGGACTGAGACCTAGATTGACCACTCAGGTCTCCCAGGGTCTTCAGGCCAATGGCTCCAAAAGTGGCTGCTGCCACCATGGGGCTGGTGCTGGGGCCAAACAGTGTTCCTTTCTCACTCAAGTGAAACAGTTTTCTCACTGACCTTTGAATCTGTCTTTGGTGTTTGTGGGTTGAGCAATCTGGGAACCACAGCTACTATCTGAGATTCTGTGCCTTGGAGCCTGCTCCTGTCCTGTCCCTACCACGCTGCCACCAAGGCTGTGCTGTGCTCCATGAGCTGTGCTCTGCTCTGAACTGGTATGATAGACCTTTCCTGTCAGCCTTCCAGGCTAGTCTGGGCTGGAAATCTCTTTCACTCTGCCATTTTGTGGCTTCTGCTGCTCTAGAATTTGTTTAGGGTCATTTTTTACAGATATTTTATGGGCTATGGAGGAGAGCTTGCACACGTCCTTCCTTCTACTCCACCAACTTGATTCTGCTCCCCTGGAAGTCTTTAAACAGAGGATGGATGGACTTCTTATTTGTAATGCCACAGTGGAAATTCTTCTATGAGTAAGAGTTGCACGAAAGAGCAGCAGCTGAGGTACCTCCCAACTCTACCGTTTTCTGTTTCCCTGATTCTGGTCATTAGTGTCAAATGCTGAAGAGAAGTTGATAGAGATTAGAGGCAACATGTTGTGGAAACACAAGTACTAAACCTGGAATCAGGAAGATGTGAGTTAAAAACCCACTTCGGACCTTACTGGTTTTGCAATCGTGGCAAGCCACTTAATCTCTCTCAAATTCAGTTTTCTCATCTACAAAATGAATAGTTGTTTTTATTTTCTTTTCCCCTTAGGCTGGATGGGGGATAGGAGAGAAATAAAATTGTTAATTTTTTTAAAAATAAAATTAAAAGTAGAGAGGTGATGGAGTAGTATGGATGTGGATTGTTGCAAGCATTTCAGATTAGATCATCCTATTACTAGTTCTGCTTAACTGTATTATTTTATAAGAAAGCCATGATCAATAAAAGGAGCCTAGACATCTTTCATGTCAAGGAAAACCATCCTGTTATTCTAGAACCAGGGGACAAAATAAATATTGAAATAATCCACCGATCACCTCCTGAAAGAGATTCAAAAAGAGAAACTCCTAGTAATATTGTAGCCAAATTCCAGAGTTCCCAGGTCAAGGAGAAAATATTGCAAGCAGCTAGAAAGAAATAATTTAAGAGTTGTGGAAATACAATCAGGATAACACAAGATCTAGCAGCTTCTACATTAAGGGATTGAAGGGCTTGGAATATGATATTCTAGAAGTCAAAGGAACCAGGACTAAAACCAAGAATCACCTACCCAGCAAAAGTGAGTATAATACTTCAAGAGAAAAAATGGTCATTCAATGAAATAGAGAACTTTCAAGCATTCTTGATGAAAAGACCACAACTGAAAAGAAAATTTGACATTCAAACACAAGAATCAAGAGAAGCATGAAAAGGTAAACAGCAAAGAGAAGTCATAAGGGACTTACTGAAGTTGAACTATTTACATTCCTATAGGGAAAGACAATATTTGTAACTCTTGAAACTTTTTTCAGTATCTGGGTAGTTGGTGGGATTACACTCACACTCACACACACACACACACACACACAGAGGGCACAGGGTGAACTGAATAGGATGGGATCATATCTTCAAATAATGAAATTAAACAATGAGTGAGAAATATATTGGGAGGAGAAAGGGAGAAATGAAATGCGGCAAATTATCTCTCATTAAAGAGGCAAGTAAAAGACTTTTCAGTGGAGGGAAGAAGGGGGGAGGTGATAGAAAAACATGAAGTGTACTCTCATCACATTCGACTAAAGGAAGGAATAAAATGCACACTCATTTTGGTTTGAAAACCTATCTTACAGTACAGGATAGTGGGGAAGAAAGGGATAAGCAGGGTAGGGGGGATAATGGAAGGGAGGGCAGTGGGAGGAGGGAGCACTTTTGGGGAGGAATAGGATCAGAAGAGAGAATAGAAGAAAGGGGGGGCAGGATAGGATAGAGGGAAATATAGTTACTCTTATACAACATGACTATTATGGAAGTCATTTGCAAAATTACACAGATATGGCCTATATTGAATTGCTTGCCTTCCCAAAGGGAATGGGTGAGGAGGGAGGGATGAAGAGAAGTTGGAACTCAAAAGTTTTAGGAACAACTGTTGAGTATTGTTCTTGCAACTAGGAAATAAGAAATACAGGTAATGGGGTATAGAAATTTATCTTGCCCTACAAGACAGAAGAGAAGATGGGAATAAGGGAAGGGAGGGATGTTAGAAGGGAGGACAGATTGGTGATAGGGGTAATTAGAATGCTCAGCATTTAGGGGTGGGGAGAGGGGAGAAATGGGGAGAAAATTTGGAACCCAAAATTTTGTGGAAATGAATGTTGAAAACTTAAACAAATTTAAATAAAAAAAAAAGAGATGTGGTCAGTGACATGAGCAGTCCTACACTTTACACAAGTAACCATGACAGCTGAGTGGAGAATGTATTCTAATGCGGAAAGATTTGGAGCAAGAAGACCAGTTTGGTGGTTATTCCAAGAGTCAAGATACCAGTGATGAGTGCCCGAACTAGAGAGTGATTGTGTGAGTTTAGAGAAGGGACTGTATATGAAAATATGAACACAGAAGAGACAAAATTTCACTGCAGATTTTATATGTCCAATCAGTAAGACTGAAGAAAACTAAAAACAAGCTTGGAATAGGGTAGGTTTGGGGAAAAGGGTAATGTGTCAATGAGTTTTGTTTTGGATATATTGAATGTGAGATGTGAATAGGACATCCATTTCAAAATGCTAAAAGGCATTTGGTGATAAATGATTTTAGGTCTAGAGACAGAATGATTATGTATATACAAATATGGGCATATAAATATATATGAGTAAATATATATTCACACAAATATTTAGACAGGTATGTGAACATATGTGTAGTTTATGTGTGTATGTATGTGTCTATGTAGTCATAGTATACATATAACGTGTATTGTGTGTTTGCATATACAGATGTACGTATGTATATGTGCATGCATATGCGTATGAATATTGTACATGTATAGATAGCTAGATAGCCAGATCTGAGGAGTATATAGATGTGATAATTGGACACAAATCATCCGATGAGATCACTACACAAGACAGTGCAGGGGGAGGAGAAAAAAGAATCTAGGATCGAGCCTTGGGATACTCATGGTCAGTGGGTGTGACATGCGTGAACCAAGTAAACTGAGAAAGGGCAATTGAACAACTCAGAAGAGGACCAGAAGAGATCAGCATCATAAAAACTTAATAATGGAGACTATCCAGAAGGTTTAAAGTGCGTTATTAAAAGACAACGTGAAAATAGTTATTGTTGCCATTAGGTCTGTGAAAAAACCATGGACTTAGTGGTTCTGTCTTCTCGATTCTGTGGCTTCCTTCAAGCCCTAGCTAAAATCCAACTTCTGCTGGAAGCCTTTCTCAATCTCTCCTAAGTCTAGTGCCTTCCCTATGTCAATTATTTCCTACTTATTTTATGTATAGTTTGTATAGAGTTATTTTTATGTTGTTTCCCACGTTTAGTTGTGAACTCTTCGAAGGTAAGGACTGTCTTTGCCTTTCTTTTTAGTCACAGTGCTTAGCATAGTGCCA
The DNA here is from genome assembly GCF_028372415.1 of Notamacropus eugenii. Classification (NCBI taxonomy): domain Eukaryota; kingdom Metazoa; phylum Chordata; class Mammalia; order Diprotodontia; family Macropodidae; genus Notamacropus; species Notamacropus eugenii. The sequence goes on from NC_092872.1 coordinate 159,495,560, forward strand.
AACGCATAGTAGGCACACAATAGGTGTTTATTGACTGACTGATAAGAACACTCATAGAAATTAACTAATCATTATCTATAACTCATTATGAGTAGGTTTGTGCTGTATCTACCTTTATATCCCTAATATTTAGTGCAGTGCCAAACACGTAATAGGCTCTTTGAATATTTGTTGAATCAAATTCATTTCTATGAGAACAGTTTCAGTAGCATACTATTTCAGAAGACAGACTTCAAGTAGCTGAAAACTGTCAAATAAACAATCCTTGTATAGACAGTACATACAAACCTAAAAGTTTGGTTATGTAAGGGACAGAGTAGTGGTAGAAAAAATTGGAGATTTTCTATTTTCTCTTTAGGAACTGAAACGACCTGAATATATTTGTTGGCAAATGTGAAGAAGCCAGGGGATGAGAAGAGATTGAAGAATTATGAGAGAGACAGTATGACTTATGGATCAAAAACCTGCAAGATATGGATGGGAATCAAATCAAGGGCAAAGAAGGAGAAATTAATTTGATCTGGGAAGCAGCATGCAGGTTCATAGATGTAGCACTGGAGTGTCCTTCTGGGGCTATCTAATCCAACCTTCTCCTTTTGCAGATGAGGAGATGTGGGCCCAGAAGCATAAATTTATTTCCCAAGATCACACAGGTAGTAAGTGACATAGATGATTTTGATCTCACATCCTTTGACTTCAAAGGTACCCCAGTTCTCCATACTATGCTGATGTCTATTCTGAGAAGAAAGAAGAATGGTGAGGAGGGTGGTGAGAGAATGAGTGAAAACACTGAGAAGTGTTGATGTGTAGAGGAGAGTTAGAGATGACAAGGCTGATGAACTGGGGATTCTTATTTGAGGAAGAAAGCAAGGTCATTTGCTATGACTCATTTTTTAAAAAAAATATTCATATATTTTATACTTTATTTTAAAAACTTTCTGAATCAGCTATTTGCCATCATTTGACCTATATGCTTTCAGCCATTGTTTAGAGGATTTTACATTTTGAGTAAGATTTTTGGTGATCACTCTTTTTCACTCAGTAAATCTATCTTTCTGCATTAAGATTTTTTTCTTTCTTTCCTAAAGGGCACGTCTATAATAATTGTGTTACCCTCTCTGTCAGTGGTCATTTCTCAATTATATTAACTCAACTAGCTGTGGTTTTGAGACTACACTTCCCATTTCTCCCACTCCACCGCTGTTGGCTTAATGAATGTCTGTGGTATGTTTCCCTTGCCCCAGAAAATGAGAGGCCATAGATCAGAGGAGAAAATGCTAATCCAAAGGTTGATTATATCATTGGTCAAAGCTTATATCAGTCAGGTGAGGTGAGTTGGATTTATAATGTTTGTTCAAGGCATTTCTTGCACTTATAGGTTTCAGTCAGTGAAAGAGGTCATGTGAAGCTTTCCCTATTTGCTCACCCAGGTAAACTTATGTGTGTGTGTGTGTGCACATGCATGTCAGATGAGACCTTCAGCATTGTTAATTTAGACTGTAAGCAGAGGTGATGAGTGACATGTTTTCACAGAGGACAGTTTTCAGGTCCTGGAGAGACCTGTTGGAATAAACACATTCGAGGTAATAGCGTCAAGGCAGGACAAAGACAACATTATTGTAAAAATGCCATCAGCCTGAAACATTCTGATGGAACTATGCGTGAACAATGGACACAAACACCGCCTAATGCGCTGTGTAAAGACAGCAATAACCCTTAATGGCAACTGTAAAATGAAGCATTATGTTAGTGAGCAGAAAGGAAAATGCAAATTGATTCTCTTTTTGTTTAGATTTAAGTGCTTATCAAGGTTAGTAGGTAGTCCAGATCTGTGAGGCTGGAATAATTTGTTTTATTATAATGCATGTAAAGGGTGCTTAGGGGAAGATTTGATTTTTTTTGTTTGTTTTGTTTTCATTTTTTTCTGGATGTTTCTGAAGGCCAGGCAAAATGCCATAGTGTCTCTTCAGAATCTTCTGTACATTTACCATATTCTGATGAGCAAAATGGATGTTTGAGCTAAAGTCTTTCCAAGCAGCATGATAGACTTCATACAACTATTGCTTCCAGCGGCATTCAGTGGTGGGTAGAAGCTGCCTACACTGATGTAGACTGGTAAATGGTCTATAACTTACAGTCTCAGAGAGCTGAATGGGGCACTGAGTGGAGAAATGATTTGCCTGAATACACATAGCCAGTATGTATGTACAAGAAATAGCATCCTGAATGCAAGTATTTCTGCCTTCAATGGTGTCCATCTCCTCTGCTTAGGAGCTTGGGTAAGTTGTAGCTTGTTTCTTTAGGGAGTATAGAAATGAAACTTATTCAGTCTTCAACTATTTTACAACACTATCAAATGCCAACTTTTCAAATTCTTCATCACCCTAGACACATGAACATTCGCTTGATTTTAACCTGTTGACAATGCTTCCTCAAGAAGGCTCATCAGATAGCAGAGATTAGGGAAATATAGGAACCAGTTCAGCTGGAATAACAACTGGCTTCAACCCACCTGCCAGGTCACGTATCTGAATTAAACCCAAAACCTACAAATCTTTACTTTGTCCTGTCGCTGCCCCTGGGTAATACCTTAATCCCTGGCTGCTGTTACATAGTGACACCCATTGTCCCAGGATGCAATTGATTTACTCTTGGAAGTATCTTATCCAGGTAATGGGTGAGGACCAAGGAAGGCTAGGAGGCAAAAATAGGATCAGCTGATGGATAAGGCTCTTACTAGGCACCATTACAATTACTGAATGTTTTCAGCCAAAAAATATTCATCTTATGTGATAAGAGTAACTTGTAAAGATGCTGACAATGGGTGGGACAGCCATAAGCATTTTCTTTAAGCAATCAGGTAGATGTAAAATGCTACCTGTAATTCTCTGGTACATTGATTGAACAGATTAAAAACTACCTCTTTGTAGGTAGATTGGCAAGCCAGCAGATGTCAATCAATTTCTCTGCTTTATGAATGAATGATTTAAATAAGTAATGGCAATTAGATTTTTGCTCCATGACATTTGAATGGTAATTTGTTAGTCATCCATTGGTCATCACACCATAATATAATACTTGCTTTGGAGGAAGATAACAAAGAAATAGAAGACATAAATATTGTCTTCCAGGAACTTCCAATCTAGTTTTTGACAGCATTGGATCTGCCAATCTTTCTACTTCTCTGGGTCTGAATCACTTACAATTAGATGACAGTTATACTTTCTGCAAGTTAAAATTGCCCTTTAATTTATACTGCCACATAAAACAATTTAGTTCTAAAATAAAGCCAAAAAAATCATTTTAGGAGGAAAAATTTGTTTGCAAAAAGCAGTCTACCAATCAAATTTATTTAAGTCTATTTTAAAGCCATGCCCATATCTTAACAAAAGTTCACTGTTTTGTAAATGTAGATCTTACAGTGAGGAATAGTATTTGTGAATGGTGCTAAATTTCACACTAGTAAAAGTGGTTGACCTGGACTGATATAATTCAATAGGACAATAATTGTCCATGTTCTAGCGTACTATCCCTGCATGGATCTATCTTTACTATTTTCCTTCTTTTGGTTCTTGATCTTTATTTCTGTCTTTAGCATTGAGGTAACTATCCTTATTTTATATGACTAGAAAAGGTCATTCTATATTCCCATGAGTTGGTAGTCCTTATGGGATCAAGTGATGGAAGGGATTTGGTGGGGGCAGTATGTGATGTGTAGGTAGTGATCGCCAGAAGCATCTGTTTCCCCAAGAGCTGCCAAGAATTTGCCAGCTGCTACTTGGCGACATGTGCTATAGCCCATAGGGGGCAATGTGAGTTTTCTTTCTCAAATCCCTTTCTTTTTCACAGGTCTGATGGTAATGACAGATCATTTCATAGCATGCTGCGGTTGGAACCTGACCAACACAGGAATAGTGCTATATACCCTTTAGTCACTCTCAACCTTGAAAGGTTCCCCTTCCCCCGCTGGAGGGTGGGGGTGGTAATTTTATAATATAATATAATGTACAATATTATATATGATATAATATACAACATAATCCTATTTTCTAATAGGATGCAACTTCTATCACATATTCCCTAAGTCATCCAATCCAAGTGAAATTTTTGTTTGCTATTATGAGAAAGTCAGTAAAACCTGTAACATGACATAATTTGTCCATTGTAAGCAGATCTTTACTGCTTCTCTCTTGGAACACATACACATATGTGCACCCATCCCTCCCCCCTGCCCATACCCTCTCCAGAAGCATTGTGGAAAGTTAAATATGAAAAAGGAAATGAAAAATGTTCCCCAGTGCCTTATGTGATAAGTCATCACTGAGAATAGTGATATTTCACTTAGGAATGCCAAAGCCAGAAGTCTTAGAAAAAAAAAAATTCAGAATTAGGAACCACACTATTTATAATGAGAATGAACATGGATTTTTCTAAGTATTTCACTTCTTTCTGTTAGTCTATTGCACTGCATCAATTTCGCTAATATTTGGCTACCAACCAATGGGGACAGAGAGGCCCCTTTTCCATTTCCATAGGTTGTTGAATTTAGGATTAGAGAAGAAAGTAGAGAGATGTTTACCTTTCTTCTAAATAAAGAAAGACCATCTGTTAAGATTATCTAGGTAGGCAAATCCTTTTTGATTCATCTTCTGTGACAACAGGTTTGGAAGATAACTATTAGACTACATTACCTAACAGAAACACACCTTTTTTTCAAAATCAGGAATACGCCCATCAGTTAATGTTAATGAGAGGAAAATGAAAGAGCCACTTGGCTGGAAACTCTAATTCTCCCCCAGACTTTAGTCAAGTGATCACAAAGGATCAAGTCTAACTGTAAAGAATACTTTTCTTCCTCTGATCAGAATGACAACTGAGGTGACTGGCAACGAGAGGGCAAGCTTCACTCCGGCAGACAAACACCAACTTTCGTAAGTGCCTTTTTAATGTGTAGGGAGTCTTTGTGGAGGAAAAGGATGCACAGTTGGCAAGTACAGAGCTGTAAGCGGATAGTTTTGACATTCTGATAAAACGTCTAGGTTTACTTTGGACTTGGCTTTATCATTTACTGAGGGATATTATTAGTGTGAAGATGGTAGCCATTCCCTGACTTTTCAAACTAAAGACAGTGAAATGTATATGAACAAAAGATCTGTTACTGAGACTTCTACCCTGTTTACTCAGTAACTTCTATTCCTAATCATTCAACTTTACAAAGAGATAAAGCACGAACCAAGAGAAAAAAGCCCACCCAGTTCAAGGGGCCCCAGATAGAACAGTGAAAAAAAGTCAGGTTAAAAATGGAAGCTCAGTAAACCCTGAGTGTGCCTGTTTTCCTTTATTGCAAATTCTACTATGTAAAAATAGGTTTGTTCTCTAAAGCCAGATGGCACACTGAATGTCTGAAGTTAAAATTGATATTGTAGCAATAGCCATGATTGAAAAAAATAAACAACTTTGAGTCTTAGAGCAGAAGATGAGGGTGTAACAAAAAATACCTTGTGCACAGTGAGTCAGCAAGATGGTTTCTTGGTAGCTTTTTGAATGGAAAGATAAGTGATCTAACTTGTCAAAAGTCAGTCTTAAAAATAAATGTTCTTCCATGATTTTTAGACTATTTGATTTTTAAAATCTGTTTCACTTTTATTTAAAAAATACACATGATGAATAAAAAGAAATTTGTATTACTAGGTTTCGTTATTTGAAACTGATTTGGGAAAAAGACTTGATTTTGTATAGAGGAAAAGCAATGAATCTTAAGTGAATTGAATGAGTTGAATGAAGGGTCTCTATAAGTTATTTAATTTCCTGCTAAAGTTTAGTTCTTTCTCTGTAGGACAATGAGCTGTATTTCTAGTTTCTGAAAATCCAGAGTTATAAAGGAGTTGTGTTGGGGATGGGTAAATGTGTTGTGAACAAGTTCAGGTGCCAAATTCAACTGGCTGGAATTAATCGTCACTCTCATCATTGTTCATTTCCCCAAGTCTGATGTATGTTGTGTAGGAGTTCTGAATCAGTAGGAGGCATGACCCAATACCAAAATTGTTGTATATGTGTGCATGTTATTTCTCTTAAAAGAATATAAGCTTCTGGAGAGTCAGACTTATTTAATTGTTGTCTGTTCGGGGACCATTATCAAATAAACTCCATCCTTCTTCTTGAATGGAATGTGCCACTCCCTTATGGCTGTACTCACCATTCCTGTTACTTCTAGGATCAAGCTGCTTTCCCTGGTCACTATTACCCTGTGTGTGTTGTTTTTCCCATTAGCATGTAACATCCTTGAGGGCAGGAACAGCCTTTGCTATTGTAGTCCTATATCCTAGCACTTAGTGCAATACTTGACATGTAACAAACATATGATAAATGCATTTTAAAAATTTCATTTGTAGAGATTACTTGGATATCTCAAAAACTATGCCAGAGAGGGCAGATCTTATCAAAATGGGAGCATCTTAGGGATGACCTAAGTAATTAGCTTACTTCTTGGAGAGTGGTGGAAGTATAATTTAAGTGTCTTGGAGAGACCTTGGAGTATGAGCAGACATTTTGTCATTATTTTGATTCTCTTAACCATGTGCTACATGGCAGTCTCTGTTAACTGGTTATGTATCTGAAATTAGGGCTGCCTTCAAAAAGTACTAGCCATCCAGAGCCTTGGTTATTCATTTTTATTGACTACTCTCTCTTGGTTTTACTCCTTTACTGAGATGAGAGACAAGGGAAAAGACCATGAATCTTCTTCCGTCTCAGGTTAACATATTAAAACAGGCCTAGGTCTTCTTGCTTTGCAGTTCATTCTTTTCCATTTTTGGTAATGGAAATTAATCTAGATGCTAAAGAACCAGTCAAAGGATATCTGTTTGTGCTCTGAAGTGAGGGTAGTAAAGGGACTCTTACTTATGCATGCCTGGAAGCAAGACCACCCTAAGCTACCATGCACTTACTTCTAAATAAGTACCATTAAGCTTCAGCTAAGCAATACCTAGCTAGCTGCTGTGCTAGATTTATAAACACATTTTTCTTCTTGCATACTGTAAGAGAGACCCTAAGGAGATGCTACACCAAGATATGGAAGCAATGTGGTTATTGGTGATGGCGGGAGTGCCCATGATGATGAAATGATGGATGTGTTGAAGTATTTCAGAATTTCTGAATAACTTTAATATTGAAAACAGTATTCTGAATTGTTAAAAAAAAAACAGTCATAGGGTTTACATTTCCATAATGTCTAGGAATCCCAGCAATTACTCTTAAATCCAGATGAACCTTGTGTCTATTGTACTTCATACATAGTAAGAGTTTAATAAATGCATGTTATAAAATGGGGATAATAACAACACCTACCTTCCATGGTTGTTGTATCAAGTGAGTTAATAGCTGTAAAGAACTTAGCACAATACTTGGCACAGAGTAAGTGCTATATAAATGTTAGATTATTATTAATTAGTCATAAACTAAAATTCTTAATTAGTAATAGTGGTAATAACAGTAGGTAGTACTCATCACTTCTAGAAAAAGAAAGAACAGAAACAGGTAGATGTCTGATATTAGCTGCTTAAACATTGTAGTAGAGAAGTGGTTGGACTTTTTATGGTCTTTTTAAAATTCTGCTTTTGATTCTAGGATTTGGCTGTTTAAAGGACAGTGTCTCTTTCATACTAGAACCTTGTTTATCTATCCTCAGAATTCATTGTAATGTAGATGTGTGGCGGACAGAACTCAAAAGATGTTTAGTTACTAAAGTACTAAAAGGATCTTGCTATAAAGTAATGATTGGACTCCTGATTTTGCAAAACTGAGTTGTATCAATAAGGCTATTGGTTAGTCTTCTAGTTTGGCACTTAAAGTTTCCTCATCTGATTTTCTGTAGTAACTTTTTTTCCCTCTCCCAAATCTCCTAACTGTACTTGTGAATGTCATATTCATAATGGATCTTTTCACCTGCTTCTTTGCTGACAAAATCAAGTCTTTCCAGAATGAGCTGCTTTAACTTGCCTCCACCAAGCTTTAAAATTCTCAAATTTTATCTATTCTCTCCTTTTTTTCCTCTTGTCTAAGAAGATATCCCTGTCCCTTGTCATGATTCATTTTGTGTCCTTGACCACATCCCTTCCTGTCTCCAGGACTTTGTCATATGAATCATCCAATCTCTCTGTTGACCCTCTTGGGGATGCTGTCAGGAGCTCATGAAATATATGTGTGCTCCCTGGATAACTGAAATTGGTTGCTATCTCCTAGTTTAGATAAAGATAGAACATCCAGAAAGGGAATGTAAGTGATAATATGACCTAGATTCATACTCACAGTGCATATGTGATCATCAATGATTAAGCTCAGTCACACCCCATTATCAGAGGGCTACCTGTTGACTCTTGTTCTATTATATATATATATATATATATATATATATATATATATATATATATATATATGTATATATATATATAAAATATATGATACATATATATATGTATATTCTATTATCACTGCTAATAATAATAGTATATTTATATTGTACTTCAAAATGTCTCTTCAAAACAATCTTGTAAAGTTGATAATGCAAGTATTATTATGAGAAGTTAACAGATCAGGAAAAAAGATCAGAGTGGTTACAATATTCATTCTGTTGGGATTATAGCTATGGAGACATTTATCTAAAGATGATGATGATGATAGCAGCTACTTTAAGAATTGGCAACTGGCAATTTAAAGATGGCCTAATATATAAACATTTTACATTGAAAATAAATTTAAGATATGCTTATACTTTTGGAAATAAAGCTACCTCTAACCCGAAGGAAGGAGGACCTTAAATCAGAAGCCAAATTTGTCAGCAGATAATAAAGCATAAGGCACATTCCTTTTTGCTTCTAAACAGAGAATGTCTGGAATTTTCTACCACTGAAAAGAAATTGAATATTTAAAGGTAATTTGACCTGTACAGTGTGTATCATGAATCTTTTATGTGACGTATAGCAAATGTATTTATACAGTATTATTCTGAGAATATTTGTGTTATTCATTTTCTGGGATATTATTTTTTCTGGTCTCCTCCACTATCAATTTAGCCAGAGATGCTAATCAGCAGCTTCTTGTGTATATGCCCTGAAAGTACAAAGACAGGTCCTCTTTTACCTTATTCTTACTGAAGAGAGGAAGACAGACTGACAGATATATACACAGAAACAGACAGAAGGTGAAATAGACGGACAGAGAAAGACAGAGAGAAGAAAAAAAGAACAAGTTTTATTGAAAATCAGTGAAACATCATCACATTTTCCCAGAGACCATATTTTGGGATGGTCATAATCATAAAAATGTAATTGGGGTAACATTTTATATATGCTAGAAAATGTAAATGAAAGTACTCTTTTTATGTCACATTAAAATTTTTGATAAGTTCCCTTTATAATATCTCGCTGTGTTAGTGCCAAGAATGATCAGGGAGTCCAACTTTCACTTCAGTTAATAGTCTAACAAAGTTTTTAATCTTGGAATTTTTTTTCTTAACTGCCCCTGGATATAATTGGAAACAAAATATCTGTGTATAAATGCTAATACCCTGTTATTTAAGCTTGAATCATAGGATTTAAAAAAAAGGAAGTTTTTAAAGGTCCGTGTCCAGATAGTTCTCTGTGTTACACAAATCAATTTCTCTAATCCACTTTTCTTTTTCAGAAGTAGACAAATTTGGATTCATCTGATGATGTGTTTCTTTTGTTTTGTCCAATAAATGTTATATGTGAGAGCTTATGAGATTCCAGAAAGATTGATCAGAATTTCCAAGTTCTTACTATTTTTCCATTTTGGTTTATAATAATTGCCATAGAGATAATCTGAAAGTTTGCAATTTCAAGCTATCAATATATGGATGCTGTACAATCAGAGCTCTTATACTTCATGTAAGAAGTATACTAGATGATCTACAATATGAAATCCTTTTTAATTTTCAGTTCTTTCAGTTGGCTAATTAAATGATCCTGTGATAATTTTCTGATGTACTTTTCATAAAGATGTGAATGCAAGTCTTAAAAATTTGAATTTGTGTCAAATTTATGTTTGACATCAAATTATCTTTCTTTACACACACAAAAAAGCAACAACAGAAAATGAACAGAACAAAGCCAAAAAATTTGCAAAAGATCATTTTGTTGGCTAATATGAAGTAAAAGAGCTATAAACTTGGAATGGCTTGACTATTTAAAATGTAGCAATTCTGAGGCTTTTAAAAACGAGCATACTGTTATTTATGAATTGGAACCCGGAGGGAGTGATAATGCATTTCCTGCTAGATTCAGAATGTTGGTTCACATGTCATGTAATTATAATAGGCACCAAGCACTGTGCTGACTTTCTACTGACCTTCATACTCCAGTGGATCTTAATTCTAAGGTCCAGGGAGATAACACCTGTTGACTACGGATTCTACTGAAACATTATATTCCTGAAGAGTTATCATCTGATTGCCAAATAGCACCTTTTTCTTCTCTCTGAACCAGTAGACCTGGGGAGGGATGATTAGGGTTCTGTGTACCTTGGTATTAGACTATTTGTAGCAAAATGGGGCATTTCAACACAAAAGGATAACTCCCATGCAAAGATCTTATTCTTCATTCTTTGTTTAACTATCCACTATGGTCATACTCCCAAGGGGTCTAGCATTAAGCATGATAACTTTTCAAACCAAAATCCTTTTCTGCCTGGAATTTTATGTCTGCCACATTTCTAATTTTTAATGCCTTTTGTTTAGTGGATGATGATAATTTGCAAATATAAGAAGAAATATTAGTTCAATAAAACCCATATTGTCTACATTTGCAAATATAAGCAATGGCATACAACTATGGTACCCCACCTTGGTATTAAAAAGAATGAGGTATATATTTTCTTAATTATTTTCTCGGGTCAATCTTGATCATTTACAGTTACACAGTTTTCAGTTTGGGTCCATTGTATTTTTAATTACCCCAATTGTAGCCATTGTATATGTTGCTTTCCTGGTGCTTCTTCCCTTACTTTGTATCAATGCATATTAGTCCTATGTTTCTCTGAATTATTCTTGCCAACTTCTTAGGGTACAATAATATCCTACTACATTTATATGACAAAATTTGTTTAGCTGTTCTCCATTTGATGGACATCTACATGGTTTGCAGTTCTTTCCTACCACAAAAATTACTGTAATGATTATTTTAGTGTGTTTGGCAACTTTTGCTCTTTCTTTGACCCACTAGATATGCCTAGCAATGCAACTCGAGTTCACAAGTATGGACAATTCAGTCACTTTTTAAAAGCATCATTCCAAGTAACATTCCACAATCGCTGCACAAATTAACAGATCCATCAACAGTATACTTGTTTGCCTATCTTCCCACTACTCCAGTGTTGAGCATTTCTGTTTTTGTCATTTTTGCCTATTTTCAAGGTGAAAAATTGTTTTAAGATTTCTTTTAGTATTGATTTGGAACCTTCATTCATGGGGTTATTAATAATTTGTAATTCTTTTTATGGAAAGTGTTTATTCATATTCTTAGACCACTTAATCATCAAGAAATACATGTTGGTCTTATATATTTATGTTAGTTCCTTACATATTTGATATCTTGAATAGTGGACTTTTTTATCAGAGGGATTTGTTGTAGGAATTTTCCCCAATTGATAATTTCCCAGTGGCATCAATTTTTTGAAAAAGCTTTTCAATTTCATGTAATTGGAATTATGTGTTTTAACCTTTGAGATCTTCTTTATCCCTTCATTGGTAAGAATTCTTCTCCCAGTCATATCTGTGAAAAGTACCTGATACCCTTCTCTTCTGATGTTATGTTGTAAACTTAAAGATTCAGGATATGTATCCATTTTGGCTTTATTGTGATTTATGATGTAAAATGTTGATTTAAAGCTAGTTCATGCCAAACTCTGTTCCATGTTTCCTCTCTGTTCTTGTCAAAGAGAGAGTTCTTCTAACAAGTAATATATGTTCTCAGGTTTAACAAAAAAAAGGGGGGGGATCATTCAGCTTGAGTCTTCTCATTCTTCCTTATCTATTCTCCTTTCCTATTTTCTAGTATTCTTTTCTTTTTTTCTCAAAGACTGGGTTGCCCTATATCACCAAGGTTAGAAATGCATGGGACTATTCACTGGCCCAGTCTCTCTGCTGATTTTCACAAAAGCTTTGACCTGATTTTTTTTTTTTTTTTTACCTGGGCTAGCTTATCTCTCTGTAGCCAGGCTCTTGAGCTTCCCTATCTCCGCTGGGGGCTTTGGACTTACTGTCTCTGTCTCTAATGCAAGCAATCCACCAACTTCAGGCTCTCCAAGAATGTGCTACCACAAAACATTACCAGATAATTTTGATGATTATTGCTTTATAATATAAACTATATAAATGTTTTATTCCTATTTTTTCATTATTTCCCCCAATATTCTTAATTTTTTGATCCTACAGATGAATGTTATTATTGTTTCATGAATGTTGTTAGTCTGTCCCTATGGTAGTTTGCTAGGTAAAGGACTAAAAATATAAATTAACTTGGACAATAGTTTCATTTTCATAATATTAAGATGATCTAGCAATGACTAATGACTATCTATATGACTACTTATTCTATTTTTTATAAAGAGCATTTTCTATTTTATTTATATATCTTTAATGTGTTTTGGCAAATTGATCCCACATTATTTTATACATTTTATAGTTATTACTAAAGGGATTATTTTTTCCCGGATTTTGTTCAATTAGTTTCTTTGCTCTTTCTCTGAGTTATTCTAAGCATCTTATTATCTTCAAATAAGAATAATTTTAGTCCCTTATTTTCCACTCTTTAGGCCTTGAATTTATTTCCCTTGTTTCATTACAAATGCCAGCCTTTCTAGAACCATGGCCAACAATAAAGGGAGAAGGTATCCTTGCTTTACTATGGACTTATTGGTAAAGATTCTAGGGTTTCTCCATTTAACTTTTCCACCATCTGACTAGCTGCCTTTTCACCTTGAGGTTCTTTCTTTTGATTGGGGATTTCCTGGCTTTCACTGCCATCTCACCAGATACCTGGGGGCATGTATACCCTCACTTCTGGCTGTACTCCTTACTCTTCAGATTTTTATACCTCCTTGCCAGAAGCCTTCTCACTTCTCACCTTTGCTTTTTCCTTTTTATGTATTACCTTTCCTTATGAGAATCTAAGTTCTTTGGGAGCAGAAATTATTTTTTTTTGCTGGTATTTAGCAGTTAGTACACTGCCTAATATGTAATGTGATTTTAAAATGTTCTATCTTTATCTATCTTTCTATCATCTATCATTTATCTTTGTGAGAGAATTGCCAGGTTCTTGGTCGAGTTGATTTTTTTTTTTTTTGTAATCTTTGTATGACATAATATACTGATTTATTTCATTTTTACTCTTCATTTTTCTTTTTTTTTTTTAAATTTAATGCATTGTTAAAGACTTTTCTACTCAATTGGAAATGATAAGAAACAGCAAGATGGGGTGGAGCTGAGTTTAGGCAGCTCCTTAATCTGCTCATTTGAGCCATTGCCACCTGTCCAGCATTAAAGAAAAAGATGGAAATTGGAAGGTAAAAGAATTTGCTCAGCTGTGATGTGAGACTTCTTCCTAGACCAGGAACTAAAAAGATTAACAGAAAGGTAATGGAAAGCTTCAGAAAGTTATCTAGGGCATGCCTCCTACTCTCAGGACATTCCTTATGTAATTCATCCTAGACTGATAAAAATCGTATTTTCAAAGACCTTCAGAGCCGTATTCACAGGCTACCTAGTTAACTTACTCTGATGTTTAACCACAGTCACCAGTGGCATAGTTTTCCTCATATCTCAATTTCTTGGGTTATACTTTAAACCTTTTGTTTGGATCTCACATTGATTGTGAATAACTTGTCTCTACACTCTATTTAACAATCTCGCTTATCTTAGGGAGAAAAATCAACACCTCCAAAGCACCTCTTTTCCAGGTTATGTAATGTCAGTTTCTTTAACCTTTGCTCTCAAGTGTGATTTTCTACTACTTCAGTCATCTTCATAGCTCTCATCTTTAACATTTAAAATGTCTGATGTCCGTCTTATATTATGGAGCACAAAAAGGGGTCACAAAATTCTTGTCAGTATATGATCAACATTGAATGTGACCAAAGGGATGATCTTTGCTAAGTGTGCTAACATTATCAGTTTTCAAGACAGCAGTGCATTGCTGGTTCACATGTACTCACTTGTCAGGTTTTGACATAGTTATGCTTGAGAATATAAGGAATGGTTCCAAAAGTGTTATCAAGGACATTGCTATCACTGGCCTTGTGACATGGTAATCATTGCCAAATGATTTGACATTTTGTGCCCAATATAAATACATACCAACACTGGGAAAACCAGTCAAGAATACCAGACCTCTGGAGCTATATTACTCCACTATAAAGAGTTTATTCTCTTTTTTTCTGTTGTAAAAGACAGCCAATTTTGAAAATAGCAGTGTAATTGGACAGCCTAGAGCAACAGCCAAAATGTTGTACTTCTCAGAGGCACCCACAGCATGGCTGAGAAGTGGCACCTTCAACAAGGTCAGACTTTGACATTAAGTAGCTCTGACCTTTGGCAAATCTGGGCTTTACTTCCCACATCTATGAAATGAAAGTGTTGGATTATCTGGCATCTAAAGGAATTTCTTACTCTAAAGTTCTGTGGATGTTTTTTAATCGGTCCTTTCATTGACTTTCTGTGGAAACACTTGCCAAAATGGTTTGAGTATTAGAAAGATCTAATATATTTTCAAATCATCTTCCTACTTAAAATATATATGGTTTCAATGATCTGTTTTGTTTTTTTAATTCTTATATAGAGAAATATAGCCAGGCCCATGCTTTTCAAAAGTGATTTCTGACTTTTCTTTTCTCTACTATCCTTTCTCATTTCCTTGGTTTGATATTTTCAGGTTGAGGAGATATAAATGTTAAACCATTAGCATACCTTTTGTGTGGGGCGACCAGAAATGCTACTTCAGATTCAAGGTATTCAGTGGTTCTGTATTCACTCAAAATCATATCTCACAAGACTCTGCCAATATGTTCGCTTTAAGTAGTCAGGCTTTGTTGTTATTGTTGTCATTTCAATTGCGTGCACTTCTTCATGACCCCTTTTGGGGTTTTCTTGGCAAAAATACAGGAGTGGTTTGCCATTTTCTTCTTCAGCTTACTTTACAGATGAGGAAACTGAGGTAAACAGAATAAAAAGTCTTGCCCAGGGTCACGTAGCTAGTAAGTGCCTGAGACCAGATTTGAATTCAGGGCTTCCTAATCCCAGGCCTGGCTCTCTATCAACTGAACCACCCTGCTTCCCCAAAATAGTTATGTAGAAGAAATAATCAGTTCAAAGCAAAATCATTTAACGAAATTTGATTCTAAGAAAAGTATCAATAAAATATCTCCCCCATAAACCTGATATGAATTTCATGTTCTCCTGGAAATTCATATACTATCTATAAGAAGATTGGATACATCCTTGGGATACATGTAGAGAGGCAAACATGGGTTTTCCCAATAAGAATCGCATATTCAGAACTAGAAGGGAGCTTAAAGGACATTTTACAGATGAGGAAACTGAGACTTAGAGAAATTAATTTGTTTTTCCAAGTTTATATAAGTAGCAAGTATCAGAGCTAGCACTGAAATCCAGAACCTTTGTCTCCAAATCCAAGCTCTTTCTCATGGACCATATTCTTTCCAATATATATGCAGCATGCATCGAGGTGCATTTCACACCTCTGTTATTATAGCCACATTGATGTTTTCTGGTGGTGTTATTACCTTGCCTCTAGCCCTCAGTGGTCGTGTCTCATCTCCACTAGGCTGTGCCTTGCATTCAGTCTCAGACATGTTGGCAGTCTTCTAGTTTCTTGATCATTGCCAAACGTTGTTCACTGGACCCGTGGCTCTGGAACTTTTGTTGACCATCAGTTGAAATATTCAGATTTTTCTGCTGGTTTTCTTAGCTCCTGCCTGATAGGGTTAAGTGACATTAGAGGTTCTCTTCCATTATAAGAGCAGTCTTTTAGTCATGGTCAAAACTGTGAGTTGCCAGACTTGGCTAAAGGTGTTACCCAACAAAAACCTCTAGAGTAAGAACGAATCTTTTCTTTTAACTTTTTATTTCTAAGCCTTAATAGTAGTCCTTAATTATTGACAATTGTCTGACTTAGGGTTAGAAATTCCAAAATTCTTCTCCATATTACAATAAATAATGAATTTAAGTCAGGATAAAAAATGATGAAATAAATTACTTGATCTCAAAACATCTACATTTTTAATGTATAGGTAGATGGTAAAAAGGTTGCCAGATTTTGCATTATTTCATGTTAGAATTAGACAAAATTATCAAGAAATATGTGAGACTGTGGAATCAGTGGAATAATCCTCCATGTAATTAGCAATTCAAATTATATCCATAAAACTTCCACCACAGAATGTCAACTCTGCCTCCACGTGATTCCTAAAGCAACTACTTAAAGAACAACAAAAAATATGGCTACTTCAGAACTTTACAAAAGAGATCAGCCATGAATGTACCTGACCTAATGTATTCCAAAGAATTACTTGTTACCTGGAGAAATCTATTTGAGAGAGACAGTCAAATGAATATGTTAGCTACCAGTTCCTCTAAGCTTTTAAAACCCCTTGCCCATATTAATATATTTTCCAAAAAATGATATACCTGGACTGTATTCTTTCCACTCTCCATAGAAATGTCACTTAGGGTTTGTATTGTCATAAATTTAATTGAGTAAATAGGGAAAAATTTCAATTTAAACAACTCTATGTCCTTGGTAAAAACATAAATGCATTGATCCTTATGTTATCCTAAAAACAAGTAACTTTTTCAATGGTAGGAGAAGTGTTTGGTTCCCTCCCACCCCCATCCCCTGCACCTCCTGATGGCTGTATGTTTTCTTTTTTATTGAGCAATGACTGCCCTATAATTCCGTGGATTTCCTTTCATGCCTTAGCTGCCAAGAAACCATAAAATTCCGTAGTTAACTATAATAACTAACTCATCCCAGGTGTCTGGTAACAGCAGATTCTTGGCTCCTTTTAAATGATGTATGCTGTTCTTATTTTCAATCATTTTGTTTTATCCTGTGTTTGATATAATAATTTTTCTTGAATACTTTTTAAAAATTGTTGTTTGTCCTTCATTTTTGAAAAAGACCAATGATATCACTGGATGATGTCTTGACATGCGCATGAGCTGGATTTAAGTGAGGCAGAGTTGTGCAAAGTCATCAGCCTCATTTGCTCTTCTGGAGTCAGTGAAGTCCAGTGACAAGATGAAAATCAAGATGACTGACAATGGCTCTGGATGCAGTAGATGATCTTGGTATTTTCAGCATCTGATGAAGCTCTAAATACTCCATAGTGCCTGCTTCAGCTGCCTTCATGACCACTGGAACAAATTGTCCCTATCCACCCAATATCCTGGGGGAAGTCTTCACAAGCTTGAAATAGATATCCCTCTAATTTACCAGTGCGACTTGTTGGTTGCTCGCAACCTAGTTTAGCCTGTCTGCCAAAATGGTTTTATCATGGTATGGCTTCTTGGAGCCACAGGTGAGAGTTGGTGAACACCAAAGGTAGATGAGCAGCCTTGAAGAGGGCTCAGCAAGCCCTGGCACCAGAAGTGCTAGTCCTCTGTGAACACTCCATATGCAACTTTTTTTTAAAAATTAGGTGAGATATAAATAATAAAAAAATGGAATAATATCATTTATTAAATATATGGATGTTTATACTCATAAATACATATAAATAGATATCTCCATGTATATCTATGATATTATAGATATCTAGAAGTTAGATATACAATTATCCATATTATATATATAGGTAAATATATATTCTCATATATAAATAAACATATATACATGTTCATATGCATCTATACATTATATATGTATCTTGATATCCCTAAATTCAAGTAAATATACATACATATACACAACCAAGTTACTCAGTTCTTTCCCCAAATTTAATAGTTTGCAACCATACCTGTGGAATGTGAGATTGGTGTAATCAATCAATGTGCCTGCTATGTGTCAACCACTGTTCTAGTCACTAGATATACAAATACAGAAATAATATAGTTCCTCTTCTCAAGGAACTTGCATTCTGTCTGAGGAGATAGCATGTGTGTGTGTGTGTGTGTGTGTGTGTGTGTGTGTGTGTGTGTGTGTATAGAAAATAGCTAAAAAAAAAAAAATGTTAATTATATTGAACTCTCTGGACTGGTGAAATCCATTCCTATTTAGTAGAGTGTTTAGCGTCCTGCCCTTGGTGCCCACCTGCTTTTGAGTTACCTATAATGACATATAGGCAAAAGATATAGATGGTGCAAATTTTATCTTCATTTTCCCCTAATTCCTCAGTTATGTTAATTTTAAAATGGTGTCCAATATATATCACATTTCACATTATTGTCAAATGAGCCACAGTGTCTCTAATCACAATGGTATCCAAATTAACGGGAGAAAACTAAAATAAATTTATTGGCTTATATAAGGCTTGCAACTTTTATGTCATTAAAAATGTTAATATATGTAATATTTTCTTCTTTTGTTGTACTCGTTTGTTTTACACAATTTAGCATTGTGTTCAAATTATTTTGACACATATTCTTTAACATACTCATTAATTCTTCATCATCGCTTTTATTATACTGGATATTAAGCATACCTCTCATTCGTTTTTCCGAGTTTATCTTAGATAATAGCCTACAGGTTTTCAGTGTGATGTGAATCAATGGAGTTCTTAGGACATTGAAACATATGTTTCTCTGTCTCTTGGATAAATTTCTTTTCTTTTCTTTTCCCCCTTCTGTTTCTTTCCCTTCCCTTCAGTTTTTGATAGATGCTATTTATCATAGTAAAGAAAGGCTTTTTTAGTCCTGTGTTGTTTTTCCTTTTTCGTACTTTGACAGAAGTAGATGTTGTACTTTGTCAAAAGCTTTTTTTCTGAATCAATTGATAAGTGATTTTTATTTTTTTCTTATTAATATGGTATATTTTGTTAATAGTTTTCCTAAAAATGAACTAATCCTGCATACTTGCTGTAAATCCAACCTGGTCATGGTGTATAATCTTTTGCCATAGCCTCCCTCTTTATATTTAATTTAATAGTTTTGTGTCAATAATCATGAATGATATTGGTCCATTATTTTCTTTCTTTTGTCCATTCTTGATTTAGGTATCAGAACAATATTTATATCATAGAAGGGATTAATCTCTTCTTTTCTTATGATTGCAAACAGTTCATGTAATATTATAATTAATTATTTTTTGGATGATTGGTAGAATTCACTTATAAAAACATGTAGTCCCGAGTTTTTTTCCCCCACTATAGGTTCATTTGTTGCTTGTTCCAGTTCTTTTTTTTTTCTGTCTAGGATTCGTTAATTTAGAGGCTCAGTTTCTATTTTGTAAATCTGATTATTTCATATTTTATAAATATTCATTTATTTCATTTAAGTTTTAAATTGTTTTGTCATAAACTACATAATTGGGTAAAATAATTCAGATATCTTTCTCTGGATTCTAGTGTTTGCATTTCAAGATTTCTATGTGGCTCTGTTATTTTTATTAAGAATGCTTCAAATTCCTCTATATAATTAACTAATGGTCTGTCATTCCATTTATGACTATGCTCCATTTTGCCAAATATGTTGCTTTCTGTTGATAATCTTTTTTTTTTGCTTTTTAGAATGCCGTATTCCAACATCTCCTCTACTTTATGGTGGTAAAAGTCAAGTTTTACATATTTCTGAATGTGCCAACTTGGTACTTGAACATTTTTTTTCTGCCTACTTGAAGTATTTTCCCTTTGATCATGAAGCTCTGGATTTACACTCTGATATTTTTTGAAGTTTTCATTTGTTTGTTTTTTTCCAAGTAGATATACTAATATATTCTTTTTATTTTCAATTTTTCCTTTATTTCTAGGGTCTATACATTATTCATTCATGATTTCTTGATGTATGTTATTCAAGCTTTAAAAAAGTATAGTTATGGTTTTCTGTTAGTCTACTAATTCATATATAATCTCTCTTTGACCCTTTTTTAGGGGATAGCAAGGTAGCTCAGTGCATAGAGTGCTGGGAATCAGAAAGACCTGATTTAAAAATCTTTCCATAGATACTCACGAGCTGTGTGACACTGAACAAGTCACTTAACTTCTGATTGCCTTAATCCACTGGAGAAGGAAATAGCAAACCACTCCAGTATCTTTGCCAAGAAAACCTTATGGAAAGAGTAGTCCATGAGGTCATGAAGAACATCACTTAAACAACATGACCCCTTTTTCCAGGTCAGTTCTTTTAGAATAGGGAATATATTGTATTTTCTTTTTGTTGTTGTTTTTAGTTTGTTTATTTTTTTCAATTAAAAAATTGCTCAAATATTTCTTCTTGTCTCATGGGATCCCTGATTTGTGTTTGGGCCATTCTAATTTTCAATAATACTTGTTACATGAGTAAGGTTTTGTAATTCCTATTTTAAATTACTTATTTTCTTTTTATGTCCTTCTGCTATTCTAATTTAATTTCCAGGTTTTTTTTTTTTTCTAGACTTCTTGCTTCATTTCTTCCAGGTATTTTATTTTTTATGGCCAACCTCAATTTTAGTGTGAGTGTTGTAATACAATTTTTGTGAAATTCTCTTTGCCTGAATTGATGTCCTGGGCATCCCTAGATCTATAATATTCTTAACAATTGATATTTTCTTCTGTTCACTCATTTTTCCAAGTCTTTTTGAATTTAAACTTTTTTAACAAGCAGGCTCTGTCTACTTCTGGAAGGAATAGTAGATCTTTTGTTGTCCTTCTTGCTTTGTATTAAATGAAGTCCTGCCCCTGCTTCCTCTAAATACAGTGCTGGGGTTTTTTTTTTCAAGGTTCATTTTGGTCATTCAGACCAGCAAGCTTCAAACTCTAGGGAAGGTTCCCCACCCCTGCTCTAGGACAGTCTGAGGCTCAATTTCATTGCTACCTTCACCACCTGAGCTTCTCAGGCTCCCAACCACAGTCTAGGCAGAGTAACACGACTGTGGGTTGCAGATGTCACTGGCTTTTCCCTGGTTTGCATATTAGAAAGTTTATATATTATATTCCTAAGTCAGGCTTTTATGGTCATACTCCCTTCATATTTTATAAAGGTTTCTGATTATCTCTCTGCGTATAATAGATCTGGAAAAATACAAGTACTCTCTTCTTCTCTTTTAATTTCCCTTCCCATGCTTGTTTTCTCATCCTTACTTTGGTGGTTGTATTATAGTGGTGTCATTCTGCTCCCAGTCACCTCATCATCTTAGTCAGAAATCTTCTTTCCATTGTCTTATCATCACAAGCCTTTTTCTTGAGAGCAATAGTTAGCAGTTATTTTAGGTGTCTGGTTTTATTGACTTTGTGCTGTTTTTCCATTTGAATAAGCTATGCTAATCTGTAAAGGAGCTGACGACAACATATCCAGCTTCTAGGTACCTCTGAAATACATTTGCTTGTATTCTAAAGGCTATTTAAAAAGATATTCTTGTTTTATTAATTTTGTTTTGTTTGGTTTTTTTTTTTTTTAGATTGTCCTTTATCTTGCACTTGATATAGCCTATCCTCTTTGGTTGTGGGCTTGAATGATCCTTGATTTCTCCACACTCATACTTGCTGCAGTAATTGTAATCTACAATAGTTGTTGGTTCGCCCTTTTTAAACTAGAATTTTTGCATATTTCCTTTGAGTAATGTCCATTCCAGAAAACCATGGAATTAAAAATACAACATAAGAGAGTAATAAAACGTGTGAATGGCATGAAACCCATCACTTCGCTGAAAGAAAACTAACTAAAGGTGGGGAAGCCCACTGAAACTGATTTACTCTGGCCAAAGTATCATGCTCTGGGTCAGGTTAATGCTAGCAGAAGCAAGCATGCATGACCATTGTTGTTACAAAATGAAATTGTATCAAAAGTTTTGCTCTTCCCACATAAGTCACGTATCACTGTAGCATATCACGTTACATGTATTGAGATATACTTGTCCTTGTTTATTGTTCTTAAAGGCTTCTTTCAAGATATTTCTAGACCTTATTTTCTCTAAAATCATTTGCTCTCCAGAATGTGAAATCCTGGAGGAAAAATATTTTAGCTATCTTTTGACTCTCATAGAAAGTTTGGCTTGGGTCCACAGTGTAGGTGATTGCTTAAATTAGTTTGTGCTATTAATAGTGGACTGAAAAAAGAAAAAAAGAAAACATTTTGCCTCTTGGTTTTTACAAAGCATCAGATGTGATTATTTGAAAGGGGAATACGTATTCACATTTCTATTTCCCTAGCATGGTGCCTGGAACATAATAGACACCTAATAAACATTTGCTCATTGATTACTTAGAGCTTCCTATATTTCCATAAAGAGAAATTGCACTTGATAGTCTGTTTTGTCTTTGTTTCCAATTTTTTCAGTGATGGACAGGCTCTTTAATATTAGGAGTCCTATAAAAGTCAGTCTGAAATTTGAGGATGGAGAGAATTTACACAGTATGATAGAATAGACTGTAAGAATAACAGGGAATTAGTTAGCATTAAAAAAAATAAAAACAACAACGATCCACAAACAATCCAAATTTTATTTCCTACAAAGCATTACATTTGGCTCCATTGGTAAAACTAGATAGCAGGAAAAGTGCACGTGAAGATAGTACAGAATCTTTAAAAAAATGAAAGAAGGTGGGTTAGCTATTGGCAGATATCAAGGCAACTTGAGACTTACTGCTTACTAAAATATCTGCCTTCCTTATCTGTCTCCTGTAAAGTTGACAAAACAAGGCAGTTCTGATGTCAATATAGGGAGGAGCAGAAGAGAGAAACTTAGGTAGAGTTAAGAAGGTGTTAGTATTTACAGTTGATGATTCCATTTTTCCTTTCCGTGAGATGCTCTCTTAAAGAAAGCTGACCTGTAGAAGATGACACCTGACTTTCAGTAAAAACAATGAAAATTCATCATTAATCAACCTATAAGACCAGAATTAAGTGAAAAAAAAACCTCTTTGATTAAAAAAATAAGAGTTTTGTAAACCTACCGAAATAAATATTATTGGGTTTTCATTTTCATCAATAATTTATACTTTAACTTTAATTCTGCTTCTCTATAGGTTTTACAACAAGTTTTCAGGGGTTCAGCTTTGGAAATTGCCTAGAATTAGTTATACTGAATACAGACTCAGCATATACAAACACCTCAGTCACTGAAGGGGACACAGGATGGAATAGCCATTAAAATGAATGAATGAATGAATGAATGAATGAATGAATGAATGAATGAATGAATGAATGAATGAAAAGCTAAGTATGTGCCAGGTACTCTGATAAATGCAAAAAAAAAAAAAAAGATAGCCTATTTTTTTCAAGAAACCTGCATTGGAATGGAGGAAATACTACATAGACAAAGCTTACTGGATCCGGGTTTTGGTGAGATCCAATTGTCAAATTTTCTGTTAAAATTATTCAGTATTGCCAAATGCTACAAAATAGGAATTTGTTTATTGTTTTGTTAATTATTTCAACTTAAGAGAATGATGTAGAAAATTTTCATATAGATTAAAATTAAATATGTGATGTACTTACTTCCCCCTACCCTCACCCCGCACCCTGAGTGTGACCAGGGTAAGATGCATTGATACTGAAAGTAACCAGGATGATTAATGGTGTCCTAAAGGAGTACATTGATGCATCCCATCTGAGATGGTACATAGAGTTGAACTGATTGTGGTCTGTGGGTCCAGAACTAGTGGGAAGTGTTGAAAGGTTAGTCAGAAGAAGGTATAAAGGAGATTATTGGAAAGGAGGGGGTGAAGTTGGGATTTTTCTGAAAGAGTCAATTTCCAGTCAGGACAGGGTGCCACAGTGGAAGTTCCTTTAGAACGTGGTTTCTGTATGGGTATCAAGGTACTGTGGAGAAGACAAAAGAAGGAAGGCAGGCATGATTTGAGCAGACTTTGAGCCAAGAAGACCAAAATCCAACTTCCATCTCAAGCACTAACTTGCTGTGAGACTCTGGAGAAGTCACTTAATTTAGTGCTTTGGTACTTCATCCATAATCCCAGGAGCTAGATTCAGTGGCCTCTAAAGTCCCTTGTAGCTGTAAATCCAAGATCCTATGAATATGTGGCCCATTGATAACTAATATATTCACATTCAGTGATGAAGGAAAAGATCTAAGACTATCTGATCTATGAATAGAATTGATATTTTTCAAATTAATTTTGTGAATCTGTTCTGGCTAAGCTCATTTACTATGCTTCTTAGCAATATTGACCTAATATCTGAAAGTTATTTCCATTCTTTTGGGGTCAGAATTAGCTCTCCATGTCACACTAAAAAGACATTAGGTTACCTCTGAAATCTTTTTTCTCATAAAGTGGACAGATTTTTCTATTCCGTCTAAGTACAATTTTTCAAGTCCCCAAAATGTGGCTCTTACATAACTCAGATGATTCTTTAAGGAAATTTTAAAAAAAGATTAGTTAAATGTTACCTCTTTTATTATGTACCCTTTTCAGAAATATGCAATAGTTATATCTTCACTTAGTAGCCAAAATGATTTTTTTTCTACTTTCTACATTATTATCTAACTAATTTTAACACCTAAGAATGAATTCATTCAATAATCAAGTATTTATTAAGAACCTCCAATGTCCCAAGCACTGTGCTAGGCACTGGGGATAGAAACTACAACAATGACATATGGAAGACATTGTAGTAGTCTATATTTTGTCCACAGTGTTGGACTTTGAAAAATATAGACCTGGTCTAAATACAAAACCCCTGTTCTTGAAGTGGAACTCTACACAACCATTTTAAAATTCTAGGCATCCTGTGTGAGAACTCAGGCTTTCCAAGTCAGAGATCCAGATAATGATTAAGCTATTTAGTCTTTTGAACTAGCTACTTCTGTGACTCATTTTTCTCTCTAACCCATGCTATTATGCACTAATCCATAAATTCTTTCCTTTCAATACAGATGACACAGCCTGTTTATTTAGGATGATTTTTGCAATATTCACATTAACAAAGACTTTATAAGCAAGAAAAATATCCTCATTCAACCAACTTGAAGGAAGCAGCTGGGGTGTACGCTGATTTTGCATGGTATTAAACATCCATTAAAGATGGCAAAACAACAAACCTTCAAGGTTTTGATTGGGATTCTGCTTTCCAAAGTCAGGAGGCTCCTTCAGTTTTCTCTATGCTTGTGTGAGAGATATTGTAGAATAATCTCCTAGAAATGGTTACCCACCTTGCAGACTTTTCTGGGAAATTTATACATTCAGTTCCACAAGCTTTTGAATTTTAAATTTTCTCCCCCTCCCTCCCATTTCCTCTCTCCAAGATGGCATGCAATCTGATATAAGCTCTACAAATACATTCATATTAAACATAGTTTGTGAAAATATTTTATTAAAAATTATTCACCTATTCATCTTCTAGCTTAAGTGTTGGTGGAACTTACAAGTCCTATTCAATTTAGAGAAAAAATAGCAATACAATATTGGAAAGAGCTACAGTCAGAAAACTCAGGTTCAAGGACCTGCTTCACTTCTTACTATTTTTTTTTAATTATTATTAGAAGCAAAAAAGAAAGTGGTTTAAGCTGTTGCTCAATGCCAAGGCAAACTGAGACTTGGGTGACTTTTTTCCATGTAAGTACTTGTTCTTTACCCTAAAACACTGCCACCCATGAGCTTTTAAATAAGGTGTATTTGATAACTGTATTTGAGTAGAGTTGCTTTTTCACTAGAATCTTGTGTATTTTGTTTTATGCATTTAAAAACATTGTTCCAAGATGGAGTAGACTCTTGCCAAAATACCAAAGGGATCCATGTCACACACACACACACACACACACACACACACACACACACACACACACAAACCCTAAAACACACGATTAAGAATTCTGTAAAATGTGGCTGTTAAATAATTAAGATTGGATTTGTTGAATTTCGGTCCTTTTACCATGTTTCTTTTTCAATAAGACTCAGCTACATCTTCCATTTTTCCTGAAAAAGGAAGAATGGAAGACAAATGAATGAGACCACTATCTCTGATCTGTGCCATACTTTTCTCACTTGTATAATGAAAAGGTTGGACCAAGTGATCTCTAAGGACCTTCCCATGTCTAAGTTCTATGAACTCCTATAACTGCACCTTGAAAAATACTTCCCAGGAAAATTCTAGGAACTTTTTAGCTAAAAATTTTCCAGGATGCTGCAGAGACATGTAGATTGATATTTTTCTGAGCTTGCGATGACTCATGCCAGTCCTTTAGAAGTTTAGGTTTGATACTGGAACAAATTGAGACACTCATAGTTCATATGTCATTCAATATTTAAGAAAAGGAGATTTAGTTTGGGGAAGGATATTCAACAAAGAAAGGCATTGAGAACCCCTTGAGTTGATTGAGATAAGTGAAACTCTCAATGAGATATACTACCTAAGCATATGAGGACCCTTCTACCTCCTTGTCACTGCTCTGAACCCAGGCAATAAGGAAGAGACATCAATAATTTGAGCTCCCCAAAGGCAACCAAGTCTTGAGGAATGTCTCAATATCATTTAAGGAAAAATTTCCTTAAAGGCATGAATGGGGGGAGGGGGGAGGGAAGAGAGAGGGATTAAGAGATTGCTTCTACCATAGATATCTATGTTAAAGTGTTTGTATTTTTTTTTAAGAAAGGAGAAATACATTTGGACCAATTTCTAATGTATCACCAACATGGTGAAGTGGAAAATAATCTAGAGGACTCGTGTTTAAGTCATTCAGCTCCTCTGTATATCATTTTCTCCTCTGTAAAATGAAGAGTTCAGAGTAGATCTCCCTCAGGGTCTGAGGTCTTATTATCCTGTTCTTATAACATTGGTTTCTCTAATGGATGTAAGCCTCTAGTAGAAGCAGAAAGGGTTCATGTACAACTTTGAAAAATAAATGCATTTTTTCTTTCTTTCTAGATCCATCCACATACACACACTGTAACACATACACAAACACAAGTTTACAAACATATTCTGGTCAAGCAACACCCAGCTAGCTGAAACTATAATATAATGATCACTATATGAATTAAGATACTCCCGGAAGAAATTTAGGAGTACTCAAAAATACTCAAAGATTTCTATAGTAAGACTGATTAATTAGAGACTTCAAGAAAAAGAGAGTATATAATCTCCCTTTGGGCAGGAACTATTTCATTTTTGTCTTTGTCTCTCTAGTGCCTATCAATCAGTCCATCAATAAATATTGATCAGGAACCTACTACGTGTCAGGCACTGTGCTTAGCATGGGGATGTAAAAAGTACCAAAAGAAGCTCATCATCACTGAGGGAGACAACATGCAGACATATATATAAATACATACACACACACACACACACATACATACATACAAACGATGTACAGGATAAATAGAAAATAATTAACAGCGAAGGCACTAGAATTAAGAAGGGTTGGGAAACGCTTCCTATAAAATAAGGAATTCGAGTTGAGACTTAAAGGGAGCCAAGGAAGTCAGTAGGCAGAGTTGAGGAGAGATAATGTTCCAGTCCTGGGTAAAAGCCAGAGAAAAAATGCCTAAGCCAAGAGGCGGACTATCTAATTTCTGTAACTGCCAGGAGACCAGTGTCACTGGATCAAAGAGTACACGGAGGTGACTATTGGTATAAGAAAACTGAAAAGGTAAGAGGGAGGCTAGGTTATAAAGGCGTCTGAACCCCAGACAACATGATTTTGTATTTGATCCTATCAAGTCTCTGATACACAATAGGCATTTACTGAATGATTTATTGATTTATGGATAAATGATCTCTAAGGAGGTACCTTCCAACTCTAAGATTCTAGAACTCCTTTGTAGCATTATGGTTTATGTCAGTGATAGTATAAAATACCTCATTTAATGAACATCACTAGAGATGGGCAACTTTTTTTATGTAATAATCCTTACTCTGGCCTCTCCATTGCTCCAAGTCCAGGTATATTACATTTCTAATCGTCCCCCAGGATTCTCCAGTGCCCTTAGAGAGTTGGGGAGTGGCAGTAGGATAGGGGAAATGTTTCCTTTCAAGTTCCCACTGATTGTGGTTCCCCTAATTATGTGTGTAAGCACCCCAGTTCAACTCAACTACTTAATACCATGGTTAGTTGTTACAAGAAAATATTTACTTTAAAGGCATAACAACAATAACATACAAACATTTCCCCCCAAACTTCTGAGGAACATAATATCCCTGACACCAGCTTAGTTTCCAAGATGGTGAGAAGGATTAGGTTCATAGTTTAACTCAGTTCCTAAATAACATTACTTCCTAAAAGTTTCAAGTTCCAAGCCCTCCTTGGAGCCCATGATCTTGTGTCATGGCACCTTGGCTTTTTAAGGTTTCCCTGCTTGGCTGGTTGTAAACTTTGGTCTAGATTTTGGATTCTTCATAGTTGAAGCTCCTGGGTCCAGGGATTCCACCCTGTACTTAGAATTGAAAAGGACAAGTAAAACTTAAAAAAACAAAAGAAAACAAAACCAAACCCTAAACAAACAAACACAGAACTTGTTTCTCTGGAGCCACAGGACTAAAAAGGAAGGAGAAGATGGCCCTTCCCCTCCATCCATCTACCTACCTATCTATCTGTCTGTCTGTCTGTCTGTCTGTCTATCTATCTATCTATCTCTTAGTGTCCTTTTAATGATTCCTTTTCCTCTGGACACCACCAGAAGGAAAGAAGAAGAGTGTTTCAATTGATAGCTTTAAAGAATCGTACTGTTCTGGCTACACTGTCGCCCACATGGTGTTTCGATGCAAGGTGTCTTCTTTCAGAAGTAGGTCTCTAGGATTTCTCATGTGACTACTTTCACATTAGGTGATCTAGGCATGAGCCAAAGTCCTGTTACACTTAGACAACTTTTTTTTCTTCTTTTTGGAGCCAATTTTTAAAGGTATATATAACTATTATGAAAAAAATTCCATAAAATTCATTATACAATTACATATTTTTTCTTATTCAGTATATACCAAGTAAAACTAAAACTGGTCTTGATGGTACTCAGTTATATTTATATCCATTAATATTGTAAGTTATACTATTGAACATTTTTTCCATTTTGTTATTTGGTGTCTTTCTGGTAGCTATTGCTTCTGCTATCTAGTTACAGGTCTTTTCTAGCCAAGCATCTTTTAATCATTTTTTTTTAATCTATGTAAGCCTGAGAAATTAGATTACCAAATTTAAGAGAACAGCATGTAAATTAGGAATCAGTAGGATCTCAAGAATGCTTTAATCACTTTCTTGCAGAGTAAAACATAAGAATTTTAAGTGTGCCATCTTTATCAAAATCATTTTAGAAATTTTCTATTTTTAGAGAAATATACTTACATGTTTTTTAGTTGTATCCCAAGAGATTGAGGTTGTAGCACATTTGACCTCTAATAAGCCAGGTGTTAAAATAGTATGTCAAGTGTTAAAAAACATGGATACATTTGAATATACTCACACATGCACATATTTGTGCACATATATGTATAGCCATATGAATATATATGTATCCTGTATCAATTCTTAACTGTATTTCTATATCTCTATCTATATATGGCTATCATCTGTGTGTTATGCAACACAATAATATATTTATCTATATGTATATATAGATATAGCCCCTTATAGCTATCTATTCTCTATAGACATATTTGCCATATATTCCTTTAAAAAGGAAGAAAGGTTGTGCATAATGTATTTTATTGAAATTTCCATATAATTATATTTTTAATTAAAAACTTTCTTCAAAAGGGAAAAACTTATGTTGTCTAAAAATTTAGTTTGTCTGCAGTGATGCTCATTAAATAATGTGTAATTGAAAGAGTTTCTTCATATATGCTTGTAAAGGTTAATATATATGTACATATGTGGTTATTAAATCTTTAAAACATTGCACTAAGACTTTTGGGACATGCTATATATATATATACATATATATGTGTGTGTGTGTGTGTGTGTGTGTGTGTGAACTTGCACACACAGGCATACACACACACATGCACAAACACACACACGACTGATCCTTGTCAAATTCTTCCACAAAAATCTCACTCTGGATTTCTAAGTGATGATTTATGATGTTATTATTATTTTTTTTTTTGGTTTACTTTTCATGAACTGGTTTAGGCAACCAAGATATTCCCCTCTTAAGGGATTGGGAGAAAGTCGAAGTGCATTAATAGGGGAACAGAGACTCTCAAAGTTCTTGAAATAGGAAACCTTTTTTTGTTTTTAGAGTCGTTTTAAAACTTTATCAATATAGAATGAATCACCTTGAGGATAGTCAAAATTTAAAAAAAACTTTTAAAAACGAATCATGAGCAGAGAAAGGCAATATGTAAGAATATGACTTGTTCAGTCTTGCTACTATTTCCTGTAGTCAGATCTGTTTTAAAACATAATAAGCAGACCTGATCTTGTCATACTTATTTTCTCTTGGGGTTTTGAAACTGTAATGAAAGCATTTTAACTCCGTGGTAACTGGATTAGAGTAGTGCAAGGACCTGTCACCTTTGGGACCTCCCGCTTGCATCTAGGTCTGAATAAATGTGCATGGAAATTGTTTTAAACTGATGGCTGTGCAGGATCACAAGTTATAGTAATGTTGACAGTCTCAGCTTGGAACTTGGCAAAGCTGCAAAAATGTGGAACTGGGATTGGAAATACCTCATTTGCTGACATGAAAGGCGTGCTTAGAGCTTTAGATGTACAACTTCAGCAGGTCAGTGTTGACATTTGCAAAGTGCCACCAGCATCTCTATCCCAAATTGAAGGAACTTAATATGGGTCTTTGCTGCAAATATAAAGCAACTTGATTTCTTTCCCAGCCTCCAGGACTCATAAGAAGCCATAAGGAGAAGTTTCTTAAACTTAAAAGTATACGAAAGGATACTAAATCTTCCATCTCCTGGAGGCTGTATAGGAAATGAAAAGGTATAGTTGTCACATTCTGTCACTGCATAACATCCAGGAAATAATCCAATCAGTCTGTTCACTTCAAAAGTAGCCCGCTTTTCAGTACTAGTTCCCTCTTTATTATTTCACAGGTTTATTGTACTCTGTCACAGAAGCAAAACATCTGTCGGCAAAGGGAAGGGAAGAAAGAGAGGTTCTCCATCTTCCTTATGAACATTTAAAAAGGAAGTTTTGGTAAATTTACTATCAGTGAAAAGTGTCAGTTTGTCAGTTTCAGGGATCAGAGTTTCACAGAACCACCAAATTGTTCTTGTGTCAGAGCAAAAATTCACCAGTTTTCCCCTCCATGTAACTGTATCTGCTTTGGCTATGACTAGGCAGGCTAATGGAATGAGATGTGGCCTCCAGAGCAAGGTGTTTCAATTCCCTACAACTTACCCCACACTGTGCTTTTGGGTCTTCTCTGTGTGTATGTTTGCAATGCAGATGGTCTGAAAGGATGGAATGAATCTTTCCTGATCCAAACAACCCTTTTGTGGTTAGAACCATACAATCACAGACCGTAGAGCCAGAGGGAAATTTAAGAGCCCATATGCACTAACCCCTTGCCTTTAGGCCAGGAAGGTGTTGTTTTCCTCACTAGACACATGAGATGACAGATTCTTCCTCTAATAAGTTGTGAACAATGACAATTAGCAGCATAATTCCTTTCCTTGTAGACTAACGTTCAAGGTATTTTGTTGTTACTCACTTGTTTCAGCTGTGTCTTCAAAACTGTTTTGGGGTTTTCTTGGCAAAGATACTAGAGTGCTTTGCCATTTCCTTCTCTAGCTCATTTTACAGATTAGGAACCTGAGAAAAAGAGAATTAAATGACTTGCCCAGGATCACATAGCTAATAAGTGTCTGAGGTTAGATTTGAACTCAGGTCTTCTTGACTCCAGGCCCTGCATTCAATCCAATGCACTGCCTAGTTGGCCAAAAAGACAACCATGACTCCAATGCATTATACTCAAGGGTATATTTAAGTCTTAGGGGCAGCTAGGTGGTGCAGTGGATAGAGCACCAGTGCAGGAGTCAAGAGGACCTGAGTTCAAATCTCATCTCAGACACTTGACACTCACTAGCTGTGTGACCTTGGGCAAGTCACTTAACCCCAACTGCCTCATCCTGGGTCATCTCAAGTCATCCTGAAAAATATCTGGTCACTAGATTCACATGGCTCTGGAGGAAAAGTGAGACTGATGACCTGCACAGTCCTCCCTCACTCAAACAAAGGCAAGTGCAAGTCATGGCATCATTTCTCTGATGGCATGATCTTCTTCGGCAATGAAGGAGGAACACACACATACTTAAGTCTTAATTTACTTCATGTAGAATTTCTGTGAGGACAATGTCTTCTAGTCACAACTATTCTGAACAGTTGGCATTTTTTTCTGGTAACTCATACTTTACAACCATTTTGGACAATTTTATTTTTCCACCAGTTTTTTGGATAGTTACCACTCCTGCTAAATACCTTTTCTTCAGTGCTTTAAAAACCTTAAATCACAATAAAAATGTGAACTCTTTTTATTGTTTTCTATTCATTTCTTTGATGGTTACTCTAGGCAGGGTAGCACTCTTATCAAGTATTAAGTAACATAAGGATAAAAAAAATACTATCTCTGACTTCAAGGAGTTTATTATATATCAAGGAAAATAAAAACCTATAAATAAATAACTCAATAGAAAATCAAATGTGATAATTGCATATGAGAAGTACAAACAGGAGGCTATCAGAGTTGATAGTGAGAAATCACTTTTAATTTGGGGTGAGAATCAAGGAAGGTTTTGGGGAAGGGGTGACATTTTAACTGGACTTTGAAAGGATGGCTATGATTTTAAGTGGTTTTAATATCAGAACCAATCAATGAACATTTATCAAGCTCTTATTATGTGCTAGGCACTGTGCTAAGAGCTTATATGGGTTAAAACTGGATGAAATATAACCCTGTATCAAAGTTAATAAAATGAATTCTCTTTTGGGCTAATTTGTAAAGAAAGGAGACACCAGGGTTATAAAGGGCTCAATAAATATTTCTTGATTTAAAAATAAATAAATAAATGTTCTTTGAAAAATAAAATAAAATTAATTTGTAGAATAAGGGGAATTTTGAGTCAAAAAAAGAAAAATAAAATAAAATTAATTTGTAGAATAAGGGGAATTTTGAGTCAAAAAAAGAAAAAAAGAGGAGGAAATAAGCTATGCACTGCTATTTGTTTTTTGTTTTACCTTTTGGTGACAATTCCTCTTTCTTCTAGGTCATAGCTGCACAACCTCTGGCCCACCAAAGGATTTTGGGTGGCTGGTGGCCATTTTTCAAGGGCTGCCCCAAATCCTTTGGTGTGCTACAAGAGGTTCAGGCCTGTTCTAGGTCATCCTTTTCTCCTTCCTCATGATTCCTCTTAAATGTCTCACTCTCTATAACCCTATGAAAGCAGTCACTGCAGAAACATGGCCCACTGGGTGCAATGGAAATGAGCATTGGGATGTCTAAAGTCGACTAAGAAAATAGACAGTTGCTTCAGAAGGACATGATGGACATGGGCAGCTGGTATGCTTCATATCTAAGGAATAGTTATTTCTGTCTCTTTCTGCCAGAAAGCTAAAACTTTATTATAAAGCTGCAGATAAGTATATCAGCTGCTTGGATGCTGGCACAGCAGAACACAAGCAAGTAGCAGATAAGGGAATTTGGTCAAATACAAAAAGTACCATGGAATTTAAACCAAATGACATCAGATAAGGCCTGCACTGAGTTTCTATTAAAAATGTAATAAATAAGGAACAAAAATATGTCTGTCCTGGCATAACATTTTTTGTTCCTATGGTCCTCTAGCAGTACAAAATCTGTCTCAATTCTTTTTCCACTCATTTACAAACAACAAACTCCCCTCAAATAACATTAAGAGATTCTGACAGCTTCAGAGTGATACCTTACAAGACTTTCAATAAAGTTTGGTGCTTGAATAAGTAGATGTTATCGAGACTCTCCAAGGAATGTCCCCATAAACTTGCATAGAGGCCTGGCGGTAAAAGCAGCAGTGTATAGTAGTGCCTGACTCTGGAAATCACTGGGGATCCAGACTGAGGCAACAAAACCAGTGGTTATAGCTATGCTTATGATACTCTTAAAGGAAAACCCACAGTCTTTTTATTTTATTGTTTTTATTATTATTTTAAATGTATATAGCATCTTTTCTCAAAGGAACCAAAGGTACTTTAAATGACAGACAGACATTGAGACTTGGCTTTTGGGGCCTCCATGTACACTCCTGTAAAATCTAGCTTAAGTGTTGAAGGGGCTTCAGGAAAATTGGTAGCTGAATCTGATAAATCTTGAGTTTGTTTTAAGTAAATGAATGATCAGATACTTCATTTCCATGACTCTAGCTAGTCTTTGTGACTTTTTTCCTCCCCTCAGTGAGGGAGACATGAAGATAAAGATTGAAAGAATCATAGTTTGATGGGAAGAGAATCCCTATGGGGCCTGCATCATGAGTGAGATCTGTGGTCTGAGGTGAAGTGATCTTAGTGGTGTCTGCTTGGTCTCCAGTGGACAATAGCCCATGTCATAAAAGGGCTACATGCATAATGTGGTACATCTGTCAGATTTTGCTTCTGAGAATCCCAGAATCAAACAGTTTATAACTATCATGGGACAACCCATGGTAAGAAAGATCAGGCTGTTTGGCTAGTAGATATTCAATTTATCCCATTTTATTCCACTGTATGTGTGTGTATCTTTAGTATACATTCAACTTAATCTAGTACACTTGAGATCTTAAACATATTTATAATTATATACTATATCACCATATTACCACAATTAATAAAGTATTGTTTATTGAATCAAATATATCTACGGTAGTGCCCAATGAAGTAGACCATATAACTACACTATGAGATTCATGTGATGAGATTATGTTATAGGTGAATTAATCAGTCAACAAGTATTTGTTAAGCATTTATTATGTTCTAGACACTGAGGATACAATTTTAAAGAAAAAGAATAAAGCATCCCAGCTCTCAAGGAGCTTACTGGGGGAAGCAAGTACTTATAAAATACATATAGTACAAACAGAAAGTAAATAGATTATTTGCATCCAAAATAGGTTACTAAAAGGAAAATTGGAAAGAGAGCCATGGTAATAAGATCAAGAAAGTCTTCATGAAGAATATGGCCCTTGAGATTCACCTAAAATGAAGAGGACTGTTAGATACAGAGGTAAGGGGGAAATCATTTGTAATGATAATTAAAATGAGAAGATCTTTCCCATTCATTAATAGGCCTATGTGACCAGCTTAAATCACATGGAAGCCTAAGTGGTGGGAGGAGGTTGCTGAATGGATGGAACAGGTAGGATATAACAGCAAGGACCCCAGCCAACACAGGAGGGCCTGCTGTACAGGCTCTTAGGTCTGCCTTTCTAAAAGGAAAGCAACTTTTCAGTGGTCAGCAATCTACTTTAATCAAGCACACATATGATTCACTTAGTTCAGGGGAAAAGGCAGCAGCCTGAACTTCAGATAAAATACAAACAGAGAAATAGAGAGCAACAGATAAGGCTTCATATATATATATATATATATATACAACTTCACAGATCCAACTCTCTGACCATACATGTATACATACATAGTTACCAGAGAGAGAAGTACCAGCATCTGGGTTTTCAAAGATAGGGGCTCCTTAGTGATTTCCCAGAGTCTCATCTGGCACACAAACCTTCTTCAAAAAACTAAGCCCCAAATACCTCAGAGTATTTATACACTTTTCAGAGCTGGAGGGCATCTCAACCTCTGAGAACCAATGCCTCACTAGAAATTAACAAAAGGTGTGGGCCTTCCCACAACAACAAAAATCTCCCTAATCAAACTTCCCTTAATGGGTAGACCCATTAATGGATGGGGAAGATCTTTATCTCTCATAATTACCATTACAAAGGGTGGAGCAGAACTGAGAGAAAGTTATTGAGAACAGTTGGAGAAGTTAGGGTAGAGGGAGAGAGAGGACACAGACAGGGACAGCTAGGCTCTTGAGTATTTGTTTGTTTGTTGGAAGGTCCTAGGGTGAGGGGTGGGGGGGCAGGGTGGGTGAGGTGCTTAGGAATGACTTTGTCCCCTGAAGTGCTAATGTATGTGTGTGTGTGTGTGTGTGTGTGTGTGTGTGTGTGTGTGTGTGTGTGTGTGTGTGTGTTCGTCCTTCGTCCTTCCTTGCCAAAGAAGACCATGACTTGCACTTGACTTTGAGTGAGGGAGGGCTGTGCAGGTCACCAGCCTCACTTCTCCTCCAGAGCCATCTGAATCCAGTGACCAGATATTCATCAAGATGACTGGAGATGACCCAGGATGAGGCAATTGGGGTTAAGTGACTTGCCCAAGGTCACATAGCTAGTGAGTGTCAAATGTCTGAGGTGAAATACTAATGTGTATTGACTTCTTGGCTACTATGATGGATTTGACTTTCTGGTTTGGGAATTTGGCTTTCTGGTGTTTGAATAAATGTTATTCTTCTGTCTTTTATATGAAGCATCTGTTATACTTTGTGATTCCAAACTGCACCTGCATATTCATGGTCACCCTTGGTGCTGTGAAAATTGCTTAGGTGCTACATCATTTCAACTATGTGAGATATCCGGTGCAAAATCATAGAGATGGGATATAGAGAGTCATCTGTGATGAACTGAGAAGGCAATTTTGGCTAGATTACAGGATATGGGAGGGGAATTAATGTCCAATGATATTGGGAAATGGACTTGGAGCCAGGTCAGGAGGTAATTTAAAATTTAAACAGAGAAATTTATATTTTATATCCTTTAGTGCATGTGTTTGTTTACATGTATGTGTCTATATATGTAATTTGTGTCTCTATATATGTATATGTATACACACACATACACGCACAGACACACACACGCACAGACACACACACACATATATATAACATATATATATATATATATATATATATATATATATATATACATCTTAAGGGATATATATGTGTATATGACATAAATTCCTGTTTAGTTTTGATATATAATGTATATTGGTATATCATTAGTAGAAGCAGCTCAATGGAAGGGTGAACAGAGTGCTAATCCTGCCTCAGACACTTATCAGCAGTGTGATCCTGGGCAAGTCACTTAACCTCTTTAAGAAAGAACCTTTTGTTCTTTCACCTGTAAAATGGGGATAATAAGAACATTTACCACATAGGGTTACTTTAAGTTTAAAATGAGATAATATGATAAAGCTCTCGGCAAATAGTAAGTCACTATATACATGTTAGATGTGTATCCTACTGTTACTGGGGTTATACCATAATGCAACCTGCTTAATTTGGAGGAAAGGGAAGGGATGCTATCTACTACCTTTCAAAATGATTTTTATGTATGAGTGAGTTATGTATTTTAAACTGGAAATGCCAGAAGACCTGTCTTTAAAATTGTTAATGTGACATTATATTATGGACATGTGAGTATATGTGTATGTCTATATGTAGGGATCATTATTTTAGCAGATTTATGTTTATAAAGAACTTTAGTGTTTGCAAAGAATTTTATAACATGTTATTTCATTTGATTCTCCAGAAATTCTGTGAGGTATATGCTTTTATTATCGTCATTTTCTAGATAAGGAAACTGAGGTTGAGAAGTTGTATCACTTCTCCAGAGTCATGAGGTTAATAAATAACTTAGAATTCAAATTCAGGTCTTCCTGCCTACAGGTACAATATTGTATCTACTATGCCAAAAGGTGCCTTGTGTTGTTGTCATTCTGTGATTTCAGTCATGTTTAACTGTTTGTGACTCCATTTAGGCTTTTCTGGACAAAGATACTGGAGTGGTTTGACATGTCATGCTCTAGCTCACTTTACAGATGAGGAAACTGAGGCAAGTTTAAATACCACATTCTAGTATCTCTTTTAAAAGTCTAAATTTTTATTGTATTATTTTCTTACTTTAAAAAATAGAACAAGGTTAAGGACTTCATACAAATTAGGCTAGATTTAAGAATAATGTGCCTTGAGTCACCCACCCGCAGACTCTGAGATACTAAAATAGAGCCTGAAACTTGTTTTGTCATAAATTAGTACCTATACAACATGGATAATCAAGTTTTCTTGTACCAAAAGTTTGTTTTAAAAATTTAATACTGAAAATTATCCCTTAGTGCTCTCCTCCTCCTCCTCAGATCATCACCATCTGTGCTGCTACTATCTCTGTGACTAAATCAGTTTGAGGGTAACTAATAGACCTCAAATCCATAAGTGAGTTAGAGGGATGTATCTGCCCCAAGCATGGGAAGACTTTGCCCAGTGGAATAGACAGTTAAAAAATAATTTGCTCCAATAGCCATGAAGACAACTGGAACAGATGCCATGGAGTGCTTAGAACTTGGCCAGACACTGAATATGCCAATGTCATATGCTGAATCCTGGGCCATGACTGGTTGTCTTGACTTGTCTTGCCACTGGATTTCAGAGAATGAAACTGA
The DNA here is from genome assembly GCF_028372415.1 of Notamacropus eugenii. Taxonomy (NCBI): domain Eukaryota; kingdom Metazoa; phylum Chordata; class Mammalia; order Diprotodontia; family Macropodidae; genus Notamacropus; species Notamacropus eugenii. The sequence continues at coordinate 159,534,133 of NC_092872.1, forward strand.
CTTTGTGCTACCCTGCTTCACTTAAATCCAATTTGTGCACAAGTCAAGACATCAACAGGTGATGTCCCTGAAACTCTTCCAAAATGAAAGAGAGCCAACAGCACCTCTGTGACTTGCTCCTAGTCTCAAATCTCAATTAAGTCTCAAATGAGTCACAAGACATCAGATCTAGTGGCCAAAGGAGGATATCTGGGATTAAGAACAGACTGAAAAAACATACTCTTAGAGACCAAGCCTTTCCTCATTCCCTACCCTGGCCAGTTATGTTGACTTATTCTCAAGTTATCTTTTATTTACTTTTCTATGTATCTGCCATAGTCCCTCTGTAGAAAGTAAGCTCTCTGAGAACAAGGACTGATTCATTATTTTTTTCCTTAGTATCCTCAGAGAGGTAGACTCACACTATTGATATGAACATAGATAACTGTATTTTACTTTTGGGGAGGGAAAAGATCAAAAGAGAATAGAATAGATAAGGGGGCAGAATAGGATGGAGGAAAATATAGTTAGTCTTTCACAACATGACTATTATGGAAGTCTTTTGCATAACTACACATATATAGCCCATATCAAATTGCTTGCCTTCTCAATGGGGATGGGGAGGGAGGGAGGAAGACAAGTTGGAACTCAAAGTTCTAGGAACAAATGTTGAGAATTGTTTTTGCATGCAACTGGGAAATAAGAAATACAAGTAATGGGGTATAGAAATCTATCTTGCCTTACAAGAAAAGAGATAAGATGGGGATAAGGGAAGTGAGGGATATGATAGAAGGGAGGACAGATAGGGGAAGAGGTAATCAGAATGCACAATGTCTTGAGTGGGGGCAGGGGAGAGATGGGGAGAAAATTTGGGACTCAAAATCTTGTGGAAATGAATGTTGAAAACTAAAAATAAATAAATTTAATAAAAAAAAAGATAAGTGTATTTTATGTTACCCAAGGGTCACATTGTAAGAGGATAAGTAATAAACTTAAGACTTGAAGAAGACCTTAGACTGCCTCTAGTCCAAACCTCTCTTTTGTTAGATAAAGAAATTAGTAGAAAGTCAAGTGACTTGTCCAAGTCATGCACATAGAAAGTGATAGGCAGAACAAAGATTAGAACCCAACTCAAATTCCAAATCCAGCACTCTTTCCACAGTACTAGATGATCTATTTGAAGGTGCTGTTTTGTTTTGTCTTAATGTATACAAGAGTAATTTCTTATAAATCTTGACATCCTCTACATGTTCCTGTTTGCAAGTGGCATTGTGCTAAATATATCAAGCTTTAGATTACTCCAGGGCTGCCTTAATAAGATCTTCAATCACTTGAGATAGTTTGTGTTAACAATCCACACAGAAAGATTAAATGGATGAAGAATGCTTCCTGTTACGCAGTTTGATGGGCAGCCCATTGAATTCATCTGTTGATACATCTGTTTTCCCAGATGCTTCAGGTGAATAATCAGCTGGGCCCAGAAATGAATGGTAAGCGAAAAGACTGGATAAAATTTAGGAAATTATATAGTTATTTCAATGAACTCAAACTACTTCAAAAAAGAAACAAAAAAACAAAAAAAGCCCTTTCTTTCAATATCAGTGGTGGTACAGAGAATATAGTGCCAGGCTGGGAGTTAAGAAGACTCATCTTCATGAGTGTAAATCTAACGAAAGCTGCATGGGATAAGAAGGTGTTAATAAACTGCAGTCTACAATCAGGTGCAGCTAGATGGCACAATGTATAGAGTATTGATCTTAGAGTCAAGAAGATCTGAGTTCACAGCCTCAGACACTTACAAGCTGTGTGACCCTGGGAAAGTCAATCAAACTCTCTTTGCCTCAGTTTCCTCAATGGTAAAATAGGAGTAATAAGAGCACCTACCTCCCAGGGTTTTATTAAAGGTGAAAAGAGATAATATTAATCAAGCATATAGCCTTGCACATAGTAGGCACCAAAAAAAATCTTTCTCTTCACTTTTCCTTGTGTATCATTGAAAGAGAGTGTTCATATTAAATCTCTATCCCTCCCTCATCTCCAGGTCACTGCCTTGTTATAGTGAAGGAGCCTGCATAGCTCAATGAAATGATGAGTTATGCTGTGCAGGCTTATCCAAGATAGACAGGGCATAATAGAGTTCCAATGGAGAAGGAAATGGCAAACCACAACAGTATCTTTGCCAAGAAAAACCCATAGACAATACTAAAATAATAAAAGAGATGATGTCAAAGGATGAGCACCTCAAGTTAGAAGGTCCACTACTGCAGAAGAATGGAGGACAAATACAAGTAATTCTAGTGTGAATAGAGTAGCTGTGCCAAAACTGAAAGGAAGCTGAGCTGTGGATGCATCTTTCGATGATAGGAAAATTGGGTACTGTAAAGATCAATATTACATAGAAAACTAGAATGTATGATCTAAAAGCCAAGGTAAAGTAAATGTGCTTAAACAGGAGATGGCAAGATTGAACATCAACATCTTTGGTGTGAGTGAACTTAAATGAATGGGAATGGGCAAATTTCATTCAGGTGATCACTACATATATTACTATGGGCAAGAATCCCTTAGAAGAAATGGAATGACCCATGTTGTCAATAAAAGTGCAAAAAAAGGCAATACTGGGGTATAATCTAACAAAAATGATGGAATCCTATCTATTTGAATCCAAGATAAACCATTCACCAACACATTAATAGAAATCTATGCTCCAACCATTGATGATGAAGAAACCAACATCTTTTAGAAATAACACACACACACACACACACACAGATATCAATTCTATCATAGAGGATTGGAATGTTAAATTAGGAAATCAAAAGATAATTGGAATAACAGGCAAGTTTGACTTTGGAGTATAAAATGAATCAAGGCAGAAACTAATAGAGTTTTGTCAAGATAATTCTCTGGTTCTTTTACTTTCAGACCAAACACACACTTTGTCTTCTCACAGTTAAAGAAATGCCTAGAATTTCAACTTTGCAATAAGTTGGGTTTCTTTTTTAGTGATTAAATGAGAATTACTTTCAAAGAAAGTCACCTCCTTTATTTGTATCACCATAAGAACCACCAATACTGACATGAGAGAAATTTTGTAGTTGTTCAATTGTGTCTGACCCTTTGTGAGAAATGTTTCGTTATAAATGTCTTTTGAGATTGTTCATAAGGTTTAGTTTGTACTTGTCCACACCTAATGTTTTAAAATTTAATGTTTTAAAAGATAAAAATATGTTTTTTAAAGGTCTTCTATAATTCTTTTTTAAGCAAGTGACCAATTGACATTACTCTTTGGGGATTTCTTTACTTCAATATCTTCCTCTGAAGATGAACCGTAGTCATCTCTATTGCCATAATAGCTTTCTATGGCTGGATTCTTTCTTCTTTGCCTCTGCATTTTTCTGTGGTGATAGCTTATTTTTGTAATGACCTCTAGCCTGGGATGTGGGAAATGGTGCCTCTTGACCCAGATCTTCATTTCTCCCCTCCTGCCTGGAACTAAAGCCAGTCCTCCTACCACAGGCAAGGGTTTTCTGCCCCACTGCTTCTGCACTCACTGGGCATGTACTGGATCCTTCTCTGCCCTGCCACTCTGCTTTTCACAGCACAGATGGGTCTGGGGTGTTCCTTATCCTCCCCAGGCTCAAAGTGAGGGGGTGCAGACTCTGGCAACCTCCTTGAACTCTCCTTAAATTTTCTCACTTGATCTGGCATTCTCTTAAGGCCTATGAACTTTTCATTATCACTATGACCAAATCTGGGTCATACTTCCCACCCTTGATCCTATCAAAATCCCATTCTCCAGGCTACTGGCCACTCCCATCAAGATCCTCCCTAGATTAAATCTTTATTCACCCCAGAGTGCTCGATCTGGGGGTGGTCTAGTAGGCTGGGGGTTCCAGGGATTGTCTTAATGGGAGTGATCAGTAGCTTGGGTTGTCCAGAGGACTTGATGGGAATGACCAGTACTCTGGTTGAACAAGATGTTGTATATGATTGTGATGTAATATTATTGTGCTATAAGAAATGATGATCAAGATGCTTTTAAAAAAACCTGGGACAATTTATATGAACCAATGAAAAGTAAAATGAACAGAACCAAGAGAATATTGTACATAGTAAGAATTATATTGTATGATGATCAACTGTGAATGACAACTTTTTGTCATCAATATAATGATGCAAGACAATTCTGAAGGACTTATGATAAAAAATGCTATCCATCCGCAGAGAAAGAACTGATGCAATCTGAATGCAAATCAAAACATAATTTCTCTTAACTTTTTTTTTGGTTTGTCTGTGTTGTGTTTCACAGAATGACTAATGTGGAAATATGCTTTGCATGACTACAAATGTACAACCTACGTCAAATAGCTTACCTTCTCAATTGAGAGAAAGGAAGGGAGGGAGGGTGAGAGAAAATTTGGAATTCAAAATTTAAAAAAAAGGTTAAAAATGTTTTACATATAATTGGGAAAAATAAAATATTAAATTATGAAAATAAATAGATAAATAAAAGAAAGAAAAAAAGATTAATTTAGGCTATTAACTGGAAAGTCAAACACTGAGCTGAAACTTAAATACTTTGGCCACAGACAGGACTCGTTAGAAAAGGCCCTGATATCGGTAAAGATCAAAGGCAGAAGGAAAAGATGATGGCAAAGGATGATTTGAATGGATAGGGTCAGGGAAAAAATGAACATGAACTTGGACAGACTTTGAGAGATAGTGGATGACAGAAGTACCCAACATGCTGTGGTCCACGGGATCACAAAAGATTTGGACATGACTGAATGACTGAACAAAAAAATTCATTTTAATAAGATTATAGATAAGCAGTAAGAAATTTAGTTGGTGGTACAAATATGTAAAACTTTAACTACCCTGCGTTTCCTTCCTTTATTCACAAAACTTAATGCTAATTGCCAGTTCTGGGAAAAAGCCAAGAATCTGTGAGAATTAATCAAGCTAACACTCCCAGATACCAGTAAATATTTTTTCTACACTGAATCTAAACTTCCTTTTAAGTAACATATTTCTTTGATACTTCCAAAGATCTGTGATTTCATCATTATGATTACTCCTCCCCAAGACAAATTGAAATCCTGCTTTGCCTTAGTGGATTGTTTCAGGAGTTACTGTCACCAAAAACCTAATCACCTGATGGCTAAGCCTGTGGTGATCAGGTTTTATAGATGAGAAGCAAATATGCATTGTTAGAGGGCATTTCCACACTGGGAGTTCCTATGCTGATAAAAGTACTAGTCTGTGCTAAAATAAAAAGCGGGGAAGAAGGGGAGAGGGAAGTCAGTCTCTTCTGGCTCACTACTTCTCTGAATCAAGGAAGTCTTTGGATGACATTCTGTCTCTTAGGCCACCTTTGAAAATTAGTAGATCAGTACGACCTATCACAGTTTATGCTTCCCTGACCTTCAAGAACCCAGGCTAAGGTCATTGGAGTATGCCTTTAGTGCAGGTTTAATTAATACATCCGGGGGCTTAAAGAAATGATTAGAATGAATTTCTAGTGTTATTTTCAGAAATACTTTGAATTCCATGATTAAAAATATACTATAACCAAGATTTGAATAAAACCTGTGACCTTGTCACTTCAACTCAGTTCAATTCCTTTCAAAAAAAAATTTCTTAAATTTAGCTAGACTGTGTCAAGACAATTTGAACAAGACTGAAGACCTTATTAGAATAGTTCTGTAATATTTTGGGGCATGATGCACTGGGAATAATATCAGCTGCAAAAAATAAAAATAAAAGGGCATTTGGAAGACCACCATTTATAAGAAATCACTCTTCTGTATATGAAAGAAAAACAAAATAAGCTTATGGAGACCACACAGTATATGGAAAAAATGTTGTTTTTGGATTTGGAAGACTTGGGTTCTAATCCTAACTCAATCACTTACCATGTTCATGATTTTAGATAAATGGTTTCATCTCTTTGAGCTTCAGTTCAAATTTGAAATAGAGTTTCATCTATGAAATGAAGGGCTTGAATTACATGACCTAATTAAGTTCCCTTCCAGCTCCTAATACATATAGTGTCTCAAAAGACTTTATAGAATTTTGAGCCATTAAAGTTATTACTAAACTATATAAGATTATCATTGAGCTGGTTAATCTATTAAAGCTTAAAACTACACTAAGACTTATAGGACATCTTGTATAAATCTAGAATCATTGCTAGTTATACACTATTCATTTTTCTGCACACTGGGAAATTCATTTTTTAGGAATTGTGTGGCTCATTATTCCATATTTCCAGTCTCAAATATAATTAGGAATGCACTATATTGCCCTATTTGTCAATGGCTCTCAGTAAAACAAAACTTATAAATCCTATACCTCCTGGCAAAGCATGTACAAAATCTCTCTTTTCCAAAAAGAAAATTCATTGGTTTGGTGTAAGAAGTTGATTATATACTTTTTTATTAAGAGAAAGTATTATATAGTAGCATGAATAAAGTCCTGGATTTGGGTTCTAATTCTGCACCAGACTGTATAATCCAGGGTTAATGACTTTAGCTATGTCTCAGGAAAATGTCTAGAATTTGTAAACCAAGCCACAGACAGTTTTAAATCTTTATCAGTGAGAGGAATGTTCACAATGAAATCACAGATGTTTTAAGTATTAACATCTTTGCTGACAATGGAGTTTTATCACATGCCTATTTAACTTATATAAATTCAGTTATATACATTTGGACAAGTAGATGCGTGGACACAGAAATACATGCACACTCACAAGCATATATCCTGGGATGGGATGGTGGTGGTCATTTATTCTAATATATGATCTTAGAGTCACCTATTTTATTTTTCACTTTTACCTGGAGATGATAATCATAAGACTAAGATACTGTCCAAAATAATCTCCCTGTGGTAATCTGTTATAAATATACATACATACATACATGTGCACGTATATATGTATATGTATACATATACATGTGTGTGTATATATAGTTAGTGGCAGAATTCCTTTTGAATACTTAATTAACAAACACAAAAAAGAGTTTGTTTTATTCCTTAGGACAACAATGCTTGGAATTTTATTTAACTTTGTAGATAAAGTCTAAGCTATTTTCTTATTACATTAATATAGCCATTAATTGGTTGAGATGGCTTAGAAAGATTTTCAATGTCATTGGCAAATAGCTCCTTTGGGAAAGATTTCGCTTGCTTTTATGCTTTTAAATTTTCTTTTCGCTAAAGTGGGAATGGCCAGTAATTATCAAGTGCTTTAACTATCTCAAGTAATGTTTCAAACAATATTTATAACTTGAATTGCTGCACCTGGATATATTCTTCCCTTCCTCCTCAACGCACACGTTAATCAATTCCATGTTTAAGAAAGGCTGCCTTTATTGGAAGCTCAAGGATAATCTATAATCTTTGGTCTATGAGAAACCATGCTTACGCCTAAGAAATCAACACTGTCATCATACTAAGAAGCAGGTCACTACAAATTACAGTTCTATCTCCTAATACTGCTGTTTTGACAATGTCCAGAACACACAAAGACATAAACTACCCAATAAGTTAATACGTTTCTACTGTGTTTGGGATGTGTGTGTGTGTGTGTGTGTGTGTGTGTGTTGTGTGTCTCACACCCTTTAAATTCAGGTGGCCTGAAGCTATGCCATATAATTCCAGCCTCAATTAAACTTTCCAAAGTCAGCAGTGCTGTACCAGGTCAGACATAAATAAGTCAGGTGATAGTCCTAGGGCACAGCAAAGCCATATTTATTCTTTATCCACAGTTCATGGCTATCAAATGAAGCCCAGCAGAGAGGGGAAGGGGGAGCAAGAGGAAGAAGAAGCAAAGGACAAGAAAAGAAGAAAGGAGGAGAGGAGAGAAACCAGTGAGCACAAAATATACTATATACCCAAGTGTAACTTTAAAAAAAATCAGGACATCAATAATTCAACCAGTACTGAATTTTAGGGTCTCCCCATACACACCTCAATCTACCTCACTATTTAGACTGAGAATTATATAATACTAATGTCCTATGGAGAAAAATTATTGAAATGTTGCAACATTCAATGGACACTAGTTCTAGTTCCAACTTTCCTACTATGGATGAACTTAGGGATTAAGTTATTTAACACCTTTATGTATGAGTTTCCTTATCAATAAAATGAGTAGGTTGGACAAGATAATCTCCAGGAGACTTTCAGCTCTAGATTCCATAGTCAGCAATTAATCAAGATCAGTGTTTCTGCTACAGGTTGTTTTAGCTGATGGTCTTAAGAAATGGGATAATGAAGTAGAAGAGACCACTATATTGAGCACATCTGATAATATGTGCCTTATTCTATGCCAATAGTTCAACATTCAATAATAACAATCCTTTCTACTAAATGGATTGATTTGTTTTTTACCTTCAATCATGCTATTGTGATGAGCATAAGGCAAAATCTCAGAATTATTTTTACTTGCATTTTTCTTATTATTAGTGATCTGGAACTTTTATTTTTTTAGTGGTGGTTTGTAATATTTTTTAACTGCCTGTTCATATCCCTTGACCACTTATTTTTTGAGGAATACTGAAAACCTATAAAAAAGCAGACAGCTCTACCATTAGATAGGAGCACTATGTGTTATAAGTTTACATAATAATTTCTCATTAAACTATGGGAAAATATGAAGTAACCTTACTTTACAGTTGGGATATCATATAGCTTATAGACAGTTCAGGCCACTAACATCTATTATCCCTTGTGAGTAAATAGCCAATTTAAAATAGAATAATTTAAAAAAAAAGGACAAAGAACTAGAGAGAATAGATGTGTGATCTTGGACAAGTAATTTTACATGCCAGGGTCACAATTTCATCATGTTTAAGGTAAAGGAGGTCATAGTTCATCAATGGTATCAAAACAAAAGAAACAGATATCTGCAGACTGCATATTGATTCAGAAACCCACAAATTAGCATTATCTATGTTGTATTATATTTTAAAGTATTTTGTGAAACATTTTCCAGTTCCTTTTTTAATCTTGTTCAGGAGCATGAGTCTTTTGCAGGCAGCTTATGACTTAAGGGCCTTGAGACTGACTCCCCTAATATCCCTTCCATCTCTAAAATTCTATGAATGTAATTCCTATAAAAGTTTTAACTTTGGTTACTAGATCCCAACAGGAATTTTTTATAGAGTCATGCACATAGAAAATAAGTACTTTTACAACTTTTTATTGAAACATACAGTAAGTCCTGGGAGTGTCTCAGCCAATCAGGTACATCAGAAATTACTTTACAAGGTCAGGGATGATTGTCTTTAAATACATACATATATATACGTATATGTATATACGTATATATATATATTCATTTTGAACTTAAATACAAAAAGACAAAAAAGAGAACATTTTCACATACATAGCACAACATAAAAAAGAGGATTCAATAAAAAAAATGAATTTCATTTCACATTGTTTACTTAAAAGAACCTACAATAAATATTGCACATTGTTTTCAAGGCTACCCTGCTTTTCTGTGCTTCCTTCTAAGTTTTCAGATGACTGTGTTTTGAATCAATTATAATATAGAACCTCTGGCCCAAAAAGTCTAGATCAATGGGGACAAACTGAATCAGAAACAGGGACCACTAAACCATACCCAGGGATACTTGCAGCCCATATATTGACTTAGAAAACTGCACATGTTTATACATTTTTTTTTTATTATTAATGCATCAATACATTAACATCAGATAGGAGCTACATTTTAAACTGGTTCAGCAGCACTCAGGAATGTTGTGGGCTACATGCTGAGTGTTTGACATCTCTTGTCTAAATGTATGAGTCAAAAGCTAACGTGAAAAACTTAAGGAACACACAGGAGAAACTTATAATCCTAATGACCTCAAAATCTATTGATCATGAGCACTTGATATTCACTACATGTATGTGTTTTATGATAGCTGATAACTGATAGCAGCTCGGTGTGATGAAGCCATAAACATGAGACCTAGACAAAGAGATGTTTTAAATTTACCTTTTAAATAAAAATAGGAAACTAAATGACATCATGGGTAAGACTGGAGTCAGAAAGACTTGAGATCAGATTCCAGCCTAGATACTTACTAGCTGTGACTCTAGGCAATTCACTTAAACTAATCCTCAGTTTCCTTGTCTGTAAAATGGGGATAACAGCATCTACTTCACGGTGTTACTATGACAAACGTATGACATAACATATGTATACAGCCTTTTGCAAGCTGTAAAATGCTGTATAAATACTGGTTATTATAAATACTTTAATTTATTCTTGCACTATCTATTCTTATTGGAATTATTTCTTTTTTTCTTAAATAACAGCTGGAGCCAGCAACATCTGAAAGGAATGTAGCATCCAAGCTACATTTCTCCTCAGCTTTTTTCTTAAAGATGTACGATCAACAGTTCTTAGGCCCGGCCTGACACCATTAAAATTTGCTTTATCCACTTATGTCTTGTTGACATAACTCCCCCTCTCCCAAATATTTAATCTTAAATGTTGGAAGGTAGCACAGACATAACAAACCTTCACTTTGTCCCCGTTCCTTATTAAAGGTCTCTTTGATAATTTACAGTCATCTCCACAACAGTAAAGATACCAATTAAGGGATAGAAGCCAAGTACTCTTGTAAGTCCAAGTTAGATTAGTTACAACATTTACAGAGTTATTAATTAACTTGGAAAGAAAAGAGGGAGGCGTGTTTTGTGAGGCTTTTCCCAGTCTGTTTGAACTTCCTGGCTGGCCCTTTTTTTGAGGTCTTTGTTTAATTCTGTGGCAAAACTCAACCACAGGCCTGAGTAAAATATTCCTCTGCCACCTTGGTAAAGGGGAAACCCAGCACAAGAAAAAGCTCATAAATTGTAGTCTTAGAAATTCAATTCCAGTATAAAGACTGAGCAGGTATGGTTAACCTAGACGCTAATTCACTCTCCAGAAAACCCTTACATATGTTAATGTTCGCGTAGAGAACTCTATGAGAATATGTTAAGCAAAGTGACATATTCCAGCAATGGGCAGTGCAGAATTAAAAGCCAAGACTTAGAAAGTTCCAGTTATTTACTTGTTTATTTCCTTAGTTAGTAACAGTTGTGCTATTATGTGACCTTGAGAAAGTGCCCTGAAGCCAAATCTACATTAGCTTTCTCTTTTCTGAGCCAAAAAGAGTTGGAAAGAAGTCATTGGCAATATATGTACTAGGTCTTGGACTATCTTCTGACAAGTTTCCATAACTATTTTTATTTGAATCACAGATCATAAATAGATGTGAGAATACAATTGCGGGAACTTTATTTTGAAAACTGAATAGACAAGCTGGAATTAAAATCTTATCAGTTTCCCCTCTTGAAAAAAACAAGTTATTCTTTTCACCTCTTTAACATTGCTAAGTTTTCTGAAATTGAAATGTTTTACAGAATTAATGTGAATTGAAGAGCTTTCATTAGGGCTGGATTTATGCATAGATGGTTTAGGCAACAACATGGTGGTATGATTTGAGGAATACTAGGTCAGCTGGTTGGTTCTTCCAATTCCAAAATTAGTGTTAAAATATCCTGTTAGAATTCAGATATCCCTAGCAGTGATGGCCTTTATGCAGCTTTGTTGCTCATAAACTGTGAATCTATTCCAAAAAGACAAGTTTTGACAGGGGCTGAGAAGAAAAGAGCTCCTTGGTCACTTGAGTTGGTTTCTTGAGTGTGGGAAGAACATAGAGAGTAATGACAAAGGATGTTTACTGACAAACTTAGAATCATAGAATTTGAGACCTTAACAATATAGAACAATCCCCTCGTTCTACAGATGTGGAAACTTTGGACCAGGAAGGTTGTGGTTTAACAAAAATCACACACCTAGGTATTGAAAGATGTAAAGCTAGAATCTAGTTCTGATCCCTTGAATCATTCCACTCCATTTTGTTTCTAGACTACACAATTTTGATTTAAATTTGGTTTGATCCTTATCTTTGTCTTTATTTCTTTGAGTGGTATTAAATACCATACACCTCCTTGTTGCCTATCTTACTTCCTAATTCTTTTCTAAAAATTTAATTGATACCTTTGAAAGGCATCAGTATCACTTGCTACCGCTTGAGACTTTAAAAATATTTTATTGATACCTTTTGCTTAAAATCATAGTTTTAAATTTCTCCTTCCCCTCTTTGCAACAGTTTGTAACAAAAGTCTTTCTTTGTAACAATTATAATACTTTTTTATTAACAGAATACAAAGCAGTACAGCAAAACTGACCAACTGGTATGAAGCATTCATTTCTCTCCCTCCCACTTCTTCCCATTCAGTAAAAAACAGAAACAAAAGAAAGAAATCTAAATCCACTGTACTACATAAATATACATTCAAGAAAAATAAATCTCCACATTGTTTAGTTAAAAAAATGTTTATTCTACATATTAACGCATGATCTTTCTATTATGAAATAAGTAGCGTTCTTTATACAGTCTCTGGAATAATGGTTGATCATTTAGAACATTAGAATTCTTAAATCTTTCATAATAATACCTTTCAGTTCATATACATCTTTCCATTTCTCTTTGAAACTATATATTTTTGCTTATTTCTTATACCATTATAGCGTTGCATCACATTCCTATACCACAATTTATTCAGCCCTTCCTACATTGATGGGTACCTCTTAGTTTCTAATCCTTTGCTACCACAAAAAGAGATTCTGAAAACATTTTCTACATAGAGGTCCTTTTTCAATTTCTTTGATAATTTGAGAGTATTGGCTTAGCAATGGTGTAGCTGCATCAGCATATTGCATTCTAAGTCATATATGTTTAGCTTTTAGTAGGAGTATTCTCGTGGTTATTTAGCACCTAATTTATCACCTCCATCTTTGCAGATAAAGAAACTTTTTAAAAATTTCTTTCCTACATTACTCCCTATACTAAACATTATCTAATAACATTATATCACTACCAGCACCAAATGCTGCCAACCAGGTAGGCATACATTCTGGTTGAAGCAACAAGATTGAGATTGGGAATGGTTTGTTTCAGGTAATTCAAAGCAATTCCTGACTACCACCTTCATTATGAAGTTCTAGGTTTTGTCTTCTTTGTTGTATAACATAATACATTTTCCTTTTACCCAGTATTCTTTCTCTGCTGAATTTCTTAGTGTTTTTTTCCCATGTGATCCTGTGCATCATTTACTTGTGTTTTAAGTCTGTTTCCTTGGAATTCATGCTAATTTTAGGCATTCAGTCTTTAGAATTGTATGTTGGATCATACTTGTGTATGATCCATACTTTTCCAATGAAGCCTTCTAATTTTCAGTCTTAATCAATTTGCTTCCATAAGTTAAAGAACAAAGTTGAAAAGGTTTTATGACCCAATCTATGCTTGCAATTGCTATGGTACAATGATTTCAATAGTGACTATACGTAGATAGATAGATAGATAGATAGATAAATAGATAGATAGATAGATAGATAGATAGATATGGATTATATATATGAAATTTAATCTAGGTGCTATTTCATCAACATTTATTTACTTAAAGATAATTTCATTTATTCATTCCTAAATCATTTAATATGTAACTTTTAGGTAAGATATTCTACTGAACATTCTGGTAAATATGAAGATAAATAAGACATAGTTCTTGATCTTAAAGAGTTTATAATCTAGTAGGAGAGACAAGACATGCATAGAAGGCTTAAAGTGATGTTTCATAATCTAGGTACTAGGTCATATTTTTACAGTACTTTATAAAATGTTTCTCCCCCACAATGATCCTATGAGGTAGCTAGTTTAAATTTTGTTAGTCCTGTTTTAAAGGCAAGGAAACGATTTTGCTTATTGTCAGACAGCTAGTAAACTTTACTGTTGTTTGTCCTTCATTCTTGAAGGGGACCATGACATCAGGAAGGTGATGTCATGACTTGTAAGTGAATTGGATGTAAGTGACGCAAGTCTGTGCAAAGTCACAAACCTTTATTCCTGGGAATTGAACTCTGTCCTTCTGGCTCAAAGGTAATCATCCTTCCTCTGTGCTACACTTCCTGTCTGCACCAATCTTCAAAAAAGTTACTAGAGCTTAGAGATGGGTCAAATGATTTCAGTCTGGGGGTATTGAAGAAGAATAAATCCTTCATGGATATGGTAATTTTTAAAGAGGGTATGGAAGGTTGATTATAACTTTGATTGGCAGAGATGGAAGTAGGCAGAGGCATGCTAGATAGAGAGAACATAATTTTCTTAAATTTTATCACTTTAGATTTAGCCCATATGGATATGGTAGATAGAGTCTTTTAGATCCTGATGATGTCATCTAGTATGTTAAGTATCCCTTCTGGTCATATCACCTATAATTAAATAACTGACCTACTTCTTATATGTTACATTTCATCTCTCACCTACATATATATATGTATATATATATATATATATATATATATATATATATATACACCTTTATACATATATATGTACATACATACATATGCACACTCACATATATGTATATTTGCTTGTGTATATATATATATGCCTTTTCATGTGTTGTTTCCCATGCTTGGAATGTTCTCTCCCCTCGCTTTTACCTCCTAGAATACCTAGCTTTCAAGTTCTACCTCCTATGTGGGTCTTTTCTGATTTTCACAGGTTTCACAGGTTAAGTGTTCTTCCCTAAACAGAATTTATTTTTATTTTCTTCATATATATTTTATATTTACTTACCTACATATGAGTTATTTCCTGACTATAAAATGTAAGTCCCTTGATGGCAAGGACTGTTTAATTTTTATCTTTGTGTTTCTAGTGACTAGTTCAGTATTTTGAACTTAATAGACTTATAATAAGTGCTTGTTTAATTGCATTTAATTTCATTGCAATAAAGACACGGAGGAAGGCAAATGTAGACTATTTGGAAAATAACAAGAAGTACTTTTGACTAGAAAACAGAAGATGCGTGAAAGGTAATAGTAGGAGATAAGGCTGAATGGGTGGGTTTGAAGTACATCCAGCAGGGTCTTGAATGCTATGTCAAGACATTCAGACTTAACCTAGTATAACATGGTAATATAGTGCCAGTAAAAGTGTCCATTTCGGTTCAATGAGTACCTATGAAAATGTGCAAGACCACTATTACCAGGTCTGTATCCCAAAGAGACCAAAAAGAAAGGAAAAGGACCTATATGTACAACAAAATTGTGGTGGTAAAGAGACTGGGCAGTGGCTGAACAAGTTATGGTATATGACTATGATGTAATACCATAGTGCTATAAGAAATGACGAGCACAAGGTGGTTATGAAAATCCGGTGAGATAATACACGCAGAGCTTAGTGAGGCTTAAAGCTATATATAAATGTAAGTTATTGTTATTCCGGTGACATTTACTCTGTCCACTTTATAAAACCAAACAAACTAATGGAATCCTTCAAAGAATAACGCATAATATTTTAAGAGGGAAGAAATCGCAAGTAGTTCTCTCTTTACATAAACAAATTCTGAAAAACATCAGCATTCCCTAAAAACACTTATTTCGACTTTACCATACAACACTGCGGATTCTCTCTACATTCCCGACCCTCCTCTTTCAGTGCTCCACAGACCACCCCCACCCCGACCAAAAAGAAAAACAAAAAATAAAAAGCCTTCAAGGGAAAGCAGAAGAACAATGTACCTAGAGACCACCATGATGCACCTAGAGACCTCTGACTCTACCAGATTGAGGTCTTGGCCTCACAGCCAAGAGAGAAATCTTTTGATGATCTGCTCTGCTCACCTGTGTGTGTGTGTGTGTGTGTGTGTGTGTGTGTGTGTGTGACTCCATCTGTCTGTCTTCTCTCCCTCCACATTCGGGGACTGTCTGTGCCCAGCTCCCATTTGTCACCTGTCCTCTCCTGTGTGCTGCCCCAACACGTTTGCTCCCTCCTCCTCCAGTGTGCCCCTTTTCCATTGTGGTCAGGCCCCCAGGAGACTGGCTCTGGCCCAGTGGGTTCTTCATCCTGCTCAGGTTTCTCTATCCCTGGTCTCCATCCATCTTTCAACCATGTGCTGATTCCCTCACTTCCTTCCCCATGTCGTCTCTGGACAAGTTCACATCTGTAAAAAACACTTTATGTAGAGGTATAAATTATGCTGTCATTAGATTTGTACAGATTCTATTTAAGATCTCATTTGAGATACCACATTCCACCTTTGAATTAGCCCCTCCTAGAATATAACCAAGCTTGTTTGTTTGCCCCTGCATCACTGCAGGTATCCTATCACATAAAATAATACTGTTATAGTTCTACTTAGAATGAAAGGTGCAGAAGACCGGATTCACCTTAGAGAAACAGAACAAGATCTTCAGCAGGAGTTTATCTGTCTCAGAAAATCTTGTCTTCTCTCCCTCCAAACTAGGGGCAATCTGTTCATAAAGTCAATTATATATCTATATCTATATCTATATCTATATCTATATCTATATCTATATCTATATCTATATCTATATCTATATATCCTCTTAGAGTGGGAAAAAAAAAATCTCTGGGTTCAACATCCTTGCTCTTCTACTTACTAGTTATTTGGATTCCTTGAGAAGATTGTCAACATACAGTAGGTACCTCAATTTCTTTTCTCTCTCTCTCTCTCTCTCTCTCTCTCTCTCTCTCTCTCTCTCTCTCATATCTTCATAGTCTGCCTTCAAACATCATCATTCAACTAAAACTGTTCGATATATCAAACTAAATATCTCATAGACATTTTAAACCCAACGTGTCCACAACTAAACTTCTTATCTTTCTCCCACACCCTCCCCTCTTCTGAAATTCCCTACTATGGTTGAGCTTAGCACCATTCTCTCTGTTAGCCAGGCTCACAGCTTAGGTGTCATCCTTGCTCCCTCACTGTATCATGTCTCACATCCAATCAACTGCTAGGTTTTGTTGTTTCTACCTTTGTAACATCTCCTGGTACATGCCCTCTTCTCTCCTCTGACGCTGCTATCACTGCAGTGCTGTTTGCAGGTTGTCTTCCCCATCCAACTGTGAGCTCCTTGAAAGCAGGAACTGGTATCTGTTGTTGATTGTTTGTTTATTTTGTCTTTCTTTGTATGGCACTTAGTATAGTACCTGGAACACAGGCTACAATAAATCCTATTTGAATAATTTCATTAATTTCAGTTGACATTTAAAACGCTAGTTGATATAATCACGTTCAACTTTCTTATTTTACAGAAGACACAAATGAAGGCCAGAGGGGTTAAGTAAGCTGTCCAAGATCACACACTTCTTAAATGGTATGGTAGTTGAAGCTAAAAGAGAGAATGAGAGAACTGAGGGTGTAGAAAATAAAGGGAAGTGGACCAAGGATACCTACCTTAATGAAGAGGAAGTGAAACCATGGAAGTTAGGAGAACGATTAAGAGGATGAAGGAGGCAAACCAGAAAAATTTGCTGACTCTACAGCTGAAGGAAGAGAAAATATCCATCAGGAAGGGGTGTCCACTAGTGTAAAAAACTGCATAGAAGTTCAGGAAGATGAGGACTGAAGAAACACACTGAAGTTAGTGATTAGGTGGCCATTAGAAGACTTTAAAGACATCAATTTTAGTAGAGTAGTAATGGACAAAGCCAGATTATTAAAAGTTGAGGAAATACCATTAGGAATTTAAACTTCTTAAGGGTAGAGAGTGTTTCACTCATCTTCTCATCTAAGTGCTTGTTACAGTTCCTGGCAACTTTACTCATTGAAAGTTATAAAATATTTAATAAAGTGCTCCTAGTCTGTCTATTTTAAATGAGTTATATTTTGAATAAATAAAGTATAGAAAATATATCATTATGCATCTATATGACATTGAGCAGAGGGATGCATAAACAAAGCTTATATCACATTATTTAGTTAAGTAGTTAGGAGAAGGGAATTACTTTGTTTTAAGAGCTCACTCTATAAGCTTGAATGTACAAAATAATAGCAAACTTCACAGATTGTGCTTCTAAATGACACCATGTAGCAAGTTAAAGGAACTGGACTACAATTTTCTGACTTTCTTAAGAGCTATCATAGTGGGAAGGAAAGGCATAGATGTACTTACTTTAAATTTCCATGCCAGGGACTTCTTCACAGGTACCTTGGAATAGTGTTAATTACCATGTGACTGTTTGATGTCTGGACGTGAGTATTGGAGCGAGGGTTCTAACTGTTCATTCATGAGTAAAAACTTTGAAAAACAGTAATTCTTACATTTAATTATTTCCTCTTTGAATATTTTGTCAAAGTATGAAGATGAAGAATTTGAAAAGTAGTTTACTGTCCAACAGTTATAAAAGGAATTTTATTTCAAAATCGTTTTCCTTTTTCCTTATCTAGCAATTTTCTTTTTCTCTCTCTTTTTCTAAGAAGTCTTTCTTTGTGAATCTTATAATTTCTTTTGCCTTATAGTCTATTCTTCATATTATCATCTGATTTATAGGATACATGTGTATATATACACTTTATTTTCTTAACACTCTTCATATTGTTATAACTTCTGAAGTGTAAGGTTTGAAGTCTTTCCATACGATCTCCATGTTATTCCTTTATCAATATTGAACTATTTCACTTTGTGACTGTTGTTTTCTTTGCCTCATTCCAAAAACTATACGTGAATGATGAAAGCAAGGTTAGTCACTACTACACCAATCTTCTCTAGGTGTTGATTGCCATGAAGAACTCATTTATCTCTTCTCCTGTATCAGAATTCCAGTCATAAAAACATAACTCTCTCTTGAAGATGGTAACCTCCAAGCTACAAATTTGGTTTCTTTCAGACTAAAACCACCAAGAAGTTCCTGTGTCCCACCTCAGATATACAACTTCTGCTCACAATGAAATGTTCTTCAGTAGGAGCCCTTCGTCCCCTTGGGATAAGACCCTTCCTTCTTAATGCCATCCCCTCCATTTTTATTCCCTCTCATTATGACAGCATGTTTTTGGCCCTCCTAATTTGTCCTCTACTGTTTTTCATTTCTCCACGTGATTGGGCAGGTAATGAATGTCTGGCACTTCTTGTAGGATGGAGGGTATAAGATAAGATCACTAGAGCCAAGGGGAGTCGTTGTCATGAACAGACCATCTTGAGTTGCTTGTAGTGGTGGTTTATCCTTTTATTTCCTGCTATCTGGGAGTCTAAGGCTGGCAGATTTTTTGAGCTCAACAGTTCTGAATTACAGTAGGCCAAGGAGATGCCTGAACTAAGAGCAGCACAAATATTTTGCATACTTTGGATCAGAGTGCCATTAGGTTTCCTAATAAGAGGCAAACCAACCCAGGTTAGAAACATAACAAGTTAAAATCCTCAGTAGCAGGATCAGGTCTGTGAATGAGTATTGAACTTCCAACCTGAGGTAGACAGGATAGATAGGGAAACCCAGTCAGGAAGGAAAGAAAGAAGGAAAGAAGGAAGGAAGGAAGGAATGAGGGAAGGAGGGAGGGAAAGAAAGAAAAGAGAGAAAAGAAAAGAGAAGAGAAAAGAAATCAATTTAACTCTGGGGATAGAGTTAGTTCTTCCCCAAATTGAATTTCTGCTTCCATTTCCATTAGGACCAATTAGGACCCATACCAGAAAAACTTTAGCCCCTCTGCTTCCTCTCTCTTTCATAGTTAGTTAAAATCAATGGCAATATCATTTGCTTCTTGCAGGACAGAAGTTTTGGTGGTTTCTGGCCAGAAACGGTTGCAGTGGTAAGAGTCCTTACCTGTCAATTTGCTGGTGCAAACGATTAAAGCCCGTTGAGGAAGGGATACAGAATGACACTTTTAAATATGAAAGAATTAATTCATAAGATTTTTGCTTTTCCAGGTGAAAATGGGGTTAAGAGTTGAGGTACAATTTGTCATCCTCTCCTGTGGATTCAGCTATAATTACTCTATGTCTGGTACCTAATGTCCTTCTTTTAGGGTTGGAGGGTTGAAGAATTTGCAAAAAGTGACTAATTTGACATTTTACTAGTCATATAGTCAATATTATATTTTTAATGCAAAATATTGTTTTAAAAATAAATTGTATTCGCATCTTTTGTTTTTACATTGACAAAATTTTTCCCATTATTGCTCTCAGATGCTTCCTCCCTCCCTGATGAGAGCCATCCTATGTAACAAAAAATATTTTTTCAAGAAAAAAAAAATTCAAAGAGGAAGAAGAAGAAAAAAAACCCAGCGCAACCAGCAAAAGTCTGAAAATGTCGGCAATGCTCTACATTCGTGGACTTCCTGCCTCTGCAAAGGAGTGGGAAAATGTAAGATAAAATATTGTATTTTATGAATGACTGTAGTTTACATTTACATATCACTTTATAGTTTGCAGAGTACTTTTATGCACACTTTTCCCTTTGTTCTTTAGAACAGATGACATTTAAATAGCATTTTAATTCCCATTCTACAGATGAGAAAATTGAGGCTCAAAGAATTTAAGTGATTTCCTGAGGTCAAAAGGCTAATAAATGGTTGAGCCTATGTCTACTGACTTCCAAGTCCACTGTTTTTTATATAAGGTTTTAGGACTCTGGAAGAGCAGATCTTTTAAGAGTTTCATATTTTAGAGAACATATTTTAAGTTAATGTAGGGTTACCTAGTCACTGTAGTTGGTATTTTTATGAGCCATTACCAGTATTGTCATTTACTATCTCTTGTAACAGATACTCATATATATGCTCACATTTTGTTTGGAATGGGCTTCTTTATACTTTTAAAAAAATATTCCATTTTTAAACCTGAAAATACATACTTTGAAGAAAATGACAACATATGGTTCAGGATCCCTTCTTTTCCCAGCTATGATAGTTTACAGTACAGTGACAGAATAAGAAAATGAGTTTATTAAGTTTACTTAGAAACTATTCAGAGATATCTGTGTGAGCTCCTTGAGCTATGTCAACATTTTCTTGAAAGATACCTGAGATTATTTGATGTTTACTTTTTTAAGTACAGTATTTGTAAGTTAAAGTGCACAAGAACATTTTATTACATTTTAAATGTAATTCCTGATTCCCAGATGCTGTCTATATAAATCTGAACAAACCTAAGAAATCATTATCTATATTAGATCAGCAAATCCTCTCAGTCCCATGGCTGGTCACTGTGTTAAGAATAAGCGGCAAAAGTAAAATTCCTTGGTAATAAAAGTTCTGTCTCTTGACAAGTGTGAAGTAAAGCTATTTCTTGCTGCATTGCCTACATATTTCAAAGTAAGGGACTTTATATTATGTGATTTTGTCTTCCCCTAAGCCCCATTTCAAAAGTGCATTTCTTATAAAGACCTGGTATCTAATACATATTTCCATCAATCGCCTTGATGGATTACTGTTTTTCTTTTTTTTCCCCCACAACAGTTAATCTTCATGTGATATTCAGATTCGACAATGTTAAAAGGTCAAATAATTTTGGGCCATATTGAAGGGAAGTATTTTTTTTTTGTTGGTTCTAACCCATTTAAAAAAAAACTGAAACCTTTGAGAATTAATTCATCAAACTTTTTCTGTGCTATCATTTTATTAAATTCAGCAAGCATATATTAAGGGCTTACTATGTGTAAGGCAGTGCATTTGGCACTGAGAGGACATTACAAATTTAAAACAATGTCCTTGTCTTTAAGGAGATTTCTACATGAAAAATGATAATACAAGTAAGAATATGATTAATTGTGTAGGAGAGACCAGAGTGGCAGGCTAAATTTCAGGAGAGAGAATTCTTTGTGGTTGGTAGAGGCTATGTAGAATTCAGTAAGGGTGGTTTTATGGAGGAATTGGTACTTGAGCCTAGAACCAAAGAAGAAGTAGACTTTCAATGAGTAGAAATTTGGGGATGAAATGAATAAAACGCCAAAGAGACAGAATATCTGAGTAATTAATAATTAGGCTAGCAAACAATCAATAAATTGAGGGTCAGTGCTCTCTCACCTAACCAAAGACAGACCATGGAGAGCATCAAATGCTTAAATACTTTTGGAAAAGTAGGTTCCCCTGACAGGAAGGAGATCAGTTCTGATTGGTGAACAATCAATGAGGAGGTGGACCAGGAGGTGGGCTGAAAACTTGATCATGAGAGTCAGCTGCCTCCAGCTATCTGGATAAAAGAATCCATCTCCACCCAGAACACTTAGGTTGAACAATGTGGGGGTTTCTAGGGTGTTAGCTTAATGCTTTTTAGGGCTGGAATTCACCTAGATTAGATTCTCTTTTTACTTTAATCAGAAATAAAATCTCCTAGTTCCGTGGGGTCCTGCTAAAATTGAGGACACCATTTTGGAATGGTTAGGCCAATCTTATCATTTGCCCTGTCCTTCAGAGAATGTCTGGCCTACACAGGCTGATCTCAGAATAAGGAAATTAAGGGAAAAAACCTCAGTCCTAGTTTAATACTTGGTTATTAATAATAGAAACATAATTGTTTCTTTCAGGGAGAAATAATTCCAAGCACTGGGGATAGTGTACACAAATGGACAAAGATAGAAGATAGTAAGGCAATTTGGTGACTAGTTGTCTAATCTGAAGAGGGCTAGAGCAAAAGAAGTTTGTATAGGCAGGCTGGAGCTAAATTTGAGTGGCATTACATGCCAGGATAAAGAGTTTCTATCTTATACCATTGGCAAAAGAGAGCCATGGAAATTTTTGAGTAGGAAAGTGGCAAAAACACTACATCTTACTTTGGTAATTGTATAAAGATCAGAGGTGTTGGAAGAAAGGTCAATGAGGAGATTATCGTATGTAAGAGGTGATGAAGGCTTGAGCTAGTGTGGTGGCAGTGAGAACCTGAGACCTGAGGGAGTGGCAATGGGAAGGACAGGAAGATGGGTAAGGGTGCAAGAGATCGGACTAAGGTATAATTGTCAGGATTCAGTAGGTAGTTAGATATGTGAGGATGGGATGGGGGAGATGGAAGAGGACTACATTGTTTTGATCTTAGGGAACTAGGGCAATGCCATCAGCAGAAATAAAAACATGAGAAAGTGGGGGCATGTTTTAGGGACTAAGAGATTGTATTCAGCTTGCGATATGTTAAATTTGAAGTGTTGAATGAACATTTTTGTGTAGCTGCCCCAAAGGAAGTTAGAAATGTGGTAATGAAGTTAAGGTTAGTGCTTTGGACTAAAGATAAAAATTGTCTGCATGAATAAAATAATTGGCAATAAGAGCAGATGAGATTGCCAAGGAAGAGAGAGTGTGTAGAGACTAAAGCGGCCAAGGTCTAGCAGAAAACTTGGAGATACCCACACTTGAGATAAAAAAAAAATTCAATTAAATTCAACAAACACTTATGAAATACTTACTGCATACCAGGGTCTGTGTTGGGTGCTGGTGTTACAGAAGTGAAAACCATCCTAGTACTTGTCCTCAAAGAATTTACAATATAACGTGAGAACTTTGAGACATATGCACAAATAAATGTGATTTCAGGTAGAGTTTGTTAAGCAAAATAAAAAGATCTAAAATACGGTAGGAATTTCTGAAAAGGGTGAAATCATGTTTTCTGGTGTATGTGATCAGGAAGACAAACCAAAGATAAGAAGTGATCAGAGATAAGTGGTCAAAAGTAGATGAAGAGTCAGGAGAGAGCCCTGTCATGGAAATTAAGAGAAAGTATCAGGAAGGAGGGGGTGGTCAAAGAAGAAGAGAACTGACAAAAGGCCATCAGAGTGGTAATCTCACGTCATTAGTGACCTTGTAAACAGTGGTTTCAAAAAACAGATTCCAGTGTGGTTGAGTTTTTTGTTTTGTTTTGGGTTTTGGTGGGGAGAGGAGGGGTAAGTAGGAAAGGATTTGAGAGGATTAAGGAGTGAGAGCTTTATTTGAAGTACAGGTCAAGATTCCAGATGAATCTTTCTGGAAATTTAGAATCGAAGGAGAAAAGAGGTAGAAGGATGGATGAGAGGGTGACACTACCAAGACCATTGTTTTTGTTATTAATTGGTTTTAGGATGGGGGGAGGAGGGGATGTTCAAGCATCTTCTGTAGGGCAGAGGCATGGAGATTAGGAACTGGAGAGAATGATAGTCAATGAAGTAACATCACAGAGTACATGGAAAGAGACGGGGCGATAATCACAGGTGGAAGAGTTCATCCTTGGTAGGCAAAAAAGACAACTGCATGGGTTCTGGCCTGGGCTGTCACCTGGTTTCAGCATGGGCCATTCTGTGCATTCTGGCTTGGATAGTCCCATGAGTTGGCATATTATCAAATGTGTTCTATAGTTACAGCTGTCTCAATGGGCTCAGTTAATTTAGTTATTTTTTCTTTTGTTTATTAAAAGGGCCATTCCCTGACTACTTCTTAAAGAAGCCTTTTCAGTCAATGGACATTATCTCCTAAGTGAGTACCTGGAAAGGCCTTAACCTAAAAGGCCAAGGTGCCCCATTGCATCCTAGGCCATCTCCAGTCATCCTGATGAATATCTGGCCACTGGATCCAGACGGCTCAGGAGGAGAAAGTGAGGTTGATGACCTTGCACAGCCCTTCCTCATTCAAAACAAAGTCAAGTGCAAGTCATGTCATCATTTCTCTGATGTCATGATCTTTTTCAAAAATGAAGGAAGAACACACAGACAGGTATTTCTTCCACTGTATCTTGCAAGGTCTCTCTGCTGCAACCACATCAAAATGGGAAGGAAATGACCTTTCTAAAGCTGGTACATATTGAGAACAGGATAATAGTAATCTTTGGCTAGAAAGATGACTTGACAATGTCTGGTTTGCCAAGGGACACATCCAAGCCCTGGAGCAGCCAAAGAAAGCTCTGATTCATATGGCTCAAAATAAATCCCTAAGACTGGTGACCATGAATGGGACCAGCATTGGGTGACCAAATTGAGGAACGATCAGAGCCTTGAGGGTCCTGGCCACTTCCATAAGAGCTTTTTTTTCTTTATTGATAAAACCCTGGCCCATCATGAATAGGCATCCACTTGACAAAAGGATGAACTGGAAGCCATTTTGAGAGTCTCCCAGAGGCCCCACTAAGTCTAGGTCCACCTGCTCATGGGTCTGAGTGAATTCATCAGCCTGAAGCACAGGCAATGGGTGTTTGTTATTGTGCTTGGTGATATCCTGAATGGCTAAAAACTGTTCTGGGCATGGTTTCTGGCCTGTCCTATTGGATGACATCTCAGTCAAAGGTGAGCCAGGAATAGGCAAAGGAAATGTTCTTTCTGCAATGTGCAATGCAGACCCAAGGAGCTAATGCAGGCCTGCCTCACAAGCTCTACTGCTCTCCTTTTAATCCAGTACCACTAGAGATCTCTTGTCAATACCAACAAATATCAAATTGTGCCTTTCTAGGGTGAAATTTTGGGCCCACCTACAGAAATTTTACTTCTGTATAGAGGTCACCCATTGATTGGGCAGGGAACTGTCTTCCACAAATCTTTGGACTTTGAGATTCCTATGGTTCATGATTAGGGTTCAGGGATGGTGGCAGAGATGGGTGTGCACAGTCAGAGAGGTCAGGTCCTGAACCTCTGTGCCTCAGCCCCCAGTCAGGGGTCTAGAATCAAGTCCCAACTCCACCATTGAGGTACTGTGTGACCTTAGTCTAATGATTTCCAATGATTCTAAAAATTTCCCCTTAGCCAAAGATGCAGATTATCTTTTAAAAAATCAACAGTTGCTAACATTTGGTTCAATTGTCATTAATTATAAGTTCTATGATATTGTAAATAGTAAAACAATGGAGAAAATCCCTTACATGTAGGGCTCTTCCCCTACTAGTAAAAGGTGATACTTGATTCATGCCCTTATTTCTAACATAGAATGTTAATGAAATGGCTCTAATAGAGAAACAGCATATTGTGGTGGATAGACAGCTTGCCTTGGAGTCAGAAGCACCGTACTTGGCACATAGTTGTTGACTGATTGACCTTGAACAAGTCACTTCTTTCCGGGCCTCAGTTTGGATTCTGCCTCAAAGAGTTGTCTCAAATGAGTTCACGTATATGAAATGTTTTGTATGCTATATAAATGTCAAGTGATACTAGAGAGGCTGCACAGTGATACATATATATATATAGATACAGATATAGACATATCTATATCTATATCTATCTATCTATATGTATAGGACGATCTACCATGGAATTAATCCTTCAGTACCTTAAATGCCAATCTAACATGATAAATTTCAGATAAGCTGAATATTTCCATCATTGGGGACTATTCTTCACACTGATGAAATTCTAGGTCTCTATCAAATTATATATGTATGTATATGCATTCACACATATACACATGTATGCTTACATATGTATCTACAGATCCATATAACTATAGGTACATGTATATATGTGTATGTGTGCACATACACAACCACATACATATATATGTATGTATACACCAAGACATAGCCAGATGGATAGATGAGTGATAGGAATATTTTGAATGTGGAAAGGCTATAAAAACTACATCCCAATCTCTTAGTGCTAACTGTATGTATTACAAATTTTTGCCCCCTTATCTCAACTGGGTTCTTACTGTTTATGGCAGTCCTTTACTTTTCTCTAACTGACTCTTTATCATATTCCCTCCTACAATGTTTGCACAAACTTTCTAACCATTGTTTTAACTTTTCTATCCTTCTATAGCCTCTGCCTTCTTCCTACTCAAATGAGATAACCCACTTTCTTGAGATGTGTCCATCCAATATCAACTACCTCAACTTTTTTCCACCATCTTTCTAGCCCTCTCAGTGTCCTCACCCTTCACCTCCTCATTTACAGTTTGGGAGGAATATGAAGTCTTCCTTATTGGTAAGACTAACTCCTCTACCCTATTTATATCTTCAGTCCCATCCCCTTTGATCCCTTCCATGAGATTTCCCCATCAATCATCTTGGCTATTTAATACATCAAATAAAATAATGTATGCAAAGTATTTCATAAATCTTAACATAATATATATATATATATATATATATATATATATATATATATATATATATACACATATTAGATAGCTTTTGGTATTATCTTTATTTTCTTCTGTACTTGCTCCTTCCCTGCATAAGTCATATGTTCAGGATCCTCCTCTTAAGGAAAAAACAAACCTAACCAATGAATTAAGAGACTTCTCTTCATTCTGACATACTTTGGAGTTATTTTATTCTCCCCTCTCCTTCATTGTTAAACATCCAGAAAAGAATAGGTTCCTTTTCTCCCTTACCACCCAATCATTCCATCTCAGCATCTTATAATATGACCTCTTCTATGCAAGTTTAATGAAATAAATTTCTGAGGTCATTAAAAAATTTTTTTTTATTGCTTGCCAAAGGTCTTTGTTCCCCCTAACACATAATAGACATTTTATAAGTGTTTGTCTTAATGAGTAAGTTCAAATTTTAAAAAAAAATGAGTGGAAAAGAATTATTAAAATATTGTGGGAAACATTTTTTTTTATAAAATTACAAATGAAGACTAATTAAGAAAAAAGGAAAATACTGAGAAAAAATTAAAGTGAGGAAGAAAAATTGAAGGGGAGGACCATTAGTTTTAATTTTATTTGAATTGTTGAATTTTCTGAAACGAAGTAAAAAATTGACAGAAAATTCTGTTTATTAATATTAATTATAACCATTATTTACCTAGCACTTTAAGGTTTGCAAAATATTCAACATTCGTTGTCTTTGAGGGAAAAGTTTTAAAAATAAAATTGAGAACCTTGTGATTATTAGGGAGATATGTTTAAGAAGCCTTTCAGTTCATTAAAAGAAAGGTTCTTATATAGCATTATGGTTTTAGTCTATTAATTATGCACATGTACTATTCTCAACTTATTTTGGTTTTATTGGGTGATGTGTTACTAATTGATTGTTAGACATGCCAAATGTTTTGCTTTTCAAATAGTGGTAAAAATTTATAATTTTATTAAATTAGGGGAAAAAGTACTTTTCCCCCCCAAATAGTAACTCTCTTGACCATTTTGTGTTCAGAACAAGGGACACTGTAAAATGTCCAGATGATTTCTGGATGCCATTGTATATGGAGAAGGTTAACTACACGCAAAGACAAAGTTGCTTTTGATGATCATCATCTTAGCTTCAATCACACCATTTTTAACAATATGGGTACTAGCCTAGGACATTCTAATTACCTGATACTAAGATTAAAATACCTTGTGGTAAGTATTTGAAAGTACCATTTAACAAAATAGTTGACAATCAATGATTCAATTTAAAGAAGGCTAGATTTGGCATCTCAAAGATTTGAACTCAGATCCTAGCTCTGCCACTTACTACCTGCAGAGCCTCAGGTAAGTGATTTCATTTCTATATGCCTCAGTTTCCTCATCTGTAAAATAAGTGGCTGGACCAGATAACATATTAAGTCCCTCACAGTCTAAATTCATATCCTACGTTAGCTAACTAAAATATTGCCCCTAATAACTGACTCTGCTTCGATGAGTCTCCAGCTTTGCATAGTTTTCTGACCCACTGCCAAAGTAACCTTTTATTTTCTACCCTTCTTAGCAAATCAGTACTATCAATAGTTTCCACAATTTTTTTAAGTATGCCAAACAGCAGACTCTCTTGCTTCTTTCTAGGGTTTGTGACCTCATTAATGCTCAGTCCTATTATTTTATGACATATGTTTTTATATATTTGTATATTATATATAATATTTACATTATTCTATGACTCTTTTTACAACTCATTCTTTATTTTTACAGTGTTAACCCATTTATGATCCTGCATTGGAGGTGGTAGTGAGCTGCAGTCTTAGTAACATGATTATGCCTTTTGGTATAATTCATAGGAGTCAAGGTGGTACATCCTCTACTTACATGTTCTTTTGTCTCATCCTCCACATACTGTTATTATGGTGATTATATGTCTGCACATTCTGATTTTGGTGGCGACCAGCATTATCAATAGTACAAGGCAAGCAAGGCACATGCCTTGTATTTTTTTTTTTTTAATCTACCTTCAACCAGAAAGGTATGGTAATCACAGAGGGAGATCAGCTTTTGCAAAATTTCCCATTAAAATTTTTTAAGTAAGAAGGTTTTAGATATGGTACAATGTATTAAAAAAAGAGTGATCTTTGATCACATAGCCAGCATGAAAAGAATTGCATGTGGCTTTGGTAGGGAAGAGGATGCAATTTAAGAACAGATTCCTTTAATAGTGTTTCGGGTTTGTTTGTTTGTTTTTTGGAAGAGGGGATGGGGCAGCAGGAAGGTCCACCCTGTTATTAGATTCTCAACTATTAATTACTTGGCTACATGTTAAAGTTTCTTCTTATCCCCACCCACCCACCGAACCTTATACTAGGGCTCGAATAGCTGGGGCAATAAATGTGGCTATATTTAGGCCTAGAACAACTTCTTAGTCGCTTAATAAATCAGAATTTTCTTCTAAACAACAATTATTTTAAAATATACTTGCATGAGTGGAGATGGAAGGGTGAAGTTTTCATTTGGGGGTGTGGGGGGGTAAAGGGGATAGGTGGATAGTTCAGAGATGCAATACACTTTCGTGTATGTGTGTGTGTGTGTGTGTGTGTATGTGTGTGTGTGTGTATGTGTGTATGTGTGTGTGTGTGTGTGTAGTGTTCATTTGAATGCATAGCTTGCATTGTAAATTACATGAAATGATATTTTGTTACTCCTTCCCTCAATTGATACCAGATTCATTGGTGCCCTATGACACATGGCTACACATACTTGTGGTTTTAAAGAAAGGGAGGGAGTATCTATCCCTAAGATGAAAGACACAGACAAAATAACCAATCTGTAATGCAGATTTATTAATAGTCATTCACTGGTTTTCAGTAAAATACTCTTCACATAACCTTGACTTTATTAAGTAGTCCTTAAGGTGCATTTGGAAGACAGATAATGAGTTTGGGGAATAGTCTTATCTACATCAAGCTAATCTTTAACAGCTTGGAAGGAAACTAGCAGAAAGTTTCTCACTTTGAGTGACAGAACCATGTTAAAATGAAGCCTCTTAAAATGTCCTTTTAATAGGGAGAGTTTACGATTTATGACAATGTTTTTTTTTGGAATGTCTCACATTGTAATAGGAATATAAAATAAAAAAGGATGGAACACTATCGAGTTTTCCTACTATTACGGAGGGTCACACAAATCGCTAGTTAAGAGAATAAAGAATTCTACTGTCCTAGGCATGTGAGTAGCACTTTGTATCTCGGTTAATAAAAGGCAAGTCAGACTTTCCCTGGAAGAGGGAAAAAAAGTGTTTCATTCACATTGGCTGTCTCCTTAAAAAGGGGGGACAATCTGAAGGGAGAGGTTTTGAGTGGCATGTCATTGTCGGGACTGCACATGTCACATTGTCAGGACTTCTATGGAGAGAAGTCCACAAGAACCTCTCTGACCCTTCACAAGTGCAAAGAGCTGTGTGTGTATGTGTGGGTGTGTGTAAGGGGGCTGAAAGAAAGAAAGAAAAGGGGGGATAAAAAGAAAACTAATTGAGAACTATACTTCTAACGAGACAGCTCATATTTTCCCCATGTGCAGATTCCCAGGTTTCAGGTTTTTTCTCTTTCATTGAAAATGTGAGTACCCTTCTTTTGCATAAGACTGAACATACTATGCCAGTCTTGTCCGCACTGCTTGTATGCAAGTGTTCAGTCACAGTGAGCTGAAAAGTAGGCTGCTGTTTTCTAAGCTTTAAAGCCACTCATTAGTTAAGCATCTTATTAATGTTGCTTCTGATAGCTGTATTTGATTTTCTTTGCTAACTCACTTCACAGCTCTTCCTCCTTTGTGTATATACACTTTGGGGATTCTGAGCCTCTGCCCTAAGCCTTTGTAAATTTATGGTCGAGCCCAAAATGTCTTTGCAACAAAGGTCAGGACTCAGAGACCACAGTGTTATCAGACAGACTGCTGCCTAGATTCTCAGGGAAGATGAAGCAAATTTTGCCAAGAATCTACTTGGTTGTCCCTACACTTGGTGACAGTGTTAAAAGTACTTAAGGACTATTTCAACATTTTAGCCAAGCTTTTTTCTAAGTTTGGCATCGGAAGGCTTCTTTAGTTCAGCCAAAGTGAAATGGGCAGTTTTCCAGGGCTGGCTGTCCACTGGTAAATTCCAGTGAGGGTTTGTGTGTAATCAACATAGTGTAGCAGAACTGTCCACCCTAATTGGGATTCTGAGAAGGCAGAAGTTCATCTTTGTGGCCAAAAAATGCCCCTATGGACAGACTGCTGGGATTTAGTGTTTTGGTTTGCTTTTTTTTTTTTTTTTAAGAAGCAGGAGATAATTCATCTGCAAACACACCTTTCTTTGCTCCTTTGTCAATAGAAAAGTTGTTTTGCTAATGGTTATCTGTCTACAAGTCCTTGACCTGCTTGTAAACACATTCTGCAGGAAAACCCTGGGCCATGGCCTCAGAGCTTTGCGTCAACAACAAGAGATAAAGTGACCACAACTTAACCTGATCTGGCCTGGAGTGCCCTCTGCTGCCCCTTGATCAAGCCCTTTCCTAATCTCTGTCCTTCTGAAAGGAGCAGATTACTTGTGAAGCTTGACACGCAAAAGCTTCACCTGGGAATTTGGCTCTGTTTTGGAAGTGACTATTTTTAATGTTGTCTAATAGCTTGATGAAGAAGCCATTTTTAACCACGCTGTCCTTTAACAGCAAAATGTGTGTTGGCTTATGGTGGCTCATCAGAGGCTATGTTTATACCAAGTCCAACAAACTGATTGAAAAATGAGAGAAATATCAGCCAGCTGAGTTAATAAAATTCATACCAAAAAGGCAAGAAAAGAATTTGAATTTTGAAATGATAAGAAAATAACTAAATCATTGTATTTACAGACTAAGGCAAACAGATGTCCTCTGTTATAACAAACCAATCCTGGATTCTTCCTTCTGACAATTCCTCTAAAGATACTAACCCTTCACTGGAGGTCTCCTACACAATTCTCCTCTTTCCTTTATCACTTCTTCCCTTTATTGTATATTATTCTTATTTTTAAATTTAATCACGCACTCTCTCTGTTACTCTTGATGGGTTAGTCCATTGTCCCCCTACCCAACCCATTCTAATTCTTAGTCTGGTCCCTCACCTCTCACTCATTCTACTTCATTACAAATCTAGTCACTCTCATTCCTCCGGTGAGCATCCCAGGACTCACTATTCCTCAGATTCACTCCCTTGTGCTGGCATATCAGAAATAAAACTAACACTTATGTATTGAGTATACTGTTTTATGTCATATGGAGATGGGAGTGGGGGCAGCCCTGTGATTTTTGGGAGAGTGATGTAGGGACCGTTGACAAGTAAACTTCTTTTACCAATGATGATTAGCATCCGTTTTGCAACTTGTATTACTATAAATTTGTTTAGGATACTGAAAGCTTAAGTGACTTGCCCAGATTCACACAATTAGTATATGTCAGAGGTAGGATTTACTTGAAATCAGATTTTCCTGATGCTGAAGGCTCTCTCTTCATTAGTCTACCATGTACGGAATTTTAAGGATGCCTAGTTAGCACAAGACAGTTTCTGACTTAAAGAAGCTTCAGGTCTGATCACATTAGTGCTGACACAGTCATATTTAGTAGTATAACTATAGTTTTAAGGGCATGGGGAAAGAAAGTCAGGGCCCCATTTTTATATCTCTTCTGCGTTCCTGTTACTGTCAGCATGGCAGAATAATAGTATAAACAAAAACAAAGACATGTTGTCAATAAGCTGGTATGATTGCTTTCTAAACTGTGATATGCCCAAACTTCCCACTAACGCTTATGTTTTTTAAAATGTGGCTCTTGAAAGCTACTTTATTGTTACTTTTGATATTTCTCCAAATTTATTTTAGGCTGATGGGTACAATATGAAGGAGAATGAGAGAAAGGAATGTACATGGAAGAACATACAGAAGGGTGCTGTTCCAAATCTCACGGTGCTATGAACCAAGGTGTTCTGGTTCATTAAATACCCAATTTTTACAAATTTGCCTTATATAGCCCTGACAAAGTTGTCTGCATTCACCCTCTGAGAGAAATGGAGTCGGAGAATGGCTTAGTTCCATAATGATGCCTAGTGATCTTTTTTTTTTAAACTGCACTAGTAGTCATAGTGGCTAAGAGGAATATACAGCCTTTTTTTATTCACTCTTCTTCAAATGGGAAAATCTCAGCTTATTTATTTGTGTCCCCAATATGATTCCTGAACCACATTCCAGGTTGGGATGGGTTTTGGCCAGAAACATGATATATCTCTTATCCCTTTTTGCTTACCTACCTTTCTAATAGAAACACTGAAGCGCTGCCAGGTTGTTTGGATGCCAGTGGCAGCAGCATTCCTTCTCCCCAAGGAACTGAGCTGGCATGGAACTGGGAGACTGAGGTTTTTTCTTTATGTCTTCTGTCAGCACCGGCACTGTGTTACACATTAGTGGAAATGGGTGAGTGTGACCCAATAAATTCTCAGCTGAAATTCAGTTGGGAAATGTAGCTATTGTATGTCATATCTGCAAAATGACTAAGTACAAGAGAGAAAGTTACCACCTCTCTTCATTACAAGTACTTTATAAAGCTTAAATATATGTTAACATATATAGTCTAAGCCAGGAGTAGGGAACCTACAGCCTCGAGGCCACATGTGGCCTGCTAGGTCCTTGGACACGGCCTTTTGACTGAGTCCAAGTTTTACAGAGCAAATTCTTTTACTGAGGGGATTTGTTCTTTGAAGTTTGGAGGCAGTCAAAGGGCTACACTTGAGGACCTAGAGGGCCACATGTGGCCTTGAGGCTGCAGGTTCCCCATGTCTGATCTAAGCCTGTGATTCAAAAGTTCTCACTGATTATTCTTTTGAGAAGTAAAACCTCCAATCCCTAAGCTGCAAACTGTTTTCTCTTCCAACCAGACTATTTGTTGAATGAATGGTTGTTGTCCTTAAAAGAAGCTTTTAGAATATAAAAATCACTTTCTGGAAACTAAGAGTAAGAGAAAACCTAAATGCCATGGTTAAAAGAAGACAAACAGGGAGACAAAACTTGGATGTGTTAATAGTAATGACAATAGCAGTAGTTATTTAAACTGCACTTTAAAGTTTGTAACATACTTTACATATAATATTCTATTTTAACCCCTCTGTAATCCTGACAGATATGTAATAGCAGAACAATTCCCCATTTTCCAAATGAACCAAGACTCAGATTAAGTGACTTGCCCATTGTCATATAACTCTATTAAAGTTAGAAGCAAGTTTTGAACCCAGACCTTCCTAATTCCAAGTCCAGTACTATATTTATTGTCTTCCTTCTTGTTATTTATTGAGAACAGGAGTTAAAGTATCAACATACACAACCTATTGCATTAATATATTTTATTATTGATGAGTGGTAGTTGTCACTATTATGATATTTTATGCAATTGACACAATCAATATATAAATTAACTATTTCTAGGGGATCCTAGAAATATTTTTTATAAATGTTGGTGGGTCCTCAGGATAACCCATTTATTTTGTTCTTGATATAGATAAAATATACATAGGAAATTCCTACCTCAGTAATTGGTATCGCCAAATTTATTGAATTTTGCCCCACTATGTTCAATTGTGTCTAGATTTTACTAGATCAATTTCATTAAACAATAAATTACTTTTATTATTATTTTTAAAATTTTTATTTTTTATTTTAAATGTTCTACAATAACTACTATACAACTTAAATTTTTCCCCTACCTACCCCCCTCACCCCCTTCTCTCCCCAAGATGGCATACACTTCTACATAGGATCTATACATACATTCCTATTGAATACATTTTCACTTTGGTCATGCTGTGTAGAAAAACTAAAATAAATGGGAGATATCATATAATAAACCAAAGCATAATACATGCACACACACAAAAATGATCTACTACATTCTGCAATTGAATTCCATAGTTCTTTTTCTGAATGTGGAAGGCATTTTGCCTTAGATGACCATTGGGAATTTTTTTTTTTATATGTCCTTGCATTGCTATGAAGATCCAAGTCTACCAGAAAAAACTCTCACACACTGTGGTCGTTGCTGTGCACAAAGTTCTCCTGGTTCTGCTCCTTTTGCTCAGCATTAGATCATATAAGTCCTTCCAGGCCTCTCTGAAGTCTTCTTGTTCATCATTTCTTATGGTGTAATAGTATTCCATTACATTCGTACACCATAATTTATTCAGCCATTTCCCCAATTGATAATAAATTACTTTTTAATCAATAATAAATAGTGCTGATGATTCAAGCATTTTAATTTACTTTGATTGCAGTTTCTCTTATTGTCATTTCCCCCTCCTTTTTGGTAGTATTATCTATGAATATCAATATTTTTATGAATTTATTTTATATTTAGCTACTTAACTATATCTAGTAACTATCTCATTTAATTTCTTTGGTGACTCCCTGGGATTTTCTATGTACACCATTATATCATCTGCAAATAGGGATAATTTTTTTTTTACTTTTTGCAAATGTTTATACATTTTAATATGGTTCTCTTGTTTTATTGCTACAGCTAGAGTTTGCAGGACTGTGTCAAACAGTAGTGGAGAGAGCATGCATGCTTTACCCCTGTTTGTATTGGGGTCACTTCTAGTGTTTCTTTATAAAAAATAATTGTATCTCTGGGTTTTAAAAATATGCTTTTTATGTTTTTGAACATGAATGAGTGCTATATTATGCCAAAGTCCTTTAAAATAATCATATAGCTTAATTTTTTTGGTCATTTTTATGGTCAATTGCATTAATTGATTTCTATTGATTTCCTGTTTCTTCTTCTAGGATAAAACCTTAGCTCATAAATTTGACTGTAAAAATCTTTTACAATCTGGTCCCAACTTGTCTTTCCAACCTCATTACACATTATCCTCTCCTTGAAATCTATGATCTTTTTTTTTCACTTTTTTTCCCTCTCACATTGTGCTACATTTCTCTTCTCCATACCTCTGTATCATCTTCCATTCCTATAATGTATTCTCTCTATATCTCGAATCCCTCACTTTCAAGCTGTAGTATAACTTCTAAATATAGCTTTTCCTGATACTACTAATGCTGTCTTGCCCTAATTATTTTGTATCTGTTCTGCATATATTGTATATGTTATCTCTCCAATCAAACATTCACTTCTTGACAGCAATTGTTCTTTTATCCTTTTATCTTTTGTCCTTGCATACCCAATTTTATGCATAGCATAGGTACTTAATAAATGATTATTGTGTGACTAGTTGATGTTAGAACATCCTTGTATCACTAGTATAGTTTTACCTTGATAATAGAGAATTATTTTCTGGTTATATTTCTGTAGTCAGCATTCTTACATCAGTGAGATATTCTATTAGTGAGATGAGTTTATGGCTAGTGTTCTTTGCTTTGCTATTCGTTGACTTGAGTATCAGATAATCAAAAAGCATTAACTAAGCACTTACCATGTAGTGGACAATGTACTAATTGGTAGAGATTAAAAAAAAAAAGAATAAGAAAAGGCATTCCTAGCTTCAAGGTACTCACATTCTATTGGGGTTAGGGGTGAGGGATGACAACATCTATTTGAGTAGGTAAAATACATAGATGGAAAGACCATATTTCTCTCATAAAAGGAATTTGATAGAAGTCTTTCAATAGCTATTTGATATAATTCATTTGAAAATCCATCTAGAATGAGGGTTAGTGATGGAGTTCTTTGGCTATTCATTTATGGTCAAAGTAGTTTTTGATTGGGTAATCTAAAATATCTGTTTCTTTTTTGGCTTGGGTATTTCATTCTTATTGACTCACTAATTTACTTTAAATTCTTAGTCGTATAGTTATTTAATTGTGTAAAAATTTCTGAGAATTTTTGTTTTCTGTGTGTTATAAAGTCACATTTCTTAGCTTAGTCTTAGATTTTTCTTGATTAAGATAATTAATGAATTTTTTAAAACTTTTGTTTCTATATTTCACATCTAATTTTAAAGATTTCTTAATTTGTATTTTATATTAATTTTCTGCATTAAATATTGCATGCTTATATATTTTTGCATTTTTAACATAAGTTTTCACATGTACAAATTTCCTTCTTAGGATAGCATTAGCTTTGTCACCTGAGTTTTGATATTCTCATTTGATATGGTCTCATTTTTATTATATTTAACACATTTATTATTGCTTTTGCAATTTGTTCTTTTACCCCTTCATTATTCAGAACATGATTGCTTAGTATTCATTTAGTTCTGTATCTTTTGTTTATATTTCATTTGTTGATTTCTTTTTTGTCAACTTATGTCTATACAGGATATAATTATTATAGTTTCCCTTTTGTATTTGTTTATTATTTCTTTACATGATCCTACTGTACCGTGGTTTGCAGATGAACATATAAACTCTTTAATATTCCCATTCAAAGACAATTGAGTTCAGTCAAATATAATTTTTATAATGCTCTGTTCAGCTCTACATTTTCTATCTTATTTATTTTTTCATTTCATTTATTCAATTCTGAGAGAATGTTATATTTCCTATTATTATTGTGTCTCTGTCTTTTAAATTTCCACCAGTTCCTTGATAATCAGGTAAATTACATTTTGCTAAAAGGTATAATGGACCTTTTGAAGTAATACCAACACTAAATAATATGCACCAAATAGCATAGCATCCAAGTTCTTTAAAAGGAAATATTAATTAAAGGAAGAAATAGACAATAAAACTACCTAATGAGGGACCTCAAATTTCCCTTCTCAAAACTAGGTAAATCATAAACAAGACATAAACAAGAAGTTAAGGAGATAAATAAAATTTTGGAAAATTTAGATATGATAGACCTCTGGAAAAAAATGAATGGGAAGAGAAAAGAATATACCTTTTTCTCAGTGATATATAATACCTACACAAGAATCAACCATGCGTTGGGGTATTAAAACTTCACAATCAAAAGAAGACAAGCAGAAATATGAAATGCATTCTTTTTCAGACCACAATGCAATTAAAAATTATATTCAATAGAGGGAAGAGGAAATTTAGATTTAAAATTAATTGGAAACTACTTTGTAATCCTAAAGAATGAGCAGAACAAAGAACAAATCACAGAAATAACAAACTATTCTCTTAAAGAGAATGGCAATAATGAGACAACATAACCAAACTTAATGGGATGAAGCCAAAGCAGCAATTTGGAGAAGTTTTATATCTCTAAATGCTTATGTCAACAAAATGGAGAAAAAAACAGGTCAATGAATTGGACATGCAACTAAAAAAATCAAGAAAAAGAACAAATTGAGAATCCTGAAAATCAAAGGAGTGGTTAATAAAATTGTTAAGTAATAAAACCATTTAATAAACAATACCAGGAGCTGGTTTATGAAAAAAATAGATAAACCATTGGTGCATTTGATTTACAAAAAGGAAAAAGAAAATTAAATTTCCAGTATCAAAAATGGAGTCATCACCAATGAACATAAACTTAGAACAATTTATTAGGAGCTATTTTCCCCAATTATATTCCAATAAATCTCACAATCTAAATGAAATAGATGAATATCTATAAAAGTATGAATTAAAAAGAGTAACAGAAGAAGAAATAAAATAAATAGCCGAATCTTAGAAAAAGAAATTGAACAAGTCATCAATGAACTTCTTAAGAAAAAAAACCTAAGACCAGATGGATTCACAAACATTTAAAGCACAATTAATCCTCGTACTATGTAAAGTACGTGGACAAATAGGTGTTAAAGGAGACCTACCAGATTCCTTTTATGACATAAATATGGTGCTGATACCCAAACCAGAAAGAGCCAAAACAGAGAAAGAAAATTATATAGAGTAATATCACTAATGAATATTGATGCAAAAAATTAAATAAAATGCTAGTAAAGAGATTACAGCAATATATCACAATGATCATATACTATGACCAGGTAGGATTTATACCAGGAATGCAGGGCTGATTCAATAATAGGAAAGCTATCAGCATAACTGACCATATTAATAACAAAAACCAATAGAAATAATATAATTATCTTAGTAGATACAGAAAAAGTCATTGCCAAAAAATAGCGCCCATTCCTCCTAAAAATACTAGAGAGCATTGGAATAAGTACAATTTAAATGTTAAGTAATATTTATCTAAAATCATCAGCAAACTTTACCTGAAATTAAAGGAATTAGAAATAGGCAATGAGCAAATGAAACAATCACTCTCTGACCTCCGACACATAATAATTGTGTGAATCTGGGCAAGTCACTTAAACTCTCAATATGCTAAACACATTTCTAAAAATATAAGTTGCAAAACAGATGCTAATCTTTCTTGGTAGAAGAAGCTTCCTTATTAGCAATCTCTATATCCCCCTCAAAAAAATCACAGGGCTGCCCCACCCCCATCTCCATATGATATAAAACAGTGTGTTCAGCATGTCATTGTTAGTTTGATTTCGGATACGCCAGCACAAGGGAGTGAAATTGAGGAGTAGTGAGCCCTGGGATGGAAGAGGATGTGAAATAGATGCCAAAGTCACAATGCCACAAGTGTATGAAAGTATCCTAAAGATCTCAGATTTCTTGATTAGTGTTAGTAGTTCACATTCATATGAATTCCCATAAATTTGTCACCTAGTGGCCAATCTACTGTTGATGTGCCTCTCTATATTTAGCAGGACTGATTCCTAGATAGCGAACTCAGTTTGTTGTCCAAATATGTCCATATCCTTTCTAGCTGACAAGTACCTCCTAGAGTTAGTTTTCTTTAGGCATAATCTTCAAGAACTCAAGGTTACCTGTTTGTTGGTATAAGAGGCATTAGAGTATATCATTTTGAGGCTTACAAAGTGTTTTCCTCATGATCAGTTTGTAAGGCTCATAGTAAAAGTTTGTAATCCTCAGAGAAGCTAGCTACTTGCTCAAAGTCACTCAACTTGTAAGTGGTACTCAAGCCAAAGTTTCTGATATAAAGTACAGTGCTCTTTCCAAATTATACAGGAAGTGATAGCACATGAAAGGGTTCTGTGCCAAAAGTGGTAATTTAAAATAATAGAGATTTATGAAGTTCGATATTGGGAACTAGGTTAGAGAAGTTTGCAATTGACAGCTGATGACATGTGCTAAGGAAGCGGTTTAATTAATGGATGACTTGGTTGAATTACCTATTCTCAAGGTTACAGTCAGAACTTTGGAGAGGCAATGCTAGTATGGCAAACTTTTCTCCATGAGTGTTCTGGACCAGTTTGAGTCTGATAGAAGCTTAAAGCTTCTTTTTGGGGGGGAAGAGGAGAAGAGGAATTTGCCACCACAAATATTGTTACATGTTTTCTCAAATTCAAAATAAATAGTAGTAAAGAATAATACTTTTGCAATTCTTGTAAAGTAAAAATCCAAGCCAAAAAAACCAAAACAGAACAAAATGGAAGAAAAAATGAAAGACTAATCAATATGTCTTCATCCTGAATGCTAATTCTGAAAAATAAGAAAATGCCTTCCTAAATTCTCTCTTCTTTTATTGTCTAGCTAGATTTCCTGTAGTCTGAACTTGTGAAGTTTATTTTTACTACAAGTATAGAATTTCATGTTTATTGCCATTGAATTTCAATTTCATAGAATAAGAGGATCAGAAATTAAAGCTGGAAGGTACCTCAGAGTTCATTTAGCCCAACACACTCAATCTACATTTGCCAAGATCATTATTCGATTACTTCTTTTTGCACTTGTCAGATTCTAGATATGACGTTTAATGCATTGTCAATGACTCCTGAAAGGATTTACATGTTTTTCATAGATTTAATAAATATTCAATCTGTGTCTTTATTTGAAGAGGTCTATTTAATATATTTAGCACCATAGATTCGATGATGGAGTCTTGTGGTACTCTTTCAGAGACCTCCCTCTAGTTTCTTTAATAACTACCCTTTGATTCAGTCATGCAATGAATTCCAAACTCTTTTTATTATACCATTATCCATCTCATAGACTATCATCTTGTCAATGAGAGAATCTGTAGAGACTGTATACAGAATTCTCATAGTGAAGAAACTAACCTTTTCCTGAATTCTTTGATCCACTCCACTAAGCCTTTACTGCTACTACTTTTGCCTACTGTTCTTCATTCCCCCACCCAGTCCCAATAGTTGGCAATTCTACAGTGCCTTACTTGACCCTACCTGGCTAATTTCATTTTCTTCATGAATGAAAGGAAGGAGGTAGCCAGTGAAAATACCTTTCATTAATATGAATTGGGACCATAGACTGTGGCTTCTTCCCGTGTAACTATAACTTTAGTTAAAAGACAGAGGTCTTTTAAAAGTCTGATGATACAGTTTTCTGGTCATCTAGGGACACAAAAAGTCTCAGTCACAAGGACTTGCTGGGTACCTAAGATCATGTGAGTTGCCATACCCAATGGACTGTGGATCAGAGGCTTTTCCACATGGAGAACAGGTAACTACATCCAGAAAGATAGGTGCCTCTGTATTCTTTTTTTTTTTTTTTTTTTTTACCTTCCAACTTTCAAATTCCATGATTTAATGATTTTTTTTTATTTATTTAACTTTTAACATTTATTTTCACAAAATTTTGGGTTACAAATTTTCTCCCCTTTTATTCCCCCCCCCCAAACCCAAGCATTCTAGTTGCCCCTGTGACCAATCTGCTCTCTCCTCTATCCTCCCTCCCTGTCCATGTCTCTGTCTTCTCTTTTGTCCTGTAGGGCCAGATAGCTTTCTTGACCCCTTAACCTGTATTTCTTGTTACCCAGTGGTAAGAACATTACATTTGGTCCTAACACTTTGAGTTCCAACTTCTTTAGCTCCCTCCCTCTCCACCCCTTCCCCTTGGAAGACAAGCAATTCAATATAGGCCATATCTGTTTAGTTTTGCAAATGATTTCCATACTAGTTGTGTTGTATAGGACTAACTATATTTCCCTCCATCCTATCCTGTCCCCCATTACTTCTATTTTCTTATGGTCCTTTCCCTCCCCATGAGTGTCGACCTCGTATTGCATTTTCCTCCCCATGCCCTCCCCTCCATCCTCCCCCCCACCCTGCTTGTGCCCCTGTCCCCCACTCTCCTGTATTATGAGATAGGTTTTCCTATCAAAATGAGTGTGCATTATATTCTTTCCTTTAGTGGAATGTGATGAGAGTAGACCTCATGTTTTTCTCTTGCCTCCCCTCTTTATCCCACCACTAATAAGTCTTTTGCTTGCCTCTTTTATGAGAGATAATTTGCCCCATATAACTTCTCCCTTTCTCCTCCCAATATTTCTCTCTCACTGCTTGATTTCATTTTTTTTTAAGATATGATCCCATCCTCTTCAATTCACTCTGTGCACTCTGTCTCTATGTATGTGTGCGTGTGTGCATGTGTGTGTGTGTGTACTCCCACCCAGTACCCAGATACTGAAATGTTTCAAGAGTTACAAATATTGTCTTTCCATGTAGGAATGTAAACAGTTCAACTTTAGTAAGTCCCTTATGACTTCTCTTTGATGTTCACCTTTTCATGGTTCTCTTCATTCTTGTGTTTGAAAGTCAAATTTTCTTTCTAGCTCTGTCTTTTCATCAGGAAAATTTGAAAATCCTCTATTGCATTGAAAGACCATTTTTTTCTCCTGAAGTATTATACTCAGTTTTGCGGGGTAGGTGATTCTTGGTTTTAGTCCTAGTTCCTTTGACTTCTGGAATATCCTATTCCATTCCCTTTGATCCCTTAATGTAGAGGGAGCTAGATCTTGTGTTATCCTGATTGTATTTCCACAATACTTGAATTGTTTCTTTCTAGCTGCTTGCAATATTTTCTCTTTCACCTGGGAATTCTGGATTTTGACCACAATGCTCCTAGGAGTTTCTCTTTTTGGATCTCTTTCAGGCGGTGTTCTGTGGATTCCTTGAATATTTATTTTGCCCTCTGGTTCTAGAATCTCAGGGCAGTTTTCCTTGATAATTTCATGGAAGATGATGTCTAGGCTCTTCTTTTGATCATGGTTTTCAGGTAGTCCCAGAATTTTTACATTGTCTCTCCTGATTCTATTTTCCAGGTCAGTTGTTTTTCCAATAAGATATTTCACATTATCTTCCATTTTTCGAATCTGCGCGGTATGTTCTGAGATATCTGTCTTTCTCATAAAGTCCTTAGCGTCCATCTGTACCATTCCAGTTTTGAAAGATCTATTTTCTTCAGTGAGCTTTTGAAATCTCCTTTTCCATTTGGTTAATTCTGCTTTTGAAAGCATTCTTCTCCTCATTGGCCCCTTGCACCTCCCTTGCCAACAGAGTTAGGCTAGTTCTCAAGGTGCCAATTTCTTCAAGATTTTTTTGGTTCTCCTTTAGCAGGGAGCTGATCTGCTTTTCATGCTTCTCCCTCATCCCTCTCATTTCTCTTCCCAGTCTTTCCTCCACCTCTCTAACTTGATTTTCAAAATTCCTCTTGAGCTCTTCCATGGCCCGAGCCCATTGGGTGGGCTGGGACACAGAGTCCTCGATTTCTGTCTTTGCCTGATGGCAAGCATTGTTCCTCCCCATCAGAAAGGAAGGGAGGAAGTGTCTTTTCTCCGATAAAGTACCCTTCAATAGTTTTATTTCTTTTCCCTTTTCTTGGCATTCTCCCCAGCCAGTGGCTTGGCCTTTGAATATTCTCCTCACACCCACCTCGCCTCCTGGTCCTCCCAGCCAGTGTTTGGGAACTGAGATTCAAATGCTGCTTCCCGCCTTAGGATTTTTGGCCAGGGCAGGGCTGCTATTCAGTGTGAGAATTAAGTTCAGGTGGTCAGGGGCAGGGCCGCCTCTCTGGCTCAGTTCCCTCTGGGGGTTTATGCACAGACCTTCCACAATGGATCCAGGCTCCTGCCCGTTTGGGGAGCCCCTGTCTGCAGCCTCCTCTCAGCTTCTATCTCCTGGGGGGGCCCGAGCCATGGGGGCACCCCACTCCCCTCTCGACCCGCCAAAGAGACTCTCTCACCTACCCCCGTCCATCACCTGTTGGTGGGGGGGCTTGTGCCGCTGCTGGAGATCCCGTCTCTGGAGCCTTCTCGGATCTGTACCTCTCGGAGCTGCGGCCGTGGCCGCCGCCGCAGGTCTGGGCTGGGCTCCGCGTCTGCAGCACGACGGACCTTTTGCGAGAGGTTTGCAGGTCCCTCTGTGGGTGGAGGGGCCTGTGTGGCCGCTGGAGATCCCGTCCCCGTAGCCTGCTCGGATCTTTTCCTCACGGTGTCGCGGCCGTGGCAGGGCTGCCCTCTGCTCTCTGTCCTGGCGCCCAGTCCACGGCGCGAAGGACCCCCCGCGAGAGGTTTGGAGGTCTCTCTGGAACAGAAATCTCCCTCGCTCCAATATTCCGTGGTCTCTGGGTGCAGAATTCACCCTGGGTTGGTCCCCTCTAGCCATTCTGTGGTTTGTGGTTTCGGAGCTATGTGTATGTGTGTCTTTCTACTTTGCCATCTTGGCTCTGCCCCCTGCCTCTGTATTCTTGTTGTATTTATTGCTTTGTAGGAGTGAAGTAAACCTCCTTTGTCAAATATTCAATGATTTACAAGTGCCTCATTTTGTCCTGTCACAGAAACTGAAATTGAGAAGGTGCTGGCATTATAGCTAAAACTCCAACATACTGAATATATCAAGTTATGAAAATAATTAATGAATTAACAACAGTTCCAGTCTCTAATGCATAACTTTCTATGTGACCTCTGGGCAAGTCATTAATTA
Organism: Notamacropus eugenii; assembly: GCF_028372415.1. Taxonomy (NCBI): domain Eukaryota; kingdom Metazoa; phylum Chordata; class Mammalia; order Diprotodontia; family Macropodidae; genus Notamacropus; species Notamacropus eugenii. The sequence continues at coordinate 159,578,722 of NC_092872.1, forward strand.
ACCTCTCAGTACCCCTCAGAAGCCCTATGAATATTAGTTACAGATGAGTTGCCAATCTGCATTAGTAGATGGAGTTTCTATACTGGGAGTTCCTTACATGGTTGAAATTTTAAGTTTGGACCCAAAAAAATCACAGCACACATTTGTATAGCTCTTTGGGTTTGCAAAAGCACTTTCTATAGGTTACTTAATTTGATCACACTAACCATATGAGGTAGTTATTATGGTTATTACTACCCTCTGTTTTTATAGATGAGTAAATGAAAGTTGAGACTTCAATGTCTTTTCCCAGATTCATACAGATAGTGATTTTCTAATAGAGAATTTGAGTCAAGGTCTTTCTAACTCTGAGTCTAGTATGCCATCCATTATCACAAGATAAACATTTTCCATGATTTCCCATGGCATAAGTATCAAGGTATGTTGTCTCACTTAACTTTTACATTTTCCCCCCACTGGTACAGAATCATAGACCACAAGAGAGAGGGAGTCAAATTTAGAATGCAGGCAAAATATAAAATTGAAAGACTAAGATATTTTGGAACAGATGTTGTTGGTTGGAATGAGTTACTTTGAAGAAGAAAACAAAGTACAATATCTTGTTGAGGCTACTAAAGAAAAAGCAACTTTGAGGCAAGTGAGTATCCATATACCAAGGAAAGAGGAAGTGAGGGGGCTGATGGGGCAAGGAAGGTAGAAACTCTGGTACTTTCCCCAAAATTAATCTTTAATAGAAAATAGAAAATTTGGCATGATGGCTAACATTAATTCTGGGACTTGAAAAAATGTGTTCTTAAATATATTCTCAACTTCTTACCAGCAACCAAAGCTATTTTAACTCTTGAATAAGATCTAGTCCTACACTGAGCATTATTATTAACTGTTGTCAAATAAATTAGTCTTCAAAGTCCACTATTTCAAAAGAATGTATCACCAACCTTCTACTCCATTAGTTTCATAGCCGTGGAGCCACCTTTGGCTCTTCTCTTACCCTTATCATCAAATATTCAATCAACTGTCCAGTCTTCTTGATTCTATCCCTATAATACATCTCTTATCTATTTCTTTCAATTCAAATGGTCATCACCCAAGTTAAAGCCCTTACCACCACTTGTCTAGACTATATTTATAACATCCTACCAGTTTTTCTCCAATCCATTCATCTCATAGATACCAAAATAAAGTTCCTAAGGCACAAATATGACCATATCCTTTCCCCCACATCCCACCCTCTGACAAAGTTCAAAAGCCTTTTTTTATTTATAATATTACCTATAAGATTAAATAGAAATTACTTAGATGTTCAAGACCCTTCACAAATTGCCTTCTACCTATATTTCCAGTCAATTTCTATTAATCTTCATTTATTCTGTATTTCAGCGACAATGCAACACTGACTGTTCCCAAATCTCCACATTCCATCTTCTATCTCTTTGAATTCTTACAAGATTCACCCCAGGCCTGGAATGCACTTCTACCTCATTCACACATCTCATAATTCTGGACTTCCTTTAAGACTCAGCTCAGGTGCCAATTTCTCCGTATATCATTTATTGCCCTTCCAGTTACTAGGATTCTTTACCTCCTCAGATTAGCATGTTTTTGAAGTCAGAATCAGTTTGCCTATTCACATACCCAGTTACTAACAAAAAGCTTCACATATACTAGTTGCTTTAAAATGCTTATGGGTTTGAAAATAATTTTAATATGTTACATTGAAGCTGTTATAATTGCAGACAGAATTTTTTTCATATTTATTCTGCTAATTTGCTAATTGATTTGATCTTTGCTCTATGGTCTGACTGCACACAGATAACTGATTCAAAAATGACTCCTACATGGCAACCATTCATTTTTAGTATATTAAAGTATGGTCAGTTCCATTTTCTGTGATGTTCTTTATTGCTCACCCTGTCCAGTGACTTCCAACTATCTTTTCAAAAAAAGTATTCATGATGTACAGTGGTCTTTAAGTTTGGGGGCTTTTTTTTAATCCTGAACCATATTTCTCAACTTTTTTTCCAATAAATTTTTCCATTGTATTGTCCTAATACCCACCGTAAGACTAAATCTACTGAGTTTTCCAAGACTTCTGTCATCTCTTCATTCCCTGCAACAGATGTTGTTGGTTAAATTGCAGTTATTGTGGGTTTTGCTTCGCTCATCATGATCATTATAAAAAGAGATAACCATATATCCCATGAGTTTATGCTTTTTTTGCTTCCTTTTGGTTCATGATGAAGCCAACTTTGTAAATTCCTTTATTTGCCTTTCCATGTAGGACTTGTGAATCATTCTTCAAATTTGTTCTAATTTTCACTTCTAGTTTTATTTAGAGCAAAAATACCTATCTCTCTATCTATACATACATGATTTTATTTCTACAGTTATTTATCAACTCATTAGTCATTAGAAAAGATTTCCATATTTGGAGTGCCAACACTGAAATTTCTTTTATAGATAGGCTAACATTTACATGGTTCTTCATACCCTCTGCCCCCACTTCTGCCATCTTATCATTGTCATGAAGAAGTCACATAGGACTGAGGGTTATTGTGAATCTTTCTTAGTTTCATCTGTTATCACCATTAAAAAACTGACCACATAATGGCCAACAGCTGGCAATGACCCTTTCCCTACCTATCCTGGTTCTAACTAAATAGATATAGGTTAGCACTGGAACCCTCCTCAAAGCTTTCACAAATTGGTTGACACTACCTTAGTTTGTGATATAGTGGCATAGCTAAAAGAAATATGACATATGAGACAATAGGGTAGGGCGTTTTTAGAATTTTCAGCCTATACATATTAGAAAACGCATTAGAGAAGTATAAAACAAAATAATCTTTGCAATAGTGGCAAAGGATACATGAACACAAACCTCATGTGGAAGTGTGATAGTGGTGTAAGTAGCAAAGTAATAAAACTTTAAAATGATTGTTTTCATGGAGTGTCTCCAAGAATTATCCTTATAAGTATCCATCTTCCAATAATTTTGTATCTTCCCCAAAGTGAACTTCTAAGCACTCAATGCATGCTTACTGAGTAACAATTAATCATATAAATCCTTGTAACATTTATTGAAAGATCACTGTATCAAAGATTATGCTGAAGCCACCAATTTGGAAACTGCCTAAATACATTCCATGTTCAAATTTGGTTTTTACAAGGAATATCAGATTTTACAGTGAAATAGAGATAAAAAGGGGTCAGACGTGAGCCTTATAACCTTGACAACTCCCATCAAAAGTTCCCTGAAAATGTGTGGCTTTACAGTTTCACTGGGAAATGTACAACGCTTGGTAACTGAGAATTTCAGTCTATTATATGCCCTGGATACATATTTCAGCACCGGTACAGAATTATAGTCAAGTATGACCCTTTCACCCTTTCCTTAACCCTTTCTATGGGATGCTTTGTATTAAAGTGAGGAAGAAAACGCATATTACCAGTGCTTTATACCCTTAGATAGAGTAGGCCCAGAGCAAAAGATCAAAGGACTTCTGCAAACTCCCTTACCGTGCTAATTAATGGGAGAAGCTTATTAGAGTTTCATTATAACTTTTAAAGGAAAGGATTCAAGTGTCCTGTCTAGTGTAAGTTCCTGAAAAATGACTTATGAAAGTAGCAGATGCCTGTACATTAGTCCGTTAATAGCAGTACATAGAATGTTACACTTCAGATTTTCTTAAAAGTGGATCTGCGGATAGGCTCACATATCATAGGATTTCAATTCTTAATAGGTTTTCTATGTGATATCTATTTTTTTGAAAGTCTAGTCCTTTTTTAAAAAAAAGAAACTCTTAGAATTTGTTTTTGACATTATCATCTTATTATTATGGTTTGACCTCCCCTTTAGCCTTTCAGGATTTACTTTGATTCTCAGGATGGATATGAGAACCAAATTTTCTCTTATGATATGTCTCCTCTTATTAAAAAAAACAAAACAAAACTAGATGTTAACAGGAGTACTAAGTACTACTACCTTAATCAGTGATTAGTAGCAACTTTAGTTGGGTGTGAGGCCATTTGAAAAGAAAATTGCCATGTTACTGCAACTTTATTGGGTCTCTAAATGACATAGTCTAAGGACATTAGATTTCCAAAATATCCCTCCAAATTCACACATTGTGGGGGGAAAGAATTCAAATACCACAAGGTATCTGAAGGAAAATAATTGTCTGTTTAAAGATTTTGAGTCTCTAATGTTACAGCGTCTAGAAAGACATAAATACATGGGTTGTAGGTTCATAGTATTTGTACATCTGTCTGTCTAGCTATTTAAACTATTAGCACCTAAAACTTCATTAAGACTTTTGGACACCATGTGTATGTCTCTGTGTATGGAAACAGAGAAAAACAAAGACAGGAACAGAAAGACATAGAGAGATTTAGAAAAACAGAGAAAAAGGGAGTAAGTGAAAGTCCCTCTAGACTTCAGTTTTCTCATTTTTAAACAAGGGTTGCAGCTAGACACATTTTAAGATATTTTTCAGCTTCCAGATTGTATTACTCTCTCTTTGTGAACAAAGTTACACATGTATTCACAACAAATGTGTGCAAACACTTGTTTGAATCATTTTTGCCTATTATTTTATTGTTGTGGTCAGCTCTTAAGGTGAATTCCCTTGTTTTGTGCAGATCAGAAATTCTTGACAATTTTAGTTGCGGAAAATTTCCTAGAGAACTATGAAAGAAAGGTAAGACTAGAAACCAGGTCTTCCTAACTACAAAACTGGCCTTCTATCCACCATGACATGTTGCCTCTCCATGTGCATATTCATAATAATTTATTTATATCACATTTATATCATGTTGTAAAGTTTGCAAACAATTTCCTCACAGTAATCCCGTGAAATAATGCAAATTTTTACATTTTTCTTGTATAGTTAAGGAAGTAAATTCTCAGAGAATAAGAAGTGTTCATTCTCGCACAGCTAGTAGGTGGTTGAAGTAGGAAGTAAATCCAGAATTGATGATTCCAAAACCATTACTATATCCACTACACAAGATCAAAAGGATCTGAACTAGATAAAGATGTAACTGAGAAATGTTTAATATACAAAAATATAATACAACATGGATAATGTTAATCTGTGATTTTCTAAGTCAATGTGTGACCTTCAAAAATCCATTCCTACTTGACTTCGATAGCATTACATACCAGAGACACACTCAAGCATATGTGTGAATGGATTTTATATATATATATATATCTTGATGATATATTTAAGGTATATAAACTTTGAATATATTCATTTTCCTTTTGCTATTTGAAATAGAGATCACATCATTACCATGTAAAATACAAGCTTATATTATCTTTGTATGGTTTCATGGTGGAACATGAGAGCATATATGAATATTCAATATTCAAGGAGAGAGACATGTAAAAACCATTTTTCTATAATTGGTCTGAGGGCAAAGGGTTGATATCATGTATAAAAGCTTCCAGATAAGCTTTTGGACTGGCTTCTAATGAGGGAAACAGAAAAGAAATGAACTTTGGAAATGTGATGAGTCCATGTTCAGTTTTTTCTTAAAGGAAATAATCACTTTGACCTTGAACTCCAAAAGGCCCAGAAATCAACGAATTTTACTCTTAAGCGCCTTAACAAGCATGGGGATTAGAGGGGAGCTGTGTAGAATGGTTCATATTAGATATAAATGATAATGGACAATTCTATTCGCCTATGCATGCAGCCCAGGCATCCCTGTGCAAATTCCATTTCCCTCGGTTCTTTCTGAGATAGAGTGATACTACTTTGCTGTGTTACACATATAGTAGATAACAAAATGACTTCCACACTGGGAAGAGTGAAAGGAGAACTAAATTGAATGCAGAGTTCTACTTAAAAGCAATTCTTTCTACAATACTAGATATAAATTACTTAAACCAAGTGTATCGAAAAGGTCAGGCATAATTAACATTCAATCCAGTATTGTGAACAAACTTGCTGTTTAGCTATTTACTTCAGTGGATATGTGATCAATTCTTCATCCAGATAAAGAATAAAATTTCGAATGAAACAAATTGATCAGACATTGTCACTACCGATTTCAGGGCCTACGCTCTTTCCAACTAAATAAGAAGGATATGATGTTACAGAATAGCGTCTTTATTTAATAGAGCCATCCAAAATTCACAAACATGAATACGTATATATATATACATATATATGTATTTATATATATGTTTGTGTATGTGTATACACACACACACACATATATATATATACATATAAATGTGCACATATATGAGAATATTATATATATGTATATGTACCAAAATATGCTGGCATGATAGTAGTAAGTAGTCTATCCGTCTGTCTGTCTGTCTATCTATCTATCTAGCTATCCATCTGTCTGTCCATTCATCCATCTGTCTGTCTGTCTATCTATCTGTATTTTACTAGATCTTGGTCCCTAGCCTTTCTTAACGAGAGGGCTTAACTTAGGTTAGTTCACCTTGAAAGAAGAGATTCTACTCATATCTTGAAAATGTAGAATAAATTACATTATTTTTCCTAAAGAAAAAGAATAAAGAGTAATGAAGCATGGAAAAGGGTAGGAGAAAGGATGGGAAAGAAAGTGAAATACAATAAGCTTGGGAAAAGAAAGATAGTTTTGTGATTAATATTGAAGTTCTATGACCACAGGCTTCACATCCTATTCTTTCCTCCCTAGATTTTAGGGAGCTCTGCTATATTTGATTTTTATCTAGATTTTCATTATAGTAGATGATTAAGAAATGGAGTCTGAAAGGCTTCTAAAAAAAATTCCTTCAATCTATTAGAACTCTCTTGTCACCTGTTTTATATTCAAATTTTCTCAATACTTCAGAGTGCTACAGTGCCAGAAGTCTCTTTCTCTCCTCCCCTCACAAAAGTATAATATATTCCCATAATTATAATATAATCCTTATTTTGGCAAGTGGTAGAATGGTAAAATAAATGTCTGTTAGTGCACTTAACAATAATTTGAAAGAAATCAGTTTAATCATCTAAACTGGAAAAACAAGATGGAAGAAAATATAAACTGTTAAGATTATGATGGCATGCGGTTAGGCATGCATCTGTGTGTGTGGGTGTGTGTCTGTGTGTTGTGTATGTCTACCTGTATGTGTGTTGGATGAATACTAAAGATCAGCAGTGACCAGGGGCTATAACTGAATAGGAAGAGACCATAAGATATAGATGGGAGGTGGAGGGGACCTCAGTGATGATCTGATCCATGCTCTCCCTTTTACTGATGAAGAAATTAGGGCCCAGAGCAATTCTTTGATTTGTCCAAGGTTACACAGGGCATATCACAAATGGCAACTGAACCCAGTATCTCAGACTACAGAGCCAGTAATTTTTCTCTTATTTCACACTCTCTCCAAGTTTTTGTTATTGTTCAGGTACTTCAGTCCTCTCTGACTTTGTGACACCATTTGGGGTTTTCTTGGCAGAGATGCTGGAGTGATTTGCAGCTTCCTTCTCCAGTTCATTTTGCAAATGAAGAAATTAAAGAAAATTGGGTGAAGTGACTTGCTCAAGGTCACAGAGATATTAAGTGTCAAAGGCTGTAATTGAACTCAGGGCTTCCTGACTCCAGGCCTGGAACTTTATCCACTGCATCACCTAATCACCTCTCTCCTAGATTAGGACGCACAACATTTGGAAAACTGAACAATGCTTTCATTGATTAATAACAAGCATTTATTAAGTACATTTTCCTCAACTATAAAATGGGTATATATAATAATATAGTGTAAGGAATAATATATAGGTAGGAAAGAGTGAAAATAAATGAGGTCAATGAAAATATAAAATTTAAAAAAGATACTGATCAGGCATCAACTTTTCCATGAAATATGTCATGATTGTGTCCTCCTTTGTATTTATCTTTCAATTATTTTGTATATATTTATTTCATATGTATTATATACTTATACGTTATCTCATGATAGAAAGGAAACTCCCTGACAATAGGAATTGGGGTTTGTTTTTTTTTTTTTGGTCTTTTTTGGTATTTGATCTCACAGCATTTGACACATCATAGATATTTAACATGCATCTGTTGATTGATTAAATTATAAGCCACAAAATGCCTTAATCAATTGTAGACAGAATAGTAAGATTTTCACATTCAAATTCTTGTTTTAATTTATTATCACAAGGCAAATAATTTAACTGTTCTTGTTCATTTTCATTATCAAAACTAAGAAAAAATGGCAATTTCTTCTTTTAGCTAAAACATCCTTCAAAATACTTTGGCAAAAGAAGCTAAAATATTTTGCAATAGTGAAGTGTCCCCAGCTCTACACCTGATGTCATCATACAAACAACACTTCCTTTTCATGGACTGTTTTTCATAAAGTTGATTACTCATATAATAACTTCAAAAACTGTATAGCTCCTCATTCACATTTCTTGATATAAATAATAGTCAAGGATCCAATGAGATCAAATTGTAAAAGAAACTGCATTTATAATAGGTGCTTGTAGACCTTGAGTTTTGTCATTATATCAGCTGATAGTAGACTGCAATTTAATTCTCCCACATATCTTTTAATTAAAAAATCCATCAGTTATTTTGAAATTTTTTCTTGATGTGTCACCGCCATAAGTAGGTTTTCAAAGTAAGAAATCTTCCCTAAAATCAGCTTCAACAGCATATTCTAAGTATACAAACAAATAAGCTTCTTTAGCTGTATCTTTTGCTACATCCGCATGCAATACAAAACAAAAAGATTTTAGCTTCTTAGGTAATTGATCACAGTGGTCTTCAAACATGGGATTCTTTTCTTCCCCACTATATTTTTTGCAGGTGGAACCTTTTGAAACTACTTTGAAAAAATTACCAAAAATTATTTGCAATTTATCAGTTCTTGCAGATGGCACCAATAGTTCTCCTAATGAATTTTTTTTTTTACATTTAGCAATTCTATAAATAACCATACATGATGCAAGTAATCCTTTTGATGTCATAGACTTGGTTTTGGAGAAGTATTTTTAAATTTCTCATCAAATTTTCTCTGGAAAAATATCTGTTCTTGCTAAACTCTATAGGTATACTAACAAGATGTTTCAATTGACTGAGTTTCATGCTATTAACAGCTAAAACATTCATATAAAACAAATGCAGTTTCCTTGCATATCAATGAGTACTTTTGAACCTCAGTGATAAATATAATAGATCGTTATTCCAGACATGGGCTCCTTATTTTTTTTTTGTTTCTGTATTTCTATTACTTAAATTTACTCTGTTGTCTTGGTATATATTAGTTTCAGCTACTGCAGTGGAATTTCTCTTCAAACCAGTTTTATCCATTACAAAGAGCTATTATTTTGCTTTTACATAGTACAGAAAATAAAAATTAAAACAATCACATTTATATTTAATTGTTGAATATTTCAAATTATAATCTTTAACTATTCTGGAGTTATTTCTATTTTTATAGCTTGCAGGGATTTTGTTCATTTTGGGAAGATACTTATTTTCTTTTACTTACAAAAATGAATGACATTGAGAAATATAACTCCTATTACCGCACTCTTAATTCACATAGATTGTTCAACTTTTCACACTTTATATTGAAATGTAGCAAGCAATGTGAAACGTAACTCATCTGTATCATGAGCGTATGTCACTGACAGATCATGTCCACAATGAGATTTAATGCACAATTATTTGTGCATTTTAATGCACCAATATTTGATCTTGTTTATGTATACCATAATAATTAGTATACTGCATTCACTTTTAGTCAGAACAAATTCACTGTGAATCTCATGCTTGACTTTTTTAACTTTGTTTTCATTGGAAATGGTGGGTTATTTATGCTGTATTTATCATCAAAATATACAATAATTTTAGTCATTTCTTTGCACTTCTATTCCAGTGTGAGGGGATTTTGTGCCAATTCTTCCCTCTCTTGTCTGCACCAAGGATGTGCATCCACAGTTCAGGAAACTGACAAACTTAACATCATCTTTCCTTGTTGTAGTTCCAAATAGCTCATGTGAGAAATGGTGTATCCTTCCTACTGACCTTTCAGGGTATGAGACTGATATGCCATGCCTTTGGGAAAATAGTGTTTTATTGAAGAGAAAGAGTTATAAAAATGCAAACCCATAATAGTCTGATGATAGCCTCACATTAGGATATTGCATGTGTTGCCAAGCTATTTTAAATTCTATCTGGATTTTTTTTTTGAACAGCACATAAAAGAAAGCTATCGAGTTGCTAGATCAATGTAAGTTTATTATTGCTTACCCAAGTGTTTAATAAACCCATCCCTACCCAGGACATAACTTTAAATACTTCATTGACTGTAACAAAGCAGCTCTTTTTTCCCTGACCAAAGTGACCGTAATAAACTATAATTAAGTACTAATTATGGGCTCTGCTGGTCAGATAACTGAAAGCAAGAACCATTATGTGACTAGCAGAACAAGCTATTGAAAGGTATTATTATTCTTAGAAAACAACATAAAATAAACAAAATACCTACTTTAAAAAATGTGATGGGGGGCAATTGGTCAAATATAGCTAATGGTTGGATACATTGAGGGTTTGATTCTTGTGGAAGAAGATGCAAGAAGGAAAAGAATTAAGAATAAAGATAATTGATCCATAAGCAGAGACATTTATGAAACAGAAGGATAAAAGTCAAAGACAATGAAAGATTTTTGTTTTAATTTCCTTACATGTAAAAATACTATGGTTGCATTAATACAATGGGTAAAGAGTAAAAATGTTTGTTCAAGCTTATTATTTTGAAAATGACGATTTTTTTGACTGGTATCATTTTAAAAAACAGATAAATTAATTAAGTGTTTTGGCCATAATCTTTCAATGGGGGTTATAAAATTCAGAGAAGAGAAAAAGATACTACTACTACTACTACTACTACTACTACTACTACTACTACTACTACTACTACTACTACTACTAGTAATAGCTAGCAGTGCTTTATGGTTTGCAAAATGCTTTACAAAGATGATCTCATTTGATCCTAGCAACAATCCTGCGAGGTAGGTGGTGTTATTTTCCCCATTTTATAGATGAAGAAACTGAGGTTGAGATGTATTAGGGTCACGCCGCTAAGTGGCTGAGACAAGATTAGAAATTGGGTGTTATTGATTCCAAGTTCAGCCCTGATCTATCCTCTATACCACTTGTGTATACACATCACACACACACAAAGCCACACACATCCATACACATACATACAAACAATAGCCCACAGACTCAGCAAATTTCACTCTATCATTTTGCTACTTGTCAGGAAAGACCATGGACCATGGTCAAGCATGCATTTTACAGTAGCATAGTATAAAAGAGGCCTATTTAACAGTTTATAACTGTCTCAATGACAGCGAATTCTAATTTAAAACTCCAATGTAGTACTTGTTAGGAAGTTTTAATATCAAAAGGGCAGCCAAGGTCTTCTATGAAAAATTTCTAGACAGTGAAAGAAAATAATCCTTTTAAGTGATGTTTGGCTTCTACTCCTCAAGAGCTGAGCTCTGATTTCATGTTTTATAGCTATGGCTTATTAATGAAATTTTCTTCTTTAATGACTAACTAGGTAGATAGGAGTAGGGAGTGGGGATGAACTGATAAGTTACAGTCAATGTTGGAAATGAAATTCAAGCAGAAACCTGAGATTCAGAGTAAAACCTATTATAAAAATTGGAGGGTTTGTGAATGTGTGTGTGTGTGTGTATGTGTGTGAGGGGTGAGTACGGGTTTTTTTCCATCATTTTTCCCCCCTTCCTTAAGGTATCTATACTATCTAAAGATTTTTCATTGAAGGGAAACCACTAAGTGGGCTTTAGAATTGACTTAGCAATTTGCATCTTTGGAAAAAAAATTATCAAATTTATGAAATTTCTGGTGCCTTAGTGCCAGTTGGCACCTGTAGGAACCGATAACCTTTTGCTCTTGCACTACTAATGGCCACATATTTACCTAGAAGTTGCTAATTCTTTTACTACTCATTCTGATAAAATAGGGATAAGTAAGAAAATTACCTGCCTTATAAGGCTGATTCTCAAAAACCAACTAGTTGTATTACAGTCATTTTTTAAAAATTTAATAATTGGGGGCAGCAGTGAAACACTTGCCCCAAAATTGAATCCAGCCTGGAGAATCTCAGTTTGCTCTCCCTGTCTGAGTAACAGTTTATGATGAGCAGCTAATAAACAGTGTAGAGTTTTCTGCTTCACAACTGCTAGACTGCAGAAATATCTGTATTGCTTATAAAGGTAATTGAGCTTAATCTCATATACATAATGAACATCCTACTTGTATTCAGGTGATTTTTTAACAGTGTCTTATTTGACTTTTTCCTCTTGATATAACTATTTTGTGTTGTCTGTCATGTGTCATGCTTATATCATTCCAACAGAGATAGCTTGTAATAATGGATTGAGATCAAGCCTTGAAATTAGGAAGATGTGGGTTCAAGTCCCTCATCCGACAGCTCTTACAGAGTTTTTGTGCCTCTGGATAAATTATTAACTCGTAGGGTCCTTGGGCAACAATTTAAGACAACAAATTACAGAAGTAGAATCTGCATTGAGAGAGGGTCTTTACTCATCACAAGTTACCTACATCATTAAAATAATCAGTCAGATAAATCTCTCTCTCTGTCTCTCTCTTTCTGTCTCTCTCCCTCCGTCCCTCCCTCCTTCTCCCTGCTCCTTCTGTGTCCCTTTTTTCCTCTCTCTCTTGCTTCTCTCCCTCTCTCTGTCTGTCTCCTCTGTATCTTCATGTTTCTCTTTTTCTCTCCATGTGTATGTGTAATTATATTTATTATATACATTTGTATATATGCATATTTCACCCATATATGTATGTATGTATATGTCTATATACACACATCCCTATCTCAAATTTTTTAGTCATCTGAGAACAAATCCATGATTCCTTATATGTGTATAATATGTGCATATGTAGTGTTAATATGCATATATGTTCTATATCTGTATCTATATATCTATGTATATCTATCTATATATAAACAGATATAACTCAAATTTGTCTTGTCATTTGGTTGAAAAAAATCCATGCATACTGGAAAAATCTTTCTACTACTTATGAGAAGGATTCTAGGTCAGCATTAACATTAAATTAAAAAATAAAATCCAGTGATATTTTCTTATATGTGCTGATTCAAATACAGTATTGACCCCCCCCCCCCCAAATGACGTGCATGCTGGAAAACCATTTTCTTTAGTTACTCAGTTGTATCATGTCCTTGTTATAGCTAATTTCTTTGATTAATGTTCTGTTAGAAAATGGAATGATAACCTGGATGGAAGTACTTGGATTGTTCATGAGTTGGTATCTATAAAGTACTTTGATATCATAAGGAGAAAAAAGAATATCATAGTACATAAGATTCATCATTACTCATTAATCACCTATTATAGCCCATTTTATTGTTTTTTGTTTTTATGAATAATATTTTACATTTGTGGAATACAATTTTTGAGAAGATACAATTAACTGCAAATTTAGCACTCTTTCCATTCTCCTCCTTTTTCTCCACTGATGTGGAGATGGTATTCATCATCCTCTAATACTTAAAAATATGTTATCTCATTGATGTCAATTCTTTCTCTATCATTCTGGGGAATATCTATATTAATGAACTTACAGAACCATTGGAGTATGATTGCCACTTTGATAGCTCAACAGATAAATAAGGAAGCATTTTGACATACAATAAAGAATACCTAATCTAGAGTCATTTTACCCCTATTTGAATTCTAGCTCTGCTACTTACTAAGAAATGACCCTGAGGAAGTCACATCGGTTCTCAAAGCATGAGTCTCCTTATTTTTAAAATCAAAGTATTGGACCATCTTCTTTTTAAGGTTCTTCCCATTTTAATTCTTTGATCCTAGGAACTTCATAAATTGTGATGATCATTTTTACTTCTTTTTATTTCCTAATGTGAAGAAATTAATAGATTGATAAGGCTCCAATAGTAATCACCAGTTATTGATAAATAATTTGGAGTATACATATATCTTTATAGGAATAAAATAAGCATAGGATTTAAGTTAAATATTATAAGATGTTTTAAATGTGATTTCTTCTTTCCAGTTGTAGAGGATAAGTTCCCCTTTTTGCTAGAACTGAAGGTTAAGTTCCTTCATTCCAGTAAAAGCTGTGTTTTTCCAGTAAAAGCTAGTCAATCTACAAGTCCTTTTAAAAGTAAAGCTTTTAATTGCAAATGCTACAGCTGCAGGACAAAGATTTTTAAGACAATCTCAGTTTGACAGATGGGTTGATAGACAGGAGCCCTAATCCAACAGAATATCACATTCAATATTGTTCCACCCTAGAAACTTCCCATTACACCCCTGATATGCCTGCCCTCCAAATGCTGGCAATAGCATCAGGTCACATTCAGTGTGCTTCAGGGTGTACCTACCCTAACCACAAGTCACATGACTTGCCTTTTCCAATTGAATTAGGTTCAAAACAAGTTTCCTAAGATTGGTATAATTTTTAGTTTCTCTTGTCTGTTATTTTAAAAATAAACTCTATAAATTACTCCTTTGTTTCTGACCTGTAAGGAGTCAGATGACCTGATTTGATTGGCAATAGTCAACCTTGCTAACGAAATCATAATACTTGGAAGTTTTGTACCTCCGACCTTTTCTTCCTTTTTATAGATTTAAAATCAACAAATACAACAAAAATGTTAGTCTTTAATTATTGTGTTTAAAAGCTCTGTTGATTGCATTGAGTAAAGCACTTCATTTCTTTCCAATTTATGTTTTATTAAGATCCATTTGTTACATAATCAAAAATAAAAGTTGAAAGGAAATGTATTAAATGTGCATGTATACATCTAGTACCATATAACTATTAGACTTTCCTTATATTAAGAGAAATCCCATTGATAGTCTTAACCTCCTTCTCTTTGACAAGAATTTGAGAAAAGAAACGCGTTTATTAGCTATTTACTGACTCTCTATCTAAAAAAAATGTCATCCTCCACACTAGTGAGTACACTTTAGTAACACTCTCATCTGGCGATAGAAATGAAACAAAACAGTTCCTAGTAATACTAAGCAGTAAGCAAAGTTTGTCTTCATTAGTCCCCCCCCCCCCCATGCCCAGCCACTAACTATATTCTCTCTTTCCAATATTCAGCCATCTTTCCCATTCTCTAGTCACATGTCACCCCCATTCCCCCATCTATCTATTTAGGTGTCAAATTTTCCATTCACATCCACTTCTCCCCCAAGTTCAAAGACATCAGGTGATCTCATATCTACTCTCTCTTTTCAAGGAGAGAAATCTGATTAATTTATAATAAAATGTTGGTGACCTAACATTTATACCCTATTCCTGAGAATTCCCCCCTAATGTAGGAATTAAACAGTCTTGGATTATTGACCAAATTCTATGTTACTCTCAGAATGTTTGATTTATAAAAATACTCAAAATTGTAAATACCTAATTATGGTAATTAAGGCACTGTGAGACCTAGTTAGTAGAGAATTATTTGGGCAGAGCTATCTGGTTCTTGAGGCATATATCTTTAAAGACCTTAGAAAGATTGTAGCAGGCTGATTTTTAAAGGAAATTTTTGTATAAATCAATTATCAACCAAAAAAAAAAAGACTGCCTAATTCCCATTCCATCTATATCTATTTACTTGACTAATCACCCAAACCTATGCCCCTTTAGTCCCTGAGATCAACACAGCTAACAGTAGATTCTGTTTCCAGTTCCTGGCTGATCCTTTGATGCCCTCACTCTACTTCTTCCTTCCAGTTAGGTTTCTGAGGGATTGTTCCACTAACACCTGTCTCTTGGTTCTGATGATTCTCTCTGTCTTCTAGGCAAATCTGAAGCACTATAAAAATATGACATCATGCTTATCATTTTTTCATATTTTAATAAAGTTCAAATAGAAATGTTATAAGGCCACATCATTATTCTGTAATTCTTTCATTATTATCTGTCTGTGTATTCATATCTACTTATTTGTGTATTGATTGATTGAGGTTTGTTAGGATCACTTCCTAGTAGTTTTTACAGTCATATTTCTGAGGTGCATGTGGTAGACTGGTCATTGAGATGAACTGTCACTGCCTTTGGAGTGCCACACTACTGCATCACATGCAGGGAAACTAAAACCTGCTGAAAGTTTTCCCCAGTAGAAAGTAAAACGAGTGGTCTGAATTGAATACAAAGTCTAAGGCCCTCTATTCCAAGGCCCTCCACAACATAGACCCAAACCATCACTCCACTATTCACTTCGACTATTTCCCTATACAAATCTTCCACCCTGTACTGTCCTCTGATGAGAATAGTTAATTTGTTTAACACTTTAAGGTTTACGAAGTGTTTTAACATTTATTATCTCATTTGATATGACTCATTTACATTATCTCACAACTAGCCTATGAGAAAGGTGCTTTATTATCCTCATTTATAGATGAGGAAACTGAGACACAGAAAAGATATGCAGTTTCCCAGGGTCACACAGCTGGTAATTTTCTGAGGCAAGATTTGAACTCATGTTTTCCTAACTCCAAGTCTAGCATTAGATTCCCTATACTACCTAACTGCCTAAACTATCAGCACATACCTGGCTCTGTTTCTACTTATTTGAATCTTACATTTTTCTTTAATAAGGAAAGAGGAATAAGCATTCATTAAGCTCTTATTATGAGTCAGATACTTAGTTAAGTGCTTTACAAATATTCTCTCATTTGACCCAGGTTAATTCCTGCTGCCTTCCATAAAGCCCAGCTAAAACAAGTTCTTCCTTCTTTTAAAGTGTGACATTATTATTCATTTGCCCCTTGTTGTGTGTTGGCTTCTATTGTTAGTTATATTTTCATTTGTATTTTCCTTTACCCCCTGACCACCCCTACAATGAGCTTATAAACTCCTTGAGTGCAGGAATGCAGGGATGATGGTCTAGAATTTTTTGAAAGTTTTCTCCCAAGTATTTCCCATAGTGTCTGGAACAGAGAAGGTAACTCAATAAATTTTTATTGATTGATTAATAGAATGGCTGAATTAATGAGGGTCGAGATGGGGAAGTTAGCTTTTAACTCTTTCCATCTGGCCTATAGTTTTGATTAAGGGGATGTATACATCAGTCACAGCCGTGTTTAAATATCAGTTTTAAAAGTATTCTGAAGTCAACGATACATGTATAGCTATCCACACACGTAATTATCCACTGTTTAGCCTTCTGGTCAGGCAGGTAATTGAAAGTTGATTGTAGCCTATATGCTGAGTCTGATTCTCCCTCTTAACACACATAAGAACAAGAGCTTTATTCCCTCTTGAGTTCAAGAGGGTTGGGGAGGGTAATTACCCCCTGACCCCAGTCTATGATTCTTCCTTCAAGCCAGGTACATGCTGCTCTCTTAGTGGACAATACAAGTGGCCACTTGCAGGAGAAATCTGATCCAAACAGTACACATCTATTTCCTAGTTACTTAACCTACCCCCAATCTCCATGCACCATTGCATGTGTGATCAAATGCCCATGTGTCCATATGTGCATGCACACACACACACACACACACACACACACACACACACACACACACACACACACACAGCAAAGCAATCTCAGATTTATGGGAAGCAGCCAGAAATTTGAGGCTGAGCTTCCATGTACCAGCCATTCTCTCTCTAAGTCAAGAATACACCTTCCTTTGGCTTCAGCAAAGTTTAAAGACAAACCCCAAACCAAATCCATTCCTTCTAATCCAATGGTTACTCCTTTCTGTGGTGCCAAAGAAAAGAAGGGGCATGCTCTTTAAAAAAAAAAAAAAAAAAGGAGATTCTAAGAAGATGCAATTAGGTTCTGTAAAATCATACACTTATTAGTCCCAGATGCGACTAATGCATGATCTTCAGCTGTCATTTCCTTCTCTAGTTTTGCATTGTCCTGTGTAATAATAAATAAACCACTACTCAGGAGCCTAATATAAATTGAGAGAATCCTATAAAGAGGAAGCACATTACAAAAGATGTGGAACTAATTGCTAAGACAGTCAAGAGTAAAAGACGAAGAAAGAAATGTTTATAGTTGGTATAGATTAGTATTACAGTATTGGTTAGTACAGTAGAGATTAGCCTAAAGTTGGGGGTGGGAGAAGGAGGGGTGACCAACCAACTAACCATCAATGATTCTGTATCTCAGAACTGTGAACTTATTCTGTTTTTTTTAATGTTTTGATCAAGCTATGTTTCAATGTAATTGATTTTATTTGTAATCTTATGCAATTTTATGCTTTAAAAATATTATTCTGAGAAGTCCAGAGGTTTCATTAGACTACCGAAGGGGACCATGACACAAAAGAGGTTAAGAACCCTTGGTTTTTAGATGGATGTGACTGGGTGCACTTGGGTTTAACATGATGCATGTTGAAGTGACATGTGTTTGTTGGAAAGCAGATGTTGTTCTCTGTATTTTACCTGCTGCCCAGCCTACTCATGCAGGTCGGCAATAGTTCACACCATCAAGCAATAAACTGCCTGCCAGGAAGTAGCTCATGTACAGTTAGATGCTCTCAGAGGCTGGGAGAGGGGATTTCCTGGTGAGCAAAGCTAACTGCAAATGAATTAGTGCTTTTTACCAGCAGGAGTTCTGGACCCCTTTGTCTCTGGGGTGAAACCACCAAATACCAACTCAATCACAGTAATGTTGTGACAGCACTTTGTCTGCAACTATCGAAAGAAAGAACTAGACGGGCGTGGGGGGCATAGAAAATACATGATTCATCAAGCGTAAAGGGGGGGAAATTAACTCTTTCATTTAGTTCCCAAGTTACAAAGGAACTTGAGTTCCAAAATTGAGAACTCGGCTAATAACACTGTCAAAGTTAATGAAAGTTATAATACCTGCCACACACCTACATTCATCCCAGATGCATTATTTACCTTCAGATTAGAGCTGTGGGATGCCAAAGGACTAGTAAAATTTGTAGCACTTACTACCTTTAGATTGATTCATAACTTTAAATTAATCATTTTCTAATAATCTTTGAGACATTTTCAAAGAATATCCCAAAGTATTATTTGATAATAATGGCTAACATTTACATAACCCTTTAAGGTTTGCAAAGAATTTTATAAATACTGGATCACTTTAGATTCACAACAACCTTGGGAGTTAAGTGCTATGATTATCCTAATATCCTAATATTACAGCCAAGGAAACTGAAGCAGACAGAAGCTAAGTGACTTGCCCAAGATCACAAAGATAGTTAGTATCCCAATCAGGTTTGAACTTCAGTTTTCCTGATTTCAGGTCCACTACATCTCTTTGCTGCCCTATTCCAGACAATGTAAAACCTATCAGTAATGGGCTAGACTTTCACCAACTGTTCTTGCATAGGCTCATAGACTATTTTCAGTAGTACTGGAAGCTATTTTAAGAGGTCTTTCTATCCATACTCTCTTTCTAATACTGTACTTAATTATCTCAGAAAGATGGAACACAAAAAGACAGGGTTGCTTACATCATTTTTTGTATAACCTTTCAATCCTGGCAATCTCTTGCACAAAAGTCTGGACTCTTCTTAATGTATAATGTGAAATTTTAAAATTGCTACCCTTAGGTCAGATATTAAAATATACAACTCCTACCATCCTCATAATACTTGGTTGATAAGCACGTATTGTCCTTAAAACCAGCCATTGGATTTGAAAGATAAATATTATTCCATATCTTATTGAATAAAATATATTATATCACAGGTGATGGAGACAGATTGACTCAATAAATTCTAATAGTGTATGCTGAGAAATAGTGGCAATAAAAATGCTGATGACTTGACACAAGGAGAATATTGAATGTCATTAACATGTTATTTCCTCTGTCTGATATCACTGTCATGTTCTTCCCTCAGTTTTAATCTTTAGCACTTGATTTTTCTTTGGTTTATCTATGGTAGAAAAATGGCATTCTTTAGTGCTTTAAATTATCTACTACTTGAATGGTTATTAAAATGATGCAGTGATCTAAAATGCAGAGAATTAATATATGTTTTTATAGTTAGCAGTATCATCAAGCTCATGCTTGAGAACCATGCTTCAGAAATTGAGCATATCACAAATTTCACATTGCTGACTCTGAGGGAACATTGGACTAAACTCTCATTCATTTTATGTGAACCAAATCATTACAGGTTAATAATTTTAAAATTTAATGTTTGATATGACTGTTTTGAATATATTACAAGGAGCAGGATATAGGGGAAAGGAACCTGTCAGAGTTGAATTTACAGAATTTGCACCCAGTCATTTCTGAAGCTAAGGCTGCTAAATGACCACTTGTTGGCTGTAGAGCCATGGGCAGATTCTTTTTTAACTATGGTTTGGACGACATGGTTATGCTCTAAAATCATATGACTCAGATTCTTTGCATCTGAGTACGTTTCAGATTCGTAATGACCTTCACTTTTATATCAGTATCATAAGAAAATAACACATTTATATAGTTCATTAGGGCTTACAAAGCACTTTCCTTGCAACAACCTGTAACAAATTGCTAGTATTATCCACTTTCCCTAATGAGAAGCTTAGTCAAAGAAAGGTTCTTCTCTATGACCTTCTGAGGGTCGCTAAGAAGTGTTGGAGTTGGGATGAGGAAAAGAGCACAATACAGTATGATAAACATTTATTAAGCACCTTTTATGTGCCAGGCATTGTGCTAAGTTCTGGGGATACAAAAAGAGGCAAAGACAGTCCTTGCACTCAAGGAGCTTACAGTATAGTAGGGGAGGCAATATGCAAGCGAATTTATACAAAGCAAGTTATGTACAGGGTAAACAGAGAAATAATTAACAGAGGGAAGGCACTGTAATAAAGAAGAGTTAGGGAAAGCTATCTGTAGAGTGTGGAACTTAAAGGAAAATCAGGAGTCAGAGCAGAGAGGGGAGAGGGTTCCAGCCATGGGGGGCAGCCAGAGAAAATGTCTGGAGCTGAGAGACTGTCTGTGGAAAGTCCAGGAGGTCAGAGTCACTAGACTGAAAAGTACATTCTGGGGAATAAGGTATAAAAAGACTTGAAAGATAGGAGAGAGCTAGATTATGGAGGGTTTTAATTGCCAGACAGAGTATTTTATATTTTCTTATGGAAGCATTAGGAAGACATCAGAGTTTGTTGAGCAGACCATCAGACTATTGCAACAGTCAAGGCATGAGGGGATGGGATGAGGGCTGGTACTGGAATCATGTCAGTATCAGAGGAGAAAAAGGAGAATATTAGAAAGATGTTGTAAAAATGAAATCTGCAGGCCTATCCAACAAGCCTATCTGCAGACCTATTGCAAATGGCTTTTCAAGGAGTTTGGCTACAAAGGGCAGAAGAGAAATAGAATGATAGTGAACAGAGAAGAAAGAATCAAATGAAGGGTTTTCTCCAGAATAGTGGAGGCCTGGGTAAGTTTGTAAGCAGCAGGACATGAGCCAGTAGAGAAGAGAGGATGGAAAATAAGTGAGAGCAGAGATGAGAGAGGGGGCAATCTGTAGGAGGAAATAGGATGGAATGGGATTACTTGAACATGTAGAGAGGTTAGCTTTGGGATTTCAGGTATTCTGACTCCAAAAATAATATTCCTTCTATATATATAATTTGTACACATATATACAAACATTGCATGCTTTTCCATAATACTTTAAAATAGAGGTAGGGACTGGACATGTTATTTTATTAGTATAGGGAACTTCTAGATAAGGAAACTCCCCATGTCAATGTGGGTCAGTACCTTCTCTGCAATTTATAGTCTTAAATAGAGGTTCTTCACATTAGAGTCCCTGAATTTGTAATTTTTAAAAATTTATAGCTGTACTTCAACATAATTGGTTTCCTTCAGAATACCATGTATTTAATTTCAACTATTTGGCTTAAGCAGATTGCCATCACAAACACACACACACACACAAACATGCACATTAAGTACTCTTCTCCTAGAGAATTTTCCAGAGTACTGAGAAGTTAAATGACTTGACCAAGGTAATACAACCAATGTTTGTCACAGGTGGGATTAGAACCCTCGTCATCCTGGCTTTGAGGGTGACTATAAAATAAATCACTCTGTGTTTATACAACACCTTAAAGTATATAAATAACTTTCTATTAACTTTCTATTATAACAACCCATTATGTAAGATCAGTAAACTCTCATAGACAGCTCATCCAGCTCCAGTGACTACAGTTACCTTGGAGGCTCAAGCCTTCCTCTCTCTCATTCCTGTCATCATGTTAGGTTGTGGGGAGGAGATGGAGTGAGAGAAAGAATAGTAAAAAATGATTCCCAGGTACCACCAACAGAGGTAGGGAAATGATTTGAAGGTTAAGATGATGAATTTTTGAGTCCCTAAATTTTTCATGAACCTACCAGATGCTAGTGTTCTCCCTTCCTAACTACCTCGTGTTTAACTAATATTTATTTTGTATGTCTGTATGGTCCATGTGTTTGTGTGTGTATGTGCCTATATATATATATATACATATATATATATACACATACATACATACATACACACACATACATATACATATATATGCACACATATACATATATATGCACACACATACATATATAATACACATATTTGTATACATACATAAATACATACACATACACATACATATGTTGTGTCCCTCAAAATTGAGTTTGTAAAGCACATAGTAGAGTGCCTGGCTCATCATAGTTACTCTACAAATACATATTACCTTTCATTCCCCTTCAAAAGATTTCAGGTCCTTGAGAGTGAGATTCTTTTGTTTTGATTTTGCATATCCAATGCCTAGAATACAATAGCCATTTAATAAATGGTAATTGATTGAGTTTTTAGCATAAAGAATATTTAATATCCACTCTATTTTTACTCCCTGTCTAAAAGAAATACCAGAATAAATATGAAAAAGTGTTTTTAATTCTCTAACAGGATAATTATGAAAATTATTAATGAAACAGTAGGATATGACATGAATGACCCTGCAGAAATGATGACAAGATTTTATTTGTGTGTTTGTTTTATTTGTTATGGTGTCTTAATTTAATATTACTTGCCATACTATACCAGAAAAATTAGTATAAAGACTGAACTAGCTCATATTAAGGGGACCTTTTATTCAAATCTTAATTTGCTCTTATTGACTTAATTTTTAAAAAAATGCAATTCAGTTCAAATCAACAAAAATTTATTAGACACCTACTATATTCCAGTCATTGTGCTAGGCGCTGGGGTTATAGAGTAGAAAATAAAACAATTTGTGCCCTGAAGGAGCTTAAATTGCTAATTATTGAGGTGGGGAATCCCATATACATCAATAAATAAACGTGAAATGTATTTGGGGAAAAGTAGTGGGGAATCAACAATCAGAAAAGAATCAGAAAAAGTGTCTTAGAGGGAAGTAATCCTGGAGCCTCATGAACAATGAAGGGAGCTCATGGTGAGATACCCAAAGGGAGCCTCAGAGAGATTGTGACTTGCACAGTGCCACCAAGATACAAAAGAGGACAGCTATGTCTGGACCCATATCTCCTTCCAGTATTCCATAGTTACATAACTAGTAAATATCAGGGTTGGAATATGTGTTCTGAGATGAAAAATAGGAATTGAAAAAGGTAAAGAATACTTTAGGTGGATAATTCTATGAGAGTACTGAATATAAAGAGGCCATTTAGTATAGTGGAAAGAGAACAGACATGTTGTGAGGTCAGAGAACCAAGGGACAAAAGTGGGGCAGGACACAAGAATACTGGAGTGTTGGGGTGGGGGGTGTCATATCACCCTCCACTAAATCTAGAAGAGACCAGTATCTAGCTGAGGCCAGTTCTGACTACCCAAAGGTCATTTAGAGTAGAGACCAAAGCTGGTGAACTATGAATTGCCCAGCATGGGAGGAAGATGAGATGCTTGAGATATAGCTCTCTACAAAAAAACACCACTCCAAGGGACAGAGTGAAAAAGGGAATAGGGGAAAATCAGAAGTGGGGGAGGGGGAATTGTTAATGTATTTTTGCATAATGGGAAGATCTTTCCCATCCATTAATAGGCCCACGTGACATGCTTGAGTTACGTGGAAGCCTGAGTCACATGAGTCTCTGGTGGGAGGAACTTGCCAAACTGGTAGAGCAGAAAAGGGTAGAGCAGAGCTGAGAGGAAGTTGGACGCAGCAGTTAGAGCTGAGGGAGAGAGAGGAAGCAGGTAGCCATCTGTGAGTGTTCATTTGTGGGAAGGCCCTAGCAAGGAGAAGGCTGGGGGATGGTGGTGCCTCTTGCATTGTTATTTTGTATAGATGTCTTTGTTATTATGATGGATTTGGCTTTCTGATGTTTAAATAAATGTTTTGGTTCTGTCTTCCATGTGGAGAGTCTGTTATATTTTGTGATTCAGAATTATGTTGGCATATTCGTAGCTGCCATAGGCACTGTGAATATAACATTGGTGCTACATTGTGGGGAAAGAATAAAATGACCAAAGGTCTCAGAAAGAAGCAAACTCAAAGACCTTGACCATAAGCAGATAAATCAACTAGGAAAATGTTAACAGAAGGAAATATGGCCTACAGATCTAGTAAATGAGTTCATGCATCTATTTTTTTTTTTGAAGCAATGGGGTTAAGTGACTTGCCCAGAGTCACACAGCTAGTAAGTGTCTGAGGCTGGTTTTGAACTTAGCTCCTCCTGACTCCAGGGCTGGTGCTCTATCTGTACCATCTAGCTGCCTTGTGGGCATCTAGTACTAAATATTGTAGAAAAAGGGACGATTATCCAACATTTGATGAGACAAAAGATCCTGTGGAATATGAGGAAAGTATGGAACCACAACACACTGTCTCTAAGTGGCTCAAAAGAAAAGTGAAAATTATAAGAGCAGAATTTATGGCCTGCCAAGCAAAATAATGGACAGAATAGAAAAACTGGAATCTGCAATAACGAATGTTGGGAAAGAGATAAAAAAGAGAACAACAGATTATTTTCGATGCAAATATATAGAAGTGAAGGAAAATCTAAAAGAAGAAAAACCAAAAACCACTACCGTTAAAAGAAGATATACTCATTATGCAAGCAAAATATACTGATCTCAATGCCAAGTTGCATGGAGAAAAGCTAAGGATCATAGGCCTTGCACAAGACAGGAAAAGAACTTCCTATCATGCAGGAAATAATAGAAGAGAACTTCTGAACACAGAAAATGAAATATCAATTGAAAGGATTTTCAGATTACTTCCAGGAAAAACAACAACAAAAAGTAAGACTGCAGACTTTAAGACACTCAGTGGTTAAATCTAACAATTTAATTCAGAAAACAGGAAGTTCTGCAAGTTATCAAGAGAAAACCTTTCAAACTCAAAGGAAAGGAAATTTGAATAATGCAAGATTATTCTGCACCCCAGAAAATGTAAATGTGAATGGAAAGATATGTTCCTTTCAGCAATAGAATTCAGTATGCAACTCACAGTGACCAACCCTGACTTTCTGAGCTCAACCACAGATGAAAAAAGACAGATTTTCAGCACAAATGTTGAGGTTTGGCCTGCTAGGGACCCCAAAATACTGACACACTGGGTTCTGCTCCAATGAATTTGACCCAAATCTTCTTTCAGCCAAAGTAAAACATTATTATTATTAAAAATTTGCCATGTTGGGTTGACTTTTAAGAAGCCTCCCAATTTGTGACCCTTGTATTAACAAGTTGACCAGATACAATCTGAGCTAGATTGAATCTGAGCACCTTCATGGAGACAAGAAGGATCTTACATAGAGAAAAACTGTGAGAGGGATCTGGGGTGGTGTAGTAATCTGGGAATTCCAGGGTTGGTCTTGATGGCAGTGGTCAATATCCTGGAGAATGGGATATTGATAGGATCAAGGATGGGAAGTATAACAGAAATCTGGGCATAGTGATAATGAAAAACTTTTGGGACTCCAGAAAATGCCAGATTAAGTGGGAATATTCAAGGAGAGTTTAAGGAGGTTCCCAGAGCTTGTACCCCATCAATAAAGAGGCATTCAAAACATTTTTGAAAGAAAATTAGAATTAAAGAGATTATTAGTTTTTGAACACCCCAGCAAGAGAAATGTAGGAGTGAATAAATGCCAAGGATAGTGACAGTAACAAAGTTACCACAGAAGAGACTACTAAGAGACTTCTTTCTACATAAACACAAGGAGACATGAGTGAAGGCAGAAATCTGGTGGAAATAACAGTAAAGAGGAAGCCCAGGGTCCTTAAGGATATAATCTGATAACACACTTGCCTACAGGTGAATCAGTGGTTTTTTTTTTTTTTATTCTTGTTAGTTTTTGTGGGACTATATTACAATATACTTGAAGGGAGGGGACAGCACAGAGACAGAAAGGAATGTGTGATGTGCTGGGTCAAATCAAAAGCTAACAAGGAGGGGAAAGTGATGTACTCTCAGAAAGAGAGAACATAGGGGAGTAGGAAAGGAGGGAGAGAAGACTAGAAAATGGGGTTAGGGAAGGAAAGAGGCCTTGTTTTGGTAGTAGGAGAGGCTTCCACTGATAATACTCTTATCAATGAAGAGAGATGGTCTGTGAAAGGAGATGGGGACCTTGTGCTTGATGTACCCTGGGGATTTAGTGTTTGAAAAGTTTATTTGTTCTACCTGAGGACAGGGTAGTTGGGATTCCTGAGGGCTTCTGGGGGCATCTGAAACCTTAGAGAGTAAGAGAACATGGACCCAGGGAGGTTATTTTGAGGCAAATGGAAACAAAAATATAACCAAGGCAGGGCCTAGGTCAGTAGTCACATGCAATAATTGGCATTGTTCTGAGTGTGAGGTACAATGGAAAAGAGTATTGTATAGAACAAGGTAATTACAGAAATCACCTAGAGAACAGATCCTACAATGAATACCTTGGAAGCTTTGATTACCTAAGGAATACAGAGAAGAGATAGACACCAAATGATTACAGGGGACATGAATGAGCAAATGAAGGTGTAGAGCAGAGAGAAAAAGAGGATGGATGAGGAAGGGAGTGACAGAAATCTTTTTTGGAAAGGGATATAAATGACGAGAAACAAAAACCCTAATGAATAGAACTAGTAGAAGGAAGGAGAAGAAGAAGAAAGAATCTACTTGACTGAGAGGGGAAAAGGTGGTAGTGGGGATTATGTAAGCAGGAGAGAAAAAGGAACTAAAAAGCAAAACCTCAAAGGGTTACAAATGAGAGGAAGGGATCAGGGACATGGAAAATAGAGCCACTGGGAACATGGCCACCTTAATAAAGATTAAGGTAAAGTAAATGAGGGAACATAGTACTAGGTTTTTAACAGAAGATGGAGAAAAAAAGTCAAAACTTGAAATAAAATCCCAATATAAGAGAATGACGGAAGAAAATATAAATCTACTTCCTATAACTTTATATATAAGTGGTTAAATAATCCAATAAAATTTAAAAGATTGACAAATTAGATGAGAAAACAAAACCCTAAAATCTGTTGGTTACAAGAAAGACATTTAAAAAACAGACATACACAAAACAAAAATGATAGAATTAAAATCAATGTACTTTGCATCAAGAAAATCCAGAAAAGCAGGAATTTCAATCATGTTTTCTGACAAAAAAAAAACAAATCAACATCAGTGATAAAATTATCTACTGCAAATGCCCTAGCATCTAAATTCATAAAGAAAACATAGTGTCAGGTACAAGAAGACATAGAAATACAACAATAGGAGATGTCAGTATCCCTCTTTTAGTTTTGGATTTGTGTTTTGGAAGAAGACCATAACAGAAAAATGATGACATGACTTGCACTTGACTTTCTTTTGAGTGAGGGAGGGCAGTGCAGGTCACCAGCCTCACTTCTCCTCCAGAGCCATCTGAATCCAGTGACCAGATATTCATCAGGATGCCTGGAGATGACCCAGGATGCACTGGGAGACCTTAGTCCCTTTAGGCCAAGGTTTATTCAGGTACTCACTTAGGGTAAGGTAACGCCCACTCATTGAATAGGCCTATGGTCCCTTTAAGAAGTAGTCAGGGAGTGGCCCTTTTAATGAACATAAGAAAAAAACGTTACTAGTGATAATCACTCTAAGCCAGCCATTAAGTGAAACTTTGGTAGGGACCTATTGTTTTCCAACTCATGGACTTCACAGTCCACTGGGTTTAAGGTTTTGGGAACCAGAGAGAAAAGGAAGGAAGGAAGGAAGGAAGGAAGGAAGGAAGGAAGGAAGGAAGGAAGGAAGGAAGGAAGGAAGGAAGGAAGGAAGGAAGGAAAGAAGGAAGGAAGGAAGGAAGGAAGGAAGAAAGGAAGGAGGAAAGGAAGGAGGAAAGAAGGGAAGGAGGGAAGGAAGGACATCTAGCCAGTAAACTCCAAAGCCCCAAAGGAAGGGGAGACGGAGACAGAAGGGAGAGGATAAGCTGTGTTACCCAGCTAGCTGGGTCCCTACTCAGGCAGCTTGGTCTACTTTAAAAAGACTTTAAAAATTAAATGAAAGAGATTGTGGAAAAACAAAAATAAATAAATAAATAGATAGATAAATAAATAAGTGAATAAATGAATGAATGAACAAACAGATAAATAAATACATAGGAACAATAAAAAAAGATTATGAAAAGAAAGTCAACCAATTAGAAAGGGAGATTCAGAATCTTTTTATTTATTTATTTATTTTTAGTTTTCAACATTCATTTCCACAAAATTTTGAGTTCCAAATTTTCTCCCCATCTCTCCCCTCCCCCCACTCCAAAACACCTTGCATTCTGATTACCCCTTACACCAGTCTTCCCTCCCTTCTATCATACCCTTCCAACCCTTCTATCACTTCCCTTATCACCATCTTCTCTCTTGTCTTGTAGGGCAAGATAAATTTCTATACCCATTACCTGTATTTCTTATTTCCCAGCTGTATGCAAAAACAATTCTCAACATTTGTTCCTAAAACTTTGAGTTCCAGCTTCTCTTCCTTCCTCCCTCCCCACCTATCCCCACTGAGGAGGCAAGCAATTCAATATAGGCTACATATGTGTAGTTTTGCAAATAACTTCCATAATAGTCATATTGTGTAAGAATAACTATATTTCCCTCCATCTTATCCAGACCCTCCATTTCTTCTGTTCTCTTCTTTGACCTTGTCCCTCCCCAAGAGTGTTTACTTCTGATTGCTCCCTTCTCCCATTTGCCCTCCCTTCCATCATCCTCCCTACCCTGCTTATCCCACTCTCCCCTACTTTCCTGTAGTGTAAAATAGGTTTTCATACCAAATTGAGTGTGCATGCTATTCTTTCCTTGAGCCAAATGTGATGAGAGTAAGCTTCACTTTTTCCCTCTCACCTCTCCCCTTTTCCCCTCCATTGAAAAAGCTTTTTCTTGCGTCTTTTATGAGAGATAATTTACCTGATTCCATTTCTCCCTTTCTCCTCTCAATATATTCTTCTCTCATCCCTTAATTTTATTTTTTAGGTATGATCCCTTCCTATTCAACTCACCCTATGCTCTGTATATATATATATATATATATATATATATGTATGTATGTATGCATGTATGTATGCATGTATGTATGCATGTATGTATGTATGTATGTATGTATGTATTTGACTACAATATTCCTAGGAGTTTCCCTTTTGGGATCTCTTTCAGGAGAAGATTGGTGGATTCTTTCAATATTTATTTTGCCCTCTGGTTCTAGAATATCAGGGCAGTTTTCCTTGATAATTTCATGAAAGATGATATCTAGGCTCTTCTTTTGATCATGGTTTTCAGATAGTCCCATAATTTTTAAATTGTCTCTCCTGGATCTATTTTCCAGGTCGGTTGTTTTTCCAGTGAGATATTTCAATTATCTTCCATTTTTTCATTCTTTTGGTTTTGTTTTGTAATTTCTTGGTTTCTCCTAAAGTCACTAGCTTCCACCTGCTCCATTCTCATTTTTAAAGAACTATTTTCTTCAGTGAGCTTTTAACCCCCTTTTCCATTTGGCTAAGAATGCTTTTTGAAGCATTCTTCTCCTCGTTGGCTTTTTGGATCTCTTTTGCCAATTGAGTTGGCCTATTTTAAAGGAGTTATTTTCTTCAGCATTTTTTGTGTCTCCTTTAGCAAGCTGTTGATTTGCTTTTCATGATTTTCTTGCACCTCTCTCATTTCTCTTCCTAACTTTTCCTCCACCTCTCTTATTTGTTTTTCAAAATCCTTTTTGAGCTCTTCCATGGCCTGAGACCATTGCATATTTACTTTGGAGTTATGGAAGCCTTGACTTTCTCTGAAGGTATGCATTGTTCTTCCTCATCTGAAAGGGTGGAAGAAAATACCTATTCACCAAGAAATTAACCTTCTATAGTCTTACTTTTCCCCCCTTTTGGGGCATTTTCCCAACCAGTTATTTGATTTTTGAGTCCTTTGTCAGGAGGAGGGTATACTCTAGGGATCTGTAAGTTCTCAGTTCCTCCAAGGTAACACAATCAAGGGCCTGTACACTGGTCTGGGAGCTACCAAAGTTTTTCTCCTCAGAATCTGCAAGTAGTATAATTCCCTCTCCACAACCACCTCCAGCACACCATGTCCTAGGATCGTGCTCAGGACTGAGGTTTAGATCAGCTGATCAATTCCCCCAGGGGCTTTAGACTGAGAGATCCACAAATGGACACTGCTGCCGCTTCCGCAGCTGCTGGTACTGCCGTCACCACCCCTGCCACCTGGGACCAGGACTAGGGGAGGTCCCTGCTCCCTTGTCAATGAAGTAAAAAAACACTAACATTTGAAGCTGCCTTTGGCATTTGTGGATTGAGGTATCTGAGAATCTCTACTGCTATTGGGGATTCCTTTCTGAGACCTGTTCTGGTCCTGTTCCCCCTGGTGCTGTGCAGTCAAAGCTGGACTGCGCTCTACTCTGTGTCTGGTACGATAGACCTTTCCTGTTGTTCTTCCTGGTTACCTTGGGCTAGAAATCTCTTTCACTCTGTTGTTCTGTGGCTTCTGCTGCTCTAGAATTTGTTGAGAGTCATTTTTTACAGGTATTTTATGGGTTGTGAGGGAAGAGCTAGAGTATGTGTGTCTTTCTACTCCTCCATCTTGGCTCTACCCCTGGAGATTCAGAATCTTAAGGATGAAAACAACCCCTTAAAAATCAGGAGTGGGCAAAGGAAAGCCAGTAAAGTCATAAGAGACCAAGAAATAATAAAATATAATGTATGAAAAAGTAGAAGAGAACGCGAAACATCACATAAGAAAAACAACTTATCTGGAGAACAGATCAACAAAAGAAATCATAAGAATAATCAGACTATCTGAAAGCTATGATCAAAAAAAGACTCTTGATACAATAATACAAGAAATAATTAAAGAAACTTGTCCTGAAGCATTAGAGCAAGAAAGGAAAGTAGAAGTAGAAAAAAATCCACTGATTACCATCTGAAAGAGATTCTATGAGGAAAACTCACAGGAATATCATAGTTGAATTCTTAAACCCCAGGCTCAAGGATAAAATATTATTAGCAACAAGAAAAAACATTTAAATATGATGGTGCCACAATTAGAATCATACAAGACCTAGCAGCTGGCTATACTAAAAGACCACAGATCAAAGAACACTATAAATTGAAGAGCAAAAGAACTGGGGTTCCAACTTAAAATATCATACCCAGCAAAGCTAAGCATAATCCTGGATAAAAAATAGGGATATTTAATGAATTGTCAGATTTCAGGATTTTGCTAAAAATACCTGAACTTAATAGAAGATTTGACATACAAGAGTTGAGAGATATATAAGGTAACTTTTATCTTTAGAAAGTTACCTAAAGCACTGAGAAGTTAAGCAGCCTAATGAGAGTCACATATGTAGCACAGTGAGGATTTCAGCTAGAGTCTTTCTAATTCTGAGGCTGGCTCTCTAACCACTATACCATGTTGTCTTTCTTATTCCCAACTTCCTCACTGGAGTCTGTTATCAAGGTCTTTCCTTATTATTAGCACCTTACATCTATTAATTATGCCCTTTACTTCCAATCTCCTCCATCTCTTTTGATTCATATTGCTTGGACTTTTGACCACCTGCTTTATTCTTTGACAGCATTTTATCTTCTTCTGACATTTATCTGGCTTGCCTAGTTTTTAACCCATTGCTAACTGCACCCTTATCCTTTATACTCATTGAATGCATCTTCCTTACCTGATTATGTTTCTTGACCTTACTCTGACTCTTAAATCATACCTAAATCCATATGACATACTTCTTCTTTTTGCATCTACGATATGTTGCTGCCCATGACCAAGTATGAGTTCTGAAGGATTATTTTAAATTCTTATGCTTTTCTGGGCACTGAAACTAAGCCATTATCTAAGCATGTATTTACTTTCACGTTGCTCAAACTATTCTCCATTTGGGAAAAAGAAAAAAATTGGATTGCTTTTGAAAGTCTCTTATCTCTGTACATCCCCTTAATCTCCTAAACTCTCTAGTCTAAGCCAAATGGTTTGATTGTGCCACCACCTTTATTAATGCTTTTTCCCTCAACCTCAGGGAATATACAAAGCAGGAGTGAGACAAGGGATGGAGAATGCTCCCCAAAGCAACTATTCAGTTGCTACTATAGGTGCTCAAGTTGAGTTGGATTCCCAGAAGGATTGGTCAGCTGGCTTAGAAGGGAAGTTTAGGAGCTTGAACAGTAGCAAAGGAGTTTGAAGTGGAGAAGTGTTAGGCTAGAATTAATGAAAGGTAGGTGTGGTTGTGTTGGAGACAAGCCCTGTGATTGGTTATGGTGTTAAGGGTAGGGATTGTAACTCATCAACCCAACCTGTCCTGGGTTGAGACCCCTTAGAGTCATGCTATATTCTGCACTTTGGAGATTATTAGTAGACTATAACATCAATCAGTTTCTGATTTCTCTGACTTTCTCTCCACATTAATATGGCAGGATGGTTGGAGAGGGGTTGCTTTCCCTCAAGCCCTTTGGCCCCAGTCATCCTTTTATGAGAAAGAGTGTATGGGGAATTTTGTGAGAAGACTAATTGGGAAGTGAGAATCAGTACCTCTTTCCTCTGAAGAAAAGTGAATCTTAAGGCATCTAACTGTGTAGATGATGGGTGAATGGGGGTTGGGGTAGGGGAGAATTATTACTGAATTGAGATATGATGAAGAAAAATACCATATCCTACTAGCACATACTTGCTTTTCTTTTCCTTTTCTTGCTTTCACATTCTTAAACATGTGAGATATCTGTAAAGAAGTTGGAGTTTTCAGGGCATTCGGATTAAAACAATGGTTGCATGGTTTTTAGTTATATTTGAATAAAAACTACTGGAAAGATCCTCTTTTAAGCCCAGAGTGCAGTGTGTATTTTAACTAAGAAATGGTTTATTTGTGGTGCAAACAAAAGAGAAAAAATACTGAAGGTACCCAACTTTATTGGCTGGAGACATCTGTTGGCATGCTTCTTCCTAGTGCTCTACATAACTGTGTCAAGCAGCTGGGTAACGGTTTCACAACAGTTGTTCTCTATCAAGTGCACTCCCTCTGAAGGACTTGTTGTTTCCTGTGAGTTGTACAGGACTCTCTCTTCAGACTAACTTTCTTAGCTGGTTTTCTCTCAGATCTGTTCTATTGGCATTTTACTTGTTGTAGCTTTGCATTTTGGCGGGGGGGGGGGGGGGCGTGGGTCACATTGATTAGAACATCTGTGGTAATACTACAACATGGTGCCCTGGAAGGTTATTGGGTAGTATCTTGTCATATCTAATTTACAAAAATAGAATTTTAAAACTTAGACTAGAAATTATTTGGTTGTAACTGAAAAGTCATTTGAACTATTTTGTAATGGTTCCCAAATACTATTCCTTTCAGATGTTTACTTTTAGTGTTGCCCAGATGAGCCTTCAAATAATATTTCCATCTCTCATGGAGAAAATATTCCACTTCTTCCTTCCTTCCTTCCTTCCTTCCTTCCTTCCTTCCTTCCTTCCTTCCTTCCTTCCTTCCTTCCTTCCTTCCTTCGTTCTTTCGTTCCTTCCTTCCTTCCTTTCTTTTTTTCTTTCATACATATATTTCCATTGGAATGACTTCTTTCTGACTTGGGTTGGGATTTTTCTTGTCTTTTCTCACCATTCTCACCCTTCGCTGTGACCATTGGCTAAGGTTTTCTTATAGAACTCATTCTGGTTAATGTGGCAACTAGATGGGGTGTACTGCGATGTTCCACTTCCTGACTGATTTAGTGGTGAAGAAAGAGAAGACCTTGGGCAGAACATTGGTCCACAAGTTCTAAATAAAGCCCCACCCCCTTCCTTAAAAACAAAACAAAACAAACAAAGAATAAAGAGTCCAATTTCTTAAACTTTGCCAGTAGGTCTCCTCACTTCCACAATGACATCCTTCAATGGGGGTAGTGGTGGGGGTGGGGGAGGGAGACATTCTTTATTTTCCCCTCTCTCCACAGTGCATGGTCCCAGCTGTGTGACTCCCTTCATGAATATGCATGAAATGAGATATGACATTGCCCTGCTCCCATTAATAATCTTGTCATCTGACTTGTGCAGCAGAAAGCTTCAGTCCATGGCTCTTCTTAGCAAATGTAGCCTGAAGAAAAGGGGGGGTGGGGGTGGGGAGGAAAGTGTGTATATATTGGGAGGGGTGGATTTTTCTTTAATCAGGATTAAGTATTTAAGCATTTTGGCAAAGGGTTTCCAGTAGAGAGTGAAGGAAGGAGTGGAAAGCAGAGGGAATGCTCTGGCTTGAGAAGGGCAGAAGTCCTTTCTGTGAATGCTGTGACTTGTTAGAAGCCTAAAGCAGTGGGTGTAATGGTATGCGAACTGACCTTGAATATAGCCACTGTGGGTAGCCCCAGCTTTTTTGTAAAAGAAGCATTTGCTGCGGAGGTTTGGATTTCAGGCTTTCCAGTCATCAATCATCTCAGACTATTCTCCTCTTTGACAGCTCAGTACAAGGCCTGACATTTGACACCCAAGACCCCAGGACTTACGCACAGACACAAGCTGAGGCCCATGGGGGCGGGGGAGAAGGGGAGAAGAAGGAGGGAAAAAAGTGACAGCTTTTTTTTTTTTTTTAAAGCAGTAGCAGTATCCAACTCCAGAAGATACCAAACAAATTGTCACTGTAATAGAAATTGATTCCACAGGAAGGTAGCACATCGAGCTCTGTCTGCAGCTCTGTGATTTTCATACTGATCAGGTTTCTTTAATAGCTTTGAGAGGATGGTTTGGGGCAAATATCTGAGCCCAACTAGCCACATTCAATTTGAACACATTGAAACTAACCTCAGCATTCAAGGGTAGATTGGTGGACATGGGGTTATCATTTTTGGACAATGGCTTGTGAGATTGTGACCTCACTATCATTACATCATACTGTCACCTTAGATGAGGGCCACCCTCAGGGAACTTTTGCATGGGGTAAAAAAAAAAAAAAATTCAGGTTTGAAAATGAGCTCACTGAAGTCTAGGGGTCAATTAATGCGAGTGCCTCTCAGTTCAAACAATCATAATTGCTATTAAGAAGAATGAGGTAATTTAATGCTTCCATCACTGAAAGAGTTTAAAAGGTTCATAACATACAAGGTCACAGAAATCACTGCTGAAGGTTCAGATGGCACTAATTCAACTCAGTCTCCACCTAAGTGAGGCTAGTTGAACTGTATGCCATACATTGTACATGCAAGTCCTATCGATAACAATGGGTGGGCCAGTGGCAACTTGGAGAATAGAGCTAATTCCTTTGGTTCTTAGCTGAATCTGTGACCTGATTGATCAATCAATCAGGGATTTATAGAATACTACTCTATGCTTAGCATTCCTCTAAGAGCTTTAGAGAATGCAAAAGAACATTAAGATATCTTTCCAGGATTCTTTCCAGGTCACAAATAGCCTGCAGTATATGTAGGGAAATAAGACACAGACAAATAGAACAGAATTACAAACCATTACAAATCGGTGCTAATTTTTCTGTACAGGCAACTGATACTCTGTGTTAGCAACTTATTTAACTAGGAGATGATCTGGTATATCATTTCACTTAAAGTCCACCTTCCTTTTCTTTGGTTATCATGTCTGATCTCCCTTTTCAATGAGAATTTACCAAAGTCATTCAAGATGCCAGGAAATAAAGCAAATTTATGAAAATCTTTAACTGTATCAGTTAAGTAAAGGATGGTTAAGTGCTATTCTGATGCATAATAATAATATTATTGACAAACTGACACTTTGGTGAATCTATGATTTTATCAGATTCCTTTGATAGAGTTCTCACTTCCTCTATACCTTCTTGTCCTATGCAATTCTGGTCAGTCTTTCCATAAATTCTTTCTGAAGGATTCATCCAAGGTACTGGAAGACTTCCTCTCCTTATTCTACCAATACTTCAGGTATACCAGGTATACAAGTCTTGCAACTTCCTGATCATTTCTGAACTCTATAGCCCTCACATCAGCTATTTCACTTATCCTCCTCATGCCCCTCCCAATGGAACCTCAGACTGTCCTCATGACACTGGGTTCCAATAGGTGAGCTTTCACTTAGTTTTGTCCAATCAGGCTTCTACAACACTTCACAGCTGATTTCAAATGACCCAAATCTACTTTCTAGCTCTTATTGATGGGTTATTTTTCCTCACCGGAAGGTAAATTCCTTGAGGATAAGGACTCTTTTGCTTGCATTTTGTATTTCCAGCACTTATGACAGTTCCTGGCACATAATAAATACTTAATAAATGCTTTATCATTCATTCACCCCTCTTGAGACCATTTATTTGTCTTGGTTATAAGATAGACCACATGTCTTTCTTGTTGTTCCTGTCTTGTGCAGCTAGGTGGTGCAGTGGATAGAGCACCAGTGCAGGAGTCAGGAGGACTTGAGTTCAAATCTCACCTCACACACTTGACACTCACTAGCTGTGTGACCTTGGTCAAGTCACTTAACCCCAATTGCCTCATTCTGGGTCACCTCCAGTCATCCTGATGAATATCTGGTCACTGGATTCCGATGGCTCTGGAGGAGAAGTGAGGCTGGTGACCTGCACAGCCCTCCCTCACTCAAAACAAAGTCAAGTGCAAGTCATGTCATTATTTCTCTGATGGCATGGTCATCTTTGGGCAATGAAGAATGAACACACACACTTGGTTAATTATTTTAAACAATTTTTTTACACACCAGGAATTGTAATTAATATTCAGTAGTCATTATTGATAGCATACCCACCATTGGTTTGGGATTACTTGAACTTGGTTTTGAGAAGTTTCATTGTTCTCATTCATATAATATCAATAGAAAAAATATTGATACTTAAGATATCATCTATTGAAATAACAGTTTGAAGACAATGACATCATTGTTCAATTTACCAGATATAATATAATCTGAAATCTTCTTTCTGCTTAATATGGAACTAAGTTCATTGTCCATCTAAAGCACCTTTCCAAGCTACCTATGGTTAAACTAACTCAGTGAACCAAGTGTAGACTATTTGCCTAGTGTCTTTGTTGTTTATTCACTTTGTTTTTCTATTGTAAATGGACTGATTTTTTTTGTTGTGAATTTAACTGAAAGACTTTGTAGTATTCTAGAATTCAGTGTAGTTAGTTAAATGTCACCTAAAATTTGGCTACAACTTATCATTTATTTTTTAAAATTTTGTTTGAACTTTGTACAAAATCTCTCCATCATATTCATAAATACCACAAGGAAACTTATGTCTCCTCATGAAGACATGGCACAGACTCAGCAGTTCTTAAACTGTGGATCGCAATGTGGTTGTAACCCACATTTTAAGAAGCATTGAGGGAGTTATGAGTGAAAAAAGTTTATGAAACCCAGGATAGAGGACAGAGCATTGTACTTGGAGTCAGGAAGACCTGGGATCAAATTCTGCTTCACTTTTGTAACCCCGGAAAAGTCACTTGACCTTTCTGTGCCTCTTCACTTCTAAAATGAAAAGTTGAACTCAATGACCTCTAAGTTCCATTCTAGTTCTAAATATAGGATCATATGAAACTCCCTTGATGGCAATATATAATAGATCACTGAGCAAAGTCACCGTCACTTGCATACTAGCATTTATGGCATATAGTCTTATAAGATTTAGACTCTGGATTCATTTGGACTTGGTCCAGTTTGGGGTCCTGACCAAAGAGAGGGTCAACTTTTCACTTTGGCTTATTATACTTACCTGTAGTTACTCCAGGAAAATCCTAAATATATTCATGGTACAAAAATGAAAATTCAGTATATGCAACAGAATCATTAAAATATTTATTAGTAAGGGATGTGTTCTACTCATGTACTCTTTCACTGAATCATAGACTTAGAGACAGAAGGAAATTCAGATACCATTTGATCCAAATCTTCTAACCTATGATTTAAAGACCAAAAAAAAGGTGAAACCCATAGAAATAAGTGATGTTTAAAGTTAATAAGTGAGCTAGGATTTGAAGCCAATCCTTAGATTCCAAATCTAGTACTTTTCCTACTGTATCATTTTGCCTCTTCTATTTTCATCAAGTATACATGCCCTTTATTATCATATTAATAAAGATTTTTAAAGAGAAGAAAATATAGTCTAGGAACAGCTGATATTTTTTGGTCTCTTTGTTTTTTTATATAAAGGAAGTGGAAGGGATAAGCATTATAGCTGACTCTTTTGTAATCATCCCTTAGAGATATTAATCCCTTAATACTTTTAATATTATGTCTCCTATCAGAGAAATTACTTGTCTTATACTCAGTCAGATTTAGACACTATTCCTAACTTCAACTTTTTAAGTGCTTTTAGCACTTCCTCATATATAAAATCCAATACCAAGACATCCAAATATGGCATCTGTTATCCTTGCTGATGAAAATAGATCATCTGTTCTATTTCAGATACGTGTCTTGTTCTTCTGGTTTCATATTGTTAAAGGAAGACTCCAGGCCCAAAAAGGGACCCTAAATGAAACTGTGATCACAGATTGATTCAAAGTGTTTGTTGTCTGAGAAGAGCTTACAAAAGAAAACTGGCAAGGGGGCAGAGAGAGAGACAGACAGACAGAGACAGAGGGACAGAGAGAGAGAGAGACAGACAGAGACAGAGAGACAGAGAGAGAGAGAGACAGAGAGAGAGAGAGACAGAGACAGAGAGAGACAGAGAGAGAGAGAGAGAAAGAGAGAGAGAGAGAGAGAGAGAGAGAGAGAGAGAGAGAGAGTTCTCTGCTACTCAAAGGATAGTGGGAATAGGGTGAGATAATGTAATTTCTAGAAGCTTTTGGGTGGGAACCTGCGGGTTAAGAGAGAAGACATCTGTAGACTCAATAAGCCAGGCAACAAATTGTTTAGAAAATCCCAAGCAAGATCTTGAGTATGCAGCTGCTATTCAAGGCTACCCTTGAGCTGGTCAAGGCTGGTTCTGTAGTGTCGGGCTGCTATAGGTATCTCCAAATTTAGCTAGGGTTCACTCATGAAGGATCACTGATATGTCAAGCAGTTTGGGGCTTCAGAAGTCTTTCTAATTAGCTAGTTGTTGTGTAACTCTGAGAGCTTAGTATGGTCATCCTAGAGCCCATATTAACAATATGCGTATGTTCTTGAGGTCATTTTCCTTGGATGAGTGCATTTTACTAAGGTTTCTGCAAACTCATTTTCTTCTCAGCTCTTCTTAGCTTTTCCATGAGTTGGACTGTGCTTGGCCTTCCATTCTCTTCTACCGTTGTACTTCAAATGAACTTGTAATCTAAACTGGTACTGTCTTTCGTTGCCATGTCTCTTCACTTGGCAGAGATGTCAAATCTTTGCTGGTTAAGGTGGTTTCTGGGATCTTTTTAATTCTTAAAGGAGTTATTATTTTGGATCGACTAAATTCCTTTAAAATATGGCAGATGAGATAAATTCTTTATCTACTCATTTTTTCTGAGTTGATAGGCAGTGAAATGCAATATATATTTTTTTTAATTTCCTACTTTACCACTTACTTCAATTTGGTTCCAAATCTTATTTTTAATATTAGTATTGTAAAATTCTATGAATCACAGGCTCAGAGATCAGTGAAGAAACATATAGTGGGCAAACATAGATCATTAATAACAAATTGCACCAAAAATCATTATCAAAGTTATATGATCTGAGAGTTATGACCAGAAATAAAGGTGGATCACTCATGTAAGTGAGAGAAAGGGATAACAGATGGGTAGAAACTAGACTGTACTGGTAACCGCTTAATGTCAAGAGATCTACAGAAAGTCTTTCAGTGTGTTAAATAAATCTTCTAGAGATAGTTGGACAAGTATTACATTGCATGAGAAAGTTTAGCTGTATTATTTGTTTTGCACTAGGCTAGAAACATACACATAAATAGAATCACAGATGCATTAAAATATTGACATATTTAAGTCACAGATGTATGTGAATGACTAGAGAAATCCTTTAATCTACTAGACTAATGGACCTCCCATGAGGCGGAATCAAAGCATGACTGTCAAGCCTAAATCCAACAATTCAGAGGATGCCCATATCCACCCCGTCATGTGTAACTACACACATGTATACATATGCACATAAATACTTATGTATGTATTTTTCAGAGCTTTCAGGAATGATGATTTTTATCATGTCATAATTCCTCTATGATATAACAAATGATCTTTGAAATTTGCTGGGGTCAGATAGTCCTTTACCCTCTGACTGACTGAGGAGGCCCTCTGACCACTCTGGTGACAGAAGAAGGTTACTGTGACAAATGAGATTCTGTGCAGCTGTTTTAAGAAGTTCCCTGGCTTTGAAAACTCAGATGTTGGTGCTTCTTTCTCTGGTAACGATGTATGCATTTCCTGTGGTCAGACAGTTGGAAACCCTGTTTGTTGGTCCTGCTTGTATTTTCTCTGTGGGTGTATGCAATTAAAGTAAGACTGTTTACCCTTCTTAAAGTTGTTTTCTTTTTAGAAAAGCAGATCAAAGAAACCGTGCAGCAGACCCTCCTGGACATCAGGGTTCTTACTACAAACAGTTTATTAAGCTTATCACTTTATAGCTTATTCTCAAAGCTGATCTAGTTTGGTAAGAACTGCCAGACTCTGCACTCCTCTGACACAGAGAACCCTACAAGGTATTAAAATTGGCACAGGAAACACAGGTTATAAATAAATAGATATGTTACCTGGGATTTCAACAATGGTGCTTCACATAACATTCTATTTTATGTCTCTTCTTAGAAAAAGTAAAAATTATTAGATAGTGGATAAGAGGGTTCTTTTCTATTTAACACATCAGCATTAATCACTGCTGATAATGACCTTGGATCAATGGCTTAAACTTAGCCTAGTTAATTCTATGTTCCATTATGAATATATTTATTCTGAATTCTTAGAAAAAAGCAGTAGCTGATTTTATAGCACATTTGTACATTTTAAACAACTACGCTCAAACTCATATGTAAAGTTGGCAGCTGTGATTTTTCATGGGAGCTGCAGTAATAATTAACTTCATTTTTCTGCACACACACATACACACGTATATGTATGTATATGCATATATATGTATATATATATATATATAATATGTGGTAGGTATATGTATTTTGTGTATGTAGCTATAGTTATAGATACATCAGAGATTGGACATCTAACAGTTTCCTGATAAATCTGACCCTTTATTCATCATGCCCTATCTTCAGATTCTTCAGTTCTCATGTTGAATATGTATTTTTAACATTATTCTCCTTAACACTGATTTTCTGTAATTGAAAATTTTGTTCATCTTTTGTATAGGACTAGATTATAAGTCCTTCCAGGGGACTATTGTCTATTACTGTTGTATGCTTTACATTCTCTACGTTGTGTTATGTATCTAGCAGTCATTTGAGTTTGAGACAATCAAATCCTATTTAAAATATTGCATTTTAATTTATTTTGTTTAATTTTTATGTGTTTATTCTCCTATTTCATCTTAATGTTGGTATTTTGAGAAATCCAGTGGTTCTTTTATTTGGCTTTTTCTCTTTTTTTCCAGAAAGTTCCCCACTAATGTCTTTTACTATCCCATGTCCTAATCATGCATCTTTTCCCACTGTGAGAGAAATCGGAAATTTTCAATATTTGGAAATGAAAAGTCTTAATATGTAGGAATATAGGAAATCCTTTGATCCATAAAATAAAAGTTCAGCTTTTTGAAATGTTATTTTTCGTTTAGTGAGAAAGAACTGCACACAAAAGTTTGAAATGTCAGACTAGTGGAGTTGATTAGTTAACATAAAATAAGTATGGTCCCCTCACTAGAGGTGACTTCAGGACAAGAGTTTTGTTTGTAAACTCAGAGCTTATCTAGCCACCAATGGAATTCTCAGAATAAGTGGAATTTTAACATTGTGGCATAGGTTATCCAAAACATTCTTCAATAGCAACAAGCCATTCTAACAAAGACTGTGGTGCCCCTTTAAAAATCTTGCACCAGCCTCTTTTTTCCAAGAATCACCATAAGTCACACTATGGACTGAGAAATGCTAAACACAAATCATGCGCCAGGTCTTGTGGAGATTCCATCTGATATTCCTGGGGGATTTCCTGAATTCTTCACACAAAGCTCTAAGAAATCATGGGTTATAGGGATGTGTACATCAACACTTCTACATCTCCACAATGCCATCAATGTGTGTTCCTTCTCTATTACTATAGATCACATTCTATTTTTATCATGTGTAGTTCTTATCTCTGCTCTCAGACAGCCTTCATAGAAAATCCAATAAGCAGGCTGGATGCTTTCCTCTTTTTAAAAAATTTTCAGTTCTTTGTATTAAACCCCACAGTTTCACATGCAAG
Source organism: Notamacropus eugenii (assembly GCF_028372415.1). Lineage (NCBI taxonomy): Eukaryota > Metazoa > Chordata > Mammalia > Diprotodontia > Macropodidae > Notamacropus > Notamacropus eugenii. Next base: position 159,621,494 of record NC_092872.1, read on the forward strand.
GCATTCAACTCCTCTTCTTTCAAATATCTATGCAACATTTCCTCTTGTTACTCCCATCCATGGTCACTTCTAGTATATTCATTCCAAGCAGGTAAGTCTTAAGTCATAAGATCATAGGACCATAGATTTACAAAGGGAAGAGACCTTAGAGGTCAACTACTTCAACTCACTCATTTTAAAGATGAGAAAATGAAGGCTCAGATAAATTAAATGACATGCCCACAGATGTGTGAATACTAAAGTACAGAACTAGAATTCAAACCTATGTCCTCTGACTCTAAATGCAGCAACCTTTGCACTGAACCATTACTACTGCCAAAGACCTAAATACAAACTGATAAGTCCCTTCCATTTGTAACTACTTACAAGCTCTAAATCCATTGGCATTTCCATGGGCATTCTCCTTTTTGATGTAGAGAGAACTAAGGATATAGAACAATTTCAGTTCCATGTATACATTGGCCAGGACTTGGCTATGCTAACTGCTAGCTGTTAAATAGCTGATGTTGTTTCTTGAGGCTTAGCACTAGGACCCTAGGCATAGGCTAGCTGCACAAGCAGCATCCATATGCCTCTCCAGAGCACTATTCCTTATTCCTCATGTAATCAAAACCCAGAGTTACAATTACTTTCATAGTCTCCACCTCAGCGTTAGTCACAAACACACCCAGGAGCCATCTCACTCTCTTATGCCAAACAGAATGACCAGCATCAGAAGAATGAACTTTCATAGCATATAAATGATGGTCTATAAATCCTGTACCTTCCCTATTTGCTTTCTCTTGGGATTGTCATTCTGTTCTCCCTGTTAATCCTGTTCTCCATATTACTAGGACTTTCCAAAGAGAGGGGTTTGGAGGAGGGTATTAAGAAATGATTGGTAACCCCTTCTTCACATCCCAAGAATAATTCAAAATGTTTGCACAGTGAGTGATTCAGGACAAGTGAAAACTTCCTCACATTTTGAGCACACATATAAAGTCCCCCTTCCCCTGCTAAATCAATTCTCTTTCAGTTTTCAATGCTTTCCTTGAATGTCATTTTTCCCCTTTTCTATCACTGGAGATGAAATGAATAAATCACTTATCTTTTATGAAGTAAGAAATGCAAAGCCTTTGCCTTCTTGAAGCCTCAGTTTCCTCATCTATAAAATGGGTATAAATAATATTATTTTGACCTCAGGCCTAGCTCAAGAATAAAAAGGAACATGTGACACTTAAGAACTGATTGATAAATGCAAACATAAATAAGAGAGAACCCAATTTAGACAGTGCCTTATTCACTGGAAAGTGTCCTCATTTTTTTAGTAGTGCATGAATATGCATTGTGTGGATGCTAGATAGCCTATTTTGGCTACTTGTCTTATAATTCAGGCCTTTCTGGATTGAACAAAACAGAAGCCTGCTCGTTTGGCTTTCACAGCTGCAAAACTCCCAGGAAAAATGTGTCTTAGTCACTTCTGTGTGGGCTAAATGTGAAGGAACACTGCAAAGTTGGAGGAGAAGGGGGGGAGGAGGGACTCCTAAGCATTAAGTGGAGAATACCACCCTCCCCTAGCCTATGAGATTAAAGCAATAGATTTTCAAGTAGTTCTTCAGACTGACTAATTTATATGGATATTGAGGATTCAGCTAGAGAATTAAAAAAAAAAAAGGAGCTGGGGAAAAATATGATGCTCTCAAAGTCCCAATAGTATTGCCACATTCATTTTACTAGAGCGTTTATTCTTTAGTACTTTCATGGATTGACATGAGGGAGGAATTCACATGTCATGGCAGATAACATCTCACTGTTGCCAAAGGAGTCTATTCAGACATGCATGTTAGTGGGTTGATAACTTATTCCGTATTGCAGAGGACTCAAAGATAGACATTTTGCCTTTTATCTCCATCTCTGCGCTCCCTGCATACTAAAGATATGGCGAAACAGCAAGATACATCTTAACTAGCCTACTCAGAACGTAGGGACTACTGCTAGCCCAGTCCAAGGACTCCAAACTTAAAGGAACAAGGTGTCATGCAATCTAATAGCAAATACACTGGGGATGTTTATGCGCATAATTTGAGCTTTAGATAAATGTGTTTTTAAAAACCTGAGCCTGGTGATTGTTAAGTAAGGACAAATGAAAAATAATTTGAGCTCATCTATTTTAGATGTTAAAAAAGTGTGTGCAAATGGTGAGGTAAGCAAATAATATACAGTAAAAGATAGCACAAATTAATTTTATATGTGCTATTAATTTGAAGATATTTTTAGAGGTGGGATAATTCAAGTGAAATTTAACCCAAACCTTGACCCCTACTCATCTTGAAATGTTTCATGGTCCACAAAACATCTGGTTAATTGGCATTGAAAAGGTATTTAATTTTTGCCTTGTAACCTTATTTTTTGACATCATACATTGAAGAGACCTCAGAGATTATCTGACCTCTTTACTTTTTAGAAAAAGAAAATGTGACCCAAAGGCATTTAATAACTTGATCAATCTCTAAAAGCAAGGAAATAGCAGTACCAGTTCCACAGCACAGTCTTCCAGCTTCCCAATCTAGTACTAACGTCTTTTTAAAACATATATATCTATCTTTTACTTATCTAGTTTCCATTAAGTTGAGTTTGTCCTCTTTATTGTGAAGATTCTTATATTTGTACTTGCTTTCTTCTTTATTGGAGTGTAAGCTCCTTACATTCTTACGTTTCATTTTTGTATTTGCAAGCCTAAAGTACAGCACTGTAACTAGCATATAATAGATATTTAATAAATGCTTTCTTGATTAATTAATGTTGCTACCATTTATGCTCTGGTAATTCAAATATAGCATGGCCAAAACCAAACCAAAATAAAAATCTATTCTGTGTTAATCTTTATTAATAAATCTACATCTTATGATGTTTATTAATCATGATTTTCCCTCAAAATTACACTTTGGGACATAGGACTATTTTAAAAACGTGTTGGGAAAAAAATAGTTACACCTGAACTACATATACAAAATGGAAGACAAGACAATTGCCTGGGTTACTCAGACCAAGAAAACCATATACACTTTCAAGACAAAAATGACTTACTTTTCATTTTGACTTATCTGCAATAATTCTCCACTTTTCTTCTTATATAAAGTTGTAGTTGTGTGTTTACAGTTGTGTCATGTTGTTATAAAAACAATATTTTAAGAAGACATTAACTATTACAAAAAAGCCATTACAGAGATTTGAAAGCATGTTCTACGCTCCAAACCTTCTGCCCATGCGTGGCCAGATTCACTTCCTCCCTTATTGTTCACACTTTCACTAGAGGAAACATTTGGAACCAAAATATGTGATACCATTTGGAAATATTTGCCTTATGTACATACAGTTTAATGAAGTGTGAGCAGACAAACAAAAGACATCGCATTTTCATTCTGAGATTTCACCAGAGAGCATCCTAAACTGTAAACTGCACTGTGATCAACTTAATTCAATCAATATAGCGCAAATATGGATAATATGGGTTCCATATTGGATTGAGTTCTTGTTTATATGACTTGTCAACATTGAAATAAAAAATTCACCTCATTACTTTGTTTTGTAGGCATAGCATCAGTTTAATGCAATGGTCTCTTTCCCACAGCTGGAGGACATCCATTATTTCCAGATGTGGACATCATTTCTTTGCTTTCATCTTTTAGTCATGTAGTGTGATTCAAAGATTCTGATTGGTTAGGGGCTTCATTGAAGTCTTTGAATGAACAGGGTACTTTACTAACTACATAAAGTCTAAACCTAAATGTATTTTTATGGTGAAGCTTTAGGCTTTGAACATATAAATCTACCATATTTATATGTGGCTTGTGGTTGAACAGAAGTTATAACGTCCTATGAGAATGTCTAGGGTTCTCTGCTTCTACTGACCACCTGGAGTGATTTTAGCTTGCGGCTTTTCCTCAGGCAGTCCCCAGGTTAGCTTTTAGTGACTTATGGCTGCATCAATCTGCACAGATATGTGTTGGACCACTCTAGGGGAAGTAGTTCATCTTCTCTATGACTGTACTTCCATCTTTCTGAAAGTTCAAAGAACTCAGGACAACTGCAAACTCAAATTGGTTTTCTGGGGACTTGAAAACAATGCTTTTTTTTCCCTCAGGGTTGAGGCTTTAATTATGAACCTGACAGGCATGAATTTACAAAAATAGTATAGAGACTTCTTGGGTGTCACTTATTTTTAGAAATACCTGTAAATTCATAGAATGTTGAGAACTAGATTACTTTAATATTGTGACTGTTATATAAACCCTATATGTGCTCGGAGATAGATGTTTACAAAATTAGATTCATTAGTTAGACAGTTATGTTTAAAACAGTTAGTTCTTAATAAATGACTACTTTTTTTTTTTACTGAATTTAACTGTTTCTTTTTCTGAGAAAGTAATTATTTATTATTAAGTAGAGTTGCCCTTTATCCCCCCTCAAGTGTTTTTTGTTTGTTTGTTTGTTTGTTTTTGTTTTATATAGGAATTGATATTGACATATTATTTTCATTTTCCCCCAGATTGAATATGAAATTAATTTTGAAAATCCTTAAATATAGATGAGTAAAACTAAAAATGCACTCCCATAAACTGAGCAGTGTTCCCTAGTTGATATTATCTTTTGCTCATTTTTATCTAAAACACTCTATTCATGAAGACAGATTGTGAGAGATTAATTAGATTGCACAGAGACAATCTTTTAATAGGTAACTCTGTTCCTGGAAAAATTTTCCTGCCCAAAGTATTTAGGAATATCTATTAGATGTGGGTTTCTGAAGTGCCTCTCATAATACCCAAGTGAATTTTCACTTCTGTGCTTGTCTATTTGAAGCTAAAAATAACCCCGTGTCATGGTCAACTTCATGTCCAATGAATTGTGTCCTTAAATTTGCACTTCCTAATACCTCTGGCTACAGAATTGAGTCTGATAAATGGGAAATCCTTTAGAGACCCATATAAAAAAGATGTGGCATATTGTAGTGAGGTATAATTAATTCTTATCAAATACAATATTACCTAGTTGAGGAATATTTTGAAACTTTATTTCTTAGAATTGAGCTAGAAGGAGGATGCTGAGACAATGTTTACTTAAAATGAGATAATATTTGTAAAATACTTTGCAAATGTTAAAGCCCTACACAGGTATTAGATAGGAAGAGGAGGAGGAGGAGGAAGAGGGAGAAGCATGATAGTAGTGTTAATAGGAGGAAGAAGAGAAAAAAGGAGGGGAAGGAGAAGGAACAGTATGGTAGTACCAATAGAACTGAATACATTCAGTAGGAAGGACTTTAAGAAATGTTGGTTGGTAATGTATTTGAAAATAGTGTTTCCCTGAACCAAGACAATCAGCTTGATTACTAAAGATACAAATAAGAGTGCTCAGAATGCATGTACTGAAGTGAAACAATTCTTATCTTCAAACATTTTGTATTCTAGTAGGTAGAGACAACACAAGCTAGGGTAGGGTGTTTTGGTCTGGGAAAACATGAGGGATATAGAGGAGAATGAAATGCTCTTTCCAACAGTGCAGTATTGACTTAAACAAAAGTTGGAGACCAGGGGTAGGGGAAAGCATGGAAGAAGAATGGTAGAATGGGACATGAAACATTGCCTGGGGACAGCAAGAAATTGTGGGGTTGCCTCTTTGACCCTGTGCTTGCCCATCCACCAATCAAGTTATCTTTGCCATAGGCTCATAGTTCCAAAGCTGAATGGAAAGTCTCTCAGGACAACATTTCTGGAGGTTGTTGCAGTCATATCTTTTGGAGGGCAAGAAAACGGTCAAAGTGTATGGCTAACTGGGATGTGAAGCTTGGTCTATGACCAGCAGTGGAAACATTAATGAGTTTAGACTTAAAAGATCTGTACTCAGATTCTATCTCTGACACACTCTGTCTCTGTGTGACTGGATTAATCACCTATTATGTTTTTCTAAGGCTTCAATTTTCTCATTTTACAAATAAAGTTTACTCTATGACCTCTAAGTCTTCTTCTGACTCTAAATCTATATCTGTATTATACCTCCAAAATTTCAGGGGAAGGGATATCAAAAGGAGAATAAGTATGCCTCTTTTTTGTGAACTTAACTAGGATTTTACATAACAACAGTCAAAATAAGACTGCAGGAGTATTTCTGCCACTTTTATTTTGAAGGATGCACATATCCCATATACAGAGTGCCTCATCTTAGTATTAGAAAAAGATGTCCAAGGTCATGTTTATTTTAGGGAGCAGACAATGCAGCTAAGTGGTGCAGTGAATGGAGTGCCAGGATTGGAGTCAGGAAGACTCATCTTCCTGAGTTCAGACTCAGCCTCAGACACTCACTATGTGAACTTGGGCAAGTTATTTAACCCTGTTTGCCTCAGTTTCCTCATCTGTAAAACGAAATGCCGAATGAAATAGCAAACCACTCCAGGATCTTTGCTAAGAAAACTCCAAATGGGGTCAGAAAGAATTAGACATGACTGAAAATGACTTAACAACAACAGAAAACATAATTCCTATTTCAAATGTTTCCATGTACCTGAGCATGCTGTAACTCTTACAAATCAGCAAAATTGGAGTGTTCTGAACCCAACTGTACCCTCTGCCTAAGCTCCAGCTCACAAACATTTTGCCTTAACAACCATGTGGGTTCAATTGTGTCCCTTTACAAATGAGGGTGTATGTAACATTTGCAACCATTTAGTGCTAATGATTTTCTCAAGGTTAAAAAACAAGAGTGGGAAAACGAGAACCTAGTCTGGCCTTTGTTTTGTGGGTGTTTTTGTAGGGAGGACTCAAGGGGGTGTCTAGACCTATGATTTCATCAGAGTAGGGAACTGGTTGTGGAAAAATTGATTTGCATCTTATAATCTTAAGTGACTAGAACACTGAAAAATTAAATGATTTGCACCAGGTAAGACAGCTAGCATGAATCAGAGGCAGGATTTGAATTGAAATCTTCTTGTCTCTAATGTAATTCTTTTATTAGCTATGCTATTTCTCAACTTAAAATTTCCATCGGGGGGGGGGGGGGCAGAGCCAAGATGGCAGAGTAGAAAGACTCATATACTTTTGCACTTCCCCCACAGCCCACAAAATACTTGTAAAAAATGACTCTCAACAAACTCTACAGCAGTAGAAGCCACAGAACAGCAGAGTGAAAGAGGTTTCCAAAGGTAACCTGGAAGACTGACAGGAAAGGTCTATGGGATGCTGAGTGGAGTAGCGACCAGCCTTGGTCATGCAGCACTGGGAGAAACAGGACCTGAACGGACCTCCAGAAGAAAATTCCCAGCAGGAAGGGTCCCAGATCCCTCAACTCACAAGCAACAAAGAAAGCTCCAAAGGTCAGTGTGGGAGGGCTTTTCCAGCGGGGCAAAAGGGGAGCAGGGTCCCTCCAGCAGAGGTGGCAGCAGTAGAAGGTGACTGCAGTTGCCTTGGAAGCAACCTGGGTCCATTGTCCAGACAGCTCAGCTTAAAGCCCCTGGGAGAATTGAGCAGCTGATCTGAATCACAGCCTTGAGCATGCATGGGGAGGGGGGAGAGTAGCAGTAGGACCCTCCTCTTGACAAAGGATTCAGAAGTCAAGTAACTGGCTGGGAAAATGCCCAAAAAAGGGAAAAAAATAAGACCATAGAAGGTTACTTTCTTGGTGAACAAGCATCTCCTTCCGTCCTTTTGGATGAGGAAGAACAAGACATACTGTCAGAGGAATTCAAGGCTTCTGACTCCAGTACCTCTAAAATGAATATGAAATGGGTTCAAGTCATAGAAGAGCTTGAAAAGGGAGTCAGCAGCTTGCTAAAGGAGAACCAAAGAAATGCTGAGGAAAATTTCCATCAAGACCAAATAATAAACAAAACAAAATAATGTTTACAATGATGAAAAGTAGACTATAAGGTGCCTGAGGGTAGGGATTGTCTCACTTTTCTCTTTTCCTCATTAGTGTTTACCTTAGTGCTTGAACATGGTAGGTATCTTCAATAATACACTGAGTTAATTGAGTGAAATGAATTTAAAATTAAGGCATGTCTAATAAAAAAGTTGTGCCATTTGAAGATTTCATCTTTATAAGTAACTTTGGCAATCTCTTCTTTCTTTGTATGTAAGCAGATTACAAGTTTAATTATTGTGTCTTCAGTGGGGGGTTATACCATAAAAGACAGCCACTGGTCTGTGATTTTATCACTATAAGCACTAAGGAAGATAGACTCAGGAGATCATACATGCTTTCCACAAGCCTGACAAACAATCACTATGGTAAATTTTAAGGAAATTGATGGTAAAGCAGAAATGGCAACTCTCTGTGTCATCTTCATATTGACTTAACCAATCTTAAGAAACATATTTTAAAGAAGACTTGTGTAAGTCAGACTTTGACTAAAGTGAGTAAAATTCATTTTGAAAATAATTGTGAAATGCCAAATAATGGCTTTAAAAATGGAGGAAAAGAGTGGTTTCTATCACTTTGTCTTTCTTTTTCTACCCCCAGGCTTAACAGGTAATTATAAGTTTAACATTTTATATTTTTGCACTTGAAACTTCAATGGTTGTTTTTAGTTTTATTTTTGTTTTAATTTCCAAGGGCAATATTATCATTGGTAACTTTTTTTATTATTTTTGAATTTTTAATGGAACATTAATAGAGGAAAGTAAGTCTATTTCCCAAAACATTAACCCAAACTGAAATTTGTCTTAACACCACCATTTTACAGCAACTTTATCTTCATTGCTGACATTTTAAAATCTCAGATACTTAACCAGACTCCTTACAGACATACCCATACTCCTGTTTCTGTTTCTTTAACCTTTTCAAGAGCCCATGCATTTTGTAGCCAACTGGAAGCACATGTGTTCTTACTATGGCACCCTTGCTTAGAAAATAAACATTGGCTGATTATTTGAGGAGCAAATTGATTGATACAGCTACTCATTTCAAAAAAATTCCAACTTTATCTGTAAGCCACAGATGCAGACAAGTGTGGAATCCTGATAACATGGATACAAGATTGACATAAATGTTATCAGCAGTCCTTAGCATGAGAAACAAGTGAAGAGACACCAGCCCGGGAAGAACAAAAGTTGTCTCTTCCACAGACAGTCCCAAACCAAACTCAGGTTTACATCTTGAGCCCTGGTTATCTTTCACAGGAATACTTGAAGCCTGTGTGATCTTATCAACTGATTTATTAAAAAAAAACATTGCTCTCTATTTTAGACTGCATTCTATGAAACTGCTTGTGTAACTAGAGAAGGGTCTCAGGCCACTATCAGAATGGTCTGTCTGTATGATAAACATCATTATCTTCATCTACATTTTAAATATTGTGAATCAATGGAGGCAAACATTTATATTTACTGTTGTCAATCACAAGTTCTTTACTACTTAATCAGATCATGGGTTCCTAATCCCACTTCTCTCCAAGGTGACCAAAAACCTATTATGAATATAAATAGATTAGTATGTCTTTCTAATTTTTACAATATAACTTTCTACTCTCTTTCATGTCTGCTAGGACCTTGGTTATTGATTATCATCATTAGATACCTAAGGAACAAATTATAGGTCATATACAATATATTGAGTCTGGGATTTGGAGTCAGCAGAGATCTGAATTGAAAACCCTCCTCTGGAACTTACTGTGTGACTATGGGCAAATCACTTCTGAGTCTCAGCTTCTCCTTGAATAAATTGGAGAGAACAATAATTATGATGCCTACCTCACTGGTATAGTTCTAAAAAGGGAGAAGCAATTGAGACTTTACCCCTGGATGTCAAATTTATAGAGCACTGAAAACGCTTCCAATACTTCAGCAATGTAGCAACAATAGATTATTGTACTTAATCAGAAAAACATTATTTAATATAGGAGCCTTCCTCCTAACTCTGCCATAGCTCATGCTTCAGACAATTTCCTCCCAGCTCTGTCTAGACTCAATCACCTGTTCATGTGGTAGACTCCTTAACCGTGATACGCAGGTTTCTCTCCTAAAAGGTCGATATGAAAATACATTTTGTGCCCCTTGGCTCAGGTGTGGTTTATGCTGCCAGTGAGTACTAATTATGGCTCTTTTCACAGGTATTTATTTAAATATTTTTGTGAGGTACAAATATGAAAATGTATGTAAGTTGCCTTGCAGACCTTAAAATAATAAATATATGTCAAATATTATTATTATTATTTAAATAGCACACATTTATTGAGGGCCTATTATATGTAGGGCACTGGAGATGCAGAAAGGTGTGCCACATGATCTTGACTTCATGGAGTTTAGGATTTAGTTGAGAAGACACAATAAAGAGATAAAATGATAAATAACAAGATGAGACATCATTTGCTAAGAAGCAAATTTGCAGCCCAAATAAAGAGTTCCATGGGAGAGCAATTCATATGCAAATATCTGTTAAATTTTATCATTTCTATCATTGCAATCTCTTACCTTTCTGCTCCCATTGTAGTCCCTGTAATTCAACTCTTTATTTCCTCAAGTGTACACTGTTGTAACATTCTCCAGTCAGTCTATCCCTTTTCCAATCTTTAATTCATATTGTGGCTTTACAGCCTCCCAAATGAACTGGTCTGATCAGTTCACTCTACAACTCAAAAACCTTTAGTGTTTTTTCTCTGCCTACTGAATACAATTTTCTTTCTCTAGGCAATCAAAACTCTCTAATTGTGGCTTCCCTGGTTTCCTTCAAGTCTTGGCTAAAATCCTATCTTCTGCAAAGAAATCTTTCCCAGTGCTCCTTATTCTTGAAGCCTTTCCTCTGAGATTATCTCCAATATATCTCGTCCATAGCTGGTTTGTATATGGTTGTTTTCATGTTTTCTCTCCCCACTAGAGCTCCCTGAGAACAGGGGACTGTCTTTTATTTGTTTGTTTGATTTTGGTTTTTGTTTGTTATTTTCTGTTCTTTGTATTTCCAACAATTAGGCACATAGTAGGTACTTCATAAATAACTGCTGAGGCTCCACTCTGTCTACTATCCAATCTATATATAATCTATGTTTCAGCAAAACTCTTTGATGCCATTTCATCTAGGTATCTCCCAATTCTGATTTTGTTCACATCATTCAGCAGGTCTCAGAGAGGTTTTCCATTCCTTGCTCTTCTCCATTTTTCTTTGCTGAAGAATTTTATTAAACCTTCCCTGCAACCCCTAGATGAAAGTGATATTCCAGGAGAGTTCTCAAGCAAATTTCAATTCCTGAGAACTCTTTATTAAAATTTCAGTGTGAGTTAATTTTAGGCCTTGAAAATCAGAAAAATAGTACAATCAGGGCTTGATTTATTGTTTTGCTAATAGTCTAGAGCAGGAGTGGGTAACCTGCAAATTGGAGGCCATATATGACCCTCAAGGCCTCAAGTGTGGCTCTTTGACTGGTGTCACATGTGTCCTCCAGACCACAGGTTCCCTACCCCTGGGACTCTAGAGTTAAGGAAGAGATCAAGGAAAGCGTTATAAAGTAGATTAGACTCAGAAATTTGTTCTCTCTATAATTCTTTTCTTTCTGGAAAGCTGATTGCTAAAATTTTTCAACATACCCCTAGATATGCCTCTTCCTCAACTTTCTCATAGAACTTTCTCCTTTGTGTTATAGTTATTTTTGTAAATGAGCTTCCTCTCATTAGAAAAGCAGCTCCTTGAGGGGAGAATCTGTGTCATATCATACTAATATAATGCCAGGTATATACACAAAGGCATGATGATAATTCCTAGGTAAGTACCAAATATCTTATAGCCAGTAAATAATAGAAAGCAGAGTTTGAAAACAGTTCCTCCTGATTCTAAGCCCCGAACTTTCTCTGTTATCAGTCAACCGAGAGGTTTTTATAAATACTATGGACCACACACGATGCTAAGTGCTGAGAATATAGGTACAATGGACTAAATAATCCCTAATGTCAAGGAGTTTACATTCTAATGGGGAAGAGAGAAAAGTAGGAGTATAATTATGTAGAATATAATAGAGTGATTAAATACACTTACCTGCAAAACAGTTAACTACAAGGTAGTTTTGAAAGGATCAGGGAAAGATTCATCCAGAAGATGGTGCTTGACTTGAATCTTAAAGGAAAAGAGCCCTATGAAGTGAAGGGAAGGAAAAGGTCATTTCGGGCACATGGGATGATAAGACCCAGTACAAAGGCACAGACGTGGAAGATGAGTGTTGTGCGCAAGGAACAGATAGAGGGCCAATTTGGTTGGATTTTAGAGTATGGCTGGGGGAGGAAGGCACAGCCATTGAGACTGGAAAGATGGGTTGAAACCAGGTTGTGAAGGAATTAAAAGCTAGACAGAGGCACTTATACTTTATCCTAGAGGCAATAGGAGGTCCCTGGAGTTAATTAGGTAGGGAAGTCACCAGGTTAGGTCTTTGCTTAGGAATAATTATTTTGGTAGTGAGGCCACAAGGCTGCTTATTGCTCTTTACCCACTCTATCAGGCAGAGACTTTCAGAGATTCAGAAAGGGGGTGGAAAGAGGAAGGAATGTGTATTTATGCATGCATGCATGCATGCATTCATTCATTCATTCATTCATTCATTCATTCATTCATTCAGCAAGTAGCTCTGATAAGTGTCTAGAGAATCAAGGAGACCAAGATTCTGCCTTGGGCACTTAGTAACTATGCATGCTCCTGAGCCTGTCAGTGCCCTGGGAAACTCTGAAGTGTGAACTTCATAGCACAAGCCCTCAGTATACACCTCTTGTGTAGCAGGCACTATTATAGACACTGCAGACAGGAATAGCAAAATGAAATCATTCCTGTCTTTGAGGATTTTAAAGGCAAGTTGTATTGTTATAGATAGTTTTTTCATTAGGAGTCCTCCAACATGATTAAAGCACAGGTTATGGGACATACATTCACATACACAAATTTGTTTCCCTATCTACATACATACATGCATACATGTGTATGGTTGGTTGTTGTCCTTCGTCTTCAAAGAGGACTAAAATGACATCACCATGATAAAGTGAAATTTCAGTGTGTCTGATTTGACTGATTAGACCAATATGAGCTCAGAATGCTCTAACACAGGTTGGGCACAGATAGTTCATTTGAATATTTTGGGTGGATATCCCAAATTTGCTCATCCTGTGTTCACTTTGTGCTGTCTCAATTCTGCTTTGCTCAAAGAGCACAGCACCCTTTCTGATGTGGACATGCCATGCTGAGCGATCCTGTGCTAGTGGTCTCCCATGTTGCACAGTCAAATCCAAAGTTCTTGAGAGAGACCTTGAGAGTGTCCTTGTGTCTTTTCTTCTGGCCACTATGTGATCGCCTGTCCCATGCAAGTTCTCCATAAAATAGCCTTTTTGGCAAGCATACATTTTGCATTCAAACAATGTGACCAGCCCATTGGAGTTGTACTCTCTGAAGCAGTTTGAATACTTAGCAGTTCAGCTAGAGCAAGGACTTCAGTGTCTAGTACCTTATCCTGCCAGGTGAACCTCAGAATCTTCCTAAGACAATTCAAATGGAAGGGATTCAGTTTTCTGGCATGGCGCCGGTATACTGTCCATGTTTCACAAGCATATAACAATGAGGTCAGCACAATGGCTCTGTAGACCTTCAGTTTGGTAGTCAGCCTAATACCTCTTCTCTCCCAAACTTTTCTTTGGAGCCTCCCAAACACTGAGCTAGCTCTGGCAATGCATGCATCAACATCATTGACAGTGTGTACATCCCTGGAAAGTATACTACCAAGGTAAGTGAAGTTATCCGCAGCATTCAAAAGTTCTCCATTTGTTGTAACCAATGATTCCATATATAGATGGTGTGGTGGTGACCGAACACCTGTGTTTTCTTGTTGTTAATTATTAAATTATATATTTATTAAATTATAAAATTAGAACAGGCAGCAGAGAATTAATCTACACTTTGTTGCAATTCAGCTTCAGAGGCTGCATTGAGTGCATAATCATCTGCAAACAGAAAATCATGCACCAACACTCCCTCCACTTTGGTCTTGGCTTGTAGCCTTTTCAAACTGAAGAACTTGCCATCAGTACGGTAATTGACCTTGATACCATGTTCATCCTCACTGAAGGCATTTTTCAACATGACTGAAAACATAATGCTAAAAAGCATGGGAGCAAGCATACAGCCCTGTTTCACTGAGCATTGTCCATTATCTAGAACCCGGGCAAACATGCCATCATGAAATTGATGTACAATATTGATGAACTTCTCCAAGCAACCAAATTTTGACATAATTTTCCATAAGCCCTCATGATTAACAGTGTCAAAGGCCTTGGTCAGATCTACAAACTTTGTGTACAGACCTCTGTTCTGTTCATGGAATTTCTCCTGGAGTTGTTGGGCAGCAAACACCATATTGACTGTTCCTCAGCCCTTTCTGAAGCCACACTTGGTCTCATGTATATGACCATCTTCCAGGTGAAGGATCAGCCTATTAAGGAGGACTCTAGCAAGAATTTTGCCAGCAATGATTAAGAGAGAGATCCCCCTGTGATTGTCACAGGACAATCTATTCCCTTTACCTTTATAGAGATGGACAATGGAGGCATCCTTGAACTCCTGGGGATAACCTCTTCTTGCCATATAAGCTGAAAAATTTCAGTCAGCTTTTATATGAGCAATGGTCCCCCTACCTTGTACATCTCAGCTGTAATAGAATCAGCACCAAGTGCTTTGCCACATGAAAGGAGACTAATGACCCTCAAAACCTCTTCTTCAGTTGGAAGTTCAGCTAAGAAGGGATTGACTTCAACTTGAGGTAAATGGTCAATGGACCTTAGCATTGATTGATGATGGTCTGTTGAGAACACTAAGGAAGTGTTCAGCCCATCTCTCTAGGATCATGTCCTTATCACTAACCAATGTGACTCCATCAGCACTGAGTAGTTGTGATGCACCATAGGCTTTTGATCCATAAATAGCTTTCAGGGTATCATAAAAGTGCTTTGGATCGTTACTATCAGCATAAAACTGAATTTCATCTGCCTTCTTACTGAGTCAGGAATCCTGCATCTCTCTAAGCTTTGCTTGTACTTTGCTTTTGATGGAATTAAATGCTGCCTTCTTACAGGTGAATAAACTATCCTGCTGGTAAATCCTGTAGAGTTCTTGTTTTTCATTTAGCAGCTTCTGAATCTCCCCATCATTTTCAGCAAACCAGTCTTGGTGTTTGTGAGTGTTCTGACCCAGATGAGCAAATGCAGTGCTATACACCAAATCTCTGAAAGCTGCCCACTCCTTTTATGCTCCACTGTTGCCAACTGTGTGTTGGCTCAACTTTTCCTCCAAGTCAGCAGCAAACTATTCATACTATAGAAGAGATCTAATTTGTTGACATTAATTCTTCTGGTAGTCATTTAGCTTTTGGGGTGGCGCTTTTGATGAATGTGAATATTTAGCTTGGAAAGGATAAGTCTATGATCAGTCCAGCACTCTGCACCACACAATGTCTTCGTCACTCTCACATCTTGCCTAAGTCTTCTTCTTACAATAGCATAGTCTAGTAGATGCTGGGGCAGCTAGGTGGTGCAGTAGATAGAGCACCAGTGCAGGAGTCAGGAGGACCTGACTTCAAATCTCACCTCAGACACTTGACTCACTATCTGTGTGACCTTGGGCAAATCATTCTGCCTCATTCTGTGTCATCTCCAGTCATCCTGATGAATATCTGGTCACTGGATTCAGAAGGCTCTGGAGGAGAAGTGAGGCTGGTGACCTGCACAGCCCTACCTCACTCAAAACAAAAGTCAAGTGCAAGTCATGTCATCATTTCTCTTATGGCATGATCTTCTTCAGCAATGAAGGAAGAACACACACCTATTAGATGCCAATGTTTGCTGTGAGGGTACATCCACGAAGTTTTGTTATGTTTAGGTAAATAGAAGACAGTGTTAGTGATGAGAAGGTCATTTGATGCACAAGTCTTCAGCAGTAAATGACCATTGCTATTGCTGTTTCCAGCTCCATTCCTCCCTAGGACTCCTTGCCAAGTCTGGTAGTCTAAGCCCACTCTAGCATTACAGTCACCCAGAATTATAAGCTTGTCCTCTTTTGGCACATTGACGATAATGGTCTCTAAGTCTTCATAAAGTTCTTCTTTGACTTCATCAGGGTTTGTCATGATGGGAGCACAGGCACAGGTTTTCCTGCTGGTGGCAATTACATTGTAATGAGACTGTCATTCACTCCTTTTGGCAGGCATACCAGCTTGCTGATTAAATTAGTTTTGATTGCAAAACCCACACCAGCTTCACTGCACCCACTCCAGAAAAAGGTGTATTCAGCTCCAGCTTCAGTAAGTTGGCCTTCATTTGCCAATCTTGTTTCACTCAGGGCTGCTATTTGGATGTGATATCTGTTGAGTTCTCTTACAATATGAGCAGTTCTTTCAGGTCTACTGGATTTTGTACTATTAGTGTACACATGTGCCATGTGCTAATAGTGAGTGCAATCATCTTTTCAGATGTTTTCATACATTTTGTACATTTTTTTGTGTTTCCTCCACATAGTGAATTTCCCTACCTACTGTGATAATCAGGTCAGGTTGGGTAAGCAGACAATGTTTAGGGCACCTTTTCTAGCCCCTTTTCTTACATCAGGAGGTGAGAAGTGTGATCTTTAAAAGGCTTCTCAGGCTCCCAGGGGGCTGCCAAGTCCCACTACTGCTTCCAGTGAGAAATGACCCTATGGCCTGGGCCTCCTGTGTGTAGGATTATGACTACAGCTCCCAGTGTGTCTGCACCTGCTGCTTCATCACTTGCCTTTCACCACAGGGCTTTGAGGCATAATAGTGAAATGGTATGGGAAATGGTAGTGAAATGGTGTCTTTTGATTTGTGTGTAAATTGGATTTAAGTAAGGAAGAGTTGCATGAAGTTGTCAGTCTCGCTCTCTCCTCCAGAGCCATCATAGTTCAGTGGCAGGACAGAGTCAAGATGGCTAGCAATGGCTCAGGATGCAGTGGATAACCTTGTCATCTTCAGTGTCTAACCAAGCTCTAAGCACCCCACATTACCTGCTTCATCTGCCTTCATGGCTGTTGGAACAAATTGTTCTCATCTGCCCATTCCACCAGATGAAGTCTTCACATGCTTGGGGTAGACATCCCCCTAACTCACCAATGGGTTTGAGACTTCTTGGTTACCCTCAACCTGGTTTGGTCTGTCTGTCGAAACAGTTTACTGGGGTGTGGCCACTGCACATGCTGCAGCTTCTTGGAGCCACAGGTGAGAGTTAGGTGGAACAGGTGGACACCACGGGTGGAAAGAGTCCTGAAAAGGGTTTGGCAGCCATCACACCAGAAGGTATTCGTCCTTTCTGAACATACCCTACACCCCAATAATAATGTAACGTTACATGATATATGCATATATCATATGCATATATAATATACATGTGCATTGTGTATATATGTGTATAGTATAGAAACAGAAAGTATATGTATGTACATATATGTATATATCATATATAATATCTAAATACACATGTATGGGCATTGACATAGACATAGATAAGAGATATAAATATAGAAATATATAGGTAAGATCATTATAACTATAGATTTTGCTATAAGTATACCTATTTTTTGTTGTTCAGTGGTTTTTCATTTGTAGACTCTTCATGACCCCATTGCAAGTTTTCCTTGCAAAGATACTGCAGTGATTTTCCATGTCCTTCTCCAGCTCATTTTATAGATGAGGAAAATGAGGCATATGATGTTAAGTGACTTGTCCAGAGACACACAGTTAGTAAGACTTTGAGGCCAGATATGAACTCCAGAAGTTGTTTTCCTGATTTCAGGCCTAATACTCTAGCCACTAGGCAACCAAGCTGCCCCAGAAGCATCAACATAGGCATAGGTATAGCAGTAGGTGTACATATTGATAGATATAATAGGGCTAGCGATAGAGGTAGACATATGAGATATAGATATGGATACTGATAGATTGTTTTCTCGCTCCAAGCTTTTGTATATAGATACAAACCTGTAATTTAATTCTTGTAAGCATTTCCCAGAGATTAAATTCCCTCTGCCAAGCAGGTCAGCAACTATGATGCATATAACATCTTAGATTGTTGCGCAAGGCACAGAAGGCTAAGTAATTTACCCAGTGTCAGCCAGCCAGGATGTGTCAGAGACAGGACTTGAACCCAGGTCTTCTTGACTCCAAGCTGGACTCTAAGCATATACACTATGCTGTACTACCACTATATCCTTTTATGTTCAATAAAGTCTTTTCTAACCCTCAAAGGCAGCTTAATTCATTTAACACATAGTAACTATCTATGCAAACACATATGCATACACAGTTATGAATACTAACATGTGCACATATGTGCACATATACACAGTAGCAATTACTATATTGAATGAATTGAACTGAACTGGAAGGCTGGAAAAGATATTATGGATGTTGTAGGACTTGATCAGCCCCTAGGAATAAAATAAAAGGAATTAGAAGGGAAAGAATAGTTCAGAGGACCTTCCAGGCAGGGACAGTAGGCTGAGAAAAGGTTCAAAGAGGAGGACGAAGAAAGCATTTTTGAAGGACAATGAATAGTCTAGCTGGACTGGGCTATAAAATGTGAGTCAGTTCTAAGCACTGGCAGAGTGACTATGGACAAGTCATTTTGCTTTTTTGAGTGCCAATTTCTTTAGATATAAAATAGAGCCATTAAAGTTACATAGAAATGTCAACTCTTACCATTACCTAGCTCAGTGTTGTTGTGAATAAAATGTTTGGTATTTCTTTAAGTACTATACAAACTCAAGTTTCTTTATAATTTTAGAAAATGTAAAAAACAAAATTAAACAACAAAATTCTCAACAAGTTATGGGACAATTGTTGGCATTCTAATAAAATTCTTTTAAATAAGAAGTTTTTAAAATTAGGAAATCATCCATTGGATTCTTTTAAATAAGGAACTTTCCTGGCACATTTAAAGTAGGATATAGTTTACAAAGTTGTAACATATGCACGATTTTACAGTTCCATCTCTATCACATAATTCAAGAAATAATTGTATTGGGTTACCTGCATTTAGGAATTTGTAGGGCCCTTGAAATCACCTATAATGTTATTCAGGCAATTTTGTGTAATTAATTGCCATGTTTAAAACTAAAAGGATGGATTTTGATGCACTATGGGGAAACAAAGTCCCTGGAATACAACTTCTGTGAGAGTCATAACTTTGGACAGAGCTAATTGGATGTCAGTGTTAAATTCCTCTTAGACCTTTCACCTTCAAACTGCGTATTTCCTGAAAGGCCAAGTATTCTTTATCTCCACATTCAAGTTTAAAGGGCCAAATTCCCTTTCAACTGTCTATTTCTTTCAAATATGCCTACAATAATTGATAGCACATTTTATGAGAATTTTTCTCACTCATTCAGTAGTGGAACTGCCATGCACACTCTCCTCCCTCCTTTCCAAGTCCTCACGTCTTTTAAGAGAAAGCCTGGTAACTTGAAAGCCATTAAGAGTAATGCACTTTCCTTCTCTGAATACCAGACTATGCATGAAATTTCCAAGGCACTAGTGTTAGAAACTGATGTTGAAAATAAAATAGAATGCAATTTTCTACACAAATCATGAAGAGGTTCTTTTCTATTGTTTAGGATCTGAGCTTTGTAACAAGTCTTCTTTTTCTTGATAATGAACCAAATTGTATGAAATGCACAGGGTTATGACTATCAAGACATTAGGAATTGCCTAATATATTTTATTTTAGGGGGCTTAAAGATCAATATCTCCTTTTGAATTAATTTTTGGTATTGTACTAAAGATTTTCCATCATATATTTCATAAGTTAATATTTATTTTTGCTAATGTAGTACAGAGGTTGCTTTAAAAACCCAATTTGGGAGCTCTTATCTATCTTGTTAGAGTGTTCCAGGAGTACAGATTTTGCTACTGAAATTAAAATGTCTTATTATAGGGTATTTATGCTGTGGATGTTCTTATTAAAGTAGAATTTTTATATTATAACATTAACATGAATACTAAAATGATACAATGGCAAAAATATAGATTTTCCTATTGCTTTGGCATAGAGAAATTATAATGTGAAATCGCAAATGGAATGCAGTGGAGATAAGTAGAAAGGTCTGAATTGAAAGTCATGATTTAAAATGGGTCCCATGTGATATTTTTAAAAAAGATGTACTTTAAAATATCTTTAAATTTAGCACTCATGACAGAGTTTATCAATATAAGAATATAGTTTCTTTTCATTATTATTTATTTTAAAATGCAATAGGGTATGAAAAGAATCCTAACCTTGGAATCCAAAGGCTTGGGTCCAAGTCTAGGCTTAAACAAGCATATATTAGCGGGTCACATAATCTCACTAAACCTCAATTCCCTCAATTGTAAAATACTGATAAAATTATTTGTGCTTACCTTACAAGATTGTTGTGAAAAAAGAGAATGTAGATTTGGATATAGAACAGATCTTAGAATTTACCATCTAATTTTTTGCTAGCTGGCACAGTGGTCCAGAGGACTTGATTTCAAATCCAGACTAAGACATTCATGCACATGAGCTGTGGTGACCCAAGACAAGTCACTTAACCTCTCTCTGTGTCAGTTTCCTCTGCTGTAAAAGGAGGACAGTACCACCTACTTGACAGGGTTATTGTAAAACTCAAATGGGGTAATATTTATAAAGAGATTAGCAATGCCTTCTACATAGTAGGTGCATAATAAATTCTTGTTATCTTTCTTTACAAATTATGAAACTGAGTCCCCAGCAATGTCATATAGTTTACAAATGATCAAATAGGGTGTGATCATAGAAACAGGATTTGAACCCAAATCTTCATCCTTCATCCTTCACTACCTGCTCTTGCTTTTACTTTCTATACATGATCTAATCCAAATTGGTCAATTATTATGCGTCCACATAGATTCTCCTTTTCTTCTTCTAACTGTAATCGTGTGTGTGTGTGTGTGTGTGTGTGTGTGTGTGTGTGTGTGTGTTGTGAAAAGTCTTTTCTTGAGCTATTTCCAACATTCCTGGACATCCCCAGGAGAACTTCACAAAATCTTATCTACCCTTTCTTTTAACTTTTGAAATCTACTCTCCCCAAAGTCTCAGATAAATGTTAAGACTATACTTAGTTTTCTATTCGTGTATCACAAATTTTAACATAAGTTGGTCATTTTCTCCCAAAGATCTCATAACTTCAACTTCAGCAATGAGATCCTCTTTGTTGGTCAAAAGCAGATCCAGAAGAATCATGTCCCTAGTTGCTTCCTGCATCTTCAGAAGAAATAAATTATTATTGAAAGAGTTAAGAATTTTTTCCAGACTTTTTTTTTTGGCTGAAAGCTTCAGTGACATGTGGATATTTGAAGTCTCCCATTATGACGGGATCATAACTTCAAGTTAGGTTTTTGATCTGTTTCTTTAACTCTTCTCTTCTGTCCTAGGTGTAGTGGATAGAGTTGGGCCAGAAGTCAGGAAGACCTTAGTTCAAATTTAACCTCAGATACTTACTAGCTATGTCATCCTGGGCAAGTCATTTAACCTCGTTTTGGCGTAGTTTCTGTTATCTGTAAAATGGGGGTAATAAAAGCATCTATCTCCCAGAGTTGTTGTGAGGATGAAATGAAATAATTATAAAGTGTTTAGCACAGTACCTGGTACACAGTAAGTAGTATATAAATGCTAGTTACACTACTTGCTATTGCTATTCTGTCCAAGTGATTGGCTTCTGTCTCTTTCTGAAATTCTATCTAGTCTTGCTTTTCCCAGTTTATTCATGTCAATCTGGTTTTCTGAACCTGTGTAAAGTCTTACATATTCCTATTAAATTTTATCATATTTAATTCAACGCAATGGTATAGCTTATGCATATCTATATCAATCCTAACTGCCCTTCAGTATATTAGTTATGCCTCCAGGTTTGCATCATCTTCAAAGTTGATTGTGACAGGCCATTCAAGTCATTAATAATGATTTTGTCTTAGCTGTCCATAAGAATGTTAAACAATACGGTATCAAGCACAGATCAGTGGGGATCTGATCAAAGAAGCTAAAAACATGCCATACATGGATCAATTAAAGGAAGACAGCCTTTGGCAGACCTGATAGCTTCTCTTCAAATTTTTGAAGCATTGTCATGTGGAGGGGAAATTAAACTTGTTCTATTTGATCACAGACAGTAGAACCAGGAGAAACATGTGGAAGTTATAGAGGCAGATTTTAGATTCATGTAAACAAACATTTCTGAGCATGTAGAGCTGTCATACATATAGATCAGACTTCAAAAGCCATCTAAGCCCACCCTCCTGATGTGACACATGGAGAAACTGTGGCAAGAGAAGTTAAGTGACATGGTCACTGTCTTTCAGGAAATAAACAGGGGAGCTGATTTTTAAGCACAAGTCCTCTAATTCCAGATCTATCACAGAAAATGAGTTCTCCCTCAATAGAGGATCTCAAACAAAGCTAGGCAATGATTTGTCAAAGGAATGGGTTCTTCATTACGTACTGGTTAGATGAGATACATTCATTGGATAATGGAACAAGTAAATAAAGATTTATCAGATTCTTCCTGTATTCCAGGCATTGTGCAAAGCCTTAGGAATACAAGTCCTAGCAAAATGAAAGAGAGTTTTGATCTCAGGAAACTTAGATTCTAATAGGGGCAAAGAACATACAGACAGGACCTTGAAAACAGTGGATTGGGGAATAGAGAACACCCATGTTGTGACATGGTGGCAAACTCTATACAGTGAGAAGCACAACTGAAAGGGGAATAAAGTCTGGTCACCCTAGATCTGTCACCAAAATGGAGGCCT
Organism: Notamacropus eugenii; assembly: GCF_028372415.1. Classification (NCBI taxonomy): domain Eukaryota; kingdom Metazoa; phylum Chordata; class Mammalia; order Diprotodontia; family Macropodidae; genus Notamacropus; species Notamacropus eugenii. The sequence continues at coordinate 159,644,286 of NC_092872.1, forward strand.
CCTAAGAGATGCTGAGGAGGCCATGGTAGGAAGATATTAAGTTAAGGGAAAAGGTCCTAGGTATTTATGAAAGTTTCAGGTTAAGAGAGCAGTACAGTCATCATAAAATAGATGTAGAAGCACTGGAGGGAAGAAAATGAACAAATATAATGATAAATGAAATAACCCTATTTGATGATCTTCTGACAATAAATACTATTTAAGGCAGAAAACAAGGAGTTGTTTGCCAAGGTATTCATCACTTTGATAGAGCAGATCTAGAGAGAAATTCGGACTACAAAGGAATTCCTTGTGTGAATGGGGAGGTCCTCCAGATGCTCTTGTTGACATTATGCTGATGGCATCAAGCTCTAAGATATTCTAGAGGCTCCTGGAAAGATCTGTAATCACCTCAAAGTATCCACCCTGTCTCATCACATAGGAAAGACTTTGAGTCCAGCCAGTTCTGTTGACTACTATCTCCTAGCTCACATGTCCATATTGTCTATGAGAATAGTACAAGACACTTGGTTAAATGCTTTGTTCAGTCCTAGATAAAGTCTTACATTTAGGTTCAAACAATTCAATTTCAGAAATACAAGATGAGGTTGGTATGGCTAGACATGTTTTTCTCAGACAGATCAGGGGATTGTAGTGAAGTGTAAGTTTGATATGAGTCAACAGTATATTATGGCAAACAAAAAAAAAGCTCCTTTATTCTGCCCCCCCCCCTTAGTTTTTTAAGGATGACAGATATTTGCCAGTTATGAAAATTCCCTAAAATGTGGAACTGAGCTTTGGAAGGCTGGATGTCTATAAGAAGAGACATGATGGATTGGTATTCTAAGTGTATCAGAGATCAGAAAGTACAAAGTGGATAACAAATAGATTGGTGTTGATGGAGAGGTAAGTTTGTGTAGGGGGCTGATGGGAGAAAAATAGGGAGGGACCAAATTTGTGGAAGGCTTTGAAAACCATGTTAAGGATTATGGGCTGTATTCTATCTTTGCCTTGGTTGCCTGGATTGTTCTTACTCTTCAAAACATCTCTCAGAATCCTGAGGTTTCTTCAAGACTCAGCCAAAGGGCCAAATTCTGCATAAACAATTTCTTGGTCTCCCCACCAGCTGGTGCGCTTCCATCAAAGGTTGCCTTATGTCTGTCTACTTTGTTTATAACTTATATATACCTATATATGAATATCTCTTCTATTAGAGTTTAAGGTCCTTGAAGAGAGGGACTATTTCAGCTTTGCCCTTGTATCTCTATCACTTAGGGTATAGTAAGTGCTTAATAAATGCTTGTTAATTGATTATAAATAATAGAAACTTCATACTATAGATCTTTAAGCCAGAAAGTCACATGATGAAATTTAATAGAATTCAGTAACCACAACAACAATAAATATTAAAGAAGGATTTTAGGAAGATTGATTTTCCTTTGAGGTAACTCCCTAAGACTATGAATTTCAGAACAGGTGCTAATCTGCATTGGTAAAGGGGAAATCCTTATTGGAATACCCTATACTCATGAAATCATAGGTTGGGACCCTCATTCCTCTCAAAAAATCTAGGGTGCAGAATGGTTGGAAATCAAGAGAGATAGAGTTTATAAAGAGAAGACTTACGTGGCTATTCTAATAGTATAAACATGAAGTGATAAAGGCTTGAAGTGACATCAAAGGATAGACACCAACAATAATAGATAACATTCATAGAATACTTAAAGTTTTGCAAAGCACTTTACAAATTTCTCATTTAATTCTCCTAAGAATTCTGGGAGGTAGATGTTATTATGATGCCAGAATGAAGAAACTGAGGTACATAGAGATTAAGTGACTTGGCCAAGGTCACATAGTTAGTGAGTGTCTGAGGCCAGATTTATACTCAGGGTCTTCCTGATTCCACCATTCCATCTAGCTTCTGAAAGATTGTGAAAGAAGAATGTATAAGACTCGACTGATTGGATCTGGACGGTGAAGAGGTAGAAGGAGAAGTAGTGACTGCTTCAAGGTTCCAAACTTGGGTACTTTTTAAGGATAACAGTAAAAGTTGATAATGTTTAAAATTCATAACCCTGGTAAGGACTAAATGAGATAATGGTTATAAAACACTTTGTTAACTTTAAAGTACTCCATAAATGGTATTTTTTATTATTATTATTACCTCTATATGTATCTCCCCCTCTCTTCTTTCTCCTTTCTTTCCTTTTCACTTCTGTTTCTTCTCCTTTTTCTCTCTCTTTTCTCCTCCTACTAACAAGCAGTATTGTGGAGCTTATGTTTATTTGTTAAATTATTAATTAAATTTTATATTATTAAAATATTAATTAATTACATAGTCTAAATTAATTAATACATTGTATTATTAATTAATCAGTATTAGTAAATGATATCATATAATTTATACTTATATATATGAAAGTTGTATATATGATAGTTTTTTCTTCCTAGATTTCGATTTGGTTACTTGAATTTTCTTTATGTTGCTCTTTTTTTTTTTTTTTAAAGATAATATAAAATAGCCAGCTTAAGTAAAGTAACTGTAATTTGTTTACATGTGGACTTTCATTGTTTATTTTTTAGATCCCTGTGATCCTTAGTATAGAAACTAGTCTTTATCTTTGCTTCAGCATTACCATATAGATGTAAAAATTGTCTACAACTCTCTATTACCAACATAGACTGTAAGCTTCCTAAGGTCAAGAACTGTTTTCATTTTCATGTATTTAACACAGTGTGTATCTCAGTGCTTGACATAATACATTTGTGATTGATTGAGAACATCACCATATATTTGTTTACATTAGAACCTGAAGGGTTTAAGTTGGATTTTCTTAAGCTCTTTTACTTCATCAATATTCTCATGAAGCTCCAATCTTACTTTTCTTCTGGAGTTCATGCACTTTTAAAAATTATTTTCTAGAACTAAGGATTCAGTGGAACATTTTTCCTTTATTTTTTATTTTCCTCAAGTTCTCTAAGATACAGTTTTTTATTTCATTGGGCATTTTTAACTGGTCCTCAATGATTTATTTTTAGTTCATATTGTACCCTCTAAATTCCTGGCAATGATGGGCTACACGCAATTGTCCTTCCTCTCTTCTCATTCTTTTCTTTTCTCAAGAACAGAAATGAATCTCAATTTATTCAGATGCCTTGTAAAAATCTTCCTCTGCTGAGTTTATAATTAATTTAAATCCAACCTTTGCTTTAGTAACATCCCAGATTTCATTTCAGAATCCATATGGAAAACCCCACTCCAATGTCAGAAGCTTCTGGTTTTCAGTGAGGCTTTGTGCCACACACATTGTCTTGGGGAACTCCTTGGGGAAGGAAGAGAAGGTGTTTATGTCTTGATTTACTCTATATTACCCTACTTGTCAGATCTGTAAGTATCTCTGGCTCTGTCACCTCACTAGCACCGGATGCTGAGTCAAGCATATGGTGTTTACTGCCACAAGCGACATCTCACTGGTTTTCTTCACTCCTCTAGAGGATCTCCCCTTGCCAAGTCAATTTGCAATGTCTTGGATGTTTCTATAGTCCTTTGGTCTGGCTCCAGAGTATTCCTCAAATATCAAATGGAGAAGACCTGTTTCTAAAATTTTAAGGTTTCTCAAATGTAGTCTAAAATCTAAGAATCGTTTTCAGCTCCTAAACCTTAATCTTATGATCAATACAGTGTTCTGTGAAACCATGGTTAGGTTACGCACTCATATTCCTTAAAGCTTATCCCCGTACTTCACTGGGGATAAAAGCCAATGCCACCAGCCAAAGACTTGGAAGATGACAGACAGATCCTGGCAGAGCTAGGGCATCCAATTAAAATTTCTAAGAAATAGGCAGGTGAGAGGAGAGAGAAAGAGAGAAGTGATGCCAGTTCTAGAAACTTGATTTACCATGGGCTGAGCAATTCAAATAGCAAAGAGACTTTTCTTAGGGATGAAGACTGGGGAATAGGGAGAAGGGAGAAGGAATAGGCAGAAACATCTTAAAGGAAATCTTTATTTTATTAAATATTTTATTTTATTATATAAATATATCTTATTAAAATTTATTAATTTTATAGAAAAATCTACCTTGAAAACAAGAAGAAAATGCAAATAAATTGGAAACATTTTATTAAACAAATGAAAGAAGGTAATTTGCCCTTTTCTTATTTTCTCTTTAATTCTTAAGGTTATAGAGGTAAGAGAGTAGAAGCAAAATTACTGATCTCTTTGCCTATGCATACTTCTTGGAGGGACTGTGAGCTGTTAAGGATATAAAAAAATTTCAGTTTGGTGAAGTTTATAGTGTCTAAAAATTATTGTATTCAAGATCATTCTTTTTTAAAAAATGTTAAGCATATGTGTGTAAAACAATTTGCTTGGCAATGAGGACTTAAAATAACATTGTAATAAAAACTCAGTTCCATAGAGTTTTGAGCCTTCCTGTCTTTGAGGAAGGAAAGGAAAAAAGCACTAGGCTTGAAGGCAGAAAATGTGGATTCTGATTCTTGATCTCCTTTGGGAGTATCATGACCTCAGTATTCTCATCTGTAAAATGAAAAGTTTAGAGCGCCTGGATGATCTCTGAGGTTGCCTTCAGCTCAAATTCCAAGAATCCTCTGCTTGAAAGGCTTAGAATATTAGGAATCTCACTATGCCCAGGGACAGCCCATTCTATTTTTAATCTGGCTCCAATCACATGGGGAATTTTTTTCCCCCTTATGGTGAACTAAAATCTCTTTCCCTGTTCCAGAATCCATTCAATCACCAATAATTCAACAAAAAAATTATTGTGTGCCTACATGGTTCTTTTTGTCCTGCAGCTACCCTTTGAGGCTAATTAAAATACATCGTATTTGTTTTCTACATTACAACTCTTCAGACTCAATATATAAAGACAAGCACATCTTTTCCTTACTCAGAAAACTGGAAAGTTAGGAGGAACTTGGTTCTTGGGTAAATTGCTGAAATCAGTGTGTTTTTATAATGACAAGTTTGATGGACCAATAGGGGTTCGAGGGGGAAATGCCATCTCCCCCTGGCCGTTTTCTCTCTACTTTGAAAGGTGACAATTGGATAATATCAAATTAAACCATGCCAATTTTCCAGAAAGGAAAAAGATATGCCTAAGAGTGCCATCTGAAGACAATATCCTTCCATTTGTAATCTAGATCTGAAAAGTTAATCTAGTGCTAAAAATGTATTGATTATATATATCTATATCTATCTATCTATCTATCTATCTATCGATCTATCTATATATACATATATATATACACGCACACACACACTACACACAGATATCTTTACGGATATTTATAGATTATAGAGAGGAGTGGTACCACTGCAGACTGGTGGGGGAAGAAATATCGGGGCAGGTATGACCTTATAACGGTCTTCAAAAGACCTTGTGGAAGTAACAGACTACATTCCCACGAGTAAGAATACCTTGTTTTTTTTCATTTTGTAGTCTTTCTCTTTCTGTTCTTTAATTTTTTTTGTCAATTGTGACGTCTTTTGTTACCTCCCTTTTGTCACCATCTCTACAGTCATCATTGCTTCACTTTTATATAGTACTCTATAGTTAGTTCTTATTAAATCTGTATTTCTATTCCATCTATTGCACTATTCATTCCTTTCATTTTTTTCCCTCCAAACCATGCATTTCCCCTTCCTTTAGAGTAGGGTTTCATAACCTGTAGTCTGTAAACTTTATACATATACACACATATACCTGCCACACACATTTATTTATATATGTAATTATATTGTGGATTATTACATTAATGATTTTATATACATATATATGTATAATTATATATTGTTGCGTCATGGACTCTTTTAGCAGTCTGGTGAAGCCTTCTCAGAATAATGGACCCCTTCTGAGAAAAATGGTTTTAAATGCATAGATGGAATTACAAAGGAAACCAATTCTAATTATGTATAAAATATATACATATCATATATATAATTGGGATAGGTTATATATAATATATTTATAATATGATATGATATAATATAGAATTGATTATATGTTTGTGTATATATATATGTATATACATATATATGCACACACATATATATATATTTAAAATTAGAACTGGTTTCCTTTGTATTCCTGTTTTATACATTTAAAACCATTATTCTGGGAAGGGTTCCATGAACTTCACCAGACTGCCAAAGGGGTTCATAACACACACAAAAAAGGTTAATAACCCCTATCATAGAAGCTCCCTATCTCAGTCCACTCAACCTTACTGATGCTAACTATTTCCCTGATTTATTCCTGTTCAGATCTAACCCATTTGGAGAGTATTTTTATTGTTGCCATCTTTGTCATCCTTATTGTCATTGTTATTTCCATCTGCTGATTTGGATCCTGATTCTTAACATTGTCCCCAAGAAAACAATAAAACCCGAGTCTTGAATTACCTCCTTCCAATCTCCAGCTTCTTTCCCATTCTGTTTTTAGTTTCTCAACCATGCCACAAGCCTGTGAAAATTTCCTGCTTAGAGTTTTGCTTATTCAGGCCTCTTGCCTTTTTTTGTGTGTTTGGTGCTCTATAAAGGGCTATGAACACTCATAACACCCTATAAATAATTGAAAAAGTAATAATTTGCATATACAGTGGATTGTAATTGGTTGTGAAGTACTCACAAGTAATTTTGCATAAGGGATGCTCCAGTAAAATAAATTGTGTTGTCTGTGTTTACTTTGGACAGGTAAAGTACTATATGCCATGCTGAATTTTTATATCAAGTTTTAATTAGGTCATACTGCTTGAGTTACCAAAATAACATGAATTCCACAATAATGAGAATGCATTTATTTTAAAAGGGTAATCATTGATTCATTTCTGTATTGCAGCATATAAAAGAACTCTTCATTAAAATATATTTGAAGTAAATATTTTGCACCCTAATCCAATCTGACTGATTGATTCCCAGACTAAAGAAAAAAAAAAAGGAAGAAAAAGAAATAAGAAAAAAGAGAGGCTTCTACCAATCTAAGGCTTAAAAATATTGACGTAAATTCTGTCCTCAAAGTCCAGGTGTACTCTTAACAGGCAGATAAAAGACTAGCTCCTCTACATTTTTCATTCATTCTCTTTATCCTTTTGCCTTACCTCCAGCCAGACTTATGACAGAGAAGAAGAAAAAATAAACCAGATTTTCCTCTGCCACTGAAATGCTATAGGTATAAGAGTACCTTTATAGTAATTAATTGATTCAACAAACATGAACTGAACACGTGACATATGTGCATGTATATATGTACATATATACACATACCTACATCATCTATTTATATATGGATATGTATAAGTAGTCCATTGTTCATGTACATACATATACACATATGTGTATTTATGTATTTATGCATGCAATATACACATGCATCCAAAAGCCCTTAACCATTTCAGAGTTGGAGTGACCCTAAGTTCCTTCCTTTCTCACAGAATAGTCAATATAAGAGTATTCATCTTTTTGAAGAACCCAGGCAAAAATCAAAGGCATGGAGGACAGGTAGGAAGAAAAGTTTCCAATATTGGGAATGAACAAACCAACCTTTTCCAGAGAAATGTTAACTACATTGCTATGCAAAAACCTGGAGTAGCTGCTTTGTTAATGGAAGCTTAATTAAATGACCTGTAGGGTGCTTCCTAACTCTAGATCCTTTATCCTTTCATCCTGCCGGGAGGCCTAGAATAACCAGCTCTCTTCAAAGCTCAGATCAAGAACCACCTTCTAAGGTACTTCTTAATACCTTTTGCTGTCAATCCTCTTCATTTCTCCCACCAAAACTGATTGTTTCTATTAATTATTAAATTATCTCTATATGTGTTGTCCTTCTTCCCTTCCCCCCAATTCCAGTTGAATGAAAACTTCTTGAAAGCAGGGTGTTTCTGTTTTCTCTTTATATTCTCGTGATGTGCACAGTGCCTAGTACGTAGTAGTCACGTAATCAGTACTCAATGAATTGAATTGAAAGCCCTGATTTCCCACATCCCAACAAAAACTCCACTTTCCTGAATGTGGTTGATTTTGCTCAGATGCCTTGAAGGAAAAGGCATTCAACTAAATCACACTAAAGTATGATAGTCTATTAACTCTTCAGTATTTATATTTTTAAATGCAATATAAATTGTTAACACATGTTATATTAATAATAATTGGTGAGTTTTAAGATAGAGACAAAATGCAGTGAAAAATTTCAGGCAAAATGGAGGAAGATATTTTGGGAAAAGAAAGGTTGCTTCATAAGGAGGTTGGCGTCAGCTTCCACAAACTGTTTTTCCTTTCCTCTACATATGAACCCACAACTTCAGTAATAACTCCATTCTCCTGTCACCCCAAAATAAAACCCCTCTGCCTCCTCTCCTTGTGCCTTAGCTTCTTTAACATCTCTAGCTCACATAGGAGATTCACAGGACACCTTCAGTATATTTAGGTCTCAAATTGTTTTAGGGTGGTACAACTGGTGGTGCCTCCTAGTGAAGATCCTATGACAAAAGGAATATGAACTCAGAGGATAGGGAGAAGAGGAGAACCCAGCTATTTTGTGTGTGTGTATGTGCGTGTATGTGTGTGTGTGTTCATGTGCATGTACAGGGGAAATGGATCAGGATTTTCCTGTATGAGCTAAATAACAGTATAAATTAATGATACTCATTATACATCAAAGGACAGTAGACAATGATTAGCATATGAATCAGCATTTATTAAGTGCCTACTATGTGCTAAGCACTGCACTAAGTTCTAAGGATACAAAAAGACACTAAAGACAGTCCCTGTCCTTCGGGAGCTCAATCTAATGAGGAGTACAGACTATACTAGTGCTACAAATTCTTAAGAAAGAGAGATCAATGTGAATTGAAGTGACCACAGAAGGTTCCTTCATGGAACCTTTCCAAGACACAAAGGACAAGTCCTTGCATGAAGGATGTAGCAATTGTACTCATCTTGAAGAATATTGAAGCTAAAAAGAAAAAGAGGAAGGGGAAAGGTAATTCTAGGTGGAGTGAATGACAAATGGCACAAACAAAGTTTAGAAGTAGGATTATAGATATGTTTGGGGGCTAATGCACCAGTTACTCTGACTGTTGTAGCACCAATGTGATATTCTCAGCACCTGCAGTGGCCATGAATATCCTAGCACAGTTCTGAGTCATGAAATACAGCAACTTCTCCACATGGAAGACAGAACCAAAACATTTACTCAGACACCAAGAAAGCCGAATCCATCATAGTAACAAAGAAATGGATACACAGTAACAATGCAGGGGGCAACATCATCCCCAAGCCTCTGTCAAGCTTCCTACAAACCAGCTCCCTTAAACAAATCACAAACAGGCTCCCACTCACATTAATTACTCCCTTTGCCAGCTCTGACTGGCAAACTCTCTGACTAACTTCCTCTCAGCTCTGCTCTAGCTCTGCCTCTTCCTGCTCCCTCTTTCCTACTCTTCCTGTTCCATGTGACTTGATTCTTGTGACTCAGGCTTCCATGTGACTTAAGCAGGTCACATGAGTCTATTAATGGATGGGAAAGATCTTCCCATTAAGAAGTAAAATTACATTAACAATAAGCAAAATTGCATTATCAATACAACTGTAGGGAAAACTTTATGTATTAAGGTCACTACTGGGAGATAGTTTTAGAAAGGAAGATAGGGGTCAGATTACAGGGCGCTTTAAATGCCAACGTGAGGAATTTTGATATTCATCGTGCAGGTAATGAGTAAGTAATGCTGATAATAGTGTTTAAAAACAGACCTGGTCCCAAAGAAGAGTTACGAAAAGACATTCTCCTCAGCCCCTACTCTACCACTCCTTTGCAGACATAGGGAGTGGGGCTGTAGTAGTTTTTTCTCAGCGTTGTCAGGTGTTTTTTGTTTTTGTTTGTTTTTTTTTTTACTGATTTTCCCCCTTTTCTTGTTTTTCTTTAAAATAAATCTTGATTATAAGGGATGGCTCCCTGAAAGGAGATGCAAAAGGATAGAGGGGGGAAATCTGGTATAGAAACAAAAACAAAAATTAATAAAATCTATCTGAAATGGGGTTGGGGAAAGGAAATAAAGCATTTACATAGAACTTGCTATGTTTCAGGCACTGTGCTAAGTACTTTACAAATATTATCTCATTTAATCTTCACAACAACCCTGCAAGTAGGTGCTGTTATGAAATGAAAATAATACTTTAAGAAAATTAATCTGGCAGTAATATGCAGATGGATTGGCATGAAAAGTATTGTCATTGGCTGTGAGAGGGACTGGAAAATGAATTTTCTATCCCACATGTGATTCATTCAATAGTGTCTTTTAAATGTCTGCTCCCTCCCACCATCCCCACAGAAGCAAGAGAATCAAAGGACTACACTAACTAGACATCAAATTTATGTTGGAATAAGTTACAGTAGTTGAAAAAATTATAATACAGTATTACACATCCCTGTAGTACTTTATACTTTTCAAAGAGATTTCAAATATATCATTTTATTTATCTTCCTGACAATTCTTTGAGGTATATGTGGATTTGAGCATGTTCACATCCTCATTTTCCAGCTAAACTAGTATTCAAAGAGTTTGTGACTTCCCTTAAATGCTACAAAACTATTAGATCCCAGAGCTGGAATATAAACCCATTTCTTCTCATTCCAAATCTAGCTTTCTTATAAATAGTTAATAATGCTAATTAATATTTATAAAGATCTTTATAGTTTGCAAAATGCTTTATGAATATTTTCTCATTTGATTCTCTCAATAGTCTTGTAGTTAGGAATTATTAATGTGCCCATTTTACAGATGAGGAAATTTAAGTCTCAGAGAGGTTAAGTGACTTGCCGGGCCATACAGAGGCAGAATTTGAATTTAGGTCTTCCTGATTCCAAGTTCATCTCTCTATTCACTACAACACCTAGTTGCCTACAATAATAAATCAATCAGAAATAATCAATAGATATTCCATTTTTTTATTTACTTGCTACATTTATGAAGAAATCAATCAATTAGTAGTAAAGATAAAAATAACTCACAAGTGTAATTTTTATTAAATTTTCAACATGGGCATTCCTTCTTGTAATTTTGTAGGCATACCAATAAGCCTTTTAGTACATTTAACCGGACATGATGAGTATATTAGCAACTTTTTCTATTTAAGTTAAAACAAATGCTCATTAATAGCAGTATGCCCATCTAAGAAAACATTAGCCAAAACAGAATTAAAGAAATTACAAGACACTTTCAGATTTCATGTGTTATATTCATAATCCATAGCATAGAAAACCTCCAAATCCAATATATGGGATAAATTCTGGCTTGGGGAGAAAAGGGCAAATATATTTAAATAGGGTGGATACTCAAGGCTGCATACATAGCCACAGTGACCAGGGCATTCAAATAAAAATCCTTATTTCTGCCTGAAACGTCCATATAATTGAAGAAAACGAACAAACAAAAATCGTTCTTGTCCCCCATCCCACTTTGGTTAATTTGCTTGAATAACCAGTTATTTCACGTTATGTGGTCTAAACTTTAGTCTGACAAGTATCTAAAATCCATTCCTTTATTGATAGGCCTGAGGGAAGGGGTTGAAACTGATTCCCTTAGTTTAATCTAGGGGAATGAAGAACAGGGGAGAGTAGGACTCACACACTTCTTTTCATTTCTTTTTAAATACCCATCAAGGCCTGATGTGACTCCAAGTGCGTCAACCAGCTAGTTCACTGCGAGAGCAAAACAAACCAGTTTTAGATTTGGTTTAAATCCTTGAACTAATGACCTGGACTTGAGCCTGAACTTGGAGCAAATGTGATTTCATTACCTTAGATGGAGGAGAAAAGGCACTTAAGAGGAAAAACAAGAAAGCCAAAAATTTCTGGTATGACAGAGAAGCTTTTTTTCCTCTCTCTGGCAGAAATACTGCAGGCCTAATTATCACAAGAAACACCTATCTGAATAAAGATTCTGTGACACAGGACATGCAACTCTAGTGGGAAGGAAGACACAATTTTTCTAGTTGTTTTAAGAAAAATTCTGTTAATTATCTGGAAACTGATAGAAGAGTAATGAACCTAAATCTTTAGGTGGACGCTAGGGGCTAGGGACATAACAGTATTGACATACTGCACAAAGGTCACTGTTGACTACTTTATATTACTGCCTAAGGGGTCTAAATCATTCCTGGTGGGTAGCAGGCAAAGCCTGTTCCCTCTCCCCAGTTCTTCTGCATCTCTTGCTAGCCTGGGCTGCCCTGCCCCCAAATAACTCTAATTGGCTGCCCTAAAAGTTCATCTCCATCAGTGGCAGATTGCCCCTTAGAGAAAGGACAGATTTGATTTGACACAGCTGTTGAGATTCCACCTACTTATCCTGTCTACTATGCTGGGTCATTCCTGGAGGGTTTGAGGACCTGGGGCAAATCACAGTACATGAGACCCTGCTGCCACTGTCTAATATTTTATACAGGTGATGGCTGCTTAAAATGAATGTGGAGGGCAGCCTTGATCAACAGAGCCTAGAGCATAAACATTAGGTATGACAGTCAATGGGGAAGAGATGTTGCCCTGTGGTGGGGAAGTTGGAGGGGAACACAAAAAAGGCAAGCAGCAATTCAAGGGATTTTAAAGTAGAGCAGGGTGATTTTGTCTTCTGGTGTTAATTATATATCATATAGGGATAGAGACTAGACCTGTGATTTCCTTGGGTTAGGGAACTCCATAGAGCATGTTGGTGCTTGCCTGTGATCACAGCTACCAGAAGGGCTAATGCTGGTGGATCTCTTGTGCTCAGGAGTTTTGAGTTGCAGTGGGTTAAGCCTATGAGGTATCTGAACTAATTCTAGAATTATTATAAGCCTATCCCTCTCCCCCTAAACCCTCCATCCCTGGGAGCTGGGGGAGTAAGGAAGGGCCAGCTGGCCCAGTTTAGAAATGGACCAGATCAAAACTTCCACACATTAGCTATGGGATGGGGCTTGTGAGTAACCCCTTCATTTCCAACCTGAGTGAGATAGGGAGAACTAATCCTTAAAAAAAATGGGAGAAGGATATGAAACTCTTTGGTGAAGAATATTCCTCTCCCAATGAAGATTGGTACTGTCTTTACAACTTGTAGACTTAAAAATTACCTAAAACAATGAGAGGTTAAGTGACTTGTCTGGAGTCAAACAGCCATTGTCTTGAAGTGGGATTTGAAAATAGAGTCATTCTGACTTAGAGACCTGCTCTCTATCCACCACAGCATGCCACCCCTTACTTATTTACTATATGCTGCTGCTCATTTTATTTTAGAAGCCTGGAATTATCTGCCCCTTTTTTCTTGGAAAACAAGGGCCCAGAGTGATAAGTGGAACCGTAATTGATGGTAGGGATTCCGTAGAAGGGATCAGAGTGGGTTTGGGACTATGTTGTCTCTTCCATTTCTTGTAACTCAAATTCTGAGGTTCTGGGTGATTGCCCAATTTGCCTTACTCTAGGGATAATTTTGCAGCCATGTCAGACACAAAAAGGTTTGTTGTCCTTGTGAGTGAATTGGCTATTCCCCAAATCTCCCATATTGGTTCCTTAACAGTGTTGTATTTTAGCTCCAATCTTTCCTCAAGGTAAATCTAGTTTGTTCTTGTACCACATTTCTATAAGAAGCTTGTGTTCTGTGATTCCTGTTCTTCTCCCAGCATATTTTCACTCATTTCTGAAGGTGTTGTAAATGCCCTACCTTGTCAGTGTCAGTAATTCAGTGTCATAGTCAGAGAACGTGATGCATAAACATCAGAAGTCTTTATTTTTTAATCCTATAAGTACAAATCATATCGTCACTGTGGATTGCATGTGGGGAGTGTAATATTTATAGCATTGATAAAGTTTTCCCAAAATGTGGCATCTAAAGCAATGCATGGAATATTACAGTTGGGAGGAACAGGAGAGGTCATCCAGTTCAACCCATTCATTTTATACATAAGGAAACAGGCCTAGTGAGATTCAATAACTTTCAGAAGGTTGCACAGTTGCTAGATAGCTGAGCTGGAACTTGAACTCATTGCCTTACTTCCATGACAGTGCTTTTGTCCCTAAAATATACTTCCAAACTTTGGTTCCACTTCACAGAAGAGGCAGTCTTATGCAAATACATTAATTAAAACCTAATATTAAATTCAGATTGGGAGACAGTATTCAGAGGCTTCCATCCATTCCCACCATCTCTTTCCAAAGCAATAAAACTCTGAGTGGGTTTGACTTCTTGTTGTTTTAATATAAACTGGGCTTGAACTTCTATTGGAAAGTAAAGAATGGATTTATATTTTTGATGAGATATGCTGGCAGGGATTTTTTATATGGAGCCGATAGCCTACTTCTCCATGGAGAGGGCTTAGGCTACCTTCCTTATTTTGTTGGGGTTATTAGACAAACAAGTACTTCTATTGTGCCTCCTGTAACTAATTCTTTTTCATTTCCTTTTTTTCTTCCTTCCTCTCTGCATTACCCCCCTCTTAAAAAAAAAAAAAAAGTCTGATTCAGTGCAGCCGCTTAATGTGAGCTGGGCTAACACATTAACTTCTCTATCCAGCTGGGCACAGACCTCTATCCTGCTGCCACTGGCAGCCTGGGATCCAAGTGTGCTGGCTGGATACAGTGTAGTTCCCATACCCAGCTGAGATATTGGCTTAAGGGAGATGTTTTCCCTCTCCAGGATAGCAATGGCAGCTGCCACAGGCCATAAGACATTGGCCCCGACTCTGTCACAAAGCATACTGTGCTTCATGGTGGTTCGATGCCTACAGTGGGTCCCATCCGGCTCTCACTCCAGGCATCACTTTCTTACTCACTGGAAAACACTTGCAAGGCTAGGGGTGAAGTCAATACATATTTTATAGAACAGGTTTATTACAGCCTTTAAAATTTGATACCAATCAATATCCTCCCCTTCCAAAAGCACTTATTTTCTTCCTTCAAAACTTCTTGCCACTTTGTTTTGATAAAACCAAAATAATTATCCTGAAAATATTGAGCCATCTATACATGCTTCAGTCATCATCCGTGGGAAAAAAAGACAGTTTTCTCCATCAATAACTACTTCTAGAACAATAAAACCCCAATGACCACCACCAAAAATAAAGACACTCTCTGACATAATAGTTCTATGCTATAACACTGCTTTGAGCTTATCAAGGGGGATGGCAATATTAAAACAGAGATGAAAACTTTTAAGAACGTTTCTTTCCTTTGAAAATAAGGTGAATTGTTATTTGCTGAAGGTAGGGCATCCCCCCTCCCCTTTCCCCTTTTGGGTATTTTTGTATACACATTCCAGCACCAGACAAAAGGCACACGGCAGCTTAAGAGCTCTAAGGACTGGGGGCTGAGAAGGAGAGGAAAGAGAGGAGCATGATTGATGTTGTTCTGGTTGGCTTATAAAGGGCAGCCGGGAGTGCAGGGAAATAATCAGGGAAAAGGGCGTCCCGTGCTGGCTCTCTCAGAGGGGAGAAATGAATCCTGCACCTCTGCATTATTAAGTTGTCAGGCGGGCTGATGATGAAAATCTGAAGGTCAGGCATAACAAGAAACACCTTATGGGGGGGTCATGACCTTTCTGGAAGTGCTACACTCATGTTTATCTGCACCTAACCCTTATCCACAATTCTTCATTTGATAAGAACATTGGGAAGAGGAAGGGGGGGAAGAGGGTGCCTCATCATATGTATAAGCAGTGAGTGAAATTAGGCTTCCTGGGAAACTGATTGTGGAGGCTCAATTCACAGTGAAAGATAATAAACCAAAAGGACACACGAGGGATGCAGGCAGAAATTGTTCGCTACAGTGGAACTCAATAAAGGGAACAAGAGCTTTCCTAAATGACAAATTTGGTACAGTGGTGCTAAAATCAGGATTCTCCCTGGGATTCCTACAGCAATTCACTCTCAGCTCTAGCACTTTTTATTTACTTTGGAAGTCCTAATAATGCCGGGGTTGGGGTTGCTTTTTTGGGAATGTTTATTTCTTTAACTGCTTGTTTTAAACCAAAGAAGGGAGGTGAAGGACAATCAGACAGAAAAATCCTTTTGATTTGTGTTCCTGGTTTCCAGATTGGAAATATATGCCCCTCTCCTAATCAAACCAGCTGAGATTGTGTATATCATCAGTGTAGGCTTAGGGGCAAGTGTTTGTATTTGCCATTTGGAGAATCATTTTCCAGGTGTTCTTCATTTTTTTTATGTACCAAGGAAGTGCTCTGGATGCTTAACAGGGATCTCTGACACTGAATGTCTAATTAAAACTATACAAATATCAGTGGTATTCATATCATTAGAATAATTTCTGATGATCAGTCTTCTAATGTCATTGTTTCACATTGAACTTAATTTTTCAGTGGGGATATATATAGAATGTGACATATAAAAACATTGGTAAGTAAGTAATTTGAAATTGTGCATATCAAAACAAAAGTTTGGTAAAATGATCAAAGAAAGTGCCTAAATACATTGCCTCCTTTATTCCCCAAAATGAATTCATTTATTTTTTAAAAGGCATTTTAATTTGACTCTTAGAACAGAACAGACAAATAGTGCAAGAAAAAGGGGGCCCAGGTGGGGAGGAATGGGCCAGCTGAAAGCTTGTTTGTGAATCCTGGACACAGCCATTAAAATATTTAATGAAAAGGTGATTCTGCCCATGGACACTGCACTTTAGCTGGTATGATACAAGGATCCGCCTATATATATATATATATGTATATATGTCTGTGTATGTGTATGTATGTATAGATATGTATAGATGTGTATAGATCTCTCCCTTTCTCTCTCTGTATATATATACACACACATATATATTTACATATATATATGTGTATATATGTATACACATATATATATGGAAGGAAACTTTGATATTTTAGCTATTCTAGTTCCTTTATTTACTTCTCTTTGGGGGAATGGCATGAGATGTAGCAGGAAGATGGTTTTCTGTAAATTTCTTTAGAATGTGTTAATTTGTAATAATATATCATATTCATTTTGAATCATCATACATTCATAGCTAGAAGGGACTTTAGAGATCGTGTAGCCCACATCCTTTCATTTTTCAAATAAGGAAACTGAAACCTAAGTGGTAACCAGTCCCATGTCACTGAGTGAGTAGATGGCAGAACTGGAGTTCAAACCCAGTGTCTCTGACTCCCAGTTTAGCTCTTTCCATTGCATCGCCCTGCCTCAAGTAGCCTTTTGTTTGAAAATATTGCTTTCATGTCATGCTCAAGTTTTCGAACTTTACTATTTACCTCCTTTACTTCCCTGATTCCAAAATTTCACAATGTTGAAAACATCAAAAGACCTTCTGTCTCTTCCCCCTTTCCTCCCTCTAAAATCTCATAATAGCTAATTCCATATCCACTAATTCTGGATAGACGTCAAAATATATGTTAGAATTAGAAATACACCTTGTCGGCTTTCATTTTGTGTGTGTGTGTGTGTGTGTGTGTGTGTGTGTGTATGTTTGAAGATGAATCTGACAAATACCTCTTACCTCACAAGTATTAATCTGATGCTGAACTAAAGTTACAACAACATTACTTCATCCTAAATATGAAAATTTCATTTGTTTTAAAACTTCCCTCTGGCTAGAAAGTAGCTTAGTTCAATGAAGAAATCAGTGGGCAGAAGCTCTATAATCAGTGGGCAGAAGCTCTATTAGACTCAACATTTTTTATGCCCTTCACTGTCAGAAGATGAATTAGAGTTTTAATTGGCACTGGACTCTCAGTCTTATCCTGACCTAGAAGTCAGAAAGAAACAGCTAGCAAGTGATAGTGTTGGTTTGAACCAGTGGCTAAGAAGTCAGCCACAACCAGAGAGTGACTATGTAGGTGGAGAAGACCAATCTCTGATAAATTAACCAGCACATGACAGTCGCTGAGCAAGAATAGCCTTAAGGCCTGTGGCTAGTAGCCCACGGTAATGATGATAAAAGACCTTGATTCTTCAGTAGGCTAAAATTAGAATTTTTTTTTAAAAAGCAGTCACTCTGCCTAGCCATCAGAAAATTTCTAATTTGGGTTCTTGGACTCAGTGCTATTTGAAAAGCCAAAGTTCATCCTGGAGTATTTCCACATATATTGTAGTAGATGGTGAACTTCCCAGAAAAATGAAGTTACACAATAGTACTTATACCAATATTAATACTAATAGTCCACATTTATATAGCCCCATCATGTGCTAGGCAGTGTGCTAAGTGCTTTGCAAATATTATGTCAGTTACTGCTTATAACAACCTTGTGGAGGGGCTATTATTATGTTGTTAATATTCCCATTTTATAGCTGAGAAAATTGAGGCAAATAGATTAAGTGACTTGTCCAAGGTCACACAGCTAGTGAGAATCTAAGGTAGAATTGGAACCCAGGTCTTCCTGACTCCAGGCCCAGAGCTCTGGTCAAGGTCTGTTTTTCATTTTTTTTTTTTTGATTGCCCCTCCCCGCCACCTACCTATCCCTTATCAGTAATAGGTGCTTTATAAAGGATTGCAAATTAAATAACTGACACAGAAACTATTGCTTTCCTTCTCTTGTACCTTGGTGTTGAATTTTTCATCATACTGATAAATCTTCTTTCTAACTTCCCTGCTAGAACCTCTGGAACATTTCAGTGAGTCAGCTGTCTTTTAGTGGGTTAGCAAGTGAGAAAGGAATTGAAGACATCAGTGGCAGCAACATTTTAAGCCTGTGCTTAGACTGCATAAAAGTATTTCTTGATGCCCTGACTTAAAAAATGAATTTTCCAGGAGTACCTGACTGTACCATCTCATTTCTTTTATATCACACTGAGAGGTCTGGGCTACCCAGAAGTAGCTGGTGGCATGACAGACTGAGAACTGGGCCTGAAATCAAGAGGATCTGAGATCAAATCCAGCTTCAGATACCTCCTAGTTGTATAATCCTGGGCAAATCGCTTAACCTCTGTCCACCTCAGTTTCCTCAACAATAAAATGGAGATTATACTATCCTCTACCTGGTAAGGTCGTTGTGAGGATCCAATGAGATAATATTAGTAACGCACTTAAACAGCCCTGGTGTTTAATCATCAGGTGCTTAATTAATGTTTGTTCCCCAATCCTCTTTTCCCCAACACCCACACATAACCCTGAGGCAATTCTGTTCGTCTCCAGGATCTTCTAGGGTTTCAAGTTTCCTTTTGTCAGAATTTAGGCTCAGCTTTATCTGAACCCTAAATACCTTCAACTCCTACCTTGAGAATAAAAGGAGAAAATAAACTTGTCATCAAAGGTCTTCAAAGAGTAACTGAGACAATTCTGGACTAGTCGTAAATTTAATTAGACCCATACTGGCCCTGGATACATATCCAGTACAAGCATACACATCAGATTCCCTATTTTAGTGTTTTGGTGGCATGTCTCCCAGATCCCCTGCCTTTTTCTGCTAACACTGGCCAGGAATTTTCATGGAATGTCTATTGACATTACAACATGAAGACAGTCTAATAAGATTACAGTACCAACAGTGAACAGTGGTAGGTGTGTAGTTGTATGGATGGCAAAGTACTAATGAAACTGTCATCATAGATTCCTTCCTTATTGAATTTCTTAATCAAAGTGAATATTCAGTAACAAACTTCCATAGCTAATGGTCTATTTAGCAAATTAGATTGAGAGTTCATTCATAAACAGAAAAACTTATCTGGTATATTTGAGGTTTTAACTTCCCAATAAAATAGGGTAATTGTTTTCCTATGTGGCATTTTAGGGCTTGGGCCTGGTCTTGGGCCAGTGATTTCATAAGTAAAGAGATCCAAGAGGAAGCTTCCCCTGCCAATGTGATGGGTAGGTACCTACTATGTGATTTATATAGTCTTAGAAAGTTGCCTGGAGCAGAGTGACTGACCCAGGGTCACAAAGAAAACATGTGTCAGAAGCGGGACTTGAACTCAGGTTTTCCTGGCTTGTAGGCCAGCTCTCTATACACTGAACAAAGCCACCTCTATATTTAAACTACCACTATTTATTTCCATTCTTTTTATAATTGGAAGAAATATATTTTCAAAGCTTCCTCACTCATGCACATTCACACACACACACACACATGTACACACACATGAGTCACTTACTACAATACCCTTTTTACTTTTAGCCATACAGTGGGCCTTGGTATGTCTTTTACTGCAGTGGCTTTTATATAAAATCTTAATTTCATAGGACAATCAATTCAAATCCATTTTCAATCTCAGTGGGCTAGAACTTGGCATCTGGGTTGGTTGGACAGGTGCAGGTTCCTCTTCAAAATATGACAGAAGTCATGGCTGAAATATAGAGCGGCAAAATTATCAGAGAGTTTTGCCAAGCTTCAGCCAAACAAGGTTTATTGTTATTAGCAAGAGGCAAGGCAGGGGGAAGGGTACAGAACACATTTACATGAGGTTCTTGATGGCCTTTTCAAGAACTGTTTTTGCCCTGCGTTGTTAGTTTCATTTTGTATTTCCTTTTCGGGTAGAAAGGCAGCTGAGTGACCGTATTAAAACTATAGAAGAGGTGAGAGTGGAAAGGGAAGATCAAGGAGATCTCAAAGGGTTTCAATCAGCTTTAGCTAACAATTCAAGTGCTATGAGCATCTATCCACATCAAACCATGAATCCTGGGAGTTTCAGCCGTCACTAGTATGCCGTAATACTGTGTTACATACAGTTTATGTACCATTGAGCAGATGCTGAGGAATAAGGATAAAACAGTTGCTGGTTCATCTTAGATAATCACAGAAGATTAAGCAGTAGTTTCATTACAGTGTTTTTCCTATGCATTATTTTTACTATGCAACGTCTTTTGAAATAATGGGAATTGATTTCAAAGATCTTTTGCATATTACTGATACTCAGTAATGTTGCCGAGTAAAACCTTTTCCATCCTGCTGCTGTGAAAAGACTCTAATTGGGAAAGGAGAAGGTTCCCCCCATGGAAGGCTCTCTTCAGCAGATTTTAGGCTTGAAAGCAATTGAGCCATGGAAACTATATGTGGGCCTTTGTGGCTTAGCAGCTGTGGCTTTGTGTCCTGATTTAGCTGACCTAAAATTAAAAAGCTCCCAGATCACAAACCGTCAGCCACACTGCCCTTGGTTTCCTCTCCTTTGCCCTCACCCCCCACACACATTCCTCTTGCTGGATGGAACAATCGGAATTTTACTGATGATAAATGGGAATGTTCAGAGAATAAACGCAAAGAGACAGTTTGTCAGTGTCTTCAATAATAAGAGTTGAGCCTTAAAGAGCTTTGGATTTTTACCTGAATTTTTTAATTCCCTTTTAGGCTATCCCTGCCCATAGAACTCAATTTCTGGGTTTTTATACCACTACATGCCTCTTTGATAAGCAGATTCATAGGCTGAGAGCTAGAAAGTACCTTAGAGACCATCAAATCTAACTCCTTCATTCCAAAGATGAGGAAACTGAGACAGAATGGTTAGGTGATTTGCTCAGGTGGGATTTGAAAATGGGCTTCCTGACTACAAGTCTGACACTCTATACACTATACATGTTAATCATGACTTTACCATCTTCTCAGCAGTTTCTGCAAACCTCTTTATTCCTACTTGAGTGGCTCCACTGGTACAACATTTTAACAATAATTTTGATTAGGAAAGTTGGCAAACTTTTATTATTTTCCATTTCCTTTACCTTAAAAGCAGTAGAACTCATAAGTTTCTAAGACAAGAACATGAAGGAGTTTCTACAATTTAGGAAACCTTCTTTGGACAGGTGTCTATGTATCTGAGAGAAAGTGAGAAGGATACTCTGACTGGTGTAGAGTATGCCTAGGAATGAGTGGGAGATAAGGTAATTCCCTCCAACTTTTGTAAAAATATATTTCCCATGAGAATGTGGTTTTATTTTTGCTTTCTAAATGCTGTGTTAGTTGAAAGGGGGAAGGAAGGAAAGAATCTCCATGAACATATGGAGAAAGGAGTCTTCAGAAACACGTGGTATTTGTGATGAGTGAATTCTGAGTTTCAAGAAAATAACATACTTGAAATTGACTTGGATTCAATAAATGAAAGACTTTAAAATAAAGAAGAAAAAAAAGGTACCTAAATCTTTCTTTCCTCTTCAATATATCCCTTCTCCTGATTGGTGACTATAGTGACATTCACTTTCATGTTCATGCCTATAATCGTTACAATAAGATCTGCTGCTAATTCAGATTTTCATATCCTGAAGTTCAGTGTGAATCATCTACCCAAGACTTCAAGGAATCATGCTGGATATGATGATTAAAATGGGGCAATATAACTGACCAATCTTAAATTATAAGACCTTAGGATGTAATGTGGAAAGTATTGTTTATAGATTAATTCAATTAATTTCACCTCCTGACAAAGAGAAGGAAGTTTGAAGAAGCAGAATTAGACATATGTGTTTTGGACATGCCATTGTAGGACTTGATTTTGTTTGACCAGCTATATCAGTTAAAATGCTTTTTTTCTTTTTTTTCCCTCAAAAAGAGGAAGGTAAAGGGAGATAAAATAAGAGTTTGAATTGAAACTGAAAAAAAATTAGCAAAATTATTTTAAAAATCATTTTAACATATGTTATTAGATAAGCTTAGGTCAATTCAAGTAAAGCCAGAAGAATTCCTAAACTATTACAAGGAGAACACTGTATTGTTTAGACCAATCACAGTACAGGCAAATGGAACCAATTCAAAAATAAGCCAAAGATATTTAATGCTATTAAGCTGTGTAATTTACAGACAGGCCATTTCCAAGTGATTAAACCAGGGGTGAGGAATCTGGGGCCTCAAGGCCATATGTGGTCTTCTAGGTCCCCAAGTGCAGCCCTTCGAATGAATCCAAACTTCATAGAACAAATTCCCTTAAAAGAAGGATTTGCTCTGTAAAGCTTGGACTCAGGAAAGGCCCCACCCAAGGACCTAGAAGATCACACATTCTCTAGGCTGCAGTTTCCCCACCCTTGGGTTAAACCAAAAGTTGTGAACAGGCTATAGCCGTTATCAGTTACACTAGGGAAAAATAAAGATAATGCTTTTCTAAATATCCCTTTCTGAAAAGTTTGATTTGTATTTGGTTTAAGTAAATAAAAATAGTGCATATTTTACATCTAGGGTCATTGATCTAGAAATGGAAAGACCATTAGAGGCTATAGATAGCTATGGGCTAGAGCCCAACATCATTTTACCAATAAGGAAACCCAGTCCCAAAGAGGTTTAGGGATTTACCAACTTATAAGTAGGACACCTAGAATTCAAACCCAGGTTTTCTCTTGCCGGACACAGTGGTCATGCTTTTGCATAATTAATTCCTGTAGTTATTTGAGCACATAAAAAAAATCTGGTTATATTTAGCATAAGTTAATAAGAGATTACCTAAGGAAGTTTCCCGAATATTTCTTATATCAATAGCTTTTGTTGTTGCTTCAACTAGGTGAGAGGTTTTAGAAATCTTGACATCTCTAGGGGAAAGGTGGGGAAGGGTACAGAGTAGACATGTGGCATGTTGGTTCCTTGTACTGCCTAAATTAGAGGAAAGGAGCTACCATGGTAGATATGGTCATAGAAAACTTCCCACTCTGGTTAATTCTATCTGGCCAATATTATTTAGAGTAGTCAGGGGTGAGGGTGGGGGAACCTGTGGTCCTGAAGTACAGTTCTTTAACTGGACCACACTTGAGGACCTAGAAGGCTATCTTTGACCTCAAGAACCCAGTTCCCCACCCCTATCTTAGTCCTTTCCCATTAGTATTAGAAGCCAAATTCCCCTGCCACCACTTTTTAAGCAGTGCTAATCCTTGGTTAGTGACAAACCTTTCAGTGCCATTTGTTAGTAACAGTTCTACTAATATTGAACTTCATTTATCACTTAAGTATGTTTTCCATTTTTTTTTTGAGCCTCCCTTGCCCCTGTATCCCTTATTAAAGGGTAGTAGGAAGCTATTTATTTTAACCAAAATCAAAATTTTACCTCAGACCCATTTGCTAGAATTAGTCATGTTGGATAAAACAAAATGAAAAAAAAAACTAGACTAAACTAAAATTTGCTGGCAAGCCAAGGAAAGACTTTTTTAGCACCAGTCTCTACATAATAAAGCAATTGTGTAATTAGTAATACATTTGTCACTCCTTTATTGAAGGGGAGGGAAAAAAAAGTAATACGTGTATCTCTTTAGTGTAAATCCTGACAGTAGAGATTTTTTTTTTCCCAGGGAATTATACCATTATACCATAAAAATGTCAAGGCATAAGTTTACTGTTCCTACTAATATTCTAAAATATTCTCTTAGCCTGACATCTCTGTCAATTAAAATTAAACAAAATTGCATTCTGCCATATACACTTCAAATAGGAAGCTTTCAAGTTTATGGCTGCTCTTTGAATTGATTTTTAAGATGGCATCTGTAAAACTTGGCTCATACAAGATGAGGTGGGATGTATTTAAGGATCAGTCAATTTAAAAAATGTTTTTAAAGATCATAAATTGACAACCGGAATAGACTGCACATGTCTTCGGAGTTCTCAGCTATTAAAATAAATCCAGAGATTCTTTTGAATCCAATGCTCGTACTGTCATAACTCAGCTCCCAACATATTTCTGCCTTGTTTTGGTTTTCCAATATTTTCACAAAGAATAACATAAACAAGGAAGCTGCTAGTGTTCGTTCCAGTTGCTCATTCTCGCAGAATTTGGAATCTTCAGTTTCATGGTGTTTCCCACAGAAAAAAAGAGTGAGAACGTGCTTTCTCACGGGACTGTCTTTCTCATGGAAAAGAGTGAAGGGCTCTGCCGGCAGCAAATGCTTTTGGCAGGGTGAGGCTGCCAGTAAAGTCTTCAGGGAGATTACCCTCTGTGATAGAAAGATGAGCAAAGAAAAATCTCCAGTCCAATACTACTAAAATGAATTTAAGCAGACATCTTTCATCCTCTGATTGCCAGACCTTAATGTATAGTGTTCTAGTGGTACATTTAACACAAGTATTGTTTAATGATCCCAGATTTTCAGTGTCTAAACTATTCCTGCTTCCTAAGAAAATCACCTTTGGAAATGCTATTAACCTTTTCAATAGCTTAAGTAATCTGGATAGAGCCCTAGTGGCCTAAGAGAGTTACTGCAGTTTCAAGTTTCCATGAATACTGCTGCCCTCCCATACCTTGGTCTTCTGACTCCTTTGGCCAGTGGGGAGTGTGCCAATCTAAAGAAGTGAATGGTTCCTGTAGTCATCTCTCCAGCTAAATGGAAGGGATGATATTCTCCATCCTTACAAAAAGCTAGAAATTTTTCTCAGCTTTTGTTAAGTTATCCCTGGTTTTACCCCTGCCCCCCTTTGGAAAGATAGTAAGGGCAAATGTTTTTGGTAATTTAAACTTGAAATCACATTATAATTCTTCTAATATTAGCACATCTGAATTCATTCATTCAGCAAGAATCCTATTGTGTGTAGAGAATCGTGTTACGTATTGGAGAAAATCTGCAGTTTGGATATGTTTATAAGTGAGAAGGTAGATAGAAACAAGGAGATAACTATAATTCACAGAATTTATGATGTATATTCATGTTGCCAAAAAAATGTTATTTCAAGAATGAAAAGCAAAGATCATTACTTTCTTGAGGGGATCAAGGAAGACTTCCTGGAAAAGGTGACATCTGAGTTAAATTTTGGTGGATGGACAAGAATTCTTTCTCCTTAGGGGGAAAAGTACTTTTTATATTTATAAAGGAATTCTTAGAACTTTTATCATTTATTCGTTATGAGATTATAAGAAAGCAAACAAAAGAATTATAGGTAGTTATTATTTTAGGTCTTTGGGGTCACCAACTTTTGGAAACTTACATGCAAGCCACTGAATTAAATGGTACTAGACTGGCACACTGACACCCTGCTGGCATAAAAAGGGGAAAAGAAATTAAGAAAATGAAGAGAAAGGAAAAACAAAGGCAGAATAGGATAAGGCAGGGAACAAATATGGAAGTGCATCTGAATAAGAGTGGTAGAAAGAGTTTGGCTTCCGGCACCCTCCCCCTAGATTAAATTCCTTTTCCCCCTCCCCTCTTAGGGCACTTATCACATAGAATTACAACCATAATGTAATGAAAAACACAGTAGATTTGGCATTATACACCTCAGGTTCAAGTTATCTGTGACACAGCCATATAATAGAGCCTTCACCCTTCTGAAATTTCAGTTTCTTCATCTGTAAAACAGGGATGATGGTGTTTAAACTATCTTTCTCCCCACTAAAGGATCATTCTAATGATAGCATGAGATATTTTTAAAGAATGAAGTGCTATAGAAACATCAAATTTTTTTAAAAAGAAAATTTTTCTGGTTATCCTCGTCACCTTTGTATCAGTTTTGTTCCTTGGAAGCTTAAAATATCTTTGTTCAATGAATGAATAAGTGAGTATATGAATTTAAACACTGCTACTTCTTATTTATTTTAAGCACTTTAACTCTCATTGGAATTAAGAATTTTATATATAAATGAAGAGATAAGCACAAGATTTTTTTAATCTTTCAAAGATTTTTGTCATACATTTAGCTGAATTTACATTCACTGCCCCCCATTCACACCAATATGCTATGGTCTGGTTTTATTTATGATTAATTCATATTCGTCTAAAAATTCTAAATGTATCCTCAGGGCTGTGATCCTGCTATCTCACACCTATAATTCCAGTAGTATCCAAAAGACACCAGTCACCATTTGTGATCTTCATTAGAATTCACTCATTTTAGAAGAGTTCAGTAATCCACTCTGATACCAACTGTCTTACAGAGAGGATCAAACCATGCCATGTCATAGTTTCTCCTGGGGGCAGAGAAATCAAATAATTCTCAATTTCTTAAGGAAATATTTTTTGAACAAGCAAACAGGCCATGATGGAAATAGACACTGAGAAAATTCAGGTGCTTGTAGCTCAGGAACAACATTTAAAAAAGAAATTATTTTCCCAAGTTCCCCAGGGAGGAAAAGAGAGGGCATGGGGTGCTTGACCCAATGAGGAAGGGAAGAAAAAAAGAGGTTGGTGACAGAAAGACCTTAATTCATGGATTGTGAGTTTGAATGATGTGTTTTCTTTATACCTTCAAGTTAAGATCAACTGGCAGCCAAAACCACAGTTCAATCTGTTTTCCCCCAGTCTGAAATGAACTGTGAAAGTTAGACCAATCCACTTTGATTAACAACAAAAATAACAATAAAGCAACTTCTGAAATGACATTAAATGCAAATTAATACTTATTTCAATCTAAATAAATCTGAAAAACTGAATTGAGTCACTGTTTGTAAAAGAAAAAAATAAGAGAATCAGGAAGGATTTTCTTAATAAATAATAATTGGCATTTTATTCAATCACAACAGTCCTCTTCACTTACAATTTGCATTTCTGGTTTGGGAAAAATTTAGAAAATTTACCAAATTTTCTCTTGAGACCTCTAAGCCTAAATACAAAGTGACATGTTCTAATGAAGATTATTTATAACTTTAAGAAACATAGGATTTTTCAAACTCTGAGTGTTATAACAGAAGGCATAGAGGTAAATTTTTTGAATAAAAGCAAATTTTATGTATAAAAGAAAATATTTCATGCCATTTCATAATTGTATCTTAGAATGGTCACCTGGCCTTATTTTTTGACATTCCCAAATGTCTACCCTTTATTTTAGTTAGTCTACAGAAGGAGTACTGGACATGAAATCAGATGATGGGTTCAAATCATAACTCTGACTTTTCCAGGAGTGTGACTGTGGGTAAATTGCCTAATGCCTCTCAGTCTCAGTTTCCTTATAGGCAGTCCTCAGCTGTTCTAGCACATCCTGACACAACCAGGATGACCTGCTAACACTTGTTCTTAGATCTGCTTTTCTAAAAGGAAAGCAACTTTTGAAGGGACAACAATTCTCTTTAGTCACGTGTACCAAAAGAGAAAATACAAGCAGAGAAATAAAGACCAACAAACAGGGCTTCTATCTGGCCATAAGCAATACATACATCACAGATCAACAGACAGATCCAACTGTCTGATCAGCATATACATACATAGTTATCAGAGAGAGAAGCACCACCATCTGGGTTTTCAAAGCTGGGAGACTCCTTAATGGCTACCCAGAATCTCATCAGGTACACAAACCTTCTTCCAAAGAGTAAACCCCCAAAGTACAATCTTACCTCAGATTATATATACACTTTTCAGAACCAGAGGGCATCATGACCCTGGTGACCCAGGGTCTTATTAGAAATTAACAAAAGGTTTGAGCCTTCCTACAAAGTAAGCCTCCCCTAATCAAGCTCCCTTAATGGGCTTCACCTGAGGCCCATTCATGAGTGGAGAAGATCTTTTAACTCCCATTAACATTGTAGCTGTCCATCACAGGCAGTTAACCAACAAGTATTAGGGCACTATGCTAAACACCAGAGGGATAAGGAAAGGTCAAAATGCCATCCCT
This sequence comes from Notamacropus eugenii, assembly GCF_028372415.1. NCBI lineage: Eukaryota > Metazoa > Chordata > Mammalia > Diprotodontia > Macropodidae > Notamacropus > Notamacropus eugenii. The sequence goes on from NC_092872.1 coordinate 159,672,701, forward strand.
GCCCTGAAGAACCAGACATTCTAATGGGAGAGATAACACATAAATAACTATCTAAATACAAGATGGATAATGAGTAGATAGATAGAAGTTAATATTAGTTTGGAAAGGCTTTGGCAGGGAGGGGGTCCACTGGGAAGCCCTATAGAAAGTGGCATTTGATATGATTCTTGAACCAAGTCAAAGATTCTGAGAGACAGGAGTGAGGAGGCAAAACACTTCAGGCTGAGAGACAGCTAGCATAAAGACATGGAGTAAGGAGCTGGAATGTCCTATTTAAGAAACTGCAAGTAGTCCAGTGTAGTTAGACTGTGCTGGAGAGAATAAAGTACAAGAGGGGGTCTAGCTATGGAGAGCCTTAAATGACAAATAAAGGACTTATATTTAACCTTCGAGGTGATATGAAGCCACTGGGTTTTGATTAGAGCAGTGAAATGGTTAGACTACACTCCAGGAAAATCACATTGACAGTGGTTTGTAAAATAGTTTGGGGAGGGGGAAAGATGAAGAGAATTAATGCAGAAAGAATAATTACAAAGCTGCTACAAGATACCAGGTTAAAAGTGATATGGGTCTGAACTATGTTGGTTGGTTGGCTGTAGTCCTTGAGAGGTCCTGTGCCAGTGTCTCCCACGTCACACAATAAAATCCAAAGTTCTTGAGAGAGACCTTGAGAGTGTCTTTGTATTGCTTCTGACCACCATGATCACCTGCCCCGTGTGAGTTCTCTATAAAATAGTCTTTTTTGTCAAGTGTACATTTTGCATTCAAACAACGTGGCCAGCCCATCAGAGTTACATTCTCTGAAGCATAGTTTGAATGCTTGGCAGCTTAGTTCCAGTAAGGGCCTCAGTGTCTGGTACCTTATCCTGCCAGGTGATCCTCAGAATCTTCCTAAGACAGTTCAAATGGAAGCAATTCAGTTTCCTGGCATGGCGCTGGTAGACTGTTCACATTTCACAGGCATACAACAATAAGGTCAGCACAGTGGCTCTGTAGACCTTCAGTTTGGTAGTCAGTCTAATACCTCTTCTCTCCCATACTTTTCTTTGGAGCCTCTCAAATACTGAGTTAACTCTGGCAATGTGGGCAGCAACCTCATTGTCAATATGTATATCCTGGAAAGTACACTACCAAGGTAAGTGAACTTATCCGCAGCATTCAAAACTTCTCCATTTGTTGTAGCCAGGTATGGATGGTGTGGTGGTGACTGGTGGAGTACCTGTGTTTTCTTGGTGAATAGAGAGAAAGGAATATAGAAAAGTTATATTGTAAAGATAGAAATGACAAGATCTGGCAACTGATTGGATGTGAAGGGCAAATGTCACCACACAGTAAAGGATAAAACAAAGTTGCATACTGAGGTAACTGATACCCTCAACAGTAATTAGGGATTTTTGATGTAGGGAAGATTTCAAGAAAAGATAAATGAGTTCTTTTTTGGACATTTTGAGTTACAGATACCTGCCAAATGGGTATAATATCAATTTCACTTTATTGCATTGTTGTGAGGAATTCTCTTCAAGAGGCAGCGTAATAGAATGGAACGAGCTGTTAGAGAACCATGAGTCAAATCCCAGTTTTACTTTGTATTGTCCGTATGACTTTGGGTAATTCATTTCAACTCTATGATTTATGGTTCCTTAATCTCTAAAACACCTGTACTTCTTATTTCACAATGCTGTTGTGAGACTCAAAAAATATAACTAAAAATATATATGTGCATATATACGTGTGTATATACATACATCTTTGCATCTATACACATATACATACATATGTGTATATATACATATACATGTGTATGTACATATATACATAGACATTCACACACACACATGTATATATAATGTCTCATTAGAATGTTTCAACCTTGGAGTCCTTTCTGAGTAAAGTCATGAAAGGTGGAGGGGAAGAAATTAGTCCTGTTTGCAGACTACTCATTGCTTTATCTAGAATATCCCTAGATAATTAGCAAAGAGACTAATTGAGACAAAAATTTGTTTGGTAATTAGCACGATTCAAAATAAATCCACAAAAATCTTCAGTGTATCTATAAACTTAGGATTCTGTTACTATTCTACCGTCTAAATTAGACCACTAGAAACTATGCCCAGGAAGAAGGAATACAGAAAGATTGTCAGATTTTGCTGCTTTACTCTTAAAATTGGGAAATTATAGTAGAGGTATATGGATACAGTGATAGATTCCTGGTTGCTGGGCAGTGCACTGGGGGAGCCATTGCAAGAGAGATGAGACTGGACCAAGAGCAAGATCAATGAGAGACTATTATATGAAGAGATGGTTTCTTTCCTAGATTAGTCAAAGCTTTTCCTCTCTCATTCTCAGCCACTAGTAAACTTCTTATAAGGAGAAATTATGCCAAAAATATCTCTGCCAAAGTTTGAGCTAGACTGAAAGCTTAGGGACAAGTTGATTATGGTACAATGAAAAGAAAAATTATTGACCCTAGAGTCAGAAGACTGGTTTTATATCAACTCCTAGTGCTTACTGTCTGTATAACCTTGAGCAAGTAACAGAACTCCCTTTGGTTTCTGTTTCTTCATCTATAAAATGAAGGAGTTGGATTTGACAACATCTGAGGGGAGCATGTAGAAGTACTGATAAAAATGCAATCTATGTTCTCTAATTGGTACTCTCTAGGGTAACAGCAGAAGAGGGAATAAAACCCAAATGGGGACTGCAAGGGGAGAGCAAAGCGCAGATATGGGTCATTAAGAGAAAGACTCATTTTGACTTCTGGGGGATGAACCAAGATGGTGGAGTAGAGAAAGCACTCAGCAGAGCTCTTTTAATGTTCCCCTCCAAACGATTTTAAAATAACTCCTCAAATTGAATTCTGGAGGAGCAGAGCCAAAGAAAGGCCAAAGAGAGATATTCTTCCAGCAAAAGACAACTTAAAAGGTCAGAAAAGAATCTGTGACATGGGGGTAGAGGTAAGCCTGGAGCATACATAGCTGGAATAACAATGATAAGACCAGGTGATAAGAACAGAAATAGCAGCAACTTCAGGAGCTCTCAAGCCAGAGATGGTAAGGGGACCTGGGAAATGGTCAGAAAGAGACTATAGGGGACCCTTGTGCTAGCTTTGGATGCAGGACTAGTCACTGTTAGCAACTCCATTGCCTATATCCACTCCTGGATTATGGTTCAAGGGCAAAGAGGAGCATTTTCAGTCAAGACAGAGTGGGAGCCCTGAGGGTCAACTGTTTGACGACGACATTGCCTCTACATACTTCTAGGTCACAATTCAAGGGTGGGGAGGAACAGTGAAGAGTGAGCAGGAGCCCTGAGGACCAAACAATATCTGTTGTAATCCTAAGGGATCAGGGGCTCTTCCTTAGAAAAGACCAGATCACAACCACCTTGGAAACACCAAAAACTTTTAAAACTCCAGAACAAGCTATGAAAACAGCAATTGAAAAAAAAAAAAACCTGAAACTTGAGACAGTGGCTATCCAAGTCAAATGCCAGAAATAAAGACCATCTTTAACACAAAGTTTCAAAATCAAGAAATATGGTGGGAAAATGAACAAACTAAAAAAAGAACCTGATCATAAAAAGCTACTGTGGAGACATGGAAGATCAAGACACAAACTCAGAAGACAATGAAGTCAAAACAGCTACAAGCAAAGCCTCAAAGAAAAAATGTGAATTGGATACAAGGCCAAGAAGAATTCATAGAAAAGCTAAAAGAAATTTTCAAAATAAAATAAGAGTGGTAGAGGAAAACATAGGTAAATGAATGAAATCAAGGAAAGAGAATTATGAAATGAATTATGATATGATGAACTTGTCCATAAAATGGAAGTGGAGAGCAGAAGGGATTGGAAATAAGAATTCAACAATATGTTGTTAGTTGAAACAGAAAGACATACAGAGAGTTAAAATAAAGGACAAGAGTAGACTCTATAATGCTTAGTCAAAGACAGGGGTAATAATCATGATCTCAGACAAAGCAAAACAAAATTAAAAAGAATAAGCAGGGAAACTATATCTTGCTAAAAAGACATCATAGACAAGGAAGTAACAATCAGGACTAAACCTATGTGCACTAAATGGCATACCCTTCGAATTCTTTTTTTAATGGATAGATGTATTTTTTTATTTATTTTTTAAATTTTAACTCTTTTTAAACCATTCTTTTCTTTTTAAATTCTGAGTTCCAAAATCTTTCCCTCTCTCCCACCTCCTGAGAAGGCGAACAAAATGATTTCAATAATGCATTGAAATCATGTGAAACATTTCCATAAAAGAAATATCACCCAAAAGCAAGAATAATAAAGTGAGAAAATTATGCTTCTAATTTCACTTACAGATCATCAGTTCTCATTTTGGAGATGGACATCTTTTCATCATTGTTCTTTTGGAATTGTCTTGGATCATTGTATTGATCAGAGTTGCCAAGTCTTTCCCAGTTAACCATCATTGCAACATTGCTGTTACTGTGCTTAATAATCTCCTGGCTCTTCTTACTTCTCTTCAATTTGTAGAGTTGTCACCCCTGCTTTATGTATGTATGTTTATTTGTTTCTGAAACACATCCCCTTGTCATTTCTTATAGCACAAAAGTACTCCATCACTAACATATGCCACAATTTGTTCAGCCATTTGCCACCTGATGAGCATCCCCTCAATTTCCAATTCTTTGGCAGCACAAAAAAAAAGCTGTTGCAAATATTTTTGTACATGTAGATTTTTTTCCTTTATCTTTTATTTCTTTGGGGTACAGACATTTTCGTGGTATTTCTAGGTCAAGGGGTATGTGCAATTTAAAGGTCCTTTGGGCATAGTGCCAAATTGTTCTGTAGAATGATTTAATCAGTTAATGATTCCCCAATAGATTTTTAGTATACCTGTTTTCCCTCATCCCATCCATCATTTGTCATTCCTGATATGTGTGAGGTGGTACCTCATAGTTGTTCTAGTTTTGATTTTACTAATCAATAGTGATTTAGAGAATTTTTTCATATGATGATAGGTAGCTTTGATTTCTTCTTCTGAAAACTGCCTGTTCATATACTTGGACCATTTTTCAATTGGGGAATGGCTTATACATACATACATATACATGCACAAACATACACACACATATATATGTATATATGTTTGACTCGGTTTTCTATATGTTTGAGAAATAAGGCCTTTTTCAGTGAAATTTACTGTATTTTTATATTAGTTTATGGCTTATGGTATCTTTTAGCAAAATGTGGTTTTACTAATTGTAACTTCTAATTAGGTCTGTTTTTACTTTTGCTTTCTGTGACATCATAATTGCTACCTTCTCATGCTTTTTTTTTTTTTTAATGTAAGCTGAAGCATAATAGATTTTGCTCCAGCCCTTTTTTTTTCACTCTGTATTTTTGTTTTTCTATTTTAAGTGTGTTTCTTGTATGCAACATATTGCTGGATTCTGGTTTCTAATCAATTTTGCTATCTGCTTCCATTTTATGGGTTAGATCATCCCATGTACATTCAGTTATGATTACAAATTGTCTATGTCCCTTTATCCTTTTTTATTTTGTTCATCCCTATCTCTCTTTCTATCTTGTCCAATAATTCTTAAATTTTTTCTCCTGGATCATTTTTCCAGGTCAGTTGTTTCCAAAGAGATATTTCACATTTTCACTATTTAAAAAAAATTTTTTAATGGTGCCTTATTGTTTCATGAAGTCATTAGCTTCCACTTGCCCCATTTTAATTTTTAAGGAATTATTTTCTTCAAGGAGCTTTTGTACCCATTTAACATTGAACCAATTCCGCTTTTTAAAAAATTATTTTCATCATTAAATTTTTATATCCCTTTTCCTATTTGGGCCAATTCTGTTTTTAAGGTATTACTTTCTTCAGTATTATTTTTTGTGCTTCTTTTATCAAGTTGTTAGTTGTCTAAGTGGTACAGTGTTAAGAAATGAAACAAGAGAAGAACTTCAAAAATGAAATTAACAGTATAATTAGAGACTTTGAGCGAAAAAATATTAAAGAATGAAAAGCTCAGAATAGAAAATGCAAAACTTTATTAAAGTAATACTTTCTCTAAAAAACATAATAAGAATGGAGCTGATTGAACTCAATGAGTCCATGAAACAAAAAGAAGTATTAGAAGAAAAATGAGAGGAAAAAGGTGTCTGCTATAAAATAGAATTGGCCTGGAGAAGAAGCAGAATAGAAAAATGTTAGAATCATTAGAGTCTTTATAAGATACATGAGGAATTGATTCAATTTATGAGAATAAAAGTCATTCCTCAGTTGATAAATGAGCAGGCAGTTCTTAAGATAAAAAACTCAAGATACTTGTGTGAAATAAATATCCCAAATAATCACTAATAATTACAGAAATGTAAGTTAAAACAACTCCAAGTTTCTACATCACTCCCATCGGATTGACAAAGTTGAAAAATAAGAAATATGTTGAACGGGCCTTTGGAAAACAGGCACTTTGGGGCATTCTTGGTAGAACTATACTTTTGACAGTCTTTCTGGAAAGCGATTTGGAACTATATCCCAAATGTTACTAAATTGTATATACCTGTTGGCTTAGCAATAAAACTACTAAGCCTTTACTCCAGATATGAAAGAAATAGGAAAAGGTATTACATTTACAAAACTATTTACAGGAGTTCTTTTTGTAGTAGTAAAGAACTAGAAAATGAGGTATTCTTCAGTTGGGGAATAGCTGAACATATTATGGTCTATAAATATAATAAAATAAGATTGTGTGCTACATCTTAGAAAAGTAGGAGTATTTATCTGGAATGATGCAGAGTAGAGGAAGCAGAACCAGGAGAACAATTTATACTGTAGTATCAACATTGTAAAAAAATAAACAATTTTTAAAGACTTGGGAAGTCTGATCAATGAAATGATTAATGAAGAGCAGTGTTAAAGTATGCAACCTAATTCCTGACAGGAAGATTAGGGACTGATATTAAGAATGGGACACACATCTTTGAACATTGCCACTATGAGCATTTGTTTTATTTGACTCTGTTTATTTTAAACAAGTATTTCGATTTTTTTTCTTTAACTTTGGAGGGGAGTTGGAGAGAGAAAAATAAATAAATGGTATTTTAAAAAGGCTTAATTTAAAATAAAGTAGAAATAATTGAAAAGAAAAAAATCACATTTTTAAATTCAAAAGACTCCCTGAATACTATGACCAAGCAAATAATTTGAATGTCATATTTTTAAAAAAAATCTGCCCATAAAACTCCCTAGATCTGCTAGTACCAAAAATCAAATTAAAATTAGAAAGAATACATTGGCCAGCTCATGAAGGAAACCTCTAGTTGAAAATATCTTAGTTATGTCCTGACAAAATCCAGATGTTTAAGGTCAAAGAAAAAATACTTCAGGAAGCCAGAAGAGTTCAAGTACTAAGCAACTGTAGTTAGATGGTAGGACAAAATTATAGACAAGATTATTTGGCAAGTACTTTAAAGTACAGAAAATCTTGGATTATTATATTCAAAAAGAAAAAGACAAAATAAAGAAAAATATAGGGAGGAAAAAAAACAAAGTGTAGTATAATTCTATGAGTGGAAGTGGTCTTTTAATAGGTGGAGCATTTCTTGTGCAAAGACACAAGTTAGGTAGAATCTTTAAAGCACAAACACAGGAGATCTAAAAAAAAAGAGAGAAAAAAATTTAAAGGTAAATGAATTTAAGCAATAGCAAAGGCCTAAATGATGGTGAACTACTTATGTTCTAACTGACAGAGAAGAGACATATTCTTTCAGAATCCAGTTCTCTTTAAGGGTCATAAAGAAAATTTTAAAAAGAAAAGAAAAAAAGATCCTCTAGTTTGTTTCATTGTATCTTGTTGAATTTTAAGTAAGAAAGAAAGGGAAAGGAAAAGAAATACACTAGGGAAGAAAGGAGAAAGAGGAGAGTAACTAAGTAGGGTTTATAGATATAAGGCTTAAAAGAAGACTGCAAAGATGGAGGAAGGGATGGGGTATCATACATCACATACATTTCATTCTTATCTGAATGCAAGAGAAAGAGGGTTCAACACAAATAAAGGATTCAGTGTAGGAATATATTAAATGGAACAAGGAAACTTGCAGTGATAAAGCCAGGGAAGATGGGGGACTAAATAGTCACAAGCAAAATAAATTTCACCTTTGGTAGTTGTATCATAAAGAGAGATCTATAAGGAGAAAAAGAAAATGTAAGACCTGAGGTATGGATCAGATAAAGTGGGGTAAAGAAAAGTGGAATCTGATTACTTCAATTACAGAACATTGAGATTGATAATATTTCTTCTCAATTATCATTTGCTTCTTCTTTATTGTGTTCATCCTTCATTGCCAAAGAAGACCATGCCATCAGAGAAATGATGACATGACTTGAACTTGACTTTGTTTTGGGTGAGGGAGGGCTGTGCAAGGTCACCAGCCTCACTCCTCCTGCAGAGTCATCTGAGTCCAGTGACCAGATATTCATCAGAATGACTGGAGATGACCCAGGATGCACTGGGAGACCTTGGGCCCTTTAGGCCAAGGTCTTTGCAGGTACTCACTTAGGGGGAGGTAATGCCCATTCATTGAATAGGACTGTTTAAGCAGTAGCCAGGGCATGTCTCCTTTAATGTGGCCAAGAAAAAGAAAGGCATCAGGCTGAGAGTGAAACAGTAGCAGTTACTATTGATAACCACTCTAAAGCTAGGAGGGCCCAGAAGAGCCCTTAGGCAGGAGCCCATTGGCGTCCCAGCTTCAGAGTGCAGAAAAGATGAATTCCCCCTGCACCAGGTTTCCTAGTGAGGAACAGTAAGGAAGACTGTAAAATTTTAAAAAGATATAGATTTAGTCAACTGCATTTATGTCCCTTCCCTTAGTACCCCTGCCTCTTTGATTCCTTATAATCTACCTGCTTTGGGGCAATTGAATACAAACTTTTGGTCAGTCCTACCTGAACTGCACCTAACTTTAGGTATTGGTGTTTCCCTGCAGACCTGAGCAAATTAGGTTGAAATATTTGTGTAAGATTAGAGCAGCTTCAACAGTCAAGACAAATAATGCTATCCATACAAATGGGTACTCTGAGTATGTAGGGAGGAGGCACTGTGTCCTCTCTACCATGCTCCATGGGTGAAAGGTGGCACTATTCTTTTCCCCAAAGAGCTTTAAGTATGGTTTTTGAAGCATGGAATCATTGCATCATAGATTCTAGAGCTAGAAGGAACTTTAGGAACCAATAAATGTAATACCGTGCTTTACAGTTGATAAAATTGCCCCAAATCACAAAGGGAGACACAAAATCTATGAGGCATAATATGAACCCAGGTCTTCTTGAGTCTATGTCCAGTGCCCTATTAAATCCAATTCATTTGCAAGTCATGGCATCACTTTCCTTATGTCATGGTCCTCTCTGAGAACAAAGGACAAAATATATGTGCCTCCAAGAAGCCAAATCTTTGATAAGACAGTACTACCCTCAGAAGGAGGAGGGCCCTCTAGTCCAATGACCTCTTGGAAGAAAGAGAATAAAATGGAGGGAAAAACATCATTAATATTCACAACCATGAATGTGAATGTCATGAACTCGACCATAAAACAGAGGAGAGTAGTAAAAAGGTTTAGAAAGGAGAATCCAACAATATGTTGATTACAAGAAATACACTTGAAAGAATAGAGCTAAAATGTGAGGCAGGAGCAGAATTTATTATGTGTTTGATAAATTTAGAAAGAGTAGGGTGAAAAATCAAGATTTTATATAAAACAACATTAAAAATGCAGGTATTTAAAAGATAAATAAAGAAGCTGCATCATGGTCAAAAGTACCATAAATAATGAAATAATTTACTTTTATGTGCACCAAAAGTTATAGCCTCTAAGTAGTTAATTTAATTATGGGGACAAATAGACATCAAAACCATAATAGTTGGGAACATCAATATGATCATTTTTAGTTAAATCTTACAAAAGGATGAAGAAGTTAAATCTCTGATTAGAATTTTAGGAAGATAAGATAAGAGTATATCTCTTTAGATAAAAGTAAAAAGAGAAGTCTAGAATGTCAATGTACCAAAATGTTTAGCATACAGCCAAAGCAGTCCTTAAGAGAAAATTCACATCCATAAGCATTTTTATTTAACATCTGATCGTAACTTTTGAGGTCTCTAGGTGACAGAGTGGATAGAGTATGGGATTTAGAATTAGGAAGATTTGAGTTTATATCCTGCTTCAGATGCCTACTAATTGTATGACTCCACATAAATCATTTATGTTCTTTTGAATATAGTTTCTTTATTGGTAAAATGATGGTGTTCGACTCAGTGAACTCTAAGGTGTATCATTCAGTCTTAAAGGAAACCAGGAAATATAATAGGTAGGTAGGAGGGGTCAGAGCATTTCAAGGATAGGTGAAAGCTTGAAAAGGCATGGAGTCATGAGATGGAGGACTGTTGATCAATGCAGCTAAGTCACAGAGTTCATGGCAGGAAATAACATCGTGACAAAATTGGAAAGGTAGAATATATGTTCCTTGAGAGGAGGTAATGTATTTTGCCTTTTTAAAATCTCCTGTTAATAAAATGTTGTGATGGAGTGACCACATCACTATTTTGTACACCTTCCCTATTTTGTAAATTCTAGTGGCTCCTTGTTGCCTCCAGGATTAAAAGTAAAAATTGTCTGCTTGGTCTTTAGATCTCTTTGGTGACAATGCATTTTTTTCAGGTTCATTATGTTACTTTTCCTTCTTTGAGCAAAACTGGCTTCTCTCAGTTTCTCATACATGGTTTAACAACATCATCTCCATGTTTTTGTATGGGCCATCTCCAATGCTTAAAATGTATTCATACCTCAAATTTTCCTCAGAAATTGCCTGTCTTACTTGAAGATGAAGCTTAGGTATCACCTTCCATACCACCTTTCTTGATTTACACTGCTAATATCCTCTTTTATTAGAAACCATGTAATTAGCTATTTTGTATTTAATTTGCATTGATTTTGCATTTCTATTCAATACATTTATGTAACATAGAGGCAGAAATCCAATGAGGGCCCAGATCTAGAAGCATACCTGCATGGTGAACTTGCTTCAGGAAGTGCTTGATGGCTTGCTATCAAGGGGTCTTCTTTTCCACTTCAGAGCATGAATACATATTCACTGCTTTCCTGTCCACTTGGTGGATCATATATGGTGAGGAAACAGCCTTTGGAATAGGTCAGGTATTCATAAGATAACAGTAGGAAGAAAGTAGAATAAAGATCAGTATATCTCATCATATTATGGAGTTGACTGTCTAGCTATCTGTGGTAATTCAAGAATCTTTTCTCCTGGCTAGTTCAGAAATATATCAGGAAAGTCCTGCCTGGGTTGGGTACTTGGCATTTGAAAGCAGTCAATAGGATATATACCCTTACCGAGATGTGAATTCTGCTTAAGGGAATATCAGTGATAGGTTATGAAGGAATTGTCCTCTTTGTCTAATAAGATAAATTGAACTAAATGGAATTCTTTGGCCACAAGGAAAAAAGCACTTAATTTTTAAAAACTTTTTAAAAAATTGAATTCTTCTGAATAAAGTATTTCTATTACTGTGCAAAGCTTACAAGCTTTGCAAATACAAACTAGGGATTGAAGTGACAAGGATTTTTCTCTTGTCCAGATCAGGGAGGGTCCTTTCATGTCCAGATCAGGGAACGGATGAATTTGTGGTGAGCTAGTTTAAGCCTGTTTGTTCAATATATCTCCACTCATGCTAAATCTGACTGGCTTTAAAATATATGTGTATGTATATGTATATATATATTTATATATATATGTATATATATATGTGTATATTATATGTATATATGTATGTATTCAAAAGCATAGAAAATAGCCATAAAAAGCAGAATACAACATGATATAGTTGGACAGATTTTGAATCTCACCACTGACAAGCACTCCTACGAATATGGGCAAGCCCCATGACTTTCCACTGTCTTGTCATAAGCTTCCTCATCAGTAAAATAGATGTAACGACACCTGTAATCCTACGTCACATAGTTGTCACAAAGCTCAAGTGAGATGACATATGTAAAATGTTTTGCAAATTATGCCATATAAATGTCAGGTAGCATGAACAAGCACAATGTGTTATTTTTTGTTTGTTTGTTTTTATTTTTAGTTATTCTTTTTATGAGATTATGTAGGAAGATTGAAATTTGAAAAGTCAAAGGAATAAATCTATTCAAGTTAAAAGCATGTTGTCAACATATTCACATTTGGAAGGGATTGTGATGAAGAAGAAGAAATGATTGTATTAGCCAGAGGGTGAAGGGGAGGATAAGAAGCAGGAAGTGACTTTTTACTTTATCCATAAGTATGGATTTGCAACCCTTGGGAACAAAGGGAAAGTAAATGATATTAAACGAATTTTAGAAGTCAAAAGAGACATGAGCCAATTGTTTGGCAGTTAATTACAGTATTTTCACCTGGCATTTTTTTTGTTTTTCAAGATTTTTGTCCTTGATCTCTCTGAGGCTATAACAGCAAGTTACAATTGAATCATTCTAAATAATCCACAGTCAAATAGGCGGAGGGTGTTGCTCACCAGACCACAGAAAGCAAGAGCTCAGTGGAGTGAGAAAGGGTAGTAAAATAAATAAAATAGAGAAAGAGGAGATCAATGAATTGGGCATGCAGCTGAAAAAGCTAGAAAAAAAACAAATTGAAAATCCCCAGGTAAATACCAAATTAGAAATACTGAAAACCAAAGGAGAAATTAATGAAATTGAAATTAAGAAAACTATTGAACTAATAAATAAAGCTAAGAATTGGTTTTATGAAAAACCTAATAAAATTGATCAACTTTGAGTAAATTTGATTAAAAGAAAGAAAACCAAATTACCATGATAAAAAATGAAAAGGGTGAACTGACCTCCAATAAGGAAGAAATTAAAACAATAATAAGAAATTACTTTGCCCAACTTTATGCCCATAAATTAAACAATCTAAATGAGGTGGATGATTATTTTAAAAAATATAAATTGCCCAGATTAATAGAAGAGGAAGTTGAATAAGAAGTTGAATACTTAAATAACCCCATCTCAGAAAAAGATATTGAACAAATCATTAATGAACTCTCTAGGAAAAAAATGTCCAGGGTCAGATGGATTTGCAAGTGAAATTCTATCAAACATTTAAAGAACAGTTAATTCCAGTACTATATGAACTATTTGGGAAAATTGAGCAAGAAGGAGTTCTACTGAATTGTTTTAATGATACAAATATGATTCTGACACCTAAACCAGGAAGAGTCAAAACAAAGAAAGAAAACTATAGACCAATTTCTCTAATGAATATAGATGCAAATATTTTAAATAAGATATTAACAAAAAGAATACAGCAACTTATCATGAGAATAATACATTACAATCAGGTAGGATTTATACCAGGAATGCAGGGCAGGTTCATATTAGGAAAACTATCAGCATTATAGATCATATCAACAACAAAACTAGCAGAAACCACATGATTATCTCAATAGATACAGAAAAAGCTTTTGACAAAATGCAACACCCATGCCTATTGAAAACACTGGAGAGCACAGGAATAAATGGAATTTTCCATAAAATAATATGCAATATCTACCTAAAACCATCAGCAAACATTATATGCAATGGGGATAAATGAGATGCATTTCCAGTGAGATCGTGGGTGAAACAGGTGTGTCCATTGTCACCACTGTTATTCAATATGGTACTAAAAATGTTAGCTGTAACAGTAAGAGAAGAAAAAGAAATTGATGGAATTAGAAGAGGCAAAAAAGAAACTAAGTTATCACTCTTTGCAGATGATATGATGATATACTTAGGGAATCCCAGAGAATCCAGTAAAAAACTACTTGAAATAATAAACAACTTTGGCAAAATTGCAGGTTACAAAATAAACCCATATAAATCATCAGAATTTCTATATATTACTAACAAAGCCCAACAGCAAGAAATAGAAAGAGAAATCCCATTTAAAGCTAGGGTAGATGCTATAAAATATCTGGGAATCTACCTGCCAAAACAAACTCAGGGACTATCTGAACACAATTACAAAACATTTTTCAAACAAATAAAGTCAGATTTAAGTAGGCAGAAAAACATCAGTTGCTCATGGTTAGGCCAAGCCAATATAACAAAAATGACAATTCTTCCTAAATTAATTTACATATTCAGTGTCATTCCAATCAAACTACCAGATAATTATTTTATAGAGCTATAAAAAATATCAAAATTCATCTGGAAGAACAAAAGGTCCAGAATATCAAGGGAAGTAATGATAAGTAATGCTAGGGAAGGTGGCCTAGGTCTACCAGATCTCAAATTGTATTATAAAGCAGCAATCATCAAAATCACTTGGTACTGGCTAAGAAACAGAGGGGTAGACCAGTGGAATAGGTTAGGTGCTCAAGACACAGTAGTCAATGAACATAACAATCTACTTGTTTGATAAAACCAAGGACCCCAGCCTCTTGGATAAGAAGTCACTGTTTGACAATAATTACTGGGAAAACTGAAAAACGGTGTAGGGGAAACTGGGCATAGACCAATGCCTGACACTGTACACAAGAATAAATTCCAAATGGATATATGATCTAGATACTATAAACAAATTAGAGGAGCAAGGAATAGTGTATTTGTCAGATTTATGGAGAATGGAGAAATTTTTACCAAACAAGAGATAGAGAATATTATGAAGTGCAAAATGGATAATTTTGATTATATTAAGTTGAAAAGATTTTGCACAAACAAAGCCAATGCAACCAGGATTAGGAGGGAAGCAGAAAATTGGGAAAGAATTTTTGCAACTAGTGTCTGTGATAAAGGCCTCATTTCTAAAATATATAGAGAACTGAGTCAAATGTACAAGAATACAAAGCATTCTCCAATTGATAAATGATCAAAGGATATGAAAAGGCAGTTTTCAGGGGAAGAAATTAAAGCTGTCTTTAGTCATATGATCAAATGCTCTAAATCACTATTGATTAGAGAGATGCAAATCGGAACAATTCTGAGATACCACATCATACCTATCAGACTGGCTAACATGACGAAACAGGAAGATGATAAATGTTGGAAACAGTGTGGGAGAGTTGGAACACTAATTCATTGTTAGTGGAGTTGTGAGCTGATCCAACCATTCTGGAGAGCAATTTGGAACTATGCCTAAAGGGCTACAAAAATATGCATACCCTTTGATCCAGCAATATCTCTCCTAGGACTGTAACCCAAAGAAATGGGAAAGGGTCTCACATACACAAAAAAATATTTGTAACAGCTCTCTTTGTGGTGGTCAAAAACTGGAAATCAAGGTGGTGCCCATCAATTGGGGAATGGCTGAACAAGTTGTGCTATATGAATGTAATGGAATACTATTGTGCTATAAGAAATGATGAGCAGGAAGACTTCAGAGAGGTCTGGAAGGACTTATATGAACTGATGCTGAATGAAAGGAGCAGAACCAGGAGAACTTTGTGCACATCAATGACCAGAGTGTGAGAGGAATTTTTTCGGTAGACTTAGTACTTCATTGCAATGCAAGAACTTTAAAAATTCCCGATGGTCTCTCGGGGCAAAATACCTTCCAGAACCAGAGAAAGAACTATGGAATTGGATCCCAGAATGAAGCACACCATTTTCTTTTGAATTATGTTTTGTTTTATAGTTTCTCCCATTCATTTTAATTCTTCTACACATCATAACTAAGGACAAAATATATTTAATAGGAATGTAATTTAAAAAAAGAAAAAAAGGAAGAATAGTACCTCCCTCCCAGGACTGTTGGAAGGATCAAGTTATATGATATTTTCACAATGACTGGCATATAATAAACACTATATAAATGTCATTTATCATTGTTATTATTATTGATATTATTTTTTCTTCTTCCTTCCTTTTTTTCTTTTTCTCACTCTCCTTTCCCTTCCTCCTCCCATAATTGTAGAAACATTTCTATTCTCACAAAGAAGACAAAGGTTGGAGGTGTGTGTGTGTGTGTGTGTGTGTGTGTGTGTGTGTGTGTACACACACACACACACACACATATATATTTATTTATTATGTATTTATTTATTTATTCCTGATTAATTTCTGAGGCATCCAAGGATCATTCTAAAGACCAGTTGAAAGATGAAACAGAGATCAATTATAGTTCATAACTCCCTCATATCTTATACCTCTTCCAAAACTGAAGAGAAATGGTTATAACATAATATAGTTCTAAGCATATAAAGCCTTAGAGTGGGGAATGAGGCAATTACTAACATAATCCCATTACAATTCACTTTTGCTCCAATTTTCCGCACGTTGATGAGGCAAAAACTATCTTGGGGTCCAAGTTATTTCTATAAATGTCTTGATTCTCTAATTCTTTTATGTGTGTGAATATAGCCACAATCTCAATTAATTACAAAAAGTGAAATGCCTGGGAAGGCTCCAGGTAGCAGGTCCAAGCTCAAACTGGCTTGGACCACCCCTTACTACAAACAGAATCACTCTCACATTTCTTCCTTCTATGTGAAAGGAGAATGTAGAAGACAAGAGTGTCTATACAGACACAAGAATCCTGAAGATCCTGATTATCCTTTTGCTGATCAGAACATCAAAGATGCTTATTATGATATTAATGATCCTGTGACTGATAAAACAAGCTTCAACAATGCCTCTCCGGGTCCCACCAGGGGATAAGACCATTACCATATTGAATATTGGTGTTCTTGGTGTAGCCGCAAGCACCCTGACACATTCAGGATGGTCAGCTAGCACAGGTTCTTTGATCTGCTTTTCTAAAAGGAAAGCAACTTTTGAGGGAGTCAATCTTCTTTAATTACATTTACCAACAGAGAAAATACAAGAGGAGAAATGAAGACCAACAGACAGGGCTTACAACTGTCTGACCATAATGAAGACATACATCACAGAACAAAAGACAGATCTAACTATCTGACCATTACATACATACATAGTTACCAGAGAAAGAAGCACCAACATCTGGGTTTTCAAAGCTGGGGGACTCCTTAGCGGCTACCCAGAACCTCATCTGGCACACAAGCCTTCTTCCAATGAGTGGACCCCAAAGTAAAACCTCACATCAGAGTATATATATATGTACTTTTCAGAGCCAGAGGGGATCCCAACCCTCATGACCCAGTGCCTTGTTAGAAATTAACAAAAGATGGGCCTTCCTACAAAACAATCTTCCCCTAATCAAGCTTCCCTTAATGGGCTTCACCTGAGGCCTATTAATGGGCAGAGAAGATCTTTAACTCCCATTAACATGATTCTCATTAACATTACACTTGGCAATATAATCAGTGAGACTGATCTCAGAAATCACCTTTACCGGTTTGGTGAGATCCCAGCCATTACAGTTGCACAGATAGCTGTGTGCTTTCATACAGTTTGCTACAATGCAAACTGCAGAGATAGCTGCTGAGAAGTCCTTCAACAAACTGATTGTAAGTGGACACAAGCTTAATGTAAAGTGGGAAAGCTGGAGGAAAAGAAAAGGAAAAAGAAGGAAGCAGAGACTCTGGAATTAAACTGGAGCCTGTCCAAGGATTTCCTGGAGCTCTTTCTCCTTCTCCAGCAGCTGAAGAAGATGCCTCTCCTACTTATTTTAATCTTCCTCTCAGTGGTCCTCCAGTATTGGTTAATATTGTTCTGTCCTCTCCCGCTGAGATTTTACCTCCATCCCCACCCGGTTTTGGACCACACGTTCCACCCAATGGAACCACCCATTCCTTCTTTCATGAGAGCTCCAGCATACATCTACTATCCTTCTCAGGATCCCCAGAGAATGGAGGCTCATGCAGGAAAGCACAGTAATCCTTAATATTCTGCTACCATGATTCAACTTTGAGAAGGAAAGACTATTTAGAAATGCAGTAAACAGATCTTGGAATTAAGAAAATCTACCACATTTCTAGTAAGGAGAGGAGATATGGGGTCTAATGATGACTTTTGAAGGAAATTTTACACCTACACAAACACATACAACAATGTGTGTTTGTGTGTGTGTGTGTGTGTCTGTATATACTGTCACATATTACAGTCAATTGATGTTAGCCCATTATATCAATGTCAAATATTATGTTTTGCTGTGATGTTTTGGTGTGATTAAAACACATGATTCTGTGTTTTAAAATAGCCTATTAATTGTTTCACTGATTTTTGCATCAAAGTACACAAACACATGGTTTTGCTTTTTGGAAAGAGGAAAGGAAGTACTTATATTTAAAAAAATGAAATCCAGATAAATGTTTGAATTCAGAAAAACAAGTAATGAGTTTCTGGTTCAAAATGGATTACTGAATTGAATAGATCTCTTCCTGCCCACTTTCATCTAATCTTTGACATCATATATTTTGGCAAAGATGTTAAAGAAAGTAAGGAAAAATCTGCCTATGACTTCATTCTTTGAGTGTTCTCCACTATTATCTTGTGCCAAGAAACTTTAGCAGTGTTTTGTAAATTTACCCTATCTCAGAAATTGCCTCAAGAAATCATATTTTTCCTGTTTGTGGGAAAAACCTAAATTCCCTTCCCACTCTCCCTCCCTCTGAAGATACTGTGAAATAAGGAAGGTTTGGAGGTATGACCCCATTGTGGGATGTCCCAAACCCAGCAGAAAATATCCTTCCTGCCATTTGTTCACATTTTTATGTGTGCTATAACTATACATTAGCAGGAATTTCCTGAAACTAACTCTAACATAGAGTTCAAAAGTGATTTTTCAAAACAAAAACTGTTTCACTCTATAATTTTACTTTACCTTATTCTATTATTTTTTTCCCTAATTTTGTGAGTTGGCTACTGTAATAAAGCATTTGACATATAAATATATGTGTTCTTGATGGATAGATAAGATCTTCTTATTCTTGATTTCTATGAGTCACAGGACATATCCCTGATCCAGTCTTGTTTCACACCACTCTTCTTTAAAATTGTGCAATCCTGCAAAAAAAACTTAAGTTCTTCCCCCTGATTCTATCTGTAGAAAATAGATTGTCTTCCTTTTTTGAGTCATTCATCATCAAAGATAAATTTTTGCTAGTTTCATTTTTAAATTGTTTTATTATTATAAGGTGTCTATAGATGGTATGATAATCAACCATATAAATGATTTTTTTGTCATAGCTGTGTTGTATATATTTTACCCCAATAACATGTTCGGGTCCAAAGTATTACCTATTATTTTTATCAATTCACGTTTAGATATTCAAAAATTATTTCTTAATTTTCAGCAAAAAAAAAAAATGTCATATGAAGCAGAACTCTTCAATTTATAGGACCTGCACCTGCCTCTTTCTAGGGGCACACCTTCCTATTTTCTTGCGTCCTACTAAACAGAAACCCTAATGGCTTGCCCAGGATTTTATAGTCCATTCTAGACCAAGGGAGCTGGCAAAGACCAAGCCAGTTGGTATACTCTCCCTCCAAAGGGAAGTACAAAACCTAATCCCCAGACACAGTTTCAGACAAACACTCATTTTATTTACTCATATTCATCTGCCTAGAAAAAAAAAAGTAGGAGAAAATAGCTTGCTTAATCCCAATACTAACACAATATTGATTCACATTCATGTTCGGTATTTATTGACGTGCATTGCATTCAATGGAGGCTATCATTCTGGCGGCTGTGTTGGAGGGAAGGAACAATCACATTAGAAAAAGAGATGAAGCACCCAGTTTATACAGCCCTAATTTTATGTAATGTAAACCTTTCAAACACTGCACATGCGAATGGAAATGCATGTCCTGATGAAAAATCAAATGCATACAAAATGGATTTATCTTAAAGTTAATTACGGTTGTTGAATATCTGTCCTCCAAGTCCGTCATTATTTCAGAAACTTGTATAATGAAATTAACTTCTCTTGCTTTGTGACAGATTTCTGTGTATCTCATTAACCAACCATAGCTGCATTGGGGTTGTTCAGCACAAGGTTTTTATTTTGTGACGCCTGAGTGTTGGGAAATTATACAGGTGGCATGTAATTTTGCTCAGGGCTTTTTGTATGCTAAGGCATGCACCAAATATCGACCTTGCCCCCACCCCCCTCACCAATCACAGAAATCGCCAGACATTTTATGTACATTACTAGCATATGGTTGAGGCTAGTGAGTAGTTGGGGGATGTAGAATTAAGCTATGAAAAACACCCCTTTTTCAGGTGCCCCTTCGAGATTTTCATTAAATTGTGACAGCTGGATTTACACTATGTTTAATAAAATGTTAGCAGGCATTTGAGGTTTAAAGGTGTAACATAATTCTTTTTTTAATATGATAATTCCATATATTCAAATATGAAACCAGTTTTAGATGCTTTGTATGGCTATAATTAAAGTAAGTATCGTTGTCTGCAGTTTTCCCCCCAACTTACTGGTGGAATGTACACGAGTTACATTTACAAAGCAGATTTTGGTTTTTGGAAAATATTCAACTTTATTCATTAAACACTACCTGTTTCTGGTTCTTTGCTAACCACTGAGGCATAACTATGAGAAATAACTGTCCATAGACCTAAAGCAGAATATGATGTGAATTGAAGGTGGGAGGGATGAGACACACATATATTAACTCTAAAACATTAAAATAGTACAGAAAAAAGAAAATAAAAACAAATCTTAGAATGGAATGAGAGAATAAAGGACTACCACCCCCGGGGTAAGAAATGAAGAGGTTGCACTGAGCAGGTTGTTGGACCTTTAAGGAAGAAAAGATTTTTAACAGGTGAAGATGTGGGAAAATTTCATTTTAATAGTAAGAGATGGTATACATAGTTCTGGATTATATAAAACAGAGTTCTTCCTCTTCTCCCAGGAGTCTCCAAGTAACTTCCTATGCTACTCCCTTCTTAAATTGTAGATTTCTTCTCTTTATGGCATGGAATTTCCAAGGGAAAGAATGGTAGATTCTAGAATGGTAGATAACTAGAATGGTAATTCCATCCTTCTCCTTTACTCCATCCATCTCATGTCCTCGATTCACAGATTATCAGTACCAGAAGAAGAGGTGCCTGAGTGCTCACAGGGAAGAGGTAAGAGCAAGTAGCTACATCTGCTTCATTACTCACAAGAGCTAAAATTAATAAGAAAATGCAGAGAAGCAAAAATGAAGGAGAATTACCCTTATTGGAGGTATATCCAACCAAATTTAGTTTTACAAAAAAAACCAAATAAGATAAAATTATGTCTAATTAGAACACAAAGGGGCAGAAAACAAATAAAATTAGGAGTAAGGTCAGGTTCCTGAATTAATCATGGAAAATTCTCTTAAAGTGACTGATTATTCTGAATTTACATTCTATAATACCCGTTTTCAGTTATAATCTCAGTGATGCAAATTAACTCATTGTTTAAGATTTTTAATTTCATTGAATCAGTCAGCTTCTTGAAAAATTCCCTTTGTGTTTATATGTTACATAACATAAATATGTGTTTAGCTTTGTGCATATATATATGCTTCATATGGGTACATATATAGCTTTACATATATAGCTATATACATATGCATATACATGTGTGTATATATATACATATATATATATAAAATTTCATATATCTGTATGAAACTAAAAAGAAGGATGGTACTTTTTAAAAAGGCAAAGAAAGCAGTTGGAGTGGGTTTTGCGTTTGTCCAGAAACTATAAGAAACTTTATTTCATGGCACATTTGGTCATCATATATTCCAATACTGCTAATAATATTTTTAAAAGACAACCATAAAAAGAATTGCTACTTACAAACCGAGATTTGTTACTGAAGACAAAACAGTAAAGAAATTCTAGAAGAGCTTGATAAAACAGACAAAAATCAACATACTGATACTCGGTAATTTCAGTACAAGAGTTGGGGGAAGAAGAAGATTTGTAGAAAGATATGGAAATGTACACCTTAGGAAAAATGAAGGAGGGAGTCCAGTGACTCGTAAACTACATAAAATCCTCATAATATTCTATCAAGGAAAATGCTCTTTTAAAACAAAGAATTTTTTGGAAATAGATATGGCAAAGACCAAATCATACCCTAAAAAAGATATCAGTTTTATTTTAAGAAAATCAAAAAATCAAATCATGTTAATACATGAGTCATTATTGAGTCATCTTTGTAAGTTAGGATTTTCTGAAAATGATTTTAAAATTAGGAATAATATCTAGGAATAGATCTGGAACACCTAAAAGACTGAACCTCCAATTATTTTAACATATAATTGAAAAATTTTAAAAATAACAAAGGGAAAACTGAACTTTAAAAGGCACTGACTACAATAATTTCACCTAGGAATGTAAGTATTAAAAATTAATTATCATAATGAGACCAAAACAGCCCAGAATGATCCTTAGTCAATCAATCACTCAACAGGCATTTATTAAGCACTTGCTCTCTGTCAGGTACTGTTAAAAAAAAGACCCTGCCCTCAAAATCTTATATTCAAATGGGGAATCCAAGATGTATTAATCAGAACATACAAGGCAAGTACAGAGTTGATAGAAGATAACTTCAGAGGGGATAGTATCTAGGGGAACCAGAAGAGTGTTCTGGAGAGATGATGCTTGAGTAGAATCTTAAAGGAATGCAGGAATTCTAAGAGGGAGTAATTGGGAAAGAGAGCAAGTTAGCAAATATATGAATTGCCTTATTTGGCAGATAGAGCAAAGAGACTGACAAAGACAACACTAGAATTAAAACATAGACTTGTCTATAAAATCTCATGAAAAAAGATGATGGACAATTAAAATTAGTATCATATTATACAGAAGAGAGAAATAGAGAAAGATAAAACCAATTTAAAGAAATCATGGCAAGATATCCAACTAAGCAGTCATCCCAGGGTGACTTTCACAAATGAAAATGGAAGGAAAATTACAAACAGAACATGAAGGAAGGAGGGAGAAGATTTACAAAAGACATTTCAGCTTGCAATTAATTTTTAATTTCTGCTTCCAAGACCTTTTCTTAGGTATATTTTATTGCCTTATTTTCAGTAAAAGTTGTATTTAATATATCTGTCTTTCTGTATTTATTTATTAGCTTTTATGGCATGATATGGTCAGTTCTATTGAAGGTGCCATACATAGCTGAAAATAGGTATATTTTTTTTTTCTATTCCTATTAAATATTCTCTAGAGAGCTAGCATATGTAATTTTTCTAAAATTCTATTCATCTCCTTCACATTTTTTATTTATTTATCTACATCTGAGAGGGGTAAATTGAAGTACCCTCTTAGTATAGTTTTACTCTTTCCTCATTTAACTTTTGCTTCAAGAATTTGGATTCTATGCCATTTACTGCATATATGTTCAGTGTTCATAATAATTCATTGTCTATGGTAACTTTTAGTAAAATGTGGTTTCCCTGATTATCTCTATTAATTAGGTCTATTTTTGTTTTTTCTTAGTCTAAAGTTGTAATTCCTACCCCAGCCTTTTTTTTTTTTTACTTCAGTGGAAATATAATAGATTGTGCTTCAGCTCCTTATTTTAACTCTGCATTTATATTTCTGATTCAAGCATGTTTCCCGTAAACAACATACTGTTAGATTCTGGTTTCTAATCTATTTTGCCATCCTCTTCTCTTTTATGTATGAGTGTATCTCATTTAAAGTCACAGTTATGATTGTTAAATGTATATTTCTCTCCGTTCTATTTTCTCATGTTTACCCTTCTCTCTCTTTTTTTTTTACTCTTTCCTCCTCTCAAGTCTGTTTGGTTTCTGACCATTACCTTCCTGAAACTATCCTCCTTACTACCCTGCCCCCTCCTCTTAACTCTTTTCCTTTCTACTTCTCTGTTTGTCGATTTTTGTGTCCATTTGTGTGTGTATCTCCCTTCCTTGAAGCAGTGATGAAAGTGGGATCCAAGTGTTGCCTCCATCCTCCCTGCCACTGTATAAAGTCTTCCTTTTGTACCTTATTTATGTGAGAAAATTTCTACACTCTTCCTCTCCCTTGCCTTCTCTCTCAGTATATCCCATCTTTCTCACTTTTGCATTCTTCTTCTAAGGTCATCTCAACATAATAGAATCATACCCATGATCTGTGTTTAAGTAGATTCCTTATAACAACCCTAATGCTGAAAAAATTGTGAGGCATTACCTTTATCACCTTTCCATATAGAGATATAAACAGTTTAAACTTGTTTGATCTGTTGTGATTTCTCCCTCATGTTTTTCTTTTCATGCTTCTCTTCAGTACCATGTTTGAATATATTTTTTCCTTCAGTACTGGTTTTTATATTAGGAACTCTTGAAAGTCTTCTATTTCATTAAATACATTCTTTTTCCCTATAGGATTATAGTCAGTTTTGTTGGATAGGCTATTCTTGGTTGCAGTTCTACCTATTTTGTCTAACAGAATATATATTCAAAATCTAGGCTAGTTGTTAGATTTTGTATGATATTGAGTATAGCTCTATAGTATTTGAATTATTTCTTTCTCAGGTTCCAACACTTCCCCCTTAATCTGGGACTTGTGGATTTTGTACATAATATTCTTGGGGGTTTTTCATTTTGGTATTTCTTTTAGGACTGGCCAGCGGAGTCTTTCAATTTGTACATTTTTGGTCAAGATGCTGGAGAAAAGGCAGAGATTCACTTGAGTTCTCCCCAATCCCCTCCAAAGGACTTTCAATAATGCCTCAAGATAAATTCTGGAGTGTCAGAACTCACAAAAAGATGGGGTGAAATTATTTTCTAGCCCAAGATAACTTAGAATATTGACAGAAAAGATCTATCACATTAGGGTGAGAATGGAGTGCAGTCCACCAAAGACCACACACCAACAAACCAGCAACAGTCCTTGGGGTAACTGAATCAGTGATATTATCTGTTGCTTCCAGAGCTTTCACACCAAAGACAGTAAGGATTAGAAAACAGGTCATTAAATTACAAGGATCCCTTTCCTGGCAATGGGTGCATTGCTCATACTCAAGTCCAGAAAAGAGTGGTTGCAGTCCAAGGGCAAGGAGGAGCACTAGTCCACCAGAGCTTGCAGCTGCGGGGGAGTGGGAGCCTGGTCACAGTTCTAGGGCAGAAAATAGTACTTGTGGTCACTCATAGACTAGAACGCAGGCCAGGAGAGTAGTAAACATACTTCTTCTTAGATCATACCACCTTAGAAGAACTGAAAGCTTGCAGAACCTCAGAATTAGCTGTGAAAACAACAGAACAAAGAACTTAAAGCTGGGGACAGTGCTCCATTTACCCTAGGAGCAGAGCCCAACATTGATATAAAGTTAAAAGTCAAGAAATGTCCTGGAAAAAAAATGAGCTAACAACAAAAAAGCATTCTGATGATAGAATGTTACTTGAGAAGAGGGAAGATAGATGTACAAACTCAGAAGAAGACAGCAAAGTCAAAACTGCTATATTAAAAACCTCAAAGAAGAATGTGAATTGTTCTCAGGCTCAAAAAAGAATCCCTGCAAAAGGTTTAAAAGATTTTTTTGATTTTTTATTTATTTGACAATTATCTAAATACATTTTAAAAACCATTTGATACCATTCAAATTCTAACATTCTTATCCCACAATTCAAGGAAAATCCTTCAGCACTTCCTCAATCCGTAGTCATTATTTCCTTCTTATTTTTTTTTACATTTGCTTACTTAACTTTTAACATTCATTTTCACAAAATTTTGGGTTCCAAATTTTCTCTCCATTTGTCCCCTCCCCCCACTCCAAAACACCAAACATTCTAATTGCCCCTATCAGCAGTCTGTCCTCTCTTCTATCATCCCTCCCTTCCTTTGTCCCCATCTTCTCTTTTGTCCTGTAGGTCCAGATAACTTTCTATACCCCATTACCTGTATTTCTTATTTCCTAGTAGCAAGAACAGTACTCAACAGTTGTTCCTAAAACTTTGAGTTCCAACTTCTCTTCATCCCTCCCTCCCCACCCATTCTCTTTGGGAAAGCAAGCAATTCAATATAGGCCATATCTGTGTAATTTTGCAGATGACTTCCATGGTAGTCGTGTTGTGTAAGACTAACTATATTTCCCTCTGTCAGGCCTAGAGGCCTGAGGGCTACCCGAGTCTTACCTTACTGTATCGCAGGTCTTCGGCTGGCCAAACCGGATAAACATATGAGAGAAGAGACTTTACGGAGTCAAACAAGGATTAGGCTTTTATTCAGGGTCCTGGTTACAAGTGCAGGAGGAATTCTTCCTTAGGAGGGAGCGAGGAATCTCCCAAGGAGGCAAGATCTTACAATAAGAGATTGGAAGTAGAAGTGTAAGTGGGGAGAGAGGGGGAGGGGAGAGCGAAGAGAGGGAAAACGGAGGAGAGGCCTTCTCTGTCAGGGCCCCTCCGCGCTAAGAGCGCTTTCAGGCTTTCCTGATCCCAATTAAGCTCTCCGGCCGCGTAGTTTGCATCTGAATACCGTGCCTGTTAGATAACAATAGGTGTGCCCAGACACGGGACAGTCTCTAGGGGGATGCTCCTCCCATCACGGGAGGAGGCGGAAATACACGAGATTGCTCGGTCTCACTCCTCGATTCCCTGGTGTTTATGGGGGAGCCTCATGAGAACTCTAAGATTTAGAAGTTCCCACCTTTACCTGCCCGAGACTGTCCACATGGAATTGAGCTTCCATACCCAGCATCCCTCCATCTTATCCAGACCCCACATTGCTTCCATTCTCTCTTTTGATCCTGTCCCTCCCCAAGAGTGTTGACTTCAAATTGCTCCCTCCTCCCATTGCCCTCCCTTCCATCATCCCCCCAACCCTGATTATTCCCTTCACTCCCACTTTCCTGTATTGTAAGATAGGTTTTCATACCAAAATGAGTGTGCATTTTATTCCTTCCTTTAGTCGAATGTGATGAGAGTAAACTTCATGTTTTTGTCTCACCTCCCTTCTTTTTCCCTCCACTAAAAAATCTTTTGCCTGCCTCTTTTATGAGAGATAATTTGCCCCATTTGATTTCTGCCTTTTTCCTCCCAATATATTTCTGTCTCACCCCTTAATTTCATTTTTTTAAGATATGGTCCCATCCTATTCAATTCGCTCTGTGCTCTCTGTCTCTGTGTGTGCATGTATGTGTGTGTGTGTGTGTGTGTGTGTGTGTGTGTGTGTGTGCGTATGTGTGTGTATAATCCCAGCCAGTACCCAGATACTGAAAAGTTTCAAGAGTTACAAATATTGTCTTTCCATGTAGGAATGTAAACAGTTCAACTTTAGTAAGTCCCTTATGACTTCTCTTTGCTGTTTACCTTTTCATGCTTCTCTTCATTCTTGTGTTTGAAAGTCAAATTCTCTTTTCAGCTCTGGTCTTTTCATCAAGAATGCTTGAAAGTCCTCTGTTTCATTGAAAGACCAATTTTTCCCCTGAAGTATTATGCTCAGTTTTGCTGGGTAAGTGATTCTTGGTTTTAGTCCTAGTTCCTTTGACTTCTGGAATATCATATTCCACACCCTTCGATCCCTTAAGGTAGAAGCTGCTAGATCTTGTGTTATCCTGATTGTATTTCCACAATACTTGAATTGTTTCTTTCTAGCTGCTTGCAATATTTTCTCCTTGACCAGGGAACTCTGGAATTTGGACATAATGTTCCTGGGAGTTTCTCTTTTTGGATCTCTTTCAGGCGGTGATATGTGGATTCCTTGAATACTTATTTTGCCCTCTGGTTCTAGAATCTCAGGGCAGTTTTCCTTGATAATTTCATGAAGGAAGATGTCTAGGCTCTTTTTTTGATCATGGCTTTCAGGTAGTCCCATAATATTTAAATTGTCTCTCCTGGATCTATTCTCCAGGTCAGTTGTTTTTCCAGTGAGATACTTCACATTATCTTCCATTTTTTCATTCTTTTGGTTTTGTTTTGTGATTTCTTGGCTTTTCATAAAGTTGTTAGCCTCCATATGTTCCATTCTAATTTTGAAAGAACTATTTTCTTCAATGAGTTTTTGAACCTCCTTTTCCATTTGGCCAATTCTGCCTTTTAAAGCATTCTTCTCCTCATTGGCTTTTTGAATCTCTTTTGCCAATTGAGTTAGCCTGTTTTTCAAGGTGTTATTTTCTTCAGCATTTTTTTGTGTCTCCTTTAGCAAGGTGTTGACCTGCTTTTGATGCTTTTCTTGCATGTCTCTCATTTCTCTTCCCAGTTTTTCCTCCACCTCTCTAACTTGATTTTTGAAATCCTTTTTGAGCTCTTCCATGGCCTGAGCCCATTGAACATTTATTCTGAATGTTTGGGATATAGAAGCCTTGACTTCTGTGTCTTTCCCTGATGGTGAGCCTTGCTCTTCCTCATCAGAAAGGATGGGAGGAGATATCTGTTCACCAAGAAACTAACCTTCTATGGTCTTATTTTTTTTCCCTTTTCTGGGCATTTTCCCAACCAGTGAGTTGACTTCTGAGTGTCCTCTCCACACCCACTTTTCCTCCAGATCCGCCCAGCCAGCACTTGGGAGCTGAGATTCAAATGTTGCTTCCCAGCCTCAGGGCTTTCAGTGGGGGCAGGGCTGCTATTCAGTGTGAGATTAAGTTCAGGTGCTGGAGGGGGCCTGGCAGGGCCACCACACAGGGCTCTGTTCCCTCAGGGGGTTTATGCAGAGACCTTCAACAATGGATCCAAGCTCCTTCCTGCTTTGGGAGCCCTTGTCTGCTTCTGCCTCTGCTGCTGCCTCCTGAGGGGGCCTGGGTTATGGAGACACACCACTCCCCTCTCAGCCAACCAAAGAGACTCTCTCACTGGGGACAAATGGGGAGAAAATTTGGAACCCAAAATTTTGTGAAAATGAATGTTAAAAGTTAAATAAATAAATTTAAATTAAAAAAAAAAGAGTGGGCCAAATGGTAACAGAGGCACAAAGATCCAATGAAGAGAAGAACAACTTAAAAAGCAGAATGGACAAACTGAAAAAGATGTACAAAAATTCACTGAGGAAAAAAAAAACTCCTTAACAGTAGAATTGACCAAATGAAAAAGGAGGTACAAAAACTCAATGAAAAAATAATTTCATAAAAATTAGAATTGAACAAGTAGGAACTAATGATTCCAGGAGACAATAAGAAACAATAAAGCAAAATAGAAAGAATGAGAAAAACATAAGAAAATGTGATATATCTCTTTGGAAAACAACTGACCTGGAAAGTACATCAAGGAGAGATAATTTAAGAATTACTGTATTACCTGAAAGCCATGATCAAAAAAAAAGAGCCTAGGCATCATCTTTCAAGAGATTATTAAGGAAAACTGCCCCCAAATCCTAGAAGGAGGAAAAATAGAAATTGAAAGCATGCCATGACTACCTCATGAAAGAGATCTCAAAACAAAAACTCTCAGGAATATTATGGTCAAATTCCAGAAATTCTAGATCAAGAAGAAAATATTGCAAGCAGCTAAAAAGAAATAATTCAAATATCATGGACCCATAATCATTATCACACAAGAGTTAGTAGCTTTTACATTAAAGAATCAGGGATTTGGAATATGATCTTCCAGAGAGCAAAGGAGCTAGGATTAAAACTAAGAATTTCCTACTTAGCAAAACTGAGTATAATTCTTCAGGGGAAATAATGGTACTTCAATGAAATAGAGAACCTTCAAGCTTTCTTCATGAAAAGAAAACAGCTGAGTAGAAAATTTGACTTTCAAAGAAAAGAATCTAAGCAATCATAAAAAAGACAAATAGTAAAGAAGAATCATAAGGGATTCAATAAAGTTAAACTGTTTACATTCCTAACTGGGGAGATGGTACTTCTAACTTTGAAAATTTCTCATTAATGGATAGTAAGAAGGAATATGTATAGATGGAAGGGCTCATTGTGATATGATGAAGTAATTCTCAAAAAAAAAAGGTCAAAGGGTGAGAAAATGGAATGCACTGGAAGAAGAGGAAAGGGAGAGGTAGAATGGGGTAAGTTATCTTAAATAAAAGAGGCATGAAAGAACTTTTATAATGTAGGGAAAGATGGGGGAGTAGGGGGGTAGAGCACATGATCTTTATTCTCATCAGAATTGGCTCAAAATGGGAGTATGGGAGAGTAATATACTCAGTTGGGTATATGTATTGCCCAGACAATATTCACAGCACCAAGGGCAACTATGAATATGCCAACCTAATTCTGAATCACAAAGTATAACAGACTCTCCATATAGAAGTCAGAAGAAAAACATTTATTCACATACTAGAAAGCCAATTGTCAACACCAGAAAGTCAAATCCATCATAGTAACCAAGAAGTCAATACATATTAGCACTGCTGGGGACAAAAGCATTTCCAAGCTTCCCACCCCCTCTGCTGAGGCCATCCCACAAACAAACAAACACTCATGAACCCAGCTGTGCCTGCTTGCCTGTATCCTTCCCAGCTCTGACTAGCATGACCAACTTCCTCTAAGTTCTGCTCCACACTTCCTGTTCCACATGTTCAGCAAGCTCCTCTCTCCATGTGACTTAGGCTTCCATATGATATAAGCAGGTCACATGGATCTATTAACGAATGGAAAGATCTTCCCATTTAAATTACCATTACATTCTGCCCCAAGAGCTTTTGTATTCATCACATAGGTTGGTGGGGCAACTGGTATCAACAGAATTGTTACAGGAATAACAGAAAATAAGCATATAAAACAATATCTTAGGCAACTGGTGTCAATAGAACTTTAAAGTAATATAACAAGGATCACACAAAATGAGCACATAACACAATATCTTAGGGTGAGGCTTGAGCACAAGCACCCCATCATTTCCCCCTCAAACAATTGGGGCCAAAAATCTTGGGGTAATGGGCAATTTCCATAAGCATTTCCTGCTGAGATTGGACATAAAGCTGTCCTTGCCTCACAATGCCCCTATCAAGAGGTCAGTTCTTTAGCTCTCATCTGGTGCTTGGTCGACACCAGGTCCAGGGGTGACACATCACAGTCATGGACAAGTGGTGACATCCACCTTAAGCAATCAGGCATATTAAGCCTGCAGAAAACAAATCTAGCAAAAGAGTTTATTTTTTTTAATTTTTTATTATTATTTTATTTATTTTCAATTTTCTACAATCACTTCCATATAACTTAGATTTTTCCCCCTACCTCTCCCAGTTGGCATACAATTTTATATAGGTTTTATACATACATTTCTATTAAATACATTTTCACCTAAGTCATGTTGCATAGAATAATTAAAATGAATGGGAGAAATCATAAAACAAACCAAAATGTAATACAAAAGAAAATGATCTGCTACATTCTGCAATGGAATTCCATAGTTCTTTCTTGGGATGTGGAAGGCATTTTACCCTAAGCGACAACTGGAAATATTTTAAGTCCTTGCATTGCAATGAAGTTCTAAGTCTACCAGAAAAATTCCTCACACACTGTGGTTGTTGCTGTATATAAAGTTCTCTTGGTTCTGCTCCTTTTGCTCAGCATCAGTTCATATAAGTCTTTCCAGGCCTCTCTGAAGTCTTGTGTTCATCATTTCTTATAGCACACTAGTCTTCCATGACATTCATATACCACAATTTATTCAGTCATTCCCCAGTTGATGGGCATCCCCTTGATTTCCAGTTTTTGGCCTCCACAAAAAGTACTAGCAAACAATTTTAATAGACAAAAAGCCAAAAAGAAACAAGGAGACAATAACCAGAAGCAAGGTAGGTAGGATCAGTCATGTTTCTGAAGTCCATGAATGCACTATCATAGCCTCATTCATGGTAGAATACATGAGTTAAGAGTACAATTTGGTAATTGTCTTCTCTCGAATAAACAACAGTTACAATATTACCTTTCTCATGCAATAATTTCCTCAGTCTTTGGAACATCGTCTGGCTTCCATTTTACCATACTTTAGCTCTCAATTTTATTCTATCAGTAGAACCCAATCTTTCAATTCCTCTGCTAGTTATTCCAGAAGGAGGGTCAGTTTCCACAAGAGGTATTGTTTCACAAGGAATAATAATCACTTGAATTATTCTATCATTTTTACAAAACTGTGGGTTCTTCACCTAAATTTTGGAATGTCACAAGAATTTCTTCTTGTTAATTAGAATCTGTCTCTGTAACTAATATATATATATTCCTTGAGCTGCTAATCCTAATTTAGGTAATAACCATCCAAAATTATTTTTAGGGATTCTTATACATATTCCAGTAGAGATTTTTCTTATTTCTTTTCTATCTGACCTAAAGTCGTCTAAACAATGTAAATCGTTATCCTTCCAAACCAAGTGTCCCTGGACATGGTGTTGGAACATCTGGCCTTACAGTCTAATACTCAATATTTGGGATCTAATGTGTTTGTTATTTTCTAATTTGAAGACTTGAGGTCATCATTCTGGCTAGAGATATACTTCCTCCCAATGGTCTATTATTAAAATTATATATAGCAGTGAACAAATTATCTTTCCAATGTTGATAAGAATTATTAGACCTTAACTTCCTTAACTGTTCTTTCAATAATCCATTCATTCTTTCAATTAATCCAGATGCTTGTGGATAATATGGAATATGATATATCCATTCTATGTTGTTTAATACTAATATATCTTCCTTTCATTACCTTTGAAATGTGACCCATTGTCACTTTGTATTTGCATTGGTTTAGCATCATGTAGACTTACGATATCTAGAGTTTTACGGGTATTTTTCTGGGTCACATTCTTATATGCAGCTAACAACTGCTTTTCAAAAGGGGTGTATTGAATTCCAGATGCAGGGAGTTTCCTAGACCAAAATCCTAAGGGTCTGTTTCAGTTTTGTTGTTTTTGCCATAAACTCCAATTTGTATATTCATCCTGTACAGTCACTTGTAATTCCACCAGGTCACTTAGCATAGGCCATAAATCTAGGGCCAATTGTATAATGACCTTCTTTAAAATCTTTATTCTGCTCACATGCCCAATCAGATTCATATTTTTTCTAGTAATTATATATAAGGGTTTCAAAATTTGTCCTAGATGTGATATGTGATGTCACCAATATCCAAATAATTCTATAAACTTTTGGGCCTCTTTCTTATTGGTGGGGATAGGAAAATCTTGAATCTTATGTTGGGCTTGTGGGAGAATCTCTCACAGCCCCTGATTCCATTATACATACCAAAATTTTATGGTTTGAGCTGGCCCTTGAATCTTTGCAGAGTTAATTTTCCACCTTTTGCTTTTCATATGCTCAATTAAAAGACTCAAACTCTTCTCTATTTCTTTTTTACACTGTTTTCCTGTATCATATCATCTGTCCAGTGCATAAACTACACATCAGTTACCTCTAATTCATCCAAATGTTCAGCCACAATCTTATGACAAATAGTGGGGCTATGCAGATATCCTTGTGGCTAGCTTGTAAAAGTATATCATCGGTCCTGTCAAGTGAAAGCAAACTGGTCCCATTGCTTAGAACCTATTGAGATAGTAAAGAAAGCATTGACTAAATCAATAACTACATACCAAGTCCCATCATATTTCTGGATCCTTTCTATTAAGGTAACAGTATCTGGAACAGTAGCATACAAGGGAGGAGTGACCTTATTCAATTGTCTATAATCCACTGTCATCCTCCATGTCCCATCTGACTTTCATACTGGCCAAACAGGACTATTCCATTGAATGGTTGTAGGAAATAACACTCTGGCCTCAACATATTCTTTTCTAATATTGTACATCTTGCCCACCTGACACATTTTACTGCTTTAAAGAAATTACTTTAGAAGGTTCAGGTAAAGTGATTGGGTCCATTTTTATTTTATTCAGTAGAACTGTATTGACTCCTGTCTTCCTTACTACAAATTGGTATCACCCATTAGGTAAATTTAGAGTCATACCTTTCAATATATCTATTCCCATGATGTATTCAGGAATGGGTACAATTACCATGGTATATTCTTTCTTAGTAAATGTCCAATTTTCGTCATTAATTTGACTTATCTGGTTGATATTACAGCCCCTTTCAGTCCCATGATGGTAATAGAAAGTCCATGTTTTAACTTAACAGGGTTTCCATATGTAAGGGAAGACTCTGCTCCAGAAACTATTAATGTCCTAGTTACAGTATTTGATCTGTTTTTCCAATATATGATCACATTGGCATGGGATCTATAATCCTGTCTGTGTATTTCTTTAAACTGAGCTGGAGTTTGGCCAATTTCCTATTCTCCCTGAAGGTGTGACAAACTTGGAATACAAAGGTTCAGGAGGAACTATAAGGGCAGTTCTTACTTTTCTATTCTGTCTAGTATCAAGCCCCTTTCCTAAAGACATTCTGCATAGTTTATAAGTTGGAATACTAAAATAATGGAGGGGAAATGCAGTTAGGAATCATAACAGTGAAAAAATTTATGTCAACCTTCTTTGATGAAGGCCTCATTATCTCAAATATACAAAGAAGTCAAATTTATAAAAATATAAGCCATTCCCCAATTGAAAAATGATATATTGAAAATATATTGAACTATAATGAAAAATGATAAATATATTTTTCACTTACTTTAATATTATTTTTCCTTTTGATGTGTTTCTTCTATCACAAGTGTAACTAATATGGAAATATATTTTGCCTGATAGCTCATGTAGAACCTATCTCAAATTTCCTACCATTTTTGGAAGAAGGGAGGAGAGGGAAGAAGGGAGAAAAATTTGCAACTCAAAATCTCGTTAAAAGGAGTACTAAAAATTGTCTTGACATGCAATTGGGAGAAAACACTATTAACAAAGAGAAAATATATTAAAGCAATAATTTTAAAAGCTATTTCTTCTCAATCTATTTAACACATCAGAGTTGCTGTTTTTTTTTTTTACTTTGTTTTATTTTTTCTTGACGTATCAGGGAACCATTAGTTTCATTTTGTCCAATTCTAATTTTCAAGAAGTTATTTTCTTCAGTGAGGTTTTGAATCTCTTGTATCTTTTGTCTAATTCCAATTTTCTATGCCTCTTTTACCAAACTGTTAATTCTCCTTGC
Source organism: Notamacropus eugenii (assembly GCF_028372415.1). Lineage (NCBI taxonomy): Eukaryota > Metazoa > Chordata > Mammalia > Diprotodontia > Macropodidae > Notamacropus > Notamacropus eugenii. The sequence goes on from NC_092872.1 coordinate 159,707,601, forward strand.
ATTATTTTCTTTCATGGCTTTCCCATTTTGTTCTCTACCACTCTTGTCTTACTTTTAAAATATTTTTTTCTCTTTTCTCTCTCTTTAACACTCATAGGAATTCTTTTTTGTCTTTGTCCAACTTGCATTTTCCTATGAAGCTCTGCTTATACTTGTTTTCAAGTTATTGTCTTCTTTTGAGTTTGTGCCTTGAACTTCCCTATCACAAAACTAGCTTTTTTGGTCAGGTACTTTTTTGTTTGCTCATGTTTCCAGCTTACTTCTAGACTTTGGATTTTATGTTAATGTTAAGCTATATTCATCTCTGGAAGGATATCTAGCCTGAACATCTTTTATGTCCTTCTACTGCTTTCATTGTTTAGTCTGGAAGCCTTTAAGTTTTGGTACTTTCAAAGTGGTATGATTTGGGGAGAGGGCATGCAAAAAGTTTGAGACTTCATCAATACCAAAAAAAGTGACTAAAAAAGTCTCTGACTATTGAATTATATGTCTACTCCTTCAGATGTGTAACATCTTTGTCAATCAATTATATATGAATAGAGAGCATCTTCAGTGAGGGCATTAGTAGGGAAGAAGCAGATTTTACAATGACTGTCAACACGGGAATAAATATTTATTATATCACAATTAGTTGGAAGATGTAGAGAATATATTGTCCCATTTTGTTATTTTTTTCTTTATTTCCCAAAATTATTTGATTCCCTATATTACAACACAGGTCTTTTATTGAATGGCATGTCCTGTCTATACATCAAGATCGTTCAGGACTCCTTAGAAGATGTCACAAATAAAATGACTCAGTTAGATGATCCTCTAATAATCAACATTAGGGCAATGCATAAAACAGATAGATATATGCTTACCAGATGTATGCTCTCAAATATCACTATGATGAAGCAAATGCAACTCTCAGAGTCCAAATTAAGGAGCGATTCTCTGAGGTCATCCAAGTGTTCTTGATTTTGAATAACATTATGTTGATTTTATCAATCCCCAGAATATTTCAGAGCCTCCTGAAAGAGATTTGTAATCATTCAAATTAATTTGTCCTAATCATAAAGCATGATAAAGACCAATAAAGACCGAGATAAAAAGTGTCTATTGCCCAATTTTACATGCATTTTAGATGGACACCTTATTGAAAACACACACACACATATGTGTGTTTGTGTATGTATGTATGTACATGCATATACATATATACTTATCTAAAAGTATATAGAAATATGTGTATGTATATGTGTATATACATACATATATACACACATGAATATACACATACATGTGTATGTGCATGACAGATAATACATATAGACAATGATCCAGAATTGTAAAAAGAAGAATTAATTAGATTTCTTTGGGGTAGTTATAATACTCTCTTATTGTAACCCCCAAGCTTCCAAATTTTTCAGTATTGACATTTTACCACTATTAATCAGAGAAATGCAAATTAAAAGAACTCTGAGGTACCACTTCACACCTATCAGAGTGGCTAATCTGGCAAAAAAGGAAAGTGTTGGATGTTGGAGGGCATGTGAGAAAACTGGGACACTGATGAACTTTTTGTGGAGTTGTAAATTGGTCTAATCATTCTGGAAAACAATTTGGAATTATGCCCAAAGAACTATAAAACTATGCATACCCTTTGATCCAGCAATACCAATGCTAGATCTATATCCTAAAGACATCCCCCCCAAAAAGGGAAAAGGAACTATTTGTACAAAAATATGGTGGTTAAGAATTGGAAATAAAAGGAATGCTCATCAATTGGGGAATGGCCAAACAAGCTGTGGTATGTGATTGTAATGGAATCTGACTGTGCTGTAAGAAATGACAAGCAGGATGATTTCAGAAAAACCTGGAAAGATTCATATGAACTGAAGCATAGTGAAGTGAGGAGAAATAGGAGAATGTTGTAACAGTAATGGCAATATGTATGGTTCAATGAAGAACTGTGAATGACTTGGCTGTTCTCAGCAATACAATGATCCAAGACAATCCCAAAGGACTAATAATAAAGCATGTTATCTACCTCCACAGAAGGAACTGGTATTGATTGAATATAGACAGAAGTATGTTTTTTTCACTTTCCTTCATTTTTTGCTTTTATTTGAGTCTTCTTGTACAAAATGACTAATATGGAAATGTTTTATAATTGCAAAAAAATTAACATTTTACTTGTATTGTTATACAGCAGCAAGATGTGAAATATTACTATCTCTAGAAAACTAAAGATGAGAATCACAAAGAATGCAATGAAAAGATGCATGGTAGGTATAAGAAAACTGCAATATATAACCAATAAAGAACTGCTAAGACTAACATGAGTAAAGGGCATTATCAATTCATTGTATAACAGGAAGAGAAGGCAGGCTAGCCAAGTAGCAAGAGGAAGAGGTGACAGATGTTCTACTAATACTCTCTCAATTTCAGAAGACACCAAAAAAAAAAAAAAAAAAAAAAAAAGGACGTCCAGCCAATTAGACTGACCCCTTGCCCTGAACTTTTGAAGAACATGGACAAAACTCTTATAAGATGGGTAGGTATGAATGTATTGTAATCTGTTCTATTGGAAGGAATTCCTGAATCAAAGAGATCATTGATCCATTTGAATATTTGAGTAAATACTACAACATAAAAATATACAAACTACAAGGAAAGCTCTCCAAAAATCTCTGTTACTATGTAGTCCAAAGGATGCTAATATAGCAATGAGAATTTATAAGTGAGAGGCAGCCAGTGAAAACTGGGGATGACTTAGCAGTATTCCTTGACAGGAACATAGATTTATGAAGGAGATCAGTGTGAAATAAAAAGATAGTTGTAATTATAGATTTTAGATGCTGGAAGGGACTTTAGATGTCATTCAGTCTAAGCCATACTTGAAGTATGAATTTCTTCTTTAAATACTAACATTTATTATCTTATGTGAGATGATTTATTATATGTAATACATATTTATTATATTTAATTTATCTGCAAATATGTGTATATAAATTATTGCATGTATATATAAAATTCATTTATTATACATGACATATGATATACATATATACATTTACTGATTATGAGTCAGGATTACTGGAGTACAAATCAAGCCTAATACACTACCTGTGTGATCCTGGGCAAGTCAACCTCTGTCTGTCTCAATTTTCTTGTTGTATAGTGGTTGTAGTGAAAGTTGCTATGAAGTTAAAATGAGATATTTGTAAAACACTTTGTAAACCCATAAAAATGCTGAATAAAAGCTAGGTTTTATCCCTTGCCCAATGATTCATCATTTTAAAAAAGAATGACAAAAGAAAAAGAAAAGAAAGCATTTCAGCAAAACTAACCATCAAATCAGCCTGACAGTATATACAGTGTTTAACATCTATAATCTCTCACCTCTGTATAGATGAGAAGGAGATCCATTTTCTGATCTCTTCTCCAGGGGTAATATTGATCCTTACAAAACACACGGCTTCACTTTATTTATAGTATTTTTTTTAACATTTTTATTCTTTTGCATTGTTGTCATTTTGTATGTTGTTTTCCTAGTTGTGGGCACATAATTCACTTCATGTAAGCTTTTTCGTCCTTCTTTAAACTCTACATATTCATCCTTTCTTATGTTATAACAATATTTCATTTCATACATGTGTCATAACTTGCTTAGCCATCAACCCCTCCACTACCACCACTATCCCAGGCAATAGCCATCTACTTTATTTCTAGTTCTTTGCTATTATAAAAAGGGATGCTATGATTTTTTTTTTTTTGGTAATATATGTGATTTTTTTCTGACTTTGATTTCTTTGGAGTTTATGTTTAGCACTGTGAACTCTGATTGAATGAATATGAATATTTTAGCTTTTTTCTTGGAATTATTTAAAAGTTCTTTCCAGAGTACTTGAGCCAATTCACAGCTTCTCTGACAATCTATTAATTTTCTTGTCTTTTTGGAATTCTTTCAGTTGATGATTACTATATTTTGTCATTTTTGCCGTTTTTCCCAGTGCCTTAGAGTTATTTTTATTTGCCTTCTCTTATAGTGATTTGAAAGTATCTTTCTTATTATTTTTAATAGTTTACAATTATTTTGAGAACTGTTATTTTAAAATTTTAATAATTTTTTTCAATTAACAAATATCTTGTTTTTCTCCCTTTCACTTCCTCTTTTCCCTACTGAAAAGAACCTTTGCAACCAATATTTATAGTCAAGCAAAACAAATGTTTACATTGGCCACATCCAAAAAATACATATGCTAAGAATAGGGTTTTTTTTATATCTTTTGACCACTATCCTTTGGGGAATGCATTTCAGTTTTATATATTCCATTTATTTCCATATATATGTCCTGGCTATCAGAAACTAATTAGAGATATTTGACACAATTTTCCCTCAGCTGAGAGCTACACTTTGCATTGATTTTGTCAGTTCCAGAACTTTTCAACTTCATGTAATTTAAATGACTTTTTTGTGATCTTTGGTGATTTCCTACAACCCTTGTTTGATTTAAAGCTGCCTGCTGAATTGTAAAGATGAAAGTATCTGCTTTGGTTCCATTCTAATTTTTCATGATAACACCTTTAATGTGCACAAATTGTTTCTATAACATCTAGCCTCATCCAGAAGACTTTAGATGGGTACCTCACCACTTCGGTATGCAAATCATCCCATACATTCCACACTTAGATATCTCTTATTGGTAGAGGATTTTTCTTTATATATTTAACTTAAATCTACTTCTACATAAGAAATACACATTGCTTTCAGTTTTGTTTTTTAGAGTTAAGATTGACTACTATCTTACCCACGTGGTAGTTCTTCAGTAATATGAAGACATTAGTAATATCTTTGGTTCTCTGTGCTAAAGATCCTAATTTTTTGGCTGTGCCTGCACAGCAGAATTTGGAATTCACCCGAGTGGAGACAAAAATTGCTGATGGTAAGGGAGGGGCATTGGCATTAAGGGTCATATGGACTCAACACTGGTACAGAGCAGTGTACAGAGGATGACAAAGAAAGGGCAATGGTATAAAAGATAGTTTCATCATGGGTGAGCTTATTCTAAAAGAGGGACATAATTATACATCAACCCTCCTCCCACAGGCTGGACAAGGAGGAAGTCATGCCTTGGAGAGGGATGCCACAGTTATTGAACCCCAGAAGTGGTGGCCCAAGGATATATAAGGGAGTAGAGCTGTGCCACCTGGAAAAGACTGGAGGAGCATGTTCATTTGGGAATAATGGCGGTTCTTGGTGAGATGTGATTACCTTACAGGAACCCTCTGGTTCTCCTTTCTTGATTAGATAAATAGATGAAATTATCCAGAGAGAAAAAAAGTAGAAAGAGAAGAGAGTAAAGGGCATAAGATCACATCATCATATAATTTAAAGTTCATAGAGATCTGGAGATCATTCAGTCTAATCTTCTCATTTTACAGATGATAAAATTTAGACCCAGGAAGTTTAATTTGACCTGGAGTCTAGTGGCCTCAATTTTATAAAAGATATTGGTTTAGATTTTCATTTCACAGAATTTATGGCAGCCAAATAGATTTCTACACTGCCGTAGAACAAGATAAATTTTGCCCCATTTTTTTATTCTTCTCTCCATTTTTTCAGATATATCTCCTTCCAAGAACATAAGATACATTTGGAAATAATGTCAAAAAAAATAACTTCATGGCTAATATGCAAGAAATAGTAAGGGAAAATGTCAGAAATTTGTATAGGAACAGAATAAAACAGAATTTATGTACCTTGACATTTGTTTATCCATTTTACAAAATGGCAAGTATTTCAGATTCTTCTAGATTTAGAAATGTACACTTTTCTCTACAGCTCTTTTTTCAGAAGTTACTTTGCCCCATGGGTGAGATAATGTCCTAGAGGATTTATTTAATACTTTCAGCTCCAGAGCTCTGACCCTGTAAAGTGAGACTGGTGAGTGCTTCATGTGACCCATTGTATCAACATTTGTTTTATCATACTTCCTGAGATTATTCTTACCAGATTCCTTGCCACCATATCTTACCACCTCTATTCTAATTCTGGAACCACAATCAAATTAATACTGCCTCTGTTACTAAAAAGGTATGTCAGTCTAGTGCCTTAGTGTTCCATGTGCCATTTCTGTAACTTTGCAAAGCAAAATACCCTCCCTGACTAATAAATCCCCTCACCCATAGTATATCTTGTCTTCTTCCTATTAAATGTAAAGTCATTGAGGTTAGAGGTTGTCTTTACTTTTGTATTTATATCTCCCAAACCTAACACAGTGCTTGGGATAAGCTAAGTGATTGATGAATGCATTTATTTTCATTCATTTCATTTCATTCATTCATTTAACAAAACAAAGAAGTAAGAGAAGAACATTCAGGGGATTAATAGGCATTTATATAGAATCAAAGAATCACAGAAGTTGAAAGTTGGAAGGGAAATCATTATCCATATAGTCCAACACAAATCAAATATAAAACTTTGGAATTTGGTCTTATAAGATTCCATCTATTATTCTAGCCAGGCAAAATCTATTTGGTTCCTCTGTCATCCCATATGTTAGCTGACCCTTCCAGCTTAGTGTCATCTGCAAATTCTGTAAGTGCAATATGTATGAGTTTATCCAAGTCATTAATTAAACATGCTAATGAGTACAGGGTCAAGTACACATCCCCAGGGCACTCCACAAAATACCTGCCTTGTTGGCCTTGAACCATCAATGACTACTATCTAACTCAATACAAACAACATGAATCCAGCTATTTATCATGTAGCTCCATCTTTTCCAAAATAATAAGACATACTTTACTAAAAAAGTATACTAAAATTGAGGCTAAATATATCTATGTTTTCTTTATAAGTTTAAAATTCTATAAGTTTTGGTAACTATAAATTTAGTAACCCTGTCAAAAAAGGAAATACAGTTAGTCTAATATGACCTGTTTTTGTTGAAGTAATGAGAGCTCTTTGTAATCACTGTTTCCCTTTATAGATGTTCACCAACCATCTTTTTAATGATCTATTCTAGAATTTTTCCAGAAACTAAAATCACACTCACTGTCCTATAGTTTGTAGGCTCCATTTCTCTCTTTGAATGCCTCTGTCTGTCTATGAATTTCTTTGTGTCTTTTTATCTCTGACTGTCTATTTGTCTCTCTTCCTTAGGAAACTGGGACAATATTTCCTTTCTCAAGTTTTGCGGCACCTCCTCCATGTTCTCCCAAGTATTGATAGAAGAGGATCAGTGAATATATCTCATAATTCTTTCAGTATCCAATGGTAAAGTCTAGTTAATTTAATTTGATAAAAGACAGCTTAGTGCTCTTGTGATATCTTCTTGTCTTATCTTGAATATCAATTCCTTATTAGCTATTTTTATTGTATCATTACCAGTGTGAAGATCATTCTCTTTAGCAGAAAATTCAAATGCAAACAGCCATTTATATTCACACTACCACAACAACTATTGAGTTTGAATACTCACTCTAATAATAAGTAAACCAGGCAAGGCTCTCTTGGCTTTATTTAATTCATCTATAAAATGGGAAAATTTGATCAAGTTATCCATAAGGTCCCTTGCAACTTTAACATTCTAAGAATCTAATTTATACTTTGAGTATGAGTTATTGCGAATAACATATCAAAACCACCTCTACAATGGGAAAAAATAGAATAAGTATAGTGTTAAACTCATTTTAAGTCTATGAAGAATCAGGTAGAGGCTAGATAAATTTGGTGAGCCCAAATGTTGGATGCCATCATAATGAGGAGTGAGCAGTAGGACAAAAATTTATTTATCTCTCTCCCATGGATGGCTTGCTTTCTTAAATAAACAACCAAATTGGAACAAATTTTTCAGTAAGATTTTATTTGGCTATTCTTGACCTGGATGTTTAATAGTTGTTGAATAACATTTTATAAACAAAGTAGGCATTCTGTCATTCTAAGCCCATATGAAAACCAAAATGTATCTTAATAATGATTTTTATATGACATTTCATAATATAAGGCCCACTCTGGTTCCACTCTCCCACCTCACCTTTCTGTAATATCATTGATAACATAGAAGTGATTCTTGTTTCTCCAAGCCTGTGTCAGTAAAAAACAAGATCTTCCAAGTCTGACTAAACCAAAAAGCGTACTGATGCACAATTTTCAAGACCAACCAACTTCAATTTAGGGAGCTTTATCACCAAATGATTGCATGCCAAATGATTTGTTATTTATTATTTTTTGCCACATAAAATCATGAATACTGTTTTCTAAGGCACTGAAGATGTGAGATCTCTACTGATAGGGCTGAAAGGTGAGATCTTAGAAATATTAAAGACAATATTTTTTGTTTTTGTCAAACGTGATTTACTTGAAGAGAGAGCTTTCAGGGCTGAAACTCCTCTATTGATTTGGATCAGCATTTTGTCTGTAGTTTATAGTCATAGAGAACTGCCTTGAGAGGCTTAGAGGTTAAATGATGTTCATGCAGTCAATATGACAGAGGAAGGACTTGAGGCCAGGTCTTTCTGACTCCATGTCAGTCTGTCTATATATTTCATCATACCTTTATTATGTACTTTTACAGAGAAAAAGTTTGAGGGGGATGAGAAAATTTTCTTAAGAGACTTTTCTTCTCCCTCTAGGTGAATATTCACAAATCTATTTGTGTTCAAGTACTTCTAGTTATTAGCAGGGATGGGGCTATCCATTTTGAGTATATAGTAGCTTGCTTTGATGAAGCCTTGTTCTTGTCAGTACAATGAACCACACAAAGTACATTTTATTCATATTGTTTACTTGTAAACAATCCCAAGGCTATAAGAGAACTCCATCTGGTTGTCTTCCTGTGCACATAAGTGATAAAACTGAAAGCTCACTGAACAGGGCTTGAGAAGTTCAGCATTTTTGATCAAGATGAACTTTAAAATGTAGAATTTGAACCAAACTTGAATCTCTGATCCCAAGAAAGAAGAATCACATGGGCCAATCAGGGTGAAAGGCATTTTGCTGCAAACTTCTTCAAACATGGGTCAGGAAGAGATACTACTGTTGCTAAGGAAACTGCTGAGCCCTTATTATGTGTGTGTATGTGTATGTTGTATTTTGCCACTGCAACTCCAAAGTAAGATAAAGGTTGCTAAAAATTCAATGTTTTCTTCTAGCTGCTAGAAGGAAAATGCTTATCAAATCTTACTTTGGGGTCAGTGATTTTTCATCCGTATTAGTACATGATGGAATTATTTAATTACTTTTGCTAGCAAGTTTACAGACAAGTATCTCCCTATCATACCGCATATCCTAGAATAAGATTATTTACAATCCAATCTAAGGAGTGCTGACTGGTATCATTGGAAGCTAGAGCTGCATCAGCATTTAAATTCTCACTTTTCTGGGCAAAAACCCAACTGACTGATTCAATTAAACTCTTTATGTTATATATTATCCAGAAGTTCACAATATGAAGTGATTCCCAGAGTCTGAACCCATGCCTTTATGATTGCAATTTGGTAGTGAGACAATTTCCAAGGACTATTTTACTTGAACTGCAATGAAAATGTCAGGACATAACACCCTTTCTAATGTGGGTTTTATGAAAGGCACTCCAAAATCAACCATTATTTCAAGCACATGCAATAAATAATCTTCATTATTCATTTGAGAGTAAATATGCATTTATATTTGAAAATATGCTGGTTTCTTAAGCAAAGAAGCCTGTAATCAAAATCCCCTTCAATCATTTAAGGCAGTAACAAATGGATAAACATAAACCATTGCACAGGGCACCCTTTTTAATTGATAATGGAGATAATCAATAGAGTTGCTTTTAAAAAATGGTGTATTCCTTAGTTATAAACTTTAAATAAATCATATTTCACTGTGTAATGGAAATATTTTTCAGAATGAGTTAAAATGAATTTTGTGTATGACTTCCTTGAACCCATCACTGCTTTAAAGAAATTTATAATCATTATTTGTATTAATGAATCTAATTAGCAGACTTTCAGCATGTTTAATTCAACAATACAGTTCAATGCAATAAGCATTTGTGAAGGGCATACTATATACAAGGCAACATGTGAGGCCTTTGCAATACAAAGCAAAAAGAAGCCTGTTCTCAAAGAGCTTATATTCTATTTGAGGAAATCGTCAAAGACAAGACACTCATGAAAGACTAGAAGGTTATTGAACTGCTGGCTTCAAATTTTCTACTGTCAGCCTCCTCGTGTTCAATAGTTTTTTTTTAAGAAAGAAGAAACAAAAAATACTTATATTCATATCCCAAGTAAACAAGTGAATGTTTAAAAATTACGGTTTTAACATTTTTTTAAACTTTGAATTCAAAATTCTCTCCTTCCTTCTAGTCCCTCACCTATCCATTGAGAAAGAAAACAAACTGTTATACATGGGAAATCAAGTAAAACATATGTCCATTTTAGTAATGTTGTAAAAGAAAAAAAAGAAAAAAAATTAAACAAAAAATATACTTCTATCTATACTCAAAGTTAATTGGTTCTCTCTCAGGATGTGAATAACATTTTTCATCATGAAGCTTTTGGAATTGTCTTGGATCATTGTATTGACCAGAGTAGCTAAGTTTTTCACAATTGATTATTATTACAATACTGCTGTTACTGTGTACAGCGTTTTACTGGTTCTGTTTACTTCACTTTGCCTCAGTTCCTGCATGTCTAATCATGTTTTTCTGAAACCATCCCCTTTCGTCAGTTCTTATAATGCAATAGTGTTCTATCACAATCATACGCTACAACTTGTTCTGACACTCCCCAATTGATGGACAATTCTTCAATGTCCAATTCTTTGATACCACAAAAGAGCAGTTATATATTTTCATTGATCTCTTTGGGATACAGACCTATTAATAGTATTTTTGGGTCAAAGGGTATGTGCAGTTTTATACTCTTTGAGCATAGTTCCAAACTGTTCTCCAGAATGTTTAGACAAGTTCACAGTTTCACCAATAGTATTTTAAAGTCCCAATTTTTCCATATCATCTCCAGCACTTGTTATTTTCCTTTTCTGTAATGTTAGTCAATCTGATAAGAGTGAGGTATACCTTAAAATTGTTGTAATGTGCATTTCTGTAATTATTGATATATCGACAATACTTTTCATGACTATTGATAACTTTGACTTCTGAAAACTGTCTGTTCATATCCTTTGACCATTTATCAGTGGCTCTTACTTTTGTGAATTTGGCTTAGTTCACTATTTTTTTTTTAAGATAATAGACATTTAACAGAGAAACTTGCTCTAATGTCCCTCCCCATAAGTTTTCTAGTTTCTTTTTAATTTTGGCTGCATTGGTTTTGTTTGTGCAAAACCTTTTTAATTTCATATGATCAAAATTATCCATTTTACTTCCCACACTCCTCTCTACATCTTGTTTGGTCATAAACTCATTCCTGAACTGTGGCTCTGACAGGTGATTTTTTTCCCCATGTTCCCCTAATTTGCTTATGATAACATCCATTATTTGCACATCATGTACTTGTCTTGACCTTATCTTGATATATAATGTGAGATGTTAGTCTATGCCTAGTTTCTGCCAGACTGCTTTCTAGTTGTCCCAGAAGTTTCAATTAAAAAGTATTTATCCCAAAAGTTTGGATGTAAGGATTTGTTTCTTTGTTTGTTTTGAGGTTAGAAACTATTTTCTAAAATTATGACCATAAAAATCAAATACAATGAGTTTTTCTATATACAGCTCATCTAGAGGCTCTTTATATGAATGAAATCAATGGTCTATATGCTATCCCTTCCTTCAACAAATTCAATATGTTATTTTCATACTTGTCCTTTTTGTCTATATTCTAATGACTCTTCTGTGCATTAAAGATGCTATAATGACTGTTTTTAAATATTTCTTCTCAATTAAAAATATTTTTCTAACCATTTAGTTTAGTAACCCTTCTCCTTTTCATAAATTCTCTCCAAAACTGAAAGAAAAAAAACATATAAATATGCATTCTTAAAGGGGGACATGTGTTGGTCATATCTAAAAATGTATATAATATTATGCACCTAGAGTCTATCACCTCTCTGTCAAGAGGTGAGTAAAATAGTTTATTAATGATTCTTTGGAATCATAGGTAGCAACACACTGACCAAAATTCTTAACCCTTTCTTGTTTTATTATAGTGTTATTAAATAAACTCTTCTCTTGGTTCTGCCCATTTCACTCTATATCAGTGTATGTAGATTCCTAGGCTTGTTTGAAACTATTCTTTTTATAATTTCTGATAGTGCAATAATATTTTAGTACATTCAAATACTATAATTTGTCTAGCAATTTGGAGTTGATGAGTATCACCTTTGTCTCTAGTTCTTTGCTACAACAAAAAGAGGTGTTGTGAATGTTTTGTATGTATGGGGCCTTTTCTTCTTCCTTCTATTTCTGTGGTATGAGAGGCTGATCTAAACCTGAATTACTATAGAATGATTTCCAGTTTTCCATATATATGTGTGTATTTATGTACATATATACACACAGATCCACACATATATACACATATATCTGTGTATATGTATGGGCGTTTCTATATATATATATATATATATATATATATATATATATATATATATATATATATATATATATATGTATATATATATATATATATATATATATATATATAATGTGTATATATATATATACGTATATGTACACATATACATTTTATAGAATAGTGAGTCATTTCCCCAGTAGTTGCGGTCTTTGGGTATGCTGAACACCGCTATGTTCTGTGCATCTGAATGCCATATACCTAATCTGTTCAACTAAAGAAGTTTCTAATTTTTAACTAGTACTAAATCATTTGATCATTGTTTTTTTGTAGTAAAGGATGAAAACTGGTACTGCTAGGACCTTTTATTTCTCACTTTTTTCGTTATTTCCCTTGATAAAATTTTTGTTCTTCCAGATGAATTTTAATGCATTTTTATCAGTGAAACTCTTTGCACTCAAAGTTTTCCAGTTTTAAATATATAAGATTTTTTTTCTTTTTTTACTGTCTTTAAACTATCAAGCTGTTTGTATACAGGTAGGAATTCTCCTTCATCTTTAAGAATGATTTTAGTCTTTTTGTTTATGTCACAGTACAATTTCTGTCCAAAATTATTAAAATCCCCTTTGAAAGATATTTATACATATATTTCAGCTGTTCTTTTAAACAAAAATTATTTCCCTACATCTTTTTAAAAAGTTTTAATATTTTATTTTTCCAATTACATGTAAAAACAATTGATAATCTTTTTTTTTTTTGCAATTTTGAGTTTTCAAATTATTTCCCTCCCCCTTCATTAAGAAGGCAAGCAATTTGATAAAGGGTACACATGTGCAGTCTTTCAAAACATATTCCATATTAGTTAAGTTGTGAAAGAAAACAGGCAAAAATAAAAACAAGTAAAATTAAAAAAAAACATGTTTTCCATCTACATTCAGATTTCATCATTTCTTTCTCTGGAGTGGATAACATTTTTCATCATAAATCCTTCAGAATTCTCTCAGAACTTTATCTTGCTGAGAATAGGTAAATCATTCACAGTTAATCATTTTAAAATATTGCTATTATTATGTTCAATGTTCTTCTGATTTCAATCACTTCACTTTTATATCAGTTCTTGTTTACATTTTGTTTTCTCTTCAATCTTGTATTTGAACATCAGATTTTCTAGTCAGCTTTGATCTTTGCATTAGCAGGGCTTGAAAGTCCTCTATTTCATTAGCTGTCCATTTTTTTCTCTTTGAAGGATTATACTTAGTTTTTCTGGGTAGGTAATTCTTGATTGTAATCCTAGCTCCTTGCCCTCTGGAATATCATATTCTAAGCCCTCCAATCTTTTAATGTAGACACCGGTAAATCTTGGGTTGTTCTGACTGTAGCCCCATGATATTTGATTTTTTTTTCTTTCTGGATGCATGCAATATTTTCTCTTTGACCTGAGAGCTCTGAAATTTGTCTTTAATATACCTGTAAGATTTGATTTTGGGATCTCTTTCAAGAGGTGATCAAAGGATTCTTTTAATTTCTATATTATCCTCTGGTTCTAGGATATCAGGGAAGTTTTTCTCAATCATTTCTTGAAAGTAGTTTAATAGTAGTTTTAAGTAGTTTAATAATTCTTAAATTGTCTCTCCTTAATCTGTTTTCCAGGTCAGTTGTTTTTCCAATGTGATGTCTTTCATTTTCTTCTGTATTTTTTGATTCTCGTGGAGTCATTAGCTTTCACTTGCCCAATTCTAATTTTTAAGGAATCATTTTCTTCACTGAGCTTTTGTACCTCCATTTTCATTTGGAAAATTCTATTTTTTAAGCAGTTATTTTCTTCAGTAGCATCATTTCCCATTTTTTTGTGCACTTCCCTTGCAAAACTATGGATTCTTTTTTCATAATTCTCTTGTATTAGTCTCATTTCTTTTTTCCAATTTTTCTTCTACCTCTCTTATTTGATTTTTAATATTCTTTTTGAGATCTTCTAGTAAATCTTTTTGAGTAAAAAATCAATTCAGTTTTTTCTTTGAGGTTTGTACATGGCCATTTTGACCTTGTTTTCCTCTTCTGAGCTTGTGTTTTGATCTTCCCTGTCACCATAGAAACTTTCTATGGTTAGGTTCCTTTTTTGTTGCTTGCTTAGTTTTCCAGCAAATTTCTTGACCTCTACTCTTGTGTTGTATACTCCCGGGGTGGAGGAGGCACTATCTGAAGCTTCAGGTTTTTTGTTCTGTTGTCTTCAGAGCTAGTTTTGTAACTAGCTCTGGGAATTTGTAACTTTTCAGTTTTTCTCAGTTGGTATGACCTAAGGACAGGTGTAGTCATTGTTTTCCTGGCCTGTACTCTGCTCTGTGAGTGACCACAAGCATTATTATTTTCCCTGGAACAATGAAAAGCATTCTTGCTCCCCTGTGGCCAGGAGATCTACTGTACTAGTGTTCTTCCTTGCTCTGGGACTGCAAACAGGTTCCTCATGTCAGCAATGCAACAGAGTCCTGCACCCTGTTCCAGCTAAAGGTCCCTTGCAATCTTCTTCTGAGCAGTTGTCCAATCCCCTTACAATCTGTGAGTTTAGAACCGCAGAAGTTGCTCACATAAATTCAGTTGCCCCCAAGTTCTACTGATGGCTTGCACTGGACATGGTCCCCTGCTGACTGCCTTGCTCAGGGACCTGAGATCTCACTCCAGGTTTGGGTTTTTGATCCTGGCTTGCTTGGGATTGCATGTGTTGGACCTCACTCCTTTATTACCCCAGCAAGACAGAACATTCCAGCTTACATTCTAAGTTGTCTTGTTTTATCTGGTCCTTTTGTTAGTTTTGTTGGTCTAGTATGAATTATTCAAGTATGAATTTTTGAGGCATTGTTTTAAAGTTATTTGGAGGGGAATTTGGGAGAAGTTGAGTGAGTTTGTCTTTACTCCTCCATCTTTGCTCCACCCCGTTCTTATTCCTTTTAAACATGAAAATATTTACCAGTGACAATACATTACCTCCTTTAATAGTTGATTTGAATTTTTTCCTTTCTGCAAAAAGTACTTTTTTCCTACCTCTTTCAACACTAAACTGCTCCCTATGAAAAAAATCTTAAAGTGACGGTGTATTCAACATTTTCACATAGCATCATTATGTACACATAACTACAAGACAATAGAGCTCAGGATTTCTTAGGGGTATGGACACTCAACGGCTCATGTTATAAATGACCTCAAGTGCACTAAAAGTGTACACTACTTCCTGTTATTTCATTTATTAAAGTAGCTGATATTCCCACCACCAGTCATTCTGCTAATGTGATGTCCACTAAAGTGTGAACAGTATTAAGGAAGCAAAACATGTTTATATATTTTTTAACCAGTTGCACTTTAGTAAGAATTATGTTGTTAGTCTATAAAGGCACACAAGGATAGACCATTAGTTGAACAAATTTTGTTTTCTGATAGTAGAAAAGAGTAAAAAATCTCTGGAGAATATGAGTTAGGTATATGCCACTGTATAATGGAAGGGTCTCCACAGATAGGGCAGCAAAATAGAATTAGAAACTAGAGGTTGGCGGTGATATTAAGGGAAGAAAAAATGGTAAAAGGGAGTAGAGAGAATCAGGGAAAATCACTTAATAGGGTTAAATTTTGGAATGAGCATAGATGTTCAGGGAATAATAATGTGAAAAGAGAGAGGTGAATGTTGGGGAGTAATGGGAGATAAGCTTTGGTAGAAGAATGAGTAAAATTTACAGATCTTCTCATTCAGACGTTAGCCTTTATTTGGTAAGAAAATGGGGAACTATTAGCATTTCCAAGTATTTTTTTTTCACTGTCAGTCCTCCTTGCTTGGAATATTCTGCCCCTTACTTCTACCTTTAGACTTCCCTGGCTTCCTTCAAGGTTTAGATAAACTCTTGCCTTGTACAGGAGGCCTTTTTCAGATGCCCTAGCTGTCAATGCCTTTTCTTTTTAAGTTACCTTTCTCTACTCTCTATATATCTTGTATATACTTAGCTATTTTTGTGTTGTGTCCCTTATTCAAATATTTACTCCCATAGAGTATCGATTGATTGCTTTAGGCTTTTTTCTAGGTTTATCAGCATTTCCTGGCTGCAGTAAAACATTCAAACTTTGTGTTTTATCTCTTATTCTCACCACATTATTGATTAACCTCTTTGTCAATCATACATTTTTTGTCTTTTGTGTAACCTCTTGTATGAAAATAATCATTAGTGATATCCTGAAGCCTGCTTTTAGTCATTGTGTAGCTTTCTGTTGCCCTTTGGATTACCCATAATTAACATTGTGATTACATAAGTCCTGAAAGGGGACAGAATTGTGTGAGATTAGTCAGGATATTGTTCCTGTAAAAGGTATTTCAAATATGGTTTTGAAGGGTGTAGATGCGTGAGTGTGTGTATATGTGTGTATGTGTGTGAATAAGTGCATGTGATTGTGTATGTGTCTGTTGGGAGAAGGGACGTGAATTGCCCAAAAAGAGGGTAAGCAAGAGGACAAGCAGTGGATAAGGATGATGCACAGTGTATAATATATTAATTACTGTAATATATTAATAGAGGCAGTTCAGTTACTAGAGGACAGTGTCTCTAATATCTTAGTGTCTTTTGGCCTAGCTCTGTGATTCCTCCCTTCATCTCTTGCTTGTACCATGAGTCAGTCCCCTGGTCCCAACGTTTAAAGACTTGTTCCCAATGCCATGACATGTCATTATGGATTCTTCTTCTCTGTTACTCCGTAACATTTAAAGTATTTCTTCTCTCTGTGTAATTTAATCATACTGGTCCTTCAAGGTGTATCTCCAAGTTTATTCACCCTGTGAAGATACCCAGTCAATAATCTTTCAGATTTCCTGATCACCCACAACACTTACTCTCTGTGCTAAATAATTTGTCATAAGATTAATGTCTATTTAATACTTTATTATATATTGCCTTAAAATGTTCTACAATCCTTTCATTAGTTTGTGTCTCATATTCCTAACGAGACTGTCAAATTCTTGAGGGCAAAACCCACAAATTTTTGAACTCTCAGTTTCTATCACAGTTGTGGGTAGATAGCATCTTCTTAATACCTGCTTAGTGAGTTAAATTGAATTGCATTACTGATTTTATGAAAGTGTAGAAAACTTGCTAACTGTTATGTATATCAGTAAAAAAAAAATCATGAAACAAACCTCATAAGGGTAAGAGGCATTTCTTCTTCAGAAATATTCATCCTTCATTTCAATAGGCTGGAATCTGGGAATCTTACCTCTGAGAATGGGGGATGCAACCTTCCTGATTTGCAAAGAATTGATTCACCCCAAAAGTTGTCTGGAAAAATTAAGCACTCAAAGAAATCTTGGCAGTCTGATACTATTTCCTGGATTGCAGGGAGTAATTTTGATTTGTGATCTCTTAAGTCAGTAACAATTTGCTATTTCTAATTTATTGCTTCATTTGTGACTGCTGCTACAGCAAGGTAAATTTATTCTGATTTGCACAACCTAAGTCCTTCCTCTGACAGTGACTAATTATTACCTGAGTTAAAATAATGAAAGTGTCGGAAAGTGTCCGAATGCAATTTGTTAGGAAAACATGTGGCATGCTGAGTTACCCCAGTCCAGAAAAGCTAGGTGATCAGAAAACATGGAGAAAATGAAAGCCACCCCCCCACAAAAGTCAGAAATCAATACATAAGAATTCAGGGATACACTATTACAAAGGTCTTTTTTGGGTCACACACAGGATGCCTGGATGTTTTTAAACATCTCACTTTTTTTAATAAAAGTAACTATTCAAAGAAATTTCCAAAGAGAATTGAATGATCACATCATTCAAACAAATAGGACTGATTATTTGAGGTTCATGAGTCTGAGAATCCAATATTTTAATGGGATCTTTATACAAATATAAAGGAGCTACAAATATGAAGCCAGATGGAATTGTACAAAGACCCATTCATGGCATCATAAAAACTGATTTTTGATCTGAGAGTGACCTTAAAGGTCATCTAGTTCAACCCTCTTGTTTTTTTTAAATCAACAACAACAACAAAAACTCATTTGACACAGGACAAGCCACTGGTCCTGTGTCACAGCTAAACTGGGATTTGAACTCAGATTTTCTGCCTTTAATTCCAGCCCTTATGCCACTGTACCATACTGTCTCTTTAAATCCAAATCAAAAATTGATCAGAAAAATGAATTCAGAAATAAAACAGCCAAACAATTCTTTACTTATATCACAGCCAAAGAGGATGTCTCAACCAGGTCTAGATACTTTCTGCCTCTTGAAAATATTTTAATTTGGATACTCGGCTACCAAAATGATAGAGTGATATTTTAAAAAATCAAAGTCTGTTCTCTTTTTTAAAAAATCAAAATTCAAGTAGGTTAGACAAGTTTGAATACCTTCAGCTAAAATATGTGTAATCATGAAGGTAATTTTGGTCATGCTTAAATTAAATTTCACATAAGTGTTTCATTTTGATTTAGTAGCATAATTTTATATGTGCAGCAAGTATTAATTTAATAACAAAACACAGTAAGTGACATTTAACACCCAATTTTTTACAATATATGTGACAATTGCACATTTATACTTGGATACTATAATTTTACATGTTGAAAAGTGTCAGTAGGGTGTTAAGACAGGCACTTAAAGATGTCACAAGTCAGGATCCTGCCTCCAAATGGTCTAAGCCAGAACCTCCTGTGTTGTTAGGGCTCAATAAATATGTTGGTTTAATCTGCTATTTAACATGCATTAGCTAAATGACTACATTTTGGATTAAATGCATGGTTAACCAAATGTAAAAAATTATCATGGACTGAGTCTCTATGAAGTAAGTCGTACTAAACTGTATTTTATTATTAGCATAAAAGGTTTCACCTTGTCTGTAGTGCTTATGTAGGCAGACTTATAGAGGCTCTTCCAGATAAGGGGGAGTGGCTGCCTGACTCATTCATTCACAGTCCAGCTCATAGCCTTATTCTTTAAAATTTCTCCAAACTCAAGCCAGTTGGAGACATGATTTAATATAATCAAAATTATAGAACCCAAGAGTTGGAAGGTGCCTCAAAATTCATGTAGTAAAACCCTTAGCTAAAATAAAAATAATCCCTACATAATACTCCACAAGCGATTACCCACATTCACTTGAAGTTCTTCAAGTAAAGAATAACCTTCTATTTCTTGAGGCAGTCTATTCTACTTTGTATAGTTCTAATTGTTGGGAAGTTGGTGAATTTTTTTCCCCGTTCATCAAAACTAAATATGTCTCCTTTTAGTTTCTACACATTGATCCAAGTTCCACCCTCTGGGCCCAAGTAGAACAAGTATAATCCTTCTTCTACAAGACAGTCCTTCAAGTACTTGAAAACAGCTGTCATGTCTCAGATAAGTCTTTTCTTCCCTAGAATAAACATCCCCAATTCCTTCACCTGTTTTCCAGAAGGTATAAACTCAGGACATTTAAATGGAGCATTTTTCAGAACAGACTTGATCATTAAATTAAGAGATGAATATTCACATACAGTTTATATACTTGCAAACTATATGACTTATTTTCTGAAAATGCACTTGTATGGGAATAGTTGTAGACTTATAGGATCATAGATTTATAACTAGAAGGAACCGTAGAGATCATCACTTCCAATCATTTTACAAAAGTAGTTGTTACTTGCCCAAAGTCACATTAGTAGTAAGGAGCAATCAACTGTAGTCTTAATTATCAAATTCTTCAATCAATTAGCTAATATTGATTTAGTGCATACTATATGCCTAGTTCTTACTATGTACCCTGTCTTAAGGATAAAACGTTTTCAACATGATTCCTGCATTTGTGGCCCTGATAATCTTGTTGGGAAGGCAAAATTAACATACATGAAACAATAAGAATGAATGAATGAATGAAATAATTTGTATTATGCACTTACTTTTTTTTTTGGAAGTGGGGAGAGGCATGACTGGCAAGTTTATTGCATGGATGTTTCAATGAATTCCAAGCTCAGTAAAGGAAGAAGATGACAAAGAAAAGTAAAGGCAGCTCCTGGGCTCCACCCAGGAGAAGCAGCCCCCTACCTCCAGGGCAAAGAGGAGGCTCCCCAAAGCCCCTTCCAACGCCCAGCTTCTCCACAAAGAGATTGTTGGGAAAAAGTAAACCTATTTTCGAACCATCCAGAAAAGATGGCCCTTCAGACCTTGGAGGCCACAGCTTTTCATAAGAAGTGGGTTTGTGGACCTTAAAAGGGAGGACTGTCCATCTATTCTAGTCTTGGTGTCCTATCCCCTCTCTGGGCTGCAAGCTGTATGTGACCTGTCTGCATCCAAGAGAAGCCTCGCTAAACAGAAGAAGGATGGGGCTCTGCTCCAGCCAGTGTGACCCACAAAGCAGCCATGCCCACCAAAAAGTCTTTTTCCAGAGACCCCCAGGATACCCCTTTTGCTATGGTAGGCGCTGTTCTAAGCTCTGGGTATTGAACTATGAAAGCAATACAGTCTTGGCCCTTAAGGACTTTGCATTTTAAGTGGGAAGAGAACAGACATAGGGAGGTGATGGTCATGGAAAGGTGAAGTCCCTTCATATTCTGAACCTTTTGTTCTTCCATATGAATTTTGATATTATTTTTTCTACTTCTATAAAATAATTTTTGGTAGTTTGATTGGTATGGCACTGAGTAAGTAAATTAATTTAGTTAATGATGTGCTCTTTAGAGAAACAATGACAGTATTGTTTTAATTGCTATACCCAGGGCAAGAGGGGGAAAGTGGAGGGAAAGAAGCAGGGCAAGAGAATGGCATGATGGGTAGATGGGACTGGCTAGATGCAGTGAGGACTCACCAGTCATGGGCCCAGGACAAGAGACAGAAATTGTGACGAGGGAGATGCATGGCAGGAGATAGATGCAGAATGTCTGGCAGATGGAATAATGGGAAGTTTGGAGGTGATCTTGTAGGGCAGTCCTGATGCTGGCTGATAATTCAGATCTGATATTAGAATAAAATTAAATACACATAGACCATATGCCCTTACTTTGTTTGTGTGATTTAGGTGGTTCACATGCCATCTCTAAACAATGAAAGTGGGGGCAGAGCCAAGATGGTGGAGTAGAAAGACACACATATGCTAGCTCTGAACCCACAGTCCATAAAATATCTGTAAAAAAGAACTCCCAACAAATTCTGGAGCAGCAGAAGCCACAGAACAACAGAGCAGACGAGATTTCTGTTCCAGAGAGCCTGAAAACCTCTCACCAAAGGTCCTTTGTGCTGCAGACCTGGAGTGGAGCCCAGCCTTGCCTTGGCCACGCAGAGCCGAGAGGAGCACATTCGAGCAGGCTTCAGGGACGGAATCTCCAGTGGCCACAAGGGTCCCTCCACCCACAGGTAACAAGGGTCAGTGAGAGGGTCTCTTTGGAGGGTCGAGAGGGGAGTGGGGTGCCCCCATAACTCAGGCCCCCTCGGGAGGCAACAGCGGAGGCGGCAGCAGACAAGGGCTCCCCAAGCAGGCAGGAGCCCTGATCCATTATTGAAGGTCTCTGCATAAACCCCCTGAGGGAACTGAGCCCACAGCCCTGCCCCCACCTGAGCACCTGAACTTTATCTCACACTGAATAGCAGCCTTGCCCCCACCCAAAGCCCTGAGGCTGGGAAGCAGTATTTGAATCTCAGACCCCAAGCACTGGCTGGGCGGATCTGGAGGCAAAGTGGATGTGAAGAGAATATTCAGAAGTCAAGTCACTGGCTGGGAAAATGCCCAGAAAAGGTAAAAATAATAAGATCATAGAAGGTTACTTTCTTGATGAACAGGTATTTCCTCCCTTCCTTTCTGAGGAGGAAGAACAATGCTTACCATCAGGGAAAGACACAGAAGTCAAGGCTTCTGTATCCCAGCCCACTCAATGGGCTCAGGCCATGGAAGAGCTCAAAAAGGATTTGGAAAATCAAGTTAGAGAGGTGGAGGAAAAACAGGGAAGAGAAATGAAAGATATGCAAGTAAAGTATGAAAAACAAATAAACACCCTGCTAAAGGAGACCCCCAAAAATGCTGAAGAAAATAACACCTTGAAAAATAGGCTAACTCAATTGGCAAAAGAGGTTCAAAAAGCCAATGAGGAGAAGAATGCTTTCAAAAGCAGAATTAGCCAAATGGAAAAGGAAGTTCAAAAGCTCACTGAAGAAAATAGTTCTTTCAAAATTAGAATGGAACAGATGGAGGTTAATGACTTTATGAGAAACTAAGAAATCACAAAACAAAACCAAAAGAATGAAAACATGGAAGATAATGTGAAATATCTCATTGGAAAAACAACTGACCTGGAAAATAGATCCAGGAGAGACAATTTAAAAATTATGGGCCTACCTGAAAGCCTTGATAAGAAAAAGAGCCTAGACATCATCTTTCATGAAATTATCAAGGAAAACTGACCTGAGATTTTAGAACCACAGGGCAAAATAAGTATTCAAGGAATCCACATATCACCGCCTGAAAGAGATCCAAGAACAGAAACTCCTAGGAACATTGTGGCCAAATTCCAGAGTTCCCTGGTCAAGGAGAAAATATTGCAAGCAGCTAGAAAGAAACAATTCAAGTATTGTGGAAATATAATCATAATAACACAAGATCTAGCAGCTTCTACCTTAAGGGATCGAAGGGTATGGAATATGATATTCCAGAAGTCAAAGGAACTAGGACTAAAACCAAGAATCACTTACCCAGCAAAACTGAGTATAATACTTCAGGGGAAAAATTGGTCTTTCAATGAAATTGAGGACTTTCAAGCATTCTTGATGAAAAGACCAGAGCTGAAAAGAAAATTTGACTTTCAAACACAAGAATGAAGAGAAGCATGAAAAGATAAACAGCAAAGAGAAGTCATAAGGGACTTATAAAAGTTGAACTGTTTACATTCCTACATGGAAAGACAATATTTGTAACTCTTGAAACTATTCAGTATCTGGGTACTGGGTGGGATTACACACACACACATGCACACACACACATAGAGACAGAGTGCACAGAGTGAATTGAAGAGGATGGGATCATATCTTAAAAAAATGAAATCAAGCAGTGAGAGAGAAATATATGGGAGGAGAAAGGGAGAAATGGAATGGAGCAAATTATCTCTCATAAAAGAGGGAAGCAAAAGACTTATTAGAGGAGGGATAAGGAGGGGAGGTGAGAGAAAAACATGAAGTTTACTCTCATCACATTCCACTAAAGGAAGGAATAAAATGCACACTCATTTTGGTATGAAAACCTATCTTACAATACAGGAAGGTGGGGAACAAGGGGACAAACAGGGTTGGGGGGACTATGGAAGGGAGGGCATGGGGAGGAGGGAGCAATTTGAGGTCAACACTCATGGGGAGGGACAGGATCAAAAGAGAGAATAGAAGTAATGGGGGGCAAGATAGGATGGAGGGAAATATAGTTAGTCTTAAACAACATGACTATTATGGAAGTCATTTGCAAAACTACACAGATTTGGCCTATATTGAATTGCTTGCCTTCCAAAGGGAGGGGGTGGGGAGGGAGGGAGGAAAAGAAGTTGGAACTCAAAGTTTTAGGAACAGCTGTCAAGTACTGTTCTTGCCACTAGGAAATAAGAAATACAGGTAAAGGGGTATAGAAAGTTATTTGGCCCTACAGGACAGAAAAGAGGATGGAGACAAGGGCAGAGAGGGATGATAGAGGAGAGAGCAGATTGGTGATGGGGGCAATTGGAATGCTCTGTGCTTTGGGGTGGGGGGAGGGGACAAGGGGGGGAGAAAATTTGTAACCCAAAATTTTGTGAAAATGAATGTTAAAAGTTAAATAAATAAATTTAAAAAAATAAACAATGAAAGTGATAGAATTGATACCCACTTCAGAAGGGCACTCGAGCCCTAGATGAGACCAGGGACTCAGCAATCCCTCCACTGTTGTTGAGCCACACATAGGCCTTACAGTCTCATTCAGAAGGAAAAATTAACATGCATGAAACAATTTTTTAAAAAGATTATATAATAGATTATTGGGCATAGACTATAGTAAGTACCGTAGGAGTTTAGAGAAGGGAAAAAGTCAGAATTGTTAACATATTTAGGAGAAGCAGCATAGAGGAGGTGGAATATAGAGTGAGCTTTGAGAAAGAATAGACATTTTGAAGTTATTTAAGTTGAAAGAGATGAGAGGGAGAAATAAAAACCCTCTTATTGCTAGGAATCAGCAATATTTAGGTTACTATGGTATTAGGTGGAATGGAGTGGAGGAGGTAGAATTAAGAGTTAATATGTGCAGTAAGGTGATGTCAGATTATGGAGGGGCTGGAAGGTATGAGATGTATGGATCTGGTAAAGTAGGTGAATGATAGGAAATAGTATATTTAAAATGGAATTTTAGGAAGAAGAGTTTGGCAGGAGTTTGCAGAATGGGTAGGATAGACACAGGAATCATGGAACTCAGTGGTACAGTGGGGGAAAAAATATACTAAATATGAAATTATGAGACACAAATCTGAATAGCAGCTCTGTAGTTTTCTACCTCTAGGACCTTGTTCAAGTCCCTTAGCCTTTCTGGTCCTCAGTTTTCTTATCTGTAAAATTGGAGATTAGAATAAAAGATTTTCAAATTCTTTTTCAGCGCTAAATCTATGCTTCCATGATCTGTGACCAGGCAGAAAATCTGTTTTGTTGACTAAGGATGAGGGTGATGGACAGGGCAATATAAAGAAAGAGAAAGGGAAATAATGTGTAATGGAAGGAGTTAAGGACCAGGAGTCTGAAGACTTAGCTTCTATTCCTCATGTTTGTGATGTTAGACAAGTTCAAAAATTTCCAACCATTCAGTTGACTCCTCTATACAGGAACTCTAAGGTTCTTTTCAACCCTACAGTCCTATGGATTCAAGAATAATTTTAAGAAAGATTGAATTCAATTCAGCAAATATTGATAAACTATCTATTATGTGCATAACACCTTGTCAGATATAAAAATGAAAGAAATTTTCCTTTGAGAGGAGCTTACTTCTTACTGGGATCTGTGATCTGTACACAGATAAGTAAATGTAAGACATCTGCAAATTAGTACAAATTAATTTCAAGAAGGAGAGAGAACTGACAACTTGGAAGATCAGGAAAAATCTCATACAGGCGGTATAAGCAAGATTCTGAGGTGAGGTGAGACATAGGGTACCTACCCCATTGGCAAGGTACAGTGGGAGGTGGAATGTCATGTAAGGTAAAGCAGTGTTAAACCAATTTAATTAGACTGGAGAATGAGTAAAGGGTAATGATAAGAAATGATTGGACAGGAAATTGATCTGCAAACTGTGGAAAACTTTAAGTGTCAGACTAAGCATTATATAATTTAGCATAGAGCAATGGGGAACCACTACAGATTTTTAAGGATAAGATGTGATGACTTATTGATTATAGAAGAGGTACCCTAGATAGGAAAAAGAAAACTCAGAAAGACTGGTTTGCCAGGATTAGGGAAGGATACAGATAAGCAAGCTGAAACATTCCCTTTTGGACATGTTGACTATGAGGTGACAGCAGGATTTTCAAGTAGAGATGTACTGGATGGTTGAAATGTGGAAATATAGCACAAGTTAGAATCTTAGGGTTGGAGTTATAGATGATTGGTTCATTCACTGCTCTTGGCTAAAGATCGTCACAATAACACATTCCAGGTCTGCAGTTAACAGCTTTAGACCTGTTGAGGACATTTTCAGAACACGTACATAGATCTGGCAAAATGTATATCATTAGACTTTGAGTAACATATAAATAAAATTATTTTCATGTAGACATGTTAATACGGACAATTTTTGTGTATGTATACCAGATAGTACAAATTTCATTTCATTTCAAAACAGGAGAAAGAGACACAAATCTGTAGGGTTTTTTCTTGGGTTTTGGCAAGCAGAATCTCCACCCATGGATTAGATTATAAGCTTTACATAGAGTAGTAATAATAACGCACTGGTAATATCAATTAGTAAGGTAGTAATTACTTAGTCTTTTCAGGTAGGAAAGGATATATTTAAAGGAAAACCTTACCTGAGGGTAAGATGAGCATGTATATAGCTCCACTGTAATCCTTCCTTCAGACAAGCCACTGGCATAAAACAATATACAGAATTATCTGTAATGATCAGCTACCAGTAATGAGTTTTTCTGTGCCGAGGCAGAAAATCTTATTTAATTTGAGATATAATATTCCTCCTTGGCTGAGCAGTGGAGGATAAATATCCATCCCTTGGAGAAATGGTCTAAATGTTCAAATCAAATAGAAGTGGTTTACCTAAACCTGATACAATGCTGATCTATTCTAGATTGACTTTGGAGACTTAGCCAAATTATTCCACATAGGCAATCTAAGTTTTAAAAAATATGTATAATTAATGCTTGAATTATACATTGGAAAATTACACAGTGGACAGAATGTAGGTACTGGAGTCAGAAAGACCTGAATTCAAACCCATTCTAGATATTTACATGTGACCCTTGCTGTGTGACCCTAAGCAAGTCATTTAACCTCTTTCTACTTTAGCTTTCTTCTCTGTAAAATGGGGATGATAATAATAGCACCTCCCTTCCAGGGTTGTGACGAGCATCAAATGAGATAATAACGAAATGACCAATTGCACTTCGCAAGACTTAACGTATTATAAAATTTTATCTATAATTATTAATCAATTATTGTTAATTATTAATTAATCTATCATTAATTATTAATATATTATTAATATTATTATACATTAATTAATATCCATTATTAATTATTATTAATTAATCTATTATTATTAATATTATTATAAGAACTATTAGCAACAGGCAAGGTAATGACAAAGTATAAAGAAAATTAAAAGAATATAGAATACAGCAGTTTTTATAACTAAAGATTTCATATAAAACAAATGTCTTCTGGTGGTTTATCAGACTCTTCCTTGGACATACAAATAGAGAAACATTTAAGTTAGAATCATCAGATATTTCCTACTTTTCTGCTAGCTAAAACTTACCGAGCTTGACTTGAAATTGAAAATGGGAGAATGCTTGCCCAAAGTTCCTTTCATATTGTTGATTCTCCTTATTTGCTAACCCTAAAAGATTATTTTTCTTCAGACCCTTGGACTTAATTTTTGTTTTATAAAGAGAAAGTAAGCTGTGTGTGATTTTAATTCCTTTATACCATGCTTTTAAAAGTATTGCTCTGTAGACTTGTTTGGCTGGTTAAAAATAAACAAAACTTCAAAGTTTATTTTTTTTAAGTGTTTGAAATAAGAAAATCACTAGAAAATGGAATGTAGAGTATAAAAGAATAGTGTCCATTGTGAAACTTGGAACTACTGAACCATTTCAGGACAGGCCTAAACAAAATAAAATACAAAATAATGAAAAGTCCCTAATGTAGTCTCCAAAATCCTTGATTAGAAAACTGACACATATGTAACTGGTTTGGGGAAGTAAGAGAGATGAAAATTTTCACTTGGCAAGAGTAGGAAGTCTCTAAGTGTTATCAGCCCAGGCATTTTCTTTAACCTAGATATACTTGAAGACTAGACCCATATTAATAAACTCTACAAGAAGGTCTCAAATCAATTTGGTAAACATTTATTTAGCATATACCGTATTAAGACTCCATGCTAAGTTCTAGGCATGTAAAGACAAAAAAAAAATGGCACCTGACCTCAGGGAGTTTACATTATATTGGAATATCCAGATTTTCAGGCTAAAAAAAAATTCTATGAGCTTTTGTATAGTATAATGTGGTTGTTTTGGGTGAAAGAATTTTCAAAGCCATGACCTGAATAATAGCAAACAAAAACAATAATATTTAGGTGGGATGACAAAGCCAGGGTAGCCTCACACTTTTGGTCATTGGATTTACATTTAGAGACCTCAGTTCAAATCCACACTCTACCAAACTGTGTGACGTGGGCAGGTTATTAAATCTCCCCAAAATTCAGTTTCCTCACTTAGAAAATGAGAAAGTTGGAATAGATGACCTTTAGAGTCCCTTCCAATTCTCAACCAGTTAAGGAAGGAAGGAAAGAAGGAAGGCAGGCAGGAAAGAAAGAGAGAAACAAGAGTTTATTAAGCACTTACTGTAAAACAGACACTGCGCTAAGTGCTACATGACTAGTATCTCATTTGACCCTCATGACAGCACGGGGAGGTGGATGCTACCATTAGTCCCATTGGACAGTTGAGTAAACTGAGACAAACAATTATTTTAAGGAATTAACCTACTTCCACATATCTAGTAAGTGTATGAGGTTAAATCTGAACACAGGTCTTCCTGACTCTGCTCTCACCATCACTTCCACTGTGTTGCCAAGCTGCCAGAGAGCCCATGACTCTGTAGGGCAGTAGGTAAGATAGTAGACTTGGAGTTAAAAGCAATAAGTTCTAATCAGCACTGTGATAACTACAAATTCTGTAATCACTTAATTTCTTAAGTCAAATTACTTAAATTTTCAGTCTCAATTTCTTCCATTCATCTATAAAATGGCAATTATGATTGCATCGCCAACCTCCTACAAATAGGATCCTAAGACTCAGAACCGAAAAGACCTTGGAGGTAATCTAGTCTTATTATTTCATTTTATGTATGAGGAGACAGAAGCCCAGGGAGGTCCAGAGGTAGTGTGGGGTCAGCAGAGCTCATTTATTTAAATCCACTCTAATAATTATGAGCTGTGTGACTTTGGGTAAGTGACTTACCCTTCATGTATAAAAAAAGAGGATGAGAATAGAGCCTTACCTTATAGAGATGTTGGAAGGATCAAATACCATAATTTATATAAAGTGCTTCATGAAACTTAAAGTGTTCTATAAGTGTCAGTTATTACTATTATTGAAGTGAATAGACCTTTTTTAAAAATGGTGACATCTTAGAAGTATGAATGCCATAATCATGTACCAAGGTAAATAGAAACTAGCTAGATAGTTATGTTTCACTTAATATGTTACAGAACACGTTGTAAAACCTATTTAACACTATAATATCTATTGAGTATTGCCTCTGGGAATAGGCCTTATATTGGATTACATTATACAAGATTAGACTAGTCAATAAGGGATTTTTTTCACCCAGCAGGCCAACTGAAATAGTTGTTTTTAAATCACTTCAAGACCTTTTTTGTCAGGGCCTAAGTAAAATATACTCATGAATCATAAAACTGACAAGCCCTGGGGCTGAGTGGACTTGGTGTAAGAGATGCCAGGGAAAACGATAAAGGTGCACTATAGGTATGCAGTGACAAGAAGGATTAAAGACAAATAAAAGAAGTGATTGGATGAGAAGTGCCAGACAGAAACTCCCCCTTAGAATGCAAATTAGAATGGCTAAAAAATGAAGCTCTGAAATCTGAGAGATCAGACTTTTGTTTCAAATATCAGAAATTTTTTTTTAAAAGTGAATATTTTATTTGTTTTAATTGCATTGTTTCGATTTAATTGGGCCAGAAAGTACTTTGACTTTTTCCTATATCCTTCCTCTTCTTCTTCATCCTCCAATAAAATCTAATACCATTCATTCACAGAGGAGTGTTTGTTTTGTTTTCTATCTCACTTCACCATGAGTGGCAGTTACATCTGTGTTAATGGTATCTTAGGCCAAATGATAATAGCCCGGATTACATTAATTACTTCTCCCTGTTACAGTGGATGTTCTTTCCTTGATTCAAAATTGAACTTCCTGGTTAGAAATTGTATAACTTCCCATGGCTGACCTAGTACTCATTCTGCCTACAAGAACTTTTCATATCTCACATAACCAAATTCGCCCATAAGATTGACATTTCAGAAGAGGAGGAAAGGCAGACAGGTGAACTCAGATCAAAATGGATTTCACCAGCCTTCCATTTTAAAGGTCAAGGTTGTTCTAGACTACTGTGTTACTTTTAATCCATAGTTCCAACTTCATTCCCAATATTCAGGAAAAGTCGGACCAAAAGGAAAATAATTATTCCTTGACTTCTTCAATGTCTTCAAATATTGCTGCCTGAATTACTCTGAATTAGGCTATAAAAAAAGACTTCCTGTCTTGTGTTTCATTCTTCCTGAGGTTGAGAAAGTCTATATAATTAATTTATTAATTAATGGATAAATTCCAGACATTAGAAAAGTGACCTCTGACATAGCATTTCCCTTTGCTGCACTTTGTTCCAGGCTCTTATGACTAATTGTAGTCCATATTTGTATGCAAGCATATTCTATAAGAAATATTCTCCCTGCTGTTTTATTTCTCTAACCTCCCTATTCCTGCCTTTTCCTTCCGGTCTCATCCATTTCGTGCTATTGAGTTTCCTAAGTTCCCATCATGTGTTTTGCATGCTGGTTGCTTTAAAGATCACCCCTTAAGTCTGTATATCCTAATGTGAATTGAGAACAGTCCTTTTTTTTACTCGTATTTATTTATTTTTTATTTCTTGTTATATACACAAATTGACCATGTGTTCAGTGTTATAATAAAAATGTTACACACAGTCACTACCCATAAAGCATGTATAATCCAAACAAGCAATAGTAACAGAGAAGAAGACTGGCCTGCTTGTAGAAAGAAAGAAAAAAAAAAACTACTCTTCCAGTAGTGATTTCTACGACTCATCCCTGATATCTGGAGGTTAGGGACTTGAGAAATATTATAGAAGACATTACCAATATGTCTCTCCTCTGGACCAAAGGAAGCCTTTGTTTGCATATTTCACAATGGAACCATCTTTTTGCTTTGTCCTTATCTATTAATGCCCTAGTTAGAGATTTACTGTATGACTTTTAATTATTTACCCAAGTTTTTGACATTCTTCTTTCTTTCCTGTTGCACACATATCTATGTGTATAGGCACATATAAATGTGTGTATACATGTGTCTTCATATATGTGAAACAGAATAATCTATTGGAGAGAATTATACTTCAAATCAAGGTTTAAATCTTCGTTCTTCAATTTATCTCTCTAAAACTCAATTTCCATATCTCTGGAATGGGTATAACAATATTTGTACCATTTACCTAACTTCACTATTACAGAAATCAAGGAAGATCATAAAATTATGGAGCTAGAAATGAAAGAGACTTACAAGGTCCATCTAATCGAACCCCCTCATTTTACAGATGAGAAACCAAGGCTGAGGGAAATTAATTAACTGGCCAAGGTTCATAAATATAAAATGATAGAGAAGATTCGAACCCAAGTCCTCTGACTCCAAGAGCCAGTGACTTTTTGCCCATCCCATGTTTTTGCTTCATGTTTAGAAAATGTATAGAAAGTATTTTGCGAACCCCAAAGTACTACCTTAATGTACATTATCATTATGAATGTATATTATTTTTCTAAATATCAGGACAGAGATAGCATCGCAGGATAATAGAATAGATAACCCCCCCTAGAGAATATTTGTTCTAATTTCAATTAACAATCAACTGAGGGACCCAGAGAGGTCAGTCTCCTAGATATTTTAAGCTCCTTGAGGACAGGAATTCTGTGCCTCTTTCTCTAATGTCTAGCACTTAGTGCCTTTGCACAGAGTACAAAATTAATAAATGTCTCTTTAAGTGAATTGGCTAGCTAGTTAGTGGATGAAGAGGGCCCCTCAAACTGCTGGTTTCTCACTCTTGTACCACACTGGCTTTCTTATTCTGAATGCTGCAGATAATGCCTAAAATTCTTCACACCAACAGATTATATCAATAAGCAAAGGTAACCAGAAATGTTAAGGTTCGGAATAGTTGACATTTAACACCTCAAACTGATGAATATCTCTGACCCATCAGTGCTGCATCTGAACCTGAAAGAAAAATGTTTACGTTCGCTATTAACATATATGCCTATCTTTCCCCTTCCCCCTTTCTGTGCCTCTATTGTCAATTCACTTTCCTATGTTTAACCCTTGCTGTATCTTCTATACTGATTGCTCTTAATGGAGCTTGACAGTTGTAGGGTTAATCTGTCCGTTGGTCTCAAGGTTTCATCTCAGGAAACAATCTGTCCCTGTGAGCTTTCTGGCCTGTTGCAAGGTTATATCCCCCTAGGGTACCATCAAACCCAACAAGTGCTCTGTTCCCATTGTCTGCCAAATGGGCACCAATTAAGTCAACTGTTCTCCAATTAGAATTTTGAGGAATTTATCTTGTTCTCTTGTAGTTAGACTCCTAAGCAGGGTCTGCTTTTGGAATTAGTTACAGAAAGGGGTGGGGGGGAAATAAATAAATAAGTATCAGCCCTTTCCTGTAATCTGATACTCCTGGGTTTTTCCAGCTATCCATTCACACAACATGATCCTGGGATATTTGACAACTGCTGGGTAATTCTGAGAGCTATTATCTGCATAATCCCTCAACCAATGTGGGCTTTTTTTTTTTTTCCCCTGATGGGCAGTTGGCAGAAAACAAGGCGGGCCTCTTGGTACAGAAATACACCTACATGCATTAGGACCTAGAGGAAGAAGGAGAATTTCTTATTTGTATGGAAAATGTGAATTTGCTTTGGAGCAAAAATTGTTTGTGCAGAAAAAGGAAGCTGTGTTTCGATTTGGGGCGGAAAAGTCCCTCCAGTTGGAAGACCAATTTTAACACAGATGTGTGACTATGATGAAGGGTTTTGCTGAGTACTGTGCTTTGAGGAAACACTTAAAATGTCAATCTATGTTTTAAAAATCCTTCATGCTATCGTAGCTAGATAGTCCCAAAACTGATTTAGGGAATGATTAAAGAAAGGAAAAGTGATTGCGATAAGACATATATTATTTCATAAAGTGAATCAAAATTCGGTTCTATCCAAATGAATTCTATTTCTTCTTGTTGTTAGCGCAGTGCCTGGCACATAGTAGGCACTTAATAAGTGTTTATTGACTTGAATTATTGACATTCGTTTAGTGTGGGCCATTGTAATTCTCACCTGTAAAGAACGAAGAGTGATGAGGACAAGAAATTTGTTTCAAAAATATGGTTCTATTTAATTTAATAGACAGAAAGGCAAAATAAAGTAAATATTAGAAGCACATATGGACATAGGTGAAGTGCCATTTCCTGTCACTGTGGTTAAAAGTAGAGATGACGGCTTGAAGTCTTTGTATTTTATGTCACTATTGTTTTAGGTGAGAGTAGTACAGTGGATAAGGGGTATGCTTTAGAATCGGGAAGACCTGAGTTCAAGTTTTACCTGTGGTATGTGCTAGGGTGTGACAAAGTGCATAACTTCTCAGTGCCTGAGACAACTCATGAACCTTAAATTACAGGGAGTTATATTTATGGAGGTGGGTTGTTCCCCCCCCCCCCACATCCCTGCTTCTCTAAATTGATGGAATAAAAAGACCTGACCCAAAATCAATTATTAAATAAAACCTAAGAGTGTAGAAGGTATACTGAACTGTACAGTCAAGCAGGGGACCTGGGATCAAGTCTCATCTCTGGCATTAATTTACTAAATTATCTTGGATAAGTAAACTATGCCACTTGATACCTGAGTTTCTTTATTAATAAATTGGATCAGCTGATCTCTAAAAGAAGCTCTCAGCTGATCTCCCACCCACTTCCAAAATGTTATATCAGCTATTGAAATAGTGTCATAATAGATACTGCTATAGATTCAGTGGAAACAAAAGATGTGACTACTTTTTTCTGCAACCTAGAGGGAGATGAATTTCAATGCATTTCAAACATGCGTTTGAAACAATGCAAGGCAGAATATGGTTTGACCTCATACTGAGTCATACAGATAAAATTTCCACAAAGAGGATTGGGAGGGTGGGATCACAGTGCCTGACACAGAACAGACACTTAATAAATGTTTATTGATTGATTTTTGATTGATTGATAAATAGGAACTCAAGTGATTGGAAGAAGGCATGGCTGGGGCTGACACTTAGAGGATGAATGATGTTTGAATAGGGACGAGACATAATAGGAATGGGAGTAGCATGGACAAAAACTGGAATTCAACTCAACATTTACCTAGCACTTGGCATATATACATATATAAAAGATGCTTTGGGTAATTGCAATTTTTTTTTTAACCAGACATGATTTTTTTGGTATACCTAATATCTGGTAGGAAAACTCCATCTACAATTCCATCTAAGAACTATTCTGAAACATATATTGTTAGAGAGTATTCTAGGACAGGTTAAGGTTCACACAGCCTAAATGTGTCAGAGGCAGGAACTGAACCTGTTTTCCTTACTCTAAGGCTGACTTTCTGTTCACTACATCAAGATGTCTCTCAGTTGCAGGAAATGCAGAGGCAAAATGGATATGGTCCCTTTTCTTATACACACACACACACACACACACACACACACACACACACACACATGCACACGCACATACATTATATTCCCTCATTATATATACATATAATTTTCAGGAATAAGGAGTAGATTCCCCAAACAAAGAAAGATCATACAGGGGAAATTACTTTTAAAAACAAAATAACAATAATGTATCAATGATTTAAGTGAGTTTTAAACAACATAAAGTACATTTCCGGAAGACTGCTGAAGAAATTCCGTAACATATTGCAAATTACCAGTAATCTCACAAGACTTCACTCCAGAGTCAGACTCTCGTGGGGTTTTCAATCCCACATCACAATGAGAGAAAGGGAGAGACAGAAATACAGAGATACAGGGAGAGAGAGAGAGAGAGAGACAGAGAGAGAGAGAGAGAGAGAGAGAGAGAGAGAGAGAGAGAGAGAGAGAGAGAACGTATTTGTACAATGGAAAGGATAACTCAGTATTCTTAGTTTAAAATGAATTGTATTTTTTTCTGGAACGTGTTTAATAATGCTTTTAAAAGTGAAAACTTATCCATATATTTTTAAAGTTCCACAGTATCTTCAAAAGTGGTCAATACTTTCTATTCCACCAAAATAAGAAAAAAAGGCTACTTGCACTCTAAGCATAAGGTTGTAATATTTGAACACCAATTATTCATAAAAGTCTCAGTATCAGGAAGCAATTGATTTAATATTTTGACACACTTATGCCCTAGTTTGCCTTTCTCTGGGCTATATTGGATTTCTTTCTCTTTTCTTTCCTTCTTTGGTTCTTCTGCCACCAATTCTATTGTCTGGGCATTCTTCCAGGGTTGATGTCCTTTACTAGGCTTCTGTCTGGTTGTTTCCCTAAGAAAATAGTAGCATTACATTATTTAAAATGACATTATTTTCTGTAGGGAAAGACAAAGGAATGTTTTATATTTAACTTAGGCATGAATAATGTTACCTGATCAACAGACACCTAAAAAGACTTTTAACTATTCCTAGGAGACTGGGGAGATAGGCAATCCTTGTCAAAACTTGGTGAAAATATGAATTGAACTACTGAAGGGAAAATAGAGGAGTTCCCATTATTTTTCAGCGCTGTGTTTTTGCCGTAGTTGTCTTCATCAGCATCAGCAGCAGAAGTGCAGAAAGAGGGTCAGAGGCCTGCAGAAGAGATATTTCTAGCCTGACCAAAAGCAGACAGTCCTGGAAAGTTTACAAGAAAGCTTGTTCTTAGGAAATTTCCAGTCCAATTATTCTCTCCCAAGAGAAATGAATAGTTCAGATAACATTCAGATAAGCATCCACATTTTTGGGAACTTTATGAAAAACAGAATACTAAACTTTTTGAGGTTTGGCCTTTTGTGGCTAAAATAACTTTTCCTATATTTCAGGGTGAGGCAGAAAAGCCTAATAGTCTCATGGTAGACATTGGAAGCAAAAGTTTCTGAGGTTCAATTCTAGCTTTCCTCTCAGGCTCATTGGGTGGTCTAAAAACAACAACAAAACCTGCTACATTCCTCATTTTTAGACTAAGTATAAAAATATCTATCCATCTCAGTTTTTATGTAAATTAATTAATAATTTTGATACAAACAGTGTTCTTGTGAATCCTTATTCAGGTTCCCCTTTGTACCTGATTGGAGTAGGTGGGAGAAAGAAAGGACTCTGATTATCAATTTAGGACTTAGACCTGAATGATGAACTTGTCCATACTCCCTGTTTTACAGAAGAGGAGACCGAGGCCCAGAGAGGGCAAAGTGACTTGCTCAGTCAGAGGTTAACCTCACACTAGAGACTACTAACTCTAAGGTCAGTGCTCTTCCCATTACACTGAGTGACTTATACAGTATGCAGCCTCTGATATAGCGGTCTGTGAGTGGTGCCAAAATTCTGCATGCAAAAACTGTCTCCTTCCTTAGTCTTCCAGGTGCCCTGAAATTTCCAGTATTTGCATTAGCTTCAAAGGCCCTTTAATGGGGGTTAATTAAGGCAAGATACTAACTGGGAACAGTAACTCAGTGGGTTGCCAGAGCCTACTTGTAATGGTAATTTAAATGGGAAGATCTTTCCCTTTCATTAATAAGCCCATGTAACCTGCCTGGTTCACATGGAAGCCTGAGTCATGTCACATGAAATAGGAAGGGGTGGGGCTAGAGCAGAGCTGAGAGGAAATTGGTCAGAGTAGTCAGAACTGAGAGAGAGACAGAACAACAGGCAGCAGCTGGCGTGAGTGAGAGAGTTTGTTTATGATTTGTGTAAGGGAGCTGGTTTGTGGGAAGCCTAACAGAGCAAAGGCTTGAGAATGGTGTTGTTCTCTGCATTGTTATTGTGTATTGATTTCTTTGTTACTATGACGGATTCGGCTTTCTGGTATCTGAGTAAATGTTTTGGTTCTGTCTTCCATGTTGTATTTCATGATTCAGACCTGCACCAGGATATTCATGGCTGCCATAGGTGCTGTGAATGTTGCATTGGCACTACATTACGTTATGTAAGAAACCCATTATAATCTACTATAGAAAGTGACTGAAAGAAGGGATCAAGTAAGAAAACATTGTATGGGAGGAGATAGCCAGGGTACAGTACTTGACTGGGACACTCTGGTGGAAGAAAGATAGTCAGAGAGAGAAAACCTCCTTAAAAGCATGATAGGCCTGGGAATGCTGGGGAAATGAAGGGGCACAGACACAAGGGAGGGAAATTTTGAAAAAAGGCATGAAGTGGCTCTAAGACAACTTTCATCTATTTTGTCACTTAGATATAGAGTTAGAAAAGACTTCAGACTTTAATGCAAATCTCTCATTTTGCAAATAAGGAAACTGAGACCTGCCTGGTGTTTTGATTTGCCTAAGGTCACAAGGATAAGAAATAGCTAAGCCAGGATTTGACCTCAAGATTTCTGGATATGAATCCACAGTTCTTTCTAATATCTATATTCTTTCTGAATTTTCTTTTGAAATTAGCATGGATCCTATATTTGAAATAAATTATTCTCTTCTCTGTAGTGATCTCTATAATTGTTTTGCAACAAATAATAAAATAGTAAATATTTATCAAGAACATGGTGTGTGTAAGATTCTGGTAGGAGCTATGTTTATTATTTTTTATTATTAATTATTGAACCAAGAAGCTTGCCAACTTTCTGGCTTTTTTGAGGTGAGTGTTTTTGTTTTTAAGACTGGGTCCCCCCATCTTGCTTAGGTGGAAAGTTGTAGGTGCTTCTCACAGGCCCAATCCTACTACCGACTGATCTGCACAGGATATTTGACTTGCTCTGTTTCTGACGTAGACTAATTCTCATTTCCTTAGGAAACTTAGTGGCTCCCCAACTCTGGAGGACTCACCATACTGATATCAAATTTAGCATAGACACCCAATCTGCATATTTCACTGCAACACAGAATTAACAGGTTCAAGAGATCCCCCAGCCTCAAGCTCCCTTGTAACTGAATTTTACAGGAGCATACTACCCCACTTGACCATTTAAAAAAAGTTTTATTAATAACTTTGGGTTTTGCATAAGTCATTTCCAGATATCTCATTGCCTGCCAAATTGGTGTCTTCTTTGTAACAAAGAAAAATAATGAAGCACACTCTATCCACCATCACTACTATCACATAGCCAACCTGAGAGTAACCATGCTTGGCACCACTGGAAACATCCATATAGCTTAAGTCTGCAAGGAGTCCCCCACCTCTCTTGGGCTGCATTAAGGAAGGTAGAGCTTCCAAGAATAAGAAAATTGCCTCCTCCACCTCCATACTCCAGAATGATCAGAGCATTATGTTCAGTTTGGGGCCACATTTTAGAAAGAATGCTGTTAAGCTGGAGAGCATCCAGAAGAAGGCAACCAGAATGCTAAAAGGTCTTAAATCCGTTCCACTGTTTCACTTGGAGAAGAAAAGTCCCTGGGAGTGGATGCTAGCTACCTTAGAGTATTTGAAAACCTGAAAGAAGGATGGAAGTTACTCTTTGGCTTCAGAGGCCAAAACTGGAATTTGTTAAGAGGAAATTTGAGACTTAATATCAGGCAAACAAACAAGCAAAAAGCTCCTAACAACTAGAAATCTCCAAAGACAGAATGAGCTGCTTCAGGAGCTAGTGGGTGTTCCTTCACTGGAAAATTTTAGGCAGAGGCTAGAAGACCTCTTGTCAGGTGTGTTATATTTGTGGGGGAGGGGTTCTTTTAGGCAGAAGTAGGTTGTATGGCTGTTAAGAACCCTTCCAGCTCTGAAATTTTGTGACTCTGTGATTATCTGTTCTTTGGGACCAGGTCTGATCATTGCAATTACTCAGAATCTGGCTTCACTTTACTGTTCTTTCCGTTTACATTATTGTGGTCATTGTGTATATTGTTCAAGGAGCTGCCTTATAAAAGAAACATGACAATGCTCCTGACCTCAATGAGTTTACAATATGGTCTGGATAAGAAAAATATGAGAGAATAATATAAGGTATGTTGCAAAGATAATACATGTTCAAAAGTTCAAAAGAGGTTGAGATCATTGTTGATTGATTTGATCTCTGGTTAGGGTTACTAAGAGGTGGAACTTAAATTGCATATATAATCTAGAAGGGATAAAACAATTGAAGAAAAACATGAGTGACATATATTAGAAATAGGATAGAATATATTTTGCGGGGAGAGACCAATAGAGCACCGGTTACATAAAATAATGTGGGAGAATGTAAGTTATAGAAGTAATCTTATTATAAAAGTCATAAGATCAGAGATTTACTTCTGGAAAGGACCTTAAAGATCATCAAGTCCAATATTCCTCATCCTCAGATGAGGAAACTGAGACTGTAGAAATAAAGTGACCAAGAGTCACACATTATTAGTATCTGAAACAGGATTTGAACTCACATCTTCTTGATGTCAAATCCAGGATCAGTTCACTACATCATATTATCTGAATGGCAGATTAAGGAAATTGGGTATAATCACGTAAGTACTATGGAAGGATTGAAGATTATCTGATATTTCATAGTCATTGCTAGAACTCCAAGTTGTAGGAAAGAGAAAAGATAAGGATAGAGGTTTGACTTGGGATGTCATCGGCATAGGAGCTCCCAGTGAGGAAAGTCATCTGTCTACCAAAGCTGGCATCTGCTTTACAATCTAGAATCTGGGAGAGTTATGTAGAGAACCGAAAGATTAAGTGATTTGCCCAGGGCATACAGTTAGTATCTGTTGGAAGCAGAAATTGAAATCAGGACTTCCTATTTCCAAGAAAAGCTCTCAATCCATTTCTACTTCTATTGATAGTATTTCCTCTCTCTCTCTCTCTCTCTCTCTCTCTCTCTCTCTCTCTCTCTCTCTCTCTCTCTCTCTCTTCTCTTTTTCTTTCTCTCTGACTCTGTCTCTTTCTGTCTCTGTCTACATATATTCACATACCACAATAAATATTAATAGAGTTCTTTACATTTTCATAACGAAAAGTACAATTTCCACTCCTCTAGCAAAACTATCTTTAAAGTCTTAATACTTCAGTTTCTAAAAGTTAAAGAAAAACAATAAAATACAAAAACCAAAAGCTTACAAACAGAGATTTGTTTATCCATCATCATTCTGATTTCTTTCCTTTTTACCTTCAGTTCTATAAGGAACCAAAGGTTGAATACCTCCTTTAACCTGAGTTGTAACTGGTATTTTGGCTGGAAAGCAAATAGGATATTTCAAGCAGTTCAGTGTTTCCAAACCCCATAGAATATACTGTGCATATCACAGACATTCAAAGAATTGATTTTGATGCTGCGGCTGTTTTTTGTGGTTTAATGATGTTTTTAAATAAACATTATTTTCCAGCAGTATTAAAGAAAAGATCTAATTGAAATCCATTTGGGTTCAGGGAGGCCCTTCAGACCCCTTATGCTCAGCTAATCAGCAGATCATTGGCACAATGGATTGTAAACTGCTCCTTTGCAGTGTATCCTTTGGAACAGCTCTGGCTTATTGAGTCTATGCCTACTTGGCAATGCTTTAATCCTCGCTATGGCAGGATGTTCTCAGCAGCAGGAAGAGCAACTTAAACACAGATGTTTCAGAGTGAAGAGATGCAAAGTACTGGTAGTGATACAGTGCTGCTACTATGCATAATCTAGTGGGTCCAAGGAGAGCTTTCTCAGACCCATGGAAAAAAAAAAAAAAACATCTACTTCAACAAACAGAAAATAGTTCCCTAGCCAACAGCTTAAGAGCGATTTACAAGAAGAGATTTACTACTTCTCAGCCACTAACTGTTCCTAGTCTTTTTTTTTTTTAAGTCTTGGCCTCAAGTGCTGTGGGAAGCAGGGGACTCTAAGCCATCAAAGGAGGCTTTCTGTGATGGAGACTGAAGGTAGTTGCAAATTTCTTATTCAAAGAAGCAGTTTAGCTAGAAGCATTAACTCAAGTCCTATATTGAAACTTCTTTTGCAGTAATGATGTATGTGACTACTCAGCCCTGCCAAGGGTTGTTAAGGCAAGATAAACTAAGTAAACTAAGCAAAAGATGATTTTGAGGGGCATGATATTCTAATTTCCCTTTCCTATGTAAAAGCTAATCTTAATTCAGATATAATTTTATGAGATCTGAAGACTGAGAATCTGAGGATAAAGAATTATTAGAGAGAAAGCTAGAAAACATCTATTTAAATGACATGAAGGAAGAGGAAATCTTATCTTCTGGGGTGGGGGTGGGGGAGTAAACATTAAATCTTATGGAAATGGTTAAAGTTCTTGAAGAACTCCAAGGATCTATCTTTGATCACCGCTAGGTGAGGATGAGATTGGGAGCTTTCAAAACAATTCCTGCAATTTCTTATTGCCTGTTTCTATCACTTCATCCAATGTACTATCTAAAACCCTTTGTCCATAGCTTTTTCTCTGGCTTTGAGGATGGATCATACTACTATAGACTTTAATTCAACACACATTTATTCAATACCAACTTTGTGCCAAGCATTGTCCTAGGACTTGAGGATTCATAACAAAAAAAAAAAAATTGGTGCTCTCAAGGAGTTTACAGTCTACTTAGGAGATAAAACAGATACACAGATAAGTAAATATAAAGCAATTTTGGGGAGGCATGAAAGAATTCAAACAACTGTGAGGGATTAGAAAAACACATGCAGTTAGTTGCTGAACTGAGTCTTGAAGCAAGCTTAGGGCTTCTAAGTGGAAGAATTATAATTTATAGCAAAATTTTATTGTCTTGGTAACATTATCCAATGAAGTCAAGCAAGGCACATAAAAAAAAGAGAAGGCTAACTTTCCCTCTTCTAATGACCTATAATAAGGTCCTTGAAGGCATCAAGCTGCAGCTGGAAATCAATATCCATAGAGAAGCAATATAATATATATCCTTTACTATTACAAGAACTGACCCTGCTCTCAGTAACAGAGAAATTCTCTTGTGTCCACCTATAGATCCAATTCAGATTCAGTGTTAAATGTTAGAACAAAATCATAAACAGTGAGGTTACAGAGTAGGGTCACTTTTCAGTAAGTGAAATAATGACCGTAGAAAGTGTATTTCATGAGGCACATATAGTCAGATGAATATAATAATAGTGGCTAGCATTTATATACCACTTTAAGGTTTGCAATGGGCTCTCAACATATTAACTCACTTTATCCTCACCACAAAGCAGAAGGTAGCAGCTATTATTATCCCCATTTTATAGAGGAGAAGACTAAGGCTGAGAGAAGTTAAGTGATTTACTCAGGATCACACATCTGCTGTCAGAGGCAGAATTTGAACTCAGGTCTACCTAACTCCAGGTCTGCTGCTCTACTGTGTTATCCATTGTACCAATGTGTTGATTTTTTTAAAAATGTATTTTCAGTTCTGAGTCTTTCTCCTTCCAGTCCCTCCACCCATTGAGAAGGCAAGAAATGTGCTATCTTTTATATATTTGCATACATATACACTATATATGGTGTATATATATATATATGTATATATATATATCTACATACACACACATATGTATGAGATATATGAGATTAGATGACCTTTAGTTAGTCAGTAAACATTTCTAAAACACCTAATAATAAGTGCCAGACACTGTGGTAAGCTCTGGGAATTAAAAAAAAAAATAAGACAAAAAACAGTTCTTGCTTTCAAGGATCTCACAGTGTAATGGGGGAGACAATAAGGAGAGAAATATATATCAACAAGCTATATATAAGATAAAGAGGAAATAATTAAAAGTGAGAAGGCCCTAGAAACTAAGGGGTTTGGGGAAAGGCTTCCTGTAGAAGACAGAATTTTAGTTGGAACTTAAGGGAAACCAGGAAAGACAGTGGGAAGGGATGAGGATGTAGAGTATTCCAGGCATGTGTGACAGAGAAAATATACAGAACCAAAAGGCAGAGTGTTCCTAGAACAACAAGGACGCCAACTGTCACTCATTCTAAGACTATGTAGCAGGTGAATACTAGAAATATAGGAAGGGGTTTGACTATAAAGACTTTTTAAAATATCAGGGGATATTTTATTTGATCTTGGAAGTGATAAGGAACTGCTGGAGTTTATTGGAGTAGGGGATGATGGAGTCAAATCAGTGCTTTAGGAAAGTCACTTCTGATGGCTGAATGGAGGATGAATTAGAGTGAGGATAGACTTGAGGCAGGTATACTCACCAGATAGGCCCTTAAAGATCCCTTCTAGCTCCAAATCTATTATATTATGATCTTATTTTCCCAGGAGTTTGTGGGAAAGCAGGGGGAGGATTGTGGGGAGAAAGAGGACAATCAATAAGTGACAGCAACATATAAAAAGATGAGTATTATAAAATACTTTGAAAGGACAAGAAAAGATATAAAATAAAGCACGAAGAATCAAAATGAACAAATTAACAAAATACGTTTCCCATTAGTTATCTATGTGGTGAGGGAATTT
The DNA here is from genome assembly GCF_028372415.1 of Notamacropus eugenii. Lineage (NCBI taxonomy): Eukaryota > Metazoa > Chordata > Mammalia > Diprotodontia > Macropodidae > Notamacropus > Notamacropus eugenii. The sequence continues at coordinate 159,751,228 of NC_092872.1, forward strand.
GTTTCAAGGATTGACAAAAAATTAAGTTATATCTTTATGTCACCTGTGGAATAGACCATGAGATGACCAAATGGACAGAAGGAAACTTTAGTACCACTGATCCATTTGAGATATAAATATAAATCACAGTATAATGTTCGCTGACTTGTTTTTTTTTTTTTTTCTAAGTGGCGGACAGAATCCATCGCTGTGCCAATATTAGGTGCCGAATATAGCTGTTTACACAAAAATGGCAAGGAATCTATAGCATCCACAAATCAGCACCACAGGAAATGCCAAGGCTCTCCAGGTAGAGCCAATAGGCAGTATACTGGCAGTGCTCCCATGCAAGTAGTATGGAAGAAGACATTGGTTATAGTAGGGCTTGTTTATCCATACACATCTATAGGGAGTTGCACCATCTGGAGTGCCATATTCATTTTCAAAAGACTACTAGCCCTGCTTCACACTCATCAGTCTGTGCCCTATTTTGTCAAAGAGCCACATGAAAGAAATGAATCTGAACTCCAGTTTAACCCTCACAAAATAGTCTAAAGGCTAAATCCAGTTTCCTTGCCTCAGTCAAGCTTTTTATGCTCTCCATCCTGATATGAAATTTGCTTGTGAAATAAGGACAAATATAGGCCTGACCGAAATGGCATAAATAATCATATCATCCTATATTTGTATAGAATCCAGGTACATTTCAGGGATGATTGCTTTTAACCTTATTTCTTTGCTTTGCCAGAAACTTCTGAAAGACTTGGATAGCTCAACATTATCTTGGTATGGTCCATATTTGTCTTGAAAATCAAATCAAAATCCACACTGGCTAATGTATATCCATGACAGGGAAATCAAGGTAGATATGAGAAGAGAAAGCCTGAACACCTAAAAAGAGCTGCTTTATGGAAAATAATAGTTCTTATTTCTTAGTATCCATTTGACTAGCTTCCCAAACAAATTAATGAACATGTGTGTATTACATTGTACTTTCACAAGATAATTTCTCTTGCATGAAGTCAAAAACATTTTATGGGACAAGTTTTTGGTAAAGTTTCCAGCCTTAGTAAATAATCCCCAGAGACCAAAATAACTTGGGACATGTTCAAATGTGCGTAGCAAAGCCTGAGAAATGCCAAGTTCCAAAAAGAATGGTGTGTGTGTGTGCATTGTACGTTTGTTGAATACACATCTCCACAGCAATATGGTATTCTACTTATTAATTCTGTTTGCTACAGATGGCTTCATTATGTGTATTTAATTTTAGTGCTTAAGTAAACATACAGTAACGGTGTGTCAAAAAATCCTGGAGGTATCCTTAAGACAGAGTCAGTGTGATAGTTCAGAGCTCTTGCTGGGGACAAGTTACTTGGGATTGTGATGAAACCATTGAGCAAAAAAAGCTGTCTCTTGAAGAACCTCAATCCCATGAATCCTTCTATTTGTGATAGGTGGTAGAGAGAGAGATACAGATGACATGGAGAAAGGTTCTAATCGATAGAGACTTAATTTACTACAGCAGTCACAGGCTCCTATTTCTCCACACAATAATCGCCACATGTTGAGTGTACAGATGTCCGAACACATGGGAGCACTTCCCGTTCCCTAAGACAAATGAAGATTTTCACTTTGTTTGGTAAATGTGTCAAGATTTATCACTTAGTCATGTGTCATACATTAGGGTGTTTATACAATACTGCTTTCCACACCCTGGTTATAAAGTTCTGTGATTTCAACAACATGGCAGCGTTTCTGGCTTTACCTTAGCCTCTGGCTGGGCCAAATGCTGGGCCCCCCAAAACAAAACATAGAACCAGATATGCCTTCTCCCATCCCAGTTAAAGGATTCATCTTCTAGCTCCTTTCTTTTGTTTAATGAAAAACGAATTGGCTCTAGAAGCTAATACTGAAAGAATACCTTAAGTAAATGTGTCTTCCACCAATGCAGAGGATGACATATGCTGACTGCTTCCGGAACCTGTCAGGACAAGGGAAGTTTGGAACAAGATACTTTAGATTACTGCAGGATATGTACTGTGATGCAACAACATGTTTTGGGAAGAGAAGACAGAAACACGGAAAACATAAATGGAACTAGGAGTAACTTAAGCCTAAACTTCTAGGACCCCAGATAAAAAAAAGATTTCCAACGGGGAGAGCCTGCTTCTTTCAGGAACCTTTGAAAAAATAGGATTCCTTTTAGCTTTGCTTAGGCCTATACTAGGTTGGCTATCAGTTACTTTTGTAGAGCACGTTTGTTCATCTTAATATTGTTAAAATTCCCCTAAAATGGAATTGATGTCTAATAGTCACTCTTCATAACTTTTGGGAAAATTTTAGCTTCTTGGTTTACTCACACCAACCAGAGCTTCTTTAAAATGTAGAATTTCTTTGTTACATAAGCATAAATGGAATTAGAAATATTTCTTTAAGTGTTTACTATTTGGTAAGTTTTGGGGATAGAAATACAAAAGCAAGGTCATCCCTCTATGTTTCTATCAGGAAAAGAAAGTATATACAGCAAAATGGTAGCTGAGGAAGGTTGTCTTGCTTTGGGAAGGCACAGAGTCGGTAAGCGAAACAATGTGGCAGTCTGTTGTCACACCCTTCTAGAATCAAGAATAACATTTAATTTAATTTAATTAGTGTTCCTACAGCACGAGATGGAAGGGGGAGTGGTCTACCTGTGTGACAGCAGGGTAGATGATGCAAGAAGATAGCTGGATATGTGAATCATGGCCAGAAATAGAAAGTCACTTGCATTGGTACTGATTGAATGACCAGTCAGGACAGTGGGATGCAGGGCAGTGTTTCCAAAGCTAAATGGATTAAGTTAGACCAGGCATAGTCGCTGGAGGTCTAGTGGGTCTGAAAGAACCAATATCAGGGGAGGATAAGCAGTAAACATAATGTCTTAAATGTAAGACAATTGTGAAAATCTATGTACCTTCTCAGAAATACACTTGCACACTGATGAAGATGGGTCTCCCCAGCCCCACTCCATCCATGAGTGAAAGCATAAAGTTTGTTAAATGAGAAACCTCAGACTGATATTGTTTGGTATTTGTCTTGTCTTTTCAACTAGATCAAAAGATCCTTGTGCGCAGTGTTTCTTTATGTCTTGTAGAACTGATAATAGTGTCAGTTCAGGATTCATTCTATGTATTTGGTACTTGACTGACTAATTTAACCTCCTTGAATTATATCTAGACAAGCTCTCTAAAATGGTGAGGAACCTAGGAGAGCAGATGTGGGAATTCCCCCATCAAAAACCAGAATCAGACTCAAAAGAAATGGTTTCAAGACATACTTCATGCCCCACACTCACCTGCCTATTCTCTCCCCATTAAATTTTGTGATGCAGTATGACAAGTTAGTAGCTGTACAGTGGACAGCCTATCAATTTCATGGGATGTGTTGATGAGGACAAAATTTTTACTATAGAGAAGCAAGTAGTCAGTTGTTACTGGTATTCAGGGTTTGCAGTAAGTATGAAGTATTTCTGGTAACTTGAAAAGTGAGCAACTCTGGAGAATCTTTCCATGACAACCAGTATTCTCTTACTCTGGTGAAGCAAGTTTTTCTAACCTCCTCACCCCCATATTCCACTGACTTTAATCCCTACCCCCACCCCACAAATATAAATACTTTTTAAAAATACAATTTCTACATCAATAGCTGCAGTCATTTTGATTATTACAGAGTTAGTAATAGGTGGAATATCACCCAGCACTTCCTTTCATATCAGATCTGTATTGTTTTGAATGTTTCTGTCATCTAAAATTAATTTGTAAAAGAAAATGGAAAAGGGGGGAAATAAAAGATATTTATATCATGGCCATTTATTCAGCGTTATAATCTGAAATTTTTAAAGAAAAAGCTACAGTAATACATACTTTTCTGGTATTTGAAAATACATTGCTTTAATTAACAAAACCAAACTAAGTTTTCTTATTCATGGCTTGAAGGCCAGGGTGTTGTTAACTGATCAGATGGAGGTTTCCCAAGTGATGAATTTTGGTTTTCCAACAGAGAAAGGAGCAGATAGAGATTTTTCTCCCTGCAAACCTGGAAGGGAAAAAAATAGCTCATTCTTTTTTTAAAAAAATTTGTATTGATATATTTTATTTGCATATTGCCTTAATTTTTTTATGAGTCTTTTCCTTCTTACCTAGCAACTACTTCATATATCACACAAAAAAAAAATCAGTTCATCCAAATTAACCAAATTAACAACTGGGTCTGATAGTACATACAAGGTTCCATACATACTGTCTCCTACCTCTGCTAAGAAAGAAAGCAAGTACTTTCCTTTTTTCATCTCTTCTTTGGAGCTAGCCTTGGTCATTAGAATCACATGGTATTCAATTTCTTTTTTCTGTTGTTGTTTTTTCTATTTATATTGCTAGAGTCATTGTTTACTATTTTGCTAACTCCGACTTTGCATCAGTTCATATAAGTTCCTCCATGACTCTCTGAATTCTTCCTACTCATTTTTTTCTTACTATATAATAACATTGCTTTATATGTGTGTTCTTTGATTTGTTTAATCATTCTCCTCCAGTAAATGGGAATCTGCTTTGTTTTCCATTCTTTGTGGTCGTGAGAGTTCTTCTGCAAATATAATAGGCTATATTGAATCTTTCTGTCTTTAACCAACTTCAGATATAGGATTATAAGTGGGATTTTTGGATCATAAAGCATGAATGTTTCAGTTGCTTTGTTCACATAATTCTGAAGTACTTACTAGAATGACTAGACCAATTCATAGCTCTACCAATAAAGTACCAACCCTTCCAACGCTGACTATTCTCATCTTTCATCATCTTTGACAAGTCCTGAGTACGAAGTGACCTTTAGAGTTGTTTTTATTTGCATTCTTCTTATTATTAGTGATTGAGAACAGTCTTTAATTTTTCTATGAATACTTATCAGTTCTTTTGAGAACTGTTTTTTTCATAAACTTGTATTTTTTTCTCAGATCCATTTGGGGGAAATGGTTTTTGAGTTTATTTATTTGTGCAAGTTCCCTTTCCCTATGGAGATCAACCCTTCACAGAGATATTTATTATAATTTTTCTCAATTAATTCTTTATTTTTTATTCTCTCTACGTGTCAGTCCATGTGTATTCATTTTTAATAAACTATTGTGCTTTCAAAGTTGACTCAATAATAACATATTTTTTCTTTTAACTCTTTTGCTTACAAATGAAATAGTAATGAGTCAGTAGCATTTTGGTTTTTTCCGAAGCCTGTGTATTTGACATACACATATTATTTCCACTAGCAAAAGGTACAAATACTCAACAGATGGGCAGTGGTTGCCTTAAAGAGGACTCAAAGTCAACACCTGCCTCTTTTTCTGCTGAGTTGCTTTACAATTTATGAGTGTATCAGATAATGGAACATTCCTGGATGGATGATATAAATCCCCATGTCCTACAATGTATGCTACTATTCTTTCGGAGACTTTTTCCTACCATTAAATGCTGCTGAGAATGAAGAAGGAGGATTCCCTGATGGCCTTGAAAAAAATGATCAAACCTTTTGGGTTTTCATAAAAAGATACATTCTCTAAGTAGTTCAGATATCCTTTTGAATGTATTTAAGAAGGTCATTGAATAAATTTATGGAATAGTTTCCCCTTTGTGATTTAATGTAAAAGACTTAATAACTCACTAACAAACTTAAAACTGTAGTAAGAACTAAGTTTATATCTTTGAATAATCTCCTTATTACTTAATCACTAATAAAATAGCAACCTTTTATGTGACTTTAGCTATATCGAACATCCTAAAATATCTTCAATTTATAAATATTACATGAGTCTATCTATGTGTATATATGTCTGTATAAACACATACAGTTATATTATATACATACATAAACATATTTATGTAGTTCTTTTCATATGAGGATTTTATTGCAAGGATAGCTAAAGACTGGGATTTTAATTTCTGGACAATTTATTTTTTTGAACCTCAAAATCAGAATAGCCACATAAAATACAAAGGCAGTAGCAATCTCTTTATTTGCCCTATTTCCCTTTTGGATGTGCTCTTTTAGAAGAAGTAGGGTAAAAAGTCATTGCTATCTGTGAGCACACAAAGAATGTAAAGAAATTCAAGCAATAACACAGTACAAAAGCCTGAACCTTTTGACCTTTCAGGGCCTGAGGCCTAGACAAGAGTTCAGGCCTGGCTCTTTCCTGAGAATTGCTGGAGGGCAAGGTCTCAAAAAGGCCAGATATTGTTTCCTTTAAAAGCTGAGACTAAAATCTTTGGATCTAACAGGTTCTAGTCATACAAAGAAAAGAGTTCAGCTCTTACTTTCAAGATAACTTAATAAAGAAAAAACACTACTAGAGATCTTAATTCTTTAAAATTTAAAAGCTAATTTTGTGTCTTTTAGTCAATTTCCTGCTCAGGAAGGAAAAATTTATTAACTGGCTTCTGATGTTAAATGGAGTGCTAATGGGTAAGTACAACAATTCAACAGGTGCCTAGGAGAAATATAGAGACATTATATCAATATTAATCTGAGTGCTTTTACAAATGCATTTATGGGATGGAGTTTTTTCTTTTTAGTTTCTTTGGAAAGACCCATATCTTACCAAAAGTGAAAGTGACTTGAATATGAGGATATTTTAATGATAAAATTGTATATTTTATTCCTTAAAATAAAATATTCCAGTTCATATATGAGAATTCCATATTTGAGATGTTATAATGGGAAGTCAATCTTGTAGAGTACATCTCAGGAGTTGGATGAGTAGTTCAGTTTTTGTTTAAACAATAATGTTGAAAAATTGAGGCATTTCCTGGAAATTAAATACTGCTGGAAAAAGTCACAGGCCTAAACCTAACTTAAAGGCTTATTTCACCCAGCTGGTCAGGAAATCCCTGATTCAGAGGTCATTATTATAAACATAAACCAGGAAATATATGTGTGTGTGTATAAACATACATATATACATGTATATGCATACATAGATATATACACACATATACATCTATATATCTCTATATAATTTTAGTAGGATACTTTTCTATGTGTTGAAAAATATAAATGCTCTCAACATAAATGCAAAATTCTTTATTTGCTCCCCCTGGGTTTTAATCCTAATGAAGGAAAAGGGCATTTGAAACAAATTCTTTTAAGTTCATAGAAAAATGAATGTTACGGATTCAAGGAACTCTTTTTACATGAAATAGTTCTTTTTGACTTATACCCATTGTTTCTTTAAAGACATAAAGGATTCTTCTTGTCCAGGTAAAATAGAGTATATCTCATGTAAGTGGTTTCTTTTAGGCCTCATGTTGCTTCTGAAAGGATATTCCTGTTTTGATTTGTCCCAATTCTTTAGCATCAGACATTTAACTTCCTTCTTTCCTAACAGTGAGAAGGGCCAAAAATCCACCAGTGTTTTTCTCTAGACCTTATGAAAATTAATAATTTGTTTCAAATTCAGAGGCAACTAGATGTTATAACAGATAGAGACCAGACCTGGAAACACGAAGACCAGGGTTCAGATGTGACTTTAGACACTTACTAGTTGTGTTTCCCTAGGAGAGTCTTTTAATTCCTGTTTGCCTCAGTTTCCTCAACCCTAAAATGAGGCTAATAATGTACCATGGGAGGTAGAGTTTATATATATATATATATATATATATATATATATATATATATATATATATATATATGTATATATATATATGTAAAATCAATTAATTCATATAATATGATAATATATAATACAATATTAATCAAAATAATATGTGTAATGAATTTAACATAGTTTCTGGAGAATAGTAGGTGCTGAATAAATTTGTTTCCTTCCTTCAAAGGCTGAGTTGAAAATTCACCTGATTGATTACCCTTGGTGAGATTTTCATTGAGTTTTCAGATTAATTTTATGTTTTCCAAATGCCTGAGATAATAATAAATTTATTTTTAAAGGAGCAGAACAACTGAAAGATGTAATAACATGAAGCGATGGTGGAAGGAGCAAGACTTGGGTTAAAACCTTACTCTTAAGCCAAATAGTTGTATGACTCTGGATAAGTCACTTGATCTCAGACTCAGTTTTTTCATCTGTAAAACAGGGATAATAATGGCTGCAGTACCTGATTCATAGGATTGCTGTTAGGAATAAAATAAAACAATGTATATTAAAAAGTACTTTGTAGATCTCAAAGTGTCACTCCTTCCCCAAAACTCTACAATCTAGCAAAATTGGCAATTTTTTTCTGCTTCTTATACAACCATACCCTCTCCTATCTCCATGACTTTGCATTAACTCTTCTTCCATGCCTGGAATGTACAACCTCCTCACCTCTGTCTTCTCATCTTTAACTTCTTATCTTTAGATCCCAGAATGTCTCTCTTCCTTTAGAATGAAAACTTCAAGTAGCATGTTCTATAGGAAGCCTGTACTGATTTTCCCCAAATTCTAGTGACCACCTTCCCAAACAACCTTCTATTTATTCTCTTTCCATTTATTTTTACATGCAGGGTGTCTCACAACTTCATACGGTTTTAAGCTATTAAATGATTATAACATACACAGGTAAACACATCTATGTATACATGAGATACACATATATACACATATACATACATACAATATATACATATGTATATACACACGTATACATATACACACACACACAAACACTTGCTCCCATTAGAATGGAAGTTGACATTGTATCATCCTTTGTATTTGTTTCCCCAGCACCTAGAACAATTCTTGACACATTGGCATAACAACTGGACCTGAGATTTATTAGCGTAAGGAACTTTTCTATAAGGAAGCTCTCTCTACTAATAGAGTTGTGCACATTCACAAGACATATTCTTAGAGTTGTTCAGATCTTTGAGAGATTAAGAGACCTATCCGGGTCAAACAGCTGGTATATATACATGTATATCCACCCATCTATCCACATATGTGTGTATATGTATGTATATGTATACATATACATATACATATATAGCCACTTTTTTTTTCCTTTAAAAATAAAATCTAATTGTTGTCTCAAGTGTTTGAAAAGCTCCCTGGCACATAGTAAGTACTTAAGAAGTGCCTGTTGGTTGATTGACTTCAACTCTCTTTAGTATTTATACAGCAGCTTCAGAAATAGGGTTGGTAGTAGAGTACCTTTGGGTTAGAGAACCAAATAAGATAATCAATTTTGAGTTGGAAGTAATCCCAAGGGTCATTTAGTTAAATTCCTTCATTTTAGATATAAAGAAACTGAGGTTAAGTAAATATCCCAGGGTCACATAAGTCTTCAGTAGCAGAGCCTAGTTTGTGCCCACTTCTGTGGCATCATAATTCAGTCATCTCTCCACTGTAGCATGCTGCCTCTTCAAGAAAGAGAGGCTAGAAAGACACAACCCGCAGCAATGCACCCACCCTGGTCAATTTAATCCATACTTTAAAATTCTGTACAGATGCCAATGATTAGAAACATTGAAAACTGAGATGATTCTGAGAGGGGGAGAAGGGGAAGAAGAGGGACACATTAGATCATGCTGGGCATCCCCAAAGGCTAATGTAAGAGCACTCCCTGAGATATACTTATGTTGTATAATCACATAAATTAGAGATGGGAAACACCTAAAAGATTTTTAACAGCTGCACACCAGCACCACACACCACTCCACACAGGAAATAAAGCAAAGCATCGTATCTATATGAGATGGCAGGAGGCACTTGGATCGTCAGGATTCAATGACCCAAATGAGTACTAACTGGGGCAACCACTTCCACTTTTCTGGAGAGTATCAAGGGATCCTTAATGGTCTTATGTGGTCAGAAGCACAGTTTAATGTGGGGCTGAAATATTACCTTATGAAAGGAAATTTTCCCATGCTTTGGTACAATGAAGTCAGACTTCAGATTCCTGGAAATAAAATGAAACATAGACAAACTCCTTAATTTGCACTAATGACTCTGAAACCTATTCCACATTACAGGATCTTGACAGACTTATGTGAGAATAAATATGAGGGGAAGGATTAGGAGGGTGGAAGGAAAGAGAAACTTGTATTGTTGTATCAGAAAAAAAATGATGCTTGAGTATGCAATTAAAAATATGCCTGAACATTAGATTGAGTCTAACCTAACATCTTAATAAGTGCTTTATAGTTGCTCATTTTGCATTTTAGGACAGCTAAGATGTTGGCATATTAGAAGGCAGTTGTTCGTTCTTTGGTGAATTTTTTGTTTTGTGGTTCGTAATTTGAAATGTGCAATTAACTGAAGTGAAAAGTAGCAAATTTACAATGGAAACAAATTCTACCAAGTAGGAAGTTTAGTCCAACTAACTTTAGAATATAAATTACTCATATACACACAGATTTAAATAATCTTGCTTCAAATAGAGTTATAAAGTCTAAATTACGATCCATACCAACAAAATAACACCAAGAGGAAACTAACCTTGGTTAAAATAATACTGTGACCTCAAAAGAAAAACACAAAAGAAGCAGTAGTTGCTAATTTAATGACTGCACTAGGTATTAATAAATATAAGTCACCTCCTCCAGTAAAAATACCATTAAGCTTCCCCTGAACCAAGGCTAGGAAATGAGAGGTGAAGTCGGTCTCTTTGCCCTTCACCTGCTTAGGTAATGTAATTCGCTAGTGAAATGATGTTGTTTTTAGAACTTGGATAAGAGGACACAAAAACCACAGTAACTAGGAATCAATGAGAATTAAGGCAACTTGAACTATGTTGCTTAAGAAAACTTTTACTTTAAATTTCTAAAGCTGGATATCAGATGTCACAAACATTTTGTCTTCTGTCAATCTTTGATAGTGGTTTTCAAAGTAAAATGATAAGCACTATTATTAGATTATATTTCAGAGACCTAAGTCAATGACAATAATTAGTTATTAATTTATTTTCTTCTGCACAATGATGCAATTTCTTTGTACCTTTCATTTTACAGTTCTGCATTCTGCCCTAGAACACAGTTATTACTGTATGCGCCTTTTGTCCCCTACTATATTCTAATTTCCATGAATATAGGGGACATATTTTATTTTTTTATTCATTACATCAAAGATACAGTAGCATAGTGCCATGTATGTGGCAGGTGCTAAATATATTTTTGAACAAATAATCAAAGGAATGAATAAATGAGTGATGTTAAAAGAACTTTGCCAAGTTCCTCATGATAGAGAAGAGTACAATAGTCTGCTAATCAGGAAACCTGTGTTCTAATTCCTCCCCTCTGCTTCTAATTCACTGTGCTACATTGGTAAGTCTCTTTGTGTCTCTGAGTCTTGGTTTCTGCAAATGTATGGTGATATGGATTGTCTAGAGTTAGTTTCTAAGGCCCCTTCCAATTCTAATCTGGTTTGATTGAGTACTGCCTACATGTAAATTAGTGTTCATTTTATTCTCTGTGTATTTACATGTAGCTACCTCAGGACTTAGTTCAATAGATCTGTGATATCCTTAATGTGAATAAGCCTTGAATTAGGTTGCAAATTTCAAACTGTGCCATTTTTTGTAAGATGTAAAAAGCCTTCCTGTATAACGTTTGTCTGCATAGTTCTGTAGATGGTTCTTAGAGAATTTACTCAACATCCTGAAGACCTTTGCCTGGCTCTTTTAATTTTTGTGGATCCCCATGCAAGATGGGGGCTTTCCATCTGTCATCCCTTACTCTGGATACATGTCCATGATGATGACTTTTATTTTACTTTTTTGGGCACAAATCATAGGTGGCAATATGTTGTAGTCTATGAAGGGCAGGGAAATGGTGCAGTGGGTAAAGCATCAGGCCTGGAGTCAAGGAAGACCTGAGTTCAAATACAGCCTTGGACACTTTCCAGCTATATGACCCTGGGCATGTCACTAAGTTTGCTTTTGCCTCAGTATTCTCATCTATGAAAAGGGGATAATGACAGCACTTACTTCCTAGATAGTGGGGATCAGATGAGATAGTATTTATGAAGCATTTAGCATGGAATCCGACACATTAATAGATCCTATATAAGTGTTAGTTATTATTGTTGCTGCATGCAACATGCATGGATGTGTCTTTTCCTCGCTCTTTGCGTCATCTGAAATGTTGAAGCATCACAGAAAAGAATCTTAAGAGCAACATTACCTCCTAAAAGGGGTAGGGTGGGGTAAATCAGTTGAAATGAAAATATGGCATACTTATTTTTTAACTTCATATAAAGTATTTCAATCAAATTGCTCTTTAATTAAAAAGCATCTGCTCTCTCTTCCTCCCACCTCCCCCACCACTAGTCAGAAAAATAAAAACAAAACCGCTACAACAAATATACATAGTTAGGCAAAACACGTTCCCACATTGGCCATATCTAAAAATGTGTTTCACTCTACATATCTAATATCTAATCCTTCGCATCTGTCAGAAGATGGGCAGTCTTTAAAGTCATCATTCTTAAGACTTTTAAAATAATTATTTCTATAATGTTAAAGTATAAATTGCTTTAATCACACTCACTTCACTCTGTGTCAGTTTCATGACATTCAAGTGAAACTCACCCATTTCATCCTTTTCTTATTCATAGAGATTTCTGCTTGCTCCTCCTGATTATGTAAACTAAAATAAAATCTTCTCAAACCTCCCCTTTCCTTCAATAATATATCCTTTCCTTTTTCCCCTCTTCCTTTCTTTTCTCCCTTATATTACCAAAATATAACACAAATCATTCCAAAAACTCCGTCTTATTTTACTCCATATATAATTCCTCCTGATAATATGGTTCTCCTCACCATTAGAATGCAAACAAACACTTAGTCCTTATAGTTTTTGCATATTAACTGATTGCTTGCTTATATTTACATATTTAATTTTCTCTTTACTTTCATGTTTACATTTCAAAGTTTCTTCCAAGCTCAAGTCTTTTCATCAGGAATATTTGGAAGTCTTCTACTTCATTAAAGGTTTATTTTTTCCTCCTGAAGAACTATACTCTGCTTTAGTGGGTATTCTTGGCTCTAAGTCTATAGATTTTGTCTTTTGTAATATTATATTCCATGCTCTCCCCTCCTGTATAGGGGTACCTGGTAAATCTAGAGTGCTCCTGACTATAGTTCTTCAGAACTTAAACATTTTTTGGGGGAAATTTGAAGTATTTATTTTTCTTTGACTGAGAAGTTCTGAATTTTAGTAATGACATTCCTAAGAGTTTTCATTTGAGGGGGAGGGGGCTTCTTTCAGGAGGCAACCAGTGTACTCTTTCTATTCTTTTCTTTTTGCCTTCTGGTTTAAAAATATATGCAGTTTTCATTTATGATTTCTTATATATGGCATCCAATTTTTTTAAATTATTGTTTTCAGATAGTAATTATTTTTGTCATGTCATTGATCTGTTTTTGAGATCAGTTTTTTACATGATATACTACATGTTCTATTTTATTTTTTCACTCTGTTGGCTGTTTAGTCTAATTTCTCATGGAGTCATTAACTTCTATTTGGTTCCTTCTAATTTTCAGGGAGTGTGTTACTTCAGTAAGGTTTCACCTCTTCTGTGATGAGCTATTCATTATCTTTCCAAGTCTCTCCTCTATAACTCTCATTCCCTCCCAGTTTTTTTCTATCACTATAATTTCATTTATAATACAAATTTAATTCATTTTTTGAGCATTCGCATAATTTTTTCTAAGAATCAAGTTGATCTTATGGGAAAGCTATGTTTTTCCTTTGAACCTTTGCTTATAGATGCTATGCTCCCATTCTGGATTTGGTTCTTGGGTATCCTCGGCCTCAAAATAGCTGGAATCTCTCTTAAGTTGAGTTTGTAATTATAACCTTTGGGTGGGGGAAGAAGTTACTGTCTTTTTGAGAAGGGGAAGTGACTTCAAGATCTTCTTTAGACATTGAATAAGTGGTGAATCCCTTCTCTGAACTCCTGACCTAGAGCACGGGCTGAATCTGTGATTATTTCTGGGAGTCTCTGTCCTGTGAACTCAGTTTATAGAGCTGAGCACTGAATCCATGATCCCTGCTTGAATTGATGATTTGGGCTGCAGACTGCACTGTCATCCACTGGCCTAGATTAGAGCTCTAGATGTCCTTCTGGGTAACCTCTTGTTATTACCTTTAACCTGGAGATGAGTCCCTGCTCATCCTTGGTTATCCTCATTTGGCTGCCATATTTCAGAACTGGACTCTTAGCAAATGATTTTGACTCATTCTTGTCCCATGGTTCTTGGCATGGTCATAAATTGAGTATGTGAGATGAGTGAGAGTGAGAAGTTGAGGAAAACTGAATTTGGGAACCTGGATGTTTGGAGATATGGTGGTGTCCTTGACGGAAATAAGACAGTTCAAAAGATGGGTAGATTTTTTGGCCTTGTTTTATTTTATTGAGGGGAGAGGGGTGTAGTCATATAATAAGTTCTGGTTTGTACAGGTTGAATTTGCAATGCCTCTCTAGGATATCTACTTCATATATCTAATAATCAGTACAAGATACTATTATATTTCTTTTAGTGTTTGAAGAAAACACTACCAACTGAAAATGTGAGTTCAAACTTCAGTGGAATATTTTGAAGTAAGGCTGAAAAATCTTCTGTCAATTTCATGTAATCTTTAAATGAGTAACATAAATTCCATTTTATTCATTTTATTAAAAATATTGGGGGCGGAGCCAAGATGGCGGAGTAGAAAGACGCACATACACATAGCTCTGAACCCACAACCCATAGAATGGCTACAGGGAAGTAACTCACGGCGAATTCCGCACCCAGAGGCCACGGAACATTGGAGCGAGGGAGATTTCTGTTCCAGAGAGACCTGCAAACCTCTCACGGGGGGGTCCTTCGCGCTGCTGACTGGGCGCCGGGACTGGGAGCTGAGTGCAGCCCTGCCGCGGCCGCGGCACCGAGAGGAAAAGATCCGAGCAGGCTTCACAGACAGGATCTCCAGCGGCCACGCGGGTCCCTCCACCCACAGAGGGATCTGCAAACCTCTCGCAAAAGGTCCGTCGTGCTGTAGACACAAAGCCCAGCCCAGACCTGCTGCAGCCACGGCTGCTGCACCGAGAGAAACAGATCCGAGCAGGCTTCAGGGACGGGATCTCCAGCGGCCGCACAAGTCCCTCCACCCACAGGTGACAGGGGTGGGTGAGAGAGTCTCTTTGGCGGGTCGAGAGGGGAGTGGGGTGCCCCCATAATACAGGCCCCCCCCCCGGGAGGTAAAAGCTGAGAGGCGGCTGCAGACAGGGGCTCCCCAAGCGGGCGGGAGCCTGAATCCATTGCGGAAGGTCTGTGCATAAACCCCCTGAGGGAACTGAGCCTGAGAGGTGGCCCTGCCCCGATCTCAGCACCAGAACATAATCTCATACTGAATAGCAGCCCTGCCCCCGCCAAAAGCCCTGAGGCTGGAAGCAGCATTTGAATCTCAGACAACAAACACGGGCTGGGAGGATCAGGAGGTGAGGTGGGTGTGAGGAAAATATTCAGAGGTCAAGTCACTGGCTGGGAAAATGCCCAGAAAAGGGAAAAGAAATAAGACTATAGAAGGTTACTTTCTTGGCGAACAGGCATTTCCTCCCTTCCTTTCTGATGAGGAAGAACAATGCTTACCATCAGGCAAAGACACAGAAATCAAGGCTTCTGTGTCCCAGCCCACCCAATGGGCTCAGGCCATGGAAGAGCTCAAAAAGAATTTTGAAAATCAAGTTAGAGAGGTGGAGGAAAAGCTGGGAAGAGAAATGAGAGACATGAAGTCAAAGCATGAACAGCAGATCAGCTCCCTGCTAAGGGAGACCCAAAAAAATGTTAAAGAAATTAACACCTTGAAAACTAGCCTAACTCAATTGGCAAAAGAGGTTCAAAAAGCCAATGAGGAGAAGAATGCTTTCAAAAGCAGAATTAGCCAAATGGAAAAGGAGATTCAAAAGCTCACTGAAGAAAATAGTTCTTTCAAAATTAGAATGGAACAGATGGAGGCTAATGACTTTATGAGAAACCAAGAAATCACAGAACAAAGAGAGAAGAATGGAAAAATGGAAGATAATGTGAAATATCTCATTGGAAAAACAACAGACCTGGAAAATAGATCCAGGAGAGACAATTTAAAAATTATGGGACTACCTGAAAGCCATGATCAAAAGAAGAGCCTAGACATCATCTTTCATGAAATTATCAAGGAAAACTGCCCTGAGATTCTAGAACCAGAGGGCAAAATAAATATTCAAGGAATCCACAGAACACCACCTGAAAGAGATCCAAAAAGAGAAACACCTAGGAACATTGTGGCCAAATTCCAGAGTTCCCAGGTCAAGGAGAAAATACTGCAGGCAGCTAGAAAGAAACAATTCAAGTATTGTGGAAATACAATCAGGATAACACAAGATCTAGCAGCCTCTACATTAAGGGATCGAAGGGCATGGAACAGTATATTCCAGAAGTCAAAGGAACTAGGACTAAAACCAAGAATCACCTACCCAGCAAAACTGACTATAATACTTCAGGGGAAAAAATGGTCTTTCAATGAAATAGAGGATTTTCAAGTATTCTTGATGAAAAGACCAGAGCTGAAAAGAAAATTTGACTTTCAAACACAAGAATGAAGAGAACCATGAAAAGGTGAACAGCAAAGTGAAGTCATAAGGGACTTACTAAAGCTGAACTGTTTACATTCCTACATGGAAAGACAATATTTGTAACTCTTGAAACATTTCAGTATCTGGGTACTGGGTGGGATTACACATGCACACACGCACACACACATAGAGACAGAGTGCACAGAGTGAATTGAATAGGATGGGATCATATCTTTAAAACAAAATGAAATCAAGCAGTGAGAGAGAAATATATTGGGAGGAGAAAGGGAGAAATTGAATGGGGCAGGTTATCTCTCATAAAAGAGGCAATCAAAAGACTCATTAGTGGAGGGATAAAGAGGGGAGGTGAGAGAAAAACATGAAGTCTACTCTCATCACATTCCACTAAAGGAAAGAATAAAGTGCACACTCATTTTGGTAGGAAAACCTATCTCACAATACAGGAAAGTGGGGGATAAGGGGACAAGTAGGGTGGGGGGGATGATAGAAGGGAGGGCATGAGGAGGAGAGTGCAATTCGAGGTCGACACTCATGGGGAGGGATAGGATCAAAAGAGAATAGAAGTAATGGGGGACAGGATAGGATGGAGGGAAATATAGTTAGTCCTATACAACACAACTATTACGGAAGTCATTTGCAAAACTACACAGATATGGCCTGTATTGAATTGCTTGCCTTCCAAAGGGAAGGGGTGGGGAGGGAGGGAGGAAGAGAAGTTGGAACTCAAAGTGTTAGGATCAACTGTCGAGTAATGTTCTTGCCACTAGGAAATAAGAAAAACAGGTAAAGGGGTATAGAAAGCTATCTGCCCCTACAGGACAAAAGAGAAGATGGAGACAAGGGCAGTGAGGGATGATAGAAGAGAGAGCAAATTGGTCATAGGGGCAATTAGAATGCTTGGTGTTTGGGGGGGGTGGGGATAAAAGGGGAGAAAATTTGTAACCCAAAATTTTGTGAAAATGAATGTTAAAAGTTAAATAAATAAATTTAATAAAAAAAAAAAATAAAAATAAAAATATTGTGCATTTATGCTACATACCAAGGTATTTCTTAAAACCATGGTAGGAATAATACTAGCTTGAGTACAATTTAGAAATTTAATTTTATGTATGTATGTGAAAATACTAAAAGACTTTATCTCAGATGAAGAATTAGCTTCCTGTCAGGAAAATTTTAAATTAAGTCCCTTTTTTGATTTACAGCTTGGCAAAAAAGCATCTGAGGCCTCCCCCTGCCTTTTTTTTTCTTGCAATTCCATAAATCAAGAGAAGTTTAGTAGGGCAAAACTTTTTTTTTCCTGTGAAAATATTTAGTTCTGGACAGGCATGGTCTCCCAGTTTTGCCAAGATTCAAAGTCAATACAGCAGCCTAGATATTAAATCTTAAAAACTGAAGGATTTAAAATGCAGATAAAAATGAGAATGTATCTATAGAATTTGGTAAGGCTTTTCATGTTGATACATAGTTATGAAAATAATTCTAAAATATGTACAATTGCTTTTTTTTTACAAAGTAAAAATTGTAAATGTGGAGAAATTTTTATATGATTTTTTTCATCATATGGAGTCACCATTTCTCTTTCACAGTATACTACATAAAAGTGGAACTGTAGGTGGTATTTTGAAGTTTCTTCTTTTCATTTTATCGTATCTGAGCAATAAACCTGGGTCAAGAACAAAAAAAAATTCAATGAGGTACGTGTGTGTGTGTACATATGTGTAAGTGTCATGAGATTTTATTCTTGAGAAAATGGGATTTTAAAAGACAAAACTGGAACAAACATAGAGCACTTAATTACCACAGGTAAGGATGCTATACCAGGAAATTGGAGTTTTTGTCCTGACTTTTTCAAGACTGGTTGTATGTGTGACTAGGGGAAGTCACTTAACATCACTGTTCAAAATTTCCTCATTTCTGAAATGAAGCATGTAGACTAGATTTATAAGCTCCCATCTAACTCAGAATTTCTACGATTCTAAAAACATTAACAAAATTTTCCTTTTCTGCTTCATCTTCTTCTATGTGGAGGGCACTGCATTTTTGTTTGGAAGCTGGAAATCAGTGACATGTTCTAGCATCCTGGCTACTTAAGACTAAATAATGAAGTTGTAGATTATTGGAACTAAATGAGATCTCAGAAGTCATTCATAGGTAGATTCTTCTTTAATTGTGCCATTCATTTGTTTTAGTTTCATGTACATTAACCATTTGGTGATCTTGAATGCCTAGAATAAGAGCAAATAATTTTATTTGGGGAAAGTAAATGATCTTGAAAAAAAAAATGATGGAGGGAAAAGTCTAGTTAAATTCTTTCATTTTATGCCAGAGATATAAGGCCATATATCACTGTTAAGACAATCTTAGACCAATGAGAACCAGTAAATGCTCATGCTCTTGGACAAGTAAAAAAATCTAAACAGTACTTTTAAAGTGTTTAAGGTTAAAAATGGCTTTTTTCTCTCTTAAAATACTGTTAAAGGAAAACAAAGCATTCATGTCATAATTTATTTTTATTTAACTAACAATTGACACACTGGGTTACTGCTTTCTTTCTTTTCTTTTCTTTTTCTTTCTTTTTTTTTTTTGCCATTTTCCATTAAGCAAGTCCTTTTAAAACACATTTGAACTTTTCCCATCCGAATGATTCCCATGGACAGTTGGCAAAGAAACTAGGACAACTTGCAAAACTGGGATTTTTTCCAGGCATGAGTAACTTGTTAAAAAGCCACTATTTCTCTAATGCTAACAGTAAACAGAGTTCACATCCACATAAATCCTCTGTGACCCATTGGGAAAAGTTTTATATATGTATATGAAATCTTTTTTTATTCATAAAACACTTTGCTCTCAGCATGTCTGTTTATGTTTCACTTAAAAAAAATAAATACACACATCTATGCCAGTTGAGTTTAAAAGGTATCATTTTTCCAGTTGCCTGCTGTGTGCCAGTGATCTTTTGATGGATGTGATTTAGAGTACCTGGCTAGCATTTGGGAAGTATGCCTCTATATCCTCCCTCTCTCTTTATGGGAAAATATATAGCATTTGAATAACATTCATACTTTTACACATTTTAATTTTATCCACCACAACTCTACCAAATGTATTTCTATCTTTGATTTTTATTTGCAACTCATGGTATATGGCTGAATTTAAAGAACAAAGTGATATGAAGCTGTTTGATTCAGGGAAAAGGGAGATTATAGGTTAATGCTGGTACTGTTAGCTCCTGCTACCCTGCGTATAAATCTTCTCTTATTTGCCAGTGGGTAATAATAACAGTACTTTGCAGATATACAGGACCTTTAGAGGGTACATGTTTTAAAGTTACTGTTATTGAGTTCTATTTTGTAGATCTACTTAATGAGGCATGCAGAAGTTAAAAGTTAGACTTTACACAAGGTCAGGCAAGATCCAGAAGTGGTGTTGGGATTAGAATCTGTGGGTATTACTTTCTGCCCAGTGTCATTTAATCATGATACATGAATGTGAGAAGTCTCTGACATTCTATTTAATGATTCTGTTTGAATATTTATTTGGTTACTTTGCAAGCTCTTCTAACATATTAAAACTGATTTTTCCTTCTGATAATACTCCCACACTCATGAGATTTATTGTGTTTCCTGCTTCCGGTCTTACGGTCCACAATAATAACTTTTCTATGTAACACTTTTTCATTTTTTTTGATCATGATCCTGACTGGAATCAAGAAGTAAGTTCCAAGTCAAAATGGAAATAGAAAATGATGGGAAATTGTAGCAAACACTTTTTTTGACTCTCAAAAATGCTTAATTTTGCTTTGACCTCATCTTTAGATCTGGCACTATTTACTTCTATGTCACCACTTAAGATCCCTTGCAAAATTCCCATTAAAGATACTAAGGAAATGGAGATATGGAAATACTTCAGAATTTTTCCCAAGGTCACAAAACTCATCTCAGAGAGACATGGGACTGGAATTCTAAACATTCTACCTCCTAATGCTGAGCTGAAACCCTTAGGTAAGCTGCCTTGTTCCTGTTGCTTGTTGAGGTCAGCAATATTTTTTATCTCCTCTAAAAAAAAATATAGTCAAGTAGGGGCTAGAGCTGAGAAGAGACATTTGGTGGGGTGGGGGTGGGGGGAGGGACAGGGTGGTTGGTTGTTTCTATTTTGCTTTCTTTCAAAAGCTTTAAAAAAATTTCAGGCATTGCCTATCTAGTTCTGTCTGAAAGGATTTTTTTGGAATTTAATACTAAGGGGTAGTGTGGCTTGTTTGAAGAGAGATCTGCTTTTGGAATTAGGAAGATCTGAGTTCAAGTCCTATGTCTGATATTCAGTGTGTTACAAAAGTCTTCATGAAATAAATACGCCTTACAACTATGTCAAGACTTTTGGACCATCCTGCATAACTGCTGTCAGTCCACAAGCAAATTTCTTAGCTTCTTCTCAGTGCCCAAAACAAGTCTTTCAGACTAAATTAGTTGCTGATCTGTACTGATAGAAAGGGTTTCCACAAGGCTATTTGCACACTGATGAAATCATAGGTCTGGACAAATTATAATTGTAGGCATAGTCTTAAAAGTAAGACTGATACTTAATATAACAAGTAATTTTGTTTGAATATTCCATGCAAACATGAACGCCCTCCTCTTTTACATATCCTGTTGGAACTGAATCAATCACATGGCAAAACTCAAACATGCTTTGGTGAAGACCTAGACAATGATAAATTCTTGGTTTCTATCATTCGCTATTTTGATTATTAATGTAGTATTTAGCACAGAAAATCTGCACCATAATAGAACACTTGAGTGATATAACTAGTACAGACTTGGATGCTTGACTGTTTTGGGGGATGTGGCCAGAGTTATGTATGCTCAGTAGTATTTCATTGGGTCTTCTCCAAACACACAGTGTGTCCCTTTTTGACACTTTCCCTGTAGTCTTCTGGAGTTGCAACGTAAAACTGTCTATTGCAGACATCTGACTACTGATTAGTACTTCTTTATTACAAAAAGAAGAAGAAGAAGAAGAAGAAGAAGAAGAAGAAGAAGAAGAAGAAGAAGAATCTAGGATTGTGTTAGAGAGACAGTCATCTTCCTTCTGTTTCCATTAGGGCATATTGCTTCCACCTTCCTTGGGGCACAGGTGGGCTCCCATAATTGAAACTCAATTCAGAAGGAATTCTGAATACCTATTTTCCAATGTTAAACTAATGAAAGTTAAAAACAAATCCTAAAGGAATGAATATTTAGGAATTTAGTTAGACTACAACTTCTCCTAGGATGACATGATCTCCCTGGACGTAGAGCTATGTAAGTACCCAACAACTTGTCTAGAGGGACAAGTTCCATTGAAGCCAGAAGAATATGTCAATCAATCCTTTAGTACTCATTTATTATCTACTATGTGCTAGAGACTGAAGATTCAAAACCAAAACTAAAAATTCAGCAATAAATCTTGTTGAACTAACCAAACAACAAATCAATCATTGGACAAGCATTTATTATTCAGTACTGTTGTAGGCTTGGGTTACAAGAAGCAGGATGTGTCATGTCCTCGATAAGTTTATTTTCTTGTTCTAGAGACAAGGCTAACATATGAAACAACAGCAAACATCAATATTATACAATAAATAAGTGCCTGCTTGTGTAATGTTGATTATAAATTAAATCAGGAGAGAAAGGCAGCTAGATAAAGTGGAAAGGGGACTAAATGAAAAATCAAGAGAACTACATTAGAATCTTAGCTCTTTCATTTGACTATATATGACCTTGGTCATCACTTAATCCCAACTTTCTTATCTATAAATTGAGATAATTTCACTACATGGTCTGTAAGTATACTCATTCAACAAATTTCTGTACTGACTTTTTTAAAAAACTTGTATCCTCAACACCTAACCTAGTGCCTGGATCATAGTGAGTGCTTAATAAATGCTTGTTGAATGATTGATTCAATGAGTAGGTGAGTGATCTGAAAATTAGATTGTTACTTTTCTTTTATATACTTTTATTTCAGCCCAATGGTGAGAAGTCAAACTATACATAACAGACTATCTAGTGGACAGATCTCCCTAGATTTCAGAGTTAGAGTTTGGGTGAATAAAAACAGGGAGCATTTGAATAGTAATCTGAGTCCTTTGCTGCATGGATGTCTTTAACACATATACTACACTTAAGATAAATGCATTTGAAAAAGTAATGTATCTAATAGGTTTCTAGAACTGAAATTAACTTTTATTCATGGAAATGCAAACTTCCTCAAATAATACTGCCTTTGAACATTTTTTTATCTTTGGTCAACACTTTTTTACTCAACTCAGGTGTTCACTAAGTTAAGATAACTGAGAACATAGTTTTATCCTCAACAGATGCACTTCTCAGGCATAAGAAACTAATTCTGCTTAATTTAGTCACTGGCATCCTTGTGCTACTTCTGTCAAAGTGAATCAAACTGAGCGTTAATTTTTGAAGCAAAACCTCTATGATCTTTTCACTTGTGATTTAATCCAGATCTAACCTCAGGCCTTTTTAAGTCAGAGGTCAATGAACCAATTTTCTCTGTTATTCAACTCCCTATCAGTAACCATTGTTATCCCCATCCATGGCTCTTATTATAGTAGATCATTCATTCATTTTTCAGTCTGTCTCAAATTGTGCACATTTCTCATTTCTCAGGAACTTTGTGAGAAGGTTCAAGGACATAGAGACTTTATAATCTTTCTTATTTTGTTTTCTTAAAAAATCACGGGATACAATCTACCTCCCAGATAAATAGTTTAGCAGTAATATATTACTACAGAGTGACTCAAGTTAGCATGACATAAAGACTAAGGTGAAGGAGAAAAGGGACAGTTGAAGATAAATGAACTGTTTTAAGGATCTTAAAACTTCATCAAAAAAATGAAGTTTCTTTTTTCCTTCCTTCCTTCCTTCCTTCCTTCCTTCCTTCCTTCCTTCCTTCCTTCCTTCCTTCCTTCCTTTCTTCCCTCCTTCCTTCATTCCTTCCTGTCTTCCTTTCTTTCCATTCACCTTCACCTTTAGCATCCAATACATTACACGGACCTCCTTTTTATATTTTAAATATTCATTTCCAATCCCTCATGTCCCATAGCTATTGTCTGGAGAGAGAAATATGACATCCCAGTGAAGCTCTAGTTAAGTAAAAGAGAAACCCTAAGGATCAGCAGTCCCCATTTGGGGAATCACTGCTCTAGGGCATTAACCCTCAAAGGAAGAATTAAAGTGGGTTTCTGTGTCAATGAAACTGAATGAAAGTGGGGTGGAATCATTAAGAAAGAAAATGACCTAGTTAGAGATACCCATATTTTCCATTACCAGTCTTCAAAAAAAAATACATCTGTAAGTTCCAAACTTTCCCTTCAGAAGCTATCTTTCAGCCTAAGGGATACCCATTAGCTATATTTCAATCTATGCAAATGTTTTTGAGGAATATGTTAAAGGTGAAGAAAATTATCTTTCAAATATTTTAGTTTCTTTTTTTTATGGAGAACATAAAAATGGCCCCAAAACCCACTGCCATGTGGAGAAACAAAGATTTTAAATAGAAAAGCAAAAAAAATGGTGGTAAAAAGAGCTTTTCTTCTTGAACTGTTTACTTTGGATCTGTTACTAATCAGAAACAGAGTATCATTGTCTGATAATTACATATGCGGTGTTGTGCTGCAATTTATTTTCCAAATTCCAGAGCTATGCTCACTTTGGATTTTTTTCACAACTGTGGAAGTCATTAGAAAACCAATTTACTCCTTGCATTATTCTCCGTTCCCATCCCTGAATCACTGTCTCAGTGGAGAGAAATCAAATGATAACCCAAAGCGGATGCCATGGAAAGTTAACTAGTACTATCTATGTGTGATGCTATGTTGTTTCTCAAGTTCTTTGGAAAAATGTTTCTATTTTGAGATGAGGATGCATTTATTTGGGATGTAGATACAGGCAGCTGGGATGCCATGAATATAGTGTGGGACCTGGAGCCTGCAAAATTGAGTTCAAATCTGGCTTTATATAGTTACTGTGTGATCCTGGAAAAGCCACTTCACATCTATCTGCCTTAGTTTCCCTTCCTATAAAATGTGAGGAAAAAATGAAGTAATATTTTAAAATCCCTTCTAAAACTTAAAGAGTTATCTAAATGCCAGATGACATGACCATTACCCATCACTATCATCATCTTTGCAGGAAGATTATTTTGGAGTTTACTCAAATGCTGAATTTCAGTTAGAATCGTAGATTTAAAGGTGAGAAGGACCTTACAGTTCATCCAGATTAGCCTCCCACTCCTGATAAGGATACCAAGCCCCAGAGATAGAAAGTAACTTGTCCAAGATTACACAGCAAGCTAGCATCGTAATGCAGATCCTGTGCCAAGTTTAGGACCCTTTCCCCTGCACCCCATAGCCAGAATGTAGTTGAGCTCCATTATGTGAGATTTGAATTACCCCAGTATTTTAGATGTTACCTTATTGGGATGCTTAAATAAGGCAAAATAAAATCATCAGAAAACATGTGATTCTACTAGAATCAGATGAAAGATATCCTTGATATTCAAGCCTGCCATTTAGAGCTTAAACACCACAAGAAGATTAATCTAAGTTTTGTATTTGAAGATAGACAAACAGTGATCTGCCACAAACTTTACATTATTTCGCTCATTCAGTTTTGGGACTATTATATTTCTTTTCTAGTGGTTTTTTTTTTTAAATCATGAAAATTATGAAAAAGGTTGTGTTGTATATTTCGGCCACCAAGCATTGAGCAAATTGCATTAACAGTAAAATAATATTCTTACTGCCAAATGGACAAATATTCAATAATAGCCATCTTATTCTCTGAGGCCCCAAGGAGTGCTTCATCATGTTAGCATAGCCTGTCTTTTGACAGAAGGCTTCCCTGAAATCTATCCACCCTTCTGTCATTCACAGCTTTTTGATTCAAACCAGCTTGATTCTCAGTCTGGCCGAATGACCGAGTTTCTGAAAACTTACATTGTATATTAGCAAGAGGGTTATTCAGCTGACCTTCTATTCCTGAGTTGGACAGGTTGGGTCTGACCACTGGTGCTGCTTTCAATCACAAAAGATTGTTCCAAGAGAGAAAGCTGAAGAAACAGGCACCAAATGTGATCCCCTCCTCCCACTGAAGTCTGACCTAGACAGTGTAAAAATAATTTCTAAAGAATATCCCAGTAGTCTGGTAATAAGGAAGTAATATAGATAAGTTGTTTTAAACCTGAGGCTTATGTAATTATTGGAATTTTAAATGAATATAATTTATTGATTGTAAGAAAACAACCATGGTAATATTAGATGCTGTTACTTTGGTGAGATTTCTTACCACCTTTTTTCCAATACTGACTTAGATTTCTTTTATAAAGTCTTTACTGGCACCACCTTCCCTCCAACACCTACGTGACCTCCCTGTATTTAAACTTTTCATAAGTCTATGACTTTGTACTCTACCTTGTATTGTAGATGTTTACGTACTTACGTACTTCTCTACCCCAACCTCCATTAACCTGAAAGCATCTTGAGAGTAAAATCAGTGTTATTCTTTTTTTAAAAAATCAGTGTCTTTCACATAGAAAATACTTTAAAATGTAATCAATTATTTGTTCAGGTGAATGTCTTTTTAAAATTCACATTTGTAGAAACCACAGAAGTTATAGGATAATGACTGTCACATCTCTATCTATATGTCTATGTATCTATGCACACACATATATATGTACATATGCATCTGTATATATTTGTATATATAATTAAAAGTATTTTATTTTTCCAATTATATAAAGAGATAGTTTTTAATATTCATTTTTTATAAGATTTTGAGTTCAAAATTTTTCTCTCTTCTCCCCACCTTGCCCAAGATGGCAAGCAACATGATATAGGCTATCCATGTACAATCACATTAAGCACATTGCTTAGTCATAATCCATGTATTTTTCTACTGAGAATGAAGACAATGTGCCAAATATTAGCTAGCTCAGTCTTCCTCATCTGCAAAATGGGGCTTAGGTTATCTTCCCTACCTGTTTGATCTGGCATGACTAAATTAACTTCGTGTGACTAGTGATTGTGGCTTAAGTTCCCTTAGTTGAGAGGCATCATGGTTTAGTGTTGAGGTATCAAATTAACTACCCACAACACTCCAGTCTTGGGTCTGATTAAAAGCCAAAGTAAATGTAATTGAGAAATATGTAACAAAATATATAAAATAGATTAGAACACAGATAATGTTTGTATGTGCTTTTCTAAGTCACTGTGCAGCCACAAGGATCCTTATGTATGATCTAGTAACTCCAGTTTCTAGTTGAGTTTAATACTACTGGCTTAGTGGGCAGAACATTCAATGTGGACTAAGGAAGACCCAATCTCAAAGCCCCCTCATACAGAGACTAACCATGAACCTAGACAAAGTCTCTTAATCTCTTTTTACCTCAGTTCCATCATTTGTAAAATGAGGGGGTTGGTATTGACAGCCCTTTCTAGATCTAAATCTGTGATCTTATTTACCAGAGTTTTATGAGGATCTAACATAACAATGTGTGTGAAGTATTCTATAAGCCAAAAAGATCATATATATCTCAGGTATTAGTAACACTGTTCATAATTTTAAAAATTCAGTGGCAGAAAACAGTGAGTATTGGATCCTTACACACACATACATATACATCCATACATATATACATATTTTTTTTCCATGAAAACTTGCAAGTTCACAATGTATTAGTTGATCTAATGTACATTTATAAATTATTCTAGTAGAGCACAATTATGTGGAGCCTCCTATTTTATCCACAAGGCTCAAGCAGCTACGATGTATTATCGGAGGTATAGCTTTTTTCTCTCTCCTGTCCCATCTATGACTAGGAGGGTCAAATCCATGGCAAGTTCATTTCTGGGCCACCTCTGCCAAATTATATGATGTGAATTAATGTCCACTAGAGCTTACAACAGCAAACTCTGATTTAAGCTCATAGGTTGAACTTGTCTACAATTGTTGAGGTGAAAGGCCAGTTCATACCCATTAATTAACCTAATCCATCTCAATCTACTTTATTTTATACCTTTTAGGGAATGTGGCTCTGTGAAGTATATTTAGATAAAGTAATGCTATTTAAAATCTAGAAATACAGTTGTTCCTCTAAAGATGATTACAACTTAACTGCATGCTAAAAATAACTCTGACTACTTTGTCTTTTTTGAATTTTAGAAAGTAATTTATTTAACATGAACAGCACAGTATGTGTATATATGTGTATATTTTTCCTTAGACCTGCACATGAAGCAGTATGCTATCCCAAAGAATCAAATAAGCTTATCCATTAAAGCTTACCGTATTTGGGGAGAAGGGTTATGTATCAGATTTTGAACTTGTTTCTTTCAGATTTGGTTGGTATATATACTGTGCTTGTGTAGACGATGCTGCATCTTACAAAACACGAATACTAAAGACTACGAAGGAATAGGTTGTTTGTTATAACATGAGTTCACAACTGACACAAAATAAATCTACTTATGGTTATTCCTTATTCCTCTAAAGGTTAATCTCACACTATCCCAAAATATTTATGTTGTGGCCAAACTTTTCCTTAGAATGTGGAAATTTCTTAGGGCAATCAAATCTCAAAACACAGGATTTAATGTAGGGGTCCATGGACCCTGTTGACAGTCTGTTGAAATTTGCAGACCCCTTCTCAAAATAATGATTGCTACTTATATTCATAATTGAACTGAATGCTAAATTTCAAATGGAAGTTAATGACAATAAAGGTATATTTTTTTTCTAGATTCACCCTGAAATCTAAGTTTAACTGAGGCAGCCATTAAATCAAAAGTTCTTAATCTGGAGTGCATTGATTTAGTGGATAATGTATGTCTTAGTTAAACTTTTTTTTTATCAAAAATGTTTTATATGTGGAGCTGGAATAGACCTTAGAAGTCCGTTATTCCAGCCTCCTCATCATCTTAGGGATGAAGCTGAGCTCTCGAGAACTTGATGACTTGGCTAAGATTACACAGGTAGTAAGTGGCAGAGTCAGAATCTGAGTCCTTTTAAATTTTGAATTCATGATTGAAATCTACAATATCTGCAAACTGTATAACTATGCAAAATTACAACATTATTTGGTAACAGATGCAATGTCTTGTATGGCTTTAAAACGGGATTTAATGTTTTCATGATGCTTACTGTTTGTTCAAAGTATTTTTCCAATCTTTGAATCACTGAAAACATCTGTGAGTCTTGTAACTAAATTGTTATTCCTACTTTTCCTACCAGCCTGTTAAAAAAAGAAGAAAAAAAAAACTATTCACATAAATAAACTGCCTGATCTGGAAATAGTATGGGAAATAAAATGGGAGTAACTTTTTAGCGATACTCAAATTTTTTGCAGCTTGAGAATACTAATAGAATTTAGGCTTAAAGAGGTAGTTTAGGATAGTTTACTTGTCACAAAGACCGAGGTTCAGCTTTCCCTCTGACCCATACTAGCTGTATGACCCTAGGCTAGTCACTTAGACGATGTTGTAAATATGTCATCCATCTGCGTCTGTTGGTATAAGTTTCCACATCATACGTTACATGGAGGAATTCCCAGGTCCAGACTAAACAGTAACACCAAAAAGATACCTTTAAAAAAAAAACAGTTTGCCACTAAAGTGAGAAATAATAATAAAAACATACATTTAATTGAAAAATAATTTCATTAGGATGTTTTTTTCTTTTGTCAGAAAAAGATAAAAATAAGCAGATTCATTCTGCATTCGGAAAGATAGTGTCATTTAATGCAATAATGTACGCCAATATTTGTTTTGAAAATATTTTCCGAAGACAGAGTAGTTAAAGGTTCTGATTGCTAAATTTGAAAAAAGACTTTTACACTGAGGGAAAGCCTACATGAATTATACCCTTTGGTAGTCAGATTAAGGGTTATAAATAATATATTTCATCAATGTAAAAATCACAGCAGAAAAATATTTGCATCTCTCTCTCTCTTTCTTTTTCTTTCTCTTTCTCTCTTTCCTTTTTTACATAAGGGAGTTGGACATGATGGCTTCTAAATTTTCTTCCTGACTGAAATCCATAATACTAAGTGAAATGACAGTGCTGATGTGTTTAGTTTTTGAGAGGACCTGCCATTTCAGTAGCATAAAGTGTTTCTGGTAAAGAACCTCCCTTATCAATGCACTGCTTCACTTTCCATCTAATTAAAAATCTTAGTGGGATCTGTTAGAGATCACATAGTCAGTATGTGTTACGAGACAAAACTTGAACCCAGGACTCTGAGACTAGCTCCCTATCTTGACCATGCTGTTTCTCTTGGAATTTTGCCACACAAAAATCTAATAGATAAATGACTGATTGATATAACCGTAGCTTTGTAACTAATTCACAGAAAACTAATCTAACTTTTCAAGTTAAATTTTCCTAATAGTTTGGCTCTAAGGAAAATTTGGAATCAGATTCATAGGATACTTTGTTTTTATACTTATAATCTTAATAATGAATTTCATGAAAGAAAATATAATTGAGGCTAATATTGTCTGACAAATCTTTCCATTTATTTTCAGTTCTCATCCTCTGCCAGCCCCAGTAATAGAACGTAGGTTTTGGGATTGTGAAACAGGAAGAAATTAAGGAGATGTTGAAAAGAGAATGAATGAGTAATAGACAGAATGTTTCATGGCTCAAAAATGTATCATTTTCACTTACGTGTTACAAGTAAAGGAACAGATTAAGATAATGTTATGTAGGAAATATGATTCTCTAGTTTTTCAAATCTAAGATGAAGGTTTAAAATAAAATTAAAAAGAAACTGAAACTAATAGCAAAAGTCAGAACAATACAAACTGTGAATAAGGTATTCTATTGCATATATACCTGCATGTATAGCTTTGCTTTCTCATTCTATATTATAAATGGTGATACAGAGTCTGTGCTATTATGCAATAATCACTGGCTTACTAGCCTACGGATACTCAGTGGACAAGCATATATGACAAATTAAAAGGAATGGGATCTCAGGGCCCAAATAAGCATTGTGAATGAACTATAGGAAACTAGCCTGTGCAATTCAAATCCTAAAGATGTGCTAGTAGCAATGGCTGTTGTTATTGGCAGAGGGAAGTAGAAAGAAAGGGGAGGAGAAGGAGAAGGAGAAGGGATGAAGTCTCTTGTTCAGCTCATATCCTACATTAATGAACTATGCAGTGCTGATGGGGTACAGACTCTGGGAACCTCCTTGAACTCTCCTTGAATCATTGGGCTGTCTCTTGGGGCCCATAAGCTTTCCATTATCACTGGGCCCAAATCTCTGTTATACTCCCCATTCTCCAAGCTGCTGGCCACTCCCATCAAGATCCTCCCTAGAATCAATCTGTGTTTACCCCAGGGTACTAGTCATTCCCATCAAGACCTATGGACATTCCAGGTTGACCTCTCCTATCAAGACCACTCCTGGGGCCCCAGACTACTTGGCAACACCTGGATTGTTCCCTCAATCTTTTTCTGTACTTAAGTTCCATCTTGCCTCCATGAAGGTGCTCATATTTAACCCATTTCAGACTCTGTCTAGCTGAGATTCTATCTGGCCCACTTGTGAATACAAGCATTACAAATGCTTAGGTTCCTTAAGAGTCAACACAATGTGGCGAACCTTTAATAAACTTTGTTTTATTTTGGCTGGAAGAAGTTTTAAATCGAATCCATTCAAGCAAGAACTGGTGTATGGATATTTTGGGGTCCCCATCACCCCAAACCTCAACAGTGCCTTATTTTCATACTGCGGCAAGTAGGAAATAAGCTGCATATATAGCTCACCTGCAGGGTCAACTGGCCACTTCACCTTATGCCCAATTGAATTAAGGTATATATTACAAGACAAACAATTTAATTCAATGAGAATTTATTTAGCACTTGTTGTTTGTAAAGTATAGGACTAGATGCTGAAGACACAGAAATGAAATTGATGGAGGTCCTCAAAGACCAAAAAGTCTAATTTGAGCTGCTGGTCCTCCTTCTCATAGTCTCCACCTGAATTAGAACAAACTGAGACTGAGGACAGGGACTGTTTTCACTTCTGTCTTTGTAGCCTTTGCACATTGAATGGTGCCTGGTACATGATAATCACTTAATAAATATTGGTTGAATTAAATTGAATTAATGAGGTCAGGAAGGGGAAGACAACACAAATCATAAATAATGACAAAGTTATACAGATAACAAGATAAGAGTAGATGGGAGGAGGATGATGACACCATGCGAAGTAGAGAAATCCAAAAGAAAAGCAGGTTTAGCAAGGAAAGGTGATGAGTTCAGTTTTGGACATGTCACAATTTGAAGGAATGAAGGGCATTGGGACACCAAGTTAGAGATATATAGTAGGCAATCTGAAATGTCAAACTGCATTTTAGGGAAGATATTGAATATATAGATGAGAGAGCCATCTATTCATAAGCAATCAAAATCACAAGGAAGGATGAGATTACTAGTCAATAATCAATAAATTTGATTATTGATCAATGGCTAATGAATTATGTGAAATGCTAAATTTTATGTAGAGGTTTGTGAAAATAAAGATTTGATTTCTTCCCATCCAAGGTCATGCCCTCCCGGCATTCTGTTGGCATGGACTCCACAATAATAAGCCCCTATTCCATTGATGCAAATGCAGTCTTGATGGAACTGTCCTCTGAGTCACTGCCACTTTTCTCAGAAAAAAAATGCCCCAGGCACAATTTCAGCTAGCTAGAGATCTGCCAAAAAAAAACAAACAAAAACAAAAAAATACACGGACATACACACATGCACACAACCCCCCAAAACAAACAAACAAACAAAAAACTGTCAGATCAACAAGAGAAACACCAGGAAAGCATGTTGTCCTGGGACCCAAGGGAAAGAGCAATTGTATTCAATCTTGCTAAACAAAAGAAAGAAGCCAACTCATGGTTATTAAGTTTGTGACTTATCTAAGGCCTCCCATTTTTAATCGTTTGCATTATATAAGTGCATAACAGAATAATGCCCATGACCAGCTCTGAGAAAGGAGAAAAGATAAATTCAAGTCCATTGGTAGCAATCCTTTAAAAATGTCTGAACAAGGAAGTCGAAGCCAATTGCTAAAATGGGATGAGAACGAATATTCAGAATTTTTCTCCTCCGTTTCCTTGAATCAGATGTTTGAAAGTTGATTCATGATTTGTAATCTAGAATTCTTCAGTTGATAAAAGCAGGAGGAAGGGCTCCTGGATAATGATTCCATAATAACAATAGGGTAGTTGTGATATGTACATACAGTAACACTTTGGAGAGAAAACCCATAACTTCATGTTGTCCCAGACAGTCCAAACTCCATGTAGTCTGGAGTCTCTGAAGGTGAGGGGATGATCTTGCAGAAAAGGAAATAAATGCAAAAACAAAACTGAAACACACATATATGCCGAAAAGGAATTCTTTTTCCTTAAAAAAAAAAGTTTGCTTTCTTTTCCTGGAGATATGTCAAATTAAAGAGTTCTACCAGACCTCAGAAAAAGAAAAAAAAAAGTTGGTGTGGGTGGAGAAGAACTGGAGAATATTGACTACTTCTTGTTTCTAATGTCAAGGCCTCAGCTAAAAAGATCTTGGACCAAACAGGCTCTCTGATAGAATGTATTTTGCCAAAGAAATGTCACTGCTGCTAAATAGGCCTAATGAGTACATAGATTTAGAATCTCATTTACGTTGAAATATGTTTAGTAAGCCAACTTGGAGACTGAACATTGGGACAAATTGTTTTCTCAATAGTTTAATAACTCCAAAGACCTTGTCAGCTTCACAAAGCTAGAGCTGCACCATTTGCTTACAATTCAATGTCATGTTCTTTTAAAATAATATAAAGTAGTCATAATGAAGCAGCTACAGACACGATAGCATATCATTGAGTAAGAGGCTTTTAGTTCTGTCTGAAGTTTGAGCTAGATTGAAAAACAACCCCCAAATAAAAGCTGCTAAAGGGAAGTGACTCATTCCAGGACCTGCATTCCTTCTAAAGGCTCAAAAGGATTCCCAAGCTGTTAGCACAGACTAGGAGAGAGGTATAGTATTCTGGGGACCTGGATTAAATTGGGAATGGAAAGAATAAAAATGAAGCCATAGAGAAATGACAGAATATTAGAGTTACTAGGTACATTAAAGATCAGTTCCTGTAACTCCTGTATTTTAGAAATGATAAAATTGAGAAATCAGAAGTAAGTGACTTATTCAAGGCCTCATAGCTAATGAAAGGTGGAGTCAGAATTACAGTGCAAGTGTCCTGGCTCCAAGGTTAGTGATCATTCCAACACACTAACATTCATTCATAAAGAAGATTTAGTAGGATTTAGTGACTAATTGAATTTAACATAGAGGAAAAGGGGGGAATCAAGGATAATCTTGTAGTTCAGAGCCTGGGTGACTGGAAAATAATAACAATAAAAATACAATAATGATATTAATGATAAATTATTTTAAGGCTAAATCATTTTCTTTAATCCTCACAGCAACCTTATTGGAATACTTATTTTACAAATGAGTAAACTGAGATGCAAAGTGACCACAAGATGTGTCACACTTGCATTTAATGTTGTTAGGACTCAAAATAAAGCCTTCTCACTCCAACTGTGCTCTGACAGAAATATGGAAGGATGATATGAAATTGGTTTCAGGGAAAAATGGAGTTTGAAGAAATGTTGAGTTTAAGCTGAAGTCAGGACATCCACTGTGGGTCTAAACTCAAAGAAAAAGGGTAATTTTTAGTAGTTAGTTACAGAGGTATGTGAATTTCTTCTGTAGTTGTCAGAAGTTCCCTCTGCCAATGAAGATCCACCCCTTTTGAACTTTTTTTTTTAAAAGAATTGCTAAATGAGTTGTTAAGTGACTTGCTTCAGGTCTTCCACTATTCCAGTTTTGCAGGCCTAATCTTTTTCCCGTATAATGGAAAGATTTAATCTGGTGAGTTTACTGGTCTAGGTGGTAAAGAGCAAACTTGAGAACTTAACCTAGGAACCTGAATGTGGGAATAGTCAAATCATCTGTATTTGGTAGGTTTTATTTTTTTTGTTTGTTTTGTTCTGGGTTTTTATTTTGTTGTTGTTGTTATTTTAGTCATGTCCCACTTGGGTTTTTCTTTGCATAGATACTGGAATGGTTTGCCATTTTCTCCTCCATAGTACTCCACTCCAAAATTCTGTATTTGGTGAAACTGGACACTTAGACTTTCTTAATGGACACCAGATCATTAATTCCACTATTTTTTATTCTCAAAGTAGTTTAGAGATATTTTATGCAACAATTTTGTATAATATACAAATTCTGTTTATAAGATTTATTAACTTTATTAAATTTTATTCTTGGTTCAGAGCTTTAGGGTTCAGATAAAATAAAACAATTTGTTACAATACTACATTTAAAAACTAATTGCCATAATATTAATAAAAATAAAATCTAAGGACTCTAAACCAATATATTTCATATTATTGCTCCACATGGATTATTTTATAATTTTTATCATACTTAAAGTCAAATTTCACCTCTAATCTTAAAATATCATAGCAAGATCTTGTCAGACCTTGTCAAGTGGGGTGTTCCAATCTCCTTTAATAATAGGATATCTGTATAAATGGAAATTAGGAGATTGCTTGCAAAGGTAGTCTTGCTTGAGGGTATTTACTTAAGGGTTTATAAGAGATAGAATATAATAATAATAACATATGGATAGATATAAGAAGATAAAGAAAGACAAAAAAATCAGGTTTAAAAACTAGAGAATTTTGGTTCTCTAGATGAGCAGAAAGAACAGGGCATATGGAAGCCAGATTTGGTGGGAAGGTAAAGGGGAAAGTAGGTGGTGAGGGAGTTCAAGAAGTAAGTGATGATAACTCTAGGGATTTAGCAGTGATTAGAAAAAAATATAAAATGATAAATTAAAAGTATAGCAAGGTCAAGAAAAGGTCTTTTTGTTTGGTTGGTTTTTATAATTGAGGAAACATAAATATGTTTTTAGGTAGTTGGAACAAATCTGTGGAATGGAAAGGACAAAAGAGGAGAAGGAGAAAGGGATACATTAAAGTTCCAGATGACCTGGGTAGGGGTTAGTATGAATAAGGACATCTTCTCATCCTCTGACAAAGGAGAGGAAAAGGTAAGAATATACAAAGATTTTGAGAAGTGGAGGATGGGAAATCATAGGATTTAGAGAATGAATGGATCATTGAGGTCATCTAGTTCAAACTCTTTATTTTACATGTGGGAAATTGAAGCCCAGTTGAACTAATGATCAGTGTTGTTGACAAAATTTAAGACAAGGTCATATGTAAGAAGGAGTGGGAGTGGGGTGGAGTTAGGGGCTTCAAAAGAGAGGAGCACTTTCACTGTGGGGATTAAGGCAATGAATCAATCAGATCTGAATAACGAAGATTTCAACAGCTAAGAGAAGAGAAAGACTGAGATGGAAACAAAGTCACAGAGACAGACAGACAGACAGACAAAAAGAGACAGAGATAGAAACAGAGAGAGAGAACAATACAAAACAAGACTGTCTGGTAAACTTCCAAACTACTCCAATTCTTTTGAATTCTCTACTAGTATTTTTGTTATCACCCATGTTTTGACGCTGCGCCCCTACCTTCCTCATTTTGATCTACATGTATTTGTAGAAGATTCTAAATTCCTCTTTAAATGTACCTCTGCTGAGACTTCAATTTCCTGAAATGCTTGCTCAGTATATTCACAAGAAGATTGTATTTAAAGTTAACCTGAGAATTCTTGCTGATTTGGCCAATTTTTTTTCACATTTATTCTTTCTTAAACTACGATGACTGATAGTTGTCAGTTTCACAAAGAAATTCTTGTATTCATGTCTCATTGACTTCCTTGTCCTCTGCCTTGTTTACTTTTCTCTTTTTCCTCATCTTCTCTGCTTTTTCCTCATTTTTTCCTTCTTTTATACTTTTTCCTCCACTTGTTCATCTCCTTCCTCATTATTCTTTTTTTCTTCCTCATTATTCTTAACTGCTTCCTTCTCTTCTTCCTCTATCTGTTCTTTTACCATTTCTTCTTTCTCCTTTTTATCCTTTTTTGTTTCTCCATCCTAATAGATTGACACAAGTCTGAGCCACATCATAATTCAGATGAGCCAGTAAAGCTTAAATATTAGTCAAGATGGGAAGCTTGGAAAATTAGATCTTCCAAACCATAACCATAAAATGTTAATCCTAACAATACTCTCTTACCTCCAACCTACAAAACAAATTTCCTAGAGATATTTGAAGTGCTTACTAAAGAAATTATCAGTGAAATATTTTTTATTAGTTTGAATTTTGACCATAATACCCACTAAAACTATATAAAACATTCTCTAAATGAGCTGGGAGTTACAACTATTCTTAAGGAAGAATGCTAATTGCTCCTAGAAATTTCAAGAGGCTCCAATTCATCCATAAGTTATTTTCAATTTTATATTATAGAGGCCTGGGAATTAGTTTTACATTTTTAGCATTTAAAACCATTTTGACAAAAAGTCATATATATATGTAAAAGGTTCTTTATAGCAGATTTTCTTTCAAGTATTTTTCTTTAAGTAGAAATAGTATTCATAATCAAGGAAATATGGGCTCTAGATTTGGCTCTACCTGACTATAGAGGTTTTTAAACTTTAAATGACTCTATTTCACCTTCTGGAGAAGAGAGGTTGATATATAAAGCGTCCCTTCCAATTCTAAAATTCTATGAAATCTGCTAGGACTTAGTCATGAAAGAAGATACTAGACATTTTCTATATAAGTAACATCATAGTATCTTGGGTCATCATGTTTTCCTTGAAGCTGATACAATTAAAAGGTGGACTACATCCTTTATGTTTATAAGATCTCCACTAACCTCAGTGTAAGCTTCATTGAGATATATTTGAAATGCTTCCTTTCCCCTCCCCAAAATTTCCCATTTCCCCGTACAATCCATTAGAAAGTACATTTGAAAGTGAAGCCTCTATCAGAATATGGTATTACATGACATTGTAACCTTTTTCCCTCCAGAAAACCACCCTTTATGAATAAAACATAGGTGACCTTTAAAAACTTAGCAGTTGTACTAGGTGATTGCATATTAACAAGCTTTTTGAAGAAATAGGACAGGCACTGTATGTTTCAGTTAAGGACAGATAATAGAACTATTCAAATAATTTATTATTTTATTCAATATGGGGAAATGTAACAACTACCTCAACAAAGTCCTGTTAAATTTCCCTGAGTATAATTTTATGCAGGTCTCCATTCATCTAAATTGTACTCTTACTATTAAGTTAAAAGCTCCCATAGAAATGACATTGCTTCATCTTCTACTGGAAATTTTACATGGTTTTGTTAATTTCTCTGGAAGACCTCAGTTCCATTTTTTTAAAGCAGGACAAAAGCTAAACCAGCCTTTTCCCTGGCATGTGGTGAACAATGGCGGTCAGTTCAGGTCCCATAGTCTGAGGGCTACATGACGCTAACATGATTGACATCCTGGGAGTTGCTCAAGGAGTTGAGGTGGATACTATCTTTCAGGTGGGCTAAAAAGGACATAAAGCTTAAATTCATTTCATTCAGCAGCCTCAATACTGAACTACACTGTGGGTGGTCATGGATGACATAAAAATATCATGGAGATACAGGCAATGCTCTTAAGGAGTTTATAATCCTGGAAGAGAAAATGGGATATACAAAGATAAATACATTACAAATTAGAGTATAGTGAGTGCAAAATAATGCACTTCCATATGAGATAATTTAAGGAAGGCTTAATGGAGGAGATAACATTTGAGTTGACTCTTGAAAGATGGGGCAATTTTAACAGTCAGAGATTGGAGATAGGAATCAGGGTAAAGAGGGTAATCCAGCCTTAGGGATTAATTTAAACAGAGGTTTAGAGATGAGTGACCTCAGGTGACATATTGGCCCAACCTCCAGCAAAAGAGCAATGACAAGGGAATTATGAGAGCTGGATTCTTGTTCTGGCTCTACTAGCAACTTTTGATATGATCTTGGGTAAGTGTGGTTACCTCTCTATGTTTCTGTTTATTGATCTGTAAATTAGGAATCATCTGCTCTTCTGGTCTTGAATGACAAGTGTTAGACTAAAACAGAAAGAGGAGAGAGAAGAGAAAGGAGAGAATTTATTAAGTGCTTATGATATGCCAAGAACCATGCTAACCTGTGGGATACCAATAAAAACAAGCAAGACAGACTCTGTCCTCAAGTAGTTGATATTCTAATAGGGAACACAACCCATAAAGCTGGAAAGCAAATGCATGGTGTGGAAGTAGTTAGGAAGTAGCACAGAGGCTTGGTGCCAGGCAACATAAGGAGAAAGCTCATCAATCAGAGCCTAGCAACTCAGAGATATATTCTAAGGTTGTAGAGAGAAGCAGATGAAGGTAATAGCATACAAATAACATACTTAGTCGTACTTTGAAAAACCCTAACTACACAAATGTAAAGTAATATTTTTTATTCAGCATCTGAAACAAATAATTCTAATTAAAACTACAGTGAAGTGACACAATGGAAAGAACTCTACACCTGGAATCAAGAAGATGTAGGCTCAAACCTGGTCTCAGACATTTACTAGCTATGTGATCTTAGACAAGTCACTTAACCACTGTTTGCCTCAATTTCCTCATCAGTAAAATGGGCAAGGTCTATGCAGGTACTCACTTAGGGCGAGGTAATACCTATTCATTGAACAGACCCATTTAAGAAGTAGCCAGGACAGGGCCCTTTTAAAGAGGCAAGGAAAAAAAAGACCTTAGGCTGGGAGCCAGGAGGGTCCAGAAGAGAGCCTTTAGGCAAGGGGTAGGGGTAGACTATTTTATGGAGAACTCCCATGGGGCAGGCGATCACACGGTGGTCAGAAGAAGCGATACAAGGACACTCTCAAGGTCTCTCTCAAGAACTTTGGGTTTGATTGTGTAACATGGGAGACACTGGCACAGGATCACTCAGCATGGTGCTCCCACATAAGAAAGGTGCTGTGTTCTTTGAGCAAAACAGAATTGAGACAGCACAAAGTAAACGTAGGATGTGCAAATTTGGCATATCCACCCCAAATATTCACATGGACTGTCTGCGCCCAACTTGTGGTAGAGCATTCCAAGCTTGTATTGGTTTGATCAGTCACAGTCGGACACACTGAAACTTCACTTTACGATGGTGATGTCATTTTGGTCCTCTTGGAAGACGACGGACAACCAACCACCAGCAGGCTCAAGGGGAAGGGGAGGGAAGGGAAGACTAGACAATAAAAGTCACCTGGGCATCTTTCAGTCATCCAACTTTACCTTCCTTTGGAGAGGAGAAGGAATGGGAGGGGGAGACAGACAGGAGAGGAGGAGCTGAGTCTACAAGGATAGGATAGAAGGTATCTGGCCTCAGGGCATGGTGGAGTCCAGTTCACAGAGTGCAGTTGTTAAGAAATGAAGAATTGGTTGACCTAAAAGACCTCTTTAAATAGAATAGAGGCTTTGGGAGGAGTTATTTACTCTGTCCTTTAGTTAAAGGGGCAGAGGATATTGAGGGTTCTGATGATATGTCTGTAATTGGACCTGTAATTTTTATTATAAATATCATTTAATTTAAAAATATTTGCATAATATTTTGTCTGTCCCTGTACCTACCATTTTTACTCTCCTATGATTTCTAATCATATAGTATCACTGGGAAAATCTTGTTGAACCTTGTTGTGTATAGTCACAATTTTTGTTGTTACATGATGACCTTTAAAAATAAAGTATTAAGTATTCAGAATTTGGGTTCAAAAATCTTAACGGAATGTTGCTACACACACTGTGTCAATATAATACTAAATTAACTCAGTTTTTGTTCAGGATATATATGTACACATTTTTTAACTCTTTTTTTTTTTTTTTAGAAAATTAAATGAGACATAGTTGACTACTTGAACTAGCATATCCATCCAATTGAAAGATTTTCATGGGTACTCAATCCAATGCCACCATTAGATAATATTTTATCCTAAAACAATGGTTGTTTTCTCATGCTTCAGAGTTTTTAAATTTAATTTAATTCTTTACTGGACCTTTGATTTTATCAGTATAGGAAGCTCCTGGTGAGGAATTTCTTTTACCAATAAAATTATCACTTTCTCTGCAATTTAAAGTATTATAGAGTTGCCTAGAACATCAAAAGATGAAGTGACCTGACCAGGGTCACACAGTCAAAATATGAAGGAAGCTAGACTTGAAACCATGTAAGTCTTCTTGTCTGCCAGAAGTCAGCTCTCTATCTATCCTGTCTCTCAGATCAAATTTGTTGGATTAAAAAGAAAAGAATTTTTGTTTTTAAGTTCCTCAACTTCATTAAAAATGAAATAGTACCTAAGAAATAAGAATCCATGGGCAATATTTGATTCTGGTGTTACTGAAATGTTCTACATTATTATATACTGGTGAGCCAAGATGTCAAATAGAATAGTTGTAATTAGTTAAAAATGACATATTACTTATGTACGTATGTTGGGAATTTGGAAGGTGCAAGTGCGGTAATGATTCCCAAGTAACTGAGGGAACTTAACTTTTATGTCAATAAACAAAGTGTTTACTTTTTTTGCTTTTGTCTTTAGTTCACCCTCCCCTTCCCTTGTCAGGATCAACTCATAATGAAGTTAATCACATTTCACAAGCAATCAGATTATTCACATATATATATATATACATATATATAATT
This sequence comes from Notamacropus eugenii, assembly GCF_028372415.1. Classification (NCBI taxonomy): domain Eukaryota; kingdom Metazoa; phylum Chordata; class Mammalia; order Diprotodontia; family Macropodidae; genus Notamacropus; species Notamacropus eugenii. The sequence goes on from NC_092872.1 coordinate 159,792,525, forward strand.
ACAAAGAATTTGTACAAAGAATACAAAGAATTTTCAATGGCTTAAATTCTAAAGATAGACTAAAATAAATCAATCTTGCTTACTATTTCCTTAAGTGAGAAATGTAAATCTCTGTGTGTAAACCAAACACACTTCAGCTCAGTCTTAAGTTATGGTAATAAACCCTCTAACTTTTCTTATGTTTTATTGGACAAGTCTTGGATATGATTCTTTCTAGGTGGTTTGGTGCTGCTTCAGCCTTTTGATATATATACTATCACTCCTGAGAGCTAAAAATATATCCTAGCATTAGGCAGAAAAAACCACTACATTTGTCATTTTAGCATTTTAGGTTTGTAGGATTCTATTGAGAACTCATGAGATGTAAAGGAAGATTTTCTATCTGTTTGTGTGCATGCATATGAGTATATGTATATTTATGTGCATACACATGTGTATGTGCACACATACACACTCATGCACATGCATATACATATATACATGCATACACACTATGTATATACAAAGTATATATTTGTATTTATGTATACACAATGCAAGTACATGCACACATATAATATATAAGCATGTACATGTGCATTTTTACATATGTGTGTATATGTCTACACACACATAGATATGGAACTTCCTGTAATAACACCAAATACATGGTACTTTCTCCTTTGAGCCAATGAGAGGAGGGGGAAGGGGAAGAACCCTGTATAAGACCAACTTGAAAGGTTTTCTCCAATGTGTCGTTAAGGTGTTTCAGAGCATCTGTGTTGCTGCCATGTGAACTGGATGGGAACACAAAGTAATCAATTTCAGTTGAGAGCACTAATTTATCACCTTGCCATCTTTTATTGCAAGGTAGAGAATCCCTCTGCTGTTTCATACCAAACTCCCAACTCCCTCCTCCCTCCTCCACTCCCCAACATACAAACTCTCATACTCAATATCGCATTCTCTCCTACCACACCTAACTGAAAAAATCAGAAACTGATAACAACCTTTGTTTCTTTGGTCAATACTTGTTCCCAGTTATGTGAAAAAATTGTTTAGCCACAATTTTATTTTCCAATATTCAAGGATTTCTTTATTATCATATACCATTGAGTTCAGATGTCAAATATCATAGTGACAATTAGTTTAAAATGAAGTATTACTTTTTCTATACGCTTGGAATGGAGAGAGTATAGCAAGAAGGGGCTATGGCAAGTGACAATTTCTAGGTAAGTTAGGGAACTCAACTTTTGTGACAATAAGCATAGGGATTATTTCTTAGAATGACTGTTTGAATGGACAAACCAAAAACATATATATCTGTGAAGTTTTTCATCTCTGAGTTTATGGAGTTGACATGGAGCTAAAATTAAAGTCATCTTTAGCTAGAGCATAGAGTCGTTGCTTGTCTGAGGCTACAGGGCTTAGTGGCCTTCATCACTCTCTGTCCTCTATCCGTTGTTGACTTGCCATGGATTCATTCATGGGGAAGATCTACCTTTCCTTAGGGGATTGGGCTCCCCCTTCTCACCCTCACTGGCTCATCATCCCCACCATTGTGTCTCAGGGATTATGGTTTAGAAGTTTAATGTGTTGTCAAAAGCAGAAGAGGGATCCAGTATGAATCAAATGTGGAACAAGTTATTTATTCTTACACATAAAGCAATGCTAAACATATTAAGTATCTCAGCACATACTAATAAAAAAATGTAAACAGAATTCAGAAATTTAACTTATAACTACATCATACAGTTGGCTGGGAGGTTGGTGGTCATCATCATAATTATGCAGTCCCATTTCAGCTCCGTCTTAGGTATCGTTGACCAATCATGCACTTACCTTACCACCGGTCCATTCTTGTTCTTGCTTTTGCTGCAATCTTAACCATGATAGTAGAGGATACCTTCGCCGCTCATAAACTTTTCAAGTTCACAAGTTCACTTACCTAAGTAAAGGAAACACAGAACATGAAGGAGCTTTCAGGGAGCCAGGCTCAAGTGTGCCCAACTTGAGACATCCTCCCATAAGTAGGCACTTGGATGTAAAGATTATGACACCTAGGACAAAGAAAGAATCCTATCCTTCCTTATATCTCCCTGGAGTCACATCGTGCCACCCTGACAGTGACTGCCAAGACATTGCAAACCATAAACTATGTCCTCTTTGAAAATTTCATCAAAGACCTCAGCTCTTCCAATTCAGCAGATAACCAGGGGCCTGAGCTGACCAGTCATATGTCATTGATCTAGCCTTCAAAAATCTCTCATAATCAACTGGAATGACAGCATCAAACATTCCAGGTGAGAAGGACCCTAGTAGGCATTCTTTTGGCATGGGGTGGTATGTTAGGTACTCAATGCAAATTCAAAAAAGAAACAGTTCTTTGCCCTCAAGGAACCCACATTCTACTTGAAAAATAACAAACATACAGATGACTAATTATAATATGTATGCAAAATAGATATATAGTAATTTCAAAAAAATATAGATATAGATATATAGATATAGATATAGACAGGAGAGTAGTAACAAGTTAGGGTATCAGAAAAGGATTAAGGAGGAAAATGTTCCTAAAGCAAGTTGAATGCCCAGAAAAAAAAAAAAATAAAGGATCAGAAATAAAACAAGAGAAAATAAAAATATCACACTCACTTGTCCTTCTGAACAATTCCTCAAGGCTAAAAAAAAGATATCCCAGAGCTTGACACTAGTGCATAAGCTTACTTTATTAGATCAGTGAAAAAGGAAAGGTAGCCTTGCCTACTTGGTAGATTATTGGACTTGTAGTCAAGAAGACTGAAGTTCAGATACTACTTCTGGCCTTGATTAGGCATGTGAACCTTAGCAAAATAGTTGATGTCCTTGTGTGTCAAGCAACTCTTGAGGATTTATCTACCAAGTCGAGACAAGTCACCATCTGCCTTGGCATAGATCTTTGCATGTTTGTGGGAAAAGGCAACTTCTAAGATGAGTAGAATGGGAAGGCATGTGATTTGAGGTCACACTTTGTAACACTAGCCAAACGTGAGCTCTTGTGGGTTTACTTTTCTACTTAGTATTTTCATAAAAACACCCTTCAATAACATCCCCAGAAGCTCTCATTGTTTAGAATAAATACATATATACTTTTTGTAAGTGACTATACTGAAAGGTTGGTTCTCTACATATCTGCTTTCTATTATGATCTACTGCCATTCAGGCCAGAGTATTTCGTCACAATCCAGATGTGTATTATTTTCTAATCCCTACAAGATCAGAGCATCTTTTCATAAAAATACAAAATCCCATCACATTTTTTTTTCTTTTTAACTCCTAATATATATATTTTTTCTACAAGCCCTGATGTTCTCTATGTAACTCCCAATATTTCTCCCTAGACCCCAATTTCCTAACCAAAGCACATTACTGATCTGATGCTTTCAACAGCCTGGTAGCACATCAATAAACTAAAGATTATTGTGCTTTGTCAGGTTTTATTTTGTAACATTATGGGAAATTCTCTGCTGCTTTGGATGAGTGCATAAACTCTTATTGCTTGACAATTAACAGAGCTAGTAATAGAAAATGCAATGTAATTTACCTTAGTACAAGGGATCTCAGTTAACAAAAATTAAACTATTGAACTCTCCTCTTGTAGGAAAGGGAAGTCGCCTCATTATGTTAAAAAAAGAAAAACAGATTCCAATGGCAAGTTGGTGCTGAGTCTGGCTGGGTGGATTTATTGTTCAGATTATGTGTTTTTCTGACACGCATATAAAATTATGGCTCTTAAACTGGACAAAACTCTTTCTTTGTTAAATGGATGTTTTTTTTTTCTATTGGTACTATAACTCAAAGAGTGCATTCTATATAAATAATGTTGTTGGGGGAGGTTCTGAGTACATTCTGGGATTTGGATGTTGAGAATTGTCCTTATCTTTAGGGCTGTAGCATTGCTCATACTGTATCTCTTCTACTTTTGGTATCTCTGTCTCTTCCCATATCACAGCACTAAAGAAGAAAATATACAGTGTAATTAAATACAGAACCATCCCGTTAAAAGTGAAGAACTCCCACAGTGCAGAGAACTGGATTTTACAGACTCCCACAGAGACCATATGAAGCCTTCATTCAAAATGGCATCTGCAGCTTTGAGCCTGCCTTCTGCCCTTTCGAAGATTTCTGCTTAGTTCAAAGAAATAATGTGTTTGAACATAAGTATCCTGATAACTTAGTAAAGTTGCAAGGGAAGTTGGGGTTGTTGTTCCCTTGCCTTCTAGGGAGCAGAAATGTGCAATCCTTTTTCCACTTCACAGATTTCCCCCTTTCTCTTCATGCTCTAGCCATTAAAACATTGGACCTATTGCTTTCAACGGAAACCATCACCTACTCAACATGTCTCATGTGGCCAAAGCTGTACTGGGCACTGTGGTGGGCATAGGGAGGAGTACAAGTGTAAGACATGGGACCCACCTTGTGAGTGGGGTAAAATGGAAAGGGCATGAAAGTAGAAGTGCTGAAATGAGTCAGGAAAACAAAGTTCAAATCCAAACCTTGGCACCGCTTACCTTTATAATTCACTTGCCATCTCTTTCTATAAAGTGGGGCAGGGGGCAGCTGGGCTCAACCTTTTTAGCTCTAGTTTTGATCACATGATCCAATGGGGATTCCTCAAGGACTGTATTACTTATTTGGGGAGGCACTGGGGAACCAATAGATCTAACCCAGAACCCATACCAGTTTGTGTAATGTAGACAATAGTGGTAATTGGAAGCTAGAGGAAAGACGGTAAAATATAGGGGAAAGAAACTAGGCTTGGGTCAAGAAGATCTTGGTTTAACCAAACTCTGCCTCTTTTAACAACTAATTATTGGTCCTTGGCAAAATCACTTATAGCATGTGGCAAAGTAGATAGAGAACTGGACTTAAAATCCAGAAAACAGATGCACATCCTGTCCCTGGTACTTAGTAGTTATATGACCATGGGTTAATCACTTAGCATCTGAGCCTTGATTTCCTTACCTGTAAAGTGAAGGGGTTGGAATGGCCTTTAAGGTTCCTCCCAGTTTCAAACTGAGGATCTCATGAAACTCTCCAAGTTTCAGTTTCCTCATCTATAAAGTGTGGCTAACAATACCTCAATACCAGCCTTATTGAGTTGTTGTGAAGAAATGTAAGAAAATGTGGGTAAAGCACTTTGTAAACCATTAAGAAACATATCATGCCAATTGCTGTTATATAGAAAAAGGTCTCATCTTGAAGGGAAGACTACAGGGGGATGTGGCACAGTGAAAAAATGTTGGGCTTTGATTCAAAAGGCCTACATTTGAATCTCAGCTACGCTACTTACTACCTGTGTGAACACCTTCATTCTTTGGATTCTCTATCTGTAACATGAGGGTTGGACTAGTTGATGTCTACATAGGTATTGGATCTAAATCTGGGGTGATATTATTCTGTCTACATTTGGAAAACATAAAGAAAAAACAAGGAGATAATTATAATCTATGGAACTGGCTTGAACAAATGTAATGACAAATGTGGTGCAGGAGATTCTGTATAGCCCTTCTTGATAAGTAACATACTAGATGACAAGAATGAGGGCTCTAAAATATCTTAATAGCTAAGGAAAGCCTTTGGGCCACATTTAACATCAAACATAATGAAGATACATGTAAAGGGCAGCAACTAGAAGGCAGAGTGGGTTAGAGTGTTGGGCCTGGAGTCAGAAAGACTCATCTTCCTGAGTTCAAATCTAGCCTCAGACACTTAGTAGCTGTGAGAAGTGGAGAAGGAAATGGCAAAGCACCCCAGCATCTTTACCAAGAAAACTCCAGAGGGGATCATGAAGAGTTGGACTTGACTCAACAACAGCATGTAAATCATTAAACTTAATTTCAAAAAATCACCTTTACAAGTACAAGATGAGGGAGGCATGACTAGACACTATTTTGCCTGAAAAAGATCTGGGAGAATTTTTGGATTATAAGATTAAAATGAGCTAACAATGTGATATGATTCTCAAGATATTTCATGTAATGTTATCTTGCTTTAGCAAGGTCTAGAATTAAGGAGATGATAATCCCATTGCGATTTGTCCTGGATGGAACATATTTGGAGTACTGGGTTCATTCCTATTTGACACATAACTGGAGAGTAATCAGATTATGCCAACCAGGATGGGGAATGGGTCTTGTATTTAAGCTACATCTTAAATATATGCATATATATATATATATATACACACACATACACACAAACACATACAGAGAGAGAGAGAGAGAGACAGACAGACAGACAGACAGACAGAGAGAGAGAGAGAGAGAGAGAGAGAGAGAGAGTCAAACCTGAGAGAAGAGAATATTTAACAGGAGCAGTAAGGTGGCCCAATGGATAGAGAACTGGTTCTGGAGACAGGTAGACCTGAGTTCAATTGTAACCTCAGGCCCTTATTAGCTGTGTGATCCCCTGGGCTAATCACTTAATCCCTGTTTTCTCATCTGCAAAATGGGAGTAATAACAGCACTTCACTCTGAGGGGTGTCATGAGGATCAAATGAGATAATATTTGTAAGGCCCTTCACCATGCCTGACAGATCATAGGTACTATATAAATTTTAGTGATGAGGATGATGATGATAGCCTTGAAATGCATGAAATATTGTCAGGAAGAATTGTCCCAGAGGGCAAAAGTCCAAGCAATGGTGGTGGATGTTACAAAGACTTAGATTTAGTCTTGTAAAGACAACCTTCTTAACAATTCGAACTCTCTCAAAGGACAGTGGTAGACTAGTAGGATGTTGGGTTCCCCCCGCACTGGAGATCTCCAAGCAATAGTTGGATGACCTTTTGTCAGTCAGCAAACATTTATTAGGAGCCGACAATGTGCTAGGCACCATGCTAAATACTGGAGATTTTTTATTCAACTAACAGTTTCCTTTTAACTCTGTCACTGTGCGTATTTGATGAACTTTTAGGGAACTTCATTTGGGGAAATGGGATTAATACTCCCAGAAAAAAATTAATGTTAATGAATATCCTATTATCTTCTCACTCAACAGGTGATCATTCTACATCTAGATTTTTGAGGGACCTTTTAAAAAAATAAACAGTGATTTACTCAGTCAATAAGCATTTTTATTTATGTGCCTAATATATGCCAAGCACTGTCCTGAGTTGGTGTACAGAAGATTTCACAGGGCCAACTAGGTGTCCCAGTAGCTGGACTGCTGGGTCTGGAGTCAGGAAGTTGTTGTGGAGTCATTTTTCAATTATGTCCAACTCTTCGTGACCCCATTTGGAGTTTTCTTGGCAAAGATGCTAGAGTAGTTTATCATTTCCTTCTCTATCCTGACTTCAGGTCTGGCACTCTCTCCACTGTGGAGTCAGGAACATCTGAGTTTAAGTGCAGATTCAGATGTTTACTAGCCATGTGACCCTGGGTAAGTCACTTATCTTCTGTCTGCCTCAGTTCCTTCAACTGTAAAGTAGGAATAATAAAAGTATCTACTGTGCAGGATTATTTGTGGAGATCAAAGGAGGTGATATTTGTAAAGTGCTTAGATCCACTTTATTATGCCTGGCATAGAATAGGTGCTTAATAAATGTTCATTCTCTTCCCTCTCCCAAGCACTGTCTACCAAAAAAAAAGACAAAATTCAAAAGAAGATTTTATTAATCTCATAGGGGAGCCACTATGCAAACAACTATATATTAACAAGATATGTATATATAAGATAAAGCGGAGATGATCCCTAGAGGGAAGGCCCTAGTACCAAGAAGAGAAGGTAACACTTTAAAACAGGGGGGAAAATTCAAAAATAAAACACCCTCATCTAATGTTCCAGAAGAGTCAAAATCTGACTTACCTTGAGAAGGTCTTTCAGTACAGAGGAAGATAAATGGGTGAATGTGGTACAGTGATATCATGAACTATGGTTAGAGCCTTATTTTGTGCAATTGACAAAGCAAGGCAAGAAGGTATTTTCCATAGCACTGATATGATTCAGTGAGCTGCAAAGATACAAGTGTGGCAACATTCCAAAAATTGATACATTTAGAACATTAAGTAGCTACTATTCAATAATGTGAGATAATTGCTAATAATTTAATTACATGGTTATTCCTAAACAATGAAATCCTACTGCATAAGTAATATTCGATGTAGAATTTTGAAAGTGGTTATTTTGACTTTACAAAGATACCACAGGATATATGGGAGGGGGGCGGTGTATAAAAAAGTTAATCTTGCTAAAAAACTTTATTTCTACCCTTGTAAAATAACAATTGAGGATTATAAACAGAAAGGTTTGAATCTGAGATGTGATTGGAAAATAATGTGGAAGAAAGTAATTGATCATGACACTGCAACACAATATACAGGAAAGGTGACTTGTATATGTAAATATATTTATTTTAGATTATTTTTATTGGTAATTGTTATAAATTCATACTTGAATACTATATCCTATATTCACAGAATGCCATTTGACCTTATTTATATGACTTATGACTATATTATTTCAAAAATTCCCTCTTTCATTTTATGGCTAGCATATAGAGAAGAAAATGCCATATAAACTTTTACTGTCACTTGTTAAAAATGTTATACATAATCTAGTTTTTTCATCTACAAAATGGGGATAATAATGACACCTACCTCAAACGGTTGAAAGGATCAAATGTAAATGGAAAACAGCTATAGCAAATTATTGTTATTGTTATTAATTATTCTTATTATTGCAACTTATTAGAAATTGTTTTGAATGCATTGGGAAGAATATCCTCATCCTTGGCGATAGTATCAGACAGACATTTAACACCATTAAAACAGGATTTATGAAATAACAATACAGCTCCTTGAAAAGAAAACGAAATCATTCTCTCAGTTATTGGATTTCTGTGTCTGCATAGCAGCAAATAAGTGGTCTGATTGATTTTGTTTGACTTAATTGACTGACCAGGTGTTTCAGTGTTGTATAGAGATAGAATTAGTTTATTCTGCTTGATTCATATCTGTCGGAGTATTCAATTTTTGAAATAACTTGCCATTGTGTAAACAGTGATGTCACGGAGATGGGTAAAACTCATAGGTATCAAACGTTTGAATTCATATATAAGATACTGGCATTTCTATCCCTCTTCAGTAAATATGGAATATGACGCTTTTATGTCATATAAATAATGCACAGTCGTATGGGAGATCAATGGAAATGACTGAGGATTTGTTTAAGATCTTTCTGTACAAAATAAAGATTCAAAAGTCAAGTTTTATACATTTGTTCTGCCTTCACGGACATTTAGACATTTAGCTGATAACATTGAGGGGGGAAGATGTGCACAATGGACATTTGTAATACTAATGAAATGGGGTCATTACTATTGCCTTCATCACATTTGAATAGTGAGCTTTGTGGCTAGAAAAGCGTTTCACATACATAGATAATGATGAATGTTCTGGATGTGTGAGTCAGGATTTAAAATTGCCCTGAGCTGCCCCAAGCTGCCTTACACACACAAATACTACAAAGAGTTTAAGATGGGAACATTAAACTAGACTGTGCTAAAGCTTCCCTGCCTTCCCCATGAGCAAGCCTGCATCAGATTTGCTGAAACATCCCACTTGACCTGTACTAACCTTCAGCCCAGAATGCACAGAGAAGGAGGGAGCTAATCCCAGCAAGTAGGTTTAAGCAAACAGGCCAACAATATACCACCTCTTTAAGTAGACAGACTCTCTTACTCTCCTCAAGCACTTAGAAAGCAAGAGACACGTATGATTGAGGTAGGCTGCAATGATGATGATGGACCTTTACTGTTATATCTGTGAAACTCTGACGTGGTGCATCAATACAGCATCTTGAAGATTTGTGCCCATCATGTTTATCGTGGATAAGTGTTCTGACTTTCTAGAGACCATACTTTTGTGATTCTCTGTCAGAGGGTTTTAGGACAAGTGAAAGACCAAAAATGTGCTTTTTTTCTGATATAGACAATTGTGTATGCATGTGTATTTTTATCCTCATTGATTCTTTGAAATCATTTGCTACTCATTTTTTTTTATTAGAGTTGTGGCCTTTTTTTTTTTATTGAGGGAACATTTTGACTATTTTTACTTTGAAATGTGTCAACATTTATATTATCTTCCTTTCATTTGAATCTGAAGATTTATTTCACATTTTTTAAAGGATAGAAATAACAATTTTCTAAGTCTGAAGTTTTAATAAATTTTGAAATTACTCGTATCTGGGCTTAAAATATACCTTCCAACCTGCATCCTATATACATATTCATGTCATAATTAAAAGATTGAGCAAAGCGTAGTCAAAAATGAATATGCATTTATTGAATTTAATTGAAAATAAATATTTAAAGACATAACTATAGTACATGGATAGAATCATCCAAAATTATAAATGCAAAAAATATACAGAAACACGAGAAGATATATATGAACAAAGTGGTGAAGTAAGCTGAACCAGGAAAAGCTTACAGCAATGTGAATGGTACAGCAACAACAAAAACACGGAGTACTATGGAATTATAATGACCAAACTTGGTCCCAGAGAAAAGATAAGACAATGAGGGAACTGCATATGTTTTTTCAGATTTCATTGAATTGTGGGTTACTTTGCTGGCTTGCTTATTTTTTCCTCTTTCACTTTTATTTTTTTTCTTATGGGGATGATTCTTTCATTAGAAGATAGGGGTAGGAACGAGATAGGTCCAGAAATGGAGGTGATAAAGAAATAAAAGATAGCAATGACAACTGAAAAATAATATATTGATGTATGGTAAATATGGGGGAAGGGAAATTGGATCAGTGATTTCATTAATGTTGCATATTCCTGGTGTGGAAATTCTCTCAGAAAATATGAATCAGAAACTGGCCTGTAATTTATAGTCTTTGAGAACTCTTTAGGGCATTTAAAGGTTAAATGACTTGTCCATGATCATATGGGCAATATCTTTGAGAAGTAAGACTTAGACGCAGAACTTCCCCAAGTTAATTCTCTAACTATTCTTTCAAGGTCTCAAGTTGCCTCTCCTAGCAGAAACCTATGATGAGCACAGACATATCACATAAACTGAACATTTTATACACACACACACACACACACACACACACACACATACATACATATCATCGAGGAAACTTCTGGCTGTGAAATTTCTCCCAAGTATTCTGCAACTTATAGTTTAAGCAAATTACGTGGGGCACTGAGGAGTTAAATTCTAGATCCACAGATCACACTGCAAATAACAGTCAGAGGTGATACTTCACCCAAGGTCATCTTGATTCTGAAACCATTCTCTATACCAAAGGGCTTCTCATATTAATTATGTGGTTCAACTCTTATTCAATTTGTTTCTGTTACCTAGGTGATAGTTCCTCTCATGTACTTATATATGCTGATTTTCTATTTGTTACTGTTTTGGTCATCTTATTTGCCTGTTGAGAGGTCTGACAGTGATTCAGGAATCCCTGACAATCCCTGTACATCATGGTGTCCATTACATGTATCTCTTTCTCTAGAGCAAAATTGTGTAATGGCTTTGTGGAGTTCAGCTTTATAGGCACCTTATGACCAAGGACTGAAAGATTCCTGGAGTCAGTTTGGAGCAGATTTGGAGGTGCAACAGGCTCAACAGATGGTGGAAGTTGGAAATTCTTCCACTTCTAGCAATCTGCTTTATACCACCCAGCATTTCATCATCAGTGTAACTGATGGAGATTTAAACCTGGAAGTAAGCTCACACTTCATTAAGGAAATACAGGAGGAATTCAGAGGGGGCTTACTTTGACCTTCCTTGGGTGTTTTGTTGAAAGCAAAATGAAGCTTAAATGCTACCTTCTTCAGAAAGCTTTCTTTGATCACCTGAGGGCAATACTGTATCTATTCTTAGAATTCTTATCATAAAGTCTTTGGACCATGTTTGGGCACTTATCACAGTCCAGTTTTCATTCTGTTCATTTGTGGGCACATCTGATTGCATTTCACATTATTGTCATTTGTTAACATATATCTCTTCTGCTCTTAGATTATAAGTTTCTTGAAGGAGAGGAAATGCCTTATTCAATCCAATTAGTAAATATTTATACATGACAATCATGCAATAAAAAATGCCCTATTATTATCTTAGGGTATGCCTACATGCATATGTACATCATGTTTTGCAAATAGTAGTTCCTCATAAAGTTTCCTTGAATTGAATTGCGTTTCACTTTAAAAGTATATTTCAATAGACCACTTTAACTGTAAAGGAAGTGTATAAGAAAATCCTGCTTGACAGAAATGCTTCTTTGCCATCTATGACTGCCTTTCTTACAACGGACAGGCTTATGAACACAGACACGAACACTTAATTTGACAATTGAGAAATAAGAACATTGAATCATATTAGGTTTCAGCGAATTTAAGCCTAGGTTTGCACTTTGGGAAGGAATAATTTGGTAATTTATGATATTTGATAGCAAATAGCTTTCTTGTGTTTAATGAGAAAAAGTATTTTTTATATATGAAACATTTTTCAAGGGTAATTTTCTGCACACAACTTACTATTCATTACCACTGTGCTTTTCTTTATGCTACATCTTTTACCTTTCCATCAATTCATATTCATCACTTCTTTCAAAACTTTCCTCCTCTAGGGAGTCTTCCCTGCTTATGTCCAACCTGCTTCCATCGCTCCCTTGTTCAGGATCCCCTAAACTCTCACATGGCCAATTTTTTATTATCTTAGCTTTGGACTATTGATACAACGTTGTTTTTTTCTTATCTTATGGGAATGAGTTTCACTTTCTCATCTACAGATTATAAGCCATGTGAGTTCATGGACTGTGCTTTCCTATTTTCTCCAACTCTGATTATAATAGGTATTTAGTAAGAAACCAAAGAGTTTGAAAGCTGAAAAGTTATGATGATCCTTCACATATATAGTACTTCCCAGTTTTCAAAAAATTATACATTATTGCATTTGATTCCAAAAATAACCCTGCTGCATGCAATGCAAAGATTTTTATTTCTATCTCAGATCAGAAAATCCAGATTCAGGAAAGTCAAATGACTTACCTGCAGTCACAAAACCGTTAGGGGCTGGCCCAGGCTCAATCTCAGGTACTTTTTTCTTAATTATCTTAGGGGTCACTTCTCCTATCTGCTTGCATTTTAAATTTGAGAAAGTTATGTCCCACAGAAACGGAATAACAACCCTGGTCACATGTGCAGTTATTATCCATGTCAGTTCTGGAATATGTCTTCTGACTCAGTAGATATCTTATTCACTGTATTAAGATGAAGAATACATAATCATGAACCAATAACCACCTATTTATCAATGCCTATTTTCTTAAGGCTATAACTATTTAATAGCAGAAGAGGATGACACTACATGCATTTTTATTGTCAAAGTCTCATGTGAAAGCAGAGTGATGTTTTCTGAAGAGGGATAGCCCTGGAGTCAAAATAACCAGGGTTCGAATCCCAAGCCTGTCACTTTACTATCTATCATGGAAAAGCCATTGAACCTTTATGAGATTCAGTTTCCTAATTTATAAAATGAGAATAATAATACCTGCATGGCCTGCAAGGGCTCTTGTGAATGTCAGATAAGATAAGATGCTTTTCAAATATAAAAGTGCTACACACATTTTAATTACTATCATTTAAATCATCCACTTAAATACAGTGGAGTGTAGGATTTAGAAACAGGAAGACCTATGTTCAAATCCTACCTCAGATATTTACTAACTGTGTGAGCCTGGGAAAGTCACTTAATTTCTCTGGGATTTGGTTTCCTTATCTGTAAATTGGGAATAATATATAACATCTACCTTACAAAGTTGTAAGGATCAAATGAGTTAGAATATGGAACCTTGCAAACTTTTAAGAGGTATATAAATGCTGGATAGTATTACTAGGTACTGTGATGATGATGATTTTATGGTTATTAAAGATTATATTATTGTCTACTTACGTATCCTTTATTGGCATCTTTCTGGGATAGGATAGGAATCAAAAAACTAGATTGCATAATTGTTGAAGCTAGTTCCATACTTCTCGTCTGTGATTTGCTTTCATTTCATATAAGGAAATGAATTTCCCCTCCCCTATCATACCCATAAATGAGTTCATTATTTATTTACCTTTTAAAAAAAAATTATTGTATCTTCATCATCATTCCCACATATAGGATGCATAACAAGAAAGAAACATTTAAGGAAAACAAATTGATGTGCTTACATATAACAATATATACCTCATCTCATAATTGTTGTATACAACCAGAGGGATACTAGAGCTGGTTCAATACAGATCAGATCAGGAAAACTGATTGTTAAATTTTCAGCATGAAAATTTACACCTCTGAAATTGGCAAACATTATGAATCAGGGCTTGATTATTGCTTTATGGATTATATAGATTTGAGAAGTAATGGAGAAAATGTTAATAATGCAGATTAAACTTTAAAGTTTCCGAAATTCCCACCCCCCCCCCCAGAAAGCTGGTAGTTAAACATTTGTCAGCACAACCCTATTTGCCCCCTATATCTACAGAGAATAGGGATATATGCTTCCTCCTAAGCTCTTTGGATTCTAGGTTGGTTATTATATCAGCCTGAATTCAATTTATCCTTTAGTATTACTTTTCTTTACATTATCATGGTAATTGTATATGTGATTTTATGTCTCCTGCTTACTTCACTCCATATCAGTTCACATTATTCTCTCAAAATTTTGCATAATTCTTCTTCATGTTTTCTTACACTGTAATAATGTTCCTATATATTTATAATTTTTTGACTATTCCTCATTAGAATTTCTAGACCATGTGAAGTTGTCATAGTGAATCCCTGTACTAAACAACACAGAACTGGTAGAATTCATTGGATAAGTGCTATGTATTTTCCAATGAACTAAACTTTTCATGAAAAAAAGTCTTTCACCTTCTTTATTTCTTCCTCATACTATAATCATAATCTTTACATTCCTTCTTCATACTTTTTTGGTCATTCTGTCATCCACTTCTAGTTTTTGCTACCAAAAGTAAAAAAAAAAATGAAATGAAAAGGCCTGACATAGATATTTTGGTGTATATGGTACCTTTCTCTCTGTCTTTGACCTCTTTGGAGGATAGTGGTATTTTGAGTCAAAGGTCAACTTGATCAGTTTTCCAACATATTTCCAAATAACTTTTCAGAATGATTGAACTAAAGTACAGTTGCACCAATGGAAGAACTTTGCCAATTTGCTAGATTTGATCTAAAAACCTAGAATGGTTTTAATTTGCTTTTTCTCACAATTACTGATTTGAAACTTTTAAAAAATAGTTATTGATAGTGTCTATTCTGAGCAGTCTATTCTTTGTTTTTATTATATATCTATTAAGGAATGACTTATGTTCTTCTATATTCATGATTCCCTAAATATATGGATGGACTTAAGAAGAAGAGGTAGCATAATGTAGTATAAATAATGTTGGATCTTAAATCAAAAATCAAGTTAAATCCTGATTTTCCAATTAATACACCTATTATACTGGGTATACTTTGCTTCTCTGGGTCTCAGTTTACTCCTCTGTAAAAAATTGAGAATATGGATTGTAGGATTTCTTAAATACTTTCTAGGTCTAAATCTGAGACTAAGACTACTAATTTAGGGACCAATAAATGTAGTTCTTTGTAAATGTTCTCATTGAAAAATAGATGTGCTGAATTAATTTTGTATATATAGGTACCCGCTTTAGGGAAAGAAAACTACAGCTGGATTTGAATGAGGGAAAGAATATAGCTCATTGCCTAAACCATTTAGTCCCCAACAAATATTCTTATTATAATATAATAACAATAATTAATAAGGATGATAGACAACCACTTGTATTTGCAATAAAAGAATAATTGTTGCTAATTTTCTTTTGGTAGTGGCACTATTGAATTAATCATACCCTTGATGAATGCTGAAACACAGTATTAGACTGGTGTAGGTGTGCCAGCTCCCTACAGCTGCTTAAGATTGGTTTTATTATCAAGTGCTGCAGCCTTATGACTGCAAAATTATAGAATTGATAGACAATAGGAAATAGAGAATTTTCTTTTCTATTCTAAAGATATAGCTTTTCTCATGTAGGTATACTTGGATCTGTCTATAAATGTGCATTATATGTATTTATACATATGTGTATGTATAATATATACATGCATATATATGTGTGTGCATGCATGTGTGCGTGTGTGTGTGTAAGATTGTTCTTCTAGATAGAAGACCAGAAGAATTGTTCAGAAATCCCTAAACACGACAAGGTAAATAAAGAGTAGAATTTCTTTTTTCTAAGCTTTGATAAACTGAATCCAGTAGGATAATGTTAATTTAAAGTGCTCCTTTGTGTCAGTTAGGAACATAAAACATGCTAACGGATGAGGAGGAGTCTCTGTGAAAGTTTAGGGAACTGAAGAGTTTTTGTTGTTTAGCCAGTGAGATATACTGGTAAATTTGAATCTGTGCTACTTGGCATAGAAATTCAATATGGTTACTTCACATGAACTAGAAACAGGACTTAAGTGTCTTAAAATAATAGTCTGTTTGGGTAACTTTTTCTCACAATACCGCTAAACTAATTATGCAAATCAAAGTCCCTTTAGACATTTCCAGTTCTTTAAATTAACTGTAGATAGGTTTTTGTTTTTTTTTGGCTTTTTAAAAAATTATTGTATAACATACAAAATTTATAGCATTTTTCATACTAGCAAAGTAGAATGCAATCATGAATAGCAGTAGTAACAGAATGTATTTGTAGCTCTCAGAGAAACTAAGGATCTTATTATCCATTATTAGGAAATAACTTAGTCAGAAATTTCCTCTTGGTAGACCCTGGGGAACACTGGATGAATTGATGTGTCAAAAGTTGACTGGACAGAATTTCAGCTGAAGAAATAATGAGTGGACCTACTGTCAAGATAGTGAAAAGATTTAACTTCTTCAGGGACCTAGAAGGCAGCATGCCATAGTGGTATTAAACTTGGAAGACTCACTTAAGCTAGTTATTTGGACCTGGGCAAGTCATTCTCTGAATCTCATTTCCTCATCTCTCAAATGAGTGAGTTGAAATTGATGATCTGTAAGATCTCTGCTAGCACTAAATCTTTGATTCTATAATCCTCTGAGGCTAAGCTTGATAGGACAGTGATCCAAGGGTTATGACCTATATAAGGGGATTGTCGATTAGAAAAGGAAGTATAAACATGGTATCTGAAAAGGACTGCAGGATTTTTTTTTAAAAAACCCTTGACCAAGAAGGAAAAAAAATAAGGCTATTTCAGCCTTAACTTAACTGTATAAGTTTCTACACCAAATTGTCTCCCTTTGATACTTCAATGGATTTGTGATCTTTCTAATGTAGCTAATCCTACACATAGTACAGATCACAATTTATTCATGCCTTCTCATCCTGCTTTAAGTCTTATCTATGTCATCCTATGAATACTCCAAAGAATTGCATTGAATGCATTGGAGATGTCCTAGATGTCTTAACCTTACTTGGATATCAATGAACTTCACAGGCAGTCCATCAGCTATCCTTTGTTGCCCTTACATGGCCAAACCTTCATTTTTTTTTGTTCTGTCTGGCATAACTTTTATCTTCCTTCTACAAAATTCTTTGTTAGTAATATGTTGAAGGCTAAGTAGGTCCTCTTAACACTATCATATAAGTTAAGTTTTGCTCTTCTAAAAAAGAAAATACCAGTTGCAAATTCCATCCTGTGACTATGAACATTAAATGATACTATATTTTTATTTCTACTTCTGAAGTTGGCACATTGAATTATTTATTTGTGGGACACCGATGGGCACAAAAGAATCAAATAATATAATTTACAAGATTGGAAATGTTACTATAATTTTCATCTTATTTTTACATAGCAGATTTTATGTCCCTAGGTGCCATAATCATTGGCTGTTATTTTTCTGATGCTAGGTTATATCTGATGTTATAAGTGGTTTTCAGTGTTCAATGGCATAAGAATTGTGACATTCTATAATACTTTCTAAAAGAAACTTTCTAAAGCACAGTTCATTGTTAATTTTGGATTTTAATACACAATGGGTCACAGTGTAAGTGCCTGAGATATGCAATAATAAAAAAAAACCCTGATAAAGAGCAGGTAGCCTATAAAAGAAACACTGGTCATTCCCCTTCTCCCTTTCATGTGTCTCTTCCTCTGTCATCAATGCAAGAATCTTTAGTTAACAAGAAGTCAGATGAGGATAACTTATCTACATATAAGGAGTTGATATCAAAGACAAGTAGGGAGATAGTAACTAGTAGCCTTTGATGAATTCAAGTCCCTGGACCCAGATGAACTAGATCCTTTTTTTTTTTTACTCCATAAATTTGGAGTTGAGATTGCTAAACTTTGGTCACAATCTTCTATGAAAGATTGCAAAATATGAGAGAGTTGATTCCATATTTAGGAGAGCATATTTTCAGGAAGTAAAAAAAAAAGAGAGAGACTCAACTTGAAAAATTCAATCCAGTGTGCTTGAATCTGATTCTTTTGAAAAATTCTAGAATGTATTTTTCATGAGGTGGTAAAAATTGAGAAAAGGAATATGTGCGCCAGAAGGTCTATTAGGGCTTTATCAGGAACAAATTATGTAATACTAATTTAATTTTCTTTTTTCAAACAGGATTTCTAAATTGGGAAATCATTTTTTTTGTTTTGCTAATATTTTTACCAAAAAAATGGTCAAATCTGTGAAGTGATTTTCATAAATAAAATGGAGATATTTGGGTTACACTATAGCTTAATTAGATGGATTCAGAATTAGGTGAATGGCTATCAAAGAATATTCAATAATGGAACAACTTGGAAGGACATTTCCAGTGGAATACTTTAGGGATCTGTGCTTAGCCTTGTGTTATTCAAAGTATTCAATCAATGACAGGAATAAAGACATGGCTAACAGTTGGCTTAGTAATTTGGCAAATGTCATACAGTTAGGAAAGATAGCTAAAGTACTGGATGACAGACTCAAGATACCAAAAAGATCTTTACAGAGGTAATACTGGGCTGAATCAAATAAGATGGAATTTAATTGGATTAAATGTAAAGTCTTATACTTGGGTTCAAAAAATATACTTAACATATGCAAGATTGGGAAGCATACACAGGCAACCATTTGTCTTGAAATGAACTAAGTATCTTAATGGACTTTATAAGTTCAAGATATATAACCAACAAAGCTAATGAAATATTAGGCTACATAACTGCCTTGACAAAAGAATTACATTCAGAAATAAGAAAGTGATAACTCTATTATACTCAGCCCAGTTCAGACCACATCTTTTATTGTGTTCAGTTTCAGATGCCACATATGAATGACATTGATAAGTTTCAGAATTTCAGCCTTAAATTCATGCTATTTACTGAATAGTGGATGCAATGGAGAATGTTTAGAGAAAAGAGGATATAGAGAAGACATTATAGCTGTCTTTCAGTTTTTGAAGGATTCTTTTGTGGAAGGGAAATTTGGCATGTTATACTTGGCTCAAGTGGACACAAGAAAGAGCAATAATTGGCAGGTTGCAAAGAAACAAACTTATTTTTGAGGCATGATATAAGGACAAACTTCCTTACATTTAGAGTTATGCAAAAGTAAAATGACCTATCTTAGGAAAGAACAGATTCCACCTCATTGGATGTCTTCAAGCAATACCTTGAATAATACTTCTTGGGCATATTGTTGGGAAGATCCTTTTTCATCTGAGGTCTGACTAGATGGCCATTGTGATCCCTTACAACACAGAAATTACGTAAAACACTATAGTTGTAATAGTTTTTGAAGGAAAATAGAGTCCATTTTTGGTATAAACTCCAAATTAAAACACCTTTTAATTTTTAGAAGAAACGTTTCCTTAAATATGCCAAATGAAGTGTTTTAGACTTGCATAATATTCAGGGATTTTGTAAAACAAGTTTCTTTAAAAAATATTTTCTTATGCTATTATGTTTGAGTGACTTCTAACTGGATAGATGTATGATCAAGCATCCTATGTTTTAAATTTAAAAGAAAAAGGGAAAGAATTCAATGATTACTAGTGGGAGAAGAGACAGTATCTGACATGTTTCCTGTATACCATTGATGCAACACATTAATTGCCTACAGTATTCAAGTGATAATAATAAAAGAAGTAGGCATTTTCTAGGAATTAATGACCACCTTAGAAGAGATGTAATTGGCCTGGAGGTTATGAATTTTAATACAATTTTAACTGATTTGTGCATTGGATTTCTAGAAAATGTATGTCCAGTTGTTACCAGTTATCTTAAATTATTTCTAAGTATTCTGCAGATTTCATAATTTAATTTTAATAATAAAGATACTGTGGAACAGAGAGAAAATTTTAAAAAAAATGTTGTCATTGTTTCTTTTAGTCCTTGTTTAGAAATCTAAAGTCATATTTTATATTTATATGGTATTTCTTATAAATCATATACTTTGCTTTAATGACAGTGATATCATGTGTTAAAGATGCATGGACTATTTAAAAGTAGCAGAAATACCATGCTCAGTATTTCAAGAGAAAGTATAATTTTAGGGCTTTAGAAAGAGGAAGGTTTTTTTAAGGTTGGGTTGGAATAGCAAACTCTAAATTCATTTTAATTTAACTCTTTTCATGCTACAGTTTCATTGCTTTTTAAAACTCTGCACTTAAGTTTATCTCTTCATTAGGATAGGCTCAACCTTCCAGTGTACACATATATTTCTTTCCTTCCTTCCTTCCTTCCTTCCTTCCTTCCTTCCTTCCTTCCTTCCTTCCTTCCTTCCTTCCTTCTTTCCTTCCTTCCTTTCTTCTTTCCTTCCTTCCTCCCCCCCTCTCTCCCTCCCTTCCTTCTTTCACTTCTTCTCTCCCTTCCTCTTTCCTTTCTTTACAAATAGACTAATTTATGTATACAGGCTGTAATCTATAAACCTCTTCCTTCTTACCATGATTATATATATTTTTCAAGGCCAGGATAAGGATCCCTTCTATCTCATTCTCACTACAGTAGTGTTCCTAGTGGAAGCAAATATGTACTTCTCTCAATTGAATCATTCAGTGAAAAAGGAGTGAGGCTGGAGGTAGTAGGGTATGTAATATCACCACATCCACACTCTGGCAGAGAAGGAATTATGTCAGAGAAGATGGCAAAAACACAAAGGTATGTCTGAGAGGTGAAGTAGGGAACGTAGTGGAGGTGGAAAGAGAAGAAGAAAAGACAGAATGGCGTTCTTGAAGGGTATGCTTTATTCCTCCCCTCCATATACAGATCACTGTCTCTGCTTAATACATGCTCTGGTTGTTGATGTTTATTCAAGAATCCAGGCATATCCTATAGTGATTTTCTATTGTAACAAGGGATATGGACTGCAACTGTGATTTCACTGATAGCTAGGATTTGTGATTTTACTGGATTATTTGGTTTAGGGAATTTGAAAAAGAAGAAACTGCTCATTATCAATGCAGTTTGGCACTTTTCTCTGAGACATACTCACTGACACAAGCCAGTTACCTGGAAAACTTAGAGGTTTGCCTAGGATTACATATCCATTATGTGTCCAAATTGTGACTTGAACTCAGGTCTTCCTTGTTTTGAATCCATCTCTCTCATTACTTTACCAAGTTACTTTTATTTTTCCATAGCGATTTTTGTTTATTACATACCAAGTCTGAGAATTATAGACAAGGGATTATATTGGTGGAATGCTGTGAAAGATATGATGGAGATGTATGAATGGAAAGAATATAAGCCACATATAGCAAGGAGATTTACCTTTGGGATAGCTTAAGTGTTATAACAAAGAAGGTGAAATGAAGACCTTTGTCACCTTGGGTAGATGTGGTTGAACTTCTGCATAATGGGAAGGAATAGATAGGGGAGGGGAGGATATCCACATCAGTGAGACTACAGTTTCTTTGCAGTTTTGGAGTACACCACATAAGTATACAGGCAATACAATCATAAAATATAGACACAAAAAAGAATTGAAGATTCAGTGTGTCTATGCAAACAACCGAACAAAGAACAAAATATGTGAACACAAAACACTATGAACATGGTTGGGTACATGGTACATCACATTTATTTTTCCTGACCTTGTGATAGATTTTCTTTATCAAGGCCTATTGACAGTGCCTAAAAGATCAAGGTTGATGTAGTAACAAAATGCAAAGAAAAAGTCTGTGGTAATTAATATTATTTTCATTTATTTTTTACAAAAATATCTTTTCTATGTAACTATAAACCTTAAGATTTTTTCCCCAATGTTACCCTTGTCTCTGACACACTCTTTTCATTCAGTCAATAGTCATTAAATGTTTTCTGTATTAAATTAACTTTAAGTTCAATGTTCTTTCTGTTATTCTGCGCCATCTCTCCAAAAACAGCATTTTTGTAGAAGGATAAGTACTTTGAAAAGTACTCTTTATTAAAAAAAAAATTAAACAAAATAAAAACCATGTTCTTGAATAAACACTTCAAGATGAATAAGCTAAAAAATAATGACACTGTTGTTGAGATTCTAGGATAAGACTCATTTTCTCCTCTTCCAATTGGTTGATCATACACCCCTTGATTTCAGGTCACGGTTCCTCACTCTGGAAATTTTTGATTTCGAATATTGGATCAGTGAATTAGCTGTTCCTTGGCCAGTCATGTTTTCTTTGAATGAGTGGGTATACTGTTGCTCACTGTCCTAGGGTAAGATTTATATGTCCCATGTAAATGCTAATTCACTTCTTTCCCCTACCCCTACTATACACCTACTAAAAGCCAGGTAAAAAAAAAGAATTTAATTACCTCCGACTTTTTTATTTTAAAGTCATAACAACATTATTTTCACTCAGATGTAGAATTAGTTTAACAAGTTCACACAGTCCTAATCCTAGCCCACCCACATCCCATCCGCTGCTAAATATGATGTGTGCTACTGGAGTTGAAGTGAAATACCAAATAAATTGTGGCCCCTTGGGGAAGTCACTTCATTTTTCTTCCATGCATATGGAATAAATTAGTGCTATTTGTAATTGAATCATTTGAAAACTTAGCAAAACAGTTGCTATGTCAGAAAAAGAACAACTATAAACTTTCTAATCCTATTTTTTTTTTGAGGGAGATGGATGGTGAGAGGGGCACCATTACAATTTTGTTCTTTGGTAGATGTGAAATTTAACATGGTACTACAGTTTGAAGACTTTTGAATTAGAAAAATGTAGTTTTAAGTCTCGCCTCTGACACATATTAGCTATGTGAGCATAGTTATCTCACACTTTTGTAATGGCTCAGGTAGCTCTAATATTCTTGGTTAGATATGAGTTATCGATTTGTATCCAATTTCTACAAGGGGTATTCCTATAAGGGAAATGCACTATACTCAGAAAATCTCAGGTCTGTGGTGTTTGTTTTTGGTAAAATACACATTGGGGCAGGGTGTCATAGTGGAAAGATTACTACCTCTGGATTCAGAGATCCTGGGTTCAAATATTTCCTCTGTTCTTTTACTACCTTTGTGACCCTGGGCAAATCACTTATCCACTCCAGACCTCAGTTTCTACATCTGTAAAATGAAAGAGTTCTATTAGAGATTATAAAATAACATTTTTACTGTCTGTAGAATGGAGATGAAGGAATAAAAATGTTTGCCTAAGTATTTTCTATATGTTAATCCCTGGGCATATACACAAAAAGAGTACATAATCCCAGCCTTAGGAGTTTGTATTCTCATGATGTAGGAAAATACATAAAGGGGAATTAAGGCATGGTAAGGGATTTAGGGCCTGAGAAGTCACATAGAGGCCAAGGGGAACAGGGATACAATCTATCTAGAGTTAGTTAGTGTTGATTTGATTAAATTTCTCAAAAACAAGAGGTGGAAACAGGAAGGAGGAGGTTAGGCATAAAGTATCAAGGGGCAAAATGGGCGGATGAAGAGGAGACATCATGATCTCCGGGAGGCCAACCCCTCCCAGGTATGACCGCCGGTGGTCTGGTCTGGGGAGCATCTACTGCTTTCCTCTATCTATCTTATAGGAGTAGAAGATGAACTTCTATCATTTAATAGCAATTTGCTCTTTCTACCTGTGGTTAAAAATATCTTTTACATGCTTTGGTAGCTATATAAATCTTTTTGGAAAAATTCCGCAGTAAGCTTCCTGATAACCTCTTGGCCAGCCAAATTTTCTCAAATAAATAGGTGATTTCATTAATTCATTTGGATCCTTTTTCATAAAATGAGGGATGACATTATAGGTCTATTCTGTAGCTGAATTTTTGACTACATTTGACTACCATTTCCATTTCTGAATAACCTAGACTGTGAGTTCTTGTGACCAAGATTTTGGCCTCATAATTAACCATTAGTAGTACCATTGGGTCGATCATATAAGTTAATCTGTTGATCTTCATCTCTGCTACATGAAATGCCCAGCATCTTATTGTGAGACTGTGTGACTGTGTTCAGTTGTTTTCAGTCATGTCTAACTCTTTCTGACTCCACTTGGGGTTTTCCTGGCAAAAATATTGAAATGCCATTTCCTTGTCTAACTCATTTTGCAGGTGAGAAAACAGAATCAAATAGGGTTAAGTGACTTGCTGAGGGTCACACAGCTAGTAAGTATCTAGGGCCAGATTTGAACTCAGGAAGATGAGTCTTCCTGACTGCAGGTCCAGCACTCTATCCATTATGTCACCTGCCTGCCCTATCATGAGATTAACTGTTTTTCCACTACATCTGCCCACCTGGATGAACTTACATGGAACTCTTCATTTAATACCTGACTAAGCAGAGTCTGTGCATCTTGTTGGATAACCAACTAGTAAGCTTTTACTCTTTGCCTCTCGGTAATAGTACCAAGAACAATGTATAGAAGTTGTGAGGAGGCTGATCTAATCTTAGCACAAGACAAAACTTAGCACCTAGAGCTATTTGAAAGGGAACTATACTGACCTAAGATGAGTGAAGACTAACTGCTCACCTGTTGGGTATAATGTAGAAGAGGTTCTTCTGCAGGTATGGGTGGGACTAGGTAGGTCAGAGGTCCTTTACAATTCTGAGATTCTGTGATTCTCTAATGTTATAATACACTGATCAAAAATGGCTGTGTTAAATAATAATCACTAAAATAGTAATAATGATGCCACATAGAAAATAACATTAATTTTATGCAAGATTTATAATATCATGGGAAGAACTGGGGGACATGTCTTGGGTGATGATAAGTCAGTTAAAAAAATTTTACTAAGCACCTAGAAGGTTAACAGGTACTGTGCTAAGCATCAGGGATCCAAAGACAGGAAAAAAAAATGTCCCTTCCCTCAAGAAGTCCATAGTCTAATGGAGAAGACAACATGTAAAAAAGCTCTGTACAAAGATATGTATACTTAGGCAGCCAAATGGAACAGTAGTTAGGACCAGGAATCAGGAAGATATGAGTTCAAATCCAGCCTGAGATGATTACTAGCTGTGTGACCCTGGGCAAGTCACCTAAACTCTGCCTTCTTCAGTTTCCACTGTACTATTATACCTGTAAAATAGGAATAATACCTACTTTCAAGAATTGTTATGAATAAAAATGAGATAATACTTATAAAACATTTTGAAAACTTTAAAGTGTACTATAAAGAGCTAGTTATTATTATTGTTGTAGAGAAAGCCTTTCCCAGGCCCTCTTAATCCCAGTGCCTCCCCCCTATTTATTTTAATTGCCTCTATTTACCTTCTGTATAACTTAATTTGTATATATTTGTTTGCATGTTGTATCCTCCAATAGACTGTAAGATCCTTTGTGACAGGGATAGTCGTTTGCCCCTTTTTGCCTCCCCATCACTTAGCCCAGTATCTGGCACATAGCAGGTGCTCAGTAAATGTTGACTGACATAGGATACATTATCCAACAGACTTGGCCCAACAGTGAATGAAGGGTTCTCTTGGTCATTTTGAAGTGGCCATGCTTTTCGGGTGCTCAGTTATCATATGACCAGAATTATCCTTGGAGTATATCTCCTTCTCAATGTGAAATCAATATGTCCCTCAAGTCCCTAGCAATTTCCAGGGAAACTTCACTTCATTTCCTGAGACAGCCCATGTAGATAAATTTAACTATGATATTTATATCAGAAGTTATTCATGCCCTTACTTACTTTTATTCACTGAGTAGAAAGAAGAAAGAGACTAAAGGGACTTTAAATCAGGGTACAAGAAGAGGTGGTAGCAGTATTGTTGAAGATCTAAGAGTGTGGGAGCCAAGATGGCAGTGTAGAGGGAGCATTTCTTCCAAACTCTCCCAACATTGCCTTTTAACCAAATTCAAGGTAATACAACAAATCAAATTCTGGAAATCTTCAACTGTTTAATTTGAGTGAAGCTATAGAAAGCCACTGAAAGGAATTTTCGTCTGTAAAAGATTACAGTAGGTGCTCAAATTCCAGTCACAGGGAGGGATTTGAGAGCTAGTACCATTAAATACAAATTTCATTTGGAAAATGTTGTACACAAATCCTGTGAAAAGATTTCTGACATCTTTTCTTTACTATTAATTTTATCTTCCTTGTATTCATCACTTGCCCCAAATTTCCAAGTCTTTTGTCTGTCCTTCACTATGATGTTATCAGCTATCCTGGAACACTAGCCATGAAAATTGTTATGTTAAGCATATTTCCAAAGGAACTTATTGCTTTAATAAGTAAGGAAAATGCTCGGAAGAAAGAATCGTCGTTCAAGATTCATTAGGAAAAAATGCCAAGTGATTTGCCACAGAATCCAAACTTCCCTTGCCATGGAACATTCACTGTATAGAGGTCTCTATGGAAGAGGAGAAAGGAAAAAAAGAGCCTGCCACTAATCAAAATAAAGTAAATGTTACCCTTTTAAGGTCAAGAACTGTTGCAAGATAATATAGATCCCAACCTAGTTTTTCTATTGTCAAAGTCAAAGCAGCTCCAAATTATTAAAAATGAAAATTCTCTTCAGTTAATAAGTGATCTCGCTGTCCAGATCTGATTTGTACAGATCTGATCCTTGTTTTCTATAAGTCTCTCACAAACATCATAGATAGGGACGAGATCTGTGTTTTGCCTGGTATAATTCCTAGATGAAGGAACTCATTCCATTAGAACAAGTTGGTGCCTTCTGAGAGGAGTGTCACAAGCAGAGCCAGCTTGTGCCAGAGGTCAGAGCTGAACCCAAGTCTTCTAGGTACTAACTGACATAGTTATACTGACTACAAAACGCTTTCATTGAAATACATAAACAATGAATTTATATTAAAGAATATTCGTATAAAATGGAAATTTGCTACTCCTAGAATCTTTGACCTATCTCTACCACTGGTTTAAAGTTAACTTTATTCTATTATGAGTTTAAAAGAATCATCTTATTTATTTGCTTACTTATTTATCTATATTCAAGTTGGAATGGAGCCCAGAAATTATCTGGTTGAACCGATATTCACAAAGAATTCCCACTATTAAATACCCACCAAGTTATCTAACTTCCTCCTAAGGAATTCCAATAAGGAAGTTTCCACCACCTCCCAGGGCAGTCCCTTACCATAAGTACCTCTGTGTGGGCTTTTTTGTATACTTTTTTGAATGAGATTTTACTCAAATTCGAACATGTAGTCCTAATCCAGTGGGGCACAATAGGAGAAATGAGGGACCAAACCTTTAGATTGGCCTAGTTGTGATTCTTAAACAATCCAGAAAACCATTAACCTCTCCTAGAAGGAGAGTAGGAGTAAGCCAGCAGCCACACGCAAAACAGAATGTTGTGAATGAATCAGAGTGAATTTTCTGGACTAAACACAGTCCTTTTTTCTTCTCCTTCAAGGAGGATCTGAATGACTGAGAGTAGTTGCCTTTAAACAAGACCAGATAGGTTTTTAAAGCTGGTAAAGTGACTCAAGAGCAGGTTTTCCACAGAGAAACTGTGTCATGAAGTTGACAAATAAGTGTAGGGAGTACTTTCTGACTGGGTCTTAAAGGCCAAGAGAGAGGTAACTTTGATGAGTGTGGAAATAATAAGAAAAGCATAGCATCTTCCCCATTTCTGCTTTTATATAAATGTTCTATTTTTTTTTAGGTTGCCTCCCT
The DNA here is from genome assembly GCF_028372415.1 of Notamacropus eugenii. NCBI lineage: Eukaryota > Metazoa > Chordata > Mammalia > Diprotodontia > Macropodidae > Notamacropus > Notamacropus eugenii. The sequence goes on from NC_092872.1 coordinate 159,820,613, forward strand.
CCTCAACTACCCCCCAAGCAGTTCATAGACAATAAAACACCAGGAATCCCTGAAGAGTGGTAAAATGCTGACATGATTTAAGAAGGAAGACTCTGATAAGACGAGAAAAATCTAATAAACAGTCTAGAGAACCTTGGTGAGTCTCAGCTGCTTGCCAGGGTAAGCAAAACCCCTCCCAAGGAAAACAAAAGGAGCCTTAATCACAAGGACATTCTACTCACAAACCATCTGAAGGAGAAAGTTAAGGCCATGACCTCTGCAAGCTGAAGTTATGAGCATACTGACAAGAAAATATTTGACTTGGTTCAAGAAGCAAAATCAGTCATTGGATTTTTTAATATCTTTTCCCCCTCGATAAACAGTAAAATAATGTAGTGCTTTGTTTATACGTGAGAATGTGTATCTATGGTAAATATCTCACATAGTAATGTCCATTTAATCCAGTCTTGATTTCGACTTTTACTTTGATCCCTGTAAAAAACTGGCTTTGGAGGACTTTTGCCTGAGTACCTTTTTTTTCGACTGTATTAGCCAATGAAAGGCATCTAAGAGCTGAGGAGTGGGACAAACACAGAGGGGTCTATTCTACCACTTCCCTTCAGAAAGAGCTCCTCCCTGTACCAGTGAGGTCATGACCTCCTCATCCCAACTTTCAAATGGGTTATGTTCCAAAGTGTATTTGTGAGTTTTTTGTTTAGAACTAGAAATATTTAAAAACCAATATTATAAATGATGAAAGGAAGCTGGCCTTGGAGTCAGGAACACCTGTTTTCAAATTCTGCCTCTGACTTGTATTAGTTGCATGACTATGGGTAAGTCATATAATCTCTTGGTGTTTAAGGAAACTCTCGAAAACTATAAAGTACAGTCAAATTGCAGTTACATCTATAGATGGAGTTACCACCCTGGGAGTTCTCCACACAGATGATATCACAGGACCATAAAAAAACATACATAAACATGTATACACAGAAAAAGGTGTGTGTGTGTGTGTGTGTGTGTGTGTGTATTAGAGTACTCTTAGAGGCTAACCGATATCTTTTGTTTACTACCATTGGCTCAAATCCCCACCAACTATGATGACCAGCACTCCAATTTCATTTCATCACTTAATATTATGTAGCTTTTACAAAGGTACATTCACTTCAAAGATTTATCAAGCACAAAGTACAGATATTTCCTCTACTACCTCAGGGATAGAATCTCCCCTATACCACTTTGGGCTCTAACCTATGTCAGTCTCTTCTCTGTTCTTTCATAGCATCAGCCCTACCAAGTTTATGTACAAAGGCAGCACTGCTGCTAGATGGGTCCCTGTTTCATCTACTACTAAGATGGAGTTCTGAAAATCAATTCTAAGGGAGATGGGCAAGCATTTCCTACCAGCTGCATTGCTAGGTTTCAATTTCACTTAGTTTTCTCCTCAACAACCCCCATACCAGGAAACTTATCATGACCTAGATTGCTTCAGATTTGGTACTCATTTGTTCAGTCAGGTCTGACTCTCTGTGATCCCATTTGAGGTTTTCTTGGCAAAGATACTGGAGTGGTTTATCATTTCCTCTCTAACTCTAACTTTACAGATGAGGAAACAGACAAATAATAGGGGTTGAGGGACTTGCCCAGGGTCACCCAGCTACTAAGTGTCTGAGGCTGGATTTGAACTCAAGAAGATGAGTCTTTCTGACTCCAGAACTGGTGCTCTATCTGCTTTGCCAACTAGTTACCCAGTTCTCAAACTTCATCAGTCTCCTCAGTTACCTCTGTCTTTCTGGTTGGAGTACCTTTTCTTCCCTCCCAACCTTTTCAGCTTTATATCTTATGTTATCTTTGCAACATTAACTTGAAAGCTGACTAAGGACAGAAACTGCCTTTTGCTTCTTTGTTTCCTCAGCATTTATCACAGTACTTGCCATGTAGTAGATGCTTAATAAAAGTTTGTTGTATTGTGAATATCTGTGATGTTCCAGGCACCTTGTTCAACTATAAGTTGATCTTCACAATAACATTACGAAGCAGGTGCTTTTATGACCTCCATTTCACAACTGAGGAAACCAAGGCAGAGTAGTTAAATGAAGTAGCCAGTAAGTGTTTGAGAGTGGATTTGAATTCAGGTCACCGTGTCACTTGTTGCTCCTTTGAGCATCAGTCAGTGCTGCACTGACTGCAAACCTAGAATCTCATATGTTGGGACACCAGGAGACACACCATTCCTTAATATCTGAGAGGAAGTAATTCTGAACTGGTTTCAAATGCGAACTCTGGAATTTCAGAGTACTGGGGTGTATGCTTTGGACTTTCAGAGAAGTCTATGGACTCCACTCCCTTCACTGGTCACTATAAGAAAATACCTAGTTCTCTCAAAGGCACCGAGGCAGAGAGGTTGATGAAGCTGACAGGCCTTTTGAAATGCTCCTGGGACCAACGAGAAGCCTCATCTTTAACACATGGCCAACCAAATGGAAACAGTTACAAAATGAGCCTGCATGGTCCACAGTCTCTCCAAGGCATGATCTCCCAGAAGCAGCCTCCCTGCCTGTTCACATGGAGATGTGTATGGGTCAAAAAAGGTGATGCAGTATGGTTGTGTACCTGAACTCACCTGCCCATTTATCTGAATGTCTTTCAGTTTGTCTCTCTACGCACACACATACACACATAATGTATGTGAGTACATATACACACATTATATATGTATCCAAATATATCTATGTACCTCTCTCTATATATAATATTCACATATGTAAATGTTCATATACATAACTACATAAAGAGATTATATAGCTATTGAAACTAACTATTTATTTATAGATATAGAAATATATGAACAGAAATGTATGGGTACATATGTATATACACACAAACAAATGAAATATATATATTTGCATATACTTAGCTAGCTATACAAATACTATAATCTAATATCTATGTAACCACATATGTATTCTACAGAAATACCTGCATGGATGCATATATACATATATGCATAAATATATGTTCACATGTATTTATGCATACATATTATTTATATATGCATATATATTATATACACATGTATATGTTATATATGCATGTATATTTATGCATATATGTATATTATGTATATACATATAAATAAGTTCACAAATGGAAAGAAAACAATGGTTTTTTTTCTTTGTGAGATAACTGGGAAAGAGTTAGAAAAGAAGATGAAGGAGGAATAGATTTTAAAAGATGCGTTGTAATGAGTACTAGGTCTAATGTCAGAGATCTTGGGTTTTAATTCTGCTTCTGCTACTTTTTGCTTCTGTGACCTTGGATAAGTGACATCTCCTCTCAGTAAAGCATGGGGGGTGAAGGAGAAGGTCTCGGAACTTTGGAATCTGAGAATCATTTGATTGGACTGTTTAACTTGGAATAAGCTGAGCTGTTAACTAGTGAGAGACAAAATGACCAAAGGAAAGAAGAGAGCACAGTGCACACCTTCCTCTGAAGGAGTATAGAGTCTTACACATATATCTGTACATATGCACACATGTATGTGTGTATACATACATGTATATATGCACACACATACATATATATATTTGAGTAATAAATACATTAGCATGCATGTATGTGTACATCTATGTAGATGTATGTATTTCTTCCAAAATGAAACTAATTTGTTATCAGTGCTAATCTAGACATTGTAGGTCACAGTGATATTTACGGAGATATTTACATAATACAGAAAGGAATTTTATAAGTGCCCAAGAGAGGTATAAATGAAACAGAAATTTTCAGAGGAGGGAGAGAACATTTCTAGTTGAAGTGATCAGGGAAGTCTTCATGTAAATATGGCAACTGATTTATTAAAGGTTGGTTGTACTTCAAGAGGTAGAGTTAGAGAAGAATCATATTCCTGGCCTAGAAAATAGCATGAAGAAAGGAAGTGGGAAGTGAAAAATGATAAATATTTCAGCTTGGCTTGAAGAATATATTAATTAAAATAGTGAGATGGAAGGATGCAAAAGTAGATGCATAGGACTTTGAATCAAGGCTAAAACATCTGGCTTTTACTTGGTAGGCAATAGAAAGTCATCACAGGATTTTGAGCAGTCAATTGTATCAGATTTTTATATGTAGAAGTTAAATATGCCATTGATAAACAAAGAAATGTTAGAGATGGAGTCTGGGGACCAGGGAGGGAGGAAAGGGGGAGCAATTAGGAGCATATTGAAATATTCCTACAGAGGGAGAATAAATTCCAAAAAGAAAGTGGAGACCCTGAAAACAAAAAAGGGGGGATAGACATCAGGTGGAATACAGAAGACTTGGCAACTGATTGGAGACAAGGATCAGCTAGGGTTAAGTTTCAAATTCTAAAAGTGAGAGTCACTGGGACATGACTTGAAAGAGATTTTATAGATTCAGTCCAACCTCTTACCCTCTGTTAACCTAGTTTCGCAGGTGAGGAATCTATCTCAAAAGGGTAAAATGACTTTCCAAGGTCATGCTGTACATAACAGAGAAAATACTTTAGTCTCAGTTGCTTGATAACAAAACCTTTATTCTTTTCATCATAAACATTCTGCCTCTTATGTTGCCACCTATTTTGAATTGAATTGTAGATTTGTTAACTAACCAGTCAATTTGATCAAATTTAAAAACCAAAAAAGTCTACTTTAGAGTTTAAGTTCAGTACACCGCATGCTTCTCCAAAGGGTTAATCAAAGGAGTGGTCAGTTGCTAAAATGGACACAAATTCTGTTTGAGTTTGGTGTTAGTTTATATTTTTCTTCGATTAATTTTTTAAAAGTATTTAGACCATTTGAAATTTGGTCAACTTTTTCATATCCACCTGTATCCCTTTGAAATAATTAATATCGGTTAGTATAAAGTAATTTTCAACTAGAAAAAAAAAAACCTTTATTTGACATGGCATCTTCCTGTTATTTATTCTAGGATAAGAAGCATGGTACTAGGAAAGTATATGGAAACTTACCTCAAAATTTTCACTTCTTCTGAGAATAGGCAAGATTGAAACTGGGATGCTCAAAGATATTTCCCTCTAACTCTTGGAAAGCCAAAACAAATAAATTTAATATTTTCCCATGAACATCATTCAATATCCCCTACCTCTACACCCAATCTAACTTCAGAATCATAAAATTCTTTTGAGATAAGTTAGCAGACTCCCTGAGTAAGAAAACTCCTGGCACATTACTAGACCTGAGTCTAATTTTAAATTGGTGTGGATTCTTTTGTATTGCTAACAGTGGTTGGGGGAGGATGTCAGGAGGACATCTGAATTGAATGAGTATGCATAAGCAGGATTTGGCTTCATTTCACAGGTATATTAATACCACTTAGAAATCTGAACTGCTATGAACTGATCCTGCCCCTACAATAACCTGCCTTGTTGTTATGGCACTTAGTGACATTTTCTGCCGTGTTGTATAATGACTTAAGGGCTATAATGGGTTCCATGCTGTTAAATGTCATCAAATATCATGAATCATAAACAATTCCATCATTTCCACCTAAGATTAGGAATACTTATGAAGTCTAATCTCAGTTTGAGTTTTCCAAGTCCTTTAAAGGAAGACCTTTTAATTTTTTTCCTCTCTCTAGTTTCCAAGAAACTCCCAACTTTCTTAATTACTGTATGTGAGCTGGAAAGGTGAGGATATAGATAGAAGAAGATTGATAGGCCAGTGGCAATTCATGTAAAACTCAAAGGACAAACTGTGTATAGCAGGAATAGTCATCTGGGCAGATGGAAGCAGAACTCTATCATTTATCCAAGGTGACTGCCAAAAGGAAAATGTGTAGCATATGTTTTCATTTTCCAAATGCAATATAGATTTTTCAAACTTTTATGAAAAAAAGTTTATGGATTAGCAAAACTGAAGATCAATAAAAATTAAAAAGTAAAAGGATGAACAAAACATGGAACATTTCAAATTGCTTTTAATGGAATAAAGTATATATAAATACATATATGTGTATATATATGTAACAGCAATAAAAAGTAACACATAATGCAACATATGATTACATTTATCAAATAGATTCCATTATTACTTACATAATTTTGAAATATAAAATCATATAATAATAACTTACAATTAATTTTTCTTAAATTTATTTTTTCAACTAATAATCATTTACTTTCTTACATCACTCTGTATTTTTAAAAAATTGTTTTAAATACGCATCATCAAACAAAACAAATCTCCATTGATCATATCCAAAAATGTGTATTATTTTCCATGGAGTTTATTGCTTATTTGTCAGGAGGCATGTTATCATTGGCCATCTGGAATCGTGGCTGGTCATTGTATTGATCAGGGTTCTTAAGTCTTTCAAAGTTATTTTTCTTGACAATGCTAATATAATTTTAAACAATGTTAAAAAATAACTAACATTTATAAAGCACTTTAATGTTTGCAAAATGCTTTGCATATGTTATCTTGTTTAATCATCACATCAACCCTTGATATAGGTGCTAGTATTATCCCAATTTTACAGATGGCAATACTGAGGCTGACAGAGGTTAGTAGGTTTGCTGAGGGTGTCATATCTAGCAAATGTTTGAAGCAAAATTTGAATTCAGGTCTTTGTGACTTGATATCAGAACTATCTACAATGCGAATTTACACATAAATTTGGCCTTGTAGCCTAGAAGGGTAAGTCAGAATGGATGGAAAATAAGACAAATCAAAACTTCTGATTCACTGGCAAAAGCAAATTGAAGTGGTCAAAAATGAATTGAATTGTAAGGGGAGTCATCGTTAAATTGGTCAATCAATTTTTTACCCCAAATCAAGTAAATTATAAGATCCTGAACCTTGGTACGTTAGCTAGGGATAAACATGTCTCAGTCAATCAATGATTTTAGGCTGCATTTGAAAAGGTTTTGATTATTTAAGATGTCTTTGAAAGCCACTGGATGAAATGAAATTTCGGACAAGACTATTCAAGAGACCTGGTCTTTTCTATAGATCCTTATGTATCTTCTATAAATCATAGATCATTTCAGAAACAAGGTGAATAAAGCATCTAGCAACTTAGTGGTGGGAGCCATTCTGGATAAGCCCCTAGGAAAGGATCACTTTGGCAGGAGAAGCCAAACAAGTTTGTGTTTCCTCCCCACAGCTTTTGGCCAAAGGAATATGTTTTTAACCTTCAAAAGTCCTAGAGGATGGAAGACTTCCTAACTTCCCATCAGCTCAGCATACCTGGAATGGAAGCCGACAGGAGTATCTGAGACTAGCTGCATATTTAAGGGGAGGGTGGTATTCTGAGAACTCTAGGAAAATGACTTCCAGGAGCCATGAATTACCCCTTTTCCACTGTCCGTGGGCACATTTTGCCCTTGTCTCTGTATGTACTGCTTAAGAGTGTATCATAAACTTTTAAGGATATGTTTTGTACCTAATGTACAACTATGCCACCATAGGAAAATATCCCTTTCTTAAATTTAGACAAATCTGACTGATGGATAATCATGATAATCATGGCAGCAAGTATAGCAATGAGGGCTTTGCAGCTATAAACTGAGAAAGACACTTCTCATAACCCTTTCTGATCTATTCCAAGAGCTCATATGAGATATATTACCACTCTCTGGGGACCAAACTCATCAGTTCATGTGAAAGTTAGAATAAGGATCCATATAGTCTGCATGTGCTACATAATTATATTAAATTTTAATACATCAAGATATAGGCAAAATTCACTTATAATGATTTGTACCTTATAACTAGCAAGATAGGTGTATTGCCAGCATTTGCCTGCCATACAAAACTTCTTGAAAAAATATTAAGCTCAAAAAAATAACAATTTTTAGCCTTCATTTTTTTTTCTACATAACACAGCACAGATAGTTTTGTTGGTACATAACCATACTGCCCAAAGACAGATATAATGAGGAAAACAAAGAATTATTCATCCACCCACTAAATTAAAAGAACTCTATTGAGACTAATTCTATCCCTCTCTACTTTGTTTTCATTGTGTAGACCAACCAAAAGAGATTGTTAGAATATACATGGCAAGACAATAGATTCGTTTCTAATCAGAGGTTAGCCAAATGCAAATGCTACATGTCACAAAGAAATTAGTCTGGAAGGGAATCCACTTGTACTTTTTCGCTCACACCAAGAAAATGAAATGAAATTACAAAAAAAGCTATTTTGATTAACTATTACTTTTGCCTCAGTTGTGAACAATTCATTCACACTTCTAAAGTCACATTTTCTAAATCTGGAAGGATGGTTACAACAACAGTAACAGAAACAGGGAAATTGAATTTATATCCCAATGTCCACCTTGGCACTGGAGCCATTTGGATTTAACAGGGAATGGAAAGAGAGAGAGGAAATGGAGAGGGAGTGGGGAGATAGAAGGGAGGGGGATGATGATGGGCCTCTGTGTCATGACTAATTTTCCCCGGAAGCAGGACTGGGAAACTTTCTCACTGCTGCTCAAATGATCTATGATATGCACTATGAGGAAAAAAGACTCTGAAATGTCATGGTTCTTGCTCCAGTGGAAGCTGAATTGACCTCCCCCTTTGGTCTCCGACTCCTTATTTCTTTTCCTTGCCACATCCTAATGAGACATAAACCTTCCCTAACTGCACCCTTATCTCAAGACCTAAAGTATTTCTGCTCTAGGAACTTCAATGAACCACAGCTTCAGAGGAGACACATTAAATTGTTACTTGCTATAATTTTCCCCAAAAAACGTGAAGATCTTAATATCTGTTAGTATGAGTTAAGTAAAAAATTCCAAACCTCTCCATTCTTCCCTAAAGGATTCAATGTGCTGATTTGCAGAAGAATGAAGAGACATACAGTTTTATTGTAACTAATCATAAACATGGATCTCACAGAAAAAGTTAGTAGTCAAAAATACTCTTTTTTGTATGAAGAGGGGGAAAATCTGATTTTGGAACAAATGTAGAATTATTACATGAGAAGATGCTGCTATTTGTATGACTATGCCATTTGCTCATAGTGCATACCATGAAGTCAAAGGCATTTACTTGAATTCCCATTTTCCTCATGTATCCTTTTAAATTAAGATCTTAAAGAAAAACAATTTACATTTATGTGCTCTTCTCCTACCAAGTTGCACACTTTAAATTTTATAAACCAATTCATTCCTTGCTTTCTTTTCCCCATCCCCCATTCCCTTAAATTTGTATTAGGAGCCAAGGAAGAAGTCAGAGCCAGTTATTGTACACAAATCATCTCCTGGCTGAAGTTTTTGGTGGCAGCCAAGAGAGGAGAAGGAAAAAAATTAGAAAAATTTCAATTTCAGGACCATTATTATTTTCATTAATCATAAGAGGCGCTGTCACCCCTGTCCTTATTCTTTAGAGGGAGATCTATTATACGGTCCATTTAGTCCAAGCCATATTACCTCATATGTTTTCCTGGCTGACCAAATAAGACTTAAGAGATAAAACAATTTACTGTTCATTATGATCCGTGTCACTGGAATCAATCTATTAACCTACATTAACTGGATATGTGACGATATCTCACATACACGCTTCTCTGGTTTAAAGGAAAGGAAAAGAGAATGGGGAGGAGGGAAGAGAGTGAAAGGAAAAGGGAGAGGGAAGGAAATCAAGGCCCATAAAGTGCAGCAGACGTATAATTTGCCAAGCGAATACAACTTCATTTTCCAGTGCCCACTGCAGAGCCCTCCACATCTTCACGCAGCCCCTGACCTGTGAAGAATTCTAACAAATTGGCTTCTATTGTGGAGCCAAAAGGTGCCATCAATGAAGGGACGGTTCGCTGGTCCTAAAGTATGATGGGAAATCGCAGGCTGGAATAAAGAGCTTCAGTTTTATGAAGTTAACCCATTAAGGTGAAAACCAAGCAGGAGGCTACAGCTAGGGGAGTGCCCTTTGGAGAGCTCCATCAAGAGGAAAGAATTTATTCAGCTCCCTTGGCCAAACACAAGGAAGCAACTCTCAACAAGCCAGGTAAAGTAATAATAATGATAGTAGCGGTCGTCGTCGGCATCAAAGTAGTAGTAGTAGTATTCAATAGTAGTAGTAGAAGTAGTTGATAATAATTATAATTGCCTCCTTTTCTTTTTTTTTCTGAATGATGAAAGTTCTCCTACAGTGTCACAAGGTAGCTTCTTTCTCTTTTCCTGTCTCTTTCTCCATGTTTGATGTAAGGCAAGTATCTTATGGAAGGAAAGTAGATCCATAGGTGATCTTCTTGATGTACTCCCGCACAGAAAAATAAAAATAATTTTCGAGTAAATGATAGAGAAGTTAAGAGGGTATGTCACCAATATGCAGTTCAATCATCTCATTTATCCTGCTTTCAGAATTGCTTGTTAAGAGCTCATCTGGGCATAGATTTGTTTGTTTTTTTTAATTCTCTCTGAGACTGTGTGACTCAATGTGCAGTTGGTGACAAGTACAGCCTGCTCAGTGCCTACAGTCAGAGCCCTCAGTAGGCTGTGCATTAATCCAAATCTTCCAAACTGCCAAGTTGTTGAGCATTGTTAACTCACAGTCAGAGCAGGTTGCACCCAATATGGGAAAACCACCACCTGTTTCCATTCTGGTGAGAAAAAACAAAAACTTCAGACTACATTTATTCCCATTTCATGGGCTATTTGGTTCACTAATTACCCCTAGGAATCTGAGCTTAGTCCTGGGGAAGGAAAAAAATAAAACACAACAAAACAGCTCTTTACCTACTGCTTGCTTCCTATCCAGTACAGTTAATTCAGAATCTCTTAGTTCAATTGTCCCATTTCTGCCAGGGGAAGAGGAGTTGAGTTTCTGGCAGTCATGTGTGTGGGTGTGTGGTAATCTGTCTGCAACTTCATTTAGTGAACAGGAAACTCAAGCTAATGAGGGTAATCATGGTGTTATATCATCCTTGACCAGGGACAGGGTCAGCATCTCCCATGGCCCTTTCAAACATTTCTCAGGGATGGTGGCAGTGACAGTCAGAGGCAAAGCTCTTGTTCCACTTTGAATTTGAGCAATATTCCACTTCCTCTTGGTACTAATGAGGTGTCCCTGATTACTCAAGGAACCCAAACCAGTTCATTCTTTGTGACTTGCCTCAGTTTCCTTTTGTGAGCCACAGTTAACCTTCACTGTGGTGCATTCTCCTGGAGTTAGGAATTTAGTCCCTTCTCCTTATTCCAAGAATCCCAAAGATCTACCAGCATCAGATCATAATGATTTAAGAAATTTTATTCATATCTATACAAACAAAATGTTTTCTCCATTTTAAATCCATCATACTTATTTTAAACTATATTAAAATATAAATTAAAAAAGGTTCCTCATTTATAGTTTATACCGTCATGCCCCAATGTCTCCCATGGGAGGAGAGAGGTCTAAGCAGGTGTACAATATACTGATCCATTGATTCAGTGAAGCTGATTCTAGTTCCCCCACAATGATCTCCAGCTGTGTTTTCTCTCAGGGTCTGGTTTCCTCATGGACCTCTTCTGTTGGCTACTACTCTGCCTCCCTCATTAAGATATGCTAGAATGTCATTCCCTGCACATTTTAAAATGGCAGACCCATATTGCCCTCAAAGATAGTGTACTGTGGGAAAATAAGGGGGGATTATTCTTTTATGAATAGCACTTTCAGACTTTAAATTAAAGAAAAATATAAAATATTTTCTATAAAGAAAAAATAACCAAAACAAGTTCATACAGACTAAAAAAAAAAAAAAGAAAAGAAAAGCAGATCAATAGAAAGGACTGTACAATAAATAAATCTAAGTAGATAAATTACCTGGGTAACATATCCTTATTTGACAAAGAAGTAATCTGGCAGAAATTAGGTTTGGATCAACATCTTATACCAGATTTCATGATAAATTCAAAATGTGATCTGAATAATAAGGTTGCACTTAAAAAAAAAACAACAGGAATTAAATAGTTCAGGTAACTTCCAGAGATATATCTAGGGGAGAGTTCTTAAGCAAATAAAGGATATAAGTGATTATAAAAATTAAAGAAATTACATATTTCAGTAAATTGGGAAGTTTTTGGATGAATAAAGTCAAAGCAAATAAAATAAGGGAAGCTGACAGTTGGAGGGAGAGAATCTTTACATAATATATCTCTGATAAGGATTTGATGTCCAAGATGTATAGAGAATTCAGAAATATAAGACCAATAGCCATTTTCAGTAGATATTATCAAAGGATATAAACAAATAGATTTTCAAAAAAGAATGTGAAATTATTAACTATATGAAATATTTCTCTGAACCATGAAAAATAAAAGAATTTTATGTCAAAACTACTTTAAAGTTTCCCCTTATCCCAGTGTTACCCCAAAATTGACAAATGTGAAATTGGCAAAGATGACAAAATATAGGAGTAGTTAATGTTGAGGGAGGTTATTGTGGAGATGGACATATTAGTACACTATTGGTAGAACTATGACTTGATCCAGTCATTATAGAAAGCAATTTCTAATTATTCTTTGAAAGTGACTAAAATATCTAAACCTCCTCCCTGAGATGTTATATCTAGGAGGTTATAGTTAGAACAAAAAAAATTTATATACACCTAAATATTTATAGCAGCACTTTTAGTGAAAAACAAACTAAAAATAGAGTAAGTTTAGACTGAGCAACAAATGAACATAATGGAATTTTATTGTGCCACAGGAAATTGTGAACATAAGGAATGTGGAGAAGCATGGGAAGATGTATAAATAAGCAGAACCAGGAACATAGTATACACAATGACTTCAACAGTGATCTAAATGAAACTAAATGCTATACAAATATCTATGTCTGATCTCAAAGAAGATATGAGAAAATGTCTTCCTTTCTTCTTTATATCAATAAGAAACCATGTGAGTTAAACCATACATATACTTTTAGACTGCAAATTCAGTTGATGTGTTTAGTTTTGCTACATTTTTTTCTCATTTTTTATTCTTTGTCATAAAGGATGACTTTGGGAAAAGGAGAAGAAAGGTATATTTGGAAATGAAGATATTTTAAAAACACTTATGTTCATATATAGGTAAGATACATAAAAAGAGAGAAATGGAAAGGAAGAGAGAGAAAACAAAGAAAGCAATATCATATTCAGTTTGGGGGACTATATTTTCAGAATGATGTCAGTGACATAGAAGGTATCTAGAAGTGACCAGAATGGTGATTGGACTCAAAACATTAGAAAAGGATCAATTAAGGGAATTGGGGGTGTTTAACCTGGAGGAAAAAGACAACAAGGATATGACAGCTCTCTTCAAGTACTTGAAAGTCTATAAGGTGGAAATAGGATTAGATTTACTCTACTTTGTCTTATAGATAATAACTAAGACGTTTCGGTGAATTACATGGAGAGAAATATTTTTGTTGAAATTAGAAGAGGTGAAATAAACAACTTCTAAACCAGGCTATCTGAAAGTAGAGTGGGCTTCTTTGAGGTGCATTGTTAGACATTCCTACTAACATATGAGTTGGAGCAGATAACCTACTCTAATGATTAGATTCCATGCGATGCCATTGAGTTATTCTAATATCTCTACTGCTTCACTAATGATTTCATACAGTTCTCTCTTTATTGTTTGTTGGTCTAATATTCATGTAGCAAGCTTATCCTATCCCAGGGCTTCTAAAATTCTCTGTTGTTTCTATGATTTTATGTATTGACAAATACATCTCTCTCCAACCATTATTGTCACTAATGGCTTTGTGTGTGTATGTATTTGTATGTAGTAGTGTTATTAGTGCTTTCATTACATATGTGGGATGCCCTATACATCAAGTAAATAAAGTAGATTTGGGTCAAGATGCTGGAAGAGGTTCATAGCCATATAGTAAAGTAATGGCATTTTAAATCATGAGTTTTTGTGTTAGAGATTGTTCAATGGAATCTTTGTTTGCTCTTCCAAATGGCACTCCAGCTACTCTCTGGATTAGTTCTACTACCTATTTACTTCTGGGTTCAAATCTACAGTACCTGTTCAAAATATGTATACTGATGCACTGTCAATTAGTACCCATTCAACTTGCATTTTTAATTCATTCATTTTTTTCTTTTTGGACTAGTAGGGAAATATAATTTTAAAAATGTTTTCCAATTACATGTAAAAACACGTTTAACATTCATTTTTTTTTTTAAATTTTGAGTTTCAAAGTCTCTGCAACTTCTCTTCCATCAATGAGAAAGAAAGCAATTTTATATAGATTGTACATATATAGTTATGCAAAACACAGTTCCACATCAGTTATGTTGTGAAAGAAAATACAACCAAAAAACCCCCAAAAAAATAAAGTTTAAAAGTTTGCTTCAATCTGCATTCAGACCCCATCAGTTTTTTCTCTGAAGGTATATAGGATTTTTCATCAAAGTCCTTCAGAATTGTCTTGGACTGTTATATTGCTGAGAACAATCAAGTCATTTACAGTTAATCATTGGACAGTATTCCTGTTACTGGGTACACCATTCTCTAGGTTCTGCTCATTTCACTTTGTATCGGTTCATGTAAGTTTTTTTTTTATTTTTTTTATTTATTAACTTTATTTATTTACTTTTAACATTCATTTTCACAAAATCTTGGGTTACAAATTTTCTCCCCTTTTATCCCCTCCCCCCCAAATACCAAGCATTCTAATTGCTCCTATGACCAATCTGCTCTCTTCTATCATCCCTCTCTGCCCTTGTCTCCGTCTTCTCTTTTGTCCTGTAGGGCCAGATAGCTTTCTATACCCCTTTACCTGTATTTCTTATTTCCTAGTGGCAAGAACATTACTCGACAGTTGATCCTAACACTTTGAGTTCCACCTTCTTTACCTCCCTCCCTCTCTGCCCCTTCCCTTTGGAAGGCAAGCAATTCAATATAAGCCAAATCTGTGTAGTTTTGCAAATGACTTCCATAATACTTGTGTTGTATAGGACTAACTATATTTCCCTCCATCCTATCCTGTCCCCCATTACTTCTATTCTCTTTTAATCCTATCCCTCCGCATGAGTGTCGACCTCGAATTGCACTCTCCTCCCCATGCCCTCCCTTCTATCATACCCCCCACCCTGCTTGCCCCCTTATGCCCCACTTTCCTGTATTGTGAGATAGGTTTTCCTACCAAAATGAGCGTGCATTTTATTCTTTCCTTTAGTGGAATGTGATGAGAGTAGACTTCATGTTTTTCTCTCACCTCCCCTCTTTATCCCTCCACTAATGAGTCTTTTGCTTGCCTCTTTTATGAGAGATAATTTGCCCCATTCAATTTCTCCCTTTCTCCTCCCAATATATTTCTCTCTCACTGCTTGATTTCATTTTTTTTTAAGATATGATCCCAGCCTCTTCAATTCACTCTGTGCACTCTGTCTCTATGTATGTGTGCATGTGTGCATGTGTGTGTGTGTAATCCCACCCAGTACCCAGATACTGAAATGTTTCAAGAGTTACAAATATTGTCTTGCCATGTAGGAATGTAAACAGTTCAACTTTAGTAAGTCCCTTATGACTTCTCTTTGCTGTTTACCTTTTCATGCTTCTCTTCATTCTTGTGTTTGAAAGTCAAATTTTCTTTTCAGCTCTGGTCTTTTCATCAAGAAAATTTGAAAATCCTCTATTTCATTGAAAGACCAATTTTTCCCCTGAAGTATTATACTCAGTTTTGCTGGGTAGGTGATTCTTGGCTTCAGTCCTAGTTCCTTTGACTTCTGGAATATCCTATTCCATGCCCTTCGATCCCTTAATGTAGAGGCTACTAGATCTTGTGTTATCCTGATTGTATTTCCACAATACTTGAATTGTTTCTTTCTAGCTGCTTGCAATATTTTCTCCTTGACCTGGGAACTCTGGAATTTGGCCACAATGTTCCTACGAGTTTCTCTTTTTGGATCTCTTTCAGGTGGTGTTCTGTGGATTCCTTGAATATTTATTTTGCCCTCTGGTTCTAGAATCTCAGGGCAGTTTTCCTTGATAATTTCATGAAAGATGATGTCTAGGCTCTTCTTTTGATCATGGCTTTCAGGTAGTCCCATAATTTTTAAATTGTCTCTCCTGAATCTATTTTCCAGGTCTGTTGTTTTTCCAATGAGATATTTCACATTATCTTCCATTTTTCCATTCTTCTCTCTTTGTTCTGTGATATCTTGCTTTCTCATAAAGTCATTAGCCTCCATCTGTGCCATTTTAATTTTGAAAGAACTATTTTCTTGAGTGAGCTTTTGAATTTCCTTTTCCATTTGGCTAATTCTGCTTTTGAAAGCATTCTTCTCCTCATTGGCTTTTTGAACCTCTTTTGCCAATTTAGTTAGGCTAGTTTTCAAGGTGTTAATTCAACATTTTTTTGGGTCTCCTTTAGCAGGGAGCTGATCTGCTTTTCATGCTTTTCTTTCATCTCTCTCATTTCTCTTCCCAGTTTTTCCTCCACCTCTCTAACTTGATTTTCAAAATTCTTTTTGAGCTCTTCCATGGCCTGAGCCCATTGGATGGGCTGGGACACAGAAGCCCTGATTTCTGTGTCTTTGCCTGATGGTAAGCATTGTTCTTCCTCATCAGAAAGGAAGGGAGGAAATGCCTGTTCTCCAAGGAAGTAACCTTCTATTGTCTTATTTCTTTTCCCTTTTCTGGGCATTTTCCCAGCCAGTGACTTGACCTCTGAATATTCTCCTCACACCCACCTCACCTCCTGATCCTCCCAGCCAGGGTTTGGGGACTGAGATTCAAATGCTGCTTCCAGCCTTAGGGCTTTTGGCGGGGGCAGGGCTGCTATTCAGTGTGAGATTAAGATCAGGTGGTCAGGTCGGGGCAGGGCCACCTCTCAGGCTCAGTTGCCTCAGGGGGTTTATGCACAGACCTTCCACAATGGATCCAGGCTCCCGCCCGCTTGGGGAGCCCTGGTCTGCAGCCGCCTCTCAGCTTCGACCTCCCGGGGGGGCCTGAATTATGGGGGCACCCCACTCCCCTCTCGACCCGCCAAAGAGACTCTCTCACCGACCCCTGTCACCTGTGGGTGGAGGTACTTGTGTGGCCGCTGGTGATCCCGTCCCTGAAGCCTGCTGGGATCTGTATCTCTCGGTGCCGCGGCCGCTGCCGCAGGTCTGGGCTGGGCTCCGCGTCTGCAGCGTGTCAGACCTTTTGCGAGAGGTTTGCTGGTCCCTCTGTGGGTGGAGGGACCCGTGTGGCCACTGGAGATCCTGTCCCTGAAGCCCGCTCGGATCTTTTCCTCTTGGTGCCGTGGCCGCGGCAGGGCTGCACTCAGCTCCCAGTCCCAGCGCCCAGTCCGCAGTGTGAAGGACCCCCCGTGAGAGGTTTGCAGGTCTCTCCAGAACAGAAATCTCCCTCGCTCCAATGTTCCGCGGCCTCTGGGTGCAGATTTCGCCGTGAGTTACTTCCTTGTAGCCCCATGTAAGTTTTTTTAATATCTTTCCAAAAGCATCCTGCTCATCATTCCTTATAGTATAATAGAATTTCATTACAATCATATACCATAACTTGTTCATTCATTTCCCACTTGATGGATGTCCCCTCCATTTCTAATTCTTTGCTAACATTGAAAGAGCACTATAAATATTTTTGTACATATCTGTCCTTTGCCTTTTTTAAAAAAATCTCTTTGAGATACAGACCTAGCAGTGGTATTACGAAGGCAAAAGATATGTATGGTTTCATAGCCTTTAGGTCATAGTTCCAAATTTCTCTCCAGAATAGATAGAACAACTCTACCAACAGTTAACTGGTGTTCCATTCTTCCTACTTCCCCTTTAGCATTTGTCATTTTCCTTTTATGCCATATTAGCCAATCTGATAGGGATGAGATGGTACCTCAGAGTTGTTTGAACTTGTATTTCTCTAACTAATACTGATTTAGAGCATTTTTTCCCATATGACCATAGAAAGCTTTGATTTCTTCATCTGAAAACTGCTTATTCCTATCTTTTGATCATTTAGCAATACGACTTCTATTCGTAAAAATTTGACTCAGTTCTCTATATATTTGAGAGAAGAGGTCGTTATGCAGTTCTGCTAAATCTTGGGTCAGCCTGATTGTGGTTCCATGACATTTGGATTGTTTCTTTCAATATTTTCTCTTTTGCTGATGAACTCTGAAATTTGACTATAATATTGTTGGAAGTTTTTCATTTGGGGATCTTTTCATGAGGTGATCAGTGGATTCTTTCAGTTTTTCCAATAAATTTCACATTTTCTTCTACTTTTATAATTCTTTTGATCTGATTTTATCTTCTCTTGAAATTTCTAGGAGTCATTAGCTTCCATTTGCCAATTCTAATTTTTAAGGAATTATTTTCTTCATTGACATTTTTGTACCTCCTTTTCCATTTGGCCAACTATACTTTTTAAGGAGTTCCTTTCTTCAGTGAATTATTTTAATTAAGTTATTTGTTTTCAGTTTTCAACAGTCACTTCCATTAGTTTTAAATTTTCTCCCCTTAATACCTAAGATGATATGCGATTTTATATGAGTTCTACACATGTATTCTTATTAAACAGATTGTCACATTAGTCATGTTGTGTAGAAGAATTAAAATGAATGGGGGAAACCATGAGAAAAACAGAAAAACAAAAACATAACAAAAGAGAAAATAGTCTGCTTTATTCTGTATTCTAATTCTATAGTTCTTTCCCTGGATATGGATCACATTTTGCATCAAGAGTCCTTTGGAAATGTTTTAGATCCTTGCACTGCTGTGAAGGGCTGAGTCTATCAGAAACACTCCT
Organism: Notamacropus eugenii; assembly: GCF_028372415.1. Lineage (NCBI taxonomy): Eukaryota > Metazoa > Chordata > Mammalia > Diprotodontia > Macropodidae > Notamacropus > Notamacropus eugenii. The sequence goes on from NC_092872.1 coordinate 159,839,306, forward strand.
TGCATCCTGTGACTCTTACTGTGTATAATGTTCTGGATCTGCTCATTTCACTGAGCATCAGTCGTTTCAGGTTTTTCTGAAATCCACTTTTTCCTCACTTCTTGTAGCATAATAGTATCCAATTACATTCATATACCATAACTTATTCAGCCATTCCCCAATTGATGGGCATCCCCTCACTTTTCAGTTCCTGACCACCACAAAAAGAGCTGCTGTAAATATTTTTTGTACATGTGGTTCCTTTTCCCATTTTTAAGGTCTCTGGGATACAGCCCTAGAAGTGATATTGCTGGGTCAAAGGGAATGCACATTTTTATAGCTTTTGGGGAACAGATCCAAATTGCTCTCCAAAATGGTTGGATCAACTCAGATACACCAAAAATGATTTAGTGTTCCAACTCTCTCACATCTTGTCCAACATATATCATTTTCCTGTTTTGTCGTGTTAGCCAATCTGATAGGTGTGATGTGGTACCTCAGAGTTGTTTTGATTTGTATCTCTCTAATCAGGAGTGATTTAGAGTACTTTTTTCATGTGATTACAAATAACTTTAATTTCTCCCTCTGAAAACTGTCTGTTCATATCCTTTGACCATTTATCAGTTGGGGAATGACTTGTATTCTTGTAAATTTGACTCAGTTCTCTATATATTTTAGAAATGAGGCCTTTATCATAGACACTAGTTGTAAAAATTCTTCCCCAATTTTCCTCTTCCCTCCTAATCTTGATTGCATTAGCTTTGTTTATGCAAAAATTTTCAATTTAATGTAATTAAAATTATCCATTTTGCCTTTCATAATGTTCTCTATCTCTTGTTTAGTCATAAATTACTCCATTCTCCATAAATCTGACAAGTAAACTATTCCTTGCTCCATAATTTGTTTATAGTCCACCCATTTGGACTTTATTCTGGTATATGGTGTTAGACATTGGTCTATGCCCAGGTTTCACCACACTATTTTCCAGAAGTTTTTGTCAAATAGTGAGTTTTTATTCCAGAAGCTGAGGTCCTTGGGTTTATCAAACAATAGATTGCTATAATCATTGACTCCTATGTCTTGTGTAGCTAATTTATTCCATTTATCTACATCTCTATTTCTTAGTCAGTACCAAGTGGTCTTGATGATTGCTGTTTTATAATACAATTTGAGATCTGGTATGTCTAGGCCACCTTCCCTAGCATATCTTTTCATTAATTTCCTTGATATTCTGGACCTTTCGTTCTTCTAGATGAATTTTGATATTATTTTTTCTAGCTCTATAAAATGATTTTTGGTACTTTGATTGGTATGGATTGAATATGTAAATTAATTTAGGTAGAATTATCATTTTTATTATATTAGCTCAGCCTACCCACAAGCAACTGATATTTTCCTAGGTATTTAGATCTGACTTTATTTGTGCAAAATGTATTTTGTAATTTTGTTCATATAATCCTTGGGTTTGTTTTGGAGGTAGAATCCCAAATATTTTATAGTGTCTACAGTAACTTTAAATGGAATTTCTCTTTCTATCCCTTGCTGTTGGGCTTTATTAGTAATACATAGAAATGCAGATGATTTATGTGGGTTTATTTTGTATCCTGCAACTTTGCCAAAGTTGTTTATTATTTCAAGTAGTTTTTTTATTTCTAGAATTCTTTAAGTATATTATCATATCATCTTCAAAGAGTGATAAGTTAGTTTCTTCTTTGCCTATTCTAATTCTTTCAATTTCTTTTTCTTCTCATTGCTAAAGCTAACATTTCTAGTATCATATTGAATAACAGTGGTGATAATGCACATCCTTGTTTCATCCATGATCTTAATGGAAATGCATTTAGCTTATCTCCATTACATATAATACTTACAGATGGTTTTAGGTAGATACTACTTATTATGTTAAGGAAAGTTCCATTTACTCCTATCCCCTCAGCATTTTCAATAGGAATGGGTGTTGTATTTTGTCAAAAATTTTTCTTCATCTATTGAAATAATCACGTTTTTTGTTAGTGCTGTTGTTAATATGATCAGTTATGCTGATAGTTTTCCTAATATTGAACCTGCTTTGCATTCCTGGCATAAATCCTACCTGATCAAAGTGTATTTTTCTTGTGATAAGTTGTTGTAATCATTTTGCTAATATCTTATTTAATAATTCTGCATCTATATTCATTAGAGAAATTGGTCTATAATTTCTTTCTCTTTTTGCCTCTTCCAGGTTTAGATATCAGAACCATATTTGTATCATAAAAAGAATTTGGTAACACTCCACCAATTTTCCCAAATAGTCTATATACTATTGGAGTCAATTGTTTTTTAAATGTGTGATGGAATTTGCTTGTAAATTAAACTGGCCCTGGAGATTTTTGGCTAGGGAGTTCATTGATGACTTGCTCAATTTCTTTTTCTGAGATGGGTTTATTTACGTATTTACTTCCTTTTCTGTTAATCTGGGCAGTTCATATTTTTGTAAATATTTATCCATTTCATCAAGATGTTCAAATTTATGGGCATATAGTTGGGCAAAGTAATATCTAATTATTGATTTCATTTCCTCTTCATTAGAAGAGAGTTCACCCTTTTCCTTTTTAATACTGGTAATTTAGTTTTCTTCTTTCTTTTTCTTTAATCAAATTGACCAAAGTTTTGCCAATTTCAATGATTTTTTTCCGTAAAACCAACTCTTAGTTTTATTTATTAGTTTGATAGTTTTTTTTAATTTCAATTTTATTAATCTCTCCTTTGGTTTTGAGTATTTCTAATTTGGTATTTAATTTAGTTTGTTCTTTTCTAGCTTTTTTAATTGCACATCCAATTCATTGATCTCCTCTTTCTCTATTTTATTCATGTAAGCATTCAGAGATATGAAACCTCCCCTAAGAACTGCTTTTGCTGCATCCCATAAATTTTGGTAGATATTGTCATTATTGTCATTCTATTGAATGAAGTTATTGATTGTTTGATTTATTATTTGACCCACTCATTCTTTAGGATTAGACTATTTAGTTTCCAATTAATTTTTGGTCTATTTTTCCATGACCCTTTTTTACATATAATTTTTATTGCATCATAATCTGAAAAGGATGCATTGACTATCTCTGCCTTTCTGCAATGGATTGTGAGGTTTTTATGCCCTAGTACATGGTCAGTTTTTGTGTATATGCCATGTACCACTCCGAAAAAGGTATATTTCTTTCTGTCCCCATTCAATTTTCTCCAGAGGTATATCATATCTACCTTATCAGGAATTCTGTTCATCTCCTTCACTTCTTTCTTGTTAGTTTGAAGTTGAATTTGTCAAATTCAGAGAAGGGGAGACATAGTTTTGCTATCTATTTCCTCCTGTAATTCTCTTAAATTCCTCTGTAAGAGTTTGGATGCTATACCACTTGGAGTATATATGTTCAATATATTAAAATATTATTTCATTGTCCATGGTGCCTTTTAGCAGGATATAATTTCCTTCCTTATCTCTTTTGATTAGATTTATTTTTGCTTTTACTTTGTCTGAGATTAGGATTGTTACCTCTCCTTTTTTACATCAGCTAAAGCGCAATATACTCTATTCCAATCTTTTACATTTACCCTGTGTGTATCTCCCTGTTTCAAATGTGTTTCTTGTAAACAACATATTGTAGGATTATGGTTTTTAATCCATTCTGCTATCCGCCTCTGTTTTATGAGAGAGCTCATCCCATTCATATTCACAGTTACTATCTGTGTCTTTCTCTGCAACCTATTCTTCCTCCCATTTATGCTTTTATTTCTCCTTTCTCCCTTCCTCTCCTCAAGAGTTTTACCTTTGACCACTGCCTCACTCAATCTTCCATCCCTTCTATCAACCACCCTCCTTTTCCTTTCCCTTTTCCTCTCCTACTGCCTGAAGGGAATATTAGATTTCTATACTTAACTGAGTATATTGTTCCCTCCTTGAACCAAATCCAATAAGAGTAAAGCTCAAACAATGTTCATCTCCCTCCCTTCTTTCCCTCTACTATATATTTTTGTGACTTCATGTGACGTCATTTACGCTTTTCTGTCTCCTCCTTTCTTCTTCTCCCATTACAATTCCTTCACACTCTTTAATTACATTTTTATTATCATATCAGTTAATTTATACCCACTCCCCCTCTCTATGTATATCCTTTTAAATGTCATAATAAATATACAATTCTCATGATTAGCAAGTGTCATCCTTCCATATAGGGAAATAAACAGCTTGCCCATATTGAATAAAAAGGTTTTTTTTTCACCCATTTACCTTTTTTATACCTCTCTTGTTTCTTGTATTTGAAGATCAAATTTTCTATTGAGCTCTGGACTTTTCATCAAGAAGGTCTATAAATCCCTTTTTTTCATGGAATGTCCATGTCCTTGACTGAAAGATTATGCTCAATTTTGCTGGGTAATTGATCTTTGGATGTAGTCCAAGTTCCTCTGCCTTATGAAATATCTTATTCCATTCTCTCCAGTCTTTTAATGTCAAAGCTACAAGGTCCTCTGTGATCCTGACTGTAGTTCCTCAATATTTGAATTGTTTCTTTCTGGCTGCTTTCATTATTTTCTCCTTGATCTGATAGTTCTGGAATTTGGCAACAATATTCCTTGGCATATTCAATCTGGGATCTATTTCAAGAAATGATCAATGCATTCTTTCAATGACTATTTTGCCATCTGAATCTAGGAATTCAGGGCAGTTTTCCTTGATGATTTCTTAGAAGATACTGTCTAGACTCTTTTTTGCATCATAGTTTTCTGGTAGGCCAATTATTCTTAGATTTTGTCTCCTCAATCTATTTTCCAGGTCACTTGTTTTTCCAATAAGACATCTTACATTTAATTCTATTTTTTCACTCTTTAGATTTTGTTTGATTCTTGATGTCTCAGAGAGTCCCTAGCTTCTACTTGCTCCATTCTAATTTTTAACAAATTAGGTTTTTTTTTCCAGTTTTCCCAATTAGGTTTTGTACTTCCTTATTTATTTGGTCAATTTCACTTTTTAAAGAGCTGTTCTCTTCAGTTAATTCTTTTTTTATTTTGTCAATTGTATTTTTTAAATCATTTAAAATCATTCTTCTACCTCTCTAGTCTGGCTTTTAAAATCCTTCTTGAGCTCTTCCCAGAATGCTTTTTGGGCTTGAGATCAATTCATATTCCCTTTTCAGGTTTCAAATGTGTGCATATTGTCAATGTTATCCTCTTCTGAGTTCATATTTTTATCTTCCCTGTCCTCATTGTAAGATTCCATGGTCTTTGCTTTTCTGCTTTGCTTGTGGCTCATGATGATTGCCTTTTTCCTGACTTTTAAAGTGCCTCCCTGCTTCTTGAGCACAGAGGGCTTTGTTCCACATTTCTTGTGCTGGGAGCTTAAGGCCTAGTTACTGGATTTGTGTGTTGTGGCCTCTGGTTCTCTAAGCAAGAAGCCATATAATGCTGTACCTTACCTAGAGCTGAGCTGGCTGGTGTGTGCCAAGGTTGAGACCAAGTGAAATCTTTCTGAGTTTCCCCAGGGTTATGTGAGGTGTAGGGGAGGGGTGGTCTGGTCTAGGATTTGTTCTCCTCCCCTAGGGCTAAGCTAGCATACAAGCAGGTTCAATGGCTGGTGAACCCCCATCTGCACTGATGTCTGCCCAGTTCCCCTGGCTATGCTAAGGCAAGCCTGGGTTCCTGGTATTGGGAAGTAGCAGCTCTACCCTCACAGGGCTCAGGATCTCCTGCTGGTTTGCTGAGGTGGGGCTTGCTGGGATGCCTCTGGTCTTGCATGGGTCCCCTTCAGCCACAGCAAGAGGGACACTTCTCATCGATCTCCCTTGCCTCCTAAGCTGAAAGACTATTGTACCCCTTGTGCTGGATCCACTATTCCAGGACTTTTCCTGGGGAAATATTCTCTGGGTTTTTCAAGGTCAACAAGGTGAGGGTGAGAGCACTTACAGTTTACTTCACCATCTTGGCTCCTAGAAGTTCAAGTAGGTGACTTTCAAGCATTTAGTTGGTTGACTGATAGCCTCAAGAGTGGCTGCTACTGCTACCAGGAGGCCTTGTGCTTCTCTCTCACTTAGTTCCACTGGACTCCCATCCTGTACTGAGAGGTTTCAGAATCCGCACTGCTGCTTGTGATTTAGTCCACCTGGGCCATTCCTGTTCCACTATGACTAAGTCTGTCCTAGTGCAGCCCCTCCCTCAGTGATTTTTTATGCATCATTCTCTATTTAGACAATTATACTTTTTAAGGAGTTCTTCTTTTCAATATGTTTTTGTGCTTCTTTTACTGTTTGATCTATTTAGTTTTTTAAGGTGTTATTTTCTTCTTCTTCCTTTACCAAAGGGTTGACTCCTTTCTCATGACTTGCAACATTTTCATTTATTTTCCCAGTTTTCCTCCATCTCTCTTATTTGATTTTTAAAATCCTTTTTGAGCTCTTCCAGGAATTTTTGAGGGGGCGGGGGTGTGACTGACCATTCACATTTGTCTTTGAGTCTTTGCTTATAGCTGTTTTGACTTTGTTGTCTTCTTCTGTGTTTGTGCTATAACCTTCCTTTTCACCAAAATAATTTTCTATGATCAGTTTCTTTTCTGTTGTTGTTTGCTTATTTTTCCAGCCTATTTCTTGACTTTAAACTTCATGTTAAAGTTAGTCTCTGCTCCCAGTGTGTAGGGTCCATTGTCCCAAGCTTCAGGTTTTTCATGGTGCTGTTTTCAAAGCCAGTTCTGGGTATCTCTGAGTTATCAGTTATTGCATGGTAGTATGATCTAAGGAGAGGTGTGGCCTTTGCTTTTATCTGTGAGTGACCACAAACACTCTTTTCTAACCTGAAATTGTGACCAGAGTCTATACTCTTGCTAGTGATCCTCCTTTATCTGGGACTGTCATCAAATTTGCATATGGACAATGCAATAGAGCCCTGAATCCAGTGGCAGAAAAGGGTCCCATGTAATTGCCTTCTGACCAGTTGTCTGACCCCGTTGCCATCCGTGGGCAGAAAACTCTGGAAGCTGCTGCTGCCAGTTCAGTCCCATGAGGGCCTGCTGCTGGCTTGCTGGGGCATGGCCTGTATTGAGCTCTACTCCATTCTTACCACAATGAGAAATATCTTTCCTGCTGACCTAATTTTCTTAGGCTGGGAAATTGATTCACCCCATCATTTTGTTGGTTTTGCTACATCAGAATTTGTTTTAAGGCATCATTTTAAATTGTTTGCCTGGGAATTTGGGCAAATTTGGGTAAATCTTTGCCTTTACTCTATCATTTTGGCTCAACTGAGGCTGATATATTGAGTAATTATAGATCTTATCAAAGACATCTTTTGGTGTTTGGGGTAGTTTGTGCATAACCACCATACATTCCACCAATTGGATCACTGAAAAAAAATCTCTCAGTGAAGGCTACTAATTCTAGCCCAGCAATGTCCTAAGAATCAAATTTTAGGTGACAAAACTTCAGGACGATGGAGAGATGAATGGAAGTTATAAGTAGCCTACAGCATATTTCCAATAATATCTTGCACTATTCATGTAGTAAGAATAAGAGATAAGAGATAGATAACCCAGTGCTACACTGATATACTCAAAATGTTAAATAACCTCCAAGAAGTCCTTGAGTACCTTGGGTATCTCTTTAGGACATCTATAGGAATGAGATTAAAAGGAATGGATGGGCTGTGACATGTAATGTTGAAAAGTGTACCCATATAAAATCACTCATGATTTCAAGTAATAATGTCAGGAAATGGTTCTTGTAAATCCCTGTTGTTTTTTTTTCAAAGTTAGGAATTGGACTAAGAAGTGGTTCTTGTCATTTAAGAGGAAAATCATGTGACCCTTTCATTAGGGATGCAAAATTTGTGAAGGTGTAGCAATAGCTAATACATAAGAAAATACCAATACTTACTTTGCCATCTGAGGAAGGACTGGTCAAAAATGTGAATTAGTTAAAATTTGTTTTTAGTTTTCCTTACCTTCTCTTTTCCTCCCTTGTTGTGACCTTTTACCTTTTGCCCGTAATCCCACTTTCCAATTGATACTGCCCCAGGTGTAGGATTCATGGTCTGCTTTCCCTGGTATGAAAACACAACTGGTAGAGAAAGTTCCTGAAAAACTATTCAATAATTTGGCAATGTTTGAATAAGGTTTAAAGTGTTATCCCTCCTAGAGGTATTTGTTTTCTAATATGGACACTACTTTGAGCTGAAGGAAGGTCTATGCATTTGCCATTTACACTCTCCTCTCCTTCCCCCAATTAGGTAGGTCCTATTGTTGCCTCATAAAGAGAGGAGAAAATATATATCAGGACCAGATTAACAATACGTTGTTGTGTCATATCAGGAAGGAAAGAAACATTAGAAAAATATAGCAATTCCCCAACTGCAAGAACACTTCTGGGCAGATCACACTAAACACTAAAGAGGACAGATTATGGGTATATATGAAATGAACTGAAAATAAGAATAATTATGTCAGTACTATTTTATAGAAAAATTGGAAATATATCTCACCACTTATTAAGAAGGCTTCAAATGCTTTTTGTTAACAATTCCCTCAATTCCCAAGTTAGACACCCACATATTGCTAACCAGTAAAAGTCATTGACAAAATCTATCTCTGTATCTAAACTTATATTAAGCTAAATAATAAACGAAATCAAGAAAGTATTAAAAATCTTAAACTACTAAAGTCTTTTAAGGCAAAAGTTAAAGACATCAAAGCTCATTTAAAAGCCTTAATACAAATGAGAAATTTCAGTTAATGAAAGGTGTGACAAAAAAAAGAACAATTATATCTCAAATAATTTTAGAAAGGAGATAGCCATACTTTGACTGGAATTCCAAAAGCTCTCATTGAATTTGGAATCATGAATCCAACTAGCAAACTGATTATACAAAAACAAGAATGATTTAAAACAGCTGTTATTTACTATAGCAATCATGAATGAACACATTTCCCCACAGTGTTTGAAAGAATAAAAATAATTCAGTATCTGCTAGAAATAGCATATGTGTTAGTACTATCATTGTCAGAACCGTAGGAGGAAAAATGAATCAACCAAGAAATACTCCTACAGACAGGTATCAAACATCTAGAAGTGACTTGACAATAGTTATTGAAGATCCACAGAAAGGCCTCAGAATATTACATCAGTATCTAGGTGGAAATGGATTGTCATGTCCAAATAAGGCAACAAAAAAGAAACTTGAGAGAAGGAATCTGGAAAGCAATAGTATCAGAAAGTCTATCTATCAACAGTCAAAGGGAGAGAAAAGGTTAAAGTGATCAAGGACAAAGCAGCACAAAGAACGTAATAAGTAATTCAACATAAATCAAAAAGTTTACTATAGAGGCATGAGAAATAAGGAATTTAGAGGAGAGAAATAAACTTCCAAAACATATGGCTACAAGAAGTTCAACTCATAGAAAAAATGCAAGACAGATCAAACAAACAGAATGCATCACAATAATTAATATAATGAATGACAGAACAGTTGTACCAAAGAAAATGACTGAAATTTAGCTTTTCTGCCAGATTGGAAAGCAACAGGGATGGATGTTATCTATAATTATTTATTCTTCTAGTTGGAATCTATGAAATGACTAAATTGCAAGGATGGAATAAAAAATGTTCTGTGAGTGAAATCATATGAATTTAGCCAACAACATATTGACAACTACTAAATAAATTGTTGAGTTGTGGAATTCTCTGTGGAAACGAAAAGGATTACAGTGGTAATTCAGAACCAGGTCATTACCACCAGGAATTACAGAAGAGGTAACTTAAGGACCCCAAATTTAACGATCAATGTAGATTCTTCAAGGAAAAGGTAGAAAGTAACACATCCTTAAAGTCTATAATAATTTAGCACCTAACAAAATTCTAGCAACATATGACTGGATGAATGGAATTATTCTTTAGAAGTTTTCTCTCATTAATGAAGCATCAAGACAATGCAGAACAAGACAGGCAGACAGCAAATGCCAGGAAGGCCAAAGTACTGCCACCACCACATCAACTATCTCCTCTTAGATTCTGTTTGAAACAGCACGTGGTCCTGATCCTGTGAGGATTGATTTATTGCTAGGCCTGAGCTGATAGAAGTATCTAATGTTGGACCACTGATTAACTTGTCTATATACTACTTGGGAAGTTCCAGTGTATTCAATAACTGATTTAGTCTGTTTCATTTAGGAAAGGAAGACAAGGCTCTGTGAATCATAATCAGTTTTTCTCCTCATCCAAGTATGTAAGGTTAACAAATTTTCCTACTCACAATACTTTTGTGATCAATGGTGGATAGGTGGGGTGGGTGTGGGTGGTAGTCTCCACCAACTATTTATTTACTGTCCCTTAAGGTCCCCTCTCACTTGATCCTTGTGCATCTGCCCAGCAACAACAGAGAGCTGTTAGGGCTTGTGCCCTCTACCAGGGTATGTATCTCATTGTATATCTGCACCATCACTCGTGCTTACTTGTAGGACAAAACACCTTAGGAACTAACTGTAGCCTTTCATACCTGTAGGAAACTGCCTCACTTGTGATCATTTGAATACTTTTTGTTCTGTCTCTATACCTCACTCATAATCTCCTAACAATTGATGCTACATCTGTGGTCTCTTTGCAGATTCCAAGAGCTCTGGGAACAACAGTATCCTTAGACTACTTATTTTATAGACCAACTACAAGGCCATTATAGAGGGAAACAACCTTTGTGTAGAAGGGGTGTGTTATTCCTGACAAAACAGGTCATTTTTGGTCAACTGCCACTTACAGGCAGGTAATTCTATAGCTTTGGATATGCACCACCCAGACGAATGTCCCTGATTTCAAGCTGACTCGTCATCCAGAATTCCAGGATGCAACCTTATGGAGATGTGATCTGGTAGCTTCCACTGAATGTACTATCACCTCTACTTTTGGGAGAGCCACCAAAGACTAGGGAAATAAAGGTCTTACCACCAAAGTACTTGATACTGTTAAATGATTTAACTTCAGAAATGAATGAAAATAACATTAAAGAAGATTCATTAGGAAGATTCTTTGGACTCCAGTCTTAAGTATGGGTTTTAAAAGGGATAAATTGGAGATAAGGTTTTTGTTAGATAGCCATTACAAGAGGTTAGCCAAGAGATAAAGAGATTCTGAAATGGGTTGGTAACAAAATCAAGAAGTGAATGGACAACAGTGTAAGATCAAGAAAGATGAGAACTTTTTAAAAAGGCCGTTAGATTTAGGAGTTATACTATTGTTAACCTTAAAGATAAGGCTTCAACCAGATGGTAGGGACAGAAGCCATATTGCAGGGAGTCAAAGATAGTGAATAACAAGGGAATTGAGGCAAAACAAATGTAGATCACTCTAGCAGTGAAAGGAAGTCATAGGAAAAATCCCAGAGAAGCAGGATATGCTTTTAGATTTAGAGAGATGTAGGAAGCATGAATGTGTCACTTACGCCCTGCTGCGTTTTCAGCACAAAGTATATGAGCCTTGTAGCAGAGGTCTTTCACTATGACTGACTGCGTGCCTGAGTAGTGAGATATACTGGCCACAGAAGCGGGCAATACATAGAAAACATCTACAATGTTTGTGCAGTATTTAAAGGATGCTATAAAAATCGATTGTTGATACTTATTGCTGAGTTGGCATGAATGAAAGTTTTCCATGAAAACTATTGGCAAGGCTAGAGAACTCCTCTCAGTTCTGTAAGCAATATTAATTGCCTTCTTGCATTGAGCATTTTTTTTCACTAATGCAGATCTAAACTCAAGGTTCTATTTTTTTGTATTCATTTTCCAGAATGTGAAAAGGAAGGACAAAGTACTTAACTTTGGATGAATAGATTTTTTTTTTAAGGCATAACCCATGCCCTGGACTTCCCAGAGCTTTAGGTCCAACGTGGGGTGGGGGATGAGGGAAAGAAGAAGGTCGAAGAGAGAGTAATTTTCTTTCTTTGGCTCATTTCCTCCATCTAGACTTGCTCCAGATATTGTCCTTATATGTTCATCATATAGCTGATGTTTATATTCCCCAAAATATGCATAATAAGGATATCTAACATATATATCTGTATGTATATGTATATATGTATATGTGCTCTAGGAATCAAATGAAAATTAGGTATGTGACCAAAGACATCTTAAACTCAATATGCCCAAAATAGAACTCATTACTTTTTCTCCTAAATCCTCCCCCACTTCCACCTTCCCTTTTACTGTAGAGAGCAACATCATTTTCTCAGTCCCTTAAACTTGTAATCTAGGATCCATCCTGTATTCCTCACTTGCTATCTTTCGTGCCCCATATCCAATATGTTGCCAAGGCTATCCAATTTCACCTTTGCAATGTGTCATGTATGCAATGCCTTCTTTTCTTTGACATTATAAGCCATTTACCTCATCACCTCATGCTTGGATTATTGCAGTAGCCTGCTGGTAAATCTGCCTGCTTCAAGTCTCTCCCTACTCCAATCCCTCCTCTATTTAGCCACTAGAGTGATTTTTCTATGATCATGTCACCTGCCCTAATCAATAAACTCCAGTGGTTTTATATTGCCTCCAGGAGCAAATGTAAAATGTTATATTTGACATTCAAAACCCTTCATAATGTAGACACCCCCTTCCTTTCTGTCTTCTTACACTCCCTATTCTCTGAACACACACTTTTCAATCCATTGACACTGGCCTCCTGACACTCCATCTCTCAGCTCCTAGTTTTATCTCTGACTGTCCCCCATGCCTAGAATGCTCTCCCTCTTCCACTCCAACTACTATCCTCCTTGCCTTCCTTTAAGTACCAACTAAAATCTCATCTTCTTGGCTATCTTCCCCAACCCCTCTTCATTTCAGTGCCTTCCATCTGTTAATTATTTCCTATTTATTCTGTATATAGTTTCTTTTGTGTATACTTGTTTACATGTTGTCTCCCTCATTCAACTGTAAGCTCCTTGAGGGCATGGAATGGTCTTTTTATATACTCAGGGCTTAGCACAGTGCCTGGCACATAGTAGGGCCTTAATAAATGTTTACTGATTGATAGATTAATGTAAAAGATTCGAGGGTCAATTCATGATTCCCCAATAACTAGTTCCTCCCTAAACAACTTTGTGTTTAACTGCCTTGTATCGATTTGTTTTATTTTCCTTTTTCTTTATGCTATATATATTTCTGAATGTACTTTTTTCTCTCCTCTTTTACAATGTAGTAAGATCTTTATGAGCAGATATTATTTCATTCTTTGTACTTGTATTCCCAGAGCATAGAACAGTGTCTGACATATAGTAGGCACTTAAATTCAAGTTTCATTTGGGGGACATGACCAATATTGGAATTTATTTTTGATTGATATGTGCATATTTTTTATAGGAGTTGTTTTTTTTTTCTTTTATGTCTCAATGGAGAAGGAGGGAGAAAAATGGAATCTTTATAATTTTAAAAAATGCTAGGTGTTTAATTGATATATGGATTGATAGGAATGCTCCCCACAGGTATGTTGGCACACCTGATGTATTAGATAAATTTCATTTTAGATCTCAGGAAATCCAAATGAAGACTCTTATCATATACAAAAACATAGAAAAAACTTAAATTACTGATTAGCGCACTCTGAAGGAGAAATAAATTAGGGGTTCCTATTAGGGTAAGATTTGGACATTTGAATGAGTTCCACTTTTCCACAAAACCTTTATAATCACACTCTCACAGTTTTGGCCATGTTAATATAATGAAAATGATAATACTTCATGTATTAATAAACACATCCAGTGCCACATCAGTAAAACTACCAAAGAATTACCTTATAGGGCTATAAAAATTACAAAATTAATCTGGAGGAACACTAGGTCAGGAATTTCAAGGAAAATACAGGGGGAAAGTGGGAAGAAAGGGGGTCAATCAGTACTGTCTCAAACTACACTATAAAGTAGTAATTATCAAAATAATTTGTTACTATATAGTATATAGCAAAGTTGATCAGTGGAACAGATAAAGTATCCAATATACAAATGTAAACAAATACAGTAGCATAGTTTTTAATAAACCTCTAAACTCTGTTAAAGATTCACTATTCAATATAAACTGCTATGAAGTTTGGAAAGTAATATGATGGATTAGTTTTGTAAAATTTTCTAGTCCTACATTAAAACCTTTTAGAGAATATATCTATATAACAAATGGTTTTTTATTTTATTTTTGTTAACAAGATCTATTATGTTTATAATTTTCCTAATATGGAACCAGTGCTACATTCCTGTCCACTATATCATTACATATTATCTTTTTGGTATGTTGTTGCTTTCTCTGTACCAATATTTTATTTTAAAATGATGAGAAATATGTGTTTTTTTCTGTTCCCATCCATTAATCACCAAATAGCTATAACATGCCATTTGTATGAAGTTCTATTTAGGCTTGTATCTGATTGTTTTTGTTTATTTGTTTTGTCTTAGACTGAGTAGGATACACTGAGTCTCTGGTACTTAGTATTTTTTTAGTATTTTTTAGTATTTTTAGTATTTTTTTAGTATTTTTAGTATTTTTTAGTTTTTTTAGTACTTTTTAGTATTTTTAGTATTTTCCTCCCTGTAAATTGATTAATTTTCTTTTCAAATATACAGATGTTCCCCACATCCCTCTTTCTTATCCCACATGTTTTTCTGTTGAGAGTAATGTGTTTTATACCAAATTTTATGTTAATATGTGTGTATTCAACCTTTCTTTGTATGTTTCAGATGAAAGTGACTTCCTCACTTTTTTCTCTATGTTTATAAAATCTTTTCATGAACACTAATTACGTGACAAAGTAAGTTCAATTCATTTTTCTCTCCATTTCTTCCACAATATATTCCTTTCCTTTTGTCTTTCTTCTTTTAAGTTTGTGAAACTATATTAAACCCAATCAAGATCCTGTTTTATTTAAATAGCTCTATGAACCTTAAAGACATTATCATTTTGAGGTTACACTTGTTTCTTCTTCCCCTATTACAATGTAAACAATTTGTCATCATCATCATCACTCTTCAAATTGTTCAAATGTATCTACCTTTCTTGTTTTCTTTTCTAGAGACCTCACTTGACTCATCAAAGTTTCAACTCATTTTTTTCTTTCCATATGGAATTCTTAGAACTCCTCCATTTCATCAAAGATCCATTTTTCACTTATAGGACTAGATTCAGTTTCACCAGATAGGTTATTGTGAACCTATATATTTTGGAATATCTTATCAACCTCTTTTATTTATTTATTTTATTGTAGTTACGAAGTCTTATGTGCCTACCTATGTTCCTAAGTATTTGAATTACTTCTTTCTGGTTGTTTGTAGCACTTTTTTTCTATGATCTGGAAACTGCATATGGAGCTCAGAATTTTTATTTTTTGTGCACTTAGAGAACTGCTCCCACCAGAAAAGACCAGCCTTAGGAATTCAGTACATTGAAACCTCCTTGTTTCAATTTATTTTTTCAAATTTTTACTCTGGAATTTCTTTGAGTTAATGACTGTTGGGTTCTTTATATTTTTACTTTGCCTTCTGCTTCTAATAGAGACACATTTTATTCACAATTTTTGACAGTAGCCAAGCTTTTTAAAATCATGGTTGTCAGGTAATCCAACGTTATCTTTCCTTGCTTGGTTCTCCTGTTAAGTTGTTTTTGATGGAAGATGTTTTTCTTTTTTTCTTTTTCTCAGTCTTTTGGTTTCCTCGTTGTCTCATAGAATCATTAATTTCTATTTGGAACGTTCTAATTTTCAGCATTTCTGTCACTTAGATAATGTTGCATATCTCTTATATTAAACTGCTTATTCTCCTTTCTTCTAGAGTTCTCATTTCACATATAGCATAATTTTAATAACATTTTAAACTTGCATTATTTCTCTTAGGAATTATAATATTTCTGATGATCATGTAATACTTTAGTTTGAACCTTCCTTTGTGGATACTACGAAATTCTTCCTTTAAGAATTTCTGTCTTGGGTGGCCTTAGATCCAAGTATTTCTCTAACATCAGTTTCTTTTGTTTACTCATTTATCTATCTTTACCTCCTGAATTAGGACTTTGTGTCAATGCCAGACTTTGTGAACTTTTAAATTAAGAAAAACTGGGTCCTTACTTGACCTGCATCTGTATAATCTGTGGTCCTTCCACTCCTTCCCTGGAGTACTGAGCACTGTGTTTCTTCCAAAGACTTCAAGGTAGCTCAGACCGTTGAGCTGCAGACTTTCAGAAACTTAGGGCATGATCAAATTTACAGCTTATTTTGATTTAGGGTATGGTTTTATCCCTGCCCTTCTGGTCAGAATTTGAAAAGCTCCTAATGTCACTCTGGGATCATGGCATCACAACTGCAGAATCAAAATAACCCTAGCTTGTCTGTAGTTTATGTTCTGGAATGGGGAATATAGGTGCAGACTTCATGTTTTCCTAGCTCGTCTTGCTCTACATATTAGGATGCTTCTGTAGATAAGCCTCCCAGGACAAGCAATTATGGTTTGATCCTTTCTCTGATGACTGAGGTATACAACTGCAGTTATTAGATTTCCCTGCTTCATTTCTAGTTTGAGATAATGCTTCTATACACTGTAGTTTTAGTTATTACTCGCATTACTAGTATTTTCTGTCTGAACTCCCTCCCTTGTATCTGGTGTATAAAGGTGTGATCTCCAGTGACCTCTGGATCATTCTTACAAGATTTCAAAGCACTGAATTCCTAAGGCTGGTCTTTTCTGCTGGGAGCAGTTGTCTAAGTGCCCATAAGTTTCTGACTCTAATTTTATATAGACATAAGCTAGAAAATGCAGTTACTATCTTTTATTCCTGTATTGCCTAATCATTGCTGTATCGAGTACTCTTTTCTCATTCTTGCTAGGGAAGTTGTTCTTCTGTCACTCTTTCCACCATATTGAATTTCTGACCAGGAAAATTATACAATATCTAAAACAATGTACATGGCAAGAACATTAATAACAAAAAATGGAATAATTTATAATTATAATGTTCAAGCATGACTCCAAGAAAAGACAAGGAAATTTAAAGGAAGAGAATTATAGGTATAGAACATTGCATATAGTATCTGACTAGATTGGTTAGGGATAGTTTTGCTGAACTTATGCTCTTTTTTTCACTTTTATTCTGTGTTACAAGATGGCTCACTGGGTAAGGAAATGAAATTTATTTTGAAATGAAGATAATGTAAAAATGAAAAAAATCAATACATATTTTAATTAGTTTTTTTATTTCAGTAAAAATTGCTGTATATTTGACATTGTGTAAGCCCTATAAATGTACTAATAGATTGATCCCCAGCTTCCTCATTTCTAAAATGATATTTATCTTTGTGTTCCCATATTTTCTGATTTTTATTGGTGATATAAAGAAAGCCTAATAATTTTAGTTGTCTTCTATACATGAATTTTCTGATTTTTTCTGTTATTTCTGTTTAATATCTTTGTTGATTTTCTTCAGTTTTCTAAATATACCATCATATTATTATGCAAAATGAAATTTTTACCAATGTTTTATTTGTTTTTTATTTTGTTCTTAATTTTTAAAGATTTATTATTTTTTAAAATTTTTTTTACCATATAGATATAGCCAAGCATTCATGGGACCATGTCAGGCAGCATGTTATAATAGAAAAGATGTTGGATTTGGAATAAAGACAGACTCAAGTTTCAATCCTGCCCCTGACACTGACTAACTGCATGAACATAGGCACATTTCTTATACTCTTTATTTCTCAGTTTCCTCTTCCAAAGATAGAAATACCTGTAGCACTTCAAAAGCTGATATGGTGAGAAAATAATATGATACTTAGAAATTATTTTTCACACTTCAAAGTGGCATAAAATTTCCATTGTTTTTATTTCAAATCATGAAAAGAGAGACACTTGTTTAATTCCTACTCTAAGTGAGAAAACTTCTATAAGATTTCTCTATTACATAAAATATTAGCTCTTGGTTTGAAATGTAGCTCTTCCATTGCATTAAGGAAAAATACTTCCATTTTCACATATATATATTTAAATCACAAATATATTTCATTTATTTTAAAAGTTCTTTCTGTCTCTAGTCATATAATCACAGATCCTCATTATTTTTACTATTAACACGCTTTATTATGCAAATTGGTTATCTCTATTAACTACACTAGCATATTGATACCAATACCTCCTCATCATAACACTTTTTGTTATAATTCTATATTCACTTACCTGTATTTCATATTTTTTTTCATGGATATTTCCTCAAAGACATTGTTCAATAGATCTTTCTCTTCTTTTTTCCTTTACTGATTTGGATTCAGAAACAATTTTTTCCCTTATGGAAAAAATGGTAGAGTGCTGTGTATATTATGGTTTTTTTTAATTATCATAGTTTTGAATGTTATTGGATCACAAATTTAGACCTCCAGGAGACCTTAAAGGTGATCTACTTCAATTCTTTCATTGTATTTTTGAGAAAACTGAGGCCCAGAGTGCTCAGTGCTATGCAGATATCAAAAGTCAAAGTTAGGGTTCAAACCTAGGTCTATTCATTCTAAATCCCGGATTATTTACTTTTAAAATGTCTTTGAATTCGTTCATGAATACATCTAACATCCAGGGTTATATATTTTAAAAAAACATGGACGATCATTAGTGGACAGCTCAATTTATGTTTCTGATATTGCTTTCTTGAAATCATCCATTTCTCTTTTTCAATTCAATAATATGATCATAGATCAATGAACTGAAAGTAATGAAAGGAATTATCTAATCAGATTCCCTCTTCTTAATACAGATGAGCAAACTGAAACCAAAAAAGGCTAAATTTCTTCTCTAAGCTCACACAGATAGGAAGTTACAGAGTTGAAATTTAAATCCAAAGGAAATGACTCCAAATCTAACACTGTTGTATTTACATTCACTTTTTTCTTTTACATTATGTTTTGTTGGCATATAATAACATAATAGTATAATTTTATAACAATTTAATAACAGGCGAGTGTATTTTGTCTTGATCTACGATTTCACCAGTGAAAATAGTTTTCGATGAGGAAATATTTTCTATAAGAGCAGAACTGTGTCTTTTCTATAGTTCCTATTCTTGGAGAAAAGCCCACGACATTCTGAAGTTAAGTGATTTACCCTGGATCATAAAACCAATATAAATCAGAATGTGAAAACATGTCTCCCTGATACCAAAATCAGAGCTTTATGCACTGGAAGGTGCTGTCTTTTTATTTTTTTATTTTTCCACTATTTGTGGTGAGTCCATTCTTGTTTTTTATTTAATCCATTTGCTCCCTCTTTTTTAAAGTTAATTTTGCTTATGTTTTATAAATTTATTGATACTTTTAAAAATTGCTCTTTATGTTGTTTACTAATTCATTGTATTTACTTTTATTCTCTTGATTTCTCTTTTGAACTTAGTGATCTCATCTTTTGCTATTTTCCATATTGTTTTCTTTATGATTTTCTAATTTTTAACCACAAACCCCTCACTTATCTTCTCTATTTCACTATTGTAATATAAGCATTCAATGAAATACATTTCCTTGAAATATATCTTCTTTGGAAGATCATGGCAAAGTTTGTTCTTTTCCAGCCACCAGTGGAGTAAAGCAGAAGTATGTGTTTGCCCTCATGCTTTCTAGCATGAGATTTTCAATGATCTCTTTGGATGTCTTCAACAAGGATCAGCTACCATGCTAATAATGGTAAATTATTTAACTTGAAAAGGTTACAAGCCAAGACTGAAATGGAAAGAGAGTTGGTGCATGACTTTTTGTTCACAGATGATTGTCAACTCAGTGCAGCCTCTGACGCTGAGGTAAAACAGATTATTCAATTCTCTGCCAGTTGTGCTAATTTTGGCCTATCATTTAACATCAAAAAAGCATAGGTTCTCCACCAGCCAGCACCATACCTTCCATAGGTGGAACCATCAGTTATAGCAAATGGAGAGATTTTGGTATAAGTTCATTTACCTTGGCAGTATACTTTCCAGAGATGTATACATAGAGGTTGAAGTTGATGCCCACATTGTAAGAGCTAACTCATTGTTTGGGAGACTTTAAAGAAAAGCATGGGAGAAAAGAGGTATTAGGTTGCTTACTAGACTGGAAGGTTTACAGAGCCATTGTGCTGACTGCATTGCTGTATTCTTGTGAAACCTGGACAGCCTACCAGCATAATGCCAGGAAAGTGAATCTCTTCCATTTGAATTGTCTTGGTAAGATTTCGAAGATTACCTGGCAAGACAAGGTACTAGACACTGAGGCTTTCTCTTAAGCTGAATTGCCAACCATTCAAGACTGTATTGCAGAGAATGCAACACCAGTGGGATGGCCACATGGTTCTGATGCCAAATATGTTTGCCTGAAAGACTATTTTATAGAGAACTCACATGTAGATCTCTCTGAAAACTTTGGAATCAATTATGAGTAATGGGAGACACTGGCATAGGACCACTCAGTATGGTATGCCTTTGTCAAAGAAGGCACTGTGCACTATGAGCAAAGCAGAATTGCAGTAGCTCAAAAGAAACATGAGATGTGCAAATTTAGAGACATCTCCACTTCAATTTCCATATAGACTCTTGGTGTCTGACCTGTGGTAGAGCCTTCTGAGCTCCTATTATTCTGATCAGCCACTGTCAGACATATTATACCTTGACCTTGACATAGTGATGTCATTTTGGTCCTCATCAAGCACAAAAGACCATGACCATTTCTAATCTAAGCATTCAAGGAAATACATTTGCCTCTAAGGTCCAGTTTACATGCATACTATAAATTTTGAAATGTTGCATTATTATTGTCATTATCATTAATATAAATTTTTATTGTTTCTATAATTTGGACTTTGACCCACTCATTCTTAAGTGAATCATTTTTTAGTCTCCTCTTAGGTCTGCATCTTTTTATCCTTTTTTCTATATTGAGTCCATTCAAATTGAATTATGATCTATAAAAGTAGAGTTTCAAGTTTTGCTTCTCAGAATATAAGGTCTTTGGGACTTAGACTGTAAATAAGTTTTATAAATGTCTTTTGCACATTTGAATAAAAAAACAAATTGTCTAATAAAACCATTCAATCCTTTCCATATATTATCATATAATTTTCTAGCATTTTGTTCAATTCTGAAAGCAGTGTTGAAATGTTCTACCATTGCTTTTTTTCTTTCTAGCTCCTTTTATCATCTTGATAGTAATTTTTTAATCAGTTAAGAATTCCCGATAGAATTTAGTTGCTGTGCTGTTAAAAAAAACACTCATATTTAGTTGAAGGAGAGGAGTTGCCCCTCCCCCCAGGCCAATTGATCGTATTATAGAAGGTAAGGGGCAGATGACAGAGCTCATAAGGTGTTAATGTTTTATATAGAGTGCAAAGACTTCTCTTTGCCCACTTATCCCTTTAGGAAGTTTCCTTGATGGAACTGGAAAGTTGCCAATGGCTGGCTTAACTTTGGCCACAAATCTGGTTGCTTTTAAAAGCTAAACTTGGCAGTCTTGTACAGAGTCAGTAGAGTCAAAGAAGGAAAAGGCTTCTTGGAATGTGACAATGTGACCTTTGTGCCAAGAGGGCATTTTCCTCTCTCCTTTCTGGATAGCATCAATGTATCCTTAAGAGGAAAGGGAGGGGAGAGGGAGGGAGAGGGACAGAGAGAGAGAAAGAGAGAGAGAGAGAGAGAGAGAGAGAGAGAGAGAGAGAGAGAGAGAGAGAGAGAGAGAGAGGGAGAGGGAGAGGGAGAGGGAGAGGGAGAGGGAGAGGGAGAGGGAGAGGGAGAGAGGGACAGGGACAGGGACAGGGACAGGGAGAGGGACAGGGAGAGGGACAGGGAGAGGGACAGGGAGGGAGGGAGAGGGAGAGGGAGGGAGGGAGAGAGAAGGAGAGGGGGTGGTAGAGGGAGAAGGGGAGGGGGGAAGAGGGACAGGGAAAGGGGGAGGGGGAGAGACAAGAAGAGACAGAGGAACAAGGAGGGAGAGAGAACCATAAACACATGATGTTCAGAATGAGGAAGATGATGTTCTGTTATATTCTTACCCAATGAGACAACATCATGAATATTGTGTTCAGCTCTATGTGCTCCATTTTAGGAAAGATATTACTAATCTGGAGAGCATTCAGAAGAAAGGCTACCAGAAGGATGAAGAACCTTTAATTTGTGCCATATAAGGATTAGTTGAACAAACTGGGGATGTTTATTTTGGAAAAGAGAAGACTTAGAAGAATCATTATAGCTGTCTTCAACTATTTGAAGACAGCTCCATAGAAGATGGATTAGATTAATTTCTCTTGGACCCAGAAGTCAGAATTAGAAACAGTGCAGCAAGACAGTTTTCAGTGGTAAAGACTTCTAAAAATTAGAGCTCTCCAGAAAAGAAATGGGCAGCCCCAGGATGTTTCCCTTCAACTGAGGTCTTCTAGTTAAAGCTGGTTGATTACTCTTTGGAAATGTTGGGGAATTGGTTCTCAATCAGGTATAGACTGATCAAGATGGACTTTGAGATTCCTTCCAAATTTGAGATTCTGTGATGTTTGAGCATGAACCTACAAAAGACAAAAAGGAACATTTTTTTTAATGTTAAAATGTTTGAATACTAATCTTGTGTTTGATAGCTTTCGATGGTTTATTTAGCCTGGCTCTTCTGCTCCAAGTAAAGAGGGAAGATGGATTGGGTGCAAGACTTTCAATATCACGTAACTACCAAATTAGTGTTCATTCTCTGTAAAAGTGTCTACTGTTGTTTCTATCCAAAGGAGAAGCTGGATACACCCCTAGCTTAAAAGCCACCTTACCTGTAGCTAAACGTAAGACTCTACAGTCCAGGACTTTTAAATTGTCTAGTGTTAAGTTCCTTTAAATTAAAAATGAAAATCAAATGGTGACATGATACAATCTGATAATTGTAGAAGGGAGATGTAGTACTCTTAATGTCAAATAAAAAGAATATTAAATGTTTCTTTCCTTCATCACAGGTCAAAGGTGAGATACAATTGAGGCTTGTGAGTTAAACAAGTAAAAGGAACACAGAAGTTTAAGAAAATGTATCTGCTTTACAATTCACAGAAGATCTCAGGAACAATGAAAATATGCAAAAAATCTTCTCAATCAGCACTTAGATGTTTCTGTGGGGGTAGGTGCTGAGTGGGGGAATAACATTTTGAGTTAAAATAATGGCAAGGTTGTTCCTGTGCCAAGCAGTATTTCCTCTACAAAGTACTCACTGGTGCCAGAATCATCATATAATTAAACAGACAGTAAATGTTTGTTTCTATGAAATTGTAGCTCATTACCAAGAATGGAAATATATTTAACAATAAAAATTGGCTAATATCCCGTGGAGCTTTTCCTGGAGATGTGAAAGGTTTAGGGGGAAAGGGTGGAGGGAGTAGAATGAGCAAGAGAGATACAGACATAGAAAAAAGGAGGGAAGGAAGGGTTAGGAATTTCACTTTTTGTGAATTTCACACAGGCAAAAAAATAGACTTGATTGCTGATGTACTTACATGAAGAGATTCTCAACAGTGCCTCTGAGAAAAAGGAATCAGTTATTCTGAAAGTATTTGCTAACAATCTCTATTTTCTATCTCACTATGACTGTATGATGACTTAATTGTCAGACAGTCTAGAATTTAAGCATAGTTGATATGAAGAGGACTTGAAAGACGTGAAAGAAAAGTGTATTTTTTCATATAGACTGTGCCTGGATAATTCTGCAGCCTTGTATTCTGCTGAATTGAAAATTTCAGATGAAAACATTTTTCTCTTGTCTCAAGTAAAAATGACTTCATTTTTTCATAGTCAGGGACCCCCAAGGGTTCTGTCCCAGAACAAAATGAATAATGATACTTTATTTTTCATAGTACATTCTCTCCAAAAGTTCACAGTGCTTTTTAGAACCAATCTCATAAATCTTCAAAATACCCCTGAGAGACAGAAAATAATATTATTGCCCCCATTTTACAGATGAAGAAACTGAAAAAGAATAAGAAGACAGTGTATATTTTTTTTCCATTTTGGGAAATCAGTTCAGGAATTAGACATAGCAAGATTCCATTAATCCTAAATAGGTTTTCTGCCTAACCAGTTCGTGTTTCATACATATCAGTGTTCATATATGCCAATTACGAATTTCCACAGCTGTAAGGTGCTGATTTCTACAGCTGCCAGACTATTTGCCCACCTGTTTCTGTATTTTATACAGCTTGCTAACCTCAACCAAATTAACTAAATCCAAGTACTTGGATTTTTTTAAAAAATGAAAGTACTTATTCAAAGCATCTGTGCATGCGTGTGTATGAATAAAATGGATGGGAGCATCTGCTTATATTTCTGTGTTTTTATAGGTATATATATGCCTAGTTACATACATACATGCATAGGCACACGTACCCAGTATATATGTGTATATATATATATGTGTATATATATATATAAAATCACTCAATGAGCATTTATTAAGTTCTTCCTGCGTCATAGGCACTATGTTAAGCATGAAGAATACAAAGACAAAAATGAAAAATTCGAGCCTTCAAGGAACATATATTCTAATGGGAGGAATGTGGACACATAGACACATGCATAAATGTATATGCATATACACAGAGGTCTGTGTATATACGTGCATGTTTACTATACATATAATTATGTGGGAGGTTTTAAGGGAACACACTGACAAGGGGAGGAATTAGGAAAGGCTTCATGTAGAAGATGGCACTTGAACTGAGTCTTGAAAGAAGAAGATAGTCCAAGAAGGAAGGAATTGAGGAGGGAGTATATTCCAGAAACAGAGACAACCAGCACAAGGACACAGGGAGGAGTAGAGTATGCAAAATCTAGTATGCCAGTATGTCTAGATAGAAGAATGGATGGAGGAGAGTGCTGTATACAAAGACCAATAAGAAGGGTCCATATTGTAAGGAGTTTTAAATGTCAGAGAGGAAAGTTTCTTTGATCCTAGAGATAATGGGACCTTTGGAGTTTGTTGAGAAGGCTAGGTAATATGGTCAGATCTCTGCTTTAGGAAAATCACTTTGGTTGTAACCTTGAGGATGGATTAAAATATGTAGTGGCTTAAGGTAGGAAGAAAAAAGAACAAGTCTAGGCAAGGTTGTGCATGTGGAAAGGAGATGTAGGCAAGATGTAATGGAGATAAATTGATATTTAGTAAATGATTTCATATGTGGGTTAGGTGGGAGTGAACTGAGGTTGTGCATGAATGAATACATTAATGAATGAATGAAAAGTATTTATGAAATGTTTATTATGTGCAAAGCACTATGCTAAGCACTAGGTATATAAATAGAAAAGTAAGACAGCTCCTGTTCTCATGGAGATCATATTATAATGGAGGAGACAACACCTCTAGAATATTTCATATCTAAGTCAGATGGAAAGGTGCCATGGTCCTTAGGGTCAATGAAAAGCAGAAGGTAATTCACCTTTTTTTAATGTCATTACTATTGATAAAATCATATCCATTTCTGATTTTGAATCATTTAATAGTGCCAAAAACTCCGATGGCAAGAACTTTGTGAGTCATCAGTAGCTATGGCTGTAACACCCACAGAAGTCACATCTCTATGGAAGCTGATTTCTGTAGTGATAGCAACAGAGGCTGGGTTGGAAGCAGCAGTTCTGGCGTTCTAGTGTGTGTTCCCACTCCCAAGACTCATGAGCTTACTTTCCTGTCATTAGTAATTGATCAGCAGTTTGTATTGGTGATGGTGAGGAAGACGGACCTCTTCTCTACTTAGAAATGACTTTAAGTGCTGATCTAGAAGCAGGGCAGGTAGTTGGTACAGTGGATAGAGTGCTGGGCCAGGAGTCAGGTAGACTCATCTTTGTGAGTTCAAATATGGCCTCACACACTTATTAGCAAGGCACTTAACTATGCCTCAGTTTCCTCATCTGAAAAATGAGCTGGAGTAGGAAATAGCAAACCACCCCAGTATCTTTGCAAGAAAACCCCTAATGGGGTCACTAAGAGTCTGGAATGACTGAAAGGACTGAACAACAGTCATTGGAAGCAGGTCCAGAGGTCTTAGAGTCATTACAATTTTCAAAGCTCTTGGATTCACATTCCTAGCTTATCTCCATTAGATCTGAGGGGATGTGGTAGTCATAGTTTGACTTGTCTATCAATGCCTCCTCTTGTCTTTTTCTCAGGGTAACTTGCTGCTTTAGCTAGGTTGGATTTCTTGCTCCCAAATGTGCCCCGATAGTAATATGGAATTTCAGAAGAGAAGTGAATTTGAGAGGAAAGATAATGAGTTCTGTCTTCAGAATATTGAGTTTGAGATGTTTATCTGATATCTAATTTGAAATATTCAGAAGACCCCTGGTGATATAGGATTGAATGCTCAGAACAGAGCTTTAGGATGGGTATATAAATATGGGATTATGCATGCAGATTGTGTATGCAGACCCTGAGAAAACTGAAGAGGTCATCAAGTGAGAGAACGTAAAATGGAAAGAGGGTCAAGGGCAAAGTCTTGGGTACACTCACAGTTATTGAGCATGACATGTTTGATGAATCAGCAAAGGAGAATGAGTGGTCATCCAGGTAGCAGGAAAACTAGGAGAGAATATGTCACAGAAACACAGAGACGAGAAACTCTCCGGACGAGTCAGCAGTGTCAGAGGCTTCACTGGGATCAAGAAGGAGGATTGTTTACTAATCTGACAACTAAGAAATTGTAGCTATCATTTGAAAAAGTTTCATATATGTGCGTGTGTAACATTATTGATGTATAGGGATTCCCCATTTAGGACTCTATTAACGTAAATCAGCTACGGTTCTTCAATTTCCATGTCCTAGAGAACTGAGGAATTAGGTAGCTTACTCAATATCACACAATCAACATTTTCAATGGCTGGACTTGAATTCAAGTCACCCTCATTGTGCAACATGTAGCACTGCATGCATGCATATATCAATATAAACTTAAATATCCACACATATAGCTATTATCTATCTATTCTTGAAGCATAACATATGTATGTGTATATATAATTTATCTATCTATCTATCTATCTATCTATCTATCTATCTATCTATCTATATTGCCCAAGACTTTATTCTGAGCGTGTGTGTGTGTGTGTGTATGCGCGTGTAAAACCCCAAACCAGGGGAGGGAGGTATGTTTACATGACCACACAGAGAGTAATAAAATTACAGATATATTGCTATACCTATAAACATTGGCAGATATATGTATATTCATATAAATACAAACATATGGAAAAGGATAGAAAAACAGTAATGAATTGCTTACTACATGCCACTCATTATGCTTAGTGTTAGGGATACAAACAGAAAACTGAGAGTCCTGGCTTTCAAGAAACTCACATTCTAATTGGGACAGGGCTCATGTTCATATTTAGTCCATGACTGATAGAAAAACCAGAGTACTTAGGTTCTGGTAAAGTAGGTATCTGGGAAGATGGCAAAGCCCTGAGGACCTTCAGAAATGGAAGGACAGATGTTTTCCAATCAAGATGATAGTGAATCCAAAGGTTAAAGTAGAAAGGCCCTTCACATCTCAAGTAAAGATAAGGCTACAGCGTCAGAGGGTGAAAGAGGAGAGTGTAAAACCTGGCTTGAAGATTAACATCAGAAGTAAATACAAACTTAAGATCTTGGCAACTGATCCCATCACTTCCTGGCAAATAGAAGAAATGGAAACAGTGTCAGATTTTACATTCTTGGGCTCAAAGATCACTGAATATGGCAACTGCATCCATGAAATTAAAAAAACAAAACAATTGCTCCTTGGAAGGAAATCTGTGGCAAACCTGAACAGTATACAAAAAAGCAGAGAGACGATGCTGCTGTAAAAGTCCATATAGTTGGAGCTATAGCTTTTCCAGTAGTAAATGTATGACTGTGAGAGTTGAATTATAAGAAAAGGTGAGCACTGCAGAATTGATCCTTTCAGACTATAGAGCTGGAGAAGACTTTTGACAGTCCTTTGGACAGCAAGGAGGTCAAATCAGTCAATACTTAAAGAAATTAATTCAGATGATTAATTGGAAGGCCAAATACTGAAGCTGACACTTAAATACTTTTAGCTACATAAGAAGAAAACAGGACTCATTGTAAAAGACCTGATTTTGGGAAAGATTAAAGGCAGAAGGAAAAAGGAACGACAGAAGATGAGATGGATAGATAGTGTAATAAAAACAACCAATATGAATTTGGACAAACTTTGAGAGATAGTAGAGGATAGAAGGGTCTGATGTTCTATGGTCCATGGGGTCATGAAGAGTGGGACATGACTGAATGACATCGTCAACAACAAACAGATGATAAGAGACATGTTGCAGCTCTTGGGAAGTTGGCAGTGGGACAACGAGGATTGATCTGGGGACAGGAAAGATCTACAGCTTGCTTCTTTGGCAATAGGTATTGCTCATTTGTCTTTGGGCTACCATATAGATGTAATTGTATGTATACATGTTCCTGGACTGATGCCTAATTTTGGTGTATCAATAACTAGTTTCTTGAAGAACATGCTGGTAAAATATAAATCCTGATACTTCCTACCAACCTTGTTAGAGTAGAGCTACAGGTCTTTATATGTATTTTGTCCTAGGACGAGACTAGGTAAGTTTAGAGAGCTAAGTCTTCACCAGAGAAATCACTAGGTGATGAATATTTTAGCCATAGCCTTTCTTAAGGACCTTCAACTACATTAAGTTATAAGGGACTTGCAGGCTTTATTGAGGAAAAGGATGCCTGTACTATTGAAATCAAAGCATAGAAAGGCTTGAACTATATTTTCTGTAGTCCTGTTTTCATAACCTCATAACATTTTCTCTTATATTTGTATTTTATGCATATGCAAATCATTTTTTTAAAAATCTAAGTAGTTGGCTCAGATTCTAGTTAATTTCAATAGAACTCATTATTGTTAACATTAGCAACACTCAGCATGCTGGCTAACACTAAATATCATTCTTCTTTGATCTATATCTTGCACATAGTGTTTGTTTAATGTTATAAGCAGCTATCAGAATTATCTATCTGATGATTAGATTCAGTGCACAGCATGCATAATAAATATTCACAAAACTGGTTATCTTTTTGAAATGCACAGTTGCTATCTACCAAAGTTCTACACTGAGTCCTAATTCTGACTTGGAGGTGATCCTAACCTAGATTCTTGAAGACAGTGACAAGAAAGCATAAACACTAGAAAGCAAATAATACCTGGGAAAAGATGTAAGTATACACCCAATGATGAAATGTCTGTCATTTCAAGATCTGATTAGGTAAGATCACAGAGTTTGATTACAAGAACACATTCTAGTCAAATTTCCAGTCAGAGCAACTCATTAAAGACTGTCTACTTGGTGGTAGTAGTAATAGTAGAAGTAGTAGTAGTAGTAGTGGTAGTAGTAGTGGTGGTGGTAGTGGTGGTGGTGGTGGTAATGTGGCTGGCTAACAGTAAGTATAACTCTCTTTGACTTCGTAGACAGTAGTGGTGGTAAAAAGAGGAAGAAGAGAAAATAGAGGGTTAAGAGAAGGAAGATAAATATCTTTCTATAAACTTCAAAATTGACAAACTACTTTTCATATATTATTTTTCATCTTTGCAACAACCCTGTAAGGTAGGTGCTTTCATTATCCTCATTCTACAGATACGGAAATGGAGGCTCAGACAAGTTAAGTGGTTTGTTCAAGTCCATACAACTCGGTTTTCGACCGAGATCTTTCTGTCCACAAGTCTAGTCCTCTATCCATTATACTATCCCAATATACATATTATGTCTTACAATACATAAGAGCCAATGCAATTTTGAGGAAATGGATTTACAGAAGTTATGGAATTCCTTTAAATATTCTTCAGACATTCTGATCTCCTAGGAAATTGTTTGCTGGAATCTGTTGGCACCAGGTCTAAAAGTTGATCTTCAGTGGTCAGTTCTTTCATTTTATATCATTATATAATATTCTGTCTGTTTTGGAATATCTTGATAGACCCTAATAGTTTTTTGTTGTTGTTCAGCCATGTTCCACTATGTGTGACTCCATCTGGATTTTTCTTGGCAAAGATACTGGAGTGGTTTGCCATTTCCTTGTCCAGCTCATTTTACAGATGAGGAAACTGAAGTAAATAGAGTTAAGTGTTAAGCCCACCTAGTAAGTGTCCGAGACTGAATTTGAACTCATGAAGATGGTCTGATTCCTGTCCCAGCATGCTATCCATTGCACATGTATCCTTGGTACTTGGTTTAAACACCCTTCTTCTCAACTGTAACTCTTCTCACAGCCTCCACATGGAAGTTGTGCACTGATATCACAACTGCTTCCAAGATGTATTTATTAGTGACATCAGGAAGGTGAGACATATAGACTAATGTTTGGCACTCTTCTGCTTTTATATGTCTTGCAATCAGTGTTTATTTAATGCTATACAACCTTGGCTATCAGAGTTATCTTTCTAATGATTAGACTCAGTTCCTAGTATGCATGGGAAACACTACCATGATTGGTTGTCTGTGAAATCCAGGTAACCATTAAGTTATAATGAGCTTATAGGTAAAGAACCTACAGGGATTTTCAGAAAGTCTACCTCTTGCCTCTTCTGGTTACCTTTGCTTTAAATTTCTATTGGAATTTCTGCTTGTTGGGGAATACTTGAAGTATTGAACTGGTGCTCTCTTAGCCTAGAGAAATGGAAGAATCTGAGAGAAAGAGAGGACATGGTTAATGTCAATATAAAATCACAGTTTTGAAACTAGAAAGGGACTTAGAAGTCATGTAATCAATTCCTTCAGTTTTTAGATGAGGAAATTGAAGCCAAGAGAGGTGAAATTATTTTGATTCTCATAACAACCTGGTTGTTGTAAGGATGAAAAGAGGTAACATATGCAACATATATAGCACTATATTAGCTATTATTATTTAGTAGGGATGCTACATAATTTGCAGATCATTTCACCATACTTTAGTTTCTTTTTTCCCTCTCTACTTTGGCAAATTTGGCCTGTGAAACCATTGACACCAGGCACTTAGTATTAACTACTCTTTTCATCTTAAAATGAAGTCTATTTGGGAAAGAATTTAATAGACTCTCAAAACTGAAATAGGTCTTAGAGGTCATCTATTTCAAATTCCCAGTCAATGAATGAGTTCTTTCTATAATATCTCAATTGGAGAGTCATTTAGACTCTGCTGGAACACTTCTAGGTCTGGGGAACTTACTAAGTGTTCTAGCTCCCATTTAATTGATGGGCAGAGATGATCGTTGGAAAGATCCACTTTGTTCCAATACTTCAGTATTCTAATACAAAATGTTCTTATGGATTTGTGATTTGCTGATGTGAGTAGTCATTCTAATGATGCTGAACACACCCTGACCATGTCTGCTCAACCTGTAAGTTCTATATCCTTTCCTAATATTTTCTAATGTGTTAAGCACAGGGGGAATCAATCTTTAATTTTCTAATTTCCATCATTAGCTGTTTCCTATGAAATATATGAAAATGTTTACTTCTTCTATAAGTTAACCTTGTTTGTGTTTGAAGGCATATATCATCATCCTCATAAAGTCTTCTCTTCTACAATTCCACTTCAGTTGAATATCTCATAGTTCTTCATCCACTGTGGCCTTGAAATCCATCATGTAGGAGCAAAGATTGTAGCAACACTTTTATTCGGTACATTAGGGGATAAAAGATGCTGGGTAACATTCTTAAATTGATATAGAGATAATTTAATGACTTTGACACAGACCACATTCCTAAAGGAGGTCAGAAAGAAATACAGTGGTCATTGGGAAAAGAGGTCTAAAGTGTCTATAGATATCCCACATGAAAGTAACAATTTCCATTGGGGTTTGGGGGCCATAGAATAGCTCAGGGATGAAAGGACATGGGGTAACTGAGACTGAATTTAAACAACTCCAGAGAATAAAACGATTCTTTAAAAAAAAAGATAATTATGTCTTACAACAATTACCCTGGCTATGAAGCAAAATTAGCATAGTCCTTTCTAATTTAAATGTGTTGAAAGTGGCTGAGCATGACAGCAGAAAATTACAAGGTTTACGACACGGGCTTTGGTTAAAGTGATGGCAATCGGATTATTGTGGCTTTTTGTCTGTTGATAGCAATGATTAGGAAGTTACCTATAAATATTAACTGTTTAATGCTAGGGGGGATTTTGCTTTGCTGGCAACTGTGAAACCATTGAATGAAATAGAATCAGCAAGAGGTATCTGAGGCACATTTTAATTTGTGCAGTATATATTCTTGATTCCCTTCCAGCATTCTCCCATCTTGTCTTGGGTACAGGGCAGAATGAGTCAGTCATTACAAAGGTACCAGAACTACTTCATGTACCCTTTTGTTGGAGAAAAGAAGGGTATTATGAGTTGGTTGAAGAAACCCAGATGCCTAGGTGAATGTCTGGCCCAACAGTAGGTCATTCTCATTTTATGTGAATACTTTGAGAAAAGTGCTCTATAAAAAGAAATACATGTACTCGTCAGTCTGAATAGCTCTTCAGTACAGTTCTCATTTCCCTGTATCCATGAAAATATATGCTGGTCATTTACTTAATACCTCTTTTATGAGTCTTTCAATTTATTGATAGAATATATGGTCTGATGAATATTTTGAATATTAAAAACAACTTTTACCCAAGAATTACAAGGGACTTTATAAGCCTTTTTTTTGCTACATTTTGCCCTAACCCCTAGGGGGAAAATGTTCATTTTCTGGGAGGACAGGCTGAGGCATCATCAATAAATAATTTTCTCTAAGTTAAATAACAGTTGAAGAATTGGATGGAATTTGTTCCTAGTTGTATCAATTATAAAAGTTTGTCCACCAAAAAACCCCTTAATTTGGTAAAAATTAAATAACCTACTCACTCATCCATCAACAACTTAGAGTCTTTATATTGGTACGTAAATAAAATTGGTATGATCTCTATTAACAGCTCAGGAAAGTATATCATCTGACACCATATGTTTATGCGAATATGGTATCAAATATAGGTTGGAGACCAAAATGATAGACTAGTTGTGTGTGTAGTCCCTTGTTTATGTGTCATGTTGTATGTGTATGCGTTGGAGGTGGGGTGGGGGACGGGGAAGGAGAGGCAAGACATGGCAGCGCAGAGCAGGGTGGAGAGGTCTGATTTTGTAATCTATTTCTTAATGCCAAGAATCATAGCATGTGTTCCTGGGACAGTTCTGAGGAAACTGATTTTATGTGAATTTATGAATCACAGTATAATATGAATTCAACCCTCGGTGATTTATATTTGAACAAGAAGGTCACTTGCTGAAATACTTTCATTTATTTAATTAAATCTGAACTAAATTAGTATAAATTCTATTAAACAACTTTACGTCTTGGGAGGTTTTAAAAACAAAACTGGGCTCAAATTGCTTCCCTTAGAATCCTATTTTCTTAACCTCGTAGACTCTTTACATTTCTATCTCCTATGTAAATAAGCACTCTGCGTATGTGTTGTGGGTACACACACGAGCTGTGTGAAGGACTGAACATTGTCCTACAAAACTTTAGAGTTGATGTATACTTCACGGGAATAAATTTATTTCATTCATATTGACTCCAAATGTTGCTCTCATCTGATTCTTCAATATATATATGTGTGTGTGTGTGTGTGTGTGTGTGTGAGTGTGTGTGTGTGTATGTGTGTGTGTATGTATATATATATATATATATAAAAGTAAAAGTTCATATGAATGCATAAATACAGACTTAAATATTTTCCATTATTAGATATTATCACAGTCAAATTCTGAAGGAAATAAATGTAATTACTTAAATACTTCGGTATCTGTGACTTCATCGGTATGAATACTCTCCCTCCCTAGCACAATTCAGATCGCAACTCATTTAGTAGGTGGTCTTCTAGAATTGCTATGGCCCAAAATTCACACCTCTGTGAAGAATATGATATGAACTTCTCCAAATGTAAAACTAGCCCTTGGATATATATCTATAGTCACCATTGAGTCCATACTGGAAGACTTTAAAATCCAATAAAGCCTATTAGAGCTGGCAGTTGAGAACCTAGGGTCAATTTCACTTCCATACCATGTTGAAGAATCAGAACAGGAATTTAATGGAGAAATAAATGACAATATTTTCTTGATTATATTTGGATTGTACTATTTTAACGGGTTGGGAAGGAGTTTGTGAGAGAGGCATTTCTTGCATGAAAGGGATGGGTCCAGGGTTGTTAACAGATGTACTCAAAAAAAGTAAATCATGAGGTATGAGATATGAAGTATAAGAAATATGAACTAGTTATATCTCTCATAATATTAGGGCAAATGTTCTATGAAATAATCTTTACTTAGAATATGATTTTTTTAGAGTAAAGATTTTTTTCCAAAAATATTCAAACACTCCTAAAAGAAATATCCTGAGGTTAAATTACCTCCCTAACTTTCTTCATTAATTCAACAAATATTTCTTAAGAGTTTACCACTTACAAGATACTTTGCTGGAAACAAAGAAAAATATTAAATAATGAGTCAGCAAGAATTTATTAAGTAATCCATCAGTCAGCAATATTTATTAAAAATCTATTATGTGGCAGACATTTTGCTAGGTGCTGGGCATGCAAACTCAAAGAATGAAGGAAAGCCTACTCTCAAGGATCTTAACTTTTATCTGAGAGAACTTGTACATATATATACATACATATATATGTGTATATATATATATATACACGCATACATACATACATACATATCCATGAGTAAATACAGAATAAGTGTAAAGAGAATATATACAAAGTACAGGATAGTTAAACACAAGGTGTCTATGGAGTGAAGTTATTAACAGTTGGCTATTGGGTTTTAGCTTGAAAGAAGAGTGAGATTCCATGAGGCAGAGATAGAGTGGGAATACAAGGCATGTAGTATATCAGTACTATCAGTGGTAATAAAGTATCAGGTATGAGGAATAGTTTAGCTGGATCATGGAGCAAAATAAGATGGGGGTTATATGCTAGAAAAATAGTATGGGACAGGTTTTGAGCAAAAAACAGTTCATGTTTCTCAGAGTTTGTATCTATTAGGGAGATGAAGACAAAGATGTAATTAAAAGGCATAGTGGATATACTGTTGCACTTGAAGACAAGAAGACTAGTTCCAGTCCTTTCTGTGAAACTTATCAACAGGACCATCACCTAATTATTTATTATCTCAGTCTCAGACAATTCTCCAAGACTATCTACTAAGATGGATGAAAAATATGTATGGGTGGACAGAAAGATTATGTTAATAGATCCTTGATATACTGACTTCTTAAGGTATATAACCAATTAAAATAAAAGGCAAATAGAAAAGCGTAACAAGATATATTGAAAATAGTATGTTAGCTTATAATGGTCATTTTTTATGTGGTCTGGTCTTTAGGTAAAAACTTAAACTTAGGAGCAATGTAAGCCAGAAAATTCAAGAAATTATAACATTTACAATAGTAGCTCACATAGATATAGATATAACTATAGATATAAATAATGCTATAATCTGCATTCTAATCAGTTCCTTATTCAAATGTATTACTGAGTTCAATGTGGGGTATAATGGATGATAAGTATATCTTACGTGGTGGCTCAAGTTCTCATCCCTGAAAAGAGTGGGAACTTCTAAACACAAATTTGATTTCTAAAGTCAACTTAGGTCTAGAAATTCAAATGCCATAAACCAAATAAAAAAGCATTAGATCAAGACAGTTGCCTAATAAATAACAGGAAAAATTCAATGACTAGAAGTATCTCTACTCCTAAACCCAAAGGAAAATAAATATTGTTGGGACTGATTCCCGGGCATAAGTAGATGATATGGCGAAGTGCCATCTGTGAAGCTAATCTTAAGCATGGGGGAGAACATTGTCTCCTACAGTATTTAAATCTCCAGTTACAGCTTTTTGTGCTCTCTACCATCTCAAAAGGCAAAGCAGAAATTACTTTTCCACCAGCTTGCCTCAACTGGTGCCAGGCAGTTGGCAAACAAGGTATGCCATTACTGTCTCTATTGATGTTCAAGGTACTGCTACTGTTGCTTCTTCATGTCAGCTCCCTTATTCCTTCAGCGCAGTTGTCTCTGTGACCCTTCTGACATAATAGCTCTATCCTCCTAACTCACCAGATTCCAGACTCGAAGCTTCAATTGTACATCTCTGTAGGCACATCATCCTATTGAAAATGGAGTCCTAGAATATTCTATCAGAGTGTGAGCATCATGGTGAATGAAATCCTGGGTCCTTCTCCTCTTTACCATATATTATTTTGTAATATTCAAAGCCCTTTCAGTTCAATAACTCTAAGATAGCAAAATACGTTATCTCTAGTTTAGAGAAGAAGAAATAGGTTTAGAAAACTGAAGTGATTTGCAAAACCCATGGTGTCTAGTCCGTGCTCAATTTACTTCATCACATTACCTCCTTACTAGTAGGAATTTCAAAATCTTTAATCAAAGGAGATTTTACATGTATTTTATGTATATGTATAATATACATAGAGAAAGAATTATACATAATATATGAGTATGCTTTTTAAGTATATTTTAATCTGATTCTGCTTGCATTCAACAAAAGCAGTCTCAACATATTTGGAAAAGTACATGTCCATTCCTCTGAAAACATGTAAACAAACAATTATATAAAACAATGGGATGTCTGAAAATTATTAATGAAATCATAAATGGTTGATTAAAATTTGACACGAATAGTCTGCTTCCATGTGCAAAGTAAACAAGTGAGTTGCAGCAAGTATCCAGATAGTTCAGACTCCAAACATTTGTCTGAGATATCTGATAATGAAGGTAAAAGGGCTTTGTCTTTCATTTGAATTATCTGGATAATTGCATCAATTTTCCCATTCCTCTTTTGTAAAAATGGGAAGAACTAATTAGTTTTGTTCAAGAGGTAATTGCTACATGTATTAAATACATGTAGTATTTTTAAAGTAAAACCCTTTCCATATATTCTATGGAAAGAGTGAGTTTTGAAAACACATGTTAGTCAGGCTCTAGGTTTTGATCTGGGCTTGAACATCATCAACTGGAAAGCTCCCTTAGAAGTGGGAAGAGAAACCAAGTGCACCAGCTAGAATGTTACATTTGTGAAGGTAAATACTTCTTTTAATTTTGGTGAATCGGAGACACTAGGTGGATAATAAGCATTTCAGGTTCACAAAAGGATTTCTTTTTTGGCTTAATTATCTGGAATCACATTGCCAAAAATCCCCAAGACAATTATTCAAGCTCTACTTTCCTTTTATAGTCCCCAGTACACTGTTGCATCTCAGTGAAATCTAAGATGTTTTGAGTTTATGGAAAGACTATGTGAAGATTTCCAAGGGTTTAAAATATTTTAGGTTCCTTTTTAAGAAGTATTAAAATCGGTGTGGCTATTATTCAAACTTGTTTATATCTGTAGACCATATCATTAATACGTACTAAATATAAAGACAACTAACACATTTTCGGAATAGATTAATCATTGTCCTAGGGCACGGATAGGGCACCAGCAGCCTCAAGGCCACATAGGTCCTCAAGTGTGGCCCTTTGACTAAATCCAAACTTCTCAGAACAAATTCTGTTAATAAAAGGATTTGTTCTGTAAAATCTGGACTCAGTCAAAAGACCACAACCCAGGACCTAGAAGACCATATGTGACCTCAAGGCTGTAGGTTCACCACCCCTACCCTAGGGAATGGCAGTACTCCCTGAGCTGACCAGGCCTAACTGCACATTGAAGAATAACATTGTTTTAAATAACTATTTCCTAAAAAACATTCACAGAGAAATTGCCCCCAAAAGTCTCTTGATTCGTTGTCATTTCTTGTCTTATCTTTAACGCCATCTATGACTCCATGCAAATATGGACAGATAGTAGTTTGTAAGCTAATAAGAAAAAAGAATCACTTTATGCTTAAATGATTTTATATATATATATATATACATATATATATATACATATATATATTATATGTGTGTATGTACACACAGACACACATGCATATAAGTGCTATGGCTGAAGACAAGTTTTTAAAGTTTTTTTTAACATGAAAATGATAAACTTCACATTTCATAATTTGACCTTTATTTTGGACTGTTTCAAAGATGATTTTTCTACAGCTCAAAATTTGGGAAATAACTGCATTTTAAGATACAAATTAAGAATGCTGCTGCACATGATGTAAAAGGAGACCTCCCTCCAGTGTGCACACATTAGTATAATTATGCAGTTATCTCAAATACATTGTGACCTTCTTCAACGTTTCAACGTATCATGAGTTGGTATAAGAAATTAAATGGGAATTATCTTTTCATACCATAATAATTCAATCTTCTTCTCCAGTATGAAGGGAGGGATTTTCCAGATGTGGCAGGGGAATGCTGCACCCCTAAAATATATATATGTATCTATATATGTGCACATTTACATATATACGTATGTGTGCATGTGTGTATACCTACACACATATACAGTTTCTAGGATGTCAAAATTAATATACAAAAATGATGAAATCACTGTTCATTGTTTGATTTCTTACTTTTATCATCAGATTTTACATATGTACTTATTTTAGCTGCTTCAGAAAATAATAGTGTGTGTGTATATATATATATACACACATATATACATGCATACATGCACAGAGTATTTCTTTAAATCACTGGAGAGCTGGTTTCCTTCCTCCCTCCTGTTTATGAAGAAAATGACGGAAAACATAAACTGCAGCCCTTAAAGAACTGAATGTATGAAATGAAACAAATAGGCTTTAAAAATTCGCAAAATAGGGGGAAGAAAGCCATAACTTAGCAGGAGGGCTGCAAGTAAAATATGCACTGTGTACATGCACACAATATATCTTCAGCACTTAAAAAAAGATAAAAGAGGTCTTGAAAGTGAATGAAGTTGACTCTCAAAAAGTGCGTTTTAGATGTTGAATATTTAATTCACTGATAAAAGGGACCTGATTTCCTGCACACGGCTGCCATAAATAAAAAAAAGCACATCTTAAAAGAGAAGCAATGAGCAGAAACTGACCTTTCTGTGAGCAAGCAGATGAGAGAAGGTATTTGGCTAATCCCAGCTGTCTCTGATTGGCCAGACAGAACCGTGTTGAAAATGTCTCCATCTGGGCTAATCTGCTCTCAGTTGGATGAGCCGAGGCCTTCAGAGTTAACCTGACATTTAACAATAATTACCCTTTCGAATGACCCTGGCCCAATCTTTTGCTCCCTTAGAAATCTCTTTTTTTTGTATGTGCTCTCAAACCCCTTGACTTTTGTGTTAGAGATAGAAGCAAAAAGATGATACGATAATCACATATGTGTATACTCATAGATGTGTATGTGTATAATAGATATATGAACACATGTGTTATATCTATGATATATTATATATAAATGCAAGAGGATTTAGTGGATCTTTTACTGATATGTACTACACTATCAATCTTCCATGTTACTGGAAAAATAAAGAGAAAGGATATAGCCAATTAAATGGTGGCAGAATTTGTTTACTAGCTCTGATATGAATGTCAAAATCCCAATGTGGCCTTGCTCAGACACTGGTATGTCCCTTATCAGAGGCAAGAAGAAATGGTGCATGAAAAGAGGTTCAGATAGAAAAACAGAGTTCAGGGGTCATAAAGGCTAACTGTAGATGAAATGTGGCCATTTCTTTTTACCTGAGGCTGGCTTCATCTTTTTCTTAGAAAGGTCATTGTGATAAAAAACAAAAACACATCTTGGAGAGAAAACCTATTCTGAGGTTTTATTTATTCTTTTAAAAAGCCTTTCCCATTTTTCCAAAATAGCTTCTATCCAGGGCCATAGACAGCAGTTATAATGACCTCTGTACTAATATGGTAGCTATTATTGACTTTCACAAAGTCAGGAAGTTTGGATTACATAAAATTCTTATAATGGTATTGTACAAAACACTCCAAGCTAGGTAGATGGTCAAAAGTAAACCAGATTTCATAAACCTACCTTTCTTTTCAAATTCGCTTGTATTAATTATTTTCACTCCAACTTGAAAAATCAAGAGACTAGCCTCTCTTGAAATATTTATCTGTCTGTTCTGTAGCCAACATACATAATGGCTGATATGAAAATATAAATCCATGCTGTTTAATTTCCTGTCATTCTAGACAACTTGAGATAGATCAACCATGTGCAATCAATAAACATTTTAAAGCACCTACTTACCTTGTGCATGACATTGGGTAAGACACTGGTAAAAACAAAGATAAGAATAAAATAGTCTCTGCCCTGAAAGAGCTTATATTTTTCTACATGTATTCCACTACATGCATATAAGTATATATTCATTTGATTAGAATGTACAAAAAAAAGGCTATATAGAAACCACCTTGAGGATATGTGGCAAAATCTCATTGATGGTGTGATATCTGTAGGATATGACTGACTACTAATATTGTACTAGAGGAGAATAACAATGTTCACTACCATTGCATTCTATTTAATTCAATAGACATGTTAATTATGTATTATGTACAAGCCACTGTACTAAGTACTGGAAGCATATGCACCTAGAAAATGAAACAGTACTCTAAATTTTAAGAATTTACATCCTACTGGAATGGGAAAGGAGAGGGTGATTGACTATGAAAAAAAAATATAATGCAAATAACAGTAAATATAATTGAACAAGAGTGGGCCAGAAAATGGTGCCCTCTGTGTATACTCAGTCTACTCTATCTAGAACTAATCCATGTCGATGCTTGGTGAGCCTGCTTCTAGACATGCATATTGGAAGTCATTGCCCTCCATTTCAAAGGATGCACAAGTATTCTCTGTTTCCAGTCTGCTTATTGTGTGATGATGAAAACCCTTTCGAATGTATGCAGAGTTGGAATTGAATGTATATACAAAAGATTCCAAGAGAGAAACTAGCCTTTCTTTCCTTCCTGCTGTCATAAGGTTCAAAGATGATTCTCTGACCTTTGGCGGTATCCTTCCACAAATATGCAGGCTTGTGAGTACGCAGTATCTCATTTGCTTAGTCAGTCTGCAATATACTGCTGGGCAGGTGACTTCTCAGAAATGGTTCAGACACTAGACTTCTGGTGACTCTTTTAACTTTTCTTTTTAAAAAAATATTTTATTTTTAATTTATGAAATAAAACAAGCATTCCTATAACAGTAAAATTTTTTAAAAAGATGATTACATCTATTACAAATCTATTATGTACAACTTGCTGTTTCTTTTAAATATATAATAAAGTTATCATGTAACTTTTATTTGTATACAGTAACAGTCATATTATTTTAAGAACAAATTTGAGCCATCATTTTGAGTATTATAAATATCCCAGTTAACTACAAAGGACCTATGAGGCAAGATACTCTCTGCATCCAGAGAAAGAACCGATGAATAGAATTATGTATGGAATGACTTTACCCATGCGTGTCTGTATATGTGTATGTATACATGCATGTAGAGATGACTAGATTAGACATAAATATGTAAACATACAGGAGGGAAGACAAAAAAGGAGGAGGGAAAGATAGTGCATACTTGTAGAACTGGGACCCTATTGGCCAGTTTCCCATTAGATAAACTAATGTAATGAATGAGAAAGCCTAGTAATTAGAAAAATTAAGGAAAGTTTCATGGGAGATATGGCACAAGAGTTGATCCCTAATGGAGGAAAAGGATTATAAAAATTAGGGATGAGAAGAACCCATATTGGGGCATGTGGCTATTAAGGGCAAGACCAGACAGTTCAGTGGCGTGATGTCTTTTGATTTGTGCGTAAATTGGATTTAAGTGAGGCAGAGTTGCACAAAGTTGGGAGCCTGACTCTCTCCTCCAGTCATCAAAGTCCAGTGACTGGACAGAATCAAGATGACCGGTGGTTTCTCAAGATGCATTGGCGTCTTCAATGTCTATCCAAGCTTTAAGTACTCCACAACGCCTGCCTTCAGGTACCTTCATGGCTTTGGGGAACGAATTTTTCTCATCTGCCCATTCCACCAGGGGAAGCCCTCACCTGCTTGGGGCAGACACCTCACTGACTCACCAATGGGTTTGAGACCCCTCAATTACCCTCAACCTGGTTTAGCCTGTCTGCCAAAATGGTTGACTAGGGCGTGCTTCCTAAGATGTATCTAATATAAGATCTATATTTATATCTTTATATAGATATATGGGTATGTAGATTAAATCTATATTTATCTATCTAGAGAGAGAGACAATATACACACAGATGAAAATGCATTGTGGGAATCTTTGTTATAAGTAGATGCATATATAAGTATATAGATAGATATATATATTTTGATATATGTATGTAATGGAAGAAACAACAGCTTTACTATAACTGATATAAAAATTTATGTCTGAAAACTTAAAACAAAGCAGCAAAAGACCAATAAACAGAATATGCAATTTTAGAAGAGTAGGAAACCAACAAACCTAAAATAAATATGAAAGAAAAATTCTTTAAAATTAGAAAAATAGAGAAATAAAGTGATACTAGGAACTGATTTTCCTAAAGTACAGATCTGATTGTGTCTCCTTCCCTACCTACTCAATGAACTCTGATGTCTCCCTAATACATCCAGAATCAAATATAAAATACTCTATTGGGTTTTTAAAGCATTTATGGACTTCCCATTTCCTACACTCTTATACTTAACTCCTCTGTGATCCAAATACACTGACTTTCTCACTGTTCTCCGAAACTATAGTTCACCTCCCAACTCTATGGTGTTTCTTTTTATTTATTCATTTTTTCTCAATTACAGGTAAAAACTATTTTTAATATTCATTTTTTAAAATGTTAAGTTCCAGATTCTCTCCTTTCCTTCCCCTCCAGAAGACAAGCAATTTAATATAGATTATACATGTGTAGTTATGCAAAACAAATTTCCATGTTAACCATATTAGAAAGGAAAACACAGACACAAGAAACCAAGAAAAATAAAATTAAAAAATTGTGTTTCAATCTGCATTGAAGCTTCATCAGTTTTTTCTCTGGAGGTGGATGGCATTTATCACAATAAGTCCTTCAGAATTATCTTGGATCATCGTGTTGCTAAGAATAGGTGAGGTATTGATAGAATACCAATATCGTGTTACTGAATACAATGTTCTCCTGATCTCTATGGCTTTTCGCTGGCTCTCCCCCATGCCTGAATGTTTTCCTTTCTCACCTCTGACTTCTACATTCCCTGACTACCTTCA
The DNA here is from genome assembly GCF_028372415.1 of Notamacropus eugenii. Taxonomy (NCBI): domain Eukaryota; kingdom Metazoa; phylum Chordata; class Mammalia; order Diprotodontia; family Macropodidae; genus Notamacropus; species Notamacropus eugenii. The sequence continues at coordinate 159,882,486 of NC_092872.1, forward strand.
AGAGACACTCAGCTCAAATCCTAGCCTCATCAAGAGGATTTTCCTGTTGCTCTCCATCCAAACCTGAATACTTCTCTCTGAGTCTGTCTTCTATTTTCACTCTGTTTTTTGTATGTTTAATTTTTTTTTTTGCATGTTCTCTTTCTCATCAGACTGTGGCCTCCTTTAGAATATGGACTTTTCCTTTTTTCTTTGTATCCCCCATGGTTGGCATAGTGACTGGTACATATTACTCTTAATAAATGCATATTTATTGACTCAAATGAGGTTTTTTATTTTTGTTGTGCCCTGGGAAACTAGAGATGTTTTACATTTCTTTCTTAATCTATCTCTTCCACTTACTGTCCCTCTCCCCAAATGAGTAATTTAAAAAAAAAAAGCTTAAGTTTTCAATCAAAATGCATTCTTGAAAAATAAATTCTTATATTGACCATATTTGAAAATATATGTCTCTGCTGCATTCTAAACCAACCACTTTCCTGACCAGAGGTGAATGTCATGTGCCATCTGTAGTCTTTTGGATTCATGATTTATTGTTACATTAATCATACTTCTGAAGTCTTTCAAAGTTGTCTTTTGCTTTACTATTTTCATTTTATAAACTGTTCATTTAATTCTGTTTAATAGATAGCAATTCATATAGTTTCTTCTGAAACTGCATTTTGTCGTATCTGATGGCACAAGTTGTTCCATTACATTCATGTACCACAGATTGTTTAGTCATTCCCCAATAGGAGGACAAGACCCTTAGTTTCTGAATTTTTAGCTACCAAGAAATGAGCTGCTATAAAAATTTTTGTACATCACGGTTCTTTTGCTCTTAAAAAAAAAAACTTTCAGATATAGGCCTAGTAGCGATAAAGCTACATCAAAAGGTATGCACAATTTAGTAATATTTTGGGCATAATTCCAAAGTACTTTCCAAAATGGCTCAGCTCATTCAATCTCCACCAATGGTGCACTAATGAATTTATTTTCCCATAGCCCCTCCAACATTTGTCACTTTCCTTTTTGTCAGTCTGATGGGCATGAGATGGAAACTTGAACCTGTTTTAATTTTCATTTCTCTAATTATTAGTGATTTTGAGCATTTAAAAAATGGTTGTTTGGATTTCTTGAATTTCTTCCTTAGAACATCCTCTGTTCCTATTTTTTGACCACTTATTTACTGAGGATGACTCATACGTATAAATTTGGTTTAGTGCCTTATATCTCATATACAAAAACTTTAGCTGCAAATAGTTCTTTTTTCCTGCAATTTTACTACTAATTTTAGCTATGTTGGATTTGACTGTGTAAAAAAAAAAGTTTATAATCAAAATTGTTTATTCCATCCCTATGCCTGGAATGTTCTCTCTTTTTCTCTATCTCTGCTTCCTGTCTCAATTAATATCCTTTCTTCTACAAAACAAACAAACAAACAAAAAAAAACCAAAAAATTTTTCCCAACAGTTTTTAATTCTAGCACTTTCCCTATGTTAATTACTTCCTACTTAAACCTCTATCCTGTTTGTGCATATTAACATTCTTGTAGTCTTCCCCATTAGACTGTGGTCTCCTTGAAGGCAGGAGCTGTCTTTTGTCTCTTTTTGTGACCCCAATACTTATACTGCCCAGCACATAGTAGGGACTTCACTGTTTATAGGCTGATGACCAGATTATCATGTGCAAGCTTCTCTATCACTTTTTTAGACATAAATTCTTCCTTTATCCATAATCTGAAAGATATTTTTTCTTGTTCCACTAATATTTTTATGCAGCTTTTTTTTTTATCTGAGTCGTGTATTTATTTGGAGCTTATCTTCCTTTATGGTGTGAGGTGTTAATGTAAACCCAATGTTTTTTCAGAATGCTGCCTAGTTTTCTCAGAAGGTTTTGTTAAATGGTAAGTCCTTCTCCTCATAATTGAAGTCCTTGGGATTATCAAACACTGGCTAATGTATGTACTTGCCTCTCTATGCTATGCATCTAATCCATTCCACTGATCAACCTTTCTCTCTCTCTCTGTCTCTGCCTTTTTCAAATCAGTACCATATATTTTAATGATTATTACTTTATATTATACTTTTAGATCTGGTACAGAGAGAACCTTTCTTCCTACTATTTATTTTTATTTATTTATTTATAATATTATTTAAAATTCATTTTATTTATATGAATTTTGCCATTATTTTTCTAAGTCCATACCAAATTCCTTTGGTAATTTTATTGATACAGCACTGAATAAAACATCTTATATAGTTTTCTCATTGTTTTATATTAGCTCAAACTTCCAATATGTAATTAATCTGTTTGATTTATTGTCTCTTTTTGTCAAAGAGGTTGTTTAGACTTGTGATTGGGGTGAATTGAAGTGATGGTAATATAAAGATAAAAGAAGTCAATAAAATTCATTTTTTTATAAATTAAAAACAAACATTTACTTAACATACATTGTGTGTAAGCCAGTAATCTAAACTATGCATATCACTTTGAAGATATAGTGTTTTCCACACAGCAGTCAGTCAACAAGCATTTATTAAGAACTTAACATTTGGCTTCTAGGTCATACAAGCAATAAGATGACAGACTAGGTATTTTTTCTGATTCCCATTACCTCTCAGACTTTACCAAAACAGAAATTATATGCCAAAGATAAAGCAGCTTCAACTGTTTACATTGTCTAGAACATCAAAAGTCCAAAACAATTCTCAGCAACTGATGCTTACTGACTCTAAGCTCACTCAGCACCCCTTCCCCACCACCAGTGCTAATGATTGCTAGGCCACATCAGACCCCAGGACATGACACAGGTTTACATCAAAACCCACTCCTTGATCCTGATCTCCTCTCCTTTCCAGGGCTGTGGACACCCCAGCTCCAGGCTGTGGAAGTTTTCTTAGTACCCAACCAGGTTGGTCATAGCCCTTTAGAACCAAAAACCTGCAGGAGGCTACAACCTGGAAGCACCAGCACTGCAAAACTCTGAGCTAGTAGTAGCTATGAACTTCCAATGCCAGGGAAAATGTACTCTGAATGGCAAGTGGCACAGGCTCTGAACTGCTAGTGTTAGACCAAAAAACTGACAGAGGGAATAGGGCAGGATGCCATTAATGTGTGTGTGTGTGGTGGGGGGTTTGGGGGGGTTGCATAATGCTCTACCAAAACTGAGGAAAAGAGGAAAACACAAAGTGGGACCAGTTCTTACCACTCAAAAGTCACTTGGGGAAGAGATAGGCTGGAGAACAGGGAATCTTCAAGTGTTGGAAGAGGCTGAAATGCTTTGAGATCCAGTCTCCAAGGAAACCACAATCACAGGTTATGGAGTTAGGGTATAAGAAGTGAATAATGAAGAAAATAAGATGGAAGGTGAAGGGGGTGAAAGTACCAGGATTCCAAGGAAAAAGACATCTCAAAAACCTTGAACATAAACAGATAAAATAGGAAAAACAATAAGAACAGAAAGAAAAATAGTCTCTAGATTTAGTAAACAAGTTCAGGCATCTGTGAAGAAACTGGAGAACAAAATTGGAATCTTTAAGACAAACTTCACCAAAGAAATAAAAAGGAGAACAATAGACTGGAAATACAAATCCACAGAAGGGGAAGACAACTAGAAAAAGAGAACAAAAAATAAGAATATTAAAAGAAAATATGCTCACTGTGCAAGCAAAATGGATAGATTTCAAAGACAGGTTGGGAATAGACAATCTAAGGATCTTTGGTCTCCCCTGAAGAACATGACAGGACAAAAAAAAACCACTTCAGCATTATAATGAAGAAAATAATAGCAGAGAACTGCAAAGAACTTTTTAACATAGAAAATGAAATTACATTTGAAATCATTCACAAATCTCCTCCAGGAAAAACAAAACAAACCACTTCAAGACTGCAAACTCTGACACACAATGGTTAAATTTAACATTTCATTTCAGAAACAATTTCTGAAAGCTATCTGGAGAAAGACCTTCAAATACAAAGGAAAAAGACATTGGAAAAGTACAAGACTATTCTACATACACTAGAAAAAGGAAGAGTGAATGGAATAATGTGTTCTAAAAAGCTCTGAAGCTCAGGATACAGCCCAGGGTGACCTGTCCTGCAAATCTGAGGCTAATCTAACCACAGAGGAAAAAAGGCAAACATTCAACAATAAATGGGTTTGAAATACTTAAAAAATAGAATTGAAGAGATTATTTGCATCTCAAACACACCAAATTACAGAAATGCAAGAGAAGCAAAGAAAAATGCAGATAGCAATCTCAAAACTGAAAGAGCAAAAAGACACGTCTTTCTAAATGGACACCCAAAGCCAGGAGTGATGGTGGAAATTTGGAATAATCATTAGTGAAGAGGTCATTGCGGACAAAACGTAGCAATATGCTGCCTACAAGTGAATGCTGTTTTTGTAGAACTACATTTTAATGTGGGAGGTTACATGAAAAAGGGGGAAGTAAGCAGGGAGATAAGGATGAGCAAGTGATACAAGGAGGCCTTACTGTAGATGTGGAATGGAGTTCCACTGATAAATGTGTCTGTGGGTGAAAGGAGATGAAGACTTTATACTGGATGAAGCCTACAGGTTTTGTGCCTGAAAAGTCTACTTGTCCTGGAGGATGGGAGAGACTTGGAATCATTGGGAGCAAGTGGCACCTGGAGGAGTTGAAAACCATTGTCCAGGGAGAATATTTCCAAGCAACGGTACAGGGAAAAAGTCAACAAGAGAGAGTATAGATCAGTGGAGGACTGAGAATGGTTTACAGTGGATCAGTGTCCTCTCTGAGACCTGCAATAATTGCTATTGTCCTGTGAGTGAGTCACAATAAAAAAGGGGAATCCATGTAGGTAAGTCCTTGGATCTGAAAAGAAAACAAAGCTGGACAACTGTTTCTTACAAGAAATACATTTAAAAACCACAAACATAAACAAAAAATAATAAAACTAAAGAGATGTGAAAAAAACTATCATGTGTCAAGTGAATAAAAAAAAAAAAGGAGGACTTTCCATCATTCTATCAAACAAAACAAAAACATGGTTTTAAAACATGAAAAAGGGTAAAAACAAGGAAAATATTATGCTGAAAGGAACCATAGACAACGAAGTAATATCAGTAATCAACTTGTATGCTCCAATTGCCTTAGCATCCAAATTCATAAAAGAAATATTATCTGAGCTTCAAGAAGATATAGACAGTGCCATAATAGTGACAGGAGACTTTACTATCCCTCTGTCAATTTTGAATAAGTCTAACAAAAAGACAAACAAAAGGGAAAATATAGAACTGAACAAATTTCTGGAGAAACTGGAGTTAAAAACTTATGGCATGTTCTAAATAGGACAGCAAAAGAATATGCATGTATTTCTGCATCATATGGAACTTTTATAAAAATTAACCAATCAACCATGTTTTAGGGCACAGAGACACTGTAAGCAAGTGTAAAAATTCAGAAATAGTCAACACATCCTTTATAGACCATAATGTAATAAGAATAAAGATCGGTTTGGGGACCTTAAATGAAAGACAGAAACAAATAAAGACTTAACAATGAAATCTTAATGACTGGGCTAATGATAAAAAATCATAAAAACAATTAATAACTATGTAAAAGAAAATGCTAATGATGAAAACAGACCAAAACCTCTGGGATGCTGCTAAATTAATTTTCAGGGGGAAGAACTTACTGCACTTTGGGCATTATGAATTAAAAAGATAAAAATTAAACAAGTTCTAATCTTTAAGGAGCTTACGTTCTATTTGTTGTGAAATTACCTATCAAACATTTGTTTTCCCATTTGTAAAAGTAGAAGGAGTAGGTGACCTCTCAGGTCCCATCTAGCCCTAACTCTATTATCTCCTATGACTATTGAGGATTAATTAAAAAGATTTTTAAAAATCTTCATTATAATTGGCAAGAACTTATTATAAATGCAATAATTTTAGTTATCCTGTAGTTTTGGGTATATCTTCATATATGTAGTCATACTCCAATGCCTTTTTTGGCAGTATGTATAACATGTCCATAAATATACATTCTAATACTATAGTTCTATGATTTGGTGGATAGTCTTTTAGTTTTGGCTGTGGCCTCTTTGATTTAGCTAAGTTAGTACGGTCCATACTCTGATTCTCTCTGGCTTTTACCACCTCCCCCATCACTATGTGTTTACTTTATGTATAAGTATATATATTTACATGTTTTCTTCCCTGATAGAATTTAAGGTCCTAGGATGCAGAAACTGTATCTTCAGTACCTAGGATAGTGTACCTGGAATGTAGAACAATAAGTGTTTAATAAATGCTCACTGATCAGCTGGCACTCTAATTTTTTCCCCCATTTGGTAGAATCTGCCAAAGATTTTTCTCTATTGGTATTCTCTTTGAAAACCCAGTGTAACTGCCATGTGGCAATCAAATATAAGCATAGCTCTTTAGTGGAAGACTATACATAGTATTATGTACTAATCCAATAATTCTCATCATAATGTAGACCTTCAAATGATGATGATGATGATGATAAGTATTAATGAAGTTCTTCAAGCTCTGTAAAGTGCATTATCATTTGGTTAAGTATCTTGCCTGAGCTCATACATCTAGTAAATGTCTGAGGCAGGAAAGAAATAAGATTCTTCCTGACCATGTCTAATACTCTATGCATGGTGCCACATAGCTGCTAAATCACATATCCAACCCATACCTAAAAAGGAATCCCTTCCAGCACATATATATGATACATATATGATAGGTAGTCATGAAAACTCTGGTGATAATGAATTCCCTATGATCCAAAGAAATCTATTCTAAAAGTAAGGTGAGGTCAGATAACTAAGACCTCTAGGAAGAAAGGGGTTAAAAGTCTGGAAGTCAAGATAAAGATGATGATGATGGTGGTGGTGGTGGTGATGATGATGATGATGATGATGACACTCAGTAGGAGAGAGGGAATGGAGGATAAAACAATTGTGATCCAAGAGCGGAAGCTTTAATTTTGAGATCTTAAAGGTAAAGCAATTCAAACTACTGATATAGTCAAACATATCATTATACTATTAGGCGGCCAAAGTAGAATAGAAGTAGCCTTTGGAGCTGAGAAAGTTAAGAGATTTTGAAAGTCAGCTACTGATAAGAATGATCACCAGTTGGATGTTGTGATAGATCCTAGCTCCAACTTAACATACAAATAAACTTGAATATTACGTAGGAGAAAACAAAAATTTATGATTCATTCCAAGAATTAGGAAAGGGCTTATTTAAGAATAATAAATATTCCTACTTTTATCACCTATAGTATAGTATTTGGCTACTCCCCAATTCCCTTAACCACTGATTCATATAGCCTAAGTTCAATCCTGAATGATTAGCATGAGGTGTTAATTTCTCTTTTTAACTCTTTCTCTCCCCAAGCATATTAAAAATAACTCTTAATAAAGCTTAGGTAGGGCTTATGTCTAGATTTTTCCAAATGTGGGTTATAAGGACACCAGTTCTCATGTAAGCATCCATTATACACTGAGGCTATTGAATATGGGTCAGTCATTATTTAGCCCATCACAGATACAAAGGACACCTGAAATTTACAGAAATGTAAAGTATCACCTAAATAGCTTGTTTTGGACTCCATGGATGGGGAAATGCTGAACAAATATTCTCCATTCATCTCATATCTGCAGCATCTGAACAACTAATTCCCTATCAGAATTGACAAAGTCCAGTTCTTTTACCCCATCATGGCATGATTTTTATCCTTCAGGTAAAGATTAATCATTTTTAGAGTTTTTACTTTCCCTAAGAAGCATGCTGTTTGAGGAAATCTGCTCCCTCTAGGAAACTCTTGAACTTGTTTATGATGTGTCATGAACCAAAACTAGAGATTCCCAGAAAATCTTCCTTCTTAGTTAGAAGGTAAGAGTCTAGGATCATACTATTTGCCAAATTAAAAAGACTACCTTCCCTAAATGGGCATTTGGATTCAAGAATATTGAACTATTTGTTAGGCCATGAGATAATATGTATCTACCACTTCAATATCCTTCTGATTTGCCAACATACATTCCTACGTATGGAAAGGAGAAAAATCTCTTCTTCATTTCCTTGGTATACCTGGATGAAGGCAGAAGAAAAAATGGGAAGAGGGAATCCCAGACAGTGAAAAAGTAACAACAAAAACAAGCCCAAAAGTTTTCAGCCACTAGTTTTTCTATACCATGGAGTCAGGGCCTTAAATCTGGTACCATGAGTCTCATTTATTTAGAACTAACAATTCAGAAAGCTTTTAAGTATCTTTTCAACAAAATTTTAGAGCTGCAAGTTAATATTTATAAGAGGTGCCCTTCTGACAGTGTTCAGCACCCTATAATCTTATCAGGTTCACTGGAGAAATCATTGGATGTCTTCTTTGATCAACAACACATTTCTACATTCTTTGAAACTAGGATAAACCTTTCACAGGATCTATCAGTCTCATCTCCACTGGAGAACTAAGTCGAATGAGGGACTCTTTTTCACAATGACTAGGATCTTCCTCCAGTATTAATATATAGAAGTTTAGTGTCTAAAATAAAGGAGATAACAGTACCTTATGTTATCGCTCTTATCTGGTCAAACTACCCTGAAATATTTCATTCAATTCTGAGTACCACATCTGTTGAAGGATATTGGCAAACTGGAGTATATGAAGCAACTGGACACTGCATCGTTTTAGAAAAAAAAAAAACTGAACCATTGCAATATACATTTATCTGATCTTATTGTCTTCGATCCAAGTTCCCATTCATTCTATATGTAACAATATATCAAATACCAAATTTTTAAAAGAATTTATTTCATTCCATATGTCCTCAGAATATCAAGGTATGAGTCAAGCCTTGTCATGAATACCTAAATTGTCACTATTACTGCTTCTATGGGACAGGGAAGTTAGAAATGTTTCTCTTAATAGAAAACATGAGAGAAAATAGAAAGAGAGAGCCCTAGACAGTGACTGAGCATAATAGTATGCCTGCCATTAGGTTTGGTTTTTTGGTTTTTTTTTTTTTTGGAGGGGAGAAGTGAGGCAATCAGGGTTAAGTGACTTCCCCAAGGTCACACAGCTATTAAGTGTCAAGTGTCTGAGGCTAGATTTGAATTCAGGTCCTCCTGACTCCAGGGCTAGTGGTCTGTTCACGGTGCCACTATGATGTTAGCTTTGATAGTAGATACACAGTATGACTCTAGCTTACCATTGGGATCTTTCCTCCTACTATCCTCCTTCAAAGTGCTTTAGCTGCTAATTATCCCTCCAAAGTATCTTTTACTGCTTTCATGCTTTTCCGTACATTATCTCTCCTAATTAGAATTCCTGATCCCTTTTCAAATTGACTAATTCAAATACTATCAATATATTAAAACCCAGGTCAATCCCATGACTTTCATAAGGCATTCCCTGAAGTAATTAGACAGAAGTAATTGTTATTGTTTTGATTTTAAACAAAGCTTGTTGTATTCTGTTTTTCCTTATACGTCAAAATGATGGTTATGTAGTGGTCATTGGAACTAAAAGAATAAGATTTTTCACCATCGGTGTTCTCTGTGTAATTAGCATATTCAGTAAGAAAAAATAGTTTTACCTTATTTAGCCTCAAATAATAATTCTGATACATTCATTGGTATATATTGACCTTAGCAAGTCATTTAGTCTCTGAAGTTCTCAGGTTTTTCATCTTACAATGGAAATATTAATCTTAACCTTTTAATCTCATAGAGTAGTTGTGCTAACCAAATGGTAAACTTCGAACTGGTCAGTATGATTGGCGTGTTAGTTGAATTCATGTCATCAAATTCAAAATAGAGCTTTCTGAGATTCCATTCTAAGTATGCTCATCTCTTTTTCAGTCATTGGAAACATTGGCATGATTTTTGGTTTCTATTTCATTATTAAATAGTACTTCTGAACTTTATGTTAAAAAATATTTTTAACACTTTAAAATTTTTCAGTATCTAAAGATTTAAGTAACTCTTCAATTTTATCCCTTACTTAATCAAAGTAGTGCTTAAGAAAGAAATTATTTCTTCCAATGACCTCGCATTTAAATGCAATATATTACTGATTAACCTGAACTTGAGAACATCGTTGATAAAAATTAGTATGAAGTTCTTATGTGTAACTGATAAGGTTTATTTTTCAATTTTGCTTTTGTGTAATGGTAGCAAAATAAAAATATACAGTCAATCCATATCATGTGTACTGGTAGTTAATGTAGCTTGGTGGGCAGCCCTATCTGTCCTGCAGCATTTCCAGGAGGTGAGACATTGATATTTCTGACTTGCTTCGATATATCAGTCAATGAAAAAGTATTTATCATATGTCTACATTTTTCTAGGCACTGGATATACAAAGGCAAAAAAATGATCCCTTTTCTCAGGGATATTATGTTCTATCTGGGAAAACAACATTTAAATATATATGAAGTTGAATAATAAAACAAAATTAATACACTGTAGTTTATGAAGTAGAAGATTATCAGTTTGGGGTATCAGGAGAAGAAGCATCATGTACAGGTTGCAGTTAAGCTGCATCTTTAGAGGAAAAGAGCAATTCTATATATCTAGTTCTCTTGTGTTAGTAGAACACAAAGGAGCGCTACTCCTTCCGTTGTCTTCCATGTCAAGTTAATCATTATAATGGTTCCAGGTAGGGCTGGCTTGCAATCCTATAAAGACCTATTTATTTCACAAAATCATGGGATCATTTAAATTATGCTGGCTAAGATGCTAATCCACTCATATCAGACCCCAGTTGCCTAGATTTTCAGAGTTACTGCCAGGACTTCACAGAGACTATACAGGTCTCAGAATTCCAGTGCCACTGAAAATCATCCTGTCTGGCATTCCCTAACTTTGCCATAAACCCTTCCCAACTTATCCCCCCCCCCCGCCACTGACATGTTTGATGGATTGGGTTTTCAGTGGGACTATTATTGTTGTTGCTATTTTAGCGTATCACTGCTATATTTAATGCACATTGGATCCATTCATAGACCATTAGTGTGAATTTTTTATCACAGAATGTTATAGAGACTTTGTTCACCATGTTTGGGGCTGCCAAAGCAAACATAAAAGATAATAAACCCTTCCTTGTGAAGAATCTTTAACCACTATACATATAGAAAACCCTGTGCATTAGTGGCTCATCTCTACCATTGTGCTATTTTCTCTGTAGCATAATAAAAGTAGTTAATTAGATCACACTTGAATGCCTATCAGTAAATTGCAGAAGTGAAAATGGCCTCTTTTTTAGCTATGGAGAAGGGTAAAAAAAAATACCTTCTGAAAATGTAGTGTAAAAAATCATGTAACCACACAGAAGACAACTTACCTGTATACATTCTTTTTCTTGACCTCTCCCCTTGTCTTTTTTCAAGTGATCTAGACCTTGTCTTCACAGTAATGTCATAATCAGCCAGCTGAAAGCAAGGTGGCTGATAATTGCTCTTTACGTTGCTCTTTGTTTAGTATCTGATTCAATACATCTGTGTGGACACCATTTCATCACCTTCTTAGTAACTGAGGCGAAAAAAATCAATGACAATCAGATTACATTGTTAACAGAAAGGCTAAAGGGCCAGTGTGTTAAGTTCACAGTGCATCACCTTTCATTTAAAACATTTCAGTTTTTTATTATTTATCTTTGTTATTATTTATAGCATCAAGCCCACAGGGTTTTCTAACACAAAGTGTGGAATAGCATTTATCTCCTGCAAAGTAGCATAGGTATTGCACTTTCAAGGCCGAGAACAGTTAGAGATCAGACAAAATGGTAGCCTATGGAAAGTCCAATGCTACTGTCTTTTATAAAATGATTTTTTTTCGGTTCCCTGAACTTTATGATCCAAGTCATTATATAAAATCTGATCTATTATTATCCCTCTTATTTATTGTTTGTAATTATTAGTATCACTATGATTATCATCAACAGGAGTTTACCCTACACTTTGTAAAAGCTGTAATATGCCAAAGAATAAAATCCCTCACTAAGGGAACATCCAGTTGAAAGGCACAAATTGATAGAATGCAGTCTCAAACAATAAATAAAGACGGATGTAAGGCAGTCATAAACAGAGTGGTAGGTGATTACTGGGAGAGGAAATGCTTTGAAGAAAAGGTAGGTACTGAGGAGCCATTTGAAAGCTAAGAGGGATATTGTTTTATTTCAAACTTGCTATTGTAGGAGCTTAATGGATATTTGGAAACATTTAATAAAAACCCAGGATAACACTGAGCCCTCAATTCTAAATAAAATCAAGGAACTCATAGCTGTATAATTGATTGGATGGCAGCTAATATTTTCATTCACTTTTAATAAATGCCCATCTTTTAAAGGTATGGCTATTGCTTATGGTGGATAGCACAAAAGTTAGCTAAATGTCAGGGCAGCTATGGTCATTTAAAGGTTGGGTGGCTATAGGATGTGCCCAAAACAAATTCACCTTAATCCTCAGCTGGCTATGAATCTAATTGATCTCCCTTAGGAACACAGATTCTGTCTGCAGTTTAGAGTGCAAGATATTGCCATATATAGCTTGCCAAAAGGTGTGGGAGAGAGGAATTAAGTATTAGACTGGCCCAAAAATCTGTATGGGTCGCCTGACTATTCTTAGACAACATTCTAGAAGTCATATTCCCAAATGATTAGAAGTTTCATAGGTTCACAATGGACATCCAACCCCCAAAGAGCCAGAGAATCCTTAGATCTCTTCCTTGGTCATGCACACACCTTTCCTCTGAGATTATCTCCAATTTATTTTATTTATATATATACATATATATATGTTGTTTGTACATACTAGCTTGAATGTTCTCTACCCAATAACATTGTGAGCTCCTTGAGAGGAGGGATTGTTTAGTTGTGCTTTTTCTCTACATACACAGTGCTTATCAAAGTGCCTAGAATATCATTGATACTTAATAAATACTTATTAACTTGACTTCCACCCAATATGCACCAAAGTTGGTCATTTGATCCCTGAAGACACCTAAAGGACAGGGGAGAAGGAGAAGGCCATAGATTGTAGATAACATAAATTGCCATCTACAGCAAGCCATTGGCAAGCTGGAACAGTTTGGCTGTTTTACTGCTTCAAATACCATATTGAAATAGGTCTGCTTGGGGCAGAGCCAAGATGGCGGAGTAGAAAGACCCACATACACATAGCTCCGAACCCACAACCCATAGAACGGCTACAGGGGAGTAACTCACGGCGAATTCTGCACCCAGAGGCCACAGAATATTGGAACGAGGGAGATTTCTGTTCTGGAGGGACCTGCAAACCTCTCGCGGGGGGTCCTTCACGCTGTGGACTGGGCGCCGGGACTGGGAGCTGAGTGCAACCCTGCCGCGGCCGCGGCACCGAGAGGAAAAGATCCGAGCGGGCTTCAGGGACAGGATCTCCAGCGGCCGCACAAGTCCCTCTGCCCACAGGTGACAGGGGTCCGTGAGAGAGTCTCTTTGGCGGGTCGAGAGGGGAGTGGGGTGCCCCCATGATTCGGGCCCCCCCGGGAGATAGAAGCTGAGAGGCGGCTGCAGACTGGGGCTCCCCAAGCGGGTGGGAGCCTGAATCCATTGTGGAAGGTCTGTGCATAAACTCCCTGAGGGAACTGAGCCTGAGAGTCCTGTCCCAACTTGACCACCTGAACATAATCTCATGCTGAATAGCAGCCCTGCCCCCGCCAAAAGCCCTAAGGCTGGAAGCAGCATTTGAATCTCAGTCCCCAAACCCTGGCTGGGAGGATCAGGAGGCAAGGTGGGTGTGAGGAGAATATTCAGAGGTCAAGTCACTGGCTGGGAAAATGCCCAGAAAAGGGAAAAGAAATAAAACAATAGAAGGTTACTTCCTTGGAGAACAGGCATTTCCTCCCTTCCTTTCTGATGAGGAAGAACAATGCTTACCATCAGGCAAAGACACAGAAATCAGGGCTTCTGTGTCCCAGCCCACCCAATGGGCTCAGGCCATGGAAGAGCTCAAAAAGAATTTTGAAAATCAAGTTAGAGAGGTGGAGGAAAAACTGGGAAGAGAAATGAGAGAGATGAAAGAAAAGCATGAAAAGCAGATCAGCTCCCTGCTAAAGGAGACCCAAAAAAATGTTGAAGAAATTAACACCTTGCAAACTAGCCTAACTCAATTGGCAAAAGAGGCTCAAAAAGCCAATGAGGAGAAGAATGCTTTCAAAAGCAGAATTAGCCAAATGGAAAAGGAAATTCAAAAGCTCACTCAAGAAAATAGTTCTTTCAAAACTAGAATGGCACAGATGGAGGCTAAGGGCTTTGTGAGAAAGCATGATATCACAGAACAAAGAGAGAAGAATGGAAAAATGGAAGATAATGTGAAATATCTCATTGGAAAAACAACTGACCTGGAAAATAGAATCAGGAGAGACAATTTAAAAATTTTGGGACTACCTGAAAGCCATGATCAAAAGAAGAACCTAGACATCATCTTTCATGAAATTATCAAGGAAAACTGCCCTGAGATTCTAGAACCAGAGGGCAAAATAAATATTCAAGGAATCCACAGAACACCACCTGAAAGAGATCCAAAAAGAGAAACTCCTAGGAACATGTGGCCAAATTCCAGAGTTCCCAGGTCAAGGAGAAAATATTGCAAGCAGCTAGAAAGAAACAATTCAAGTATTGTGGAAATACAATCAGGATAACACAAGATTTAGCAGCCTCTACATTAAGGGATTGAAGGGCATGGAATAGGATATTCCAGAAGTCAAAGGAACTAGGACTAAAACCAAGAATCACCTACCCAGCAAAACTGAGTATAATACTTCAGGGGAAAAATTGGTCTTTCAATGAAATAGAGGATTTTCAAGCATTCTTGATGAAAAGACCAGAGCTGAAAAGAAAATTTGACTTTCAAACACAAGAATGAAGAGAACCATGAAAAGGTGAACAGCAAAGAGAAGTCATAAGGGACTTACTAAAGTTGAACTGTTTACATTCCTACATGGAAAGACAATATTTGTAACTCTTGAAACATTTCAGTATCTGGGTACTGGGTGGGATTACACACACACACATGCACACATGCACACACGCACACATACATAGAGACAGAGTGCACAGAGTGAATTGAAGAGGATGGGATCATATCTTAAAAAAAAAAATGAAATCAAGCAGTGAGAGAGAAATATGTTGGGAGGAGAAAGGAAGAAATGGAATGGGGCAAATTATCTCTCATAAAAGAGGTAAGCAAAAGACTCATTAGTGGAGGGAAAAAGAGGGGAGGTGAGAGAAAAACATTAAGTCTGCTCTCATCACATTCCACTAAAGGAAAGAATAAAATGCACACTCATTTTGGTAGGAAACCTATCTCACAATACAGGAAAGTGGGGGACAAGGGGACAAGCAGGGTGAGGGGGATGATAGAAGGGAGGGCATGGGGAGGAGAATGCAATTTGAGGTCGACACTCATGGGGAGGGATAGGATCAAAAGAGAATAGAAGTAATGGGGGACAGGATAGGATGGAGGGAAATATAGTTAGTCCTATACAACACAACTATTATGGAAGTCATTTGCAAAACTCCACAGATTTGGCCTATATCGAATTGCTTGCCTTCCAAAGGGAAAGGGTGGAGAGGGAGGGAGGTAAAGAAGTTGGAACTCAAAGTGTTAGGATCAACTATAATGTTCTTACCACTAGGAAATAAGAAATACAGGTAAAGCGGTATAGAAAGCTATCTGGGCCTTCAGGACAAAAGAGAAGACGGAGACAAGGGCAGAGAGGGATGATAGAAGAGAGAGCAGATTGGTCACAGGGGCAATTAGAATGCTTGGTGTTTGGGAGGGGAGGGGATAAAAGGGGAGAAAATTTGTAACCCAAAATTTTGTGAAAATGAATGTTAAAAGTTAAATAAATAAATTTAATTATTAAAAAAAAAAAAAAGAAATAGGTCTGCTTGATGCTCTCTCAAAGGGAAGCATGGGTATTTTGGCTGTTCCTCTCACCAGTATTTTAGCCTGTCCTTTATTGTCAATGAAACATAAATTCAAGTCTGAATCTGATTAACTAGGGAAAGAATTCCATTGGTCTGAGACAGTCTCTAGTTGCATTTTTCCTTAACGCTGTTGCTACGTAGTTCTCAGTCTTTATATATCTAAAATGCTTTTTACCCTAAGAATTATACATTGCAGTATTTACTAGGAATCATATTAGAAATAGAATAAACTCTCCCTTGTTTGTCATGGTTTTAGATGTCTTTTTTTCCCCACACCTTAGCAACAACCTTCCCCTATACGATAGACAAGCTTCAAGAAAGGAATTGATATATGGCTCCACCTTATTTGATCAGAAGCAAGGTCTCTATCTGACCTTTGGATATGGTTCAAAATCCAACAGTCCTTTGTTGACTATAAGACTGGTCAAGCTCAAGGTCACTGTGGTCTTAGATTGCCAGTGCCCTCCCTCCCCTCACCCCCACCCCCAGAAGTATGTTGATTTTCTAGTTCTTTGGGATGTGTACATGATTTTCACAGATTTGTGATGATATCCTATTCAGAAATTCTCTCTGAATGAAACAGCAGCTCCCAGCCTTCTGTGCTTTGTGAAAATCTTTGTCTAGATTCCCTGATTTGTTGTTCATTCTCCTCTCCTGATTAGCTCAGCCACAGAATTATGCTTACTCTGCCTAGAAATGCTTACTCTGTCTCATATTTTCTTGATTGACTATTACCTATAACAAATCCTAACTCTTGCTTCTGCTGCACCCAGAATCCTGCTATGCAAAATAATAGACTGAAATTGAATATTATATTTCTCCTTCTTGTCAAGAATTGCAAAGATATTCCCCAAAATACGGTCATCAGATTGACAACTGGTCAGATCACTATTAAATGTTCTTGGTGGTTAACCTAATGGGTTTTACAAATCAAGATCGATGTTATATTCATTATATCTATTCAGGTAGGAATTTTTTGAGTGTGGAATTCCTTGTGCTTCCTAGAGTTTTTCTTAAGTTTATTAAATGATATGAAAAAATCATAGCCACTCTGCCAGGAAAGTCTCTGGGTACTTATTCATGTCTTTGTTTCTGTAACAATGCTCTTTCGCTTGGATCTTTTCATAATCATGACTGCTTCTTCTGAGTCTTCTTCCTGGGACCATCATTCTTTTTCTGCCCACTGACCCCAAGGCTCTGCTTTGAGTCATCTTCTTACTCTACAATCTCACTCTCTCTTCATAATTCATTAGCTCCCTTTGGTTCCATTCTCATTTCTATGCAGAGTACTCCCAAATATATATATATATATATATATATATCCCTAATTTGAAATTAGTCCCACAACTCCAACTGCTTTTTCACTCTTCAGTGCTCCTTCACTGTAATACTTACTAGTCTCTCTCTCTCTCTCTCTCAGCCCACTATGAAGTCTGAACTCATTTCAGTCTTGTTTCCAACTTCTCACTCAACTTAAACTACTCGTTCTAAAGTTATCATTAGTCTCTAAACTGACAAATCAGAAGGCTTCTTTTCTCAACCCTCATCAATCTTGGCCTATTTGCAGGCTTTGACATTGACAGTCACCCTCCCCTCCTGGATACTCAATATTATCTTGGTTTTTTTTGTCTTTGTTTTGCTTTGTTTTTAATGACACTATCCTCTCAGTTCTCCTGATCACTCCTCAGCATACTTACTTACCATAGGTGTTAGTTACCTAAGGCTTTTTCCTGGGCCCTCTTTTCTTTTTCTTCTAGTCTACATTATCTCACTTGATCTCTTAAGCTCTGGTGGTTCCCATGATCATTTCCAAGCCTGTAACGTCATGATTTATTTATTCAGTCCTAATCTTTCTCCAAAATTTCAGTCTAGCATCACCAACAAACTTTCTTTCAGACATCTTAAACTGGATGTTTATTACACATCTCTAAGTCAACAAATCCAAAATAGAACTCATTTTGTCCCATAAATTTTTCTTCTTCCCAACTTCCCTGTTGCTGTCAAAGGCACTGATATTCTCCTATTCACCCAAGCTCACAATAACAGTGTGATCCACTCTTCACTCACTTTCAATGTATAAATCAAGTGTTATCACATCTTCCCTTTACTTTTGCATTATGTCTTTTATGACTCATCCCCACAAACACACATACTTGTATAGTCCCTCATGGCCTCTCACACAGGCTATTGAAATACCCTTCTAAATGATCTCTATACCTGAAATCTCTTCATATTTCTTTTTCCAAATAACTACCAAATTTTCTCAAAGCTTACATTTGCCTGTGTCACTATGGCTCCCTATTTTCTCAGGGTAACATCCAAATACTCTCAATTTGCCTCTGGGATTCACTACAAAGCCCTCTGTTAAACATTTAAAACTCTTCATGATTTTCATATACTTTTCACATACTTTAAGCTCAATATATGAGGGTGGAACCAAGATGGTGAAAAAAAGGCAACAACTCACCTGAGCTTTCCCCCAAACCCCTCTGAATACCTTTGAATAATGCCATAAAGCAATGTGTAGAGCAACAGAACCTACAAAAGGATGGTGTGAGATAATTTTTCAGCCAAAGATAATTTAGAAGGTTAGCAGGAAAAGTCTGTCACCCCTAGATGAGAGTGAAGCACAGTCCAAAATAGGCTATGCCAGCACAGACCCACCCAACCCCAGCCCTAGCAAAGTAGGAGCAAGCCTTTGGAGTCACTGAATCACAGTTTCAATTGCTGTTTCCAGAGCTTTCAGCCCACAGACAGTAAGGGGGTTGGTCAAACAACTAGTCAGAAGGAGATCACAGAGGTCTTTTTTGATGGTACTAAGGCAAAACTGTTGCTTTGTCCATACTCATATTTAGGTTGCAGAGTGAGGAGGAGTGCTAGCATAGCAGACTGTGCGTGATCTCAGTGGATCATGGACACTTGTCACAGTTCCAGGGCAGAAAGGAGTGCTTGTGGTTATTCACCGACTACAGCACAGGCCAAGAGAGTGGTAAACCTATTTCTACTTAGATCATACCACTTTGGAAGAACTGAAAACTTACAGGTCCCTAGCATTATTTCTGAAAACAGCTGAATAAAACCCTTGAAGCTTGGGATCATATACCTACCTTGGAAGCAGAGCTCTACTTTAACAAAGAGTTAAAAGTCAACTAACAAGCTGGGAAAATGAGGAGACAATGGAAAAAATTCTAACCAAAGAAGGTTATTACAGTGACAAGGAAGATCAAAGCACAAACTCAGAAGAAAACAAAGTCAAAGTTCCTATATTCAAAGCCTCCAAGAAAAATATGAATTGGTCTCAAGCTATAGAAGAGCTCAAAAATGATTTTGAAAATCAGGCAAGAGAGGTAGAAGAAAAATTGGGAAGAGATGAGAGTGATGCATGAAAATAATGAAAAATGAGTCAAGAGCTTGGTAAAGGACACAAAAAATTACTAAAGAAAATTACACTCAAAAATACAGACTATGCCAAATGATAAAAGAGGTCCAAAAAGCCAATGAGGAGAAAAATGCCTTGAAAAGCAGAATTGGCCAAATGGAAAAAGAAGCGCAAAACTTCACTGAAGGAAAAAAAAAACTCCTTTAAAAGTAGAATTGGCCATATAGAAAAGGAGGTATAAAAGCTCAATGAAGAAGTTAATTCCTTAAAAATAAGAATGGAGCAAATGGAGGCTAATGACTATGAGAAATCAAGAAACAATAAAACAAAAACAAAAGAATGAAAACTAAAAGACAGTGTGAAATATCTCATAGGAAAAACAACTGACCTGAAAAACAGATCTAGAAGAGATCATTTAAAAATCAGGGGACTAAAAAAAAACCTAAATGTTATTTTTCAAGAAACTATCAAGGAAAACTGCTCTGATATTCTAGAATCAGAGGGTAAAATAGAAATTAAAAACATCCACCAATCACCTCCTGAAAGAGATCCTCAATTGAAAACTCCCAGGAATATTATAGTCACACTCCAGAATTCCCAGATCAAGGAGAAAATATTAGAAACATCCAGAAAAAAAACTCAAGCATTATAAAGCCTCATTCAGGCTAATACAACATTTTGCAGCTTCTATATTAAAGGATCAGAGGGGTTGGAATATGATATTCCAGAGGCCAAAGGGGCTGGGATTACAAACAGGAATCACCTACCCAGAAAAACTGAGCATAATCCTTCAGGAATAAAAATGGACATTCAATGAAATAGAGAACTTTCAAGGATTATTGGTGGAAAGACCAGAGCTGAATAGAATGCTTGACTTTCAAATACAAGATGCAAGAGAAATGTAAAAAAGTAAAGAGGAAAGGGAAATCATAAGGGTCTTAATAAAGCTAAACTGTTTATATTCCTATATGGGAAGATGGTACTTGTAATTCATTAGAACTTTATAATTATTAGGGCAGTTAAAGGGAGTATATATAGACAGAGGGCACAGGGGTGAACTGAAAGCAAAGGGATAATATCTAAAAAAATAAAATTATGGGATGAGAGAGGAATGTACTGGGAGAAAAGGAAAGGGAGAAGGAGAATAGGGTAAATTATCTCACATAAAAGAGTCAAGGAAACCCTTCACAGTGGAAAGGAAAAAAAGGGAGGGAAAGGGAAATGAGTGAACCTTACTCCCATCAGAATTGGCTCAAAGAAGGAATAACATACACTCAATTGGGTATAGAAATCTATCTTTCCCTAAAGGATTGTCATCGGGCAAGGGGAAAAGAGAAGTGGGAGGTGACAAAAGGGAGGGTAGATTGGGGAAGTAGGTACATAGTAAGAAGAAAAACACTTGAGGAAGGACAAGATAAAAGGAGAGAATAATAGAATAAATGTAGGGGGATAAGAATGGAAGGAAATACAGCTAGCAATAGTCACTGGGAGATAGTTTTGAAGCTAATTTATCTGATAAATGCCTCATTTCTCAAACATACAGAGAACTGAGTCATATTTATAAAAATTTGGTAAATGACCAAATAGGACCAGTCTTCAGATGAAATAAACAAAACTATCTATAGCCACATGAAAAAATGTTCTAACTCACTATTGATTGGAGAAATGCAAAGTTAAAATAATTCTGAAGTACAACTTCATACCTATGATGTAGGACAGAAAAGGAAAATGACAAATGCTGGAGGGGATGTGGGAAAAATGAGAGTTGGTGGAGTTATAAATTGATTCAACCATTCAGTAGAGCAATTTGGAATGATGCCTTAAGGGCTATAAAACCATGCAAATCCTTTGACCTAGCAATACACTAGGCTTGTATCCCAAAAGAGATGAAAAACAAAAAGGAATATATGTATGTATATATATATACATACCTATGTATGTATATATATATACATACATATATGAAATATTTATTAGCAGCTCTTTTCTGGCAGTAAAAATTGGAAATTTAGGGGATGCCCATCAATTGGAGAATGGTTGAACAAATTGTGGTGTGTGATTATGATGGAATACTACTGTGTTATGAGAAATGATGAGCAGGATTCTCTCAGAAAAACCTGGAAAAGCTTACATGAGCTAATGCAAAGTGACATATATTGTGTACAAAGTAAAAGCAATATTGTAAGATTATCAGCTATGAATGATTTTGCTATTCTCAGCAATACAATGATCCAAAACAACTCTGAAAGATTTATGATGCTATCCAACCCCAGAGAAAGAACTGATGGTGTCTGAATACAGATTGAAGCATACTTTTTTACTGTATTTTTATTGAGGTTTTTGGTTTTTTTTTGGTCTATGTGTTTTTTTTTCATAATGTGACTAATATGGAAATGTTTTGCATAAGTACACATGTATAACCTATATTGAATTACTTGCCTTCCCAATGATGTGGGGTGGGGAGGGAGAAAGGGGGAGAATTTGGAACTCAAAGTTTTAAAAATAAATGTTAGAAAGTGTTTTAACATGTAAATGGGGAGAAATGAAATACTTGATACATTTTAAAATATAAAAATAAATTTTACAAAAAATGATGCTACACTGACTTATTTGTTTTTCTTCACTCACCACACTCCTCCCAATTCTGTGCATTTATGCTGGCTTTCATATGCCTGTCATGTCCTTCTTCCTTTCTCACTTCCAATGCCTAGCATCCTTGACTCCTTTCAAGAATCAGGTCAAACCACACCCTCTGCAGGAGGGCTTTCACATTACTCTCTCCTCTATCACAATTCCCTCACTCTGAGATTATCTTTGATTTACACTGTATATATCTTGTATCTACAAAATTATTTACATGTTGTCTCCCCTCCTCCCATTAGATGGTGAGCTTCTTGAGGGTAAAGACCATGTTTATTTCCCAGTGCTTAGCACAATGCTTGGAATATATGGTGAACATTTAATAATTGCTTGTTGATGACTTAATCCCCCCACCCACCCCAGTGGAATGTACATAGATAGCCCTCAAGGAGCAAGGCCTATTGTGTTATTGTTGTGTTACCACGTCCCTAATACCTAGCATAGTGCCTAGTACGCGTAGGTGCTTGATAAGCATTTGTTAAATTGAATTGTGGTCTACCATTGATTACACCAAATCAGAATTCCTCCAATCAGGGGACTATCAAGCTATGGTAAAGTCATACATCTGGGATTCAAAGCCAATTCTCCAAACTCTGAATCCAACATAATTTTCAATAAAACAATATTCAATCCTTTCTTTTTATAGATCAATAAACCACTATGGGAGATATGATTTGAAAAGGTAGGTTGAGTCTTACAGTGGCAGTCTTTGAATTGCAGAATAGAAAGTTCACATTTTATCCTGCAGCCAATAGGGAACCACTGAAGATATCTGATCTGGGGATTAATATAATGAAAATGACATTTGAGGAGTAATAATTTGACAGATAAATTAGAAATCTCTTTTGATAGGTCAAGTTATAATGGGAATCAAAAAACATTTTTTCAAAACATCATCCTGGATTTCTACAGATTCAGCAAAGTTTCCTGAAGAATGAATAGATGGACAGGTTTTCCTATTTGTCCAGAACATAAATCTGTAATGAGTTCATTAAAATAGGTTCAATATATCAAACAATGGTTTCACGTTCCTTTCTTCCTTCTGCAGCATTTATTATAATACACATAATTTGGGATGTCGGAATCATCCTATTTTGGTGAAATAGACTGTGATTCTACTACTTACATATGGGAGCTTACAAAACCAATTTATTTTTCCATACTAAAGGACCCTCAACACTCGAAATCTTCTTTCTTTCAAATAATCCAATGTGTGTCTAGGTGGGTACTTTGTATATTCATTCAGCAAAAATTTAATTCATCAAATCCCAGAGGAAAAGCAAGAAGTCGAAGAAAGAAAACAAGTGATTGATTAAATTCAACAGGGTCTTCATTTTTCATTCCTTGAAAATGTTGTTCAAGTATCTTTTAGCTCTAACTGAATTCCAGGTCAAATCACGTGTAACTATTAGAGACCTCTTCACCACAGAATCCCACGGCTAGAGTCATTTCAATTAATTAAGTGTTACAGAGGTTAGTAACGATTTTAGGCAGCAGAATGAAATTACTTCATGAAGTGGCAAATTCCTTGTGTGTTTTCTCCTCCTTCATCTGGATTATGGCAGACAAAAATTGAATTTTGTCAATGGATTAAAAGGATCCCTATTCCTAATGGCTTCAAATATAAATGTAATGACTTGTGCTTTAAAAAAAGAAAAAGAAAAAAGTAAAAAAGGATAATCACATTGAAGCCAAAGTAATTCACTTCCAGTTGAGCAGTAGTCTCTGTAAGTTTAAGAAATGTGGCAAGTTCAAAAAGATACATCATTACACATTCTCATACCCTTCAACTCTGTGAAAGAATACTGGAAAAAATATGTGTTCTACCATATAGACTTAGTATCTAACTTGAACAAGAGATGAGCCACAGTTATTTTATGCCCTGTCCAATATTGAGCATTGTGGAAGATACAAAAGCAGTAGGAGAAATGGCCCTTGCCCTCAAAGAACTTATAATCTTGTTTGAGAAGCAAAACTTATGCATATGAAGCAATTAAAGAACAATTCAGAATATATTAAAATGCTAAGTTGTATGGTAGGGAAAGAAACTGCAAATGTAATAAAGAACTCATTATATTGCTATATACTTTGTACATTTTATTGAACAAATTAAGGCATTGAGAGAAAGGGAAACTCACATGGATGAGAATGGTCAGAGAAGTTTTTACGGAGGTATCTGGGAAGGATCTTGAGGAATGGGTAAGAAATAAGTATATAGAGAAACAGGTGGTAGACACTTAAGGCAGGAAATCAAAAGGACCAAAAGTTTGGATGTGGGTAGGGATGGGATCCATGATTTTTTTGGTATGGGGAACTGCTAGAAGAGAAAACTCCTTCTCCCAGTGGAGGCCACCTCCTCTGCGACTTATAGTCTTAGAGAGTTATCTAGAATAACTGGGAGACTATGAAGTTTGCCCAGAGTAACAGCAAGAATGTGTCAAAGACAGGACTCAAGCCAAAGTCTTCTTAGGTTGGAGGCTAACTCTCAATCCACTTTGCCTGACTGCCTCACGTGCTAAAAGGTATTAACTAAAAGTTAAATAAAAGAGGTAAGTTCCTTAGATTCCAATTTGTTGATAAATAGAAAAGTTCTGAATTGTTAAACATGGTGAGGTTGACAGATTACTAAAAGTAGGAGTTAGGAAATATGAGTTCTAGATCTAGCTCCACCACTAGTTCATTCTGTGACCATAGAAAAGGAGTGGGGCACCTGTGGTCTTGAGGTCACATTGTGGCCTTCTAGGTCCTTGGATACAGCCTTTTGAATGAGTTCAAATTTTATAGAACAAATTATTTTATTAAGGGGATGCGTTCTGTGGTCTGGAGTTAGTGAAAGGGCGGTACTTGATGACAGCCTTGAATCTACAGGTTCTCACTGCCGCACTATAGGCAAGTCACCTCTTTAGACCTTACAGTCCTCACCTATAAAATGAAGGTGTTAAATTGGAAGATGTCTAGGGACCTTTCCACTGTGAACAGTTCATGGTCCTGCTCTTTTTAATTCTTTGACTCAAAGCATTCAATTTAAAATACAAATAAAAAATTCAATTATTTGAAATAAAAGAAAAAATTGAATACAAAGAAAAATACATCTGTAATTATGACACTGTATTCACGTCTTACCTAACCTGGAATATATAGCTTAGTCTGAATCCTAATAATCCTTCTATGTAAGTACCATTTTCCTCATGAAAACTTCCTATCTCTAGTATGACATAGGTACGTGTGTTGACTTGTTAGTTACCTTTTCACACAAACATTCCTTCTCTCAAATGAGATTGTAAGTTCCTTTATATCTTCCACAGCATCTAGTATAGTGTTTTACACAAATTTACAATAAAAATATTAATAATTATCACAACAATAATAGCTCACTATTATATAAAGCTTTAAGGTTTTCAAAATGTTTCATACATTATACTATTTATATTTGTTGATTTATTTTATTGGTCAATTAAATTGATCTAAAATGTGTATATGTGTATGGAAAAGGAAGGAGAAGAAAATGGGATATAAGCATTCTACTTTGTTGTAAGAAAGATCTGATTCAGACTAATTCCCTGGTCATTTAGATCCACTATGGAAATAGAGATACTTCTAGGTTATTCAGCAGTTAGCCAAAGACTTGCTTCGCCATAGCATAGAAAGGATAATCAATACATATTTAGCATTTAGCCCAGGTCTCTTTTTCTCCATATGAAAGGGGGTGATGACTCATGTGACCTTGGTGAATGAGCCAGCTCTGAAGGACCTGAATATATGGTGACAAATCATTTTTACACTCTCAGGTAACTAGTAAGGTGAGGCAATGACAGAAATTTAGTTCTCTGAGCCAATCAAATCTCAAGTATAGCTTTAATACTTTTGTAGCCCATGTAACCTTTGAGGATTCATGTTCCAATTCCCACCTCCACCTATGAGTTGGATTTCCAGAGCTTGACTATATATCTTTCTCTCAGGGTTCTAAAGATAAACCTGAAGGGTGACAGATGATTCTCTAATGCCATCAGCTCAAGACTCCATTTGTGTGGTTCTCTAAGGTTATCATTTGAGAATCAACTTAGCTAGCAATAAATAGTTTCTAGAAAGGGACCTTTAATGCACCAGCACAGTAATAATATTTGGTACAATCCCCACACAGATATGCATTCCCCACCAAGGTCTGTGGCATACTCTTCTTCAAATACGCATAGATTGATTAGGATTTGTTCTCAGTTAGGTCATCAAGTCTAAAGTGCAATGGAATGTTTTCAACTCTATTCTTATACATTCTATGGAAAAACTATTGTAAGCTACATGAAAGGGATTTTGAGAAAAGCTAACTCATTTCCCATGGAGGGGACTCTGGAAGATGATTTTGTTCTTACTATGCATGTTTAGGAGTAAACTCACAAATAGAGATTGGATTGGCAAAAATGATGATAAAATAAGTCTTTAACTAGGTCAGTCTGATAAACCTAGGTGAGTAAAAGGGGATTAAATATGTGAAAATGATGAAATATAACAAAAAATAGATAGCAGTTAATTGATATAGGGCATGGGATAAAGGAAAAGAAGACCAAATTTCATTTAGAACCCACAATGGAGTTAGAGAAGGGATTTGAGTAGAAGGGGGATCCTGTATTACAGAGATGGGAGACAATGAATGTGAAATATTACATATACTATCAGAAATGGTCAATACGCTTGTTTTGTGAAACTATTTTTTATAGATGTTATAAGAGAAGGTTTGCTGACAGACGGGAAGGGAAGACTATGTTTATTTTGGATATGAATGTTATATCAACTCAAAAAGTATCAATAAAAATAAATACAATGAAAAAAACAAGAGCGGGGGGAGGAAAGAAAAATAATAACATATATTATAAATATGCAGATTGTCCCAAAAGTCTCAATGCAGTTTTAAACATTTGTGGATTTAAAGCAATATTGACATTTTTGGGACCCTCCTTCCATATACAGAATATATTTAAACTAAATACAATGTAATTTGTGTGGGCAGGGCATTTGGAACTGGGGATATCAGGAAAGGCTTTGTGTAGAAGATGGTGCTTGAGCTCAGTCTTGACAGAAAAGCTGAATCTGAAGAGGGAGAAGTTAAGGGGGAATGAATTCTGGCCATAAATGACAGCCATTGCAAAGGCATGGAGACATAAGATAGTTTAACTGTGTGAATGGCAGCCAGATAGCCAGTTTGACTATAGTGTAGAGGTTGGGGAGGACAGGGAATACTCTGGGGGTAAATTGTAAAGGTCTTCCTGCAAAGAGGAGTCGCTATTTTATCCTAGGACAGTGAGAGGATCTAAGCTGCATTTTAGGAAAATCATTTGGGCAAGTGTTGAGAGCGGATTGAAGTGGAAAGAGACCTGAGGCAGGGAGACCACGTAGGAGGCTATTACTATAGTCCAAATAAGTATAATGGGGATCCAATGAGACAAAGGGTGCAAAAGCTTTTTGAAAAAACTACAATACATGAGATATATAAAATCAGCTATTATTATTTCTGAGTACCTCAGCTATCCTATAACCCACTAGGTATCCTTGCAATAGGATGTCAGCCCCAGCCTCCTGTACAATCCAGTGAGTGCTAGGTGTATAGTAAGAGTGAGATAAGAATTACAGTACAGGTGATAGGATAATCAAGTGCATCTATTCATGATCACAAACACCCGGTTCCCATTTACTCTTTCATCTCTCTCTCTCTCCTTCTCTCTCCTTCTCTCCCTCCCTCCTTCCCTTCCTCCCTTCTCTCTCTCTGTCTGTCTCTGTCTGTCTGTCTGTCTGTCTCTCTCCTCCTCCCCCCCAGGGAAGAAGAATATCTCATTTGAAACAATTCATTCTTCTCAATTATTTTGCCCTCACACAGACTACTATAATGTACCAAGGTCTTCATTTTAGATGCATAAGAAAACCTGGGGTAGACAGGGTCATTTGACTTGCCAAGGTTACAGAAAAAGTCATTGCCAGAGTTGCTTCCCTTTTACTCCATCTGTCTAGAACATAATCATAAAAGACTAGAGGTGGGAGGGGACCTTCCTGCTCTCCTACACCCAAGGCCTTGTTATTCTCATAAGACCGTTAACACTAGGTTCATATTTCTTCTTTAACCCTGGGCCCAGACTTAAACATGGCTACATAAGATCATAACATGAATTTCTTGAAAATTCACAATGTCCTCAGCATATGATACAGCAATTCTTTGGGGACATTTTAGTTCATTTTGTGGCACTTCTGCTGCTTTAACAAGCCATCCAATAGCCCTGAACTACTCAGCAGCTGATTTCCAGGAACAAAGCACTTTGTGGATCTATTAGGAAGCCATCAGGTCAATGCCTAATGCTTCATGGAGCCTGGGATTCTGGTCTGGCTGTTTCCAGCTTTGACTTAAATGTTAGGGGCAAAATGGAAGGTTTGGGACATTTAAGGGCTTAGGCCAGGAACTGAAGAAGGAAAGAGAAAGAGTTGGATAATTTCATAATGGGTAAATAGTCTATCCCTGTTCAATGCATAACATTCTCTCAGTCTTTTATTACTAGACAAGTTTCTTAGGTTAGGGAAATTGGTCTGTAAGAGTTACCTGATCTCCCCATTTTTTAAAAATTTAAGACAATAAGGATATAATGTCTTACCTTTAAAATTACAAACTATAAGACCCCCCCCCCAAAAAAACAACATCCCTCAAGTTGTAGAACAGAGTGAATTCTTTCACTAATTTAACAGTTCAACACCAAAGGAAAAGAAGTTTTAAGAGCAAAGGATAAGCTAATTATGGTTAATTGTGTCAGCCTGGGGTATCTGATTAGTATAATTAATCTATCCCAGTGGGAATTGATGCTTCTGGCTATGCCAGGTGAGATATAATGAGTAAAAAAAGACTATCTGGGAGTTCAAGGGGTCTTTTTGTATGGCTAAAGAAGAGTTTTTTCTAGGCAAGTTGTGAGAGGCTTAGAAAAGCAAAAATAGAGAATTCCAATTATATTTGTTTTTTGAACATGTTTTGTGGTTATATGATTTATAGAATCACTTCATTTGAGTTATTTAAGAAGTTGACATTATCCCAGATTTGATCAGAAAGTTAATCATTCATAGTGATAGTAAAACATTAGAGGCATAAATCCTCTCTTTTCCAATTCTTTTAATAACTAGATACAAATGTGAGACACCATAGTGGAGTGGATCATAAAATCTATTAGAAACCAACTCTCTCATTTTACAGGAGAGGAAACTGAGGTTCAGAGAGCTAAAATGACTTGTCCAATGTCACAGTGACAATAAATGACAAAGGAAGGATTTGAACCCACATCCTATACATACAATGAGCTTGGAATCAGGAAGACCTGGGTTTAAAACCATCCAGGATACTTACTAATTGTGAGACCCAAGCAAATTGTTTAACCTTTATGTACATAAGAAAACTTGCTAAGATTTCTATATGAAATGATGGGAGGATTTTACACATCAGGAGAAAAATCACAAATATTCACATCTGCATTAGCCATCCATGAATTTACACAAGTCACTTTTGAATTCATTTATATTTTCCTACAAGATATTCCTTTATAACAATATATTCCATATATTTACAAACCACGAATTTATCTTAAGTACTTCTTTTTGTCCTACAGATACCTTTGACGCTTCAAGAAACACCTACCAGTTGGTCAGTCTGATGTTTGGCGAATAAGTCTGTTTTGACAAGTATATATTAATTCGTTCATTAAATGACAAAAAACCAATCTTCATAATTTTACAGGTTTCAAAGTCTTACTATTACTTGTTAGTTAAAAGATGACTAAATCTATGGACTTTTCTCTAGAAATCTATTCTATCCTTGAGGTCCAGTTATGGCCTTTATCTCTGCTCAGATCCTTTTCAGCTAAAGTTTTCTATGCCCAGGACTTTACATGTGACCTTTAGAAGAGACATTAGCACCATTGTTTTATCTTACCTTGTGACTTGATAAAATCATAACACTCCAATTTTGTATATAAAATAAGTAAGGATGAACAGAAAATCTAGAGTCGAAAGATCTATTTGGATAAATTTACTTGACTGATTAAAACATTGTTTTTTGTACTATGTAAAGCTCCCCTCCCAAAATTGTCTTTTCCTAGCTATATTTGCTATTATTTTCATTTATGACTTTTTAAAAGTCCAACAATACCAGAGGCATACAAAGAACAGTTTCAGAAATGGAATTTGATGAGGTACCTAACATGAGAACACCTCCCACTGTGTATTATGAATGAGGAGCCCAGATAAATGTAGTAACATTGAGTTTAATTGGAAGATTTAGTCAGGCAGGCAAGAAAATCCCTTAACCATAAATAGCGACATGTGGGCTAGTATTCTAGCCACTAGTAATTGCTTAATGGTACAGAGAATCCCAGTGAAAAGCCCATGAGATATTCTTGCTATTAGTGTAAACTCAATTCAAAGCCTTCGTTTTCTTGCTTGGGTATTATGTGCACTTAGGAGATTAGATTAATAATAGCCCAACCTGATTTTGTTGTGGCAAGCACAATCTTAACTTTTCATGGCTTTAACCATATTATTCCAGTAAGGCCCATCTCTTAATTGGACCTCACTGTTACTATCTAAATAGGATGAATAAATCCAGAATCTCGTAACAAAAGACATCTAAGAAGCCACCTCTTACTACCTCCCAGTCTTATCAATGGTCCTACCATCCTCTTTACCCTCAGGTTTAAGATCTTGCCTTACTCTTCACCACTGACATTCAGTCCATTTCTAGCTCTTCTCATTCTTCTTCTGCAATATATCTTATAGCTTTGCCTCTGTACCCATTCCTGCCATTAACTAGCTGGCTAGCTATATGGAAGCTAGATAGATGACAGATCAATACAGCAATAGCTATATGAAGATATATAGATATATGAAGAAACTAGAGGAAGGTAAGGCATCTAACAGTAGTATAGAGAAGACAGCACTGCATTTGGAGTCAGAGGATTTCCATCCAAATCTTGGTTCTTATGACCTGAAACAAGTCAGTTCATCTCTATGAGGGAGTTGACTAAATAACTTCTAAGATCCCTTCTAGTTCTGTATGATCCTAATCATATCACAGCATTGTTTAAATATGTATAGTGACTCCCAGCTCCCCATATTATACTAAAACTCTTCCCCATTAGACATAGATGTCACCTACCATTTAACATAACCCAAAGACCTCTCATGTTTTCCCCTGAATGATTTGATACCAGTCTTTTATCAATGGCACCATAATTCTCTCTGTCAGATTCAGGAATATTTAACTTACTATGCAAATTTACACATCATCCAGGTAACAAGCATTTATTAATCATTTATTTGTGGGCTAGTCACCATGCCAATACTGAGAATACAAATAAAAGTAAAAAAACCCAAACCTGTCCTCAAGGAGCTTACATTTTAATGAGGAAAGGGCACGTGTAAGAAATGTGAAAAGGACAAGATGGTAAAAGAATCTGGCATAGAGGCATGGTAGAGGAGGTCCATAGAGGACCTTGGAGAGGACTAAAACATGGCTGTCTGGTCTAGGCCCTCTCCACAAATGGAGGTTAAGGAAGAGCCATCCAATTAGAAGTAGAATCCATAAGAACAGGGCCAGTATGAATTCCAGGGGTGGAATGAGTAGTAGAAAAAAGAGAGACAGAGACAGAGAAGGAGAGAGAATTAATGTTTTGGGTTAGAATCAAGAGTCAAGGTGAACTTCTTCATTGAAGAGTCAGAGTCAAGCTGGACTTTGAAGTAGGGTAGGCTCTATCTGAGTTAGAAATGAGAAAGGAATATATTCTGGGCAAAGAGTAACAATCATCTGTTTATGTTACATTTAGTTACTCTTAATTGTTCATATTGATAAGAGCAAAGGAACATGACAGATATGCATTTAGAGAATGGTTATATAATTAGGATAGGGCCAGATCAGAGAGGGTCTTGAAAGCAAAAATAAGTTTAGATTTGATTAATACCTCTGAGTAGGTAACATGATTTATCTAGATATATCATTTATCTATAGAGAGATATAGATAGTTCTCTCTATCAGGAATGTATACAGCTATAGTATATATATGTGTACATATATATATATATGTACACATATATACACAAATATTGAATTTTTACATACTCACAATCTTCTACATATATATGTATATGTATATACATATATATATGTCATTCTGATTCTTGAATATCACATAGTACTTAGTAATGAGGCAATCTACATCGAGGCATAGTGATAAAATAAGTTCCTCCCTGAGAGATCTCTCCCTAGATAGAATATATCTATATCTATAGTTATATCTATACACATATATATATATATACATATATATATATATATACACATATACAATGTGACATATATACATAAATGTATGCCACCTTTTACATATACAGCTATATTACATGGAAGGTCAGGAAGAAGTATGTTCAAGAGACATGGAAGGGTGAGACAAGAATGCTGGGTATTTCTGAGGAACAGCAAACACTAAGGCCAATTGGTTTGTACTTGACTGTGTGTGAGGTGAAGTAGTGTGTAATAAAGCTGGAAATTTAGACTGGGGCCAGGTTATGAAGGGCTTTAAATGGCAAACAGAGGATCTTTTATTTGATCTTAAATGTAATAGGAGAGGCTGGACTATATTGAATTGGGGAATGACATGGTCATATCTGAGCTTTAGGAAAATTAGATGGGCAGCTGTGTGAAGGATGGATTGGAATGTGGAGAAACTTAGGGCAGATAAACCAGTTAGAAGCCTATTGCAATAGGCCAGGTGAAAAGCACTGAAGGCTGAACT
This sequence comes from Notamacropus eugenii, assembly GCF_028372415.1. Lineage (NCBI taxonomy): Eukaryota > Metazoa > Chordata > Mammalia > Diprotodontia > Macropodidae > Notamacropus > Notamacropus eugenii. The sequence continues at coordinate 159,915,263 of NC_092872.1, forward strand.
AAGATGATGGTTGTGTGAGTTGTGAAAAGTGAATGGATATGAGATTTTTTTTCTAATTAAATTTATTTTCAGTTTTCAACATTCACTTCCACAGAATTTTGAATTTCAAATTTTCTCCTCATCTCCCCCCTCCCCCCACCCCAGGACAGATGTGTATTCTGGTTACCCTTTCCTCCAATCTATCATCCCTTCTATCACCCCGCCCCCCCCATCCTCCTCCCTTCTATTTTCCTGTAGAGCAAGACAGATATCTATACCCCATTGCCTATATATCTTATTTCCTAGCTGCATGTGAAAACAATTTTTAACATTCATTTTTAAAGCTTGAGTTCCACATTCTCTCCCTTCCCCCCACTCCACCCACTCTCATTGAGAAGGTAAGTAATTCAATATAGGTTATACATGTGTGGTCATGCAAAACAGTTCCATAACAGTCATGTTATGAAAAACTAACTATATTTCCCTCTATCCTGTCCTGCCCTCCACTTATTTTATTTTCTCCTTTGACCTGTGCCTCTAAAAAAGTGTTTGCTTCTGATTACCCTTTCTCCCATTTTGTTATCCAGAGACAGGAAATGGAATGTCAAGTTTTGGGAACAGCTAGCAGACCAGTTTGACTAGAATAGAAATTGCATAAAGGGGGCTAATGTATAATAAGCATAAAAATATGGGTGAGAATTAGATTGAAGAAGGATTTAAATATTATGCCAAGGAGTTTGTATTTTATCCTAGAGGCAATGGAGAACCAGTGAAGACTTCTGAGGAGGGTGAGTATGAGGATAAAAGAATTAGATATGGTATTAGATATCCAAGTCTGCAGCTATGTGGAGAATGGATGGAGAGAGTGAATAAAGGGAGCAGGCAGACCAAGGACTGGCCTCAAGGCCACTTATGACCCTCTAGGTCCTCAAGTGTGGCCCTTTGACTGAATCCAAACTTCACAGAACAAATCCTCTTAATAAAAGGATTTGTCCTGTAAAACTTGGACTCAATCAAAAGGCAGCACCCAAGGACCTAGAAGGCCATGTATGGCCTTGAGGCTGCAGGTTCCCCACCACTGAGTAGACCTTTTGGAAAATAATTGTGATAGCTTAGTAATGAAGTGATAAGGGCCTGAGTTAGGGTAAGAGTAGAGGAGGTGTGAATAGAAGAAAAGAGAGGACATGAGACATATTGTAGAGATAGAATCACTTCCTTGCCAAACAAGTGGACTGCATAATAGATAAAGTTCTGGACTTCTGGTCTGTAAGACTAGAATTCAAATCCTGCCTTAGACACTTATTAGCTGTGTGTCATGTTAATGAGAGTTGTTTGATTAGGAGAGGCTTCCCCCTTCCCCCTGCTCATTAATAGGCTTCAGGTGGAGCCCATTAAGGGAAGCTTGATTGGGGAGGCTTGTTTTATAGGAAAGCCTGCATTTTTGTTAATTGCTAATGAGGCACTAGGTCTTGAGGGTTGTGCCCTCCACCTCTGAAAAGTGTATATATACTCTGAGGTGAGGTTTTGCTTTGGATGTGGCTCAGTCTTTAGAGAAGGTTCATGTGCCAGATGAGACTCTGTTAAGGAGCCCCCCAGCTTTGAAAACACAGAAGTTGCTGTATCTCTCTCTGGTAACTCTGTATGTATATAAGGGTCAGACAGCTGGATCTATCTGTTGATCTGTGATATAGGCATTGCTTATGGTCAGACAGTTGGAATCCCTATCTGTTGGTCTTTATTTCCTCTGCTTGTATTTTTCTCTGTTGGTATATGTGATTAAAGAAGATTGTTGACCCCTCAAAAGTTGCTTTCCTTTTAGAAAAGCAGATCCAAGAACCTGTACTAGCAGGTCATCCAGAGTACATCAGGGTGTTTCCTGTTACACTGTGTGATTTTGGGCAAATTAACTTCTCTTAGCCTCAGTTTTCTGAGTTATAAAATGAATATAATAATAATACCTACATCATATAAATGATATTAAGATCAAAACAGGGTTTTGTATACTTGAAAGTTAAACTAAGCTAGTATTATCTAAGATTACAAATTTGGATTACTACACAGAATATGAAACCTCAATCCCCATAGAAATGAGGAAGTTTGGAGGAAGAAGGGATGGGCTTACAGGGAAAGGTCAGAAATTTTATTTTAGACATCCTGGCTTTGAGCTGTTATGGGACATCTGAGTGGAGATGTCTAGCAGGCAACTGGAGACTGAGAAAAATTAGAGTTAAATATACAGTTATCTGTTTAGATTATAAGCTCATATTATGAGTTGGGTGAGGAATAAGAGGAACAAACCAAAAACTATAGAATAAGACAGATTACAAAGACCACAGAAAAGGTATTAATTCACTGTTATTGGAGTTTAAAAGTGAGAAAGTACTTTCTATTTGGAGGTTCTTGAAAGGCTTTGTGGAGGACATTATATTTGAGATGGATAGATGGGGTAGAATTTCAATAAAGAGGGAGGAGGATATTCCAAGCAGAGAAAACAGAATAACAAATGCTGCATAGATAGAAGAGTACAGTGAGTTTTTTGAAGAAAGAGATAAGAATGTAATGTGGATGCAGCATAGGGTACCCAACATATTGGAGCAGAAGGAGGACAGACCTTGGAGTAAGAGGACCTAAGTTCAAATCCTAGCTCTCCCACTTTCTGTCTATATAACTTTGGGGAAATCACTCACCCTTGCTGGAGAACAGTGCCCTATGTACTTGACATCAAATAGACTTGGGTCTGGGGTGGTAAAGGAGAGGAACATTAAAGAGAGTTCTGAAATTTTAAGGCTGGGAGGTTAGAAAGTGACTGGTGGCTACATTGTCAGAATTCAAATAGTGTTAACCCAGATAGTCTATCTTAGACTAGACTGGGACAACAGGTCTAGAGCCCAAATAGCTAGCTAGGTAGATTCCAGATGTATATAATTCAATTCTATTTAATGATAGAATGGCTCTAGATGTAGATGGAAGGCTAGGCCTAAAGGTATTATTAAATAGTCCCACTAAAAGGATTCAAAAGAAGGGGACACAAAAGAATGGGACCATTATAGATGGTGCCATTAACAGAAATTAAGAAGACAGCAGAAATTGTTATTTGGAGGAAGAGTGAGGAAAAGATGCTGATTGTATTACCAAATAAACATAATTCAAATGTAGTGGAAAATAATAGTGGAGAAATAAGGATAAGAAAAAACCAAAAGCAGAAAGATGAGAAAGAGTGTGACATAAAGAAAAGACAGTGATGGAGATAAGAATCAGGGAGAAACAATGGATGGCAGAAGTTGCTACTGTGGCAAAGATAATTGTGATAAGAAGACAAAATAAAGTGAGAACCATTCTTCTTTGCAGAGGCAGATCACTAATTACCTATATGAATCTAGGTAAGTCCCTTCTCCTCTCTGAACCTTGGTTGCCTTAGAAGAGGCAGCCATATGGTAGAGTAGAAAAAGCAATAGAGTGTTGGACCTGGAGTAAGGAAAACCTAAATTCAAATCCTATCCCAGGCACTTATTAACTTTGTTATCCTGGGTAAGTCACTTAATTTCTGCCTCAGTTTCCTCAACTGTAAATGGGGTTTATAATAGCCCTTGCTCCCAGAATTGTTGTGAAGATCAAATGGAATATTTTGTAAAGCTCTTACTTAGCACAGTGCCTGACTCATAGTAGGCACTTAATGATTGCTTCCTTCCTATTAAGTAAAATAGATGGTAATAGAATTTGCCTCACAGGTTGATTGCAAAGATTCACTGAGATAGTCTATGCAAAGTGGTTTGCAAACCTAAAGGCACTATGTAAATGCTAGATGGTAGCATATAATACACTTTGCAAACCTTAACATGTAACCTAAGTTTGCGATTATTCCAGATGTGGAGGTCCTCTTGTACAGAGGCACAGAAGTGTAATACATAGGGAACAGAGGAAGACCTATCTAAGCAGAAAGAAGAGTTCTAAGAAGGTGATTAATAAGGGATAAGACTGAAAAGGTAGGTGTTGAGCCTGACCGTAGAGGGCCTTAAATAGAAAGCTGAGGGTTTTGAATTTTATACTAAGGGCAAAAGGAAAGTCCTTGTGATTTCTAAGTGTGTATGTTTGTAAGGGCATAAGAGGAAATAACATAGTGAGATATGTGTTTTAAGAATATCAGTTTGGGATCTATGTAAAAAAATGGGTGGGACAATTGAGAGACAGGAAGCAGGAAGATAATTTAAAAGGCTAGTGCAATAGTCCAGGTGTGAGGTAATGAATGAGAGCTTGAACTGGGATAAAGGTGGTGTGAGTGAAGAAAATGGACTGATAGGAGAGGTGTTATTGATACAGAATTGAAAAAGATTTAGAAAGTAGTTGGATGTGGAGAGAGAGTGTTAAGGAAGAGTTAAGAATGACTCCAAGCTAGTAAACATGGATGATAAGAAAGATGATAGTATCCCTTTGCAGTAATGGGAAAATGTGGAAGTTGGATGGGTTTGGGGAGAAACATAATGAGTTTTCTATAGTGTATGACTTTGAGAGGGCTATAGAAAATCTATGTGGAAACATCAAGCGGACTTAATGTAGAACTGGAGTTTAGAAGATAGATTAGTTAGAGATATGAATTTGAGAGTCATTTGCAAATTCAATGGGAAAATTAAACTAATTGGCACTGAAAAGATTATCAAAGGAAAAAGTAAAGAGTAAGAAGCCTAGAGAAGAGGTTGGGAGATTCCTACACTGCATGGGCAAGAATAACGGGATGATGATGTAGCAACAGAGACTGAAAAGGAAAGGTCAGAAGAGAACACAGAAAAATTTCCCAGAACCCAAAGGAGGAGAATGTGTTCAGGAGAAGGAAATGAGTGACTTTCAAAAGCTAAAGAGATGTTAAGAAGAATGAAGATGATGAAAGACCATTGAATTTAGTAGTCAAGAGATGTTTGGTAACCCTGAAGAGATTGAATGCAGAAGCACAGAGGAGTCCAAAGCCCATAATATAAACAATCCATTCTAGGAGTTTGGCTGTGTGAGAGAGAAGAACTATAGGAAAGTAGTGGAGGGAATGTCAAGCTTAAGCTAAGAGGGTTTATTTTTTTGTTTGTTAGTTTTTTAAGAATAGAGGATAATAGGGAATGTTTGTGAGTCTTGAGGAAGGAGTCAGTGGATGTAGAGCGATTGAAGAGGAGAGAAAGAGAAAGAATGAGAGGGGAAGCTAGAAGAAGAGCCTGGAAAGGATGAGCCTGGAAAGTAGAGGGGTTAACACTGGCAAAAGAAAGGCGTAGCATATTCATCAGATAATGGGGAAAAGTGGTAGAGAATAGGGAATGATTAAATATTTGTAGCAAGTATTTTTGTTAGTCTGCTATGCATGATATAAGGGGAACTGATCTGATTCAAATATATAAGAATAAGAGATGTTATCTAATATACAAGTGGTAAAAAGATATGACTAGTCAGTTTTCCAAAGATAAAATATAAGCTATTAAGAGCAATATTAAAGAATGTCCTAAATTACTGATAAGAGAAATGCAAATTAAAATAACTCAGGTTTCTCCTCACACTCATCAGATTAACAAAGATGACTGAAGACAGAAAGAACAAAGATTGGAGAAGCTGCAAGGGGATAGGTACGTGAATAGCAAAACTGCACATTCAACAATTCTGAAAAATAATTTGGAACTAAATCTAAAAAATCATAAATATATATTTATGCATATATACATATATATCTATATCACTATGTGTGTTTATATACAATTGTATCTCTTTTTCCATGTATGTAATACATTCATACACATATGTATGTAGATATCCATATATACGTGTGTATGTATATATCCATATGTACACATATATAAACATATATATATATACACATGCGTATATGTATATGTGTGTATGTGTGTTTGGTTGGAGCAAACAATTAGAGCCAAAGTCAGTGCTGACACATTGGGGGAATGGTTGAATAACTCTAATATATAAATATCATGAAACATTATTTCACAATGAGAAAAAACAAATGTGGACAATTCAGAGAAACCAGGGAAGATTTCAGTGAACTGATGCAGAATGAAATAAGCAGTCAGGAAAAAAAAACTCACACAGTTGTTCCAATAATAATATAAAAATAGCCAGCATCTAAAGTACTTTAACATTTGCAAAGTACTTAACAAATATTATCTCCACCCATCTTCACAACACCCCTGGGAGAGAGGAGCTATTATTATCCCCATTTTATTGATGAAGAAGCAAACGCATGAGGGTTTTTACTTGCCCAAGGACTCATATCTAGTATTTGTCTAAGGTCAAATTTGAACCCAGGTCTAATTGGCTAGAGATCCTTTACTCAATCCACTGTACCTTCTGGCAGCATCTGATGTAAAAGAAAAGAACTTTGAAAGACTTCAGAAGTCTGACTGTTGAAGTAATCAATCATGACTGTAGAAAACTAAAATTGAAACATGCCTCCTGCCTCTTGGAAGTGACATGGTACACTAGAATTTCAGGATAAGACATACAATTTAGACTTGGCTAGTTTTTTTCTTAATTAAGCTTTTTTAAAAAAAAAGTTGCATTCCTTAGGTCTGTGTGGGGGAGGGTGCAGGGATCAGTTAGCTCAACATGAAGTAATAGAGATGCAAAAAAAGAAAGAAAAAGAAAATCAAGTCAATAAAAATATAAAGGAGAAAGTAAAAATTTCGGAATGTGACATGAATAAACTGTGGAGGAAAAAATTACAACCTTGTCAAGTCTAACATATATTAAAATACTTTTACAATCAATTTTTTTTTCTTCTTTATATTGGGATGTTTATGTGTGTTAGATTCTGTTGTATCCCTAATAAATAAGAAAAATGCATGATTTTTTAAAAGAACTAAGTATAAGGGAAAGTCCTGAATTGAGCAGGATTAGGGGCAAAGAGTTATGATTGTTGACTGACTGGCTAGATAGAGGAAAAGAGGAGAAGAGGGAGGGAGGAGTAAAACATAATCCACTTCTATGAGGACTGTTTAATCTCATTAGGAAAAACAAAGCATGAAATTACTACAATTCAGACACTGGTTTCCATAAACCACTCATGAAAACCCCTGTCCTTACTTTATAGTCACAGCTCATTCTTCAATAATTCCATGAATCTCTGTTATCTAGTACATTCTGTAACCATCCATGCCTTCTCATCCTATGGGATTCTTGTATGTCTTTCCATCAATCATCCATGGAGTATATAACCAAAATGTTGGAGGTTTTTCCCTAGGTCTTTTAATATTATGTTCAATAACAGAGCTATCCATCTGTTATCCCTTGATCTCACTACATATTTGTCCTTTCATATACTCCATCCCCCTCCACAGCCAAAAAAGAAAAGAAGCCATAAACAATTCCTCCCAACTATCTGGTGATAGACCTCTCTAATAATAATAATTCCAACAATAATAAAAACAATTAGTGTTTATATAGATCTTTAAGGTTTGCAAAAAAAAAAAAATTATCTCTTTATTTTCACAATAATCCAGAGGTGAGATTCTATTATTGTCCCAGTTTTACTAATGGGAAACTGAGATAGAGGCTAAGTAACTTGTCCAGGGTCACGTAGCTAAGTGCTCAAAGTTGGATGTGAACTCCGGTCTTCTAACTCTAGACCTACCTCTCTATCCACTGGGACAACTAGCTGCCTAACATTTAGATAGTCTAGTTCTTGAATCCCAGTTGGCCATGCCACAACCTATTTTAGCTTGGTAGGAACTGCAAAAGATAACACTCGATTAGCAAAACCATTGCCTACCCAGCAGTGTAGGATGTGAGTACATGTACATTCACATAGCAAGTACTAAATACATTATTGTGCAATGAGTAGCCAAATGTCCTCTAAATTATGCTACTCCTTCCCTCAAAACCCTACTAAAAATTCTTTGGAATAATTCTTCGACTAACCACACCCCACTTTACTTGTTCCATATGCATCAGTATTTTCCCAGCAGTTAAGCATTATAATTCCATTTAGTTCTTTTCAAACACATTTACATATTTTATTATTTTTATGGTCATATATATTTTTATGTCTATTTATTATTTCTCCCATTAGATTATAAGTTACTTGTAAGCAGAGACTCTTTGTAAAATAAGTTTAATTGATGCTTTCTGTTTTTTTCATTAACAGTGATTTCTGGAAATACTTACCCTTAAAACTGAACTCTCCCTTGTAAAAGAGAAAGAAAAAAGAAAATCAGTTAAGCAAAAGCCCCTAACATAGTGGCTATGCCTGACAATATATGTAGCTATCTTGGGCAGTGTCTCTTTTGTATCCATAAAATATATAATGAAATGCTCAGCTGAAAGTGAATTCTCAACAAGCCATATAAAAATAAATAAATAAACAAATATGTATATGTTTTATATGTATATCTATATCTATATCTATGTATCTATCTATATATATTACTATCTGGAATAAATTTTTTAACAATTTTGTCTCAGCTCTTGAGGAACTGAAGTTTGCATATTCTTTAACAGAAAATTCTATTATTAATCTTGAACTTTAAGATGGGTATTTGCTATTATAATAAGAATCAACAGTGTTACCTCTCCCTCAGTGAGTACCTGCCTAGAACTTAGGACTAAAGGACCCAAGGTCTCCCAGTGCATCCTGGGTCCTCTCCAGTCATCCTGATGAATATCTGGTCACTGGATTCAGATGACTTTGGAAGAGAAGTGAGGCTGGTGACCTGCACAGCCCTCCCTCACTCAAAACAAAGTCAAGTGCAAGTCATGTCATCATTTCTCTGATGGCATGGTCTTCTTTGGCAACAAAGGACAAACGCAACAAGAAGAATCAACAAAAAGGAATCTGGAGTGGGAACACCTGCATGCCAAGCTTAGCTCTGCTTTTTACTCCCTGTGTGACATTCTCTTTGGTCCTCATGTATGAAATGAGATCTGTATAGTAGTAGATAAGCTAAGGTCCTACCCTGCTCTAAATCCAATGGTCTCTGAGGTTTTTGATTAGCCAGACTTTGGAGTGATTAGAATGGAGAGCATCACTGAAATCTATCAGAAAACCCTAATAGTTTCCAGTTCCTCCTCCATGAAAATTTTGATCAGACTTATTGAAAAGTAGAAAAATCAGTAACTTTGAATTTTAGCAACTTCTATGGAGTATTCATGAGGAACGAGCTATGAAAGGGACAAAAACAAAAAAAACCTGGATAAGAAAAAATAATTAGAACGGAAAGAATAAAGTCAACTGTGTGCTGACTCTAGTTCTAGCTTTCTTGCTCTCTCTCTCTCTCTCTCTCTCTCTCTCTCTCTCTCTCTCTCTCTCTCTCTCTCTCTTCTCTCTCTCTTCAGATAGGTGTTTCCATGGATTAGCACTGCACCTCAAGTCAAGAATTCCTAATTTCAAATCTAGCCTCAGACACTAGTTGTGTGACCCTGGGCAAGTCACAACCTCTGTCTCAATTTTCTTAACTGTAAAATGGGGATAATAATAGCACCTACCTTCCAGAATTGTTATGAGGACCAAATGAAATTATGTTTGCAAAGCATTTAACACCATTTCTGGCATATAGTAAGTCTATTATGTGCCAGGAGCTATACAAAGTGTTTATATTATATTATATATAACACATTCAAATGCTTATTCAACCCCCATCTTTTATTTTTATTTTTTAATGTTTAAAAATCACTGCCATACAATTGAGATTTTATCCCCCTCCACCTACCCCCCACTACCCCCCTCCCTCCCCACGACTGCATACAATTCTGTATAGATTCTACATATACTTTCCTATTGAGTATATTTTCACTATAGTCATGCTATGTAGTCAGACTAAAATAAATGAAAGAAATCGTATAACAAATCAGAACATGATACACAAACACATACATATACACAAACATGATCTGCTACATTTTGTGAGTGACTTCCATATTTCTTTCTCTGAGTGTGGAAGGCATTTTGCCTTGAGAACCACCTTTGGGATTTTTTTTTTTTTATAAGAAGTTTTTGCGTTATTACAAAAATCCAAGTCTACCAGAAAAAACTCTCACACACTGTGGTCGTTGCTGTGCACAAAGTTCTCCTGGTTCTGCTCCTTTCACTCAGCATCAGGTCATATAAGTCCTTCCAGGCCTCTCTGAAGTCTTCTTGTTCATCATTTCTTATGGCACAATAGTACTCCATTACATTCATATACCATAATTTATTCAGCCATTCCCCAGTTGATGGACATCCCCTTGACTTCCAGTTTTTGGCAACTACATAGAGTGCTGCTATAAATATTTTTGTAGATGTGGGACCCTTTCCCATTTTTATGATCTCTTGGGGATATAGTCCTAGTAGCGATATTGTTGGGTCAAAGGGTATGCACATTTTTGTAGCCCTTTGGGCATAGTTCCAAATTGCTCTCCAGAATGGTTGGATGCGCTCGCAGCTCCACCAACAATGAATTAGTGTTCCAACTCTCCCACATCCTCTCCAGCATTTATCATTTTCTTGTTCTGTCATGTTTGCCAATCTTATAGGTGTGATGTGGTACCTCAGAGTTGTTTTGATTTGCATCTCTCTAATCAATAGTGATTTAGAGCATTTTTTCATATGATTATAGATAGCTTTAATTTCTTCCTCTGAAAATTGCCTGTTCATATCCTTTGACCATTTATCAATTGGGGAATGACTTGTATTCAACCCCCATCTTATAAAAGAAGAAAACAAAATAGTCCAAGAATTTTTCTTTCTTTGACATAAGATAACAGTGTTTTTGTTAGTTGGGCACGATGACGCAGACTTGCAATCCTTGCTACCTGGTAGATTACTTGAACTCAGGAATTCTGAGCTGCAATAGGACTCATGCTAATCTCTAAGCTCAGCACCATAGTAGTGAGCTGCCAAGGAAGGGTTGGGATGTTTATGTGTGGAGGGGAGAGACCAAGTTACCTAAGGAGGTATAAACTAACAGAGGTCATACATAGAATAGATCAAAATTTCTATAGTGATGCATATGATCATTTTTTGGGGGAGAGATTATTAACAATACCTTTCCAGAAAGCTTTTAAAATCACAAACTTCCAAAGGAAAGTAAATAAAATAAAAACATGACTAAGGAATAAATTTTGGGAAATTTTTCTGTGAATGGGATTAAAAATAGAAATTTGAAAGGAAAATATTTATTCTCATTTAATATCCAAGCAGAAATTTTTCTAAATTTTCTTTACAAGAGGATCACATCATCGAGAGAGGCAGTAGAAAGAATGCTAAATCTGGAGTCAGAGGACCTGAGTTCAAATGTTGTTCAGTATTTTTTCAGTCACGTCTGACTCTTTGTGACCCTATTTGGGATTTTCTTGATGAAGATGCTGAAGTGGTTTGTCATTTCCTTCTGCAACTCATTTTATAGATGAGGAAACTGAGGCAAACAGGGTCACACAGCTAGTACATGTCAGCATCCAGATTTGAATCCAGGAAGATGAGTCTTCCTGGTTTCAGGCCCAGCACTCCATCTACTTTGCCACCTGAAATCCTGACTCTGACACTTATTACCTGGGTGACATAGGGCAAAACATATAACATCTCTGTGCCTTAGTTTAGTGTACGTGTGTGCGTGTGTGTGTGTCTGTGCATATGTGTCTATGTATGTGTGTGTTTCATCTCTAAAATGAGGGGATTAAACTAAATGACTTCTAAGGTGCCACTTTAGATTTTAAAATATGACCTTATAACTTCTCAGATCCCTTCTACCTCTTAATTTATATTATTTTCATGTTCTAAAGCTAACGTGTAGAATTTGTGACCTGTCTTTCCAAATCATGCCTCTAGCGTGATACAGACTTTAGAATCCCAAGGACAGCAATGGAATTCAAAACTTGTTCAACGGAATTTAATAAATCATGTTATCAAAACAAACAAATGGAAAAAAAACTTTGATAATTTAAATAGCAAGGCCAATGACTAATTTTGCAGGAGTTTTGAATCACTACCCCATTCGGGAAATATCAATGTGCTTGATAAGTGCTAATCATGATATATCTTCTGTGTCGATTAGAAGAACGACATTTATAAATGCCTTATCTCCATCTGTATGTTGAGTTTGTAAATTATGAGTACTTCATTGTCTACAACTTGATTGAAGTGATAAGAGCAGCAGACATTTTCTTGGTCCATTGTCAGAAATTATACTTTTCTTGACAGAGTAGACTAGTAATGGCTGAAGAAAGACCTAACTTTAACTAGAACTTTCATCCAAACAAACCAACTTCCATTCCAATGTTCAAGTGCATTTTTTTTAATATACATTTTTTCTGACCTGTAAGACTATCTAAGTAACTAGAATTTCCAGAAATGTTCTCTAAAAAGGATTTTCCTAATTATTACCCCAGAACTGAAAGTTTAACTCAAACTTTAGAAAACTTTATGGCCAAGTTCCTCAGGCAACTGCTATCAGAGTCCATTGGACTAAAAGACAAAGCCAAATCACTGGCTCAGTCCTTTTCTGTCACTTTGAAAAAGACTTTCTAAGCCACCACGGGTTAATTTCAAGCACACCTCACCACTAAGCCTGGCTCTTATTTATCTCCAATGAGCCCAACATGGTGATAACCAGAACAATATTGAGCCGGATGTGATATTTCTGCTGTCAAAAACCCCGAAGTTTTTTTTTTTCTTTTTTTTAACCTCTCCATTTAAGATCCCAAACTACTGCAATGGGCCTGTGGGTATCTCAGAAGCTACCATATTGCTCAATGTACTATTGCCGAATGTCATATTAGAGCTATACTGCCAATCGCATCCAATAAGTAATCTGGCATGAAGAAAAGTTAACTGAATTAGTGGCCAATTGGGACACTTTGTGACCTACTCTTTAGGAACCAAGTCCTCTGAACTTTTCCATTATCCTTCGCCTTCATACTTTAATAGGGACCAAATCTCCATTAACAATTGAACGACAACAATAAGTGCCATCAGGAAAAGGAAATTCAATTTTAGTGGGGGATGACAGCCTTACCTTTTCGCGCTTAATTGGCCGTATTGTCTCCAAAAGTTAATTGGTTACTTAGTCCAGGTAGTTAGTAAAATGTTTAGCTGCGTCAAAAAGCTCAGGCTCCCACTGTTAATGGGGCATGAAATGGAATGTTTGATACTGCAAATAAAATCAGTGATATTCAAGGATGTTATGGTAGGTAATGCGTTGAAACTGCCATTTAATGGGTCCTGGAAGATTAGGGTAGTGTCAGCCGGAACCGCCCGGTCTCTTTTCTGACATTGTTAGTTGCCTCTTCATTTACTTAACGGCTGTCTGCACTGATTACATAGGCATAAAACTCCCTACAAAAAAACAACAGAGACACGCTCTATTAGCAGTCCAATTAGAACTATTTGCATATTACAGTTCATTTCTGCTTAAGTGAATCCCTAATACAACTTTAGGAAAAAAAAAATTCTATTGTGTCATTTGAAAGAAAGAGAAAAGAAGAACCTAAAAGGTGATCTCTTTGCCTCTCATTCCTTTGCTCTGTCTTTTTCTCCTCTCTCCCTTTTCTTTTCTCTCCTTTCCTCAATTTTTTTTTTTTACATCATGTGGGGTAGAAACTATTAAATGGAGATGAAATAAAAAAGTTTCAGATTGAGGACATCCTTTCAATGTTTTTTATAGATGATCAAAACCCAAAGTAGTGTCTGTATGAGTTTGATAAAAGCTTATGATTTTGAAATTAATATTTTATTTTTAAACTATTTTGGATCATCTCCTACCTTGCATTTTCTCACAATGCAAATAACATGTGCAATGATGGTCTTGTGAGGAAAACACTTAGTTGTAAAAAGAAATAATACGGTTCTCTGCCTGTGGTCCCCTAAAGCTTATAATGATGTCAAAAATAAGATTTATACAGTATACATCACAAAGTGTGCCATGGAAATCAAAGTTCTGATTTAAACAAAACAAAATTTAAGCCAATTCATTGTCAAGTAGGATACAATGGTAATTATTGGGTCATCATAAAGTAAAAATATTTGGCGAAGCTTTTAAAAGCATTTTCTAATAACAATATCTCAGGTATTTTTAACTTTTGTAGAAAAATATAATATTTCCTATTTCATTATCTTTATATGTTCTTATTTTTTTGGTTTAAAATTCTCTAATTTTATAGGATAGGTCACTATTTTTCTATTACCAAACAATATGAATAGAGAACAATTTGCTTTCTTAATGTAATGCTTTAAGAATTTGTGGGTTATTTTTAGCAACTCAGTTAAAAATTAATATACCCAGAAGTTCTCAAGAAACTCACTTCATCCTATCTTTTAGGTAAAAATGGCTAATCCTTGAGATTTGTGGTATGTTCACCCTGTGGGAGAATCTGTGGCATTTAATTGGCTGAAGATAGTGTTTACTGAAAGGGGAAATGGGGAAATGGGACATGTTGATGATCAAGAGGGAGGGAATGAAAAGAATGGTAGAACTGGAATCAGTTCAGGACTCCAGGGTATCAGGAGAGTTTTAGTGCTTTATGCTTAGAAGCAGTACAAGCTATAAAAAGTATAAACATGAAGACATCAAATTTTATTTCACAGTATGAAAGTATCTGTCTTGTCCAAGTGCTAGTTTTTTCAACTTCTTCTATGAAGATTTTATTTTAAAGCAGTCAACAAATTGTTTTTATACCAAAATATGGCTACAGAAATAATCCACAGAAATCGTTTCCTTCTACCATTTAGTCTGCAAAGAGATGACTGGACGTTAGTTTCTTGGAACACTCATGGATTAACCATGTTTTGAGGCCATTGAGTTTTAGGCACCCTAAAAATGCATGTGCGCATGCACACACACACATGCGCACGTGTGCACACACACATACACACTCACACACACACACACACACACACACACACTTTTTAATCCTCTAATTAAACACCACTGGAAGCTCTTGAATCTAGGAGCTGTTGAAGCATATGTTGTTTTGGTAATGATTATTTGTGAAATTGTAGTTCACCTGGTTGACATGTCTTCTTTAAACAAAATCCTCTTTTCCCCCTTAGATCAATGTTACTGAAATTCCTAAAGTCCATATCCTCTTTGAAACACCAGGCCTAAACACCAATGAAAATCCTTCCATCTGCTTACTGATTGGTCCTCTAAACTCAAACAGTCCCCAAGATGACATGTTTGGCTGGAAGAAACAGAGGCATTTGATTGGTGCCTGGATTAGAGGTACCTAGATGAGCCCAGGGGAGATCTTTGATGTTCAAATGCTAATGCAAATACCGACAGAGTTATTTCCAAAGCTCATGCAGTTCAATTCCTTTTTTACATGCAGACCTAATTTCACAGGTCAGCCAACCCACCTCCACTATTATCTGGATTTACCGATTAATAGAGGATTTTAGTAGTTGGCTGTGACAAATAGAGGAACAGGGATAGGGATTAAAAGGAGGGAAGAAAAACTGTTCTACAAATATGAGCAGCCTCCTACCTGGTCTTCTTTCATTTCTTTTTTCTTCTATTTATTTTTATTTAATTTCACCATTTGAACAATTAAAAGGAAAGAAAGACAAGGAAACAAACAAAAAGCAAAGCAGCCAGCCCTCGATGTGGAAGGCAATATTCTCGATCTGTCATTTTCCATTCTTTTCACCACATGAGAGGAGACACAGTGTGAAATGTGTGGTGCTGGCTGCAATAGGTATTGTTTTTATGCCCTGTTGGGTCCTTTGTATCTTTCCTCCTGCTTTTATCTCACACTCATTAACACAGCCACTAGATGAGCGCTGTCAGAAGCAGCACTCTGACACTCCAAGCCTATTGCTTCATCGCAGTAGCCCTGCCAGTGGTGGTTACAAAGCCAAGGATGGGGAGGGAAACAGCATCAAGACACGCACTTTTGCCCCTGAAAGCAGTCTTTGCACCCTGCCAGGAAAACGGCTCTCTGGAAAAGCACTGCCTGCTAGTAAAATGGACTAAATCAGTAAACAGTGATTAAGGCTCTGGCACCACTTTCTGTTGTCACCAACTCAGATGTGATGCTTTCCTTACTTCCAAAAATAAATAAATAAATAAATTGTTTTAAAAATTAAATACAGGCCAATTCAGACACTCAGTGGGGTGGGAAATGAAAGCATGTTTATTGAAGGTGAGTTGTATTCCTTGATTGAACAATAAAAATGAAATCTTAAAAATATCCCTCCCCCGCTCCATTTTGGAATGTGCATCGAGAATTGCCTTTCTGAATAAAACATCAAGCAAAGGATGTAAGGAATAGTCTGTTCTCTACTGCTTCCCCTTCTTATTTGAATGATTTACAAATATGCATAACAAAACACAAATCAAAGCAATGTAGAGGACAAATCACAGGTAGCAAAACACGTCTGAATATGTGGTGTTTGATAGAAACATGTCTCTTCTCTAAATCGGTTGTTTTAGTCAAAAGAATAAGCATATGTTTAAGCAAAAATTATTCTCTCTTATTTTAAAAATATTGCTTTAAGGCTACTGAAATCAGAATACTATTAAAACAAAATTTGTTTTTTCACCATTTAAAATATTTGTTTGTAGATGACAAACGATCCAGAAAGTTGACTGGAATTTTGGAATGCAGAGTTACAATTTGAAATGATTTTGAGAAGTCAAAGAATTGCTCAGAAAAAAAAAAAAACTAATAATAATAAGAATGAGCTTTCTATGTGCAGGATCACACTTTTGGCTAAAAAATAAATTCTGCAAATATATAATGTAAGATTAATAATGGATTGAACACATACCAGAACAGGTTCTCAAGGTAGAATTCCCTGGCTAATCTTTATATTACCCAGTGCATTTTCACTAAAATAAACACCTAACCAAAACATTAGAACTTTTTTTTTCATTTAATAAGCACTATTGAATTCTAGTGTCCTTACCATTTTATGTATTCCTAAATTCAGTATTGATTATTCAGGCAAGGTGGTTGATTTCATCACATTTCTCTTTTGCCTGCCTTTCTTTCTAATCTTCTTTATTTTCTCTCTATTTTGTCTCCTCTCCTTAGGTAAATTAAAGAGAATAGTGCAATGGAATATATACTGGATTAGGAGAAAAAAAGAACAGGGTTCCATTGCTTGCTTTGTCATTCATTCAGAGACTCTTTGGGTGACCTTTGGGTAAGTCATTTAATTTTTGTAGGTCTCTCTTTCCTCATCAGTAAAATGAAGGAATTGAACTAGACCTGTAAGGACTTTTTCAGCTCTAAGACTTTGATAATAACAGTTGACAATGCCCATAGTATGAGCTTTATATATGCTTATATTTGCAAAGTCTAATTGCATTAAAATGAGACAAATATACCTGAATTTATGCATCCAAATGAGTATTATCTCCTTGAAAATAGTCAATTTGGGAGGGCATATATATTTCAGTGGAACAGTCATTGCAGCAAACATTTTTTAGAATTCCTTTTTTATCCTTTAAATCCAGACTATGAGGCACATAATAAAATTAGTCTTATGGGTATTTACAAATACCTTTCTATATTTAATATATCATTGAAATATATTAGTGCTAACCCAGTGACATATTGGACATAAAACTAAGAGTTCTACAAATCTAAGCTGGTAGAGCTCAGACACTTGAAAGCTAGGGGGAAAATTAAAAAAAAAAAAAGCTTTGAGAATAGATCATGGCAATAGATTGTGCATCTGTTCTCTAGGGATCAGCCCAGCAGGTAATACAATTTTCATCTATCACAATATAAAATGTAGAATGTGGAATACGGAGAAGCTCTCTGGATTCAAAGTGAGAGGACCTATTTTGTCTCATCTACCTGTTACCTATATGACCCTGTGTGTGTCACTTAACTTTTTCGAGCTTTTATTAGCAAAACAAGGCAAAGAAAGACATGGAAATAGAAGACCTCTAAAATCCATTCTCGTTTTAAATCTATGATTCTAAGAATTATGGTGTGTGTCAGGGAAGATATGTCTTTATGTAAAGTTTATTTTTTCTAATATAATTGTTACATGCAAATAGTTTTTTCTTCTTAAAATATGTTTTATTAATATCATTTGTTTTTCCATTGCATAAATTTCTTCTAGTATTTCCCCCCTTTCCCCAGAGATCAATCATATACTGCAAATAATATTTTTAAAGAAAAATAAAAAGAATCAGCAAACTCAATTATTGAGTCAGAAAATCCAAAAAAAATGTTATGGTGTATGCTAGTATATATGAGTATATTAATCAAAGAAAAGCCAGCAATTTCTATTATTGCAATTGCCACTGCCACCTAAACCCCATCCTACTAAGTGAGATAAGATCTACGTATAAGCGGAAGAATTGTCCACCTCTTCAACATAAATTGAGGGATCCTGAAAGGTCTGTTTCTAAATATTTCCCCCAGTGGCCATGCCATAATGTTGAAATTCCCATCATTAATATCTGTCTTTACATGAATATCAAACTTCTAAAACTCTTATAAAAATTCAGTTATGCCTCACAATAGAGACAATACTTTAACCCATTATCATAACACTGGAGAGAACAGTATGATTATAGAATGAAATATTGGGAAGTTCCCTTTTGATGGAAATGGAAATGGCATGAAATATGGAGCAAAATTTAGCATGGGACACAGTGGTTGAAATCTTATGATGGCAGGAATTAAAATAAAGGCCTTTGTGGATTGGGAGGTTGGAGTAGGAAGGGGGCCCTAGAAGAAAAGATAGGAGGTCACTGATGATAAATTTGGTGCACTTGCCAATATTAATTAAGACTGGCCCCACCTCTTATTACCAGCTTGTCCTCATGAGTGGGCTTCTATGTATAGCCAACCTCTAATCTTTGATAGAGTAAACAAATGTAGCTACAATTTAGCCATGGATGATGAGTTCCAATAGGAAAAGGTACCAAGAAAGTATTTATTTTTATCTAACACTGTTTATAACAGGATATAATTCTTGCAGAAAAAGAATTGGTCAGGACAAAAATCAGATGGTTTCTCTTAGTAATGCTACTGAGCCTAATCTGAGCATCACTGTAGAAACAGAGAAATTTCTGTGACAGATAATATCAGAGTGAAAATGCAAATAACAGATGTATGTATATTCAGACATACATGCACATGCATTCACATACTAGCATCATTGATGAACTAACCTCATAACCTTTTCAGTAAGAGAAATAATTGGTGGTTTTCACAAACGATAAATTGATCCTATTACTCAGCATAGAAAATTCTACCTGTTTCAAAAGAGATGCTTATTAAAGAGGTCAGCTGTTTTTTTTTAATCAGTGTCATGCATATGTAAGTAAGTAGGGCTATTATATGCCATCTGTGAGAATGAAGGGGCAAAGCCGTGCACACAAACATTCACGTGGGCAGCCAGGTCTCCAAAGCTCCTGTTCACCAATTACAGTAATGCTGATGACATATCTAGTTTAATGCACACGGCATTAAAATAGTCCCCCCTTTTCTAGGAAAATCTAATTACACCAAACCCAAGCACTCAATCAAACCTGTTATTCTGTGGCTAAACAGCCTGGTGTTAATGCAATTTGAGGAGATCTAGGCCGTGACTGAAAACGTCATGTATTAACAATATCTAATGGGAGCTCCCGTAGGTAAATGAATATGCTAACAAGCAAGATCACTGCTAAATCTAATATCTTTAAGCTGTTTAATTCCAAACAGTCCCTTAATAAATCAATTGACCGGGAGAGCTGATGCCCCTATCAATTATTCAAGAGGGCAAATAAATATTTCAGATGATTTGATAGGAAGGCTAGTGCTGGTCTTATAGAAAGCTTTGCATTTCATTAGCTTCTTGCTAAAAGTTTTATAATGAGCAGAACACAGGTGGTATCCCCACTGCAGAAATGGGATTGGGAGAAAGAAGAGATCGAAGAACGCATCTTCCTTCTTCCCCACATTATCCATCAGCTATTTCATAATGGGAGAAATGGGGTCAAGTCTCCAAAAGAATTATCCTTCTCTGAAAGCCAAAAGGAAATTAAAATGATCAGAAGTACCTCATAATTACAATAGTTTTATGTTGATTGGTAATGTAATTATCAGTTGCTAATAACAAGATTGTAATATATTGAGTTCCTCATCCAAATTACAGTACACCAACTATTTAATATTATCAATCTCATTTTCCAGAAGAAATAGTGAATATGGATATTTATAAGAAGCTAAGTAAGGTGTATGCACCTCAAATTAGTCATTTTTTTCTTCTTCAGAAACCATTACTTATACTGAAAGGATTCATTCCTTCTTAGTGTGAAATCTACATGATGATTAATCTGCACTCATGCTTTGTGGATTCTCAGAAGTTAAAAAGAATAATGTCACTATCCACTGTTGGCCCCTAAAAAATTCAGATTCCTGACAGAATTCTTCATTATGTTTTCTTTTAAATGATGAAACTAGAAAAGACAAAGACATGAAAAATTAGGAAATTGACTTACTCATCTGGAAACCATGGGAATAAGGATATTCACCCAATTGCATCTTACTTTGTGAATAGCATATAATTAATTTACAGTTTCCAAGACCTCAGTGGGAAAAAAAGAATATTGATTACATAAATAACTTTTCAGACTCTGATCTCCACTGAATATCAGAAGATCAAAGACTCAGAGCTTGGAGGGACCTTAAAGACCATGGAATCCAATGATCTTATGCATTTTTACAAAAGTGTAAAATGAGATACAGAGAATTGAAGTGACCAGCCCATGGTCAAAAAGCTATTATGCATCCAAAGCAGGATTTGAACTCAACTCACTTTGACTCCTCGTCAAGTACTCTTCATTATGTGCTAAAGCAGAATGTTTATGTTTCTTATTTGAAGATATAGTAATAATGAGACCATAAGTTTATCAAATTTTGAGATTATGGACTGTGAAACTGAAGCTGTATGCCATTTATTAACAGCATTTTACAGATCACAAATGAAAGATACCTGTTAAATTAGGGTTAGCAGTATTGCTTTAAGAAATACTATAAGAGAAAAAGATTTAGATTATCTGAAAAATAAAAGTTAATTGTCAGAAGGTTTGAATATAAAGCATTTGATGACTTTTTTCTTCCTAAATAGCAAGATCCATATAAAAATCACTGAATGAAGATTTTCTATGCAGGCAGTTTTACTCCACAAAACACTCAATGAGCTATGAAAGAGACATCTCAACGGCACAAAATCATAATTTAAATGTTAGGTTTGCTTCATTTTCAGCTTCATGAATCAATAGAGTAGATCCTTTATATGATACTGTAAGTAAAATCTGGTCAGGTTTAAAAATCTGAATCTGGAATTTTCACTCATCAAAAATGAAGCACTTCATGTGTGACCTTTTCAGGAAGGTATTTGATGATGTGCCTACCGAGAGAATTGCATAAGTTCTGAGAAAAATCTGAGTGAATATGATGGACATAATAAGGGGATGAATTCTTGGTTTTCTCAAGTTTCTGGAATTTTTATATCATATTAAGTTTTGAGCCTATGTCTCTTTCTCCCCTATCTAGTAAGCCAATTCCTGTAACAAAGATTTTAGAAGAAAAGAATACAAAAATGATTCAGCAAAACAGTTCAAAGCATTAACTAAGTCTGATAGTATATGTAATATTCCTCACCCGTAGTGCCCGTTTCTGCAAAAAAAGAAACAAAGTGAATTTTGTCAGCTCTTCTCTGGAACCAATATTGGTCATTATAATTAATCAGTCATCAATTTAATTTTTTTTAATTATTTCTTCCATTCATGTCTTTGAGGTCATTGAGTGTATTATTTTCTTGATTGATCTTATTTCATTGCATCATTTCATAAAAATCTTCCCATGCTTATCTGAATTCTTCATATTTGTTACAGTATTCTGATACAGCATTATTTTGCTTTTGTGACCATTCATTTTCTCCCTACCCCCCTTCCCCCCTGCCTCAACTCCCTACCACCAGTCAAGGGGCATCTACTTTATTTCCAGTTATTTCCTACCAAAAAAAAAATACTTCTCTGAATATGTTCATCTATCTTTCTGGGCTCAGCAATGGAATCTTCTGGGTCAGAGATTATCAATATTTTAGCAAGGCTTCACTAAAATTCCAATTTTTTTTTAAAATTTGTTTTAACTAATGTGTAGTGCCATCAAAAGTATATTGTTGTGCTTACTTTTTTTTAAGGAAAAAATGAATAAAAAACCAGGGTGAGAAAGATGTAAAAATAATAAAACTTCATTAAGTTCCCCAAATCATGAGGCTATTATGTCTACACTTTTTTTCCTGAAGTATACAAAGTGAAGTTTTTGTTCTGATATTTTTTGTTTATTTTTTAATCTTTAACTTCAAAATTTAGCTTGAAATCTTTAATGTGGGAATTACAGGTTTTATTCACCATTCATAATATCCTGTCTTCCCCTACGTGTTTAACTTCTGATAACACAAAGACACTACAAAGTTTGAAATATATATGTATACACTTATCAATCATACCACCTCTTACCAAATCCAACAATTCTTTTATGGGAAATAAATAAGAGCTGCCCCCATCAGCTCGTAGGAGTAGTTTTAGAACAAATCAGACTTAAGTAATATTCTCAGAAAAACAGAATTTTGGAGTTAGAGGGGTCCTCACAGATGCCCTATTCTAACACATTTTCAAAAGGGAATTCCCATGATAACATGTCAGTCGGAGGCCATTCATTTTCAGATTAAAAATTGCTGATGAAGAGAAACACACTAACTTCTGAGGTAAACTACCTATCCATACACGTAATTATTTGAAAGTTTTTCGTGACATTAAGCCAAAACTTCCTTTTTTTTACAAATGTTTTCAAATGTTTCTCCAAGTTCTGCTCCCCGGGGGCCCAAAAGAAAAAGGATAATCCCTTTTCTACATGACAACCCTTTAAATCAAGGAGACTCAACATGCCCCCTGCCTCCCCCCAAGTCTCCCTTTCTTCAGGTTAAACATCAAAGTTGACTGGTTCTTTTAACTGATTTTCTTCCAGGAGGCAACATGGCATGATGGATGAAACAGTGGATTCAATCAGGAAGTCTTGGATTCATATTTTGCCTCGAATACTTACTTATTGGCTGAATGATCCTGGGCTTGTCACTTAAGTTTCTTCAGCTGGATTATAGAGTATGTGAGGGAGACTCAGCATGGAGTCCCAGTGTGAAAGTTTTAAATGATCAACAGAGTGCTTGCTCTTTTTTCTAGTGAAAACAAAGAGCCATCAAAAATTTCTTTAGCTTAAAAATGATATGGTTAGACCTGTGTTTTCAAAATACTAATTTTCAACTTTGTAGATGACAGATTAGAAATGAGATAGGCTGGGTGGAGGAATACCCCTTAAATATGACTGATTATCCATAGTTCCTCTTTCCTTTTAAATTAAGATCAAACTTCTCAATCTGGTATTCAAAGAGAGGGGAAAGGGTGAGGACCTGAATGAGGGTGGATGCTGTGAGAACTGAAAGGGGCAGATACAAGGGAGATGGAGGAAGCTGAGTCAAGGAGAAACAGCAACTAGATGGATATGTTACTCTCCCACTCAATAAATTCCAAAGGCTCCCTATCACTTCTAGGATAAAATGTAAAATACTCTTCATTCACTGTCCTGTGTAACCTACCTTCTCCTACCTTTCCAGTCTTCTTATACCTTACTCCCTAATTCAATATTGGCCTCCTCACTGTTCCACAAACAAGATACTTCATTTCTTGGCTCTGGGTATTTTTCTCTAATTGTTCCCCCATGTTCTCCCTCTTCCACTCTGACTACTAACCTCTCTGGCTTCTTTTTAGTTTCAATGAAAATCCTACCTACTAAAGGAAGCCTTTCCTAACTTCTCTTAATTCCAGTGCTTTTCCTCTTATAATTACTTCCTACTTAACCTGTATATAGTTTCCTTTGAATATAAAATGTTTGTTTGCATGCTGTCTCTCCCATTATTGTAAAGCCCTCAAGGGCAGGAACTGACTTTGGCCACTTTTCATATCCCTAGAACTTAGCACAGTGTCTGGTGCTTAATAAATGTTTATTGATTGATATATAAGGCAAGAAAATAAGAGGAGACAAGAGAAGAGGAGGCATGAATGAATCCTGTACTGCAAGAGTAGCTAAATGGAAGAATTGTGATGACATTGACTAAAATAGGGAAGTGAGAACGGCAGAGCATAGAGAAGAATAATTTGTGAACATATAGAACTCATTAATATCATAACTTCTATTGGTAACATACAGGTAGGTTCCAACAGTTTAAATACAGGCATGACGATAACTTGTTTATGTGGATCTGGTGTCTCTGTTTCTAGGTTTCATGATTCTGCCTCTGCATTCTCTCTCAAATCAGCCCCTATTCTCACTAATATCACCCTAGCTCATCTCCTAATTGCCATAAAATTAGATGACATTCATATTCTCCTAGTCTCCCTTCTTCGTCACATGTCTATTTCCAATCCATCCTGTAACAGCTGTCAAATCAATCTTCCTAAAGCAAAGACCCAATCATGTCATGCTCCTGAATCCAAATTATCCATTGTTCCTCTTTCCTATTAAATTAAGATCAAACTTCTCAATCTGGTATTCAAAACTTCTTGATATAGCCCCAACCTATATTTCTAAGTCATGGCTCTGACTATCTGAATGCACTTAGGCTCCAATCACTGTTCTCTGGGCATGTAGCAAACTTTCCCACCTCTGTATTTTTGCTCAGGTTGTTCTGAAAGCCTGCACTGGAAAGTCTTCACATTTGCTAGTGGACAGTCTATCCATTATCCATTATCAACATGCTATTTCAAATGTCACATATTTCATGAAGTTCTCCCTGATCAACTATTAATACAATTCCAGCTAAGCAAATATTTTTTCAACTATTTATTCCTTAGGACAGTGAATTCTTAATTAAAATAATAACAATATTGAATAATACATAATTGATAATTATTAACAAAGTGATACATTCTAAGGGAAGATTTAAAGACCTTAAATCCAAATAAAAAACTATCAAAGCAACATCTTCCCATATAAATTCCGAGTGTTATTAACTAATTTTTAATCTATCATGGTTTTTTTTTTTCTGTTTTCAAAATTTCGGTATCAAACACTTTTTTTTAAAGTCCCCTTGTTGCTTCACAATAGTGGTTTATCATTTAGGGTTTTTGACATATTTATAAAGGAGGATTTATCCTAAGTAAGCAACTCACAGAGTGCTACCTATGCCTAATTTCCCAGTTTTTGTTTTTCCTCTTGTGAAATGGGTCTGAATTTTCTCTTTATTCTATTCCTTGCCTCCTCCCATTCTCATACTTTCTCTGACCAATAGAGCATGGAGTTCCAGTCAGACAAAAACAAAGTCCTCATCACCCATGTTGCGATGCTGTTCATAGATATGGGACTATGTAACCCAAGAAAGGTTTCTTGATAATCAGGACAAAGTTCCCCAGGTGACTTGATCAATTTGCTCTAACTCCTTTCTCCCTCCTGACATTTGAAGCTCCAGTTGTTAAAGTTACTTTGCATCAAATTGCTCACAATTACACATTAACTTCATTAACAGACTCTCAGCTTCCCAGAATTACAGAATCACAGAATTTGAAAGGACCTCAGAGGATATCCAGTCTAATCCATACCTGAATCTCCTCTTCAAAACTGCAATTCAATTAGATTCAAGAAACATTTTCTAAATTATTTGCAGGACATTGTTGTAGATACCAAGATACAAATATAAAAATGAAGCGTTCCTTACCTTCAAGGGACTTACATTCTGTTGAAAGCTAAAACACATAGTCAAGAAAGTGTATTGAGGGACTAGTACAATCACACCATGTCTCAGGTGCTGATCCTCATGTGGAGGATGCTAGGAAGGCTGCTTCTGCAAGAGCTGTGATGCTTTATAATAGAAGCACCTTATGGAAATTGTGTAGCTTGAATAGACATTTTGTAATTGGTTTGAATTGGCTAACCATGTGGTGAGTGGCAGCATCAGTACCGGATCCATAGCCAAGATGTGGGTATTCTGCAAAGGGTACTAGCCAATCAGAGTCTGGGCTATCCACCTCGGTTCTCTTTCTGAATTGGATCTCTTCTCTTGACATTTAGTCCTCCACTAACTTCATCTAGTAGGAAACAATGCTGTAAGGGAAGAGTCCTTGGGTCATTGTCTTCAGAGGCTAGTATACGCCCCCAAGAAAATGTAAATTGGTTCTTTGTCTCTTTAAAGTTTGTTCTTTCATTTTAAGTGAAGGAGATTATTCTGGAGGCTCCAACTTCATGTGTTTGAAAGGTCGGGAGAGCTAGCTTTCAGGAATCTAGGAATCTGAAAATCCAGGAGTTGGAGTGTATGCTGGCTTTTCTAGCCAGCCCTTTAATGATGCTTTGAGGAAAAGACATTCAGGACTTTAGAGGACTCATCAGATATGTGATGACATTTAGACAGGAACTTGGTATAAAATACATACTGAGTGAATTCACTATCCCCAGAGACCAAGGTTGTATAAAGCAAAGTGTGGCCCTGAGATGATGGGAAAATTTTGTTTGTTTTTATTGCTGTATCTTTGAGGTAAATATCTCTTTGTAAAAGCTAATTAATTTTAAATGGTTAAATGGATCTGGGATACTGACAGCTAATAGTAAGGGGAATATAATCAGTGGAGGCTCATGCACCTGGCATAAGAGACACTTCCAGTCCTAGAACCTTGAGTGGGAGAATGAAGCCAGAGCATACTGACTACACATGTACACATAAAGTTGTCATCAAAACTTTTTTTTTGAACCACTTCAATTAAAGGGCAATCCATTAACTCTGAAGGTATCCCATTTCACTTTTGAAATTAGGACGGTATTCATAATGATGAAACCATTGTACTCTCAGTGATGGCTACTTTCTTTTCTACAGGTTCACTAATGTTCTCTTTAATAAGATTCTGATTTGATTTTGTTAATGTAGCCACTCCCTCCAATAGTGAATAATTAAATCCATCCATGCCTTTACTTCTTGAGCAACTCATTGATGTCTTTGCATAAATTCTCCACAGGGAACTTTACAATGTCATAGAAATTCTCTAGCTTTCTTGACATTGAATTTGTACCAATGGCACATATACTGTCTATTGGTTATCCTTCACTTTTGCTATATGACTGACCAGTCTTCTGTTTTAGATAAACTTCTCTCTGATAATGCTTTTATAACCATTCTTCATAGTAATCCTTCATTTGTAATATGTATGTTACAACTTACTTATGTCCACCATTGACATGCAATGATATTCACTGACCTTTAAAATTAATTATCTTCAGAGAGGATGATGTTCCATGGTTCATAAGCATCTGGAATCATTGGAAGAACATGGATAGCAAAAGCATGGCCTCCATTTCAGGGAGATGCTTGGGATATTTTAAAGTACTGACAAATTTCAAGATGCAATACAGCCCTCTCTGTTCTTTGTTTTCAATTCTGAACTCAGTCCATTGTCTATCTGCTATATTCTTCCATAATATCCATGTTTATCTTGTGTACCTCTTGTCTATGTCCTTCAATAAATCTACTATAGGCTGTCCAATCAATTTGCTAGAGGTTTTCTTCAAGTGTTCTTGGAATTGTATAGGCATAAATTATGCCTAAGGCCATTCATCAATTATGTCTCATTCTTGCTTCATGAGCTATCCAACTCTTTATAGAGTAATATATCTGTTTGATTAATGAATGAAATATTTATTAAAAGCTTATTATGTTAAATCATCAGCATTTCTATACATTACCAACAAAGTCCAATAGGAAGAGTCAGCAATAGAAATTTTAATTAAAATAACTGCAGGCAATATAAAATACTTGGGAATATCCCTACCAAGACAAACCCAGAAACTATATGAGCACAATTACAAAACACTTTTCACACAAATAAATTCAAATCTAAGCAACTAGAGAAATAATAATTGCTTGTGCGTAGGTTAAGCCACTATAATAAAAATGACAATTCCACCTACATTAATTTACATATTTGATGACATAGCAATCAAACTACCCAAAATTATTTTTCAGAGCTAGAAAAAATAATAACAAAATTAATCTGGAAGAACAAATGGTCAAGAATATCAGGGAAATAAAAAAGTAGGTGAAGGAAGGTAGTATAATAGTACCAGATCTCAAACTATTTTACAAAAAGTTAATTACCAAAAAATCTGGTACTGTCTAAGAAATAGAGTGGTAAGTTAGTGGAATAGATTAGGTGAAAAATAGAAGTATTAAATGATCATGGTAATCTAGTATTTGACAAATCTGAAGATCCAGGATTTGGGGACAAGAAATCATTATTTGACAAAAATTGCTGGGAAAAGTGAAAAGCAGTTTAACAGAAACTAGACATAGTCCAACATATCACACTGTATACTGAGATAAAGACAAAATGGATACATGCTTTAGATATAAAGGGTAATATCATAAGCAAATCAGGAGAGCATGCCATGTTTTACTCGTTATATTTATAGATAAGGGAAGAATTTATGGCCAAAAAGAAGTAGAGAACATTATGGGATACAAAATGGATAGTTTTTAATTACATCAAACCAGAAAAGTTTTAAAAAAGCAAAGCCAATACAGTGAAGATTAGAAGAAAAGCTGGAAATTGGAAGAAAATTTACAGAAAATTTCTCTTAAAAAGCCTCTTTTCCCAAATATAAAAGAAACTTAGTCAAATTTGTAGGAACATGAATCATTCCCCAATTGACAAGTGGTCAAAGAATATGAACTGACAATTTTCAGAAGAAGAAATCAAAGCTATCTATAATCATACCAGAAAAAATTGCTCTAAGTCACTATTGATTGGGGAAATGCAAATTAAAACAACTCTGAGGTGTCACTTCACACCTATTAGATTGGCTAATGTAACAGAAAAGGAAAATGACATGTTGGAGGAGATATGGGAAAACCAGAAAACTAATGCACTGTTGGTGGAGTTGTAAACTGATCCAACCATTCTGGAGAACAATTTGGGACTGTGCCCAAAAGGTTATAAAACTGTGCATACCATTTGACCCAGAAGAAAAAGGAAAAAAAAACCTATATACTCCAAAATATTTACAGCAACTCTTTTTTGCAATAGTAAGGAATTGGTAATTGAGGGGATGCCTATCAACTGAAATTAGGACATAGCCGAACAATTTGTGGTATATTATTATAATGGAAGACTTACATGAACTGATGCAAAGTGAAATGTGCAGAACCAAGAGAAAATTATACACAGTAAAAGCAATATTGTATGATGCTTAATTGTGAATGACTTATCTCTTCTGATCAATATACTGATTTAAAACTATTTTGAAGGATTTATGATGAAAAATGATATCCACCTCCAGAGAAAGAACTGATAAAATCTGAATGGCAATTGAAAGATACTTTTAAAAAACTTTATCATTCTTTTTTTGGTCTATATCTTCTCATGTAATTTGGCTAATATTGAAATGTTTTGCATAACTGCACACATGTATAATCTATATGAAATTGCCTTCTCCAACACAGGGAAGCAAAGGAAAAAAATTGGAGCTCAAAATTTTAAACAATTAATTTTAGTTTTTTGTTTATATGTAATTAAGAAAAAAACTGAATATCAAAAAAGAACTTACTATTTGCAAAGCACTATGCTTAGTGTTAGAGATAGAAACAGAAAAACAAAAAAATTCCTGCTTTTCTAGGAGCTCACATTCTATTGAGGGGACACAACACATGTGGAAGCTTTCATCTACAAGTCAGATAGAAAAGTCCAGTGGTTCTTAGGGTGCAGCATCAAAGCAGATGGCAATGATTCCTCCTTAATCCCATTTCTATTGATAAAATTATATTATGTTCTAATGTTGAACAATTTGAAGTAAAGACTTCAATAATAAGAACTTTTTTTACTCAGTCTGCAATAGACGTGGCTGCAGTGCATGCAGGGGTGGTTGTTAGACTGCCTCTCCACAAGGGTTGCTACCACTGTGATGGCCAAGAGTAATAAACTGGAAGCATTGACATTCCAGTGGCCCTTTGGTTTGAAGTTCTGGGACGTCTCCATCAGGATCTTAAAGGAGATGGTGGCTAAGATGGTGGTGGTGAACTCCCTAACGTGTGCAGCCTTTTGTTTCTTCTCCCCCAAGGTGATTTTTGCTTCAGTTAGTTTGGCTTTCTATCCATGTAGATAGAAATTAGTTGTAAGTTAGTGGAGATGACTGGCCCTTCTCTACTGGAGTTTTCTTCTCTGATGCCCTCTGTGAGGGCAATGCTCTCAGCAAACCCCACTGGTGTAGAGCAGGACCTGCTGTGTTTCTTTATATATCTTTAACACTTTTGGTGTGCAATTTATTCACAGGCTTCCATCTATGTATACCAACATGTCACTCTATTGGCCTTCAGGTGACCTGTAATTTTAATTCTTCACTAGTATCTGATTCTATATAGCATCATCAAAAGAATATTCATAAATTCTAGAATTTTGCCAGGGATCAAGGTCAAGCTTATTGACTTATAGTCTGCATAGTCTACTTTTTCTCATTTTTGGGAACAGATAATTATTTGCTTTTCTGTAGTTCTCTGGCATCTCTAATATTCACAATCTTTTAAAGATCACTGGGGATGACTTAGCGGTCGTAGGTACACATTCTTTCGATACAATAAATTCAGTTTATTTGGATCCAGTAACTTGAATTCATTCAGGGCATAGAGGTGCTCTGAATATTTCCTTACTTATCTTGGGTTTTAGCTATTTGTAAACCATTTTGTTCACCTCTTTTCAGTTCAAATGCCCTTCTTGTTGGTAGAGGAAATAGAAGCAACATAAGAATGGAATAATTCAACTTTTTTCTCTTGGAGTAATCACCATCCTATCCATCCAAAGTGGTGGTACAAACCTTTCTTTCCTCCCACAGATATTGGATATAGGGAACTTGAATAATTTTGACCCAAATTTGATTTTGATTCATTCTGATCTAAAGTAAACCATAGTTCCAGTATGCTATACTGACTCTCTAAGGTTTACCTAGTGGTTACCCCTTCTCATGATCTTGATAATTGCACCCTTTGCCTAGAGGCAATTAAGGTCATGACTGGATTTGACTGATGAGCCAAAGGTTCATCCATTTCCCTTTCATGAACCCTTATTTTTGGTAATCACCATGATGACTCAAGATTAATGGGATATGGTCATTGGATAATAGAATGGCTTTGACTATGTTTTGCTGTAAAGCACTCTTTGGTGCCAGTGTCTACAACAGAATACACAACTGAAGTTACTGTTATCTAAATATTGATATTTTTTTAAACTCTATAAAAGAATGAAATCCTTATGGTACTCTTCTGGATTAAAATCTCTTCATGCTTCCATTTACTAATTTCTAACTTGAACTTGGTGTAACTTGAGAGGCAACACAATGAGAACTGTGGTATAGAGAACTAGATTAGGGTGAGGAAGACCAATCCTGCCTCTTACGCCGGCTAGCTGTGTGACTACATACAAGTAACTTAATTTCTTTGTGCCCTAGGAAAATCTCTAAGACTATTATGTTGTAGATTTTATATAATTTTTAAACTGAGAGTTTCTGATACTATGTGATCACAAATTCAATCTTCCCTCTTTCCCAATTCAGCTTCCCTCTCCCCACCATGGCGTTACTCACTTAGAACAATAAGCACCACTCTTTTTACAGGGTCTAAACTATATTAACATAATTAACTAAATTAACTAAAGTAATATTCCAGGGAAAATATATGATTTATATACCATTTTACAAAGGGACATAGGTAGGTGAGTATAAATACACATATCTTTATCATATAGTTGAATATTTTGGAAAACATTATTTACCAAAAATATTTTCATTCAAATGATGAGTGGCCTTTTATGCATGGTGAAAATACTCCATTAAATAGTCTCATATACCTGGATACTTATTTAATGGTGGTCCTTTAACTAACCACAGTAGTATCTCATTTAGGCAGCATTATTTGGGCATTTTCCACATAAATTTATCTTGTAAATAATAATAGTTCATTCTCCCAAACCAAAACTTGTTTAACTGTTTTTGGTTGAAATTCCTCTACTATGAATTTTTACATAGAGTATACTAAAAAGGATTTAACCTTTTTATAATTACTTAACATCATCCTTTTGAACATCCATTAATTCACAATACAGTTGGGTATCTCCTTTCTATTTTTCTGCCTCCTTCATCATTGTCAAACTGTTAACTGTCACTTCCTACTGCTGTCATCATGCATGCTAAATGAATCCCATAAATACTACCACCTACAGCTGACAATCTGATATTCCTAAAACAAAGATGTGACCATGTTAGTCCCCCATTCAAAAAACTTCAGCGACCTCAAAAATAGAATATATTGAAATGTACTCACTCCTTACCTCCTGCCTCATAGTGTTCCTTCGTTCTTTTAGAATTTAAATGAATCACCATGCTTAGCACAGAGGCTAGTACATAGAAGGCATTTAATGAATTCTCACGGACTGACTAACCTTTTACATGAAGCTTTTTCACATCTCCTCCCCTACCCAGCTGCTAGCTTCCTCTCTCCTAAAAATACCCTATATTCATTTTGTTTCTATTATATACGTATATATACACATATGTATGAATATATGAATATACATATGTGTATATATACACACATATATATTTGGAGACAGAATGAGAGATGATAGATAAGGTACCCATGTACTGTTTATATAAAACAGATATTCAAGTGAAATGGGAAACTCCTAAGTCATTCAGTAGTTACCAAAAGTAGGTTTACTTAGCTATAGAAGAAGATATCTAACATCAAATCTGAAAATTAAGAGATTATTAGTCATTTTAAAGGTTGGGATTTTCTTCTCTTTTCTCTTTGCAGCTGTTGTATCATACAATAACTTACATATCATACACAGTTAATAAATACTTGATTTATCTGGTGAGCTCTGTATAAAACCACATAGTCCTTATAGCATTTGGCCACTCTAAATTGATCTATAGCCTAAATAGAGCCATTTTCCTGGGTTGTGGTTACCTCTGTGGCTTCATTTCCCAGAATCAGATCAAGGCTGGGACCCAAGGGTGTATTAAGATGGAAACACATGCCTTCTTGTGTGCTTTTGTGTTAGTGAGTGTTCTTTTGATGGTTTGTATATTATTACTATAGCCTATAGTTAGGATATAGGTTAGTGTGATTATGTTTATGTTACTTAAGATCTTGAACAAATAATATACCTGAATTTGAGAAAGGCATTTGACAAAATTCTCTCTTGATATCTTTGTGGAAAACATGGAATGATAAGATCTGGAATAATTCCTTCATCTGCTTATTCATTAAAAGATTTTTTTTGCCAGAATTTTCCAGATGGGCAGCTAAGTAGTCCAGTGGATAGAGTGCTGGGCATGGAGTCAGGAAGATCTGAGTTCAAATTTGGCCTTAGATAGTTTACTTACTAGATGTATGGCTTTGGGTAAGTCACTTAATGCCTGTTTGCCTCAGTTTCTCCAAATGTAAAATGGAGATAATAATAGCAACAACTCAACATGATTGTCGAAAGAATCAAATGAGATAGTATTTATAAAGTGTCAGGCATATAGTAGATATTATTAAATACTTTTTTCCTTTTTTTTTCTTCTGGAAGGGACCTCTGAAATCACCAATTTCAAACTATACCTTCTTCCCTTCCCCTTCCCAGCCCCTGCAGCTAACCTCCTCTCTAACTGCATGACAAATGACATTTCAAATTTTCCTTTAAGACCTCAGTTAAAGGAGAATGCACTACTGCCTGAAGCAGTTGATATCACTCTTGAATGACTTATTCAAAACATTTTCTACTAAAACTCTATTATCATATTCAGTTGCAATACCTTATACTCATGCTTTCTCTAGCATGTATTTGTGATATTTATTTTTAAAACTCATGTCAGGTTTTACATTTATACCTGTTAAATTTTTTTCTCTTTGCTTTTAAAAACTTGAATTTATTAAATTACCAAAACATTGTTAGTTTCTCTCCTTCTGCTCATTAAGAAACAAAATAAAACCCGCATACTAAATAAGCATTGTCAAGTAAACAAAATTCATATGTTGATCATGTGCTCAGAATCTATCACATCTCTATCAGGAGGTGAATAGCATGTTTTATTTATCATCAGTATCTGGAATTATAGTTAAAAATTGAATACATCACAGCTCTAGTCTTTCAGTCATCTATCTTTCCCAAGTAGTTGTTATTGTACAAATTGTTCTGCTTCTGCCCATTTCATTTTGTATCAATTTATACAAGTCTTCCTAGATTTCTCTGAAACTATCCATAATAAATAAGCACAATGGTATTCTATTATATTTATATGGCATAATTTGTTCAGCTATTACTGAATTAATGTAATCCCCTTCCTATTCAATTCTTTGTTATATCCCAAAAAAAGCTTCTATAAATATTTTGTGTATGTCACTCCTTTTTCTCTTTCTTTGCATCAAAGAATTTGCTGCATCAAAGAAGAAGTACAGTTTAGTAACTCAGAGCATAGTTACAAATTGTGTTCAAGAAAAGTTGTACTAATTCATAACTCTACTAAAAGTACATTAATGTTTCATTTTTTCCATAGTCACTCCAACATTTGTCATTTTATTTTTAGTCAATTGATTTAAAAATTAATAATAAATTCAGCTCAATGTTATAGACTGTTAAGTTTTTCTTACTCTTCATGCGCTAATCCAATGTTTTAGCTATTCTAACTAGATTGGTGTCATCATCAAACTTCAATAAAATTATCATTTATGCTTTTATCCAAGTCACTGATTTTTTTAAAATGTAAATTGAATAGGAACAAACATAGATTATTGGAGCACTCCAGTGGAGTCCTGATTCAGGTTGAATTTTGATGAACTACAGCAAAAATAATAATCCCCAGCATTGATGTAGGGCATTAAAGTCTTCAAATTTCTTTACACATTAATTTTTTTGTCCATTTTATCTTCACAGCAACTCTGGGAAGTAAGTATTATTATCCTCATTTTACAAATGAGGAGATTGAGGAAAACAGCAGTTAAGTAACTTGTTCTGGGTCACATAGCTATTAAGCTCCTGAGGCTGAATTGGAAGGCGAATCTTGTCATTGTATTCTCTTATATAGCATGCATGTCTCTCTACCACAAGAACATTCTGAAAACTTTATTAAATGCTTTTACAAAATCCACATCAAACTGCATCTATCATATTTCTCTGATCTATCATTTTAGTAACTGGGTCAAAAATGGATAATGGATTATTTCTGGCATGACTTGCTTTTTTAATGAAATCACACAGGCTTTTTGTGATTATGTCAGTTTCTTTTAGAAATTCTAGATGTCTACCAACTATTCCTCTAATAGTATATTCTTGAATTTTGTCAAGAATTGAAGTAACTTACAGGTCTATTGTTTGTACCTAACCATTTTTGAAAATTAGAAGATTTGATCTACTCCCATATCCTTTGCCATCTTTTCTATTCTTTATGATCTTTGAAGAGTCACTGATATTATTTTAGCTATACCATTTGTCAATTTTCTTGATCTGCTTGGTTGTAGTTCTCCTGGTTTGTTGAAATGACATCATCAAGGGGAGCTAGGCACTGTGTCATTATTTATCTAAGACATCAACTCTGTTAACTAGATTTATTATATTCTTTTGAGCCCAAAACAGTTTTCTTTGGCAGAAAAAAAACCCCAGGTTAAATAAGAGATGAGCATTTCTAATTTCATTCCATCATCATGGAGTGTCATCCTATCTATCCAGAAGAGAGTACCCCTTCTTTGATCCTTCTCTTTCCCTAATATTACCTTTAAAAAATCATTCAACTTTCCTCATTAGCCTTAGCTCATTTTGAACTTGAAGTGTCCTAAAATCATTCTTACAGGTTTATGTGATATATACATGCATATTCATATTTGCTCACCTGCCTTTGTATGTCTCTTCTATGTATTTCATGACATTTAAATTGGTTTGTGACTTCCATTTACATGCATATCGGTGTCTTTAGACAAGCTCCTTTTGAAATTCCTCATCAAGATTTCCTGTCTCTTTCTGCTCCTTATCTTTCCTAAGTTGATTTACCTGAAGGAATTTTATTCAATAATATCTTATCTATGTTTCCTCTGAGCCCTTTGGAATCTCCTCTGCCAAAAATCTAGAGTGAAAATCACACTATTCTTGGCTGTCCTATACTTTTTCTTTCACAAATTCAATGACAAGGCAGTAGTCACCTTCCTCCCATGCCTCCCACTCAGGGTTCCCAACTTCTTCCCTGTTGATGAGAATTTGATAGATAATAGAAGTTCTCTTTTTTGATTCCCACAACCTTTTCAAGAGTGAAATTATCATTAAGGCAAGTAAAAAAAAAATGATTTATGGCTTGGATAGAGAGTAAAAACTCTAGATGATATTAAATAATTATGATCTCCTTTTAGTAACGTAGTATTCCCTTTGAGTTCAGTTTCCCAACCTCCAATTGTATTTACAATCATCAAAAGGAGTTGATGACTTTCCCTCTCAAGGTTCTAGAGGTAATTCTAGAGGAGTTGAGATGATGCTCTAAACTATTTCTCAGATTCCTTAAGTGTGCTCTCCATTGATGATAAATTAACCAAAGTTCATTAGCTTTTCAGAAATGAGTACCTATTCAGCTGAAATAGTAGGAAGACTTGGTACAAAACATCACCCCAAATGAAAGGCATACTCTCCCACAAGTGTATGCAATGTCTAGGAAAAAATAAAGAGCTCATATGGACAAAGGGACATAACTCTTGATTGAGAGAATTTGTTTTCTCCTTTCATTGATCCTCTATCAAGTTCTCAAATGTGTAGCTTTCTATGGGCTTCCAAGGGTCAGTGCCTTGTTAGCATCTATAATTGTACTTATTTCTGCCCTGAAGAAGTCACATTTCCTGAAGATATTTTTTTCCTTGATACATCTAGTTTGTCCTCAATTGACAATTACTCCTGGGGTACTATCACATCCATTGGGAAGCCTAAATCTTTTGACTTTTCTTGGTTCACAAAATCATTATGCAATCAAATTGGGAGGGGAAGGTGTAGGGAAGAAGACACTTATTTTTTGGTTATAGACAGACTCAAGGTTTGGGCTCCTCAAAGCCTATCTGAGCTTAACTTCTAGTTGATAGAATCCCTTCTCTAACATACTTAAGACCAGTTTCATGTGCAGTATCTTCTGATTTCATCTAATGACTAAATACAGTTTACTATTCCCACATAATTTATGCCTTTGTTTGATTGATTTATTCAGTGGAGATAAAGTTTATGTCTTTGATTGATTGATTAGGTAACTCAATCAAAGTAGGGGGAATCTCATCT
Organism: Notamacropus eugenii; assembly: GCF_028372415.1. Taxonomy (NCBI): domain Eukaryota; kingdom Metazoa; phylum Chordata; class Mammalia; order Diprotodontia; family Macropodidae; genus Notamacropus; species Notamacropus eugenii. The sequence continues at coordinate 159,952,516 of NC_092872.1, forward strand.
GATAAAGATATTAGTGCGAATATCATCCTGTTATGTTAATTGGGGTTTATATTACTCGAATATGTCAAGCTTCCATGACAGATTTGTGATTTATTTTTTGACCTACTCATCTATTTCTTCTTTCTGCCAGTATTCTATTAAGTAGTACTATATTGAGCACTTTTTTGTGCAGAGGTATGAAATCCACATAAGACATGTTCCTTGTCCTCATAGTGCTTCCAGTCTAGGAAAGGAAATGGCATGAATACAGGTAACTATAATACGTAATATTACCCAATCAGTTCATCAGAATGACATACCAAAATGACACATTTTTTTAAAGAGAGAGATCATTGGTGACTATGGAGATCAGGGAAGGCTTCATGGAAAAAAAATACTATTTTACTTGAAACAGAGAGAAACAAAATAGAGAAAGAAAACAATAGCCCAATATTCTTAATGAACATTGACCAAAAGAAATTAAATAAATATTAGCAAATAGGTACAAAATATACACAATGATCAAATTGCAATAATACTAGGAATACAAAATTGGTTAAAGGAAGACTACGCATATCTTAATAATATAAATGATTAAAACTACATGATTATATAAATAGAAGATGAGAAAGGCTTTTTAACAAAAGTCAATACTATTAAGGACACTAGAAAGCATAGCAGTAAACCAATCTTGTTTTAAAATATGTAGTTTATTTATTTCATTAACTATTTCCCAATTATATGCTCAAAGTTATCATACATTTTTCCAAAAAAAACATGAGTTTCAAATTCTTCTCGTCTCTCACACTCTACGTCTTCCTTGAGAAGGCATGTGAATTATACATGTGAAATCATGCAAAATATCTTTCCATATTAACTATATGGTAAAATAAAACAGACCAAAACCCCAATAAAAATAAAGGTTAAAAAAAAACTATGTTTTAATTTGGAGTTCGTTTCTCTCTCTGGAGGTGGATAGCATTTTTCACCATGGGTGCTCTAGAATTGTCTTGATTGGAGTAGCTAAGTCTTTTACAGGTGACCATCATTACAATATCGCTGCTGCTATGTACAATGTTCTCCTGTTTTCTACTCACTTCACATTACATGAGTTCATAAAAGTCTTCCCATGTTTTTTTTTTCCCCCAAACCATCTTGTTCATAATTTCTTAGAGCATAATAGCATTCCATCATATTCATACACCACAACTTAGTTAACCATTCCACAGTTGATGAGCAACCTCTCAATTTCCCATTCTTTGTCACCACAAAAAGAGTTGCTGTAAATACTGTACAAAAAAGTCCTTTTCACTTTTGTTTAATCTCTTGGATAAACAGAGTCAATAATGTTATTAGTGAGTCAAAGACTACTCACAGTTTCACAAGTCTTTGGTCATAGTTCCAAATTGTTCTACAGAATGGTTGGATCAATTCACAACTCCACCAATGGTGCATTAGTGTTCTAATTCTTCCACATCCCTCCAGAATTTCCTTTTCTGCTATATTCTGCCACATTGTGAGGTGGTATCTCAGAGGTGTTTTAATTTGTACTTCTCTAATTCATAGTTATTTAGAGCATTTTTTCATTTGAATATTAAGAGTTTTGATTTCTTTTTATGAAAACTGACTGCTTTGACCTTTGATCCTTTGACCATTTGTCAATTGGGGAATGGCTATTTGTTTTATTTTATTTTTCATTTTTAACACAGTTTATAACAGATAAAACAATTCAAACTTTTGGTCAGGTGCTACTTCTTTTTAAAGCATTTACAATATGGACCACAAAAAAAATTTTTTTAAAAATGTTAACTGAGACACAAATAATATTTATACTTGCTAACTTTATAACCTCTTGACCTAATTGTCTCCACAATATTACTAAGAATTAAAGGACCCTGACTTATTGTTGTTGGTCTAGAGTCCTAAACCCAATAGTTTAATTTTAAACTTAACCTCAGATATTCCCCTACCAATAATCTATAATTTTATAGATCTGGTATTAAGTTTACAAACCTTTTGACTACAGGAAATTGCCACCAAGAGTAGGGACATTGCAGGGAAATATCTTCCCAACTTCATGTCAATTCCAGGCAGGAGTAGATTGTCAACTTGCATTCAGTCAGGCTTAAAGTCTGCCAGGTGTCAGTGGGGAAATAGAGTCAGAAAAATCCTACCTCAGCCCAGGCTGAATAGCCACTCTCCCACCCTTCCCATTAGATCTCCTTTTGAGGTTCATACAAACATCTCACAGGCTTACTGGCATCATGAACTGGAGGCTCAGATTGCCTTTCTTGCTATCCATACCTGGAATTAGACTCAGAAGAACAGTCACTTAATAGTCCCATAGTATCTAAAAATGGCAAGTTCCAATAACCAGGTTTCAAATATGATTATACTTTCACTTTGGCTAAGGAACATCTTTTGAGGCAAGGTTTAAGTGGCTTACATGCCTTTCTATACATATTCTAGTTCCTGATTAAATAGCAATCATAAAATCAAATTTACCATTAAAACCTTAACTTTTCCATCAGTGCCAAATTTTACCCGAGGTTACCCTCCTTTAGGAAATTTAGACTAAAATGCTTTTCCCCAAACTAAAGATGTCATTGATTTATTCTCAGTAATTCAGTCAATTGTTTTAATACTAATTGCTTTTACTTCACTTTGTAACATGTCCAATTTTTCTCCCCATCACTCCCCTCCCCTTACTTCCTAATACCTTGCATTCTGATTACTCCTTCCCTCAATGTACCCTCCCTTCTATTACATCCCACCCTTCCCTTATCCCCATCCTCTTTCTTTTCTTGTAGGGCAAGATAAATTTCTATACCCCATTCCCTGTATTTCTTATTTCCTGATTATATGCAATAAAAATTCTCATTTGTTGCTAATACTTTAAATTCCAACTTCTCTCCCTTCCCCCCATTTCCCCAATCTTACTGAGAAGGCAAGCAATTCAATGCAGACTAAATAGGTGCCATTTTGCAAAAGACTTCCATAATAATCATGTTGTGTAATACCGACTATATTTCCCTCTGTCCTACTCTATCCCCCCTTATTTTTCCTCCCTCAATTGACTTTGTCCCTTCTCAGAAGTGTTTACTTCTACTTACTCCCTTCTCCCATTTGCCCTCCCTTCTATCATTCCCCTCATTCCACTTGTTCCCTTATCCTTTACTTTCCTGAGGTGTAAGGTAGATTTTCATATCAAATTTAGTGAGCATGTTATTCCCTCCTTCAGCCACATGTGGAGAGAGTAGCTGCACTTTTTCCCTCTCCTCTTCTCCCTTTTCTTCTCCATTGAACAAGATTTTTCTTAACTCTTTTATGAGTTATAGCCTGCCCCATTCCATTTCTCTCTTTCTCATCTTGGTATTTTCCTCCCTCACCCCTTAATTTTTATTTATTTATTTATTCATTAATTCATTCAATCATTTATTTATCTATTTATTTATTTTTCTGTTTCTTTATTTATTTATTATGTGGATATCATCTCTTCTGATTCAACACACCCTGTACTCTCTGTCTTATTTGTGTGTGTATGTACAATCTCTCCATCTACCCAAATATGGAGAAAAGATTTAAGAGTTATAAATATTTTCTTTCCATGTAATAATGTAAACAGTTCAGCTTTAGAAAGTCTTTTATGGTTTTTCTTTCCTGTTTACCTTTTCATGCTTCTCTTGTTTCTCATATTGTAAAGTCAAATTTTCTATACAGATCTGGTCTTTTCCTAAATATGAATGATTGAAAGTCCTCTATATCATTGAATGACCATTTATTCCCTTGAGGTATTATACTCAGATTTGTTGGGTAGGTGATTCTTGATTTCAATCCTAGTTCCTTTGACCTCTAGAATATCCCATTCCAAGCCCTTTGATCCCTTAATGTTGAAACTGCCAGATCCTGTGTTATCCTGATTGTATTTCCACAATACTCAAATTGTTTCTTTCTAGCTGCTTGCAGTATTTTCATCTTGATCTGGGAATTCTGAAATTTGGCCACAATATTCCTAGGAGTTTCTCTGTTCGGGTCTCTTTCAGGAGGTGATTGGTGGATTCTTTCAATATTTATTTTGCCCTCTGGTTCTAGAATATCAGGGTAGTTTTCCTTGATAAGTTCATGGAAGATAATGTCTAAGCTCTTTTTTTGATCTTAGCTTTCAAGTAGTCCCATAATTTTTAAATTGTTTCTCCTGGATCTATTTTCCAGGTCAGTTGCTTTCCCAATGAGATGTTTCACAGTTTCTTCTATTGTTCAAACTTTTGGTTTTGTTTTCTAACTGCTTGGTTTATCTCATAGTCATTCATTTCCCTGAACTCATTTCTCTCCTTCAACGAATTGTTTTGTTCAGTGAGCTTTTGAACCTTCTCCTCCATCTGGCTAATTCTGATTTTTAAGTCTCCTTCTCCTCATTGGCTTTTTGGACTTCTTTTTTCCAATTGAGTTAGCCTCTTTTTAAAGCTGTCATTTTCCTCAGCATTTTTTTGGTTCTCCTTTAGCAAGCTGCTAACTTGTTTTTTAAGGTCTTCTATTGCCTGAGCTCGATTTAAGTTCCCTTTGGAGGCCCTGGAGGCAGGAGCCTTGACTTTCTCTGACAGTATGCCTTGTTCTTCCTCATCCTAAAGGATGGGAGGAGATGCCTGTTCCCCAAGAAAGTAACCTTCTATGGTCTTACTTTTTCCCTTTTTGGGGCATTTTCCCAGTCAGTTACTTAACTTCTGAGTTTCCTCTCCACAACCATCTTGCCTCCAGTTCTGCCAAGCCAGCACTGGGGGCTGAGATTCAGATGAGCTGCTCCAATCACTCAGGGGCTTTAGGCGGGGGCAAGGCCACAATTGAGTGTGAGATTAAGATCAGCTGCTCAGGTGGGGGCAGGGCCATGAAGCAGGGCTCAGTTCCCTCAGGAACTTTACAACGAGACCTTCCACAATGGAAGCAGGCTACTGCCTGCTTTGGGAGCCTGGTGCACTGCTGCCTCTACTGCTGCCACCTGAGGAGGCCTGAGTTATGGGGACACCCTGCTCCCTTCTTGGCCAGCTGAAAAGACCCTCTCACTGACCTTTGGCACCTGTGAGTTGAGGGGTCTGTGTAGCCACTGGAGATTCTGTCCCTGAAGCCTGCTCAGTTCTGCTCCTCCTTGTGCCATGTAACCAAGGCTGGGCTGGGCTCTGATCCACATCTGGTGAGTGACAAACCTTTTCCGTTGGTCTTTCAGGTCACTCTGGGCTAGAAATCTCCCCCACTCCATTGTTCTGTGGCTTCTGCTGCTCTCGAATTTGTTGAGAGTTCTTTACAGGTATTTTATAGGCTATAGGGTAAGAGCTAGTGCATGTGAGTCTTTCTACTCCACCATCTTGGCTCCACCCTCTATGTTTTTTGTTTTTTTTTATAAATTTGACTCAATTCCCTACATATTTGAGAAATGGTGTCTTTAAGAGAAATTTGGTGTAAAAATTTCCCTACCAATTTCCTGTTTTCTTCTAATTTAGGGCTGTATTAGTTTTGTTTGTGCAAAAGCTTTTTAATATTTTTCTCTATCTCTTCTTTGATCATACATTTTTTTCTTTTTCCATACATCTGACAGGTCCATTTTTCATGCTCCCCTAATTTACTTAATAAATCACCCTTTATACTTAAATCATTTATGCCTTTACAGCCTATCACACGGTGTGAGATTATCAGTTTGTTCCTACTTTCTTCTGGACTGCTTTCCAGTTTTCCCAGTAACTTTTTTGAAATGGTGAGTTCTTACCCCAAAAGTATGGATCTTTGAATTTATCAAAAGCTAGATTGCTATGGTCATGTACTATGTATATTGTCTACCTACTGCAATTCACTGAGCAACTCCTCAATTTCTTAGCCAGTATTATTTTGATGATTACTACTTTGTAATTTAGTTTAAAACATGGTATTGCTAGGCTCTCCTTAATTCTTTTTCATTAATTCCTTTGATATTTTTGACCTTTTGTTCTTCCAGATTAATTTTGTTATTATTTTTTCAAGTTCTATAAAATAATCCCTTGGTAGTTCAGTTGGTATGGCACTGGGTATGTAAATTAAGTTGGGCAGAATTGCCATTTTTGTTGTATTGGTTTGGCCTACTCATGGGGAATTTCTTTTTCTCTAATTGTTTAGATCTGTATTTGTGTGAAAAAGTGTTTTGTTATTAAGTTTATGTAATCCTTGTGTTTGTCTTGGCAGGTAGAATTACAAGTATTTTATACTGTCTGCATTTATTTTAGATGGAATTTCTCTTTATACTCTTGCTGCAAGATTTTGTTGATAGTATATAGAAATGCTGCTGGTTGATATAGGTTTATTTTATGTCCTGCAACTGTGCTAAAATTGTTGTTGTTTCAACTATTTTTTAGTTGATTCTCTAGGGTTCTCTAAGTATGATGTCATCTGCAAAGAATGATGGTTTTATTTCCTAATTACTTAATTTTGTTCTTTCCCTTTCCTTATCTTATTACTATAGATAGCATTTCTAATGTAATATTGAATAATAATGGCAATAATAGGCATCATCACCCCTGGTCTTTTTGGTAAGGCTTTAAGTTTATCCCCATTACAGATGGTTCTTGCTCTTGCTTTTGGATACTACTTATCATTTTAAAAAAGACTCTTTTTATTCTCATGCTTTCTTGCATTTTTAGCAGGAATGGGTATTGTATTTCATCAATTACTTTTTTTGCAGCTATTGATATAATCATATGATTTTTGTTATTGATATGGCCAACTATGCTTATAGTTTTCCTAATACTAAACCAGTCCTGTATAGTTGGTATAAATCCCATTTGATAGTGTTATAATCTTCTCGCTAATATTTTACTTAAATTTTTGTATTGATATTCATCAGGGAAACTGGTATATAATTTTATGGGTTAGTTCATACTATTCACAATCACAGTTATGATTACTAGATTTTTTCTTAATATAGTAAATAATAGCTATCTAAAACCAAAACTAAACGTTGTAGATGATGGAAGAAAATCAAAGACCTTTCCCATAAGATCAGGGGTAAAGGAAGCCTATTCATTACTACCAGTGCTATTTAACATTCCTTGAAATGCTAGCTATAGAAAAATTTAAAAAGAGAAACTGAGGGATTAGTAAAGGAAGGAAAAATACCAAAATAATTGTAAAATGATTTACATATAAATTCCAAGAGGCAGCCAAAAATAAATTGAAATAAATTCAGTAGTGTAGATATGAAACAAGTCCACGTATATCATTAGCATTCCTGTATCTTACCAACTAGGAGAAGAGCTAGAAAGAGAAAATTCATTCAAAATTTATAAGAAAAAATAAAATGAAAAAGAAGGAATTAATTTACCAAGATACAGCCAGGAATTATAAAAATCCATCTAAAAACACTTTGCAGAAATAAAGATAAGCCTAAATAATTGGAGAAATATTAATTGTAAATAAGTAGTTCAAGTCAATACAATACAAATGACTATGCTCTCTAAATTAATGTATTATTCGGTTCCTTATGAATCCTACTACCAAAAGATTATTTTATTGAATTTCAAAAATAATAATAAAATTTCTGTGATGGGACAAAAGATCAAGAATCTCCAGGATAATGATAAAAACTTGGTAAGGAAAGGGGTATATCAGTACTAGATCTCAAACTATACTACAAAATGGTAACAATTAAAATAATTTAGTACTGGCTAAAAAGTAGAAAGACTGATCCAAAAAAATTAACTATATACATAATATAGAGAAGAAAACAAATGTAGTAACATAATTAAAATCATACATATTATTTGACAAAAACTGCTAGGAAAAATGGGGAGGCAGTTTGGCAGAAATTAGGTGTAGACCAGCATTTCATAACAAGATATGTTACAAATATATACATGACTTCTGGTACAAGGGATAGTGTGCTGAACGTGAAGACAAAAACATCTGAGTCTAAATCTTGACTCAGATACTTATAAGCTGTGTGAATCTTGGCAAATCACTTCACTGTCTGCCTCAGTTTCTTCAACTGTAAGATGGAGATCATAATAACACTTACCTCTGAGGTTTATGGTGAGGATCAAATGAGATACTATTTGCAAAGAGTTAAGCCTCATACCTGATACATATGAGATGCCTTATAAATATTTGTTTCTTTCTAATTCTCTTAAAAAATATCATAAGCAAATTAGCAGAGCAAGGAAAAAAGTTACTGTAAGAACTATAGAAATTGGAAGATGTGACTAAGTAAGAGAGAAAAATCAGGGAGATTAAAATGGATATTTTTAATTATATAAGATTTGTAAAGGTTTGTACCACTAAATTGAATTGCAATTAAAATTAGAAGGGAAAGAAGTAACTGAGGAAAATCCTATACAGTGAGTTTTTCTGATAAAGGTCTCATATACAAGACATATAAGAAACACTCAAATTTATAAGACTAAGAGGCATTCTACAATATATAAATAACCAAAGGATAAGAAGTGGTAGTTTTCAAAGGACAAAATTCAAGCTATAAATAACCATATAAAAATATGCTCCAAATAATTAATAGTTAGAAAACTAAAAATTAAAACAAATCTGAGGATGCTCCTCATACCCATTAGATTGTCAAAGATGATCCAAAAGGAAAATGCCAAAAACTAGAGAGGTAGTTGGAAAAACTTTGCATTAGGACAGTTAGCTGTGAATTATGCCAGTTAGCTATTCTGGAAATGTTTTGGAACTATATCCCAAAAGTCACTATGTTGACTCAACTATATTCTTATCATACCCCAGAGATATCAAAGAGGTAAAAAATTTATGAATACAAATCATTCCCTAATTGACATGTTCAAATAATATGAACAGGCAGCTTTTAGATAAACAAATCATATCTATCTATGATCATATGGGAAAAAATGCTCTAAATCACTATAGATTAGAGAAATGCAGATTAAAACAACTCTGAGGTACCACCTCACATCTATCAGATTGGCTAATATGACAGAAAGGGAAAAGAATAAATGTTGAAAAGGACATGGGTAAAATTGGACACAAATGCACTGTTGGTGGATTTGTGAGCTGATGTAACTATTCTGGAAAGCAATTTGGAACTTAACCCAAAGGGTTGTAAAACTGTGCATACCCTTTGACTCAGTCATACAATTACTAGGTCTGCATTCCAAAGAGATTAACAAAATGAGGAAAAAGACCTATATGTACAAAAATATTTATAGCGGCTCCTTTTGTGGTGGCAAAGAACTGAAAATTGAGAGGATACTCATCAATTGGGTAATGGCTGAATAAGTTGTGGCATACGATTAAGATAGGATACTATTTTGCTCTAAGTATTGATGAGTAGAATACTCAGAAAAATTTGAAAAGACTTACATGAACTGATGCAAAGTGGAATAAGCAGAAGCAGGAGAACATTGTACACAATAATAGCAATAGTGTATGATGATCAGCTGTGGATGACTTAACTGTTCTCAGCAATACAAAAATTTAGGACATATGCTGAAAAATGCTATCCACCTCCAGAGAAGGAAGAAGAAGTCTAGACACAGTTTGAAGCATATTTTTTAACTTTATTTTTCTTGTGGGTTTTTTTGTCCATGTTTTCTTTCACAACATGACTAATATAGAAATATGTTTTGCATGACTACACATGTATAAGTTATATCATATGGCTTGCCTTCTCAAAGAGGGGGTGGAGGTGTGACTGAGGGAGAGAATTTGGAACTCAGAATTTTTTTTAAATGAATGCTAAAAATTTGTTTTTAACATTAATTAGAAAAAGATAACACATTTGAAACCTGAAAAAACAAAGGATTTGAAAAAATAATGACTCTCCCTTGTATTTGCAAATCACATTTTGCAAGGCAAAATAATGTTACACCTCATATAAGCAAATATCAATACTTTGCTAGCAAAAGTATTATTAAATGGTAGTAAGTTGTATTCAGAATAATACCTGACATATATGTATACATATTATATGTATGGATAATTTAACTTTCAAATCATTTTCACATAGATTTTCTCATTGGATTTTCCCAACAGTCATGTAAGGAAGGACCAGCTGATATCTCCTTAATTCAGTTCGATCAGAGATGATAAGAGTTGGAAGTAGGGAGGAAGTTATATGCATATAGTTGAGTAAAATGTCCAGAAGGCAGAAAAGATAGTGACATCTTGAACAGAAATAAAAGAAGCTTAGAAGAGGGGAGGGTTTGGGAAAAAATATAAGATAATGAAAGTGAGATATTATTTGCCTTTCCTAGGCTCACATAATGAGTCACAGAACAGGATTGAGACTTCAAGGCTCCAAGTTCCAAATCCAGTGTATTTCTCAACATACATATTCTGATGGTCAATAATATATGTAGGTGTAAAACAGTAATGGAGAAAATACATCTTGCTATGAGATCTATTCTACATTAAGAGAATTAAGATATTAATCAATATGGTATTTTAATGGTAAAAGGAGAAAAGTTTAATGATTAATTAAATGTTAAGAGGAATATTTCAAGTAAATTAGAAGAAAATTAATTTCTTCACAGTTTAAAGAATAAAATTACAATTATTGCTAACTTTTCTGGTTTAGCCCAAAACTCTGGCATTAGAAATTTGATTTTCAGGGTATGAAGGTTTGATTTGTTTTTTCTAAAAGAAAAATAAAATGAGGATGGAATATCTCTTCATTTTAAAAATTGCTGAAATACATTATTTAATTTGCTCTTTATATTTGTTGACAATCCTAAGCACCATATGCTAAGCATGAATATATATTTATATAACTTCATAGTTACATATTTTGTTTTCTAGATTTATAAAAACAAAATCTTTCTCACATATGTAGAAAGCAATTTTTAATATTTTTTATCAAGCACAATTAGGATTTCATATTGTTTAAATTTACTTCCCCCAAATTACTCTATTAATACATTGATGATATAAAAATTCTTCCTACCAAATATCTATCAACCTGTCTATCTATCTCTGTGTCTAATGTCTTTTGCACTTGGTTTTATTAACATCAATTTCCAATCACAGAAACCTTGCATTTTTGAGAGTATTCATGCTTTTAATTACTGCAAGAATGAGATATATTGTTCCACATTGCCTCCTGTCAACTACATACCATACAATGTTTTATTTAAAAAGTATCTTTGATCCATTCATTTCAAAGCTTCAGGTATAAGCTTGAGCTACTTAGGAACTATTATCCTCATTTTACAAAGTGAAAATTTTAATCAGAGTGGTTAAGTAACAGTCATTAATCAGACTCAAAAGTCAATAAGTATTATTTAACTGTTTATTATGCGTCAGGTACCATGCTAAGCAATGAAAATACAAGTAGAAGTTGAAAGAAAGATAATCTCTGCACTCAATGAATTTACATTCTCATGGAAGAAGACAAGATAAGAAAGAAAGATGAAAAGAGCAGCAGAGGGGGAAACACAAGTATAAAGTATAGGCTGCAGAGGAGTGAGACATGTTCCTCCTTAAGTAGAGAGCTTGGGCAGAGAAATCCGACTGGAGGGAGAACATGCAGGGGCAAATCTACTACCAGTGTATAAATTCAAGGACTGGAGTAAGGCTTCAGGATGAAGAGACAGAGCATAAAAGTTACTTAGCACAGTGGCTTGAGTGCTGGTCTTGGAGTCAAGATCTGATTCCTGCCTCAGATTAGCCATGTGACCCTGGGCAAGTCATGTAATCTTTCAGAGCATCTACCTCTTAGGGTTAGTGTGTAAATCAAATGAGATAAAATGTAAAGTGATTTGTGGATCTTGTAGTAGTAGGTAAATGTTAGCTACTATTATTTGACCAAAATTATCCAAAGGGCTCATTATAGAGAACAGAATACTAAACTATTAATAGTTCAGTCTTTTTTATTTGTTTTTCTTTTTTTACCTCCATTTGTGATGTAGGGAACTCCCAGTGTGGAATGTCCAGCTGCTGTGAGGCTGGCTGTAGCTGCTGCTGCTGCTTTTGGACCTTGCTCCTTGCCCACCCCAATGAGATGGACCTTTCCTACCAGTTTGGTAAGCTATATTCCTGCTCCTAGATCAGTTCTGAGATGGTTTTTCTAGTTGTTCGGGGGAGAATTTGGAAGGGTCCCAGAAGGTTCCTTCCTCACTCCACCATCTTGGCACTGTAAGTCTAATCCTATAATTTCCAAACTTTTTTGCGTTCAGCTGAGCTGGGCTGGAGGTGGGAAATGAGACTCCTTTACTTTCTTTGACCTCTCAGAAACTTTACATCATATACATATATACAAATCAAAGAGATGATTTTTTTTTTCAGAGATGGAAACTTAGCAAAAACAGAATTTATAACACATGGTCTGTTAGGGCAGGTTCTTGTTAAAAATTTGAATGTGCTTAATACATGGGAAAGTATAAATTCACCCTGAAATTTAAAAAAATAAATATTGTACCAACATAGCCAGCTGGGAAGCCAAACTGTTCCTGGTTTATTTTTTTTAATTAAAAAGCTAATAAATGAATCCAATTATAAAAGTTTATATAATAATTCACTATAGCAGGATTTATCTATTAAATCTGGTGTAGTGAAAGGCATACTGGATTTCAATTTGGATAAGCTGAATTCAAATGTCAGTTCTGCTGTCTTACCTGAGTGGCCTCCCTTGAAACTCAGTTTCCATATGTGGAAAACAGAGGCATTAGAGTAGATTACATCTAAAATCACTTCCAGTTTCTGTGAGTGAAAGATTGAAATGAACTGGACAGTGAGTTTGGGAATTTATTTTAGTAAATAATTTAACATGAATTCTTAAAGGAAAAACTAAGTGACACGTATATTTTCTATTTCTATAGTCTTGTCATCTTGCACAAGTATGTGTACCTAATTATGTTAAAGAGAAATTAGACATTTGTAATAGTAAAATAGCTTGACAAAAGAACAAGGGAGATAGATTTTTAAAAAGCAGATGTATGGCAGAGCCAAGATGACAGAGGACAGGCCAGGATCCATCTGATTTCTCCCAATATTCCCCTCCAAACAACTTTAAAATAAAGTCTTATATCAGATTTTAGAATGGTAAAGCCCCAAAAACAGTCAGGGGGAGACATTTTTCTAGCCTAAGACAACTTGGGAGGTCTTCAGGAGAAGACTGTAACATGGGGGTAGATACAGGACTAGAGCAACAGCAGCTGGCTCTGGAAGTGGCCAAGACAGTAGGATCAGCTTCAGGAGCTCTGAGACAGGAGATGGTAAGGGGGTCACACAAATAGTCTGAAAGGGATAAAGGAAGCAGGGGTGGTGGTCACATTTCCAGGGTCAAGAGTAACACTGTCACTTGTGGCTACAGGTGAGCAGGCTCCATTCCTGGGTAACATCCAGAGCACAGACCAGAAGAGGAATGACCATATCTCTCCCAGGACAACACCTCTTTGGAAGCACCAAAAACTTACAGATGCCCAGAACTAACTGTGAACACAGCAGCACAAAAAAGCCTATAACTTGACACACTGTCCTCTGATCTGAGGTATGCAGAGCCTAATTTTAACATAAAGTTCAAAATGAAAAGATAGGCTGGGGCAATGAACAAACAACATAAAAAAAGAACTTGACCATAAAAAGATGCTAGGGTGCCTAAAGATCAACACGTTAACTCAGAAGACAACAATGTAACATTTAATAAAAGTAGCGGACTTCCAAGCATTCCTGATTAAAAGGTCAGAGCAGAATAGAAAATCTGACAAACACAAGACTCAAGAGAAACATAAAAAGGTAAACATGAGAGTTAACATAAGGGACTCAATGGAGTTTAACTCTTTATTTTCCTATGTGGGAATATGAAATACACATCTCCTAAGAACTTTATTATTATTAAGGAGTTAGAAGTTAGAAGGAGTCTGCGTAGACACAGGGTATGGGTATGAGACAATTATATTGAGATGATCTCCACAAAAAAAAGAATATAGGGGTAAGAAAGAGGGATGTATTGGGAAAAGGGGGAAGGGAGAGGTAGAATGGGGAAATTTTTCTCACATAAAGAAGATGCACAAGGAAGAGCTTTTATAGTGGATAGGAAAATGGGATGGGAGGATGGAGGACAATGCTTAAACCTTACTCTCATTGAAATTGGTTGAAAGAGGTAAGATTATATATACCCATTCAATAGAATATAGAAACATAGTTTACCCAAAAGGAAGACAGGAAGAGGAGATAATAGATATGGAAGGAGGGACAATAAGGGGAAAGGCAGATGAAGTGGGAAGCAGTGGTCAGAGGCAAGACAAATTTTGAGAACAGACAGGATTTAAAGAGAGAAAAGATAAATAGAGGAAATGGAATGGAGGGAAATGTGTAGTTAGTGATTATGACTGCTAGTGTGAATGAGATGAGCTAACCCATAGAATGAAAGTGGATAGCAGAATGCGCTGGAAACCAGAATCCAAGAATACGTTGTGTACAAGAGGCACACTAGGAAAAGAAAGACATGCACAGAGTTGAAATGAAGGGCCAGAGTGGAATCTATTATGCTTTGAAGAGGATGGGGATGGCACTCATAACCTCAAAGTAATATCAAAAAATTTTACAGTAAGTTTCTCTCATAAAAGGCCTCATTTTTCAAATACATATGTATATGAGTCAATTTTTTTTATAAAAGAGTCATTCTCCGATTGATCAAAGCACTTGAACCACACATTTTCAGAAGAAGAAATCAGAGTTATCTATATTCATTTGACAAAATGCTCTAAAACACTATTAGTTAGTAAAAGGAAAATTATAATAACTCTGAGGTACAAACTCACACCCATCAGAAATGACAAATGCTGGAGAGCATAAGGGAAAAATAGGTACATTAATGAACTGTTGGGGGAATAGTAAATTGGTCCAACCATACTGGAGAATAATCTGAAACAAAGGTATAAAACTTTGCATACCCTTTGATCCACTAGTAGGTCTATACACCAAAGAAAATAAAGAAAAAGGAAAAGGACATATTTTTACCAAAAGAAAATATTTAAAGCAGCTCTTTTGTGGTGGCAAAGTTTTAGAAACTGAAGGGATGCTCATTAATTAGGGAATTGGATGAACAAGATGTGGCATGGGATTGTGATGGAGGTAATATTGTGCTATATGAAATGATGAGCAGGATGCTCTCCGAAAAACCTGGAAAGGCTTACATGAGCTGATGCAAAGTGTAGTGTACTGTGTACAAAGTAATAGCAGTACTGTAAGATGGTGAGCTGTGAATGACTGAGCAATTCTCAGCAATACAATGATTCAAGACAATTCTGAAAGACTTAATGATGAAAAATGCTGTCCATCCCCAAAGAAAGAATTAATGGCATCTGATACATTTTAATACATTTTTCTAGAGTTTTTTGTCCGTTTCCTTTCACAACATGACTATTATAGAAATATTTTGCGTGACTATACATGTATAACATATCAAAGTGTTTATCTTCTTGATGAGGGGAGTTTGGGGAGGGAAGAAGGGAGAAATTTTGGAACTCCAAGTTTTAAAAACAAATGTTAAAAATTGGTTTTACATATAAATGGGGAAAAAAGCTAAATACATTTTTAAAAAGATAAAAAAAAGAAATGATGAAAGGGTGGTTTTAGAAAAAAACCACAAGACTTAATATGACTGATACAATGTGAAATAAGAATCAAGAGATCATTATGATGAGAGCTAGCAATATTGCAACTATGAAGGAGTTGGTTACTCTGATCCAAGACAGTTCCAAAAGATTCACGATGGAAAAAAAAAATGCTATCCACCTCCAAAGAGAGAATTGATGAACTTTGAGTCAAGGGAAGTAAAATTTTCTGACCATTTTGTTTTCCTTTTTTGGAGGTGGGTGGGCAATATGGCTCATAGGGAAATATGTTTTGTGTGATTTCACATGTGTAATTGATATCATATCATTTGACTTCTCTGTGTGTGGGGCAGGGGTAGGAGGGAAGAATGGAAATCAAAATTTAAAAAGAAAAGAATGTTAAAAATAAATAAATAATAAATATTTAAATTTTTAAAAAATGCCCCAAAAGTAGAAGTGCTATGTCTTCACATCATAAAACATTCACAGAGAAAGTGAAGGGTATGTTTTAAGGCTCAGAAAGATCACTCCCTTCAACCAGTTTTTTAAGTAAATAGGGTCATACTTCAAAAACCAATGCAGGTTATATAAACAACCAATTTATAAAATCAATAAAGTCTCAGGCATAGCCATAGTTATCTGTGAATCTTCAAAACCCTGTCTTTCTTCTACATGAGAAGATTTATTTAGAATCTATCATCCCTCATTTTTCTCCTCTGTTGCAATGGGATAAACAATTCCCCAAATAATGAAACCATTAGAGTATAGGTTACATATCTCCTATTCTCTTACTTAAAATCATCTATATTTGGAAATCATCCTGTCTTTATATTAAGAAACTGCCTTTTTTAACTAAAAAATATTGACATTGCAATTTATTTCTAAATTGATTCTAACCACATGATATGAATAATTACTTGGGGATATTTCAGGCTGCAAAAAAATTTTATATATGTATATCTGCATATGTTTAAATATATAAATATGCATATATTTGTATATACATGCATATATACATATATATATATATATATATATACATAGTTGTATTCATTTGTATTTCCAATTGAAAACATTATGCTTACATTTTTTTGGTTGGTTCCAGGATATATAACCAAAAAATATGCCTGATTTTTTTAGCACTGTACACTGGTAAGTAGTTACAAAGATGTAATAATCTTGAAGATGTCATTGTCAAAAGTAAAGAGAGTTGATGGAGAGTTGGCTAATGTAAGTTCATAATCAAAGGTATTAACATCTAAATGTACTATACCCATTGATATAATAAAATAAATAAATAGTAAAGGACTTTGGAATCTACTTATGTAACTGGTCTTTTGAGGTATCAGAGCTCAAGGAGTGATTAGAAATATGGTAAGTTCTGTTGTTTTTCCTGGAGCAGAGCAGTCAGCCATTCCTCGGTAGTATTTATTTCATAGTTTCTGTGATATCATGATGCAGTATTTAAAAATTATTTTTATTTATTTTGTTAAATATTTCCAAACTATATATAAAAATAATGTTAATTATTTTAAATTTCCTTTCCAAATTTTCTCCCCTCCTTTTTCCCTCAGCCTCTTCCTTGAGAAACCAAGCAATTTGATATCATTTGTAATGTGAAGTCATGCAAAACATATTTGTCTGTTGACCATGTTGCAAAAGAAAACACAAGGAAAAAAAGAAATAATTTTTTTTTTAAAGTATAATTTTTCTGAATTCAGAGTTAATCAGATCTCTTTCTGGAATTGGATAGCATTTTTCATCATGGGTCCTTTTGAATTGTCTTGGATCATTGTTTGGATAGGCAACTAGTGGATAAGTGCTGGGCCTGGAGTTGGGAAGATTCATCTTCATGTGTTCAAATCTGCCATCAACTGTTACCCTGGGCAAGTCACTTAATGCTGTTTGTCTCAATTTTTTTATCTTAAATGAGCTGGAGAAGGAAATGGCAAATCACCCCAGTGTCTGCCAAGAAAATCCAAATGAAGTCATGAAGAATCATACATGACTGGAATGGCTGAACCCAAACATTAGCTTAATCTGAGTAGCTAAGTCTTTCATGGTTGATCACCCTTACAATATTGCTTTTACTTTGTACAGTATTCTCTTGGTTTCCATTCACTTCACTTTGCATGAATTCATAAGCATTCCAAGTTGTTTTTTTTTTAAATTATCCTACTCATTCATTTCTTAGAGCACAATAGTATTCCATCATAATCATATACTACAATTATTCAGCTATCATTCCCCAATGATGGGCATCCCTCAACTTCCAATTCTTTGTCACCACAAAAGGAGTTACTATAAATAATTTTGTACAAAGAGGCCTTTTCTTTCCTCTTTGCTTTGATCTCTTGAGGATATAGACCTAATAGTAAAATTGCTGAGTCAAATAGTATTCACAGTTTCATAGGTCTTTGGATATAGCTTCAAATTGTTTTCTAGAATGGTTGAACTAGTTCAAAACTCCACAACAGTGCATTAGTATCCCAATTTTTCCACATCCCCTACAGCATTTGTCATTTTCCTTTTCTGTCATGTTATCCAATCTGATAGGTGTGAGGTGATATCTAAGAGGTGCTTTATTTTGCATTCCCCTATAAATAATGTAAATTTAAAGCATTTTTTCAGGTGGCTATTGATAGCTTTGATTTCTTTTTCTGA
This sequence comes from Notamacropus eugenii, assembly GCF_028372415.1. Lineage (NCBI taxonomy): Eukaryota > Metazoa > Chordata > Mammalia > Diprotodontia > Macropodidae > Notamacropus > Notamacropus eugenii. The sequence continues at coordinate 159,970,698 of NC_092872.1, forward strand.
AAACTGCCTGATCATATCCTTTGACTCAATTCACTCTGGAGCTCAAGTCCCCACCCACCAAGCACAGAGTGAATGTAATTACTAAATAATAACTGGTTTTGTTTTACCCAGGAACCCTGAGGGTCTCCTTCTACCAGTCTAATTTTTTTTTTTTTGATTAAAGGGGCCATCCCATGAGTAACTATTTAAAGAAGCCTGTTCATTGAATGGATGTATCTCACTCAAAGTGAGAATGTGATAAGACCTTAGCCTGAAAGGTCCAAGGTCTCCCATTGCATCCTGGGCCATCTCTAGTCATCCTGATAAATATCAATCCACTGGACCCAGAGGGCTCAGGAGAAGAAAGTGAGTTTGGTGACCTTCTACAACCCTCAATAAAATCAAAGTCAGCTGCAAGTCATGTCATCATCTTGATGTCATGGTCCTCTTCAAGAACAAAGGAAAAACACAACTGGGAATTTTTTCTAAGTTTTATAAATTTGACTCACTTCCTATATATTTAAGAATAATATCTTTAAGAGAAACTTGCTGTAATTTTTTTTCCTTAGTTTCCTGTGTTCCTTCTAATTTTGGCTTTATTTGTTTTGTTTGTGCAAAAGGATTTTAATTTCATATAATCAAAATTACCCATTTTACTTCCCATGATCCTTCCTATCTTTTTTGTCATGAATTTTTCCCTTATTCATAGATTTGACAGGCATATTTTCCCATATTCCCCTAACATTTATATCACCCTTTATCTCTAAACTGTTTATCCATTTGCACCTGACCTTAACTCACTATATAGTGTGAAATGTTGGTCTATTCCTAATTCCTTCCAAACTGCTTTTTATGTTTCCCAGCAATTTTTCTTTTCTGAAATGGTGAGTTCTTACTTCAAAAGTATGATCTTTGGATTAATCAAACACTAGATTATTATTGTTATTTATTGTCTGTATTGTGTGCCTGCTTTATTCCATAGATCCACCCCTCCATTTCTTAGCCAGTACTAGTTTGTTTTGATAACCATTTTATAATATAGTTTAAAATCTGGAACTATTAAGTTACCTTCCATCACATTTTTTACTTGATTCACTTGACATGTTTTACGTTTTGCTCTTCCAGATGAATTTGGATACTATCTTTTTCTCATTCTATAAAATAATTCTTTGGTAGTTTGGTTGGTATGGTATTGAACAAGTAAAATAACTTAGGTAGAATTGTCATTTTTATTATATTGGCTCAGCTTACCCATGAACCATTAATATTTCTCCAATTGTTTAGGTGTCTCTTTTTTGTCATTTTGTCATTGTGTTCATATACTCTTTGAATTTGTCTTGGCAGGTGGGATTCCAAGTATTTTATACTGTCTGCAGTGTTTTTAAAATGAAATTTCTTTTTCCATCTTTTGTTGCTATGTTTTGTTGGTAGTATATGGAAATGCTGGTGATTGATATGGATTTATTTTGTTTCCTGCAACTTTGCTAAGTTGTTCACTGCTCAACTATTTTTATGTTAATTCTCTAGGGTTTTGTAAGTATACCATCATATCATCTACAAACAGTAATAGTTTTGTTTTTTCAATGCTTATTTTTATTCTTTCAGTTTCTTTTTCTCTTCTTACTGATATAGGTAACTTATTTTTTACAAATACAAAACATTTTGAGTGATTGAGGAAATTTCTATTTATTTTAACTTAAATCCCTTGTGTTTGCAATCAGTTCTTCTCCTCAGGATTCCTCTTCCCTTGCAACCAGAAGTGATAAGGTCCCTAATCTCTTGTGACCAAAAATGATACTACTCTTCAAGGATCCTACTCCCTCTTGATCAAAAGTGTTCTTCTTCACCCTTGAACTATGACCCAGTTGTGGGAATATCATCTGGTTTTGTTTCCAGTGCCAGCAAAGGGGTTCCCTATAATCTCTTTCTGACTAGTTGCCAAACTTCTTATAGGTCTTTGTCTTGAGTGTTCCCAAAAGTGCTACTCATTCTGTGAGTTCCACCTAGTCCCACCACTAATGTTTCATCTATTTGGGCTCTAGGTCAGCTTCCACCTCTGTGACACAGATTTCTCTTCTTAGCCTCCTAATTTGTCTTAGGCTAGAAAAATGTCTCACCCTGATCTTTATTTTGGCTTTGTCAAATTTTCTAGAATTCTATTTGAGGCATTATTTTAAAGTTATTTGGAAAGGAATTTTGGGAGAGATGGTATGAATACTTTTTTGTTAATATAATAAATTTGTTTTCAGTTTTCAACATTCACTTCCATCAGATTTTGATTTCCAAATTTTCTTCCCATCTCTCCTCCCACCCCAGGACAGCATGCACCCCAATCACCCCTTTCCCCAATCTGCCCTCCTTCTATCACCCTCCCCCTTCTCATGCCCCCCTCACCTCTATTTTCCTGTAGGACAAGATAGATTTCTATATCTCATTTCCTATCCAACTTATTTTCCAGTTACATGCAAAAACAATTTTTAACATTCATTTTTAAAGCTTTGAGTTCCATATTCTCTCTCTTCTTCCCTTTCCACTCAACCTCATTGAGAAAGCAAGGAATTCGATATAGGTCATGCATGTGCAGCCATGCAAAACACTTCCCTAACAGTCATGTTGTAAAAGACTAACCACATTTCCCTCTATCCTGTCCTGCCCTCCATTTATTCTATTCTTTCCCTAGACCTGTCCACCCACAATAATGCTTGTTTCTGATTACCACTCCCCCCCAATCTCCTATCTGTTCTATTATCCTCCCTCTCCTATCCCCTTCCCCCCATCTTCCTGCAGGGTAAGATAGATTTCCATACCCAATTGAATGTGTGTTATTTCCTCCTTAAGCCAAATGCAATGGAGTAAGACACACATTCCTTTTCACTTCCTCCCTCTTCCCCTCTATTGTAAAAGCTCTTTCTTGTCTTTTTTATATGAAATGGTTTACTATGTTCTACCTCTCCCTTTCTCTTTCTCCCAGTACATTCCTCTTAACACTTAATTTTATTTTTTAAGTATCCCTTCATATTCAACTCACTTGTGCCCTCTGTCTATACATATATACATACATACACACATTTAATATACAAACATATATAATATACACATACATGCACGTACACACATACATATACACAAGCATATATATACATATATACACACACATACAGACAGACAGACAGATGGATAGATAGATAGATAGATATTCCCTCTATATACCCTATATAGATATACCCTAATGCTGAGAAAGGTCTCATGAATTACAAACATCATCTTTCTATGTAGGAAGGTAAAAAGTTCAACATTAATGATTTCTTTATTCTTCTCTTTCCTGTTCATCTTTTCATGTTTCTCTTCATTCTTGTATTTGAAAGTCAAATTTTCTATTCAGCTCTGGTCTTTTCAACAAGAATACTTGGAAGTCCTCTATTTCAATGAAACTGAATTTTTCCCTCTGAAGTATTATACTCAGTTTTCTTAGGTAGGTGATTCTGAGACTTGATTTTAATCCTAGCTCTTTGACCTCTGGAATATCATATTCCAAGCCCTTTGACCCCTTAGTGTAGAAGCTGCTAAATCCTCCTTATTGTATTTCCACAATATATGAGTTGCTCTGGCTGCTTGTAACATTTTCTCCTTGACATGGGAACTCTGGAATTTGGTTACAATATTCCCTAGGAGTTTTCCTTTGGGGATCTCTTTCAGGAGATAATCGGTGAATTCTTTCCACTTCTATTTTACGCTCTAGTTCTAGAATATAAGGTCAGTTTTTCTTGATAATTTCTTGAAAGATAACATCTAGTTTTTTTTTTTTACAATGATTTTCAGGTAGACCAATAATTTTTAAATTATCTCTTCTGAATCTTTTTCCAGGTCAGTGATTTTTTTTCAAAGAAATGTTTCATATTGTCTTCTATTTTTTCATCCTTTCCAGTTTTGTTTTGTAATTTCTTGATTTCTCATAAAGTCATTAGGTTCCATTTCCTCCATTCAAATTTTGAAGGAATTTTTTTTCTTTGGTGAGTTTTTGGGCCTCCTTTTCCATTTGCTCAATTCTGCTTTTTAAGGCATTCTTCTCCTCATTGGCTTTTTGAACCTCTTTTGCAATTTGGGTTGGTCTAATTTTAAAGGTGTTATTTTCTTCAGGATTTTTGGGTTCTCCTTTAACAAGCTATTGACTTATTTTTCATGATTCTCTTGTATCACTCATTTCTCTTCCCAATTTTTTTCTCTACTTCTCTTACTTGATTTTTGAAATCCTTTTTGTGCTCTTCCATGGCCTGAGACAGTTTCATGTGTTTTGTGGAGGCTTTGGATGGAGGAGTCTTGACCTCGCTGTCTTCCTCTTGCTCTGATCTTCCTCCAGTACACTTTAATCTTCCTTGTCAAAAGAAAATACCTATTCACCAAGAAGTAACTTTATATAGTCTTACTTTTTCCCTTTTTGGTCATTTTTCCTAGTCACTTACTTGACTTTTGAGTTCTTTGTTAAATGGGGATTGTACTGCCCCAGTTTCAGGAGTTTTGTGCAGCTGTTTTCAGAGATATATCGAGGGACATATAAATTCTCAGTTCCTCCTAAGGGGTATGATCAAAGGAGGGGTGTCTTCTCCTTTTCCGGTCTGCACTTTGGTCTTTGAGCAGCCACAAGCATTATTTTCCACCCTTGAACTACAAGTAGGATTCCCTATCCACAGCCACCACCAGTTCTGCCACACCAGCACTCTTCCTCACCCCAGTACCACCACCCAAGATTGTGACCCAGATAAGTGGTTCAGTTCCCCCACCTTCTGTAGGCCAAGAGTTCCAGAAGCAGCTGCTGCTGCTGCAGTGGCAGCCACCACCCTGGAGCAGAGACCAGACTATGTTTCTCTCTCACCCAGGTGAGAGAGCTTTCCCACTGACCTTTGAAGCTGTCTTTGGTGTTTGTGGGTTGAAAAGTCTGGAAACCCCTACAGCTGCCAATGATTCAGCACCCTGAGACCTGCTCTAGTCCCATCTGTCCCTGCACAGCCCACACTGGATTGTGTTCTGCTCTGAGCCCAGTGTAATAGACCCTTCCTGTCAGCCAGATTGTCTTGGGCTGGACATCTGTTTTACTCTGTCATTTTGTGGCTTCTGCTGCTCTAAAATTTGTTTAGAGTAATTTTTTGCAGCTATTTTGAGGAGTTTGTGGAGAGAGCTCGGGCTTCTACTCTGCCATCTTAGCTCCACCCTCAAAGTTCTCATATGAATACTTTGTCTACTTGTCACCTTCCTATGACACAGTTTTAGTGATAATGTGAAAGAATGCAAAAAATTAACATTTAATTTGTATTAAGCCATTTTTATCTCTCCCCTGACATTCCCCTCCCTCAAAAGAAAAAGTAAAACTAAATTGCGTGTACTCATATAATCATTCCTTATCATTTTTAATAATCAGAATTTCATTACATGCATTGGACTGGAGAGGCATATATTAAGGAGTATTATCAGGTATTATTAAGGAATATTCAAATAATAACTAAAGTAAGGCACAGATGTAGAAACTTGGAGGAAGATGAGGAGTATTTAAAGGGGTAGTGTCCCTTTAAGATGTAAATCTATTGAAATCTAGCCTTAGACATTGTCAGGGTCACTCTGCTTATTACTTTATGACATTTCCAGATTAAAGGTTCAGTAGGGGCTCACATTAATTTGCTTAATGTTTGACTAGAAATGCTTCCCATAACTATTAGAGCACACTTTGGGTTCTCTTCATTTCAGAGCTCTTGTCAGTCATTTGAAAATGATATGCCCTGTGACTGGGATGAATAAACACATCATATATTAAGCAGAGCTTTGATCTAAGGAGACTGGAGAATGCCGACAACTAATTCTGAGGAAGGAGAAAAGCAGAAACTCGAATTTGAGAATGGAAAGGTAAAACTACTGCAAAATATAGAGTCACGAGTAAAATAAGAGTCCTTAGGATTTTCTGTCTTCAGAAGCACTGTTTTTAAAAGAGGTGCTTTTTTGTGGTCATTATTTTAAAAAAGAACCTGGATACAGTAAAACTTGAATCTCTCTCTCTCACTAGACTTCATGCATTGAAACTAAAAAGAACAAAAATCTACAGAAATGTATTTCACACGTAATTTCATAACATTTGTATTTGATCATTTTAGGTAAACTCTCAAAACCAACACCATTTGAATCTGCATATTTGACAAGTTATTTTCTAAAATATTTATTTTCCTACTAATTTTCCAAAACTATCTTTTTTTTCTTAATAAGATTCCAGATATAAATAAACATTTTAGTTTGAGTGGGTTGCAAAACATATTATATAAGTGCTATATAAATAAACATGATGATGATGATGATAATAATGATGATAGAATGGCTAGATTACTGAATTTTTAAATTTCTAGTTGTTAAGCCAGTAAATTAAAACATTTCTTGACAGAAACAACTTGCGGGGAGAGGGCGGGTGTCAAGAAGACAGAGCAGTTTCAAGAGAGCCAAGGTGCCTGATTTTTATGAAATCTTTACAAGCATCATTGCTGTAGCTTTGTGGTTTTTCTTTTAATGTTTATGTTTACAATTTGAGGATATATAACTCCAAAAAACTTAAAGTTAGTTTCTAAGCCACACCATATGATTCTGATTAAGTAGTAATGATTTTATACAATTTTAAAACTGCTCAAAGTCCTGAGAATAGCCCTGAATATGGTCTGAATATGGGCACATATTATTAGAGATTGTATTAAGCAGTCCTATCTCAAATTCTAATTATATTACTCCTCAGCCACAGTAGCGACACTTACTGTGGTTCCTGAATGTCTAGGAATAATCTCCTGTCCTGTTCTGTCATCACAGTCAAGAAAAGAACACATCTGTGTTCCCGTTCTTGTAAGTAAGCCAAGGGAGTTCCATTTGTTAAGAGAAAGAAACTATTAATGAAATTACATGTTAAAAATTTCACAATGTTCTTCTTAAAGCAACAGATATGACCCATGTGGAAAGAGAGTGCCACATAAGAGACCAGTCTTTATCCTGTATCATTGGAAGTAAAGCACAAGTGAATGGTAGTGAAGAATATTATGTGTGTTTTAGCAGAAGGAATTAATAATGTACATTGAGTGATGAAAATAGTTCCACAGTTTTAAAAATATCAACATAAATAGTGTGGCAAATATGTTAACATTTCCATAGAGTATAATTAACCTTAGAAAGTAGCAATGAATTAGAGTGTAAACGATGCAAAAGTATAGGCATTACTACAAATTGTGAAATAGAAATGTCCAATGTATTCACTTAGCAAGCTAAGTGACTCCACAACGGGAAAGAGAAATAAAGGAATAGTGAAACACATTTCTATGTAGGTCATAAACTCCTTGCCAGGGGACTGAGTCTAATTTTATCCTTTCTAACCAGCCTAAACAATTGGTGGTACATGATAACTATCAAATAATGTTATTCTGCTTTTCAGTTTTATCGTCAGTGCTTATCAAAGGGCTTTACACACAGTAGGTGCCTATTAAGTGCTTGTTGAGTTGAATTAAATTCTACAAATAAGTGTTAAGTGATTTCTAAATCATCCACATCTGCAAATGAACAACTATAATTAGATGATGGATTCACATTATGCACTAGCCCTGAATTTTCATCTTAAAGGATACAGAGCATTTACCAAAATGTAAACACACCCATGTCAATGAATATGTGTGTATGTATGTATACTACATATATAAACATACCTATAACAAGTTTATGAATGTGGTTATATACATGGCTATATTACAAGCAATCTGACAACATGAAGTATAAAATTTTATAATGAATAACTGTTAGTGAAAGATTCTTCTAAAGATGGCCAATAAAGTATTATCACTTTTAGGACTGGAAGGAATCCATTATATTAGCTGGAAAACTAATGAAAGATCATCCTGACAATGATAATGAATTAAAGTTGTTGACAAGGAGGAGGCACCCACACACTCACTTTTCCCCTTGCTAATTCTGAGTCTTTCTCTCTATTTCCTTCTCTCAATTAGACATAGGAAAGTGTGGCCCTCCCCTTTTAGAAAGAAGCTTTTAGATTAATCATATTATCTTAAGGTTCCAAATCTCCATGCCTGCCTGACCTTTCTTCCTTTAGAATCCATTATCTTAAACTATCACAATAATCCTGGCTTTAGGGAGGGAGAGAGGAAAGCAGGAATCAAACCTAATAGATGGCAAATAAGATTAATCTATGATCTAAGTGCCGATTACACTTGGCCCTGCCCTTGAACACCCAGGTGTAACCTTGAAATTCACATCCGCTAAGTCAGTACAATTGGATTGAGGGTCCCTGAAGACCTTAAGGGGCAGCTGGCCAAACTTTACCCGTTATTCCCCAGGGAGATCTGAGCTGTCTCAACCTCCAACTCTTTTACTTGTGGAATCTGGCAGTTGTGCTTTTTACATGTTTGTTTTGGGATGATTCACATTTTTTAGATAAAATACTTATTTGGGGCCCTTGAATTTTGTTTGTCAGAAGCAACCAGCCATGAAAAGAGTGAACTTTTACCTGGACCTCACAAGAGGAGAACAAATGACCCAGCTTCTTAAAATCTGATAGCTGTACCAAAATAAATGCAAGTCTTTGCCTTTTTCAAAACACTGACATATTTATTCCTAAAATGACATGCACTTGACAATAACCAAAAGGGGAAAAATCTGTAACCTACTGTTTCTTTTGAACTTTTGAGCTGGTTATTTTTCTTTCATATGGTGTGGGGGTCTTAGAAAGGATACTCCCCTTGGTAGGATGGAGGGTGGTATCAGAAAGTCCCATGTCACTGTTGACACAGAAGTAAATAGGACAAAACCTTAGTAAAAAAAGAGCTTTTGGGGAACTAAAAGAACATTGTCAGAGAGAAAAAAGCTAAAAAGAAATCATATTATGCTGGCTGTGTATGTTAGCATTCTTTGTTGGGGAGAAGAGAAAGTGAAAATAAAAAGGCAAAAACTGACTAGACAAAGGGGGGAAAATCTCTTATCTCATATCAGCAAGCTCCAGTGAAAAAGAAGGAGGATGTGTAAGAGAATGGATAATATTATACAGTGGGCAGGCAATAAAAAGGAGGAGGGGAAAACTTCTGTATAAACAAAGGACTACAGGTGGTCTTCAATGATATTTGAAATAAAATCTAGAGTTGGTGAGGTGAAGGCAGATTGTCAATCTGCTTTGAGGTGGGATCCCTGATAAAAATTGCATCCTGCTGAGAGGTATCCATAGGACACAATGAAGATATACCAAGAGCATCACTGCTATAGAGTCAGAGAAATTCACTTTATGCTGCCCATGTTATTCTTATTCCAGTGCTCTCAACCTGGCGTCTTTCCCAAGAACAAGGTTCTTTCTAAAATGTGGAAAAATTGTTTAGGGAAAAAGTTATTTAAAGGCAACTGATTCTCTCTCCATTGCTGAAATAAATTTAACATGCAGAAATCCCTATCTTTAGACAAGTCTGTATAGAAAAAGATGATAGCTAATTATCTGAGATGTCTTCAATTCATTCTAGAAAATTGATATGAGCCAATAAGTGTTTAGAAAGTCAACTGGTGCCAGCCCACCCACCCCACCCCACCTGTTGTCTTTTTATTTTGCTTTCAATTCCCATGACCGGACTTGAGACATCTGTTGCTCCTTTTTAGAAAATTGAATTTTACAGATCTCTGTATTGATACCTGGAGTTCTTAAGAATGATTAGATAAGTAACCAGACAAGGTAAGTTCTTAGTCTTTTTTTTTCTCCTCTCAACAACTATCCTAGGAAGATCTAAACGTTGGAGTTTTGTAAAATTCTGGTATGATGCTGGCAGCGGCTGCTCAGGCAGGGCAGGAAAGTAATGAAGAATCTTAGAGGATTTTTGCTTTTCTCTAGTCATTTAACCGAGTGACATTTGGACTTAATGCAAAGTTCTAGCCTGCTTTCTGTCCAGAGAGGGTTAACTCGCACTCACAGCAGGCAGCCTCATGCCATTAAGTCAGGGAGAGTAATGAAATTTCATTTAATTTGTCAGGAAGAAAGTGCTAATGTTAAAAGGCATTTAATAAAAAGGGGGAGATTCTTTGAAAGGGAGCCCTTAAGTAATTACTTCAAGTGTCTTAGGCCTGCTCACCAGAATATTTACATTAGTGTCTTATAGTGGCACAGTGTAATTAAATTCGTGCAGCGTTTACAATCCATTTTTTTTTTAGAAAGTGTGATTTTATTAACAATTCTTGCCCAAAATAAGAGACTTGATCTAATCAAATCAGGTATTAGTGTTTTTTAATGCTCTCAGTGAGAGAATTGTTAACTTAAACTGTCCAGTGTTGGGGGGAGGGTAGAGGGATGCAATAATGAAGGGACGAGGGGAGGGAACTTGACATATTGTTTTTCAATTGGAAGAGTGCCATCTTTTATCTACTCTGGGTGACTTGGAGAACTCTGGTCAACAGCTACAGGCTGTCGGCATATTGCAAGAGATTTCTCTGGTCCGAGACCAGTTGTCTTTAAAAGCTGAGTGAGAGAGGGAGTCAAGGGATGCTTAAGCGTAAGATGAAAGGAAGCATTTGTGAAGCCAGGCTCTGGAAGCACATGTCTCACCACGCTAGTCTTCGTGTATTACAGAATTCTGTCCCTTCACTTGTAACGGCAAGGGAAGATAGTTGAGTTTTCCAGCAGTGATGGGGTGAATGGGAGTATATGTGTGTGAGGGAAAACAAAGAAAAGAATTGTGCAAGGAGCCATGTGGGTTTCAAAAAAGTACATTAACAAGTATTTTGAAAATTGCCTGAAAATGACTAAACTGGTCATAATCCTTGAATAATACTGTTTCTGAGCTAATACCCAAAGGAGATTAAAAAAAAAAAAACAGAAAAAATATTTGTACCGAATATTCATAGCAACAGTACTTTTATGGTAACAATCAATAAAATTAAGACTTTATTAAATGTCAAGCACTGTGCTAAGTGCCCATCAAGTGGGTGGGCAAATAGAATACTGGACATAGAATCTGGAATACTTGAGTTCGAGTTTGGCCTCAGACACTAGGTGTGTGACCCACAGCAAATCACTTTACCTTTATTAGGCTCAATTTCCTAATCTATAAAATGGGGATAAAAATAGCATGTCCCTCCCAGAGTTGTGGTGAGAATCAAATCAAAGCTAAGGTTTCTCTAGTAGCAATGAATGGCTATAAGAGTTGCACCATAAAGAAAACTTAGTACCACAGAATCAACGCTTTTAAATTGTGGTACTGGAGAAGACTTTAGAGAGTTCCTTGGACAGCAAGGAGATAAAATCAGTCAACATTTAAAGAAATTAATTCCCATTACTCATTGGAAGGTCAAATACTGGAGCTTAAATGCTATGGCCACATAATAAGAAGACAGGATTCAATGGAAAAGACCTTGGTATTGGAAAGAATGAAGGCAAAAGGAGAAGGGGGATGGATAGATAGTGTCGTGGAAGCAACAAATATGAGCTTGAATGGACTTCTTGAAATAGCGGAGGATAGAAGGACCTGACCTGCTCTGGTCCTGTCGGTCATGAAGAGTCAGATACAACCGAACAACTACAACCACAAAAATTTGTAAACCCAAATTACTGTGTAATGCAATTTTTTGTTATACTATTATTATTACCTATAGAATGGCTAAACAAACTGCAGTATACAAATGAAGTATTAATATGCACTAAGAAATGATGAATATGAGGAATTCAGAGGAACACGAGATTTTATGAACTTTTGCAGAGTAAAATGAGAACTAAAAGGAAAAAAAATATCAAAAGTAAAAATTATAATGGAATTGTTTTAAAAGACCATTAAAAAAGTAGTTGAAATCATGTAGTAGAAAATGGTCCTGGAGAACAGATAATGAAAGAATACACCTCCCTTCTCTTATCAGAGGAGCAGGGGACAGCCAGCCAGAGGAGGATGTTGCAATACCTGGTCAAATACAGTCACTGGGTTAATTGTTTTTGATTAACTGCTTTTTTGTTCCAAAGGGAGTTTTTAGTTTGGGGACAGATTGGAAATGAGCATAATTTTAAAAAAAAGAAAAAAGTTATAAATGAAATTTATTTTTTAAAAAGAAAATATGTCAGCTGATATTTTAGGTTTAACAAAAACAAAACCATTTTTAGTGTTATAAAACAAAAACTTCAAATCAATTCAAAGATATCCCTGATTATTTGCGCTAATGTGTGAGTATGTTAAGTGAGCATGCATGGCACATAGTAGATGTCTAATAAATGTTTATTGACTAACTGTGTGTATATATTATTATTGCATTGCTTGGGTCCATTCCCCCGTCCCTTTAATCAGAAATATTCAAATTAGCTATAGTCCCTGTTCTATAATATCAAGGTGTTTTTTTAAAGCGTTCAGATAAAGCGTTTATATTTTGATGGCACTTTTTTTTGTCATATCATTTTATCCGTAAAACACCACTGCGGGTGTGCAGTGGACATATCAAAAGGTAGTGTGATAAAATGGAAAACTCATGGTAAGTAGAGGAAGGAAAGACGAGATTGAGTTCAAATCCAGCCAGAAAATTAACTCTTACATCGGGGTCCATGGACAAGGAACAACTTTTCTAAGTTTCAGTTTCCTCTTCTCTTAAATGAAAATATTTGAACTTAGCTACAGGATCATGAGGATAATATATAAAGACATTCAAATACCTTAAAGCACTGTATAAGTCTCAGCTCTCACAAAAGCATATTTTAGAGTTAGGAGGTTCCTTGGTGGTCATGTAGCCCAACCTATGTGGGACAAGTGGTCATTTAACCTTTGCTTAAAGACCTCCAGTGAAGGTGAATGCACCATCTCCTTCCACAATCCATTCTACTTTTGAATGGTTGTACTTGTTTGGGAGATTTTCATAAATCATGCTTAATTTTTCCTCCTTTCAAATTCCACTCATTACTCTTCTTTCCTTCCCCTCCCAGACCAAACCCAAGAGTCTAATCCTTCTTCTAGGTAATAACCCTTCAAATATTTTAAGACACCTATCAGATACCTGCTAAGGCTTCTCTAGATGAAACATTCCCAGTTCTTTCAACTCACACTCATATGGAAGTAAATAGAAGACATTAACAGCCCTGGATTCCCTCTTCTGGACACTAGGACATTATTGTTTATAAGTATCATTCAAATTATGACAAGCTATTGAGAAACAGGTGTAATTATGCTAGATAGGTAGAATTTATATTTATAATATATCCACAATATATTTAACATGCACACACACATATACATGTGTATGTGTATATATACACATATGTATACATACATATATGTATTGATAGATTACATATGACTTGGTCCTGGTAACTTGACTCCTAGTACCATGCTCAGTAGTACTCAATAACTGTGAAAGAGAGAGACTGTGAAAGGGACAAAAGAGGGAGAAACAGAGAGAGAGAGAAAGAGAGAGACAGACAGACAGACAGACAGATTGCGCAGTTACATAGCTGACATCATCAATAAAGAAAAGCAATATAAATAAATGCTAATTGGTTGGTTATCTTTTGTGGATTACTGTCTTCCCTCATTAGACTAAGGAGCTAGAAGAGAAGTTATTTCCTAGTCCAATGAAACACTGTTAATACATGATGGATTAAATGACTAGGCATTTTTTTAACGAACAGATTAAAACCATGATGCCTCTGCACAGTCACCAATGCAGACTGAAATCTAGCTGATCTAGTTGTTTTTGCCAACTTGGCAATGAATACCCCTTACTACTCTTGCTAAATCAATTTTGTGGAGACTATCATACATCATTAAGGAAACCAAAATCATCGTATTGTTGAGAGGGGCTTTTAAAAACAGAATGATTTCACTATGAAATTCTGGCTAAGTGGAACTCCCCCTATAATTGGAATTTCACAGAATGCTTTTTCTACATCTCAGTATTTTTTCCCTTTGTTTTTGGGTTGCACCTGTGATTTCATTTGCGTAGGGAACTCTCAGCAAAGATAGACCCTCTGCCAATGCAGATCAACAGCTGCTGCATATCATAGTCTTGGATAGTTCCCTGGGGCTCTGAGAGGTTAAGCCATTGCCACACGGCCTAGGATGTGTCACAAGCTGACCTTGAACCCAAATCTTATCGATCTTGGGGCTGGCACATCCATTATGCCATACTTCATCGTCCCAGCATGATCAAACATCACTGGCAAGTGGACATTTTCTCACCAAGCATAACTAGACTCATCAGAGTGAAACCAATTGCACTGTACTATAAGCTGGTGAGATCAACTTGTGAAACTTTATCTTAATATGCTCTAAATAGTGTTAACAGATCTTCTGAAGGGACAGAGAAAGGAAAGAGCCTCTTTCAAGCTTTTATTTGGGGATTATTTCGGTCGTCCTGGATGCAGTTGGGATTTCTTCCACAAACAGAAAAGTGAACTAGTGGTGTACTTCAAGACAGGAAATTGAAACTATCTCACAGGGAAAAAAAAAGCAATATTACTAAGGAATAATAAAGAGCATTTATAGAGTGTTAGATTTGCAAAGATCATACAAATATTATCTCATTTGATTCTCCCAACAACCATGGAAGGTAGATTTTATATATACGTATATGTATATATATATACATACATGTATATATACATACATGTATATATATGTGTGTATATATGTATATGTATATATGTATTTTACATGAAAACTGAGGCAGGCATAAATCATGTAATTTGCCCAGAATCACACATCTAGTAAATATCTAGGGAAGGATTTGAACTCCAAACTGAAGACTTAGTGTTTAGTGCTCTATTTGTGTCTTCATCTAGCTGCCTAATCAACAAAAATCCAACTATTTCAATAGCTCTATAGCACATAAGCCTTTTTCAAAAGTCAATATACAAGAAATTATTTGAAAAGCTTTCTATATGCTAAGCACTCAGGATACAATTCAGGCTTCTGATTATAGCAAATATACTCAGAGCTCTATAGAAAATGATTCCTATGGAAAAGAGAAATAAATAAAAGGGCAAAATATATTAAATATCAGTTAAGTCCTTCATCAGACTTCCCTTGTTATGTCACACTTATGTCACACTTCCCACCCACTTCTCTACCATGTCCCACCTGGGATCTTCAACCTGAAAAATCAGATGAGCTCTGATCAACATTGTCTGATCCTAAGGCCCCGTAAGCAGAATAGAGATCTCTCAGAACTCCCATTTAAGGTGGGCACTAGGCCAGTCTTCTCTGTATTCCCTCTCCAGTGCTCTTTTGGACTTCTCTGCCATGCCCCTCCATTGGATATGTTCCTTTTCTTCCTTTCCTCCCTTTTCAACTTCCTTTTGCATGTTATCCTCCCCCATTAGATTATAAATTTTTTGAGAGCAAGGACTTTCTTTTTGCCTGGCACTTAGTAGGAGCTTAAAAAAATGTTGGCTTAGACTAGGGATTCTTAGCTTCCAAATAAGATTTGATATGTTGGTTAAAATCATAGGACAAGCTCATTTTTAAAATTTTTAGAATTTGTAACTGTGGGATATATGTTTTTTATTAGTAATATTATTTCTTTAAATTTCCTCAACTTGGATTTTTCTCATTCTATGTAATGTGACATCATCACTACTCCAATACCCTACCCCCATGACAAATTATACGAAAAATAATTCAGTAAATGAAGTCTTCTATGTAAGAAGTTAGAAACTTCTTAAATAGTAGTTTTGAACTATTGAGCCAACATGGAAAATCTAGGTTTTGTTGGCCAATGATGAATGTTAAACTGAGTTTACCTACTATTCTGTCATCAATTAAAAACAAAAGACAGTAACACTAGATATCTGAAGAAACCTCTGTGCTATCAAATAATTTAAAGATAAATTTGATATAATTACCAAGAAGTTTTTAAAAATAGGTCTCAAATGTCTTCTGAAACAAACTTATAAATACAAGGAAGTAATACATAGGAAAAGCAAAGAATCCAGGTTTGCTTGAATTGATAGCATTCTGGGTAGTAGGTAACAGAAACGTATATCTTTCATTTGGGGGATTTGAAAAAGTCTTCATCACTTTGTTCTCTTGGCTCCATGGCTAATTGGCCCTTCTTTAGCAACCCATTGTCCAACTGATTGAGAAAAATAAAATTCAATTCAATTAGGCAAAGGGTTTTAAAGCACCTTATACCAAAGCACTGTGCTAAGTACTGGTGATATAAAGACAAAAATAAAACAAAAATTGCCCTGGAAGAGCTTCTATTCCACTGGAAGCAGTCGAAAAAAGTGTATTTGATGACCAAATCAAGAAATCATGGCTTTGCTTTCTGTAAAGTCTTTTTTGGAAAGCAAGTTGAAATAATGCTTATTTTCTTTGATTCTAAAGTCTCTTCTGAGTTGGCAGCACTGAGGATGGACAAAAAAAAAAAAATCTTAGCTTTTAGATGGCTTTTTCAAACATAGTTATGGCGTTCCAAAGCAAGACATCAAACTGCTAAAGCTTTTAGCTGCAATTAAAACAAATGCTGACTTTATTTATAGCTAAATTACTGGTAGAAAAAAACAGCTAATGACCAAAAATCATGTTTAGAACACTAAAAAAGAATTTCAAACAGGGGAACAGACTCAGAAGAAATGATTTGTAAGGATGTGGTTAAAACTATTTATACACTGGGTCCTATTTGTTTTACAGCCAGTGGTGCACGAACAACATGAAAGGTTATCTTTGACAAGGTTTTAGCTATTATTTTCTTCCAGTGAAATGGTATTTCTTGAGAAAAAAAGGTCTTCGGAACAAAATAACAATAAATCCTGATTTAGATACATAAACCTGCCATTGATATCACATAATATCAGTGTTCTTTCTCACTCGATACAGGCGTTTTAAAGATAAATGGTAAAACTGAACTGGAAATCCATCTGGCCAGCTGCCTGCTCTAATGAATAACCCCACTTTGGCTCCTGCGATGTAAGCAGAAAGTTCTCTCCCGGCCTCTTTCGTCTGTCATGAATCTACAAGACAGCCGACATAATATCTGGGCGACAACAGTGCGCTAACAGTGCAGTGACTTCCATTTTCTTTGCTTTCTATTGATTTTCACTTAATAACTGGCGAAATACTAAACGTCCACCCTGAGTACCTAATAAATCCTGCCTGAGCTTTTTATTGAGGAGAATTTAATAAAAAACAACCATTGCGGCTGAGGGATTTTTCTTTTGGACAGAACACAGGGGTAGGGGACAGAGGGTAGAGGTGGGGAAAGCCATTTGAATTTTTTTTTTTTTAAAGGGACTTTCTCCCCTTTGGAAAAGCAGCACCACATCAAATGCCCTGATGTGTTTTACTTCTGCTTATCAGAGGTGTAACTGGAGGTTCTGCATACAGGCCTGCAAAAGGCATGACAGGAGGTATTTGTGTGGTCCCGACTTTGAGCATCCCTGTATCCTTCATGCCAGCTTGCTGTTGCCCTAATAATCCATTTTAATTTTTGTCCTCTTTCGAGGACTTTCCACTAGTGACTTCACTAGTGACTCTCAAAAACCTATGGTGACATGCATTTTATTGGCCTATTTTATAGCTATTTTATGTTTGACACTTAACATACAAGTGTGAAGATCCCACTGGACTTACTGGCTACTATAACTAAAATGAATTCTTGACATTATGCTAAGTGTTAGAATTTGTGTTCTTATTTTTTGAGGGGGAGGTAAGCAGGGGAAAAGAGGTGTTTAACAAGTTGCAATTAATCCCAATTGTTGCCTTAACCCATATACTTTTGAAAGATAGCAGAAATACCAGAGACTTATTTGTGGCTTAAAAAAATTAATTAAAGGAAAGTGGAAAGTATAAGCTAAGACTTCACACCATATACCCTTTCCAGTCTACAACTGTGTAGGATTATTTCCAGTACTTGTAGCATAAATGTAAGCTTTTCACCGTAAGTAGAACTGACAGATCTGAACTCACTGGGTTTAATGCATAACTATTTTAGTATCTGCTTCTGTAAATCCTCTCATTTCATTCACTTCACAATAAAATAAATAATTCACACTTAACCAGTACATTAAGGTTTATGAAGTACTTCCTCCACAATAATCCTGATAGGTAGCTAGTGTAAATATTATCAACCCCAATTTATAGTGAAAGAAACTGAGGCTCACAGAGTTTAATTGACTTTCCTAAGATTATACAGCTAGTAAGTCATCCAGGTCTTCTGACTCCCACGTCCAAAGCTCTTTCCATTACAAAACAATATGTATAATTCAGTTGTTTTTTTTAAGTGTTTCCAAAAGTTGAACAGTTAATAATCAATCTTTTAAGTTTGTGCAGTACTTTTATGAAAGCATTAAGTGGCTTAATTACGGTAAATACAAAATAGTGGTACTTTTGGAAAGGAGAGGCCTGATTTTTGGTTACTTCTAAATAAATGTCCCACTTGTGTATCTTTATGAGTAGATGAGCTAACTGAAGTTTTAAATTTTATGCTAATGAGTCTTGGGTCCTGAAATGTTATGGTTTGCCAATACCTCTTTTTAATGGCTTAAAAAGACATTTTTACTTTTCTGAATTCAGTCCTTGCCAAAATCAAAAAGTAAAGCAACAGCCAAGAAAAGCTTTCGTTTTTTTAAGTACTTCAACCAACATTTTCTGGTCATTTTCTCCTTAACGAATTTGCTTGAAGAACTGGGATATTCCATCCACCTGAAATGGGTAAAAGCTGCAGCAAAGTCAGAAATTCTGAATGCATGTAACATATAGTAAAAAAATTTCATAACTGAAATATATCCACCATGAATTTGTATGAATATTCTCTATATCAGGACTCTTTAATTGCCGAGAATAAAGGTGTATTGCTATTCAGATAATGTCTTCTACTCCTCAACAAAAGATTGTTGTAGTGAGCTGTGATGGTGACAAATGATTTACTATTAGGAACATTCTGTAATTATTGTTCGTTGGGACCGCAGACCGATACATCATTAACATGATAGACGGCCTTTTATATCAGCAAAAATAACTAAATTAATAAAAATGGCTTCATTCCAAACCCTGTCAGAAAGCCAATACTCAGAACAATCGAGTATCAGTGATACTTGAAAAGGCCATAGTTTATATCTACCAGCAAATACTGCTTCAAATATATACAATATGTCTACATGAAGACTGGACACATAAAAAACAACAAGCTTTAAAATATCTCCTCCAATATAATTTGGTCCTTTCAGCAATTGCAACAGAGGCTTAGAAAATTGGACCCTGAGTGGGATTCCTCTCATTTGGGTGAATATCTAGAAATTTGAAGATGTCCTGATAATAGACATTATAAACTTTCTCTCTCTCTCTCTCTCTCTCTCTCTCTCTCTCTCTCTCTCTCTCTCTCTCTCTCTCTCTCTCCATATATATATATATATATATATATGCATATTACATGTGTGTGTGTCTATAAATACATAGGGGTCTCCTCTCTATGTGTGTATATATATATATATATACATATATACACACATGTATTTGTCTCTCTATATATACATATACTAAGGCTCACTCTTTCTGGAGAGAAAGAGATTGCTAGATGTATATCTGCATGAACACATAGAAGTATACAGTTGTGTACGTGTATACACTCACACTTAAACTCATATTCATGTGTATATTTATTTTTTTCCTACAAATAAGATTCCAAAATTGCATGTTTTATAAATGAGTCATAGTGGCCATAGCAGCTAAATCAGTGAGATCCCGGATATATTCAGTGTACTTTCTTTTTTTTTCTTTTCCTTATATGGTATCAACTTAGCTCAGTCAATTGGAGTTCTCATATGGTTGGCAATGTTGCCATTCAAATTTCATTTTCAAACCTATTAACTTCCCTATTGTTCTGAAGTGAGTCACACTTTAAAATATTATAGTTATGCATTTATGTGTGAATTATATATACGTATGTAGGTATATATACATATGCATATGTGTATATGCGTATATTTCTCTGTTTTGGGTGTTTATTTGGCAGAGCCATGATGGTGTAATAAAAGTAGCACTCATCTGAACTCTCCCAAATTCCCCTCCAAACAACTTTAAAATATCTCAAAATGAATACTGGAAGAGCAGAAATAACAACAACAACAAAAAAAAAGGGTGAATCCCAAAACAACTGAGAAAGTTGGCAGGAAAGGTCTGTCACACCTGGGTGAGAGTGGAGGGCAGTCCAGTTCAGACCACACCCCCTGAAAGTCAGCTGCAGGCCTTGGGGAGATGACTGAATTGTTCACGGTAATTTCCAGAGCTCTCAATTCAAAGACAGTAAGGGGATTGGACAATGAGTGAGAGGGAGATTACAGGGGAGCCTTTGCTGACACTGAGTGCAGAACTTGGTAATATTGCCTGTATGCAGTTCTGGGTAGCAATCTCAGAGCAAGGAGGAACAATAACACACTTAGAAAGTGTCACCACAGGAAACTGAACATAGCTCCAAAGTGGAAAATATTGTTTGTGGTCACTCCTAGACTAGAACACAGGCTAGAAGAGCAGTGACCATGCTTCTCCTTAGATCATATCACCTTGGAAGAACTGAAAACGTACAGACCCCGAGATCTAGCTCTGAAAATGGCAGCAAAAAAGCAAAACAAAACAAATTAAAGCTTAGAATAGTCCCCTCTCAACCCCTGGAGCAGAGTCCAATTTTAATACAAAGTTAAAAGTCAAGAAACAAGCTGAAAAAATAAACTAGGTGACAGGGAAACTCAAAACAGCAACTCAAATGAAGACAATCCAATCAAAGTGACAACACACAACATTTCAGAGAAAAATGTAAATTGGTCTCAGAGCCAAAAAAAAAAATTCCTGCAAGAGTTCAAAAAGGATTTTAAACATAAAATAAGAGGGGTAGATGAAAAATCAGGAAAAGAAATGACAGTGACACAAGGAAATCATGGGGAAAAGTCAACAGCTTGGTAAAGGCGGCACAAAAAATACTGAAAAAATTACACCTTTAAAAACAAAATGGGCCAAATAGCAAAAGAGGCACACACACACAAAAAAAATCCACTGAAAAGAATTCCTTAAAAGGCAGAATTGGTCAAATGGAAAAAGATGCATAAAAATTTAGTGAAGTAAAGGACTCCTGAAAAAGTAGAATGGCCCAAACAGAAAAGGAGGTACAACAGATCGCTGAAGAAATTAATTCCTTAAAAATTAGAATTGGGCAAATGGAAGCTAATGACTCCAGGAGACATCAAGAAGCAATTTTTAAAATCAATAAAGAAAATAGAAGAAAATATGAACTTTCTCATTGAAAAAAAAAACTAACCTGGAAAATTGTTCAAGGAGAGATCATTTAAGAAATTATTGGACTACCTAAAAGCCATGATCAAAAAAGAGCCTCAAAGTCATATTTCAAGACATTATCAAGGAAAACTACCTTGATATCCTAGATTTAGTGGGCAAACTAGAAAGTGAAAGAATTCATTAATCACCTCCTAAAAGAGATTTCAAAAAGAAAACCAAATTCCAGAGCTCCCAGGTCAAGGATAAAATATTGTAATCAGCCACAAAGAAGCAAGTGGAGCCAAAGTCAGAATAACACAAGATTTAGCATCTTCTACAATGAAAGATCAGAAAGCTTAGATATGATATTCAGAGAGCAAGGGAACTAGAAATACAACCAAGAATTGCCTACACAGCTAAACTGAGTATAATCCTTTGTGGGGGTGGAGGATGAATGAATATTCAATAAAATATAGAACTTTCAAGCAACTTTGATGAAAAGACCAGAGCTGAATAGAAAAATTGACTTTCCAATATGAGACTCAAGAGAACCATAAAAAGATAAGAGAAATAGATGCAATAGTTCATGATGATCTAAAAAAGGGGAAAATGTCCTACATGTACACAAATTTTTACAGCACTCCTTTGTGTGTTGGCAAAGAATTGGAAATTGAAAGGATATCCATCAGTTATGGAATAACTGACCAAATTGTGGCATATGAATTTTTTTTGCTATAAGAATTTTGCTATATATAAATGCTACTTTGCTATAAGAAATGATGAGCAGGAAGATTTAAGAAAAACCTGGAAAGATTTACATGAATTGATACAAAGTAAAATGAGTAGAACCAGGAGAACAGTGCACACATTTACAGCAACATGTTATGATGATCAAATATGAATGACTTCACTCTTCTCACCAATACAATGATTCAAGACAATTGCAAAGAACTCATAATGAAAATGCTTTCCACCTCCAAAGAGAGAACTGGTGGAATCTGAATGCAAATTGAAGCATATTATTTTCATATTCTTTATTCTTTTTTGTTTTTTTTTCTTTTTGCTCTGTTTTTTATTTTGCAGTATCATTAATATGGAAATACATTTTACATGATTGCACATATATAACCTATATCCAATTACTTACCATTTTAGGGAAGGTGTCTGGAAGAGAGAAATGAAGAAAAAGTTGGAACTCAATTTTTTTAGATGAATGTTAAAATTTGTCTTTACGTGTAGTTGGAAAAAAAATAAAATACTGCTTCAAAAAAAGTATGATGATCATCTATGAATAACTTAGCTATTCTCAGCAACATGATGATCCAAGATAATTCCAAGGGATTTATAATGAAAAATGTTACCCCCAGAGAAAGAACTAATGGAATCTGAATGCAGATCAAAGTATAGTTTTTTTGCTTTCTTTATTTTTCTTGTTTTTTTATATGTTTTCTTTCATGACATGACTAATATGGAAGTATATTTTGCATGACTGTGCACTGTGTGTGTAACCTGTATGAAATTTCTTGCTTTCTCAATGAGGGGAAGAGAGATATAAAAGTAGAAAATTTGGAATTCAAAATTTAAAAACACATTAAACATTGTTTTTACATGTCATTAGAGAAAAAATATTTATAAACAAAAAAATCAATCAAGTGTATTAGTAGGGTCTATAAGAGTAAATTATGTATTTCTAGATATCTTGTTCAAAGAAACCTTTAAGGAAAGAACCATGTGTTCTAGACATCTGCAGAATTACCTCTGAAATATATCAAAAATCTCTGAAGTATCTAAGAAATTGTCACCATCGGTGTCCACTGAGACATGTTACAAACTATTAATGTTTTCAAGGGTGGGGAACCTGCAGCCTCAAGGCCACATGTGGCCCTCTAGGCTCTCAAGTGTGGTCCTTTGAATCCCAACTTCACAGAATAAATCTCTTCAATCAAAGGATTTGTTCTATAAAACTTGAACTCTGTCAAGAGGACAAGTCAAAGGACTGTCAAAGGACCATACTTGAGGACTTACAGGGCCACATGTGACCTTGAAGCTACAGATTCCCCACCCCTGATTTAGATGGTATTCTTCAAGAGTTGCTCTGCCAAAAAAAAAAAAAAAAAAACCTCATCACACAGATGGCCAACTGAACCTCCAAACCTACCTAGGTAGATCCACAAATGAAAGATTAAAGGCTTATTTTGACCTTAATATAATTTCTTTGTACTACAGAAAATTCTCAACAAGTAGTTATGGTTAAAAATTTTAATACTGAGTACATACCTAAAGTACTGTACCTACCAAGAAAAACAGAGTCCACTAATTAAAAGTGGTATTTTTTTTCTTTTAAAACCCTAAATCCCCAACATTGAGTTCTGTGGTAGTTTAAATAAATGAATGATTTCCATAGGTAATGATTCATTCAACTATTTTCATGTTTATATTCCTAATCTTAGAAGGATATGAGAATAGTGAAGTATTCTCAACAGGTGTTCAATGAAATATCTGTGGATCCAATTTCATGAAAATCATAATATTTTCTTTGCTGCTACAAACAACTTCAATTCTAATACTACATCAAATCAATTAGATGTCTACTACATTATTTTCAGAAAAATACATAAGGCACTATTTGGATTGAAGCTAAAAGCTAAGAGTATGTAGACAATAAGGAGTTTGCTGAGTTGAAGTTTTAAGGCTTTTTTGACTCAAAAATCTGGTTAGTAAAGATTATGCCATATAAACATAATATTTTTAGAATTCTTCACAAAAACTTTTTTTTGCAACAAAAGTTTATCAGATGTTATATTATTCTTACTCAACTAGACTCTGAATCTTAAAGTGGAAGGGAAAGTCTCAGTTATATATGTATATATATGTATATTAATATACATTAATATAGTTTGAACATAGTTAAGGAACACAAAGACTTTAATCAGAAGATGCTTAGAAGATGTGAAGATGTATTTTTTATTCTAAAAAGAGAATCGCAAATACTCAAAGTTAGAAGATGCCTTGAAGGTCATCTAATATAATCTATACTTAGAATGCAACCTTCATTACAATGTCCCTAGTAAGTCATCATTCACTCTTTATTTCAAGATCTTTTGGGATACTTCTCAATGTAAACATTCCATAATTATTATGATTTTTTCAATTACACCAAATATAAGTTTTCCCTTCTGCTATTTCATTTCATCTCATTAGCTCATTATTATCCATAATAATATCCTCTTAAGGTACTTTTGCAACGTGACTTTGTTGTCCAAAATAACTAACAATCTTGTCTAGCGATCCTGTCCCATACATATTTGACAAGTGAGCCATATATATATTTTTGTCAGTGATAAAAGCATGGATTTTTTTTTTTAATGCTGAACCAAAAAAGGTGATATACTGTTATCACATTTTTGAAGGGGGGAAAAAGACAGAATTCTCTTTGCGGATAGTTGGAGAATCATGCAATTGTTTTCATGGCTAAACCTTGATTGGGGACTATTTTAGTCCTAGCCTTTGCTGCTTAAAGGAAGACAAATGCCCTTGGAAAAGAGTAAAAAAAAAAGAAAAAGAAAAAGATAAAGTATGATTCACTGACTTGGGGAAGAATTGCAGGATGCTGACTGTCTAAAATGGTGCCTCCCCTTAGACTAGTTCAAATTTCCTTCCTCCTCGTCTGAGTGAGCCATTAAAAAGTTAAGTCAATTCCCTGGAGACTGCTCCCAAGGAATCTCCTCAAAGGAAATACCCTGCCCTGGGAAGGTAATTTACCTAGACAGGATTTGAAAGGCAAGGTTCTCAGCTTAGAGAGATAACTAGAGACTCCATCTGTGCTGAGGGATTGTGACTTCATAAGCTGATCCCCTGTAGCTAGTAACCTCAGACAATTCACAGAGGTATCCAGAAAAAAAAAATTTAACGCTGTCAAACACTTTATTGAGACGCTCTTGTAGTCTTTATTTTTTTTCTTAAGTAACAGCAATAATAACAAAAATAACCCCAAAGATGTGTATATGTGTGTATACACACATACATATATATATGTATATATATATACATACATACATACAGAAAATGTACTTAATTATTTCATTGAGTGAGAAAACTATTTTCTTAGGGAAGTGACTTATAGAAGTGCAAACATGATTTTGTCCTATTGCCTCTAGGAAGCTTAATATAATAATCTATTTTCTTATAAGGAAAAACTATTCCTATGATTTTGCCGTTCATAACACTGGCTGTGTTTGGGGGGAGAAGTTATATAAACTTGCAGTTGTGAATATTTCAAACCCTGGTTTGTTTCCTCCCTCAACATACTTTTCCCTCCCTTGCCCCATTTGGAGCCTACCATTTCTGAGAATGCAGTGTTAGAATATTAACAAATGAATGAGGGCTCCACACTTTCTCACTTCTAAAATCATATTTTGCTTTCTTGATCCATTACATTACAAATGCCTTGAGAGCACAGCCTTTGTCTTATCTATCTTGTGATTCCCTAGCACTTAATACAATTCCAATTGTCTAAAAATGTTTTAATTAAATTGACTACAACCAGAAAGCAACTATTACGCACTGCTATGTGCTAAGCAAAGAAATGTGAATATTTGAAAAAGCTATTGATTCCCAGGAAATTCAAATTAGGGTGTTTTATAATATTCCTTATGCTATAAATAACTGATCTTCATACAAATAATTTCTCCTAATGAATTACACTTATCCAGGATTTTTGCATTTACTTGTTCTTAGAATGATTTCCAAGGAATTTTTATTGCAAATATAATTGCTGATCAGTTAGCATTGGCTGTGTATTCACCTTTTGTGAAATTATCTTACCAGGAGTTCAGAGGTTCTTTTGTAACTTAAAATGCTGATATATCATAAAAGTTAGAGTTGAGAGTAACCTTTGGTCAAACACAGCATGGGTTATTAACCTTTTTTGTGTCATGGATCCCTTTAGATGCCTGGTAAAATCTAAGTACTCCTAAGAATAATGCTATAATGCATGAAATAAAATGCATAAGATGACAAAGGAAACCAATTATACTGAGCTATAGCTATTCAAATATTTTTAAGTTAAAAGATCCTAGGTTAAGAATTCAATCTGAAATATCCCCTTTCATTGATTGGAGGGAGGGGTGGTTAATAAGGCCCTGAAAAGTGCTAGTATCAAATCTGGGGCTAGATACCAGGTTGTTTGACTCTCAGCAATAATATATGGTATTCTTCGTATCATCTCAAATTAAGTCTATTACCTTAGAGACAAATGAAGAATTCCAGGATGACTACAAACAAAAGAGTTGGGTCAATATAAGGGAACTGTGACATGTGAAAGAATACAGGAAGAAAATTTCCTCTAATGTGTACAATATGAGAAATAATACCCTAATCCTTCAATTGCATTTTCTGAAATATTTCACTTAGAAATACTGATCATATGAAAGGCATAATTTTTTTTAACAAGAGTGAAAAACTTTACTTTGGCCAAACAAGTCTAATAACATAGCTTTAAGATCATTGGGTTTTGAGTCTATTTCATAAATTAAATGCTCTGAAATTATAAGAAAAAGCTTTTAAAAACAATTTTCTATTTTGGATTTTTTGTTTATTTGTTTTGTTAGTTAAGGAGAAAGGCTGCAGAATCAGATCTCTGAAATGGCCCTCTTTTGCAAAACTAATTTATCTCTAATTTTATTATGACTTGATCTCAGTCTTTCACAAGTGAACTGTGAAGTGGAGCTATAAAATAAATGTATTTTCTCCTGGATAGTGACCAGAGTGTTTATCCTGTTTGTATATTCCAAAGTTTTTTCCAAGTGTGTGTTTTGAGCACACTGGTGAGTTTTCTGTGAGTAGAGAACCAACCACTCCATTTATAATTGTTTGGACTGAAGTAAAAAGTAAGTATTCTGGCATACACTAGACTGGGGAAATGTTCTAGTTTCTATGCAAGGTCTATTCAGTATAACTCAGTTTCATGACATATATCTATCTTCCTAGTAAATTATTTTCTGTGGGACAAAAGTATCATTTATAGATTTAAAAACTGAAATTTGAGTGATATAATTGAATTCAAACTTTGAAAAGATGAATATAGCAAAGATTGATTCTTAGAATGCTGAATATGAAAATAGAATGAAGAGAAGAAAAATAGCTTTCTACGCTTAGCAATTTGATGGCTAATTTTTAATGGATTCAAAGAAAATGGGAGAGAAGATCAATTAAAAATTTTTTTAGAGTGAACATTCATGGCTCTTGCACAAATAAGGATCTTTATATATGCAGGGGTGCATGTCTATGTATATGTATTATACATCTCTCTAGACTGTAATTTTCTTACTTTGGTAAGAAAAGCATTTCTACCAATTTGCATCGACAACAGGCTGAGTGAGGCATTGAAATATTAAGTGTCTGGCCTATCGTGACTTTGGTCACAAAACCAGTGTGCATCCAAGGTTAACTATGATTCTCCCCATTTTGGCAATATAAATATTTATAATATTTACGTTTGATCATCACTGAAAGTAGGCAATGATTTTTGACCATATTTGAACTACAGTATAGAGGGCCAGATTATATTTTGAAAACAGCAATATTTTCCTAGTAAACCTAAATTTCTCCCTGGAACAAAGGTCCATTTTAAAAAATCTGTGTTGTTTCAATGACATTGCATGGCTATGAGTTACCTAACTCTACAGTCTCAGAGGAACTGAAATTGAGGATCACCTATAGCACAGTGGAGAAGCACAAACTGGGGGGGCGGGGAGCAAACGGCAATATATTACAAATAAGAACTAACGAAGGAAATATATGAGTGAAAATGAAAATGTGTTGGTCACATTGCAAGAATGAGATTCAATTGATAGGTAGCCTATCAGTATTCCTATTCCATCAGTATCCTACAATGTTAAGAGAAGAAACGAAAATACCACAGCTTTTTTGGTGGATCCTATGTGGGAGGATACAGATAAGTGTCACATAGGATTGACTGGCATGGATGGGTAGAGGTCTATATCAATAGTGACAGTATCCACACTGAAGAGATGACAGATCTCCATCTGAGTGTAGATCATTTGTATAATTTGCTTTTTGCCCCCAAGATAAGAAATGTTTTCCCCCAAAAAGTTTGGTTACTAATTTGGAATTATTCAAATAAAGTGATTAACATACTTTTATCTTTTGAGCCAGAGGTTCTCCTGCTACATATATACTCTGAGGAAACCAATAATAAAAAGAAAGGCTCCATACCCACCAAAATATTTATAGAAGCACTTTTTAGTAGTAGCAAAGAACTGGGAACAAGCTACATGTCCATTGATAGAGGCGTGTATAAGTAAGTTGTGAATATAATAGAACACTAGTGAGCTCTAACAAATGATGAGGATGATTTAAACAGAAGGATGGGAAGATTTATGACATAAGCAGAACCAGGAAAACAAAATACACAATGATTAAAATAATTAAAATGCAAGAAAACCCTCAAATAATTGACACTTAAAGTTCTGGAATTATAATTACCAAGCTTGGCCTTAAGGAAGAAAAATGAAACCTATTGAATGGTATTGAAAATGTATCTATTTCCTAGTTTTACAGTGGTAGGGGACAGTGGGGATGGGATACAATATACAGTATGAGACTTCACTGATATGTAGATTAGTTTTGCTGAAATATTTCTCTTTTTTTTTTTACTTCTCTTATTCCTTGTAAAAGAAATAGTTCTCTGGAATGGGTAAGGAAAAAGGATATGTCAGAAAATGTAAGTGTTGTATAACAAGATATCAATAATTTAAAAAAATATTTTAGCTAAAACTGGATGTCAAAATGAATCTATCAACTGATATGGATAAAATCACATAATCTACTTAAATATGATCAAGCTTTATTGTGAAAATTGTTTCTACATTTTGGTCCATTTGTGCTTTATGATTTAATATGGTATTGTGTTACTGACCCATAAACTATACCTTATCTACTTCTCTTATGCTTATTCAAATTTTAGGTCTGCTAATGGTGAACTGTGTGACTTTGGGAAAGTGCCTTCCCTTCTTGGCCTCAGTGTCTTCATCTATACAATGAAGGGGTTTGAGCCAATAACCTCTCCCATCCTGCCCGGAATCTATGATGCCAGGTTATTTATTGCCCCAATCCCTTTCCTCTGTCCTCTACTTTTGGAGAAAACCATTTTTCTCTTCTACATTTTGGCTGTCTTGGTATTTTGTTCTAGATGATTCTGGGTACTGCCAGTGAACTTTTCTTGCCAGAAAGAAAAAAGGAAGAAAAGGAGATACTACTGATTGTCAGATGAATTGTGCAGACAATAAAACAACTATGACTGTTATTGTCTGCACATTTAATTTAGTAATTAATCATGCAATGTTTTGTGACATATCTTTTATTGTTATTCTGAGGTATTATTTATGTTTTTACCTTCACATCTTTTCACTTTCTCTTTCCAAGAAGATTTTAAGCTCTGTGAGTTTAAATTTTTTACGTCCCTCTCAACATCTAACACAACACTCAGCAATGACAGGTACTCCATACAATTTTGTTGACTTAATTCAAAGTTATTTTTAGGGTTTCTTTTTAATCCGGTTATCATTAGATATGCTTTTAGAGGGAGAGAATAAAAACATGCGTATTTATGCTTATGTTCAACTAGCTGAAACTTTCCTTGGATGCTCGACTAAATCCAAGCCCAACATTTTAAGAACTTTAAACTAATTCAGGAAGTCTTCTGTTTATTTTCAGTTGTGCACTGTCTTCATTTCCTGCTTTGATCTGAAAGTATAAGAACCAAAATACTCCAAGGGAAGCAACTTCCATGGTATTGTTGGCATGTTTCATAGCAGGAAACTTGTGGAAATTTCAATGGTGCCCTTATCGAGAGATTTCCAGATATATGAAGGAGGTTTGCATTAGCTTCAGATAAGCATCCAAAGCTAAAGCCCTTTGAGGTTTTCTCATCTCCATTTGCTATTTTTACTTTCCAGCTGTGTTGTTGAAAAAGGAAGAAATTCATTGAGGATTCACCAGAGTTTTGCTAGCTATCTGGTTCGGCCTCTGTCATCTATACAGGACGTTCCTTTCACCATAGTCATATAGAATTTGTGATCATGATTTTTTAAAACATGAATGCTAGAAAGGATGTTCAATTAGGAAGTTAGGAAGAAGATTCAACTAAAAATACAGTTAATTAAAGAAACAAAGATATCCTCTCTTCTGAATACAAGAAGAAAGAGGGCAGAGTCTAAAATAGACCTCAAGCATTGGGTTTTTCAAGTAAAATTCCATGTAACTTTTGTTCATGTTAGGGGGGCAGGGGGGGAAGAAAGAAGGGAAAATAAGACACTACATCTTTAAATTGAATTGAATGTTCTGTGACTTTAAATGAAAGCTCCACTGTTGTTGGGCAAATAAATTTAAACCACTTAACATGGCAGAGAAGGTCAGGCAAGCTTATTATAGTGATCATAGCGTTACAGCTATTGCGATTGACCGCTGCTCTTTGGAATCACCAATAATCAGAGGCCGCAAGCTGTGTTTGCAGAGAAAGGTCATCATTCATTTTTTTCAAAGCATTAATATCTTTTGTTTGTTTGGCTCAACATGAAACAGGAATCGATAGAGGTAATTCACAGAGCAATTAGCCCCTCATCTGTCAAACGGCATCTGGGTGTATTTAACAAAAAGACCTTTGGAAAGGTTTAAAAAAAGGAAGAAAGTGCCTGTACGATCAACAATTTATATTTTCGACATGACACATTGTGTATGTATCTGTAAAAAGGGGGAACCTTGGGACTAAGAAAATATACATAAAACATACTATAAATCTACACTTCAATGCAATGAGCTCACAGTTTAGGACGGGACAAAAAGGCTTAGACTAAGTTCTGATTTGGGGTCTATGAAGATAAGAGGGGGCGCTTTTGGTCTTTATATCCACTTTTTCAATGCCATAGTAAACAACTACCATAGACACCAGGCTCTTAATGGAAATCACATTGTAGTCAGTGATACAAATAAGAGAGGGCCAGGTAAGTGGAACCAAGTCCTTTTTTTTAATGCCCTACGATAAGCAATAATTTTTTGTGTGTGCCATATTGACTTCTTGTCAAGTTGTAGGAGAGTCAAATTACTGTACACTTATGAGCTAACGCTAGAGAAAACTTCTGGATAAGTCTCTTCTGTTGGTCTTCAAAACGACTAAAGAGATTGCCCAGGAATATTTCCCAGTGCTTCTGCTAACCAGTCAAGTCTGAATTCCATGCTTCTTTGTTGGGGTGCTTTGTTTAAAAAAAAATAGAATCTAGCATTTATTAGTTTAAATTCCATACACTTTTTTTTAATCAGCCTGAACAATTCAGGAGAGTTTTGTTTGTTTTTCTTTTTCTTCCTCTATTTAAAACATTTTTCAGCTTTTGTGGATTATGGAAATTAATAATGGACATATCAAAGAAAGAAGCCTTTGAACTTATTTGTTAATTATAAATTTACCTGCTTAAGTAGGTTGCTCAAAATTAGTTCAATTGCCTTTGGACCATGAAGAATGAGCAGATATATTTCAGGAATGTGACATTTTCTTTCATAGCCTTTGAACTGCTCTCTGCTAGATCTTAGTCTCCACATAGCCTAGAAGTTGTTTTGGCTGTTGCTGGTGCTGTTTCTGAAGGAGGGGTAGATGGTGGGGGGAGGAGGGTCGCAATTGTGAAACTGAAAGAAAACATACTTACTCTGTAATTTGGAAGAAAATAGGATTTGTGGCATAGTGAATAGAGAACCAGATGTGAAGACAGGAAGTCCCAGGTTCAAATTCTACCTTTGATATTTATATCTGTCTGATTTACTACCTTTATGGGCAAGGCATTTAAATCTTTCTAACATCAATTTAATATAGATAGCCAATTTTTATAAATAACAGTTATTTTTATGTAAATACAGTTGAACCTCTTTAAATGCCATTATTAGGGGACAAAACTAATGCCTAACAGCGTTGCATTTATTGTTTAGTACATATTGTTAAGTTTGAGGGAAGGGGATATCATATTAATATGTCTGTATCAGTGTGTTAATGAAACATTGGTTCAGAGAACTTATTATTAGAAGGGGGGCTTAGAGACTAATTCAATCCTCTTATTTTACAGGTGAAGAAGCTGAAACTGAGAGTGGTAAAATTACTTTTTCATGGACACATATTAATAATGATCATGTTAGACATTTATAGGATTTTAACCTCTGCCAAGGATTTTGCAAATATACTCTCATCTCAAGTTCAGAACAACTTTGTGAGTCCCTGCTACAAGTATTATTACCTCCATTATATAGATGAGAAAACTATAACCCAGAGACCTTAATGGTTGACTATAATTACAAGGCTAGTAAGTGGCAGAGCACTATGCCATGTCTATTTAACCAAGTACTATATTTGGGTCTAGTACTCCAATTACTATAAGTGGCAGAGCCAAAATTCAAACCCAGGTCTTCTGACTCCAACTTATATGTTCTTCCCACTAAACCACCACTTTAAAAATAGTACTTTATGATAATTTATTGGGGTTCTCTTTTTAGTGGGGGGGGTAGTTGACTGTAATGGATATTTGTTAAAATAGGATAAAAACATGTTTTAAGGATGGCACTATTCTTTTTTCTGTTTGCATGAAGCTAGGTTTGACATTTCCATGGCACCTAATATATGACTACTTTCAGTCCCAAAATACTGTTCAAAACCTGTAACATAGGCTTGCAGTTTCTCCCAAGACCTCTAATGATCTAGACAAGCATCCCAGCTGGCAACAGTTCAAACTGTTTTGTTTTCATGAAAATATTATAGTTTTTCAGGAGTAGTCCCAATTCCCTTATTTCCAAATAATATGGCTATAGTTCCTTGCCCAATATTTCTTTATTATGCTTTCATAAGGATGGATCCAGCTTTCCTAGGCTTTACTCACTCTTCTCATTTGTGAATCAGACCTGAGTTAGAAGGATTGACTGCCATCTCCTCCACTGTTCTGCTTAGTGTCACAAGGGTACAGTTCATCAGACAAACACCTCATAAGCATCAGTCCTGGCTGCCTTCCAGAAAAAACCATGTCATGCCATTGTACAACACTTAGGACCCAATCTTTCATCCTCCTCCTCCATCACTAAATAAATTGGGAAAAGGTCTTGCCCTGTTTCAAGATAACAAGAAGTTTAAAGAACTTACTAGTGTTTCATGTAGCAGACACTAAGCATTAGAGGAATGTACGGAAACAAAATGGTGGCTCCCCCAAAGTTCAAAGGCAATGGTGATACCACACAAACTGTATTGTGCCTTCTGTGATTGTGCCCTTGATTGACTCACATGCTGGTTCTAAAAACAACAGCATGAAAATTTTAGCTCAGGATAGACTGAAACCACTAGCTTTGTAATGTCCCAGAAAGTTTCTAATATTGACGTGCTCCAAAGGCTGCTGTTGTTTGCCTTTTATTCTTGAAGAGGACCATGACATCAGGTAGGAGATGACATGACATGCAAGTGAATTGGATTTGAGAGAGGGCTGTGCAAAGTACCCAACCTTACTCTCTCCTCCTGAGCCATCTGGGTCCAGTGCAAGATATAGATCAGGACAACAGAAGATAGCCTTGGATGCAGTGGGAGACCTCGATCTTTTTGAGGTAAGATCTTTCTCAGGTCTCAGTTTGTCTGAGGTAAAGCCAGTTCAGTGTCTTAATCACTCCAAAGGTCAATGCTATGGAAATGGTAAGCCACAAAGACCAATCAGATCTCATGAAAATGACAGATTCTTATTAGCTGCATTTCATTACAATGAAAATGATTATTTATAATTTAACTACCATTTGAGGTGAATAATAGCTGTTTTTTGATTTGTGCCTTAACTCTTTGTGAAGGTCAGTTGGAAATTAGATTCTTAGATTTTGAAACAAATTAAATGAGCAAGAGTTTTGACTATAGTTGAACCAGATCCCTATGTACATAACAATAAATCTCTTGCTATAGTGAATATAAAAACTGCTTATTTTTCTAGTTAAAAATCTTTTCAAGATATTTTTTTAAAATAAATTGAAAATTTCTTTTATATTGAAAATTTCAATATAAAACTCACATCTGCTTCCTTATACCTTTTAAAAAATCATGGTAGAGAGATCCTGAAAGGTTCAAAATGATTCATTGACCTGTTGGGAAGGATTTGTGATAGTATGGAAGATAACCTTCTCCAATGAACCTCTGAAAATAATTACCTGTAAGTTGTACAAACATGGCATTTTTATGGTATGCAAATAAAGAGGTGGAAGGAAGGAACATAAGAGATAACATGAATAAGATCTCATAAAAGAGGACTTAGATTCATATAAGTACAAAATAATGGTTTTTAATAAGTTCTGTAACGGATTTGGCAAGTCAGGTTTAGAAGAGAATGAGCATGGGCCAACAAGCCTCCCCCTCCTTGTCATTCAAAAGAGGAAAAAAGTACTAATTGCTCCTTGGCTCCCAGTTCATGTTTGTGTTTATGACTAAGAATTTCTTTTAAAAACTTGACTTCCTATTCATCTGTATGTTTCCTTAAGATGGTCTAAAGCCAAACAATTAAACTTTCATTCATGGATATAATTTAATAAGAAGGAATTCTTCCATGACATTGTTCACTAGTAAAATTGTTTTTAAAGGAAAAATTTGAAGATGCATTTTTATTTTAAACCTTTATAGAAAATTAGGAGGTTCACATACAACATAGTACATAATATTTACCTGAATATTTCTTTCTATTAAGTTATCAGGAGTGGTAATAAAGCTGTTTGCTTTATGGTTCAGTAATAAGCAGTTAAATAGAATTCTAGAGAATGTTGTGTCAACAACAAATAACCAATATGATGTTTTAAGTCATCAGTTATTGGAAAATTTACTTATATGGTTCACATCTCAGGGGTCAAGCTTGGTGAAATTAAAGTGCTTAGGGAATAGGGAGGACTAGTGGCTTCTTGGAAGTAAAATAAAGACATTCCTGGTTTTGATGCCTTTTTGGCATCAAAACATGGGATTTAGTTGTTGTGTTTGGCATGACAACTTTTTTTAATTGAAAATGCTGAAAAGATTCATACTAATATGTTGTGATGGAGGAAGAAAAAAATGGTCCTGTTAGGATAGTTGCCTTTCCACTTCTTGTTTCCACTTCTACTACCAGAGAAACCTCATTGTAGTAATAGAATTGCAGGGAAAGAGAAAGTACGGCCAGTTCAAGGTCCTTAGTTTATCACATGGAATCACTGATTTTTGTGCCTAACATTTTCCACACTTTGCCTTATTCTGCTTTCTTGAACACAGATACTCTCTCCCTGCTTTGTTATGTAGACTGCCTTATCCTGTTACTTTTCAAGTTCCTGTTGGCATTTGATCACTCATATACCAGACCCTGCCTAGGCACATACTCCAATTCAGTTCCCCTCTTTGGCATTTACTCCTCGGCCTTTCTTAGCCTGAACTAGCTTGGTCAATTTCCAACATTTGTTCAGGAAGCAGCTACCCAGTCCCGCTACCTGACCCTACCTCCATGCTTTCTTTCATAGTAGCCTTGATACTAGAGAAAGTGCCCTGTCTGCTTTAGATTATCTCATTATAATTAGAAATAATAATCAATTTATAATGTTTCAGAGTTCACAAAATGTCTTGACATACATAATTATCTTGTTTGGGACTCACAAACAGCACTGTGAGATACTAGCAGAAAAGAAAAAATCTCCATTTAACAGATGAAAAAAATTATACTTTCGAGAGATTGTGACTTGCCTTTCTGGAGAGCTGCTAAGCAGGTACATCACAATAAGAAAAGGGTTTGGAATTAAGCCAAAAGCTCTCCGAGTCAGGGCCTTTTCAGATATTTCTTTCCCAAATAAAGAACTATTCCAAAAATGTAGAATAGCTGATTATTTTTGTGATTCAGTCATGCCCAATTCTCTGTGACCCCATTTAGGGTTTTCTTAGCAAAGATACTGGAATGGTCTGTCATTTCTTTCTCTAGCTCATTTACAGATGAGGAAACTGAGGCAAAAAAGGTTAAGTGACTTACTGCACAAGCTAGTAAGTGTCTGAATCTAGGTTTGACCTCACAAAGATGAGTTTTCCTGACTCCAGGCCTGGTGCTCCATCCTCTGTGTTACCTCACTGCCTTATAGTAGGGAATAGTTTTAGAGGCTCCGGTGATGAGTCTTCAAGAACTAACAAGCTAAGATTTGGGAGCTGCATATGGTTTTGGGGACTGATGAAGTACTATGCCCCATTCCAGATGGTTATTGCACTGGTAACAATTAAAGAAGATTCTAAAGAACATATGACAGTAGTTGCAGGCCCTGGTTATCCAGTCTAAGTTACCCACCAAGGAAGGATAATTTCCTTGGGCACAGACAATAGAGCTGATTGTGGGTTTATAGTTTTGAAAGAACTTCCAGAATAGAGCAGGGAGAGATCATCTCTCCCCATTCTCTGTTCATGTAATAACAAACAAAATAATCTGGAACTCCTATGGTAGGGTGATTGTTTCCAGGCAGGTTTTGAGGTGGAGTCTCAGGCAATAGGTGATAAGAAATGATAAGAAGCTAGCCAAAGAATCTTGGTAAGAAAAGTTTAGAATCCAGGCCAAGTGTGTATTCATCCTCCATTGCCAAAGAAGACCATGCCATCAGAGAAATGATGACATGACTTGCACTTGACTTTGTTTGAGTGAGGGAGGGCTGTGCAGGTCACCAGCCTCACTTCTCCTCCAGAGCCATCTTAATCCAGTGGCCAGATATTCATCAGGATGACTGGAGATGACCCAGGATGAGGCCATTGGGATTAAGTGACTTGCCCAAGGTCACACAGCTACTGAGTGTCAAGTGTGTGAGGTGAGATTTGAATTCAGGTCTTCCTGACTCCTGCACTGGTGCTCTATCTGCTGCACCACCTAGCTGACCAAATCTAGGCCAAGAGTCTGAATAAAACACCTAAGGGTAGAGAAGAGGGCATTCCCAACAAAAAAACATAGGGCTTGATGCAAAGTCAGAGGATTCCTAAGAAAATAGCTTCTCATCAAGGAACCAGTTCCCAGAACAAATGTACTTAGAGCAGTCTGAGGCCATTGGTGAAGGGACATGGGAGCCTTTAAAAAGAGAGGGCAATATGGATTGCAGAAAGGTAGTTGGAGACACATAGCCTTAATAGTATGTTGTCTATATAGAAAGAGCTCAGTAAATGTGACTGTTTGAGTGACTCCAACAGAGTCAGTTTTGTTTATGTGACATAAAATCTATGAAGACTTGGAAATTATCTGATTGATCTGATCAGCTGAATCATCCAGTTTGGCACTCTCCAATGATTACATTGATGATAATATGATTCCCTAATAAAATATTTATTACTTATCTAACATGGGAGGCAGTATGGCGCAATAGAAAGAAAGGCTCTGAGTTGACACCCAGGTTCTGATACCTACTGCCTTTGTGACCTTGCATAAGTCACTTAACCAACTTTGACTTCAGTTCTTCAAATGTAAAATGACAGGCTGGGACTATATAATTTCTTAGGTCTCTTCCCATTCTAAATTTCTGATCCTGTGATTCTCTGTGTAAGGCATTGTCCTTGTAACTGAGGACACACACACACACACATATACAAACACATACACACACAGACACACATTCATGGGCACACACAAATTAAGCACTTCCTGCCCTCTAGGAGCTTATATTCCAGGCAACCAGATGGCACATAGGATTGAGTACAGGAACTGGAATAAAAAAGATCTGAGTTCAAATTTTATCTCAGATGCTTTACTAGCTGTGTGACGATGGGCAAATCAAAGTTCTTCTAGCCTCAATTTCTCAATCTGTAAAATGAGGGTAGTAATAATAGCACCTATCTTGCAAACTTGTCATGAGATTCTAATGAGATAATATATGTAAAGTGCTTTGCAGTTCTTAAATGCTGGGTATCATCCTCATCATTATCATCATTGTCAATGGAAGCATAGAAGGGGTGGTAGTTTCACACGTAGACAGCTTACAGAGCCAAGAATGCTTTATATTTTGAAATGAGAATTTCAGAATTAAGAAAAAAATCAGTGGCCATGTGGTCCAAATTATGGCTGAAACTGATGCCCAACACATGACACCCAACAGATGGTCAATAATCCTTTGCCTGAAGACCTCCATTATGAAAGAAACTAGTGCTTCCTGATATATGTCATTCTACTTATATATAGTTCTAAATTTCTTTCTTTCTATTTTGAACTATTTTCATATTTAGTGCCTCTTTTGCTCTGAGAGTTTCCTCTCTCTTGCTAAAAACTATAGTACCAGAATCTATATGGTGAAATACCCAGTTGACTAGGCATATACAGTTAATGGGACAGCCTTTTAGTCTTCGGGGTCAAAGGGGTATAAATCCTTCCCCCCTTCTGGTTTTCATAGTATCTTCAAAGCAGTAAAATGTCCACTTGGTTTTTTCCAACTTCACTTTCAAGTGTCTTTTAGAGTTGGCCTAACTGCCCCTTAATAAGCAAGGCTTGGCTCCCTCAGCCTTACTGGAAATAGGCTTAATGCTGAAAGGTTCTGACCTATTGGTGGGTGGAAGGGAACGAAGGGTCAAAACTGTATTTGACCCTTTGTTCCGCAGGCTTACTTCATAGCTGAGCAGTCGAATTTTGATATAAGCTTTTCTTTCGAGGCCCTAGATCGGCTCCTTACCTTAGAGAATGTCTCTTCTGCTGATCTCATACATTTTTATTTCATTTGATATTTGACGTTATGCTTGGATTATAGAACTCCTATTCTGTAAAGATTCTGTAACAAATTGTTCTTTTGTCCCATTGCCAACTATCTCCGACTGAAAACATATTGGGGGGGAAAA
Organism: Notamacropus eugenii; assembly: GCF_028372415.1. Classification (NCBI taxonomy): domain Eukaryota; kingdom Metazoa; phylum Chordata; class Mammalia; order Diprotodontia; family Macropodidae; genus Notamacropus; species Notamacropus eugenii. Next base: position 160,009,764 of record NC_092872.1, read on the forward strand.
GCTAGATAAAAATTAAATGAAGGCAAAATTAGGGAACTGCTAATAAAATCAGATTTTCTTGACACTTTTAGTCAATGCAAAAATAATTGTGGGAATATAAAAGGTTTTTTATGGTCAATTATTCTTGTCTTAGTAAGTATCTATAATCATAACCACCTCTGAATAGGTAATAATCCTCAGTAGGGAGAAGAGAAACTTCCCTGCAGGACCATAAGGAAGGTAAAACGTTATCACATGCATACATAAAATATATTAATATTGAAATGGTGCTGGTGTTAAGGTCAGATGGGTAGCCTTTTTTTCTAGGAAAATATACTATTCAACTTTATTGGGCTGCTGACATCCAATTGATCTGCATTATTTCTAGCTGGCAAGTGCATATGTGCCTAAATGCCTCAGATAATAGGTATTACAGTATTAGGTAAAAAGCCTCCATGCAGTCTAAAGCAATATCAAAAAGGTATAAAGTGTAAAATAAGAGAGATTAAGATGACACCAGAAAGCTTTGAATGAGGTGTCATTTTGCATTTAGAAAGACAACTAGAAAAGTTAAGACAGAAGAAAAAAATGCCCCTTTCTCACCAGCTGCCCTTAAAGGTTTACAAATGATCTGTTAACAGAAATGAGTTTCTCTTGGGCTTCAGACACCATTTATTACGCTGGGAGAGAGACAAAAAAAGGAGATGGAAAAGACTGGCAAATTATGCTTATTTGAAGGTAAAATGCTTCCCATCAGTAACATGATGAAAATGTACTATAGGTGTCAGCCAGATGTTGACATGTTAATATTTTTCATGAGGTCCTTCACTGAGCAAAGAGTACAAAGAACTTTTGGGATGTTTTTTAGAATATGAATTGAAATGCATTGTTAGCCTAGCTATCTTGCCTGGGAAATCCAGATTGTATTTGATGATGAAGAGGAAGGGGAAGTATGTCCTAAATAGGGGGCTTGAACCTGGATTCCCTGGCTGCCACCCAGATGTCTTGTGCTACGAATGGGCTCATCTGATCTCTCCTAGTCAATTTAATTCTGGAAAGTAGCCAGTGGGCCTAGTTCATGACCCTGTGATGTCATTATAATTCATTCTCCCTCACCACAAAGCCTTCGGAACTTTCCAATTTACAATGGGTCTTTTTAATAAAGAAGAGTCATGAACAGAATTCATAAGTGTTTCTAATGATTTATCTTCTTTTTTATGTTTTAGCATTTCTTTTCTGCCTGAATATGGCCTAGCTTGTCCACATTAAACATACACAATCAAAGCCATTTAAGAGGTTTATTTCTTCATCATAAAACACAGTATGTTTTATAGGCTAAGTGAATACAATTGTCACCTATGAAAGTGAAACGCATCTTCAAAATGAAAGGGACTATTATCCTAGGCATGAATCAGCATGAAGAATCTAAAGTCATAATGTCTTAGAGATGTTTTCATTCTAAATACTGAAATTAACCAGCAAAAGTGCCTATTTTCTTACATTTATTTACAGTCTGGCATTATAAGAGTTTAGGGACTCTGTTGTCTTTATACAGTGTGAACCCCACTATTACCCAATACGAGATTTTTTAACCAAGGGACACTCAGTAAGCACATTGACTGATTAGGGTGACGTATACACCATGTACTACTGAATGAGACTGGGTGGTTGTGGGGGTGGGGAGGAGCTTTCCCAGGGCTTCACCTAATTGAACTTGGTTAACCCCTCCTTACTAAAATAAACTTTCCTGAGATTACTTCACTTATCCTTGGCATGGATCTTTTCACCCCTGGGTTGTAGGAGCTGAGTGGATGATCAATGCATTTGTGGCCTGCACTGTAATTTAACTTGCTGTGTCTGACAGGAGATGTGGAATTGCTAAAGAGAGGCTTTACTTGTAATCTTCTTATCATCTTATCCTGGAGTGTTTGTGAAGGGGGAGGCCTTTCTAGCAGTAACTCCCAGTTGAGGGTTAATGCTGAGAAAGAGAAATTGCCCTATAGTATATTTGACTCAGTGACCTGATAAAACTTGCTCTGGACACCTCATGAACTCTGGCCTCTAATGGCAGGATATGCTCTGGCTTTTCTGAACTAACACTACTTTCTTTCTTTTATAAGCTCATTAACAGAAATAACTCATTGTAATTATGATGTATTTTTTAAAATCCATATTTTTTTCACTTTTCCTAAAACCTGGATTCTAAATCAAATCTTCATACTGGACCATAATTAGGCTATGGTTGACAAATGGAGAAGAAGTTAGTCAAAAGACAGAGAAGAAACAGTAGTGACTACAACAGATAGAGGTTATGGGGAGAAAAACTAGTCATACCACTGAAGGAGTAAATGCGATGGAGCCATTTGATAACAAAAAACAATAGATATAAGTAAAGTATACGTGTGCACACACATATACATACATCGTAATTATAATATAACATTTTTATTAATGAGGACAAGAAGCATATGAATTCTATCTGATTCTACACACTTAGCTAGGTGGCACAATGTATAGAAATCTGGAATCAAGAAGACTCGTCCTCAGACACATACTAGCTGTGTGACCCTGGGCAAGTGGCTTAACCCTATTTGCCTCAGTTTCCTCATCTGAAAATAAGTTGAAGAAAGAAATAGCAAACCACTCCAGTATCTTTACCAAGAAGACCCCAAATAGGGTCACAAAGAGTCAGACCTGACTGACATGGCTGAAAAACAACAAAATGCAGACACATAGTTGTGTGTATATGAATATAGAAATACCTAGATCACTACACGTTTATGTGTATACAGTATTACATACTGTAATATATTATACATTGAAATACAATATGTACTTATACATTATATAATATGTAGATTATATATGTATGTGTGTGTGTGTGTGTGTGTTTGAGTACTGTTGGAACCTGGGTAAAAGTCAAAGCCTGCTGAGATTGACCACTTGATCCAGGAATGAGGGAAGGGTGAGGGATTGGGGTGGGGGGTGGAAAGTCTCCAGCTTGTTACCCCCATAATAGTACTGAACTGATAGATGAGGCAAGGACTATTCAAAGCTCAGGATCCCAATCCAGAACTGTGGTATATGGGCAGAGCCTAGACGCTCCTAAGATAGCAATCTAGATTCCCCACAGCTTGGATAGTAGCTAGGGGACAAGCATAGAGGCTAGAATCTCAGAGTCAGGTACACTATTCAGGAACATGACCTCCTTTCTGATGAAAGAGAGAGAGATAAAGACCCCAGAAAAATATCCAGGACCATATCTACAGATATGAATCATTAGACTTAAATTGAGAGATACGAATCTATAGAAATAAATCTGTGTGTATATATGTAGAAATCCATATGTGGATCTAGCTATATCATCTTATCATTTTATCCTAAAGTGTTTATTGATATATCTATAGATATAAATCTGTAAGTATAACTAAAAACCTATAGGTTCATATCTATGGATACTAGATAGATAGATAGATGGATAGATAGATAGATAGATAGATAGATAGATAGATAGATAGATAGATAGATAGATAGACTCCAGGATAAGATGATATAGATAGAAAGATACACACATATAATATGTAGATATATGCCCATATACACAAACACATATACAAATGCATATACACAAACAAGTTCATGCATATATGTACATATACAGTATACACATCGAAGCTATATAAAATTAGTTTAAATAACTGAGTTTTAAGGAAACAGAATTTCAAGGAAAACAATGATGGAAAAGTGAAGGAGAAAGCTCAAAAGGACTACACAAAAAGGGAGCACTGACCTTTTCAAGAGATATTTTCCTTATTTTTAGAGAAAGCTGAGCCTTGGCAGACAGTTTGACACTCATAGGACTTTCACTGTCAGGTAATTCACATACTTTCTGATGACTTGAAATAATTTTAAAATTCCTCAGAGCGAGGGATGATTTGGGGACTGTCTACAAATCTGACCAACAGAAAAACTTTTGCTATGTAAACTATGAAGGGAGACTCATGGAATGACTTTATACTGGAGGCTCTGGAGAAGGTGGTAGGGAGGAGTTGAGGGATAGGAAATTCTGGGAAGCAGCATGGCAGATGGGAGCATCGAGAGTCTGAAGCCCTACTTTTAGGTCCTGGCTCTGATGCTTACTGCCTGTGTGATACTTGGCAAGTTGCTTAACATCTCTGAGACTCCATTTCCTTATGTGTAAAAGAAAGCTATATTAGAAGATCTTTCATTTCCTTTCCAGTTCTCAGTCTCTGGTCTATAAACACTAGAAGTAATCGTGGTATCTTTTGGCAGGCCAAGCCAGTGCCTATGATTCTAATTCTTGTGCTGTCTGTATCTCTTAGGATTATATTTTTTGCATTTGCAGAAAGTGGTTATTATTAGTTACTTTAATATATAGATGAATTTTTAAAAGGCTGTAAATAGGTTAGTAAACGTGAAAGATATGAACACCATGTGGAAAATGGCTTTCCATTATCCTGTTTTTATGAAACGTATTTTTTTTCTCTTCTACCATTAGCATGGTACAGTTGATAGAGTACTGAACTTAGTTAGGACTAACTGAGTTCAAATCCCACCTCAAATATTTACTAGATGAGTGATCCCAAGACCTTAGTTTCTTCACTGATATTATGAGGACACTTGTGTCTGCCAACACTGTATCTATAATTCTGTAGTCCTGTGACTTCCTTTAGAATGTATTTTTTTTTGTTTTTTTAAGAAAATATAGTAACTTCTGACAAAGTTGATACTGCAAAGGGGTTCATCCAAACTCTGCTACTTTGATGGAAAACAAAAAACGAAACACCAAGAACAATTGAAAAAGTGGCAAATGAAACAAAACAATCAACTAATAGGAGAGACACTGGTGAGATTATTCCCATCCAAATGGAGTCAGACACACACACACACACACACACACACACAAACAGATAGAAACATACACACACATTAACATGTAATAAAGGACCACACTGTAAACTCCAGATCAGCACTCATTGCAAAATGGAGCACATACTCCCCTATGCAGCTTCATCCATGACTCTGGAAAAAGGTAGACTCAGAAAATTATTCTTCCTTCAAGATCACTGTTTAGGATGTCTGTGTTCCCCAGTTTCTCCAATCTATAAGCTGTATGGGAAGCGGCAGAGCCTAGACACAACTTCCAGACTGTTGAGCAGCTGAGATTACAGTAACAGGTAACAGACCAAGGATTGATCACTTAATCTAGGAATGTGGAAGGGTTTGGTGAGTGTAGAATGCAATCCGTATTTGGCTAAGGTTTAGTATCCCATTTCAGTATGTGGCAAATAGGCAGAGCTTGGAAAAAAAACTAAAATACCAGTATACCTATCCCATGCCTATAATAGTGGAATTGAACTTAGGTATAGAGAATAGGATACCAAGTTCAGTGGAACCATCTAGGGTCATAATCTCTCCCTTTGCTTCCCAGACCAACATGGCTAAGGAGGACAGAGCCAGTCATATGTGCCCTACCACTGGCTGAGGACTGAGAGCTCAATGTTGTGCCCAACAGACATTTACTCCCACCCTATGTCCTACCCTGAGGATTAGAATGAAAATAATTTCAGCATTTGCAAGCCAGGGGAAGTTAAAAGAGAAATGCTGGGAACTTTGGTAGCTATACCTCAAGAGGAAATGGAGATATTGATAAATAGGAAGAAAAAACTCCAAAGAAAATGAAGTACTTTGGATTAAGGGAATTCTATGGTAAAATTCCAGGAGGAAAATTTTTTGTAGGTATTGCAAGTAGAATCAATCCTGGAAAAAATAGGGTGGAAGCTGACTACAAGGCAAGGCAGGGTAGAACACTAGACAAAGCCATGGCACTTGGAGTTAGGAAGACCTGTTTTCAAACCCTACCTCAGAGAATTATTAGTCATGTAACCCTTAGCAAGTTACTCAACCTCTTTAGGCCTCAGTTTCCTCATTCAAAAAATGAGAAGTTTGAACTCCATGACCTTTAAGATCTCTTCCAGTGCCAAATATATGATCTTATGACTCAAAAATAAAAGTGGATGAAAGAAAGAGTTGAAACAAGAGATAATGTATAATAAACAATTTATAATAGGAGACAAATATATATGTGTGTATGCTTATACATAGACATAGACACACACACACACACACACACACACACACACACACACACACGCACACATACAGATATAGGCCCAGATAGTATACACTCATATGCCACAAACAACATTACAATAAAATCATTACTGAAATATTAAGAAAAAGATGTAAATTATCCACCGTTAAACACAACTTACCTAGAAAACAGAATGAGAAGAGATAATTTAGGACTCTTTGGAATCCATCTAAGTCACTATAAAACAGATAACCTGGATGGCATATTAAAAGAAATTATAAAAGAAAACTGACCAGAACTTCTATAACCTGATCATAAAATGCAAAACAGAACCTACAATTCACCACTTGAAAATAACCCTACATATGCATGTATATGTATATATGTGTGTGTATGTACATGTGTATATATGTATGTATGTGTATATGTGTATGTTTGTGTGTGTACATATATATATCATACCAAGAAATGTGATCTTCAAAGCCAGTTTTTCCAGAATAAAGAAAAATAATAATAAATAAAGGAAATAAAATTAACATGGAATCATGGAAGATCATGCAATTAATAAGAGAAAAGAGAAAAAAAAACTTAGAATACTGTATTCCAAGGGGCAAAAGTAAAAAGATTAAAATTGCAAATAGCTTATTATATGAAAAGAGCATACACATACACACACATATGTATATATATATTCTACTTTCATTAAGATAAAATTCTTTGTAGAAAACTTTATTTTTGAAGTACAGGTTCTTATCAAAATAAAAATCGAGCATATAATGTGAATGAATATCTTCAAACTATCGCTTCAAATCTGGTCAAATAATGCAGTGTTTTGTCTTCCTCCCAGGCCTGGTGGGTGGTTAACAAGTGTCATCTTGCAGAAATGTGGCATTTTGGTGATCCATTCTGACCATTTCTGGAAAAAGAGTTGGCAGAGTTTGCTATATTCCTGCTCTGTTTTCAAAGTTTTTGCATTGACTTGCTCATTCAGTCTGGCTATTTCATTGTGTTCGTCATCCATATGTTCAGTTGCTTCCTGTTTCTCTTTTTTCTGGGTGTCATGGGCTCCCTTCAGGTTGGAGTTGAGATCTTTGGGAGAAGGGAGAGAGACTGCAGAAGGATAGCTGTCTTTCACCTCACACACCACATAGAGATGGACTTCCCTTAGTTCACATGCTCCAGGTGCCTGCGCCACCTCCTCAAAGAGTCCAGAGCCACTAGACTGTACAATTTTTCTCACTAGTTTGTATACTTTGTGAATGTATGAGTTCCATTATTCTAGGGGATACAGAGAAACACAAAGCACATAATCTTAGAACCTTGTGTTTGAAACATGGTTGATACATCATTTGGCCATACTCTGTCTTTGTATAAGTGTCTTTATAAGTATTTCTAACGGAACAAAAGGTCAAAAATATCAAGTCAATCAATGAAAAGACTTCTGAAGGAAGGTGGCCTAACAATACCAGATTTCAAACTACATTAAAAAGGAGCAGTCATCAAAACAATCTGATATGTCTAAGAAGTAGAATGGAGGATCAGAATAGATTAGGTACACAAGGTACTGAGATAAACAACCATATTAATCACGTCTGACAAACCCAAAGATCCAACCTTGAGGGGCAAGAATTCACTTTTCAAAAAGAACTGCTGGGAAAACTAGAAAGCAGTCTGGAAGAAAGGAGGCATAAGCCAACATCTTATACTGTATACCAAGGTACAGTCAAAATGGGTACATGATTTAGACATAAAGGGTGATGTCATAAGCAAATCAGGAGAGCTTGGAAAAATTGACCTGTCAGATCTATGGACAAGAAAAGAGTTTATGACTAAAAGGAAATAGAGAGATAAAAGGTAAAAGGGATAATTTTAGTTACATGAAATAACAAATATTTTCACAAACAAAACCAATGCAATCAAAACTTGAAGGAAAGCAGGAAACTGGGGGAAATAATTTTATAGCAAATTTCTCAAATATATGAGAAACTGAAACAAATTTATAAAAATAGAAGTCATTGCCCAGTTGATATGGGCATATCCATATCCATAGGATGTGAAAAGGCAGTTCTCAGAAGAAGAAATCAAAGCTATGTATAGTCATATGAAAAAATGCTCTAAATCATTATTGATTAGAGAAATGCATATTAAAACAACTCTGAGGTACTTAGATTAGCTAACATAGCATAAAAAGAAAATGACAAATACTACAGAGGCAATGGAAAAATAGGTATACTAATGCATAATTGGTAGAGTTGTGAACTGATCCAACCATTCTGGAGAACAAACTGGAACTATTCACAAAAGACTATAAAAAACTATGCATACCCTTTGATACAGAAATTTCACTACTAGGTGTGTATCCAAAAGAGATCAAAGAAAAAGGAAAAAAAAATATTTATAGCAGTTTTTTTCTGGTAGCATAGAGTTGGAAATGAAGGGGATTCCCATAAGTTGGGGAATAACTGAACAAGTTGTGGTATATGACTATGATGGAAAACTATTGTGCTATGAGAAGTCATGAGCAGAATGGTTTCAGAAAAGCTGAGAAGACTTTTATAAAGTGAATCAAAGTGAAATGAGCTGAACCAGAGCACTGTACTTAGTAACATCAATATTGTAAGGATGATCAGCTGTGAAGGACTTAGATACTCTGATCAATGAATGATCCATGACAATTCCAAAGTACTCATGTAGAGAGACAACTAATGAATTCTGAGTCATACTTTTTTTTTTTATTTTATTTTTCTTGTTTCTGTTTTTGTTTTTTGTAATATGGCTAAACAGAAATATGTTTTCCTTGACTTCATATGTTTAATGGGTATCATATTATTTGCTTCTCAGTGGGTGGGAAAGTAGTTAGACGGAAGGAGAGACTTTGGAACTCGAAATTTAAAAATGAATGTGATATATGTGTGCATGTATGTGTATATATATGTATATATATGACATTTATATATATATATATAATGTTGTGTATAAAAATAGATGTATAGATTACATTTAATTACTATGTAGTTACTATTACATCTATTTACTGAAAGAGAAATGTCTCTAACATATTCCATCACAACAAAAGCTATTCAAAAGGACAGTGAAAATAGTAACATGGTCAAATAAAACCTGGCCTTCTTTCTAAACATGTAGACTGATGGTAGGTCCATGATACATGAAGTATCTGATTGCTCTTGTGGGGGAGGAGGAATCTGCATATGTATATTCCTTTTAGATCATCCAAATAAGGAGATCATGTTTGAGCAGACAAACAGGATGGATATTTATGGGTAAATAATGACATTATTACAAAAAGGTGGACTTTGATGAATGATTAACTGTTAAGACCTCATTTATAAAAATGCAAGCATCTAGTGCAGCAGTTTAAGGTTCGAAATTCTCAGGAGATGTGCTATAGTATCCTTTGCCTGGATATGCAGAGTTGATCAGGCCATTTTTGGTGTAAAAAGATGACATTGCTTTCCAATTGTTAATTAGTAAAGAATTCAGAGGTAGGGAATTGTAATAGCAAGGACCCAGCATACACAGGAGGGCCTGCTGTACAACTTCTTGGATCTGCATTTCTAAAAAGAAAGCAACTTTTGAGGGGTCAGCAATCTACTTTAATCAAGCACATATATCATTCACTTAGTTCAGGGGAAAAATCAGCACTCTGAACTTCAGAGAAAATACAAACAGAGAAATGAAGACCAACAGACAGGGCTTCCAACAGTCTGATCATAAGCAATACATACTTCATAGATCAACAGACAGATCCAACTGTCTGACCATGACATACATACATAGTTACCAGAGAGAGAAGCACCAACATCTGGGATTTCAAAGCTGGGGGCTCCTTAGTGGCTGCACAGTCTTGTCTGGCCAAATAAACACTTTCAATGAGTAAGCCCCAAAACCAAACCTCAGAGTATATAAATACTTTTTCAGAGCCAGAGGGCATCACAACCCTTGAGAACTAGTGCCTCATTAGAAATTAACAAAAGGTGTGGGCCTTCCTACAAAACAAATCTCCCCTAATCAAACTTCCCTTAATGGCAGGCCTGCTAATGCATGGGGAAAATCTTTAATTCTCATTAACATAATTAACATTACAATAACCTGTGGCCTAGAGATCACATGTGATCTTCTAGGTCCTCAAGTGAGACCCTTTGACTGAAACCAAACTTCACAGGATAAATTCCCTTAATCAAAGCATTTATTCTCTAAAACTTGGACTCAGTCAAAAGGCTGCACCCAAGGAACTAGATATGTGGCCTTCAGTCCACAGGTTCCCCATCCCTGGACAGGTTTTCCATTTCTCCCTCCCCAAATTATTGTGATAAATTTTAACTGAAACATTCCCATTTCCATTGCAGTCCAGAATATGCATTTATATGACTACAGCCTGAGGTGGAGGATATAGTCTCTGTCTCTGTATATATACTTTGTGTGCCACAAGCTGGCCCATATGCACACAAGAGACCCATTCTAAGAATCAGAATTATACTATCCAAGCCAAAAAAATAATAATAATGAAAGTGGGCACAGGAAGGGAGCATGCAATTCTTTAGTTAGAAAGAAAAACAAATTCATTAATTGGAATGCACAGAGCATCAGAAGAACCAAGAGAAGGAAGGACACTTTAGGATTAATCAGTGAGCTAATGGGAAGCAGTGACAAGAAATGAAAAACTGTTTTTGTAACCCAACAGTCTGCAGACATAAGGCAAAGGGTCTCAGAGCTTCCTGTGCAGACATCACACGATAAAGTTGATAATCATACAGAAAGGCATGGGATTAATTAAAATCCCCTTTTAAAAGAGCTATTAAGGAAATTTCAGCATCTTTACTGTCGAAATGTGCTCCCATAGAGTTGTTATTGATTATACTTGAGATATAAAGTGGACTGTAAGAAATAGAGGAGGGTAAATGATAGGGAAAAGGCACTCATGATGGGTGTTTGACTTGAGTAAGCACCAAATAACATTTTGGATTGTAGAGAAAATGGAAAAAGAAGTGATATCCTCTCCAGAAGAAGTTAGTTATAGTATGACCATATAGAGATTCCCAAATTTTACTTATGAGAATACTCAGAATGTACATGTAGAAAATTAAAATACTATGTGATTTTAGAGTTAGAAAACAAGATGAAATGCTTAAACTGTAGAATATGATCTAATCCAGATCCATTTGCATTTGCAAGTTATCTACTATAAAAAGTTCAGCTATTCCTTGGCAAATTTTTATTAGAAGAAAACTGAATATTATAGTATATTCATGTCCATTTTCTGTGGTTCTTGTCTGATAGGGAGTCAAAATGGCATAGTAAGTAAAATCAAGACTTGGTACCAAGGAGGTTTGATTCAAATCTTTCATCTATTACTAACTAGCTGTCATATCATAGGCAAATCAGATAATATTTCTGATCTTCAGTTTTTTCATTTCTAAAATGGCGATAATATCTCTGCTGTACCTAATTCACAGGCATATTGTGAGGCTCAGGTATAATAATATGTGCAAAATATTTTGTAAACTTTAAAAAGTTATATAAATTGAATTATTGTTATTTAAATGACATGAAATATTGTTTGCATTTTTATTTTCAGAGGAATTTCAGATAAAATGGTATTTAGAACTACCAAATTACCTCAATGTAACTATGTAACAGTCTTGTAAGTACTGAAATTTCTAAGAGGAACCCAGGATGGTGTATACTTTGACCATAGAAATTCAGCTCAAGAACATTCTATGTGAAACCAAATGCTGTCCTCTTGAGGTTATCTCAAACTTCCCATGTAGTAGTGGTGGATTCTAAAATAGACAAAATTGGTATTAATTTACATAATTCCTCTATTTCAAAGTCTGGACTAAAGGATTAGATATTTGTTCAGCTATTTATTCAGAGTTATAACTAAGAATGATTGATTATACATGGCTTATACATGTAAACTATACCTGGGACAATTTATATGAAAGAATTATCAGCTGGCAGAATGGAAGTCATCAGTCCCAAACAGAGAAAACAGAGAATACAATATACCATGATTCTTCCCTTTACCCTTTTGGGCCATTTTTTGCCCTGTTTGGGCTAATTATTCCGGACAACTAAGCTGAGGTAACTTGTTTCTTCACATTTAACATCCCAAAAGACTGATTGCTTGGAAAATATCATAGGGGAATGTGGTTACCAATATATGAAAGAGATAGAAGTGTTTGGGTTAAGATCTAAAAAAAAAAAAAAGCAAAGTCAATTTCCAATAAATCCCTCATAGTATCATGTTAGAATTAGGGATCATCAAAACCTAGATGAACAATTATAATTCCTTAATTATACAGAACTAGAAAATGAATTTCCAGAGATGGCGAGTGACTTCCCCAAAGTTACAGGGGAAGACTCTTTCATCTTCTACTAAGATTTGGGCTAAGTTGACCTGGAATTAAATGGATCTGAAATCTCATAGACTTGTAGATTAGTGGAGTCAGAAGTATCCTCACTAACCCATTTTGTCCAGTTTCTCCATTTTGCAGAAGAGAAACCAGAGATCAAAAATGAGTATCAGAGCTGAAACTAAAACCTAATTCTCTTATTGAAAACCCAGTACTTTTACAGTGAAGCTGTTGAAATTCCACACCACCCCCTCCAGGTTTTGGAATATATGGACCCATCTCTTCCAAACAGGTTATTCCTGGTCTCAAAATTCAGGCCATTTAGCTAAGAATATATTAGGGCCCCTTTGTCCTTTCAGTCATACCCTGGCTGTCAAGCACACCTTACCCCATTATTCTCTCTCCCCACCCCCCATTCTTTGGGAAAATTTAAGCCATTTGTAAAACATCAAGTTTTGGAGAATGCCTTAGGGATAGCTGAGGCTGGGGCATTCCAGAAGAAGGCATAGCTTAGGGGCAGTGCCTCAGGAGACCAGAAGGCAAAAGGGAGGCATCATTTGTATTTTACAGATGAAAACAAAGACACCAGAGGGGATCTGGGCTTTTAAGACTTGGAAGAACTAGGGCGAATGTTGGGGAGTACCCAAGGACTACCTGTGGGAGGGTCTCAATGGCCAGCCTTTTCTGTCTTACCCTACCTGACACACCCACTCACCACAAACTGCGGTTGCACTTGTTCATCTTTCATTCTTGAACAGGACTATGATATCTCCAATGTGAAGCCATGACTTGCAAGTGAATTGAATTTAAGGGAGGGAGGGCTGTGCAAAGTCACCAGCCCCACTTTCTCCTTGGGAACCATCTGAGTCCAGTGGCAAGATCTAAATCATAACAAGTGGAGATGGCCCCAGAAGGAGTGGGAGAACTTGGCCATCGGTCTGGATTTGACTGAAGCAATGCCTATTCAGTGAGGAACACTAGTTAAGAAATGCAGCAAAGAATGGCCTTTTACCTAGTCAAAGAAAAAAATCAATCTGAGAGAAAAAACTCTCAGGGTTTTGGGACAAAACAGTTGTTATTTACGTTCACTCAGCCTTCAGGACGGAAACAATGACCAGGTGGGGCTTGGGTTTAGACCTATCCTCAATGAGAGCCAGAGTGGTTTGGGTTTAAGGCACTTTTCTTAAGAAGGACATCTAGCCTTGTTCTCCACAAGTTAAATAGTAGAGGAGGTCTAGTCTATTTCAAAGGATGTTGCTACTTCATTAGCTACTAGGAGGCATCCTCTGAAACATCCCTTAAGCTACCACTATTGGCACAGAGGACACAGGTTCACACTGAGTGGGAGAGAAGGAAAGAACCCTCAGGGCTTGGCTTCTTTCCCACCCCAGGCTAGATGCAGGTTCAGGTCCCATAGCCTTGCCCTCTACCCAGGAAACCTAGGAATCAGAAGCACAAGTTGTTTCTCCAAATCTCACTTCCCCTCTGTCTTTTATTATGGGCTCTTCCTAACATGCAGGCTACTCCTTTTCCTACTATCATATCTAACTAGTTAGAGAACTAAAATTCCTTGTCTGTGTCTCCCATTCTGGGAAAGGTCTTCATCCTTGGGCAACTTCCCCAGCCTTCATCCTTTCAGGGCACTGAAGACACTTTCTGCCCATGGAAACAATAAGGTTTAATACTTCATTCAAAAAATAGTTAAAATAGGAAGCTAGGAGATAACAGATTAGATTGAGCTTCTCTTCTCACTCCCCTGTACAGTGACTGCCCCCTCCTCAGGCTCTAGCCTCCCTCACCAATCTCCAAAAGAGAATGAACTTTAAATATTGCTTGTTAGAGTCACAATTTGGGGAACTTAGCCTCTGCACGAAAAGTATTAGCTATAGCTTTGACCTGCCCTCACCTTTATCCTCAGAAAATAGTGTATTGTTTTAATTGATAAAGAAAAGACACTTGTATATGGAAAAAGTAAAATAGTGTTCATATTCTCAAAATGTTTATGTGTGTGTATGTACTTGAGTTTGTCTGCATTGTTTATGGTGGGAGTCATATGTTACTAGTTACACCTTTCCTAAAATTTAATCTGAGTGAAAGTATCAGATTAGTAGCCCTAGAGATTGAATATTTTTTTCTTTCATTCTTTCTTGCTTTTTTTAGTTTTTGCTGAAGAAGACCAGAATGAACCATTTCAATAGAACCATCTCTAACTCTGCCTGCATTCTTAGTTGTATAGTAGATGGAGCAACTTCAAATGTGATTACAAAAAGCAAACACTGAAATTGAAGTGTTCAATATAATAACAAACCCCCAGTCATTCTTTTTTTTTTTTATTTTGTAATGTTTAACAGTCACTGCCATACAATTGTGATTTTATCCCCCCCACCTACCCCCCACTCCCCCCCTCCCTCCCCACGACTGCATACAATTCTGTATAGATTCTACATATACTTTCCTATTGAGTATATTTTCACTATAGTCATGCTATATAGTCAGACTAAGATAAATGAAAGAAATCGTATAACAAATCAGAACATGATACACAAACACATACACATACACAAACATGATCTGCTACAATATGTGAGTGACTTCCATATTTCTCTCTCTGAGTGTGGCAGGCATTTTGCCTTGAGATCCTCCATTGGGATTTTTTTTTTTTTTTTGGTAAGAAGTTCTTGTGTTATTACAAAAATCTAAGTCTACCAGAAAAAACTCTCACACACTGTGGTTGTTGCTGTGCATAAAGTTCTCCTGGTTCTGCTCCTTTCACTCAGCATCAGGTCATATAAGTCTTTCCAGGCCTCTCTGAAGTCTTCTTGTTCATCATTTCTTATGGCACAATAGTACTCCATTACATTCATATACCATAATTTATTCAGCCATTCCCCAATTGATGGACATCCCCTTGACTTCCAGTTTTTGGCAACTACATAGAGTGCTGCTATAAATATTTTTGTACATGTGGGACCCTTTCCCATTTTTATGATCTCTTGGGGATATAGTCCTAGTAGCGATATTGCTGGGTCAAAGGGTATGCACATTTTTGTAGCCCTTTGGGCATAGTTCCAAATTGCTCTCCAGAATGGTTGGATGCGCTCGCAGCTCCACCAACAATGAATTAGTGTTCCAACTTTCCCACATCCTCTCCAGCATTTATCATTTTCTTGTTCTGTCATGTTTGCCAATCTTATAGGTGTGATGTAAACCCCCAGTCATTCTTGACATTATCTGATAAGGATATCTACCTAATCAAGTCAATGTTTACTAAAGTGTTTACTAAATGTTTACTATGTGTCAAATATTATCCTAAACATTAGGGATACAAATAAATTTTGAAAAATTGTATTTGCCCTCAAGGATCTTATATTCTATAAAGGAGACAATATATAAATAACGAGAAGTGTAAGATGGAACAGTTTGTCCTTCCTTTGAGAGGACCAATGACAGACATCACAGAGTGATGACTTGTTCATGAATTGGATGTAAGAATTGGATGGAAGCATAGTTGCATAAAGTCATCAGCCTCACTCTCTTCCAGAGTCATCAAAGTCCAGTGGTAAGACAAAAGGCAGGATGACTGGAGATGGCTTGGGATACAGTGGATGACCTTAATGTTTGCTATCTGACCAAGCTCTAAATGCTCCATAGTCCTTGTGTTAACTGCGTTTATGGTCATTGGAACAAATTATTCTCTTCTATCCATTCTGCCAAGGGAAGTCTTCATACCCTTCGGGTAGACATCCTTCCAACTCACCAATGGGTTTGAGGTCAATCAGTTACCCTCAGCCTGGTTTAACTGAGATGGTTTCACCAGGATGTAGCCATTGCATATGCTGTAGCTTACAGCCACAGGTGAGAGTTGGTGAGAGATGGACCCCTAAGGTGGGTGAGCAGCCCTGAAAAGGGCTTGGTAAGCCTTCACTAAAGAGGTGTTAGTCCTCCCTGGGCAGCCCATACACCAATTTGTATAGGAACTAATCTGTATAGTTAAATTAGCTATTCCCTTCTAGCTCCTTAAGGATTGATCTTTCTCCTATACCTAGAGAATGAAGACAAAGTCTCACCCTCTCATAAACCTTCAAAGTTTTTCCCTCTGCATATTTACCATTGCCCAACATCCAAGCTGTGGTTCAATCTGGGTTTAAAGGAGTGACTGAAGCATATGTTCAATTACATGTTAGTGTTTATGCAAGAAGGTGGGGAGGGGGACGTTAGATTCCAAGGGTGAATTAGAGTCAAGAGTAGCAAAGAACCAATCCATGCGGCTGCCATTTTGACGGTTATATGTAAAGAATTCCTTTTCTATGCCTTAGATTGAATGTGTGTATATGCACATTTTGAGTCTTACCCTCAGGAATACCTTTAAAAGAATCTGCTAAAGCTCAAAGGATTATGTGTCTCCAGAGACAGCTAGCAGATGTCCCCATTCCTTGATTTTCTGAAAATAAGTCTTCTTTGTGCAGTATACCATAGCAAATTCTCAAGTCTCATTCCTTTTAATGTATTGTTAGAAAGAAAAACTTCCAGGATGAGATAGATGCTGTGTCAGAGCCTGGACTTTTCAGAATTTATTAGTATGTAACTTTTCCTGCCATATAATTTTCATCTAATTTTTTGTTCTTCCATCTTACTGTTACCAGCTGTAACTTATAGAATGTCTTTAAATAGAGGGTTTTTTGGGGGGGTATTGGGGGGCAAATCAATGAATTTCTTTTTGAAAACCTCTTATTTTCACATCTTTGTGTGAAACCAGATTTTGTAGTGGGGCCTTATTCTTCCATTCGCATTGGTGATTTTACATCTAGATTCTGTTGGTACCTTAGACACTATCAAGTCAAATTTTCTCATTTTTATAGATGAGGAAGCTAATGTTAAATTGTTTGCCTCACCTAAGTCACACTGGTAAGTAATAGAGACTGAGTTATAACCCAGATTCTTTGATTTCAAATCTAATGGTATTTCCAGTGGTCCTGTTTGTGGTGACTCTTCATTTTACCATTTGCCCCACTACAATAGATTTAATTTTTCTTTTTTTCTCTTTTTAAATGGAAGAGCATCATTCATTCTGGAGCAGGACAGTAAAATTGTTTAGTTCAGCTTTCCAAAGAAAACTGACTTTCTCTTAATAACAAAAGAAGGTGTTATAATAATGTTTTTTTTTAATTAGACTTAAAAACAACTTATTATCTTTATCAAGTCTTCAGGATCCTCACTTATAGACCACCTACTACTCAAAATGCTAAAGCAAAAATAATGTCAGAGTACTTTTGCAGCATTGAGACAAAGACTAACCTTTTTTTCTGTGGAATGGATTGGCTATTCAATTAAAATTGAAACAATTTTCTCTTCTCACCTATGGAGCATAGCATGGAGTGGCTTGTTAGAGAATAGTGGCACACAAATACAAAATCTCCTAAAAAGAGGGCCACAAAATTAATTTCGTCTGGTACATTAGGAAACACTTCTCTGACATTTGCTGTTTCTGTCATCCCTAATAAAGAGATTTTTACCTGTATTTGCCTATTCAACACTTCAGCCCCTCAGCCAATTTTAGAAATTATTTCTGATTTATGGCTCTCTTTCAAGCGGGTGTCACCTTGCCTGTCAATTATCCCTCAAAGCAAATGCTAAGTGAATGCTGGCTGGTAAAATTAATAAAGGAAACCTTTACTCAAAAAGGTAGGAAGAGCCTTGCAAAAGGGATAATTCAGCCAGCAGGTAACTCAATTGCTGCTGGTGATATTTATAGGAGAAATGGAGAGGAGGCTGTAAATGCCCCAGCATAGAAAGAGAAGGAATTAGAATTCCTCCTTGATGATTGCTGCCAAAACACATTACCTGAAAGTTTCCTTGGTACTAAGCCCTGAAGATATGGCTCAGGATAGCATCCATTTCTTTAGAGAAGATTTTTGCATTTCCATTCTTTGACATCCCCTCAAATACCACGTCTTCCTGCTTCATCAAATGTCTCCACTCCCAACACTCCTCCTTCCTTTACTTGTTCAAAACTGTTTTGTCCCCATGTTCTTGAACTTTGATATTGCCCTCTCTAATCACACTCTGCTGTCTTTTTCTCTCTCTCTGCCTCTCCTAATTCTATAGTTTTTCTTAACTGTTACTGCCAGTCCTCTCATCCTGTCTGGTTCTGCTTGCGTGTTCACTTGCTCAAGACCTGCAATCTGCTTTTGGGACCCATCACTGGGCTGAAAAGGTTTTTATAAAGGTTACCAATAACTTTTCAATTTCTAAATCTGAATCATTCTCTGTCCTTATCCTTGATGGCTCTTTTGCTGATAATTACACTATTTACCCTCTTTTCTTCCCTTGGCATCCCTGAGAGCTCTCCCCTCCTTCTCTACTCCTCAATCTCATTTGCTGAACCATCATCTGTCTCTCATTCCCTAAACATAGGTATCCCACAAACCTCAGATCTAAACACTTTTCTACTCCCTTTTGTTGGCAGTCTCATTTGCTTATCTTAGTTCATTGATCAAATCTATGCAAACACAGTACTGATTTTTCTCCTGAACTCTTTTCCCTAAATTCCAGCTGCCTGATGAATCATCTCCATTTGAATCACTCAGTATCTCAACAAACTCAACATTGCCGAAACTGAAATCATTATCATTTCCCTAAATCTGTCTCTCCTCTGGACTTCCCTTTCTGTTCAAGGCATTGCAATCATCCCAGTTATCCAGATTTGAAAACTCCCATTTTTGAATTTTCACTTTATTTCACCTGGGCACTTGTCAATTCTTGATGATTCTATCTCAAGGCACATCTTCTACTTGTTTCCTTCTCCCTACTCATATAGTCACCATTAGTTCAGAACCCCATACCTGAACTGCATCATAATTAACATCCTTATTTCCAGTCTGTCCTTTCTCTAATCCACCCTCTCTGTGGCTGCTATCACCCTCCAGATGCTGCCAAAATAATTTCTTTGAGACACGTGTCTGAATAAGCCACTCCTTTGATTAAAATTTTCAGTGACTCCCTCTTTCTTGAAAGTTAACACACAAACTTCAAGCCTGGCATTTAAGACAATCTATAATCTGATTCTAACTTACTTTCCTAGATTTTTTCATATTATCCCATTTGTATACTATATATTCCAAACCAATTAATTTGATTACTAATTGTTCTTTAAATATCACAATATACCTTTCCTATCTTTGCATTCCAACAAATCATTCCCATGCTTGGGATATAATCCTTCCAAATTGAGGAAAGAGACTTTACAAGAAGTTTCTCTGATAAAGGTCTCATTTCTAAAATACATAAAGAATTGAATCAAATTTATAAAAATATAAGTCATTCCCCAATTGATAAATGTTCAAACAATATGAACAGGCAGTTTTCAGAAGAAGAAATCAAAGCTATGTGTAGTCATAGAAAAAAGTACACTAAATTATTATTGATTAGAGAAATGCAAATTAAAACAATTCTGAGATACCATCTCATATCTATCACATTGACTAATATGATAGAAAAGAAAAACAATAAATGTCGGAGAGCATGTGGAAAATTTGGGACACAAATGCATTACTGGTGGAGTTGTCAACTGGTCCAATCATTCTGAAGGACAATTTGGAACAATGCCAAAAGGGCTATATCATACCATTTGAACCAGAAATACTACTACTAGGTTTGTATTCCAAAAGAGATCAAAGAAAAAGAAAGAGGACATATATGTACAAAAATATTTCTAGCAGCTCCTTTTGTGATGGCCAAGAATTGGAAATTGAGGGAATGCCCAATAACTGGGGAATGGCTGAACAAGTGTCATATATGATTGTGATGCAATACTATTGTGCCATAAGAAATGATGAGGAGGATGTCTTCAGACAAATCTGAGATGATTTATGTGAACTGATACTCAGAGAAGTGAGAACAGTGTGCACAGCATTTTATGATAATCAACTTCAAATAACTTAGCTATTCTAATAAATACAATGATCTAAGACAATTCCAAAGGACTTAATGATGAAAAAATACTATCTACCTATAGAAAAATAACTGATGGGAGTCTGAATGCAGATTGAAGCATACTTTTTTCACTTTGCTTTTCTTGCTTCTTTTTTTTGCAAGATCACTATTTTTTTTATTTCACATGCTTAAGTAATAGCACATTTCTTACCTTCTCAATGAACATGAAAAATAAATAATGCTTTTTTTAAAAAAAAAAAAGGTCATATCTCAAACAAACAACACACAAAAAGAAATGTAGTCTTTCCCCACCATTAACATTTCAGAATTCTTCTCTTCCTTTAAGATTCAGATCAGGTGCCATTTCCTCCATTAAACTTTCCTTGATTTCCTTCTCCTTAAATTTTCCTAGAGAATCTGTCATCGTTGCTTGACTGCTATTTCACCATGGATGTAGGACTTCTCCCTCTGAAACACCCACTTCTTACCCTGAAATATTCTTCTCCCCCTATAACCCCTTCTTCCATTGGTGAGTTCCTTCCAGAACCTACATTGAAGAAAGATTTTTACAATGATTCTTTAGTTTTCTCCCATCTCTGCTTCAAACTCTCCAGATTTCACCACTGTACATATGCTTGCCCCTCTCTCCCTTCTCCTACACACACATACACACACTCACACACATTGATATAATATATATGTGTATACATATTATATCTATCTTTAGCTGTCTGTATGCCATTAGAATGTGATCTCATTGAGAATAAACACTCTTTCCCTTTTGATTCCATTTGTCTCCCCAACACAGTGTACAATGCCTGGCACATAGTTGGGTCTTAAAATAAATGTATATTGATTCAGTTTGATTTGATATGGATCTTTCCATTGCCAAGTTCAGTTTCCTGAGTTATACTCCACCTATTTTTAATAGTATACATCAAGTCCTTGGACATTTCAAGACTCTGAACCACCAATAATCACTCAAAAAAGTTGAACCTAAGGATCCCTGCAGGAAAAAAAAATACAAATAAAGATGATGCTATGAAGTTGAAGCCCATGGAATTTGTCTATAACTCTACGTACCTTGGACAGACACAATTAGAAGAATAATGAGCTGGGTTCAGAGTTGAATAGGAGGAAGAGAGTGGGCTAGATAACTTTTGATAAATTTCTCAGGGCTTTAACAACCCCAGACATCTCAGTTTATGAAAGGCCCACCTCTTTAACACCCACATCGTTCTAATAATTTCATATGATTGTGAAGCATAAAGTACTATACTCTCTGAAGAATCACAGCTGACAGAAAATTGAAAGGTCATTGGAGAGAAACATGATGGCTGTAAGGTATGAATTATTACTATATATGCATCACTAATCAACACGGACCCTGTAAGCTATGCCTAGGTTGAAGGAAACTTTAGGTTAGTACTTCTTTGAAAGCACACCTCACAAAGTCACCATTTGATGTTTTAAAATGGAAAGAACAGAGAATATGTTCATTCAAATGGAAAGACATCTACATAAAAAGAATAACACAGTAAATAAGAAAGACCACACACATTTCTCTACCTACATGTAAGGTCACACTATCTCACAGAATCCCATGCCATCAACAGAAGAGGGAACACTTGAAGTACAGAAAATTAGTGTCCCAAGACATAAGTCCCAGAGAAAATACCTTTATTCCTACCAAACCAATTCTTTTTACATCTCCACAAAACTGCTAATCTAAACTGGTATAATATTTCCTCCACTGATTTGACCACTACTGTTTCTCTGCTGAGGTGCTACGATAATCTATTGCTTCTTTGTTGAATTATGGCTAATATCCTTTCCAAAAGTGAATAATTATAGTAAATTGTTATAACCTCAAAACTATTTCAATGCTTTGTGAGTCAGACCCACAGACTGCACCAAGGCAACACAGTAAAGAGTTTCATGAATCATTCGTGTTCTTTTTTTTTTTTTTAATTCGCCTTCCTTTAAGTAGGAAATCCCCCAGACTTATTTGCTATTTGAGGTAGGGTGGCTAACAGTTGAAGACCATATAGATTACCCTGGAACTTCATTCTAATGCACTGGAAGAGTAAAATGGTGGTGCCAAACTTTTTCCTGCTTTCCTGCTCCTATGATCAAATTACTGTTCCACTTACCACTAACAGTAAAGAATTGCACCCAAAAAAGTGCCATGAAAGTTATTGTTTAAAGAAAGTCTAGAAATGGAGATAGATCAGTTAGTGGTGAAAGATGGACAATCAACATTCCATTTGCTTATTGGGAGGAATTGTCAGAGCTAGAGGCAGGTTCTCAACACTTTGTGTGGACCACTGTAAAGGATTTATAGGAAGTTCCAGATAAGAATTGCATGCTAAGAAAACAAGTCTAGTTGAAATCTCTACCACTGAAAGGGTATATCTACACTATTTCATCCAAAGATCTATAAAAGTAATAAAGTATAGAAGTCTATCTCTTTCAAGTAGAATGTATATGTATCAATAAGAGGAAATACTTCATTCATGTCTTTGTACCCAGCTGAAGAAGGCAGTTAACACATTTAGAGAATTTAATAAAAGAAAAATGTATATTATATGCAATGCATTGTACTCAATTCGGGGGCGGGGGGGGGAAGTCATCAAAGTGCTTAAAATTCAATGGTGCTTTGATTATAGGCATGTCTCATAGTAGTTTCTTGAGTAGTATATAATTTCCTTTTTTTTTTTCTTAATAATAAACTATACAGGAGAGATCATTACATATAGCTCAGCAGTATTACCCAGCTCTCTCTTCTCATTACTGCAACAAAGACTGAGAAAAAGCAGCTGATTTAGTCATTTTTTAAGAAATCTAAGGATTGCAACAAGTAATTTTTTCAAGACTAGGGGCAACAGCAAGGACCCGGACATACACAGGACAGCCAGCTGTACAGGTTCTGAGACATGTTTTTCAGAAAGAGAAGCACCAAAACCTGGGTTTTCAAAGCTGTGGGCTCCTTAATGGCTGCCCAGAGTCTCATCTGGCCAAACACTTCTAATGAATAAACCCAAAACAAAACCTCACCTTGGAATATATATACACTTTTCAGAGCCAGAGGGCATCACAACCCTTGAGTGCCTCACTGGAAATTAACAAAAGGTGTGGACCTCCCCCATCAAACTTCCCTTAATGAGCAGGTCCATTAATGGATGGGGAAGATCTTTAACTCTCATAATTACCATTACACCAGGTTAGCACATGGAGGGAGATAGACGTCTATAGGAATTGGGGAAAGGTGTAGCAAGGAAGATGCCCCACAGAGTTTTTCAGCAGGGGTCTGTAGCTAGGAAAAGGCATACCAGTCTGTCCCCAGAGCTAAGTTACAGTTTCCTTGTGGACTGAGGAGGGCACTGGAACCTGGGGCAACCAACCATGGGCTACATACCAGGACAAGAAAGCATACCTGAGCCTGAGATGATGTACTGATACAGAAACAAGAACAGAAACTATCAGCAATTATGTGACTCTAACTCCAATGTTGCATCTTAGATTTAGAGCCCAATTCTGTCTGAGGCAGAATAATCTGGGAAGGGAGCACAGACCACAGGGAAGGCCAACAATTTTTTTGTTTTTGTTTTTGCTTTGAATATACAGAATCTTTCACCAGCAAACAGGAACTACAACCAGTAGCTAATAGAACTGCAACAAGGGGCAAGATTGCATTTTTTTTTTTTAATAGGGCTGAAACTAGGTTCAAGTTTTTTCTTAATAATTAAATTTTTATTAAGATTATAAATTTAAAGCAACAATCTGATTAGTTTTATCTGGTTATATACAATGTCACATGCATAAATTACAAAGATATAAATGAAGATGGCAGTAGCGGGAATGAGTGTCAAACTAGCAACTTGTGGGTAAAGATCCATATTGCTAACATAATCAGACAGATTTCCCAAAACTTCCTATTTTTACAACAAAAGATCTTTATTTTTTTATTTATTTAAATTTATTTATTTAACTTTTAACACTCATTTTCACAAAATTTTGGGTTCCAAATTTTCTTCCCATTTGTCCCCTCCCCCACCCCAAAACACCGAGCATTCTAATTGCCGCTATCACCAGTCTGCCCTCTCTTCTATCATCCCTCCCTTCCCTTGTCCCCATCCTCTCTTTTGTCCTGTAGGGCGAGACAAATTTTTATACCCCATTACTTGTATTTCGCAAGAACAGTACTCTACAGTTGCTCCCAAAACTTTGAGTTCCCACTTCTCTTTATGCCTCCCTCCCCACCCATTCCCCCTGGGAAGGCAAGCAATTCAATATAAGCCACATGTGTAGTTTTGCAAATGACTTCCATAATAGTCATGTTGTGTAACACAAACTATATCTCCCTCCATCCTATCCTGCCCCCCATTGCTTCCATTCTCTCCTTTGATCCTGTCCCTCCCCAAGAGTGTTGACCTCAAACTGCTGCCTCCTCCCATTGCCCTCCCTTCCATCATCCCCCCCACCCTGCTTATCCCCTTCTCCCCCACCATCCTGTACTGTAAGATAGGTTTTCATACCAAAATGAGTGTGCATTTTATTCAATCCTCCAGACAAAGGCGATGAGAGCAAATTTCATGTTTTTCTCTCACCTCTCCTCTTTTTCCCTCCTCTAAAAAAGTCTTTTGCTTGCCTCTTATGAGAGACAATTTGCCCCACTCCACTACTCCCTCTCTCCTCCCAATACATTCCTCTCTCACTGCTCAATTTCATTTTTTTAAGATATGATCCCATCCTATTCATTTCACTCTGTGCTCTTTGTCTGTGTGTGTGTGTATGCATGTGTGTGTGTATGCGTGTATGTGTGTGTTTGTGTTCATGTGTGTGTGTGTGTGTGTGTGTGTGTGTGTGTAATCCCATCAACTACCCAGATACTGAAAAGTTTCAAGAATTACAAACATTGTCTTTCCATGTAGGAATGTAAACAGTTAAACTCTAGTAAGTCCGTTATGACTTCTCTTTACTGTTTACCTTTTCATGCTTCTCCTCATTCCTGTGTTTGAAAGTCAAATTTTCTTTTCAGCTCTGGTCTTTTCATCAAGAATGCTTGAAAGTCCTCAATTTCATTGAAAGACCATTTTTTTCCCCTGAAGTATTATACTCAGTTTTGCTGGGTAGGTGATTCTTGGTTTTAGTCCTACTTCCTTTGACTTCTGGAATATTGTATTCCACACCCTTCGATCCCTTAATGTAGAAGCTGCTAGATCTTGTATTATCCTGATTGTATTTCCACAATATTTGAATTGTTTCTTTCTAGCTGCTTGCAATATTTTCTCCTTGACCAGGGAACTCTGGAATTTGGCCACAATGTTCCTAGGAGTTTCTCTTTTTGGATCTCTTTCAGGCGGTGTTCTGTGGATTCCTTGAATACTTATTTTCCCTCTGGTTCTAGAATCTCAGGGCAGTTTTCCTTGATAATTTCATGAAAGATGATGTCTAGGCTCTTTTTTTGATCATGGCTTTCAGGTAGGCCCATGATTTTTAAATTGTCTCTCCTGGATCTATTTTCCAGGTCAGTTGTTTTTCCAATGAGATATTTCACATTCTCTTCCATTTTTTTCATTCTTTTGGTTTTGTTTTGTGATTTCTTGGTTTCTCATAATGTCATTAGCCTCCATCTGTGCCATTCTAATTTTGAAAGAACTATTTTCTTCAGTGAGCTTTTGAACCTCCTTTTCCATTTGGCTAATTCTGCTTTTGAAAGCATTCTTCTCCTCATTGGCTTTTTAACCTCTTTTACCAATTGAGTTAGCCTATTTTTCAAGGTGTTATTTTCTTCAGCATTTTTTGGGGTCTCCTTTAGCATGGTGTTGACCTGCTTTTCATGCTTTTCTTGCATCTCTCTCATTTCTCTTCCCAGTTTTTCCTCCACCTCTCTAACTTGATTTTCAAAATCCTTTTTGAGCTCTTCCATGGCCTGAGCTCATTGAATATTTATCTTGGATGTTTAGGATACAGGAGCCTTGATTTCTATGTCTTTCCCTGATGGTAAGCATTGTTCTTCATCATCAGAAAGGATGGGAGGAAATACCTGTTCATCAAGAAAGTAACCTTCTATGGTCTTATTTTTCCCCCCCTTTTCTGGGCATTTTGCCAGCCAGTGACTTGACTTCTGAGTTTCCTCTCCACACCCACTTTGCCTCCAGATCTGCCCAGCCAGTGCTTGGGGTCTGAGATTCAAATGCTGCTTCCCAGCCTCAGGGCTTTCAGTGGGGGCAGGGCTGCTATTCAGTGTGAGATTAAGTTCAGGTGCTCAGATCAGGGCAAGGCCACCACACAGGGCTTAGTTCCCTCAGGGGGTTTATGTGGAGACCTTCAACAATGGATCCAAGCTCCTGCCTTCTTTGGGAGCCCTTGTCAACTGCTGCCTCTGCTGCTACCTCCTGAGGGGGCCTGAGTTATGGAGACACCCCGCTCCCCTCTCTGCGGGCTGAAAAGAACTTTTCACTGACCTTCGGCGCCTGTGGGTGGAAGGACCTGCTCTGCCACTGGAGATTCTGTCCCTGAAGCCTGCTTGGATCTGCTCCCTTCAGTGTTGCATGGCCAAGGCAGGGCTGGGCTCTGCTCTGGGTCCCATGCATGATGGACCTTTCGTGTCAGTTTTTCAGGGCTCTCTGGAACAGAAATCTCCTCCACTCCATTATTCTGTGGCTTGTCCTGCTCCAGAATTTGTTCGGAGTTCTTCTTTATGGGTATTTTATGGGCTGTGGGTTAGGAGCTAGCTTATGTGTGTCTTTCTACTCCACCATCTTGGGTCCTCCCCACAACAAAAGATCTTTAAAAGAAAAAAATATATTGGTACATATCTGAATGCTATAGAGCAGTATTCCTCATAAGACCAAATCATCCTGACTTTATGAAATCCAATTGGAGACTAAAACCAGAACATTTCAATTTTAATAAATGCCATACTTAACCAGAGATTTTGTTAAAAGGCAAAAAAAAAAAAAATGTTCTAAGTTGGCTACTTTTTCTGATTTCCTTGTGTTGGGAAGTGGTACAGGGGCTAGGGACCAAACTGAAAGGGTAAGCTTCCTCCTTTCATTTGTTGTTTGAAAATTAAGTCCAAATAAAGGCTCTTACTGCTATGTATGATGGGAAATTAACTGCAAAGCTCCAAAAAAGAGGTTAGTTATCAGATTTTGCCCTAGAACAGAACACTTTGGATACACTTAAAGTTTCAAGTGCCTGGTCCTAGCCACCACTGATATCATTAAAGAATATAGTATTTAATATACAAGGAAATCAGTAATGGGAGTCTAGAGGGTAAAAACAGAATGAAAGAATGTCCAGACATACTGCTGTAAGTGCACATATTCTGATTCTAATATAAAGTATGAATTTAGGAAGTAAAACTGGAAGAATGAATAAATAAACAACAAAAAAATTCTCATTATGCTATTATGTTACAGGGATTTACAAAGCAGAAACACAGAAGAAAAGAATGGTTCAAAAACATCTAAAAGCCAAACCCCAAAGGAAAACAAACAAAAATTGCCAATTAGAACTTTCAGAAGAAAGGAAGCAAGATTTTTTTATTTAAAAATTATTTTATAATGAAATAAAGGTGATTGAAAAGAATTGGAATAGAAAAGAGAGCTTTGGAAGAAAGACTGGGAAGGAGAATCAACAGTTTAGTACAAAAGGTAGAAGGGGAAGCTAGGTCTTATAGTAGATAGAGTGCTCGGACTGAAGTCAGGAAGACCATCTTCCTGAATTCAAATCTGACCTTTTATACTTACTAGTTGTGTGACCCTGGGAAAGTCATTTAACCCTGTTTGTCTGTAAAATGAGCTAGAGAAAAAAATGGCAAACCATTCTAGTATCTCTACCAAGAAAACACCAAAAAGCATCATGAAGGGTTGAACACAATTGAAATGACTGGACAACAAGAATAAACAAGAAGTACAAAATCTCAATTATAAAGCTTCTTAAAAATTAGAATGGAACAAGCAGAAGTTAATGACTCTAAGAGACAAAAAGAAATTTTAAAACAAACTCAAAAAGCTGAAAAAATAGAAGACAGTGTAATGCATTTCATGTAAAAAAAAATAACTGACTTGGAAAATATCATGCAGAGAAAATGTGAGCATCATAGGATGCCCTGAAAATCATGTTTGTTTGTTTTTTAAAAAGAGCCTGACTGTCACACTTCAACAAATCATGAAAGAAAACTACCCATTTAGAACTAGAGAGAAAAGTAAAAATAGAATGTATTAATATATGTTTAAAAAACAGAAAGTATATATGAGTCACCTCCTGAAAAAAACTTCCAAAAAAAAAATCTGTAAGTACCAGGGGTAAGAGAAAATACTGCAAAGAGCCAGAAAGGAAAAAAAAAGTTCAAATATTGAGGAACTCCAGTCAGGATCACACATGATTTAGCAGCTAGTTCAATAAAGGATTGGAACACTTCCAAGAGGCAAAGTACATAAGATTATAATAAAAAATAATTTAACTAGCAAAACTGAGCATAATCTAACAGCAAAGTAAAACAAAAAATAGACATTTAATGAAATAGAAAACTTGTGAATATCCCTGCTGAAAAGACCAACGCAGAGTAAAAATTCTGACGTAAAATTACAGAAATAAAAATAAGCATAATATGGTAAATGTGAATGAAGAGTTAAAAGGGACTAATATTTTGACAGAGGAAGATAATGAAAGTGTCTCATAATTACCCTAATGTCTTAAGGGCTTGCAGAAAAATTTAAATAAAACAAGCAGTTTTTTATTGTTTTGATGATCTTAAAAGAAGAAAGGAAGGGGAGGGGCAAATGAATACAATATGGAATAAGTGAGAAAGAGGTATGATTGAGATTATTCTTAAGTGATTAAGGTGAGGGTCCAAAACCATATCATACACATACATCATACATAGACCATAGAAGTCCATACAAACAATAAGATATGAGCAGAGTGGGGAAAACTGGAATCTCATTTTCATCCCAACTCATCAAATGAAGGAATACACAGGGAGAATTGACTGTAGAAATATACTACACTGAGCAAGGAAATTAGAGGGACTGGAAGAAAGGGAGACAGGAATAAGAGTGAGGATAGATTCAGGGAAGTATAAGCAAAACAAATTCTAATCAGGGATTAGAAATTCTAATCGGGGATTAGGAATTCTAATCCTTCCTAAAAGGGGAAGAGTGTAACAACATATAAATGCAGTGTGGGCAAGGGAAAGAGAAAAGGGACAGGAGAGCAGAAAATGACTACATCAAGCACAGAGCATGGGTACTAACTGTACTCCTCTCTTGTCACCCAATTTTTTACAAAAAGGTATGACAACAGGATGGAGGGAAACTCACAAGGAACGATCAAACCTGTGAATACGAATTATATGAAGTCGCCTATAAAATCAAGGAGGATAACAGAATCCAACAGTATTATTTACAACACATTTGAAACATAAAGATTCACAAAGAGTTTAAAAGGAGGAAGTTGGAGAAACTATTATGTTTCAGCTGAACTCAAAAAGTATTATGTGTAGCAGTTGTGATGTCATTCAAGGAAATAGCAAAAAATAGACTTGATTAATGGAGATAATCAAGTAAAACTGCTTTAAGTTGAAAGGCATCATAGACATTAAATTACTAGCATTGTTTGACACATATATGAGAAATGGTATATTATTTAATATTTAAAGCTAAATTAGATGTGGGGAAAATAGCAAAACAATGATTGTGAGAGACCTCAAGGTACCCATTTCAGAATTAGACAAATCAAATTTTAAAAATGAACAAGAAAAAGTTAATGAACTGAATAGAACATTAGAAAAGTCAGAGTCTGAATCATAAACATTTACTAAGCACCTATTATGTGTCAGGGGCTATCTGCTAAGTGCTTGGGATACAAAGAATGGAGCAAGATAATTCCTTTCCTCAAGAATCTTAAAACTTGATGGTTATATAAAGTAGTTGAAAAATAAGCTGAAAAAGGAGAGGAGAGGAGGGAGGGCAACTGGTAGAAGACTTACAGCAGGGTGGCTAATGATATGCAGAGATGTAAGTCACAAAACTGATTTCATATTTCAGGATGATGAATTTCTAGAGATCAGAAAGTTCATGAGACCAACCATGGAGGAAATGATGATTCCTGAATAATTTCCGTAAATGGTAGGGGATTAGAGAAGAGTTGTGTGTCCATTGGTGAATGGGAATAGAAAGGAATATACTTATTTCTCAGATGTATGCAATATCTTTACAAAAACTACTATGTATTAGGGCATACAATGTTCATGAAGAAATGCCTAAAAGGAAAAAAAAAGTTAAACACATCTTCTACTGACTATAATATAATAAAATTTTTATTCAGTAAAGTACCCCTAAAGAAAGAGTTAAAATTATTTGACAACTAAATAAATTAATCCTAAAACATTGCTATATTAAGGAGCGGATAACTGAAACAAAACTTTCATTAAAAGTAATTACAATAATAAAGTTGATATACCAATATCTGTTACATTCATTCAAAGTCATTTGAAAGGAAAATTTACATATCTAAACACTTTTATTAACAATTAAGGGAAAGAAAAGATTAGCAAATTATATATATAACTAAAAAAATTAGAAAATCAACAAAATAATAATTTCTACTTAAAAATCAAATCAGAAGGAGTACTGAGGCTGCAGTCACACTGCAGAATCATGGGCATATCAGCCCAGGATGGGAGTCTGGTGGAACTAGGGGAGAGAGAGAGCTGCAGAGCCCCAGGTAACTGCAGCAGCCACTCCTGAGACTATCAGTCAACAGATTAAATGTCTGTAAGTCATCTACTTGAAATTCTGGGAGCTAAGATGGTGGAGAGATTGGTAAATGCTCTATTCCTCCCCTTGTTGACCTTGAAAAACTGATAGAATATTTCCCCAGAAAAATTCCTAGAACAGTGGGATCAGCTGAAGGAGCAAACAGTCTCTTAGCCTATGAGGCTAGAAAAATCACAAAGGGAGTTCCTCTTGCTGTGGCTGAAGGGACCCAATGAAGGACTGGAGTTGTCCTAGAAAGTCACACCTTAGAGAACTGTAAGGAGATCCTGAGCCCCAGGGGAATGGAGTCCACAATCATCAACACCAGGACCTCAGGCATGCCTCAGCACAGCCAGGGGAATAGAGAAGACACTAGTGCAAACACTAGTTCACCAGCCACTGACCCTACCTGTGCTCAGGAAAGGAAATCTTCTGTGACTAGACCACCCTTCGCCCACACTTAATGAAACTATCTCCAGGGTAAATCTGGGGAAACTCAGAAAGACTCCAATCTGGCCTCTGCTTTGGCACATCAGCCAGCTCAGCACCAGGTAAGCTACAACATTCTAGCCTCCAGCTGAAAGAACCAGATGGCACAATACACAAGGCCTCAGGTTTTAAACACAAAAATGATGGGACAGAGCCTCCTGTGCCCCAGAAGCAGAGATCCACTTTAAAAACCAGGAAAAGGGCTTGCATGAACAAGAAGCAAACCAGAAAAGATAAGACCATAGAATATTTCTGTGGGGACAAGGAACAAAACATGAATACCAAAGAGGGCAGTTTTGAGACTAGAATTGTTCTCAAGTTCAAAGAGCATTCTTAGAAAAGCTCAAGAAGGATTTTAAAAGCCAGATTAGGGAGGTAGTAGAAAAACTGGCCAATGATTTAAAAAAATATGAAAAAAGAAATCATGGAAGAATTTAAAAGGAAGATTGTACTAATGGAAAAGGAAGCACAAACACTAACTGGAGAAAATAACTCCTTAAAAGGAACAATTGGACAGATGGAAAGGAAATGCAAAAGTTAAGTGAATAAAACAACTTGATATAAATTAGAATCGAGCAAGCAGAAGCTAATGACCCTATGAGACATCACAAATCAGTCAAACAGAATCTAAAGAATAAAAAGATAGAAGAAAATGTAAAATATCTACTTGGAAAAACAACTGACCTGGAAAATAGATCCAGGAGAGAAAAATCTAAGAAATTTTGGTCTACCAGAAAATTATGATGAAAAAAGATCCTGGACAATATCTTCCAAGAAATCATCAAGGAAAACTGCCCAGAAGTCCTAGATCCAGAGGGCAAAATAGTCATCGAAAGAATCCACCATTCACCTCCTGAAAGGGATCCCAAACTAAAAACACCAAGGAATATCATTGGAAAATTCCAGAACTATCAAGTGAAGGAGAAAATACATCAGGAAGCCAGAAAGAAACAATTCAAATATCAAGGAGCTTTAGTCAGGATCACATAGGACCTTGCAACTTCTACATTAAAAGATCAAAGAGACTGGAATATGATCTTCCATAAGACAAAGAAGCTGGAACTACAACCAAGGATCAATTACCCAGCAAAATTGAGCATAATATTTCAGATAAGGAGATGGACATTCAATGAAATAAGAGATTTCCAGACCTTTCTGATAAAAAGGCCAGAGCTCAATAGAAAATTCTATCTTCAAACACCAGTCTCAAGAGAAGCCTAAAAAGGTAAACAGGGGGAAAAAAATAACTTGTTATTCAATATGAACAGACTGCTTACTTCCTTATAAGGGAAGATGATACTTATTAATCTTGAGAGTTGTATATTTATTATGATATATAAAAAGAATATACAGAGAGGCAGCAGGTATAAGGTAAATGATATGATGATGAAAATGTTATTTAAGGGTGCAAAGTGATTGTAACAGGAAATGTGAAAACAAGGAGGCAGAAAAAGGTAAATTACATCACAGGAAGAGGCACAAAAATATATTACAGTAGAGAGAAAGAGGGGAGAGAGTTGAGTATTGTTTGAAATTTATTCTCTTCTGATTTGGTTCAAGGAGGGAACAACAAACTCAGTTAAGTATAGAAATCTAATTCTATAGGCAGTAGGAGGGGAAGGCAGAAAAAGAGGGAAGGGAGGTTAAAAAGGAGGGAAAAAATAGTAAAGGAAAAGGAGATTCAAAAGGAGGGGGGGCTGAAAGAAGGGAGGAAGACTGAGGGAGACAGTAGTCAAAAATTAAAACTCTATTGTGGAAGGGAAGGGAGAACTAAAAGCTTAAACAGGTGGAAAGAGGATGGAAAAAAAGACACAGATAATAATCATAATTGTGAATGTGAATGGGATGAACTCTCCCATAAAGCAGAGATGGATAGAAGAATGGATTAAGAGCCATAATTCAATAATATGTTGCTTACAAGACATACATTTGAAATGGGGGGATACACACAGGGTAATGGTAAAAGTTTGGAGCAGAATATATTGTGCTTTAGCTGATGTAAAAAAAGCAGGGGTAGCAATCCTAATCACAAATAAAGAAAAAGCAGAAATACATCTAACCAGAAGATATAAGGAAGAAAACTATAGCCTGCTAAAAGGCATGATAGACAATGAAGCAATATCATTAATAAAGATATATGCTCCAAGGGTTATAGCATCCAACTTCTTAGAGGATAACTTAAGGGAGTTACAGGATGAAATAAACAGCAAAGCTATACTAGTGGGATCCTCAAACTCCCCCTCTTTGAACTTGATTAATCTAACCTCAAAATAAACAAGAAAGAAGTTAAGGCAGTTAATAAAACTCCTGATAAGGGACATGTGATAGATCTCTGCAAAAAACTGAATGGGGATAGAAAGGAATATACATTTTTCTCAGTGGTACATGGCACATATACAAAAATTGACCATGTACTAGGACATAAAAACCTCACAATGCAGTGCAGAAAGGCAGAGATAGTTAATGCATTCTTCTCAGAATTATAATGCAATAAAATTGTTCGTCATGAAAGGCCACAGAAAGATAAACCAAAAATTAATTGGAAATTAAATAATCTAATCATAAAGAATGAGTGAGTTAAACAACAAACCACAGAAACAATCAACAACTTCATTCAAGAGAATGACAATAATGAGCTAACCTACCAAATCTTATGGGATACTGCAAAAGCAGTTCTTGGGGGATGTTTTATATCTTTGAATGCTTACATGAATGAAATAGAGAAAGAAAAGATCAATGAATTGAGCATGCAGCTGAAAAAGCTAGAAAAAGAGCAAATGAAAATCTCAAAGTAAATACCAAATTAGAAATACTGAAAATCAAAGGAAAGATTAATAAAATTGAAATTAAGAAAGCTATTGAACTAATAAATAAATCTAAGAGTTGGTTTTATGAAAAAAAACAATAAAATTGATAAACTTTTGGTCAATTCAATTTTAAAAAGAAAGAAGAAAACCAAATCACCAATATCAAGAATGAAAAGGAATGAGGAGGAAATTAAAACAATAATTAGACATTATTTTGCCCAACTTTATGCCCAGAAATTCAAAGATCTAAATAAGATGGATGATTATTTTAAAAATATATAAATTGCCCAGATTAATAGAAGAAGAAGTTGAATACTTAAATAACCTAATCTCAGAAAGAGAAACTGAGCAAGCCATCAATGAACTCCTTAGGAAAAATTCTCCAGGGCCAGATGGATTTACAAGTGAATTCTATCAAATATTTAAAGAACAGTTAATTTCAATACTATATAGACTGTTTGGGAAAATTGGGGAAGAAGGAGTCCTACCAAATTCTTTTAATAATTCAGATATGGTTCTGATACTTAAATCAGGAGGAGCCAAAACAGAGAAAGAAAATTATAGACCAATTTCTCTAATGAATATAGATGAAAAAGTTTTAAATAACATATTAACAAAAAGAATACAGCAACTTGTCACGAGAATAACATTATGATCAGGTAGAACTTATACCAGGATATGCAGGGCTGATTCAATATTAGGAAAACTATTAGCATTATTGATCATATCAACAACAAAATGAACAGAAACTACATGATTTTCTCAATAGATGCAGAAAAAGCTTTTGACAAGATACAACACCCATTCCTATTGAAAACACTGGAGAGCACAGGAATAAATTGAACTATCCATAAAATAATGAGCAGTATCCACCTGAAACAATCAGCAAGTATTATATGCAATGTGGATGAGCTAGATGCATTTCCAATAAGATCAGGGGTGAAACAAGGATGTCCATTATCATCACTATTATTCAATGTGGTACGCGAAATGTTAAACTGTAGCAATAAAAGAAGAAAAAGAAATTCAAGGAATTAGAATAGGCAAAGAAGAAACTAAGCTATCACTCTTTGCAGATGATATGATGATACACTTAGAGAATCCCAGAGAATCAAGTAATAAACTACTTGAAATAATAAACAACTTTGGCAAAGTTGCAGGTTACAAAATAAACCCACATAAATAATCAGCATTTCTATATATTACTAACAAAGCCCAACCATGAGAGATAGAAAGAGAAATCCTGTTTAAAGCTATGGTAGACACTATAAAATATCTGGGAGTCTACCTGCCAAAACAAACCCAGGGAATATATGAACACAATTAGAAAACACTTTTCACACAAATAAAGTCAAATCTAAGTAAGTGGAAAATCATCAGTTGCTCGTGGGAAGGCTGAGACAATATAATAAAAATGACAATTCTACCTAAATTAATTTACTTATTCAGTGTCATACCAATCAAACTACCAGGTAATTATTTTCTAGAGCCGGAAAAAATAATATCAAAATTCATCTGGAAGAACAAAAGCTCCAGAATATCAAGGGAACTAATGAAAAGAAATGCTAAGGAAAGCAGCCTAGCCCTACCAGATCTCAAATTGTATTATAAAGTAGCAAACATCAAAACCACTTGGTACTGGCTAAGAAACAGAGAGTTAAGATCAGTGGAATAGGTTAGGTACTCAAGATACTGTAGTCAATGAATATAGCAATATACTGCTTGATAAACTCAAGGACCCCAGCTTCTGGGTTAAGAACTCACAGTTTGACAAAAATTCTGGGAAAACTGGATAACAGTGTGGCGGAAGCTGGCATAGATACTGTACACAAGAGTAAATGGATCTTCAAATGGATACATGACCTAGGTATAAAGATTGATAGTATAAACAAATTAGTTGAGCAAAGAATAGTATATCTATCAGATTTATGGAGAATGGAGAAAATTTTGACCCAACAAAATATAGAGAACATTATGAAGTGTAAAGTGGATAATTTTGATTATATTAAGTTGAAAAGTTTTTGCACAAACAAACCCAGTGCGACCAAGATTAGGAGGGAAGCAGAAAATTGGGAAAGAATTTTTTCAACTAGTGTCTATGATACAGGCCTCATTTCTAAAATATATAGAGAACTGAGCCAAATTTACAAGAATACAAGTCATTCCTCAGTTGTTAAATGGTCAAAGGATATGAACAGGCAATTTTCAGAGGAAGAAAATAAAGCTATCTACAGTCATATTAAAAAACGTTGTAAATCACTCTTGATTAGAGATGCAAATCAAAACAACTCTGAGGTACCGCATCACACCTATCAGACTGGCTAATATGACAGAACAGGAAGATGACAAATGTTGGAGAAGATGTGGGAGAGTTGGAATACATTCATTGTTGGTGAACCTGTGAGGTGATATAACCATTCTGGGAAACAATTTGGAACTATGCCCAAAGGGCTACAAAAATGTGCATACCCTTTCACCCAGTAATATGGCTTCTAGAACTGTATCCCAAAGAGATCATTAAAAAGGGAAAGGGTCTCATATGTACAGTAATATTTATAGCAACTCTCTTTGTGGCAGTCAAAAACTGGAAATCAAGAGGATGCCCATCAATTGGGGAATGGCTGAACAAATTGTGGTATATGAATGTTACGGAATTCTATTATGCTATAAGAAAAGATGACCTGGAAGACTTCAGAGAGTCCTAAGGACTTATATGAACTGATACTGAGTGAAAGGAGCAGAACTTGGAGAAGTTTGTACACAGCAACAACCACAGAGTATAAGGAATTTTACTGGTAGACTTAGTTCTTCATAGCAATGCAAGCACCTAAAAAACTCCCAAAGGACTCTTGAGGCAAAACACTTTCAACATCCAGAGAAAGAACTATGGAATTGGATCACAGAATAAAGCAGGCCATTTTCTCTTGTATTAAGTTTTGTTTTGTTTTATGGTTTCTCCCATTCATTTTAATTCTTCTGTGCAACATGACTAAGGTGAAAATGCATTTAATGGGCATGTATGTGTAGAACCTATATAAAATTGAACACTGTCTCAAGGAGGGAGTGGGGAGGGAGGGGAGAAAGAGTGGTAGGAAGATATATGGATATATATCTTCCAAGATATATGGAAATGATCGTAGAACACTGAAAACAAATAAAATAATTCTTAAAAAATCATATCAGAAGTTTTGGACATCACAGAGGTGGTGAGTGAAATTGAAAGCTAAAAAGAAAAAAAGGAAAAGGAAAAATAAATAATAAATTAAAACAAAAGTTAGCATTTTAAAAATCAATATAAAGTTAAACCACTATGGAATGTGAATTTAAAAAAAAAAGAGGAAAGCTAAATTATCAATATTAAAAAATTTTAAAAAGAAATTAGGGAAATTATTGAATTGTTTCCTAATTATATGTCAACAAAAATAGATGAATATTTACAGAATTAAAATGCTCAGATTAACTGAACAAGAAGTAGAGAAATTAATCCAAAAACAATTACTGGTTTAATTGCCAAGTCCCAGAAACAGAAACTGAACATTTCATAAATGATCTCTGAAAGAAAAAGTCTCCAGGATAAGATGAATTCACATTAGATTTTTACCAAACTTCAATGGAAAACTAATTCCAGTATTTTAAAACTCTATGAAAATCTGAAAAGAATAGAACTTATCAGTTTCCTTCTATGATACAAATATTATCTTGATACTTACATCAGGGAGAATCAAATAGAGAAAGAAAACTATAGAACAATATCTCTAATGTATATTGACACACCCTTAAATCTAAATAAAACATTAGCAAAGAGCCTACAGAAATATATCCCAAAGATTATACATTGACCAGCTTGAAATTATAACAGAAATGAGGAGTTGGCTCAATAATCAGAAAACTATCAATTAATAGATTACTTTAAAAACAATAAGAAACATCAAGTGATTATATCAATAAATGCAAAAAAAGAAAAAAACCCTTTTGATAACATACCTATTGCTGTATAAAATCTCACTGGAAAACATTGAAATAAATGAATGCCTCCTTAACATGATAAGTAGTTGTGATGGCAGGCAAAGTAGGATCTTTTTCTGTTTTTGTTTTAGTATAATCAAGTGCCTCTGATTGAATCTTGCTTTATCAACCAAGAGTCTATACAAGAACTAAAGAATAGAAAGGAGTTTGTTTAAGCTAGAAACAGTATATGTATTTGTATTATTAATTATTTTAATGTGATTAAAGAAGATATTCCCCACCCATTAATTGGCCTGCTCCCTAAGGGGAGTTTCATTAGTGAAGGTTTGTAGGAAGGCCCAAACCTTTTAAGTTTCTAATGAGGCTTTGGTTCTCAAGGGTTGTGATGCCCTCTGGCTCTAAAAAGTATGTAACGATTCTGAGATCAAGTTTTACTTTGGGGCTTAGTTTTGGAAGAAAGTTTGTGTGCCGGTGAGACTCTGAGAAGCTGCTAAGCAGTCCCCTGGCTTTGAAAACCCAGATGTTGGTGCTTCCACCTCTGGCAACTACGTATGTATAATCAGACATTTATCTGTTGATCTGTTATGTATGGCAGACAGTTGGAAGCCTCTATTGATTTTGATTTCTCTATATTTTCTCTGAAGTTCAGGGTGCTGACTTTGCCCCCTGAACTAAGTGAACTTATTAAAGTAATTGTTGACGCCTCAAAAGTACCTTTCCTTTTAGAAATGCAGATCTAAGAACTTGTGATAGTAGGCCCTCCTCTGTAAGTCAGGGTGCTTACTGTTATAGTAGTATAAAACCCAGTCTTAGTATCAAATATAATGGTGATAAGCTAAACATCTTCTCTTCACAGGGTAAACATTTTTCATTCATCCAAGTGATCAATTTATGTTGCATTGCCTGAGCCTTTCCTGATTATGGTCTCCTTCTGAAAGTACTCTAGTTTATTTATTTCTTTCCTAAAATCATGGTAAGCAAAATGGAACACAGGACCCTAGATGTGCCCTGACCAAAGCAAAGTCTAGGAGAACTATTTCCTTTCTGGAAACTATGCCCCTTTTAATGAAGTCTAGTATAGCATTCCTTTTTTTTTTTTTTTTTTTTTACTGCTCCATATTTTAAGCTTGCAGTCCCTTAAACTCCCTGGATTCAGAACCACAGAATTAGAGATATTTAATCCTCACCCACAATGAAGAGCAGAGAGAGTGACTTGCCCAAGATCATTCAGATACTATCAGAGGCTGGATTTGAACCCAGGCTTTTTGACTTCAGCAAGAGTATTCTTTCCTCTCTACTGTACTGCAAAAGAAAACAGAAATAACAGTTGTATTCAACCTTCATTAGCCTATTCACTTTAAACTAATTTCAATATATCACTACTATGTAATGGTCCTCCAGAATATAATGATACCTCCATTGCTTGGCATTTCAGTTCTTTCATAAACTGAGTCCAGCCCACCTTTCTAGCCTTCTTTTCCATCACCTCTGTTCATGTAGCTGACATTCCAGTTAAACAACCATCAGTTGCTTCTCAGATTCATCATTCTAATTCCTATGGCTTGCCATTCATAAAAGGGAATTTGCCGTGACTGGAATATATACTTTCTTTATGTCTTCATTTCGGAATCTTCTCTTTCTTCAAGTTTTACCTTCCTTGAACTTCTCAGGTGAGATAGCACTTTTGCTGAATCTTTCATTTACCCTCATAGTTTTCTAACTTGTATTAAATTTAAAGGTGTTTATTTCTTAAATTCTCTGCCCTAGTGGAATGTAATCATATCTTATCCTTGTAACCCTGGCACAGTGCCATATACATAGAAGATGCTTTATAAACATTTATTTACTGAATATATTGAAATCTTGATATGGACCAAGACCACCTCTTTTTTCTAGACAATTATGTCCTCAATTTTTTTTTACTTTATTTCTTGCATGCAAACCACCACATATGACATGTTATAACTTGTTCTCACTCCCATCATGGCTCTTCCCCTTTCCACTTGAGTTTTCTGCAGTTTCATTTTTTTAAACTGAATATACAGTTTTATGCTCAGTGGTAAATTGTTTTCAAATGATATTTGGCCTTTTCTCACATGGATTTAAGGAGACTATCTCAAAGGATATCTCAAATTTCAAAGATTGTAATCTTCTAAAGTCCAGGACTGACTTTGCCCCACTTTTGTATCCCTGAATGGAATTGAATTGAATTTTACAGGGATTTTTGTTCTTTCTAATCCCCCAAACTTATTTTGTGTCCTCCTACCTGACATGGATATATTCTTAAAGAGAAAGAAGGTTGAGTATGACAAAACTGCTGTAATATCTATATAACTTACATGTATCATAAAAACTTTCACCGAAAAAAATTAGATAAATGACTGGCTTTAAATAAGTTTGGTTCATCAGCATTTAAAGTATCTTCCTGAAATGTTCTTGCACAAAATCCATACTGGGTCAATAAAGTTCTCACTATAGGTTTGTGCACATTTTAGGGACATATCTGTTTAGCTAAATATAAATGCTAATATATTCATTCACTCACCATCAAAGAATTCCTAGCCTAAGTCCATTTGTATCAGGTCATTTCCATTTGGGAAATTTGGACATTTCTATTTG
The DNA here is from genome assembly GCF_028372415.1 of Notamacropus eugenii. Classification (NCBI taxonomy): domain Eukaryota; kingdom Metazoa; phylum Chordata; class Mammalia; order Diprotodontia; family Macropodidae; genus Notamacropus; species Notamacropus eugenii. Next base: position 160,050,820 of record NC_092872.1, read on the forward strand.
GGGTCTGTTTCTGTCAGAATTTCAACTTATCTTTCAGAAGCAATTATGCTTAGGTGTCAAAATAGTAGAATTAGGAAACAAAAGTTCAGTCTTATGAATGTGACATGATGAAATACCCTGCCTAGTGTACATCCTGCATTACTGAACCACAGAGCCTATTTTAATGCATGAAACCTTATTTTGTCTGCTAGATTTCAAACTCTAAAAAAGCACGCTTTCATGCAGCAATTTCATATTTCCCTAGAAATTCAAGGACCTCAACCTGCTCCCCAAATTATATAAAGATGTATATATGCCTTGATTATAGACAACTAAGGAGAACAAAACAAAGCGCAGGCATCAGGGGTATGAAAGAAAATTCCCAATTCTGAGTCTACATTACTTTTTATAAAGGGCTGGAGACCTGTAATATTTAGGATTTTACATATAACAAAAAATTCAAATCACTTAAATCATTGATTTCTTTCCAATGCTGAGAATCAGCAAGAGAATGCTCAGGGAGAAGTGGGGGGAAAGAGTGTCTTTCAATATTACCTAAAACATTTAGACTACACAGGTAACCGCAAAGTGGGGGAAGATGGGGGATGAGAGGAGAAAGGGACTTTAGAAAATATTTCCATTAAATTCTGTGTGTGAAGTATATCACTCAGGGAATATGTTCTCTCAAAGTGAAAATTTTAAACTCTTTCTACACTCCCCATGCTGCTTGTCAGCAGAGAAATGAAAAGGAAAAATATAACCCTTGGGGGTTTCACAGCTTTGCACTTTGAAGAAATTGGCAGTGCTACTCTACTTATCAAAACCCAACATTTCTTGGAGTGATGGATGCAGTATCCCTTGGACTTCTGCTTGTGGAAGTAGTCAATGCAGGAGTAAGTTACTTATTAAAACGATTTTATATTGGAAGATTTTTTTTTTCTTTGAAGGAAAAGCATATAAAGTATTTCAAAAGCTGCCAGTATGGTTCTTCCCTTGTCTTCTTTCTCATTCATAGAAGCTTAATCAACCTATTTACTTTTAACTACCCACCATTGCTTTCACTTTGGAATTTTGTTTAGTATCGTTAAGATTTTTTTTTTACCTGAATAGACTTTACACTGGAAAGGAGTGGTTTCTCAAAACCCTTCTTTCCATTAACACAACATTTTTTGCTATCTGCTCATTAGTTTAGTTTAGGTAGAGCAACCACAAAAATAATTGTATTAGGACACAGCACTATATGAAATTATGAAGAGGATGGATTCTCACAGAAATGTGGGAAGACTTTTATGAATTAATGTGTGAAGTAAGACTAACTAGGAAGATCTATTTATATAACAACTACTACACTCTAAACGAAAAAGAAAAGCTTTGAAAGACTTAGGAACTCTAATATATTTAATGACTAACTACAATTCCAGAAAATGCATGCTACCTACCTTCTGACAGAGAGGTGGTGGGCAAGAGTCATAGAATGAGGCAGACATTTTCAGTCATGGCCAGGGAGTGAATTTGTTTTGCTTGATCACGCTTATGCATAAAGAAGTTTTAATTATTGCATATAGGAGAATAAGGTGAGTAAGTGGTAGGAAAACCTAAAAAGAAAGAAGAATATAATTAAAGTATTTTGTTAAGATGCAGAAGAAACAAAGGGAGGATTTTCAGACCGAAATTCAGTCATTCAGGAAAATTTCAAAACGAATATGCTGAATTTATTATCTATTTTAAACAAATACAAACTATGAGATTTGTATGTGGTTGACAGTCATTGTTATCTGTTCTTTGTATGGAAAGGCAACTTTTCATAGTGAATAGAAAGAAGCCAGCAAATTCTGAATTCAAGTCCTTTCTCTAAAACAGAATGATTGTGGACATGGCAAACCACTTAACCTTTGAATAACTAGGCAACTTTCTAATACTATAACTTGTAGACAAGAATTGGTAGATGGAATTTCCTAACTTAGAAGTTCCCATACCAATGAAATGTCAGGTCTAGATCTCATTCCTTCATATGGGGAAATGGATATGTTTCTTAGTGTTTTTCAAGTTTAGAAAAAAAAATTAAAAATTGAGTCTAGCTTCGGTAATTCCTAATCTAGTCCTTATTCCTACTGCAGTATGCCATACTGTTTGTGTTGATATCTCTATTTCTGTGGAGAGATCATGGTGATTGATGCTGATGATAGTAGATAGTATGTACATTTGCACAGTAAATTTCCTTCTCCCTCAGTCTCTCTATCTGTCTCTTTAACACACACACACAAGCACACATACACATACACACACACATACTCTTAGAAGATCCAAGAAAGAAAACAGTTCAACTTGAAAAAAATATATATTAGCTGCTAGAAATCTGTTGGAGAGGAGCAGGAAAGTCAGATTCCTTATATGCAAAAAGGGATCTAGAGCAGGTATTTATGTGACTCAACTGCCCATTCATGGGTAAGCAAGCCATGTTTCATAGGCAGCATGTGTTCAATAAAACCTTTGTACTCTTGCCAAAAATTGGCCTGCCAGAGCGATTTCCATGGATTGTGTCAGCAAATGTTATTAGCAAATTGTGTAGTTAACATAATATAAGATTTTTATTGCCTCTGTATACACAGTGCTTACATATCAGAAAGTTTTTGATACTTACCCCCTACAAGTCCTCTGAGAAAGGAAACAGAATTTTTAAAAGCATGTTTACAGCTAATCAGGATTGTTTCTAACCCTGTAAATTCTAGGTGGGAGAGGGAGTCCATCAGCTTCAGTTTTAATTAGTTGTGGCAATTAGTTGTTTTTTTTTTAACTCCCTTCCCCCAGGAAGGACCATGAACATGGACCAGAAGGCTTTTCAATCCATTATTCCGCTTCAGAAATATGCTTCTTCTCTTATTTCTGAGAAACTTCAAACCATCTTTTCCTTTTTCCACTCCCCCAAAACTCTAATGGTAATGGGCAATGATATGAAGACATCTCCACTCTTATATTCTGGTATTAAGCTAAATGTTCATAAAATAGCCAAGGAGAAATGAGAAGGAACTGATGCCAACACAAGAGAATATTTTATTTCTGTGAGTAACTAGGAGCAAAAGAATAAAGTACTAGGTCCACAGATTCTGGGCTTCTCCAGACTGCATGTCCTTGCAAACTGCCCTTCCTATAACCATTAGGAAGGCAGGGATTCATTATTTATTTTTCTAAAGCCTGGATATATAATAATGGCTTTCACATTTTACAACTAGCAACATATTGTGTTCAAAGAACTGCAACTTGCTGCTGAGTTTTTGCGTGAGCTAACTTTTGGTGGGAGAAACTTGAAAAGATAGAAAATCAAAGCCTGGTTCCGATTAAGAATCAAATTTGGGTTCTCCCCCTCTGGTATTAGCCAGCCCATTGTGGTCTCAAAAAACTGCAAAATTGAGCTGGATATCTTGGAAGCATTGGCCTTGTAGCAGATTTTCTGGTTTTGATCAGCCAATAAGTTCAGGGTAGTTCAGAAACATAATATATTTGTGGAAATTGGTAGACAAAACATTTATGCCCTTCTAACCAGCTTGGAGCAGGGTTAAATAAACATGTTTGCTTTTCCCTCCTGAAGATGTTCATTTAAAATCATATGGAATATGCATGATCTACTTGTGGAAACAAGCAGAGCCAAGAGTTACATTTTCACAGGGAAAAAATACTACTATTAGGGATCTTAGACTCTAACCAGGTGTCCAAAACCTAAACTCATTCATAAAAATTTGTTTAGCCAACTATTCATCTAAAAATTTCAAAGCTTTGAAGATATCGGTTGTATTAACAAAATGACAAACAAGCATTTTGGTCAAAAGCTAACAGAAGCTAGTAAAAAGATTCTAGTCACCTACACAGAAATCTCAAAAATAAAAATTCAAGGCCTGAAAGTAGAACAAGTTATACATTTAAAATCATTTCATTCATTCATTCTATCTATACATAGAAACGACTAAGATGGATAGACTAGATAGAGCATTTATTAAGAATTTTCTACATGCCCAGCACTAGAAATACAAGTATAACTCCACTTTGACCAAGCTATTATGAGATATTGGTATGATAACTCTGTAATAAGCTCCTTGAGAGCAGGGACTATCTCTATATCCTTTAAGCTTATACAGTGACTGACACATAGCAGGGGTTCAATAGTACTTATTTCCCATCATTGTTACAAGGTTCCAGTGCAATTAGATATTTAACCTATTTTGCAAACTTTAATATACTACATAAATACCAATTACAGTAATAATGATAACAATAGTTATTACTATTCAGTAAATCATTCACTATTCTATTAATTCAACAAATAGTGAATGTAAGACTGTGCTTGGTATTAGGTATGGGGGTGTGAGGGTGTGTATATGTGATTCAAAGATAAATATGAAATGGTCTTTGCATGCAAGTAATTTATAATCTATTAAGAATTAGATATATGTACAGATGACTACAATAACAACGATGTATTTTTATTACTGTCAAAAATATGGTACAAATACATTGTTTTTTCGTATCTTATCTAAGACTCTTGGCAATGAATAGTGTCTCATTGGAAGATATCATCTAGAACTCTGAATATCTTAAGTTCTTAAATATTTAATCTTTTAAATAGTTATCTATTTTCTTTACCAATCTTTGTTGCAGCAAGGTCTTTTTAAATCTGTTTGTCAGTTCCAGAGACCAGTCACAAAACAGACATAGATGCCAAACCAAGGAAAATAAACAAAAGAGCCAAACTGATGTGATCTATTAATAGGACTACTCTATTATTAGTAAAAAACAAACAAAAAAAACCCCAAAACACCTTTTATCACCAAATTACTGACCACCATTCACGTCTCCCTCCATCTCCTTTTAAAATGCTTCAGCATTGTGAATTCAGACTGTGACATTTTCACTGCTTACCCTATTAGATTAATCATCTTAGACCCATTTTACTGATTGGAAAAAGGAAGTAGAAAGAGGGCACATATAATTACCCAAGACTGTGACATGAAAAGACTGGACAAAGAAAAGAATTTAAAATTGTTGGTATCCAAGTGCATTTATGTGTTTGTTTGTCTGTTTTTGCCTAAATATATAGAGTTCTTTTACGTGCATCAAGACTAAGCTTTCTAGTCAGTTGCATAAAGTAAATAGACACAAACACTTGTATTTTCCTAATAGAACTACACTGGGGAACCAAGAAGATGTATTCCATATATGGTCAAGCCACAGTGAAAATAGTGCTTTAGGAGTATGATTTATCAATTTGTATAGGTTTTTTATTACAGTAATTTTTCCATCTCAGTTTTGGTTTCTGACCCTACCACTTCTGAAATGGAACCTAATCCTCTGATTTAATTGCTGAATGGGAAGTTTCTGCAGTTAGTAAGGTTCTTTATGTAAATTGAATAAATCTTGCAATACCCTAAGGCTTTCAAATTCCAAAGAGAAAGAAATTATGACAATGGCCATATCTAGTACAATCTTTACATAGCTTCAGAGTATTTTTTATTGTGAAATGGTTAAAAATGCTGCTGCCAAGAGTTTTAACCTCAAAAAGCAGATAGATAGATGATAGATAGATAGATAGATAGATAGATAGATAGATAGATAGATAGATAGATAGAAGAATAAATAAATAAATAAATCCAAGATGCCCATCACCCATTCAAAAAAAAAATAAAAAAGCTTTCCAACTCTGTTAGACATTTAATCATATTACTGCTCCCAAAGCCATCAGAGCCAATTTAATCAAATTGTATCATAGCCACGGTGTTATTGTTTTCCAAGCCTATTAGAAAAATAAAAGTTGGCACTTATTAAATGAGTATTCTCTTGCATGTTGATTGCTTTGCTAATTTCTTGTTTATAATCCCTTGTTTTGTCTTTAGAGAGAAGGGTGAATTTCAGTCTGGTTTAGTCAGTAAACAGAGAGATGATACTCCAACTTGAAACATGTCAGCTGCAAACAGCTGAAAACTATGTCTGTTTTTCCCAGACTGAATATGCTTTCCACTTTAAGAAAGATCAGTGAATGAAGGAGGATGAATATCCATCAAATGGGATGGAATTTAATTTGAAGTCAGATACATTATTAGCCTGCTTATCAAGGAAAAAGAGAGCAGAATTGGTGGGTACAGTTATCCATAGCTTTGTTTCCAGATCAAAGTTGATTGAAGGATATCTTGATCTGAAATAACAGACTTAATATTGGCCGTGGATCCTTTTGGGCAGGTGGTTCTCTCTCACAGGTGGTAACATAACAGAACATGCAGTGCTACCATAAATACAGCCTTATTTAATAGGTGGGTAGAATTTTACATTGGCCATGAAATAATTTGGCTTCTAGTCCCTGATTTGCCCCTGATTTTGTGATCTTAAGTAAGTCATTGAATCTCTACATTTTTAAAGAAAGAATGGGTAAGAAAGATGTAAATGGATCTCTTATCCAGACATGGGGTCTAGAAAAGGCAAATCTTTAAATCTAAGTTTCTTAAACTGAACTGTCTGAACTTGCTTTATTTTGGGGAAGAAATGTGAGGACTACTTTAATATACCTGGTTCTCTTTGTAATTGTGTAAAAATCATTCTGAGAAAGCACTCATAGGCTTCACCAAACTGTCAAAGGGGTCTATGATATAGAGAAATTTAAGAATTTAAGAACTTAATTGTCCATCATTTTATAGCTGAGGAAACTGAGGTTCAGGGGTTTACATGGCTTTTCCAGGATCATGCAAGTGATCTCTCCTGAGATTATCTTTTTTTAACTTTTTTTTCTTAATTTTTAGATTAGGACATTTATTTCCACAAAATTTTTGAGTTCCAATTTTTTCTCAGCATCTCTCCCCTCCCTCCACCCCATAATACATTGCATTCTGATTATCCCTACCTTCCCTTCTATCACACCTTACCCTTCCCTTATCTCCATCTTCTCTCTTTTCTTGCAGTGCAAGATAGATTTCTATACCAAATTACCTATATTTCTTATTTCCCACTTATATGCAATAACAATTCTAGACATTTGTTTCTAATACTTTGAATTCCAACTTCTCTCCCTTCCTCCCTCCCCAACCATCTCCACCAAGAAGGCAAGCAATTCAATATAGGATATATATGTGTCATTTTGCAAAAGACTTCCCTAGCAGTCATATTGTGTAAGACTATATATTTCCCTCCACTCTACCCTGTCCCCCCTTTATTCTCTTCTCTCATTTGACCTTCTCCCTTCCCAGAAGTGTTTACTTCTAGTTACTCCCTTCTCCTATTTGCCCTCCCTTCTATCACCCCCTCACCCCACTTGTCCCCTTCTCCCCTATGTTCCTGTAGTGTAAGATAGATTTTCATACTAAATTTAGTGAGCATATTATTTCCCTTTTAAACCTTATGTGAAAAGAGTAAGCTTCACTTTCCCCCCCTCACCTCCTTCCTTATCTCCTCCATTGAAAAAGAATTTTCTTATCTCTTTTATGAGATGATTTGCTCCATTCCATTTTCTCCCTTTCTCCTCCCAATGTATTCTTCTCTCACCCCTTAATTTTAATTTTTATAGATATCATCCCATCTGATTCAACACAACCTGTGCTCTCTGTATATATGTGTGTACGTATATGTATATGCATAATCCCTCTACCTACCCAAATACTGAGAAAGGTCTCAAGAGTTACAAATAGCATCTTTCCATGTGGGAATGTAAACAGTTCAGCTTTAGAAAGTCCTTTATAATTGCTCTTTTCTGTTTAACTTTTTGTGTTTCTCTTGATGCTTGAGTTTGAAAGTCAAATTTTCTCTTCAGTTCTAGTCTTTTCATCAAGAATGCTTGAAAGTCCTTTATTTCATTGAAAGACCATTTTTTCCCCTGAAGTATTATACTCAGTTTTGCTGGGTAGGTGATTCTTGGTTTTAATCCCAGTTTCTTTGACTTCTAGAATATCATATCCCAAGCCCTTCAATCCCTTAATGTAGAAGCTGCTAGATCTTGTGTTATCCTGATTGTATTTCCACAATACTTGAATTGTTTCTTTCTAGCTGCTTGAAATATTTTCTCCTTGACCTGGGAACTCTGAAATTTGGCCACAATATTCCTAGGAGTTTCTCTTTCTGGGTCTCTTTCAGGAGGTGATCGGTGAATTCTTTCAATATTTATTTTGCCCTCTGCTTCTAGAGTATCCGGGAAGTTTTCCTTGATAATATCAGGAAAGATGATATCTAGGCTTTTTTTTTTTTTATCATGGCTTTCAGGTAGTCCCATAATTTTTAAATTGTCTCTCCTGCATCTATTTTTCAGGTCAGTTGTTTCTCCAATTAGATATTTCACATTATCTTCTATTTTTTCATTCTTTTGGTTTTGTTTTATAATTTCTTGGTTTATCATAAAGTTATTAGCTTCCCTCAGCTCCATTCTCATTTTTAAAGACCTATTTTCTTCAGTGAGCTTTTGAACCTCCTTTTCCATTTGGCTAGTTCTGCTTTTTAAAGCATTCTTCTCCTCGTTTACTTTTTGGATCTCTTTTTCCAATAGAGTTAACCTATTTTTAAAGGTGTTATTCTCTTCAGCATTTTTTTTGGATCTGCTTTAGCAAGCTGTTGACTCACTTTTCAAGCTCTTCCATGGCCTGAGCCCATTGCATATTCATTTTGGGGGTAGAGGATGCAGAAGCCTTGACTTTCTCTGACAATATGCGTTATCCTTCCTCATCCAAAAGGATGGAAGGAAATATCTGTTCACCAAGAAAGTAACCTTCTATGGTCTTATTTCTTTTCCATTTTTTGGGCATTTTCCCAGCCAGTTACTTGACTTGTGAACCCTTTGTCAAGAAGAGGGTCCTAGTGCTCCTCCTCACCCCAGGACTGTACTCAGGGATGAGATTCAGATCAGCTGCTCAATTCTCCCCAGGGGCTTTAGGCCAAGTGCTTCACACCACCTGGGGCCAGTGGTGGGGGTGGACCCTGCTTTCCTCTCATCCAGTTGGGAAAGCCCTAAAGTTTGAAGCTTTCTTTGGTGCTTGTGGGTTCAGGAATCTGAGACCCTCCCTGCTGAGGATTCTGCTATAGAACCAGAGGCCTATTTTGGTTCTGTTCCTTCTGTGCTGCACAGCCAGGGCTGGACTCTGCTCTGCTCAGTATCCCGTGGGATAGACATTTCCTGTTGGCCTTCCAGGTTACCTTTGGCTGGAAATCTCTTTCACTCTGTCATTCTGTGGCTTCTGCTGCTCTAGAATTTGTTGAGAGTCATTTTTTACAGGTATTTTATGAGCTATAGGGGAAGAGCTAGAGTAGGTACATCTTTCTACTCTGCCATCTTGGCTCTGCCCTCATGTCCTGAGATTATCAAGATAATAAAGTTAATTTTTGAGTTTTCATTTAATTTTCCAAAGAAGCCTCAAATCTTAGGAAAGAATCTTAAAAATCATCTAGTTCATTACTCTGTCTCCCATCCATTGTTTCCTTTGAGCATTTTCAGTGTCCAAGTTGATAAGTTAACCTCTTCCATTGGAGAACAGCTTTAAAAAGGTTAAATCCATCTTGAAGAAATATGAATTCATATTTTTCTGTCATTCTTCCTTATCTTATTTTCCTTTTTTCCCCAGAGTTTAATATGATGGATAAGGCCTTCCTTGGTCATAGTTAGGGAATGGGAGTGGGGAGACTCATTCCTCTTACCTTTTTTTTATTACCACCAAGGAGAAATTAGTAGCTAGGTGGCATGGTGGATAGAATGTTGGACCCAGAATCAAGAAGGCCTGGGTTGAAATCCCACCATATATATGTACCAACTGCATGTCCCTCAGCAAATCATTTAAAATATTTTTGCTTCAGTTTGCTCATTTGCAAAATGAAGATAATACTAGTACCCAACTCCCAGGGCTGTTGTGAAGATAAAATGAGATAATATTTATAAAGCACTTTGATGCCAGTTATTACTGTTACTACTACCACTACCAAGTGAATAGCCAACCTTTAGCTACTTCAATGTACACAAATTTGATATACTAATGTTCATTCATTAGGACAAATGTCATTGCTTAAATACATAAGCTTTTAGATTAATGATGAAATATTAACAAGGGTGGAGTGGGGGCAGGGAGTTTGACACCTGTGATGTCCTTCATTCTGGTAAGGAAACCCCTTCTAAGATAAATAAGAGTTAGTTGCCTAAGGCACTTAAAAAGTCACATATATCTGGGAATGAATTTAAACACAGATCATCCTGTCTTCAAGGCTGGTGTTCTCTATATTACAAAGTTGACTTTCTATTTACTATTAAATCTATTCATTTTCTTGCCATTGGTGGTTATTAATACAACTAAATGTTCCAGTACAGATATATCAGATTATGATTGATCATTAGTGAAGTTCCTAGCTTTATGTACCACTCTCTTCCTCTATTCACACATCTTTTCACCAACCCTTGCCCTATCTCATTTCAAAAATACATAGAGAACTGAGTCAAATTTGTAAGAATACAAGTCATTCTCCAATTGATAAATAGTCAAAAGATATAAACAGGTAGTTTTCAGATGAAGAAATTAAAGCTATGTATAATCATTTGAAAAAATGATCTAAAACTCTATTGATTAGAGAAATGAAAATTAAAATAACTCTGAGGTACCACATCACAACTATCAGATTGGTTAATACGACAAAAAAGGAAAATGATAAATGTTGGAGAAGATGTAGGAAAATTGGAACACTAACGTATTGTTGGTGGAGTTGTGAACTGATCTGACCATTAAGGGTTATAAAACTGCATACCCTTTGATACAGCAATATTACTACAGGTCTATATCCCAAAGAGATCATTAAAAAAAGTAAAAAGGACCCAGAGATACAAAATATTTATAGCAGCTCTTTTTATAGTGTCAAAGAATTAGAAATTAAAGGGATGTTCATCATTTGGGGAACAGCTGAACAAGTTGTGGTATATAAATGTAACAGAATGCTATTGTTCCATAAGAAATGATGAAGGGTTAGTTTTCAGAAAAACCTGGAAACTGAACCAGGAAAATATAGTACCCAATAACAGACATTGTGCAATGACCAACTGTGATAAACTTAACTCTTCTTGGCAATACAATGATCCAAGACAATTCCAAAAGATTTATGATGGAAAATGCTATCTACATTCATAGAAAGAACTATGCAGTCTGAAAGCACATCGAAGTAAATTGTTTTATCTTTTTTCTCATTTCTCATGGTTTTTCCCTTTTGATTCCTCTTTCACACCATGGCTAATATGGAAATATGTTTAATATGATTGTATGTGCATAGCCTATGTCAGATTGCATGCCATCTTGTGGATGTGGGAAGGAAGAGAGGGAGAAACATTTTGGAATGTAAAATCTTATAAAAATGTTGACAAAAGAATTTAGGGGGGGTGGAGCCAAGATGGCAGAACAGAAATACATACATATACTAGCTCTTCCCACATAGCAGGTAAAATACCTGCAAAGAAAAACTCTTAACAAATTGGAGCAGCAGAAGTGGAGAACAACAGAGTAAAGGAGATTTCCAGCCCAGGGTGACCTGGCAGGCCGACAGGAAACATCTGTCCCACAAGACTTAGAGCAGTGCTCAGCCCAGCCTTGGCCATGAGGAGGCCTCAGGAGCAGAATCCCCAGTCACAGCAGCTTGCCGTTGGCAGTTCCCTCAATGCACAGGGTTTCTTCAGCTGGCCAATAAGGGAGAAGGGCCTTCCCAAAGCTCCAGCCTCTTGCAGCAGCCCACAGAGGACACAGCAAGTACACAGCAGCAGTTCCCACAGCAGCCCCTACAGCAGTCCACATCCATTGTTGGATCGTAAAACCCCTGGGGGCACTGAGGAGCTGATTATTACCTCAGCCCTGTGTAGAGGCCCTGAGGGAGCTGATCTTTATCTCACCCTGAATGGCAGCTCTGCCCATGAAGTTTATCTGAATCTCAGCCCCCAGTGCTGACTTGGCAGAACTGAAGGAGAGGTGGTGGTGAAGGGGAAATTCTACTAAGATTCTGGGAACAAAAATCTCTTCTTGCTCCCAGAACAGTGCACACACTTGATTGTGCCACCTTGGAGGAACTGAGATCTTACAGATCCCCAGAGTATATCCTACTCTTGACAAAGGACCCAAAAGTCAAGTAACTGGTTGGAAAAATGCCCAAAAAAGATGTTTAAAAAAAGATGATAGAAGGTTACTTTCTTGGTGAACAGATATCTTCTCCCATTATTTCAGATGAGGAAGAACATTGCTTACCATCAGGGAAAGACATAAAAGTCAAGGCTTCTGTATCCCAAACATCCAAAATAAATGATCAATGCTCTCAGGCCATGGAAGAGTTCAAAAAGGATTTTGAAAATCAAGTAAGAGAGGTGGAGGAAAAACTGGGAAGACAAACGAGAGAGATGCAAAAAAAAAAAAATCATGAAAAGTGGGTCAACAACTTGCTACAGGAGACCCAAAAAATGCTGATGAAAATAACATCTTTATAGATAGGCTAACTCAATTGGAAAAAGAGGTTCAAAAAGCCAATGAGGAGAAGAATGTTTTAAAAAGCAGAATTAGCCAAAAGGAAAAGGAGGTTTAAAAGCTCACTGAAGAAAATAGGTCTTTAAAAATTAGAATGGAACAGATGGAGGCTAATGACTTTATGAGAAACCAACAAATCACAAAACAAAACCAAAAGAATGAAAAAATGGAAGAGAATGTGAAATATCTCATTGGAAAATTAACTGACCTGGAAAATAGATCCAGGAGAGACAATTTAAAAATTATGGGACTATCTGAAAGCCATGATCAAAAAAAGAGCTTAAACATCATCTTTCATGAAATGATCAAGGAAAACTGCCCTGATTCTAGAATCAGGGGGCAAAATAAATATTGAAAGAATCCACTGATCACCTCCTGAAAGAGATCCAAAAAGAGAAATTCCTAGGAACATTGTGGACAAATTCCAGAGTTCCCAGGTCAAAGAGAAAATATTTCAAGCAGCTAGAGAGAAACAATTTGTGGAAATACAATCAGGATAACATAAGATATAGCACCTTCTACATTAAGAGATCAAAGGGTGTGGAATATGATATTCCAGAAGTCAAAGGAAATAAGACTAAAACCAAGAATCACCTACCCAGCAAAACTAAGTATAATACTTCAGGGGAAAAATGGTGTTTCAATGAAATAGAGGACTTCGAAGCATTCTTGATGAAAAGATCAGAGCTGAAAAGAAAATTTGACTTTCAAATACAAGAATCAAGAGAAGCATGAAAAGGTAAACAGGAAAAAGAAATCATAAGGGACTTACTACTGTTTACATTCCTATGTGGAAAGACAGTATTTGCAACTCTTGAAACTTTTTTGGCATCTGGGTAGTTGGTGGGGTTACATACACATGTACACACACAGAGAGACAGAGAGCATAGGGTGAGTTGAGTAGGATGGGATCATATCTAAAAAATTGAAATTAAGTGGTAAGAGAGGAATATATTGGGAAGAGAAAGGGAAAAATGGAATGGGACAAATTATCTCTCATAAAAGAGGCAAGTAAAAGACTTTTCCATGGAGGGAAAAAGGGGGGAGGTGAGAGAGAAAACATGAAGCTTACTCTCATCACATTTGACTAAAGGAAGAAAAAAAGGCACATTCATTTTTGTATGAAAACCTATCTTACAGGAAAGTAGGGGAGAAGGGGATAAGCACGGTGGCGGGGGGGATGATGGAAGGGAGGTCAATGGGAGGAGGAAGCAATTAGAAGTCAACACTCTTGGGGAGAGACAAGATCAAAAGAGAGAATAGAAGAAATGGGGGGCAGGATAGGATGGAGGGAAATATAGTTAGTCTTACACAACATGACTATTATGGAAGTCATTTGCAAAACTACACATATATGGCCTATGTTGAATTGCTTTCCTTCCCAATGGGGATGGGTGGGGAGGGAGGGAGGAAGAGAAGTTGGCACTCAAAGTTTTAGTGTTGAGTATTGTTCTTGCATACAACTGGGAAATAAGAAATACAGGTAATGGGATATAGAAACTTATCTTTCCCCACAGGATAAAAGAGAAGATGTGGATAAGGGAAGGGAGGGATGTTAGAAGGGAGGGCTTATTGGTGATAGGAGTAATTAGAATGCTTGGAGTTTTGGGGTGGGGGGAGGGAAGAGATGGGGAGAAAATTTGGAACTCAAAATTTTGTGGAAATGAATGTTGAAAACTTAAATTAAAAAAATTTAAAATAGGAAAAAAAAACAAATTCTTGCTCTGGACAGACGTATCTGGCAGTAAAACCAGCATTTTCTAGTAGTAGTTGGACTATAAATGAGGTAAAATATAGTTAGTAGTAGAAAAGTAGTTTGAGGTTGATGAAAATGATTGTTCAACTCCTAGCTTTAGTTTCTCTGTCTCTATAGCAGTTCTGATATTGACAAATTTTATCTTTCTAAAATTAAATACGGAAGGTAGGGTTAGTGTTTACTTTTTAAGTAGAATCAATGTTTGGATTATTATTGTTTTACCAGAAAAATACTTTCCTTTAACATGGAATTTTGAGTTACTACATTTTCAAGCACTATTTTATTATGAAATCCATGGTCCAAACATTTTCTCTAGAATGGCAGCTTTCCTTATTCAATGATAAGTGTGAGATTACCATAACTAACATTTTATTTTATGTCAAGCCATAATATAATGTTTTTCTCCCTTTAAGCAAATGAACACTGTAATGAGTTTTGTACCTAGGCCAAAACTTATCCTCATATATGAGCAATTAGAGAAATATAATCTTAACTCTACTGATAGGATGATGGGTTTCAAGCTATCAGTTAGCTATGGTCCAGGAAAATGGAATGATAGTAATTATATACAGTTCCTCTGAAGACAGCAGTCTAATATCTATAATGATTTAAAAAGCCAACAAAATATTGAAAAGGCATAGTAGATAGAGCACTGAACAGGGAGTGAAAAGATCTAATTAAAGTCTTGCTTTTGTCCACTGAGCATCAGTCACTTAACTTGTAGATCTTGATGGCCTCATCTGTAAAATATAAGTTATTATACTTAGCTACCTTACAGCTATAGCTAATACAATGAGTGCATCAAATAATATGATAGAGATATAGCTATGTTACAAGTATAGATACTGATGATACAGATGACGTTGTAGATGTAGATTATAGATGTAGACACAAAGATATGCAAAGAGGCAGTATAGAGTAACAGATAGAGCACTGCTTCTGAACCAGGAAGACGGAGGTCCAAATTCTTCTTCTGACACATACTATCTATGTGGCCTGGGGATACAGGAAGGGGGCAGGAGTAGGCGGAGGCATAACCTCTTAGTATTCTAAACCAGTTGTATCAAACACAAATAGAAAGTAGGCCACTAAACTACCTATCACACGTTGATTTAGAAAACCATATATTAACATTATCTATATTCTATTCATTTCTTTTGTTGAATATTTCCTAATTACACTTTGGGATTTGGGACACACACAAGAGTGTTGCAGACCATATGTGACCCACAGGCCTAGGGTTTGACATCTCTCCCTTAGGCAACTCTTTTAAGACTTGTTTTAGAAAAGGTGTTGAACTGCTTTGGTAGAAAGAGCTTAATGCTCCTGGAGTTCCTTATATCAATGAAATCACAGGTCTAGCCCTTATTCTTATACATATATGTGCATGTGTATATCTGTGAATGTGTGCGCATATGCATATGTGTGTGTATATACCCACAAAACACATATATGTAAGTGCATATAGGGTTTTTCTGGCAAAGATATTGGAGTGGTTTGTCATTTCCTCCTCCAGTTCATTTTACAGATGGAAAAACAGAGGCAAATAAGATTAAGTGATTTGCCAGGGTCATACAAACAGTTAGCATCTGAGTCCAGATCTGAACTCAGAAAGATGAGTCTTCCTGATTTCAGATCCAGCACTCTATCCACTGTAACACCTACTTAACACACACACATACCTAGTTACATATACATATGTGTGTATGTATATGTATATATACATATACATACTTATATGCATAATCTATGTGATTTTTAGGCAAGTCATAAATTTTCTCCATTTTTAAAGAAAGGAGGCACAATGGACTTTGTCATCAGAAAGTCAGCATTGCAAACAAAATTGGAAATACTTCCCCAACCTGGTACAAAGCCTTGGGTACCCATACTTGGACTATTGTGTACTTAATAGTGGTTAAAACTCACAATTTTCCCAAGGATTAGTAAAGGAGACAGGGAGGGCACCACAGGACATTAGACAGAAAAAATTAGAAATCTTAAGTCTGAAAAATGATTAATTTGTAAATATGTTTAAAGTTTATAAGATGGTTAGCTTGATTAAAAGAAAAAAAGCAAAACCCAACATTAGATAAATGAACAAATGAGATGTCCTCAAGTGGTGAGACCTGGTGACAAGGACATGGCAGAGGAATTTAATCCCAACTCTTCTACTTACTGTGTAACCTTAGACAAGTTATTTAACCTTCCCCCCCCCCCACTTTCTTTCATTTGTAAAATGAAAAGGGCTTGTACTAAAAGATTCCTAAAATCCCTTGTCACTCTAAATATATCTAGGAATTGGGGAATACTTTGGTGTGCATCTTATAAGAATTAAGAAAGGGAATTAGAATGTCCTCCTGTAGCCTTTTGTGGACTGATTGCAATAAATATTACTATACAACTAAGGTGGGATGACTGGTGATTCGCCCAGTGGTGGAAAATTTAGAGTAAACCAACATCACCCTGCAAGTACTTCCTCCTCTGACTACCATGAGGAGCACTGACAGCACCTATACTATTGGCAGCATAATGTCCTTTTTAGTTTCTTAGAAACTTTGTGGTAACCCAGATTATAATCGTGAATTACCTAACCTATCACCCTCCCCACCATTTCCTCTAGGTATAGCCATCACTAATTATGGAGCTTTACAACTTATCTCTTGGTAAATCCATCAGTCAGGAGAGTGCTATGGATGGGGTAGGTAATAGTTCCACAGAAATAGTGCTACTATTTGAAACTGGGGCCATGCGCTGAATATTACTGGGAGGTTTCACCATTCTAGGACAGTTTGAATATAATCAGAGTTTGCCATCATCTTTGCTTTTCCGTTTCTTAAGCTAGTTGACAAGTAAAAGGAGAAAGTGGAGTATAATTAAAAGAATGCTGAATTTGGTGTCAGATGAAGTGACTTCCAGGTTTCCTTGTTATTATGACCTTTGGAAAAGTGATTTAACCCCTTTTCCATTGTTTCTCCCTCCATAATGTGAAGTGAGAATTAGACTACATGATTTGTAAGGTCTCTTTCAACCATAAATCTATGGTTTGCAGGTTCCATTAGAGAGTTATCAGTGAGATGACATGTGTTAGGCTTAAATATGGAAACAGAGGAAGGATCGGTGATTTAATCAGTGTAGAGATTTCTCCGTGAATTAGAAATCTAGCTACTGTTACAGATTGCAACCTTTATTATAAAAAGTAATGATATGATTCAGCTACAAGGTTCTATAAGAAAGTTGTGTTAAACTCAAAGAGAAATGGTTGCCTGCAGGCTGCATATTGACTTAGAAAACCACAAATTAACAATCATCTATGCTATATTGTATTTTTATTTATTTTGCTTTAAAAAATTCCCAATTACATATTAATTTAATTCTGTGTGAACTAGGGAGTAGTGAGACCTCCCTGTGGTCTGCTGGTGAATTTGACACCTTTATTGTAAGAGCTCTATGCCGGCTATTCACATATTTACAAATTTTCCATATGGGCTATATGTTACTTGTCAATCTCCTCATACAATGATAAATGGGTGGAATAGCTAACATGAAATGACAGGAAAATCTACAAAATTTTAGCATATAGGAGATATATATATAGAGAGAGATTTCTATTTATTTAATCTTTGAAGGAAAGAAAGGTATTTTTTATGTATTAATAGATGCATAGATTTCACCATATGCCAAGAAAGAGTGGTGACTCAGGAAAAGAAAAATTTTGAAGTCATTCAGGAGAAAAGTAGAAAGTTTACACATACATATGCACACACTTCATAAACTAAAATTGCATATATGTATGTATATTTATGTGCATGTGTGTGTGTGTGTGTGCGTGTGTATGAAAGGGATTCATCACTTGCATCTTCTCTGAACAACTACAAGGAAGTAAGAAATTTTAGTCACTTTTTCCTTGGGATGTACTTGTCTATTCTCTTCCCCTCACCCCTTTTTCTCCTTGAACCCAAATCTAATTTAAAGTTGAGAGAAGTTTCACAGCAAAGGATCAGGACAAAGGACTACTTTCATCCTGCACCCAAATAAAATGGTTCATTTCAGCTTAACGTAATATCATGTAATAGAACAGATTGAAATGCTTTGTTTAGAGTTGTGTTTTTGTATGTGCTTTTTAATTGTACAGATACTGCTGAATGAGCAGTTAAACAGCACATGTTTCCAAATGGCAGATATGAAACTATAAAATATGATTTAAACCATATGCTTTCATTCTTTACTTAGGAAAAAAGAATTCATATATTATATAAGATAAATTGGGGCATGGATTAAGAAAAGCTTATATAATTTTATTTTCTAAATTAAATGTAAACTAGCCATGTGGCACCTGAAATTGGGACTCAAATATGAGACCCAGGTTTGATTTAGACGTTTAGAGTCTGGTCTTACCAGCCCTGAGGCTAGGAACTGTGGCGTATGCCAGCTGGCGACCAGGTATGGTATTAACATGGACTCACACAATTAACTGAATTTCCCATTTAAAGGCTAGACGTGAAGTCTGGATATCTTGGATTATATCTACATGGGCAATGTGAAATGGAAAACAGAGACAAGCATCTGGGCAATTCCTGCAAAAACCAATGGGAAAAAAATTTTTTTTATTGTTTGTTTTTATCTGATTTATTAGGCAAATAGAGAGATCAGTGGGGAGATAATCATGATCATCATCATGAAGGATGGATAGATAGATAGATAGATAGATGATAGATAGATAGATTAGATAGATAGATAGATAGATAGATAGATAGATAGATAGATAGATAGATAGATAGATAGATATGATGAAAACATTTATTAAGCACTTATCCTTTGCCAGGTACCATCATCACTATCTAAGGATAAAGGAACAGATTCTATTTCTTTCAATACTCCTAGGTACACATTTTATGGAAAATAAATGGTGGTTCATATCTTTAACTTCATCACTATAGGGAACACGTGGTGTAGAAAGTCCCTCCACCTACACAAATTGGCAACTTCCTATAACGTAAGGTTTTAGGACACTTCCTGGTGCCATGAAAAGCTAAGTAACTTGCTAAAGGTTGCACAGCCAGTATGTGTCAGAGGCAAGACTAGACCTAGAATTTAGTTCTTTCTGAATAAAAGGTCATCCACTCTGCCCTACTATCTCACATAAATAATAATAATTCTTAGGTTGAGGGTTGCATCTCCAACGTCCTCATTTTGCAAATGTGTGCCTTTGATCATAGGGAAACTCAAGTAAGACAGCAGATAGAGTCGTCCAAATTCATTACCACTACTGGAAAAATTAATGAGACATAGATCTTCCTGTGATACCATGGGACTGCCTGACTCACTCACTGTCTTTGCTGAAGCCTCAGGTCTGAGTGATATGACTCTTCCTCCTGTTCTTCTTTTCAGACTAAGTAATCATAATGAAAATACATTTTCAAGGCAGTTTTCTTGAATGTAACAGAATTCACAGTAAGAGTAGTGAACGCTGTTGATGGCCCAACCTTATTTTTGTTATTGGTCAGTTATGTCCAACTCTTCATGGTCCTATGAACCATGCTGTTCATGGACTTTTCTTGGCAAAGATATAGGAGTGGTTTGCCATTTTCTTCTCTAGCGGATTAAGGCAAGCAGAGGTTAAGTGACTTGCCCAGGATCACACAGCTAGTAAGTATCTGGAGCCACATTTGATGTCTTCCTGCCTACTGGCCCTGTGGTCTATCCACTGAGCCATCTAGCTGTCCCAATCACATATGTGTTGGCAATTAAAGATATACATCACTGATACAAATAGAATGGATACAGAGAATCCAGCTTTATCCAACTCTATAACATACAGGTCTTAAAAAGGTCCCGTTATATAGAGAATTCTAAGAATCTGAGTATCATATTATCTTATTTGTGTGTCTTTCTGATTTGTGCTCCAAGGAATTTACAAAGTAAGGTTGTACAATTTGTCATTTTATTACTTCATTATCAATTCCTGGGACCAGAAGATCTCACAAAGAGCCCTAATCCAAGACTACCAATGACCCCATGGTCCTGATGACAGTTTGGGACTCTTCCTATCCTGTCTGTTGTCCTTTTTTTCAGGAATACAACTACATTACTCAATGAATACTCATTAGATTTCCATTCTATCTCCCACTAGCTTCAGTATTTGGTCATAGATATTAAAATTCAAAGTTGGCCTCAGAACCCATCTGTTTTAAATCTAACATTTTACAGATGAAGAAATAGGTTCATAAGATGTTGTGAATTACCTAAAGTCACACAGCTAAGAAGTCATAGAGATAGGATGGAAACCCAGGTCCTCTGACTATATCTAGAGCTCCTTCCACTACATCATAATTCCTTTCTCCCCCAAGGAGAGAAATCTTGCCACCCACAAAATATGGTTCTTCTGGTCCCTGAATGTAACTAACCAATCTAAACTAAGAATTAGTTACTTTAAAAGTTTCTTAATTGCCAAGAAGATAGTTACTAAAAAATTAACTTCTTAAGAACTAGTATTTGTATACCACCTAAGATTTGAAAAGCAGTTTACATGGCATTTTATCATCACAAAAACCATGTATCAGAGGTGCTGTCATAATCTCCCATTTTACAGATGAAAAACTTGAGGCTGAGAGAGGTTAAGTGACATAGTCAAGTCACACATCTAGTAGGTGTTTGATGCTGGATTTGAACACCAACTTGCTCAATTCCAGATCCAAAATTTTGTCTATTTTACCACCAAGATGTGTCTACTAACCTGCTGATTGTGCACTTTGTTTAAGTGAGAAGCATATCTTTTCTGGTCCTTGGGTTCTACCTAACAAAATAAACCTTTATTTCTCCTTGACTATCCACCACATCCTGCCTCAAGTTCTTTGGTTCTACTTTGATCTGTTATCCTCTAATACTTTTAGAGTTGTAGGTCATCGATTTAGAGCCAAAAGGGTCCTGAGAAGTTATTTAGTTTAACAACCCTAATTTTATAGATGGGGAGCTGTGATCCACAGAGGTTAAATGATTTGCCCATGGTCACTCAGGTGATGAATGAATGTCAGAGTGAGGAATCAAACAGAGGTCTATAGATTCCAAATTCAACATTTTTGATACTGTATCACAGTGCCTTTCAACTCATGGCCATTTTTTTTCCTCTGGAGGAAGCTAAAGAATCATTTCTTGTTTGTCCAATTAAAATAATGTTTAAAGAAGTCATGTTAGGATCTGGAAGAGCCCAAATTTTCTACAAACTCTCCAGTAAACCTCAAAATGTACTAAAGGGGAAAATGATAAAAAAACAAAAAGAGAAACATCTTTCATTTTCTCAGTCCAATTTGGTATTGTACCACAAAACCTGACAGAATCCTCCAAATATCTTGAGCAGAGACTAGCCAGTATAGGTAGAAGGCAATACTAACTAGGAAGACAGACACAAGACAGGTGACAAGGTCAGATCAGTGACTAATTCAGGGCTGAGGCATCTGGGGGAGGCACAGTCCAAGATATTACCAAAGTAGAAAAAGGTCAGGCTATCAGCAACCATATGTAAAAATGCTGTAAATCACTAGAAATTGAGATGCAAATAAAAGCAAAATACCCTTTCATACCCATAAGATTGTCACCAATGACAAAAAATGGAAAATGGTAATTGATAGAGGGGCTAGAAGAAAATAGACACATGAATTTACTCTTGTTGGAACTGTGAATTTGTACAGCTATTCTGGACAAGCAGTTTTAAATGTACTCCCAAGTTACTAATGTGCATGCCCTTTGACCCAGCTATACCAATAATGAGATCAATGAGAGGAAAAACATCCATGTATACAACAAAAATACTTACAGTAGTTTCTCTGTTCCAGCAAAAAAAAAAAGGAAACCAAAGGAATGTCCTTCACTTGGGTAATGGCTCAATCAATTATGCTATATAAATGTAATGAAATGTTATTGAACCATAAAAATCTATAATTTTACAGAAACCTGGGAAGACTTGTATGAGCTGATACAAAGTAATGTGAGAAGAATCAAGAGAACAATGAATACAACATTGTAAAAAAAAAAAAAAGAATTAAAAAAGCTCTAATCAGGGGGCGGAGCCAAGATGGCGTAGTAGAAAGACGCACATACACATAGCTCCGAACCCACAACCCATAGAACAACTACAAAGAAGTAACTCACGGCGAATTCTGCACCCAGAGGCCACAGAACATTGGAGCGAGGGAGATTTCTGTTCCGGAGAGACCTGCAAACCTCTCGTAAAAGGTCCTTCGTGCTGCGGACTGGGCACCGGGACTGGGAGCTGAGTACAGCCGCGGCACCGAGAGGAACAGATCCGAGCGGGCTTCAGGGACGGGATCTCCAGCGGCCGCACAAGTACCTCCACCCACAGGTGACAGGGGTCGGTGAGAGAGTCCCTTTGGCGGGTTGAGGGGGGAGTGGGGTGCCCCCATGGCTCGGGCCCCCTCGGGAGACAGAAGCTGAGGGGCAGTGGCAGACCAGGGCTCCCCAAGCAGGCAGGAGCCTGGATCCATTGTTGAAGGTCTGTGCATAAACTCCCTGAGGGAACTGAGCCTGAGAGGCAGCCCTGCCCTCACCTGAGCATCTGAATTTAATCTCACACTGAATAGCAGCCCTGCCCCCGCCCAAAGCCCTGAGGCTGGAAGCAGCATTTGAATCTCAGACCCCAAACACTGGCTGGGAGGATCAGGAGGTGAGGTGGGTGTGAGGAAAATATTCAGAGGTCAAGTCACTGGCTGGGAAAAGGCCCAGAAAAGGGAAAAGAAATAAGACTATAGAAGGTTACTTTCTTGGTGAACAGGCATTTCCTCCCTTCCTTTCTGATGAGGAAGAACAATGCTTACCATCAGGCAAAGACACAGAAATCAAGGCTTCTGTGTCTCAGCCCACTCAATGGGCTCAGGCCATGGAAGAGCTCAAAAAGAATTTTGAAAATCAAGTTAGAGAGGTGGAGGAAAAGCTGGGAAGAGAAATGAGAGACATGAAGTCAAAGCATGAACAGCAAATCAGCTCCCTGCTTAAAGGAGACCCAAAAAAATGTTGAAGAAAATAACACCTTGAAAACTAGCCTAACTCATTTGGCAAAAGAGGTTCAAAAAGCCAATGAGGAGAAGAATGCTTTCAAAAGCAGAATTAGCCAAATGGAAAAGGAGATTCAAAAGCTCACTGAAGAAAATAGTTCTTTCAAAATTAGAATGGCACAGATGGAGGCTAAGGACTGTATGAGAAAGCAAGAAATCGCAGAACAAAGCCAGAGGAATGGAAAAATGGAAGATAATGTGAAATATCTCATTGGAAAAACAACTGACCTTGAAAATAGATCCAGGAGAGACAATTTGAAAATTTTGGGACTACCTGAAAGTCATGATCAAAAGAAGAGCCTAGACATCATCTTTCATGAAATTATCAAGGAAAACTGCCCTGAGATTCTAGAACCAGAGGGCAAAATAAATATTCAAGGAATCCACAGAACACCGCATGAAAGAGATCCAAAAAGAGAAACTCCTAGGAACATTGTGGCCAAATTCCAGAACTCCCAGGTGAAAGAGAAAATATTGCAAGCAGCTAGAAAGAAACAATTCAAGTATTGTGGAAATACAATCAGGATAACACAAGATCTAGCAGCTTCTACATTAAGGGATCGAAGGGCATGGAATAGGATATTCCAGAAGTCAAAGGAACTAGGACTAAAACCAAGAATCACCTACCCAGCAAAACTGAGTATAATACTTCAGGGGAAAAATTGGTCTTTCAATGAAATAGAGGATTTTCAAGCATTCTTGATGAAAAGACCAGAGCTGAAAAGAAAATTTGACTTCCAAACACTAGAATGAAGAGAACCATGAAAAGGTGAACAGCAAAGAGAAGTCATAAGGGACTTACTAAAGTTGAACTGTGTACATTCCTACATGGAAAGACAATATTTGTAACTCTTGAAACATTTCAGTATCTGGGTACTGGGTGGGATTACACACACACACATGCACACACGCACACACACATAGAGACAGAGTGCACAGAGTGAATTGAAGAGGATGGGACCATATCTTAAAAAAAATGAAATCAAGCAGTGAGAGAGAAAGATATTGGGAGGAGAAAGGGAGAATTGAATGGGGCAAATTATCTCTCATAAAAGAGGCAAGCAAAAGACTCATTAGTGGAGGGATAAAGAGGGGAGGTGAGAGAAAAACATGAAGTCTACTCTCATCACATTCCACTAAAGGAAAGAATAAAATGCCTACTCATTTTGGTATGCAAACCTATCTTACAACACAGGAAAGTGGAGGATAAGGGGATAAGCAGAGTGGGGGGGGATGATAGAAGGGAGGGCATGGGGAGGAGAGTGCAATTTGAGGTCAACACTCATGGGGAGGGATAGGATCAAAAGAGAATAGAAGTAATGGGGGACAGGATAGCATGGAGGGAAATATAGTTAGTCCTATACAACACAACTATTATGGAAGTCATTTGCAAAACTACACAGATTTGGCCTATATTGAATTGCTTGCCTTCCAAAGGGAAGGGGTGGAGAGGGAGGGAGCTAAAGAAGTGGGAACTCAAAGTGTTAGGATCAACTGTAATGTTCTTACCACTAGGAAATAAGAAATACAGGTAAAGGGGTATAGAAAGCTATCTGGCCCTACAGGACAAAAGAGAAGACAGAGACAAGGGCAGAGAGGGATGATAGAAGAGAGAGCAGATTGGTCATAGGGGCAATTAGAATGCTTGGTGTTTGGAGGGGAGGGGAGAAAAGGGGAGAAAATTTGTAACCCAAAATTTTGTGAAAATGAATGTTAAAAGCTAAATAAAAAAAAAAAAAGAAAAAAAAAAGAAAAAAAAGCTCTAATCAATGAAATGACCCATCACAACTCCAGAGAATAAATGATAAAACATGTTACCTATCACTTCCTGACAGGGAAGCTTTGAAAGCAAAATGTTGAATATGTTTTCAGCTATAAGTTTGTATATGTAAATATACACATGAGGGAAACAGTATATAATAAAGATTACACCTTTATGTAGTAATAATAATATTAATAATAGTCTTCATTTATAAAGTGCTTACTATGTGCCAGGTGCAATCCTAAGGGATCTACAAATATTATCTCATTTGGTCCTCACCACAATTCTGGGAGATAGGTGCTGTTATTATCCCCATTTTACAAGTGAAGAAACTGAGGCTAACAAAGGTATTTAAGTGACTTGCCCAGGGTCACACAGCTAGTGAGTACCTGAATCCAGATTTGACCCCTAGCCTAGTCACCCCTTCTGGTACAATACTCTTTCCACTCTATTATTTATGTGGACATATTTATTGTATTTGGCTTCTGTTAAGTAAAAAATAAAAATATTCTAATTTATTTATATAGATCTCAAAAAAGGTTCACGTTTAACAAAAAAACACCATGCCAGTTCACTCATAGCAAAGGTGGTGCTAAGGAGGATGAAGTGATTCAACATATTCACTGCCAATGAGTCTGTACTATCAACTCCATAGACAATCAGTTAGATTGACTTTGCAATTTAAGCAAATTTCCTATAAAATTACCCACCTCTCAACTTGCCTTACAATCCTCTGTTTGCTGGATATGGGTTTTGCACATATTAGTTCAGGAGTCGTTGCTACTGGATCATCTCTAGCCCATGGAGGACAAGGTCTTGGGTCACTAACTTTCCTTGTGAATAAATGTTTGATGTATTTAGAGTAAGTTCTGGTTCAATATTTGGAGTTTTAACATAAACCTTCAAGAGTTCATCACTTTAAGTCCCTTTCTTCACCAGGGCAAATGAGGTCCAATGAGAGAAGGCTAAGTAAGAGAATCTCATTTCAGTAGGCTCTCATCTCTAAAAGGCCTTGGTATTTTCCAGTTTAGCTGAAGTTGAAAAGCAGAGAGAAGAGCTGGAAGAAGGGAAAAAAAGATGGCAGGATCCCTAAACAAGGAAATAAGGAGTGGTATATAAGAGCTACCTGTGACCACTTCTGAAATGGACTCTAATGTGGGACTGAACTGATAAATAAGTATAAGCAGATGCTTTGGTGTATGACAATTAGAACTTCATTCCTTTGGCTTTACATGAACAGAAACTATGAAAATGTAAATGTTCCTGGGAGAGATAATGTATTTAATATTTTTGGTCACTAAGAGAATGCTTGACCTATTTCCAGTACTGCACCTTCTCTTTTCTTTCCTTCTACCTCTAGACTATATAAGCCCAGCCTGAGTTACATCTTGCTCTGGAAAAATAACTCATTTTATATAACCCTTTATAGTTTACAAAGCACTTTCCTCACAACATCCATGTGGGGTAAGCAATAATCCCTTGCATTTATATAGCAGCTTAAGCTTTGCGAAGTACTTCATACACACTATTTCCTTGGTCCTCACCACTGCTCCGTGAGGCAGGTAATGTATTATTATCATCACATTAAAAAGCTGGAACTGAGAGATATTGACAAGGTACCACTGCTAGTAAGCAGTAGAATTGGGTCTTAAACCAGTGCTCCTTCTACCACACTACACAGCCTCCTACGCCCTGGTTGCCAAATAGGTATGGACAGTGATAAACAAGTTCTTTCTCAGAGCCAGACATCAAGTTAGAGAATTTATTTTGTCCACAACCTACACAGTTTTGATCTATCAGGGTTTCTTAATCTTATTGTGTCATGGACACTTCGGCAATCTGATGAAGTTTATGCATCCCTTCTCAGAAGAATGTTTTTAAATGGCTAAAATAAAATACAAAACAAAGAAAGGAAAAAATCAAAGGGAATTGATTATAGTGAAATACAGTTATCAGAATTTTTAAAAATTAAGATGGAAGTGTTCTAAATGTTTTTTTTCTTTACTGGTTAATTTATTAAGGGAAGGAATAATTATAAAAGGAGGAAAGGTTTTTTTTTTCCCTTCTCTCTGAATAGTTTCTGCAAAACAAAATCACAGTGATATTCTGTTGAGGAAGAAAAGGAAATGTCTAAAGAAACCAATATAAACTGTAGAGTGCTATATAAATGAGTTAATTTTATAAAGCTGTCATATGAAAGAGGGATTAGATTTGTTCTACTTAGTCCCAGAGGGCGCAACTAGCAACAATGAGGGGGAGTTGCAAAGAGACAGAACTCAGCTGGATGGAGGAAAACTCTCCCGGTAATTAGAATAGGTTAAATCAGGATCTAGTGGACCCCTATTCATTGGACATCTAGTAGAGGCTAGATCACCACTTCTCTAAGATATTGTAGAAGAGATTTCTGTTCACAAATGAGTTGAACTAAGCAGCTTCTGAAGTTCTTCCCTACTCCTTAGAAGATATAAATCTGTGAATAGCTTCCAATATTTTTACCACATATTTATACTCCTGTATATAGCATTTAGATGACTTCTGAGGGTGTAATAAATGTTCAGGAAACAATTGTTTGATGTATCAGACATCACAGTTCCACATTCTATTGCTTATCTCAGAACTAGAACTCACATTATAGGAACCACATAAGACTTCCTTTTGGGGGAAATGAGATTTTTCTGGGTAATGAGATTTTCTAGTTAACTTTTCTAGTTAATTTTTCTCATTAATGTTCAATAGACGTCTTCAGCTCACTACATCTAAAATGGAACTCGTTATCTTTCCCCCTAAACCCAATGCTTTGCTATTACCTTCCCTATTACTGCAGAATGCAACACCATCCTCCCAGTTCCACAGTCCTGCCTCAAGTCTCTCCCCACTCCAGTCTATCCACCAGTAGGCTATTAAAATGATATTCTTAAAGCTCAGGTATGATCACGCAAACCCCCTACCCCGACTCCTACCTCTTCTCAGTGAACTATAATTACTACCTAATGACTGCAGGGTGAAATACAAAATGCTATTTGCCATTCAAAACCCTTTTTAACCTACCCCAGGGACTCCCTGCATTCCTGCCCAAGTTCTATCAATGGTTGTTTTGGAGACCTCCTGGCTTAGAGTGAATGTCAATAATAACTGTTCTCTTAGAAACAACAACCCTGAAGGTCCTGCGCCTCCCAGCATAATTCATTCATTCACTCATTTGTTCATTCATTCATTCATTCATTTACTTATTTATTTTCATTTTAAAGGGGCCATCCCCTGACTACTTTTTAAAGAGACCTATTCACTGAACGGGCATTACCTCCCTTTAAGTGAGTACCTGAAAAGGCCTTAGCCTAAAAGGCCAAGGTCTCCCATTGCATGCTGGGCCATCTCCAGTCATCCTGATGAATATCTGGTCACTGGATCCAGATGACTCAGGAGGAGAAAGTGAGACTGGTGATCTTGTACAGCCCTCCCTCACTCAAAACAAAGTGCAAATCATGTCATCATTTCTCTGATGTCATGGTCCTCTTTGAAAACAAAGGACAAACACTGCAACAATAACTTTCCCAGCTCCTAGCATTCCAGTCTTCTTACACCTGACTTCCGACCCCATACTCTTCAATCCTGTGACACTGGTCTCTTGGCTTTTCCACAAAAATATACTTTATTTCTCAGCTCTGGGCATTTTCTCTGGCTTTCCTCCATGCCTAGAATGTTCCTCCTCCTCTGCTTTGGCTACTGACCTCCCTGGCTTCTTGTAAGCTCCGACTAATCCTGTCTTTTACTACAAGTCATCCTCAACCCCACTTAGTTCTAATGCCTTCCCTCTCTTAATTATTTCCTATTTTTCCCATATATAACTTGCTTTGTATATATTGGTTTGCATGCTGTTTCCCCCATTAGATTGTAAACTCTTTGAAGGCAGGAACTGTGTTTAGTAGTATAGTTTCTGGCACATAGTAGGCATCTCATAAAAGTTTATTGATTGACTGATTGAATTAGAGATTAACATGAAAGCCAATTTTTTTTGTTTAGCCCTTTTGTTGTTGAAAATATTACTGATGTTAGTTTAGTTTCTTGCCTAAATAATATGCAAACATATTTAGCAAATCTGTAAATCCATGAACAAAGAATTCTTTTCACTAATGGAGATTGCACCTGACCTACAACTTGGTAGAGAGTCTTCAAGAATTATGGTGATCATAAATATGTCATCCCAACCATTAGCCTGTGAGCTCATTGAGATAAGGCACTATTTTTGTCTTTTTTTATATCCCCAGAGCCCAGCACAGCACCTGGCACATGGTAGGACCTTGACAAATCTCCAGTTGACTTTAGTATTACTATGTTAATAAGTCTTTATGAACTTCAGGTAGTTATATAGTTTGCTAGTGTGTCCATATCCCAAAACTCTCCAAAGCACACAGTGAAGCATCAGAGTGAGACATTAATGGAGGAAACATAGCCTAGTGGGTTTAACTTAAATGTGCATTGATGATGCATAATCTTTCAGGGACCCAGTTATTCCACCCATCTATTTGATGATAACATACTATAGATGTAGAAGGTCTAAACATCATTAAATCGAATATGTACCAGTCCCAAGATATAATCTAGAAGATATTTTTAAAGTAATTTCTTGCTATGACTTTGTTATATATAGATCTTTTGGATTCAGAATCTCCCAAATAATTGCAAGCTTCAGATTTCATCGTCTAGGACATTATTTATTATTTGCAGTTTTCTTATTTATTATTTTCAGTTTTCTTATTTCACCTTTAATGACAATAATCCTAGCACTTTACCTAATTCTTTGATAAGAATGGTCACCAGAATAGTGTTGAGGGGAGATCCTTATATCATGTTGGAGATGCAATCAAAGTTGACTTCAATCTATCAATCAACATTCTTGGGTCCAGATGCTCAAACAATTCTCACCTAACTTTTCTACTATCCAGACCACATTTGACCATCTAATCCACACAGACGTCATGAGAAACTTTATCATCTGGTTTACTGAACTCCAGGGATGTCTAAGCTATCACTTTGAAGCATGAGTTTAGTTACCCTATTAAAAATGATAATGATGAAAATGATGACATAAGAAGAGTAAAATAATGGAAAAATAGAGTCTTTTTTTGTTGTTGTTTATTGTTGGGTTTTGGTGGGGTTTTATTTTTGAGATTGGGTCTCCCTATTTCACCCAACTTGTAAGTACAGTAGATATTCAGAGACCTAATCTTATGATACTAGTGATTTTACCTAATATAGTCAAGTTTTCTCATTGGCAGTGTACGCGTGTGTGTGTGTGTGTGTATGTGTATGGATAGAGAGAGAAAGAGAGAGAGAGAAAGTCTTGTTTTTACTGCTTCCCACAATCCAGTGGCAAACACTAGGTAAAACTTATAGTACTATTGATATGTAATGCTGTCATGCATGCAGCTTACATGTATTAAATATAATAATCATGGAGTATATTGTCCTTCTTCCTCAGACTCCAGTGCAGAACTAAAGCCTCAGTTAATTGAAGGTGCCAACAAATTGACTTCTTGTTAAGTTATATTGGGAAGTGAAAGATCTGGTAAATTTTCTCTTCCTGTGTTTGAAGCCCTGGATCCAAGTGCCTAAAAAATACACATGACACTAAGCTGGAAAGTAGCATGTGTAAAATAAAACAAATGTATATCAGAGCAAAAGTAGAGCTTAACTGATGATGCTTTGAACAACTCCACAAAGTTTCTATAAAACCAGAAATCTTTCTCGTTCTATGTTATCATTTTTCAAAATTTTTTCTCTATTCCTGAAGGTTGAAATTCTTATAAATTATCACAACTCATGGTAAATACATGACGTATTTTCTCTTTTTGATAATTAGAATCATTGCCTTTTGGGACTGGAAAGGATCTTAGAGATCATCTGCTCTACCCCACTGCTTTAAAATTAAGGAAATGAAAGTCCATTAATATTAGATAACTGATCAATGATTACATAACCAGCACAAGGGCTGGAAGAATCTAAATCTTTACATATAGTCTTATGTTCTCTGCTTGATTTTTCAAAATTTTAAAAACTTTGATGGGATTTGGATTCTGTCATTGTTTTCACATTTCTGTTTAAAGCAATGTGGTGCAGTGGATCTGGAATCAGAAAAGGCTGCCACTGGTATGATCAGTGTGACCTTAGGAAAATATTTTAACCTTTTAGGTCCTCTGAATTTTCATCTAGAAGACGAGGAGATTGAACTAGATGACCTTTGAGGTCTTTTTCTAATTTTAAGAATACCATCTTAAGACTGGTAGAATTTTGACATTTTTTAAAAATAGCAGCAGGTCTTCATAAATTCCTTTTGTCTTCCAGTCACAGAATTTCCTAATATTATCCCCTCCCTCACAGGATGAACCCTTATAACAAAGAAAAACAGTGACACAAAACCAACCACGGCAACTGTATCAAACAGCAGTATGCAATATTCCACACTTGTAAACCTACCATCTCTGTACCAAGAGGAAGGAAATGTGCTTCTTCAGTCCTCTGGAATCAAGATGGCTCATGGTATTTGATCTGAATTCTAATGTCCTTTGAGTATTGTGTATACCGTTCTTTTACTCTGCGTTGTTTTTGTTGTTTTTCAACGGTGCCCAATTCTTTGTGACCTCATTTGGGGTTTTCTTGGCAAAGATACATGAGTGTTTTACTATTTCCTTCTTCAGCTCATTTTAAAAATGAGGAAATGGAGGCCAAAAGAGCTAAGCGTCTTGCCTAAGTTTGCACAGCCAGTAAGTGTCTGAGGCCAGATTTGACCTCAGGGAGATGAATCTTCCTGACTCCAGGCCTGGCACTCTATCCACTGTGCCATTCCACCTAGCTGCATTAGTTCAAACAAATCTTCCCATCTTTCTTTGAATTCTTTATTTGTCCTTGGTTATGGCATAATAGCATTCCAAATCCATTCACATATTAAAATTTGTTCAGTCATTCCCCGATTCTTGTGCTTTTCTCTTTTATCTCCATTGAGTTTTCTGAGGTTTGCTTCCACAACCATGTTTCTGTGAATATTTTGGTATAGATAAGCAACAGTAGGGTCACTAGGTCAAAAAGTATAAATAGTTTAGTAACTTTCCCTAAGTAATTCCAAATCCATAAGTCATTTTTTTTTTAAACATGAATTGCTTTTTAGTTCCAGCTTCCCTATCTTATATTCATGGAGTCAATAGAATTTTGACATTTTAATAATGAATATACAGGAAGGAGCCTTTACAAATATAATGTATATATATGCATATATCTGTGTGTATGCATATATATATACATATATATCTGTGTGTATGCATATATGTATATATGCATATATCTGTGTGTATGCATATATATACATATATATCTGTGTGTATGCATATATGTATATATGCATATATCTGTGTGTATGCATATATATACATATATATCTGTGTGTATGCATATATATACATATATATCTGTGTGTATGCATATATATGTACATATATATCTGTGTGTATGCATATATATACATATATATCTGTGTGTATGCATATATATACATATATATCTGTGTGAATGCATATATATACATATATATCTGTGTGTATGCATATATGTATATATGTATATATCTGTGTGTATGCATATATATATACATATATATCTGTGTGTATGCATATATGTATATATGTATATATCTGTGTGTATGCATATATATATACATATATATCTGTGTGTATGCATATATGTATATATGTATATATCTGTGTGTATGCATATATATATATACATATATATCTGTGTGTATGCATATATGTATATATGTATATATCTGTGTGTATGCATATATATATACATATATATCTGTGTGTATGTATATATGTATATATGTATATATCTGTGTGTATGCATATATATATACATATATATCTGTGTGTATGCATATATGTATATATGTATATATCTGTGTGTATGCATATATATGTACATATATATCTGTGTGTATGCATATATATACATATATATCTGTGTGTATGCATATATATGTACATATATATCTGTGTGTATGCATATATATACATATATATCTGTGTGTATGCATATATGTATATATGTATATATCTGTGTGTATGCATATATATATACATATATATCTGTGTGTATGCATATATATATACATATATATCTGTGTGTATGCATATATGTATATATCTGTGTGTATGCATATATATACATATATATCTGTGTGTATGCATATATGTATATATGTATATATCTGTGTGTATGCATATATATATACATATATATCTGTGTGTATGCATATATGTATATACGTATATATCTGTGTGTATGCATATATGTATACATGTATATATCTGTGTGTATGCATATATATACATATATATCTGTGTGTATGCATATATATACATATATATCTGTGTGTATGCATATATATACATATATATCTGTGTGTATGCATATATATATACATATATATCTGTGTGTATGCATATATGTATATATGTATATATCTGTGTGTATGCATATATGTATATATGTATATATCTGTGTGTATGCATATATATACATATATATCTGTGTGTATGCATATATATACATATATATCTGTGTGTATGCATATATATATACATATATATCTGTGTGTATGCATATATGTATATATGTATATATCTGTGTGCATGCATATATGTATATATGTATATATCTGTGTGTATGCATATATATATACATATATATCTGTGTGTATGCATATATGTATATATGTATATATCTGTGTGTATGCATATATGTATATATGCATATATATCTGTGTGAATGCATATATGTATATATGCATATATATCTGTGTGTATGCATATATGTATATATACATATATATCTGTGTGTATGCATATATGTATATATGCATATATATCTGTGTGTATGCATATATGTATATATACATATATATCTGTGTGTATGCATATATGTATATATGTATATATCTGTGTGTATGCATATATATATACATATATATATCTGTGTGTATGCATATATATACATATATATCTGTGTGTATGCATATATATACATATATATCTGTGTGTATGCATATATATACATATATATCTGTGTGTATGCATATATATACATATATATCTGTGTGTATGCATATATATACATATATATCTGTGTGTATGCATATATATACATATATATCTGTGTGTATGCATATATATACATATATATCTGTGTGTATGCATATATATACATATATATCTGTGTGTATGCATATATATACATATATATCTGTGTGTATGCATATATATACATATATATCTGTGTGTATGCATATATATACATATATATCTCTGTGTATGCATATATATACATATATATCTGTGTGTATGCATATATGTATATATACATATATATCTGTGTGTATGCATATATATACATATATATCTGTGTGTATGCATATATATATATACATATATATCTGTGTGTATGCATATATGTATATATACATATATATCTGTGTGTATGCATATATATACATATATATCTGTGTGTATGCATATATATACATATATATCTGTGTGTATGCATATATGTATACATATATATCTGTGTGTATGCATATATATACATATATATCTGTTTGTATGCATATATATACATATATATCTGTGTGTATGCATATATGTATATATACATATATATCTGTGTGTATGCATATATATACATATATATCTGTGTGTATGCATATATATACATATATATCTGTGTGTATGCATATATGTATACATATATATCTGTGTGTATGCATATATGTATACATATATATCTGTGTGTATGCATATATGTATACATATATATCTGTGTGTATGCATATATGTATACATATATATCTGTGTGTATGCATATATATACATATATATCTGTGTGTATGCATATATATACATATATATCTGTGTGTATGCATATATATACATATATATCTGTGTGTATGCATATATATACATATATATCTGTGTGTATGCATATATATACATATATATCTGTGTGTATGCATATATATACATATATATCTGTGTGTATGCATATATATACATATATATATGTGTGTATGCATATATATACATATATATATATGTGTGTATGCATATATATGCATATATATCTGTGTGTATGCATATATATGCATATATATCTGTGTGTATGCATATATATACATATATATCTGTGTGTATGCATATATATACATATATATATGTGTGTATGCATATATATACATATATATCTGTGTGTATGCATATATATATACATATATATCTGTGTGTATGCATATATATACATATATATCTGTGTGTATGCATATATATACATATATATCTGTGTGTATGCATATATATACATATATATCTGTGTGTATGCATATATATACATATATATCTGTGTGTATGCATATATATACATATATATCTGTGTGTATGCATATATATACATATATATCTGTGTGTATGCATATATATATACATATATATCTGTGTGTATGCATATATGTATACATATATATCTGTGTGTATGCATATATATATATACATATATATCTGTGTGTATGCATATATGTATACATATATATCTGTGTGTATGCATATATATATATATCTGTGTGTATGCATATATGTATATATACATATATATCTGTGTGTATGCATATATATACATATATATCTGTGTGTATGCATATATATATACATATATATCTGTGTGTATGCATATATGTATATATACATATATATCTGTGTGTATGCATATATATACATATATATCTGTGTGTATGCATATATATATACATATATATCTGTGTGTATGCATATATGTATATATACATATATATCTGTGTGTATGCATATATATACATATATATCTGTGTGTATGCATATATATATACATATATATCTGTGTGTATGCATATATGTATATATACATATATATCTGTGTGTATGCATATATATACATATATATCTGTGTGTATGCATATATATACATATATATCTGTGTGTATGCATATATATACATATATATCTGTGTGTATGCATATATATACATATATATCTGTGTGTATGCATATATATATACATATATATCTGTGTGTATGCATATATGTATATATACATATATATCTGTGTGTATGCATATATATACATATATATCTGTGTGTATGCATATATATACATATATATCTGTGTGTATGCATATATATACATATATATCTGTGTGTATGCATATATATACATATATATCTGTGTGTATGCATATATATACATATATATCTGTGTGTATGCATATATATACATATATATCTGTGTGTATGCATATATATACATATATCTGTGTGTATGCATATATATACATATATATCTGTGTGTATGCATATATATACATATATATCTGTGTGTATGCATATATATACATATATATATGTGTGTATGCATATATATACATATATATCTGTGTGTATGCATATATATACATATATATCTGTGTGTATGCATATATATACATATATATCTGTGTGTATGCATATATATACATATATATCTGTGTGTATGCATATATATACATATATATCTGTGTGTATGCATATATATATACATATACATCTGTGTGTATGCATATATATACATATATATCTCTGTGTATGCATATATATATATACATATATATCTCTGTGTATGCATATATATACATATATATCTGTGTGTATGCATATATATACATATATATCTGTGTGTATGCATATATATACATATATATCTGTGTGTATGCATATATGTATATACATATATATGTGTATATATACATATATTTATTTCCCAACAACAAAATCGTCATGTTTTTCAAAACTTCTCATTTGAAGACATTTGTTGGGTTGGTAAAGCACCTTACTAGAACTTATCTGAAAATATTGTGCAGCATGAAATTTGAAACTTTCCTCTTGTCTAGAAAGTGCAGGAGTTTTTTGCTTATTTTTAAGAATATTTTCCTTTTTTTCCCCTGATTTTGCAAATAGGCTTGAATTCTAATACTGGTTGGCTCTGGAACTTTGATTTATTTCTTACCTGACTGCTTCTCCCCTCTACAGACAACTTTCTGGCTCCCCCATATAAGTGCCAGACTTAGTATGGACATTCTTGACTGGTATAGCCTACCGGGGCTCGGAAGATTTACCACTTTCAGTGTCTCCTTTATAGCAGGGACTATGGGTGCTCACCACCAAACCCATCTTAAAGTGTTGCAAACAAAGTAGACAAAGTAGAATAGATTTATTCTATGATTAGAGTTGTCAGAACTTACGCAGAATTGACATTGATGGAAATATATAGGAACACAGTTTTCTTCTACACAAAGGGGAAATCTGTGAACATTTCAGTGCATCCAACTGAAAACTTCCCATTTTTTACATTGGAGGGGGCAGGAAATACTCTGCTTATTTCCAGCTAGTCCTTTCCTTTGCCATATCCCCTTATTTCCTTCTGAGAACTCATTGCCTTTGTTTATAGTTTAGGTGACAAGACACAAACCAGAAATTGGAAGGAG
The DNA here is from genome assembly GCF_028372415.1 of Notamacropus eugenii. Taxonomy (NCBI): domain Eukaryota; kingdom Metazoa; phylum Chordata; class Mammalia; order Diprotodontia; family Macropodidae; genus Notamacropus; species Notamacropus eugenii. Next base: position 160,088,464 of record NC_092872.1, read on the forward strand.
TGAGAGGAATGAAGTTGACTTAAAGTTGTCTATTTGGAAACGTGCTATAATTCCATCGCTTTCATCTGGTCTCCTGAAGCATGTCTTCTTTTCATTCGTGTGTGTGTGTGTGTGTGTGTGTGTGTGTGTGTGTGTGTGTGTGTGTATGAATGTGTGTGTGTGTGTGTGTGTGTGTGTGTGTGTGTGTATGAATTCCAGTGGGGTGATTCATTCTGACATGGGAGTTCTTTGCATCTTTTACGCCACAAAATGTGTGAGAGAGGGAGGCAAGAAAAAGTCTCATTCCTTCTGAATATTCTGAACAATCTTTTTTTCTCCTCGTAGTCAGAGATTTTCCTATGAGAAAATTTCCAGTTATGACTTAACAATTCCATGTTTCGCAATCCAACCCTCCCTTCTTGTCTATTTCTCCCCCCTCCCCAAACTTCTCACAATTCAGAATGAGTTGTGTGAGATTACCAGTACAATTAAGGCTCTGGGAAGAGGAAAACTTGTATTATGGCTTTGATAACCCTTCAGGGAGAAAGAGACGCTCCTCTGCCACAAATTCCAATTTTAGTGCCGGAGACAAAAATAATAATGAACAGAAGAAACACAGGAAAGCAGACATGTGATTTAAAATCATCCATAACCAGAAGTGTTTATCTAGAAACATGAGACTCTGGCAAGATGTCTATCATTCTCTCTTTGCATGTATTCCATTTTGGGGAGAATAGTTCTTATCTAATATCTAAGTGCTTTTACAACCTTATTTTGGAAAGGTCTCCTTGGTCACACGTACCTTAAACTAGAGAGGAAAGCAGCTGATTGCATATTTTTTTTAAGTGGCGGCTTCTGTAAAACAATGCACAATACATTTATACCATTGCTTGCAAAGATTAAGATAAACGGAATAGTTATACCCACTGGGATTAGGATTGCAAGTTTCTTTGTCTCTTCCATGTGCAACAAACACACTCATTCTCCAGAAAAGTCATGGAAGAAAATTAATGAATTGTTAGAGTTAATGAGACTCTTAGGAAGACATATATTTGAGGAGATACCTCTGGATTACCACACCACCTAAAGAAAATATAATTTCAATCTGGGCCCTAAGAAAAATGTTTTTTGTTTACCTAACAATAATGCATTATACTGAAAATATGTAGGTATTATAACAGATTAATATTAAGAGGACAAGTGTTTAGAATTGTCTTTTTAGTAGTGGCTATGTGTACCATGATTCATCCATACTTTCTTTTCTACTCTTCCCTATCCAACCTAAATTCAACAAACATTTATTAAATGCCTACTGTCTGAAGAGAATTGTGCCGGACCTTTATAACAAGTAGTACTCTTTTACCAAACAAACTAATCAAGGAAGATCATAGAAAGTGCAAAGCTTTTCAGCCAGCTTGGAGATTGAACTCATGTTGGGTCTCTTTAGTGAAACACTTTATTTCCCATCACCATTACTGTTAGCTCTATTTTTATAGCACCTTAAGGTTTTCAAAGCACTTGAAATATTTTATATGACTTGATCATTTGATTTCCACAACAATCCTCTAAGATAGGTGCTATCATTCTGATTTTACAGGTGAATGAATTAAAGAACAGAGAGGATAAAAGATCTGCTTAAGGTAATACAAGGAATAGATAACTGAAGCAGTGAGATGTTTGTAATATGCTTTATAAATATAATCTCATTTAATCTTCACAACCTTATAAAGTAAATATTATTGTTATCCTCATTTTACAGATGAGAAAACTGAGACATATAGAGGTTAGGTGACTTACGACCACAAAGCTAGAAAATATTTGAAGGAGGATTTGAACTCAGGTCTTCATGATTCCAAGTCCAGCATCCTATGCCCTGTGCCACCTAGCTGCCTTTTGACTTTGGACATTTTCTTCTTATCTTTGGAGTTTATAAAATGGAATGACAGGATGATTGCTTTTGAACCTTATCAAAATCATCAGTACCCATATACCGATTATCACATATACCAATATTTTCTCCTCCCTCCCTCAAGAATATTTGGGGAGTTTAGAAATTTGTGTGTGCTTGTGTTGTTTTCTTTTTCTAATTAAAACCATCAAAGATTAGAGTTTCTGGCAGGGCTCCATATTCAGACTGAGACGGAGAAGTGGAATATTCCATAACACAGCATTGTCTCTGAACATATTAAACAGCATACTTTGATACTGTGTCTCTCTCAAACAAACTTTTAACGACCAATTTTCTTTTTCACTCAAAGGTTTTATAAGCAAAAGTGGCTGGTCCAATTCAATTGATTTCATTTGCCTTGACTACAGAATCACTACAGAGATTGCAATATAAGGACACTCCATCACCCTTTGGTTTAGAAAATAGACGAATATGTATATTTATCTCTCTGTATGTATACATATGCATATATTTATAGGAGGGTGGTAGAAGACACAAGGAGACAGGCAGGAAGAGACAGAAAGAGACATGAAGACAGAGAGACAAAAAAAAAGAAGATGAAATAGGTAAAGCTATAAATGTGCAGAGTCCTGACAGCATCTTCACCAAATAAACGTCTGTCTGTAGGACTGGAGTAATGTGCTATATCACATTGACTTTTACTATATTCTGTATTTCCATTGACTGGCCATAATCACCCCTTTCTACAGGTTAATGAGGCTGTAAGCAGTGATATGAGAAAGACAGGCTAAACCAATCAAAATACCAAATGCTGTCTGAGTGTGCTATACAATTCACAGACTTTAGAAATGTGTCATTTAGCTTGAGATCCATTGTGGAAATAATAGTGTTGGGGGAGTGGGTGGGAACATCACAATAATGGATAGAATGAAATAGCATTGCCCCAATCCCCATTCAGATAGTCAACAGATGTTTTGCTCCTAACTATGACATTCATTGCAAGGAATAGTAGAGCTGGAAGGTATTTTATAACATTCTGCCATTGGTGGGCTGATGTTACCCATCATCTTCTTAATCACATTACCTTGTGTGTGTGTGTGTGTGTGTGTGTGTGTGTGTGTGTGTGTGTGTGTGTGTATGAGTGTGTTTATCCTTCGCTGCCAAAGATCATGCCATCAGAGAAATGATGACATGACTTGCACTTGACTTTGTTTTTGAGTGAAGGAGGGCTGTGCAGGTCACCAGGCTCACTTCTCCTCCAGAGTCATCTGAATCCAGTGACCAGATATTCATCAGGATGACTGGAGATGACCTAGGATGAGGCAATTGGGGTTAAGTGACTTGCCCAAGGTCACACAGCTAGTGAGTATCAAGTGTCTGAGGTGAAAATTGAACTCAGGTCCTCCTGATTCCTGCACTAGTGCTCTATCCACTGCACCACCTAGCTACCTTACATTTCCCAATAAGGGAATTAACAAGTACATAGCTCTAAAGAAAGTGGAAAATTGGAAACACTTCACTAAAAGTTTGCTTGAAGGTTTCTAGTGAAGGAGAGTCCACTGCCTGCTGGGGTAATCCAATCCACTTTTAGACAAGTCTCATTGTTTGAAAGTTCTAATAATATCAAACCAAAATTGTCCTCTCTCTAACTCTCATGCATTGTATATAGGCAGAATAAGTCTCTTCCATGTACTCCATGTACTTTCATGTACTTCCATGTACTCTTCAAGTATTTGAAAGACTTGAAGACGACTATCACGTCACTCCTAATTCTTCAACAAGCTAAATATCCCTAGTTTAATAAACCCATCCTCATGGACCATGATTTTGAGACCCATCTCATTGTTGTTCTTCCTTTGGATTATCTCTTGCTTCTTTAAAATGTCATATCTAGGACTGAACACAATGCTCCACATGTAAAATGTCCAGGGTAGACTACAGAGGAATTATCACCTCCTTATTTCTGGAAACCATTTCTTTTTTTTTTTTTTTTTTTTTATAATTAAATTTATTTATTAAACTTTTAACATTCATTTTCACAAAATTTTGGGTTACAAATTTTCTCCCCTTTTATCCCCTCCCCCCCAAACACCAAGCATTCTAATTACCCCTATGACCAATCTGCTCTCTCTTCTATCATCCCTCTCTGCCCTTTTCTCCGTCTTCTCTTTTGTCCTGTAGGGCCAGATAGCTTTCTATACCACTTTACCTGTATTTCTTATTTCCTAGTGGCAAGAACATTACAGTTGATCCTAACACTTTGAGTTCCAACTTCTTTACCTCCCTCCCTCTCCACCCCTTCCCTTTGGAAGGCAAGCAATTCAATATAGGCCAAATCTGTGTAGTTTTGCAAATGACTTCCATAATAGTTGTGTTGTATAGGACTAACTATATTTCCCTCCATCCTATCCTGTCCCCCATTACTTCTATTCTCTTTTGATCTTATCCCTCCCCATGAGTGTCGACTTCGAATTGCACTCTCCTCCCCATGCCCTCCCTTCTATCATCCCCCCCACCCTGCTTGTCCCCTTATCCCCCACTTTCCTGTATTGTGAGATAGGTTTTCCTACCAAAATGAGTATGCATTTTATTCTTTCCTTTAGTGGAATGTGATGAGAGTAGACTTCATGTTTTTCTCTCACCTCCCCTCTTTATCCCTCTACTAATGAGTCTTTTGCTTGCCTCTTTTATGGGAGATAATTTGCCCCATTCCATTTCTCCCTTTCTCCTCCCAATATATTTCTCTCTCACTGCTTGATTTCATTTTTTTTTTAAGATATGATCCCATCCTCTTCAATTCACTCTGTGCACTCTGTCTCTATGTGTGTGTGCGTGTGTGCATGTGTGTGTGTGTAATCCCACCCAGTACCCAGATACTGAAATGTTTCAAGAGTTACAAATATTGTCTTTCCATGTAGGAATGTAAACAGTTCAACTTTAGTAAGTCCCTTATGACTTCTCTTTGCTGTTCACCTTTTCATGGTTCTCTTCATTCTTGTGTTTGAAAGTCAAATTTTCTTTTCAGCTCTGGTCTTTTCATCAAGAATGCTTGAAAATCCTCTATTTCATTGAAAGACCATTTTTTCCCCTGAAGTATTATACTCAGTTTTGCTGGGTAGGTGATTCTTGGTTTTAGTCCTAGTTCCTTTGACTTCTGGAATATCCTATTCCATGCCCTTCGATCCCTTAATGTAGAGGCTACTAGATCTTGTGTTATCCTGATTGTATTTCCACAATACTTGAATTGTTTTTTTCTAGCTGCTTGCAATATTTTCTCCTTGACCTGGGAACTCTGGAATTTGGCCACAATGTTCCTACGAGTTTCTATTTTTGGATCTCTTTCAGGTGGTGTTCTGTGGATTCCTTGAATATTTATTTTGCCCTCTGGTTCTAGAATCTCAGGGCAGTTTTCCTTGATAATTTCATGGAAGATGATGTCTAGGCTCTTCTTTTGATCATGGCTTTCAGGTAGTCCCAAAATTTTTAAATTGTCTCTCCTGGATCTATTTTCCAGGTCAGTTGTTTTTCCAATGAGATATTTCACATTATCTTCCATTTTTCCATTCTTCTGGCTTTGTTCTGTGATTTCTTGCTTTCTCATAAAGTCCTTAGCCTCCATCTGTGCCATTCTAATTTTGAAAGAACTATTTTCTTCAGTGAGCTTTTGAATCTCCTTTTCCATTTGGCTAATTCTGCTTTTGAAAGCATTCTTCTCCTCATTGGCTTTTTGAACCTCTTTTGCCAATTGAGTTAGGCTAGTTTTCAAGGTGTTATTTTCTTCAACATTTTTTTGGGTCTCCTTTAGCAAGGAGCTGATCTGCTGTTCATGCTTTGACTTCATGTTTGTCATTTCTCTTCCCAGCTTTTCCTCCACCTCTCTAACTTGATTTTCAAAATTCTTTTTGAGCTCTTCCATGGCCTGAGCCCATTGGGTGGGCTGGGACACAGAAGCCTTGATTTCTGTGTCTTTGCCTGATGGTAAGCATTGTTCTTCCTCCTCAGAAAGGAAGGGAGGAAATGCCTGTTCTCCAAGAAAGTAGCCTTCAATAGTCTTATTTCTTTTCCCTTTTCTGGGCATTTTCCCAGCCAGTGACTTGACCTCTGAATATTCTCCTCACACCCACCTCGCCTCCTGATCCTCCCAGCCAGCGTTTGGGGTCTGAGATTCAAATGCTGCTTCCCGCCTTAGGGCTTTTGGCGGGGGCAGGGCTGCTATTCAGTGTGAGATTATGTTCAGGTGGTCAGGGCAGGGCCACCTCTCAGGCTCAGTTCCCTCAGGGGGTTTATGCACAGATCTTCCACAAAGGATTCATGCTCCCGCCGGCTTGGGGAGCCCTGGTCTGCAGCTGCCTCTCAGCTTCTACCTCCCGGGGGAGCCTGAATTATGGGGGCACCCCACTCCCCTCTCGACCCGCCAAAGAGACTCTTTCACCGACCCCCATCACCTGTCGGTGGAGGGACTTTTGCCGCCGCTGGAGATCCTGTCCCTGAAGCCTGCTCGGATCTGTTTCTCTCGGTTCTGTGGCCGCAGCCGCAGCAGGTCTGGACTGGGCGTCTGCAGCGCGACAGACCTTTTGTGAGAGGTTTCCAGGTCCCTCTGTGGGTGGAGGGACCCGCGTGGCCGCTGGAGATCCCGTCCCTGAAGCCCGCTCGGATCTTTTCCTCTTGGTGCCCGGCCGGGCTGTACTCAGCTCCCAGTCCTGGCGCCCAGTCCGCAGCGCGAAGGACCTTTTACGAGAGGTTTGCAGGTCTCTCCGGAACAGAAATCTCCCTCGCTCCAATGTTCCGTGGCCTCTGGGTGCGGAATTCGCCGTGAGTTACTTCCCTGTAGCCATTCTATGGGTTGTGGGTTCAGAGCTATGTGTATGTGCGTCTTTCTACTTCGCCATCTTCTGGAAACCATTTCTTAACGAAACCCAAGGTCCTATTAGCTTCCTTGGCTACCATGTCAGAGAGTTGATTAATTTTGAGCTTGATGTCCACTAAACTGCCAGATCATTCTCAAAAATGGCTATCTGGCCATATCTCCCTCATCTTATATTTATGATATTGATTCTTTGAAATCAAGTATAAGACTTTATGCAATTCACTTTCAAATTGTGCCATACTAGATCCAGTCCAAACTTTGAGCCTGGCAAGATCTTCTTTTAATCCTAACTCTGCCTTCCATATTGTGAGATTTCCCCCTCATCTTTGCATTTACAAATTTGACGAGTATACTGTCTATATGTTTATCTATACCATTGATAAAAGCATTAAATGGTGTAAGACCAAGGGCTTAATGATATAAGCAATGTCAGTGGGGTGAAATAAAATCTGAAAGGCTGTATCCTAAAGAGATCATAAAAATGGGGAAAAGTCCCACATATACAAAAATATTTATAGCAGTTCTTTCTGTGGTGGCCAAGAAGTGGAAATCAAGGGAATGCCCATCAACTGGGAAATGACTGAATAAGTTGTGGTATATGAATGTAATGGAATACTATTGTGCCATAAGAAATGATGAACAAGCAGACTTCAGAAAAACCTGGAAAGACTAATATGAATTGATGCAGAGTGAAATGAGCAGAACCAGGAGAACATTTCACATAGTTAACAGCCATAGTGTGTGAGGACTGTTTCTGAGAGACTAAGTACTCCACAGCAATGTAAAGACCTAAAACATTCTCAAAGGACTCTTGAGGCAAAATGCCATCCATATCCAGAGAAAGAACTATGGAATTGGAATGCAGAATGAAACAGACTACTTTCTCTTGTGTTATGTATTGGTCTGGTTTTTCTCATGGTTTCTCCTGTTCATTTTAATTCTTCTATGCAACATGGCTAATGTGAAAATGTTTTTAATAAGAATGTATATGTAGAACCCACATAAGATTGCAAGCCATCTCAGGGAAGGAGAGGAGAGGGAGGAAGAAAAAATTTAAGATTTTTGGAAGTGATTGTTGAAAACTGAAAACAAATTAATTAAAATTTAAAAAAAAAAGAAATAAAATCTGAAAGAAATGTAATTTTATACTTTAATAATTTTTAATATTATAATTTCAGCATATAAATAAATAAATCTTATGTTGTTCTGTTTAGTCAAATGTCAAATCAGTTAGTTCTAAATCCAGTCTCTAATACTTCTCAACTCCGATGCTTTGTCAATCATCCTCTTCTTCCAGATACTTTGTCCTTTCTAGGTTTTCATGACATTGTTCTCTCCTGATTCTCCTCCTATGGTCTTGTCTCCTTTTGTGAGTTCTTTACCTACATTATCCCTGTGAAACATGAATGTCTCCCAACTCTCTCTCTGTCTTTTCATCTCTCTGTCTGTCACTGCCTCCCTCCCTCCCTCCTTCCCTCCCTCCCTCCCTCCCTCCCTCCCTCTCTCTCTCTCTCTCTCTCTCTCTCTCTCTCTCTCTCTCTCTCTCTCTCCCTCTCTCCCTCTCTCCCTCTCTCCCTCCCTCCCTCCTTACCTCCCTCCTATCACTTAGTGATCTCACCAGCTTCTGTGCATTTAACTGTTTTCTCTATGCAGATATTCTTCAGATCTATATATCCAGCCCTATTCTCTCTCCTGAGCTATAGTCACTGCCTTTTGCACATCTTCAACTGGATATCTTACAGATATCTAAACTCATCAATCCAAAATTGTACTAATTATTTTTTTTCTTCCACATACTCCCCTCTTCTGCACTCTCTATTAATGTTGAGAATCTCACCATCCTCTCAGTCACTCAGACTTGCAACCTTGGAGTAATGCTTGAGTCTTCACTTGTTTTCCAATTTCCATACATTCTTTTGCCAAATATTCTGATAGTTTCTATTTTCAAAATGTCTCTATTTGCTAACAGCCCCTTCTCTTCACCTACACAACCAAAACATTCATCATCTCTTACCTGGACTATTATAACAGACTTCTAAATGTCCTCCCTGTCTGAAGTCTCTCCACACCTCCAGCTCTCTTCCATTTAACTTCCACTATGATTTTTGAAAGTATAGGTCAGACCATATCACCTCTATGCTCAATGAACTTCAGTGATTCCCTACTATATCCAGGATCATATGTATATTTCTCTGATGGACATTCAAAGCTCTTCATAAACTCTTTCTATCTTTCAAATCTTCCCCACACACTCCACAAATGCCACAGTTAGCAACGTCAGCCTACTTGAAGTTCTTTGTACTTTACATTCTGTCTCCTATCTCTATGCACTTGCATTAGCTGTCTCCAGTGCTTAGAATAGTCTTCCCCTTTATCTCGACCTCTTAATTTATTTGGCTTCCCTCTAGAGTCAACTAAAATCTCACCTTGTGCAAGACACCTTTCCCATTTCCCTCAGTTGTTAATACCTTTCCCTTTCGGATTACTTTCCACCTTCTCTCTCTCTCTTTCCCTCTCTTTCTCTCTCTTCCTTTCTCCTCATATATATGTATGTATGTATACACATATATGTATGTATGTATACACACATATATACACATACATATACATATAAATATATGTAGAGTTAGATTGGATAGAGATATATACATATGCATACACACATTTTATGTACCTAGTGATTTACATAGAGTTTCCCCCATAGGATGTGAGCTCTTTGAGGGTAGGAACTGGGTTTGCCTTTCTCCTCCCCCCTCTTAACTTCCCCATTTGCACTGTACATGACACAAAAGAATGCTAACTGACTGATTCCTACCACATACATATTATACCCAACAACCCAATAAATAGTTAAGATAAATTGTCATTTAAAATGACTAGTTAATTTAGTAAAAATGGTTAAACCAGAAGAGAAGTTGACTTTGAAGGAGATGAACTGAATCCCTGTCATCCAAGGAGAAAATCATGACCAAAGGACTGGCTACCAGGTAGCCAGTAGTTCTTAGCTACAACAACCCATTAAGATGGTATTTTACCGCAGTGTTATCAAACTCATAGAGAAACACCAACAACCACTAATATGTGTGTAAGGATCCCTGCAGGCTACATATTGACTTAGTTTTAAAATCTAATATTATCTATGTTGTTACATTTTATTTATTTTGTTAACAAGCTCCAAAATGTTATATTAATCCAACTCAGGCCACACTTGGAATTATGGCAGGACACGTGTGCCCTTTAGGCTGTGCCTTCGACACCTCTGTACTACAGCATAGAAAGACTTAAAGTGTGCATTTAGTAGCAGTATAGCAGCAGCAGGAGTAGTTACTAGTAGTAGTACTAGTAGTAGTACTAGCAGTAGTAGTACAGTAGTAGTAATGGATCCTTAAAGGGTTAAAATGTTTAATAGTGCCTTTCATTTAGACCAAAATACCTGACATTTATACAGTACTTTATACCTATAAAGCCCTTCAGTGTATATTATGACAAAAGTCAGCAGAGGCAAAACACTTTTTAATCATTAGAATGAGACCTCTTTGGGTCTCAGACCATTGGGTGTGGTATCACACTTTTTATCAAAGAGGTCAGGATCTGAGTTCCTATTTTAGTGACTTTTTTTTACTTCACAGAATTTCTGTGAAAAAAATCTGTTTATATACTTTAAAACACTATAAAGAAGTGACAATAATTATGATAATGATGACTCCTTTTCTCATTATTAAAATGCCATCTATTGCTAATATCACATTTGAGTCTGAAAACAACCATGTGAAGCATGAAGGTGAGAAGCTATATGTTATAATGGAGAAAATATGGGATTTTGATAAAGGCATCAAATCCTGCACTGGCACTGGTACTTCCTTTGGGAACTGACATTTCTGTACCTCAGTTTTCTTATCTATAAAATGAAGGAGTAACTGAGGTAATCTTTTGAGTGTTTTAGAGCTCTAAATATATAACTCAGTCTTAGCCTCATTTTTATAGATAAGGAATAGAAAGGTGGAGGGATCTACTGAGAAGTAGCTTGGATTTCACCTTGGTGGTACTCATGTCTTTCTCTGTGCTTTTTCCACTATATTATGTATTAACTTTTAAAAGGCCCAGTCTCTAGCAGCTCCTAGCTATTTCAGTCTTAAAATTCCTGAGTCACAGAATAAAATTTGTGACTCTTTTCCATTGTCTTGAGAAGTAGGATATTAAACCCTTGTTATGGGTCATCTACTTAGCTACAGCCTAATTCAATCCCATGTACTTCATTTACATAAATTTTCCATATATCTATATACTATAATTTAGTTTCTATTCTTTTAAGTCATACTTAGAATATTTTATCACATTTCCATGCTTCAACTATTTTCTTTCATTCTTCTATTTCCTGTACTCTTCATTTTTCCAGTTATAAAGTGAACCAGATCAAACACCATCCCCACTATTTATTACCTTTATCCTATATTGTCCACTGTTTTGAATTAGGTTGAAGTACAGGGATGTCTTTATATCCTCAGCACCTGGCACAGTATCTTTGTACATGGTAGGCACTTAATGAATATTTGTTGACTTGAATGGCTAAATTGATCATTTTGAACAAATCAATGAATGCATATTTATAAGTTTTTTCCAACCAAATACCTCAAAACAATTTGGGGAAGTCAGGGATATAGTTACATAGTGATCTTAGATTCTTGTATTAATATCTCTTGAGATTTTTAAATGCATATAAGAGAATAATGACACAACTTCACAGTTTTTCTTATGCTACATGGAGCTTTCATAAATACGATGTAAGTTACAGGTCACTAAAATGAGACACAGACAGTCACAGTCATAGCTCTGCAAGGCACTTTCAGTTTTCAACTAGTCCAACACATATTCCCTTTACAGCATAGCTTCTCTTACATACCTGAAAAGTAGTCATGCAACCTTTGCTCAAAGATCTCCAGTAATAGGGTGCCCACTACCGCCTATTGCACTCTTGGATAATTCTAATGGTTAACAAGTTTTCCTATTGATTCTGAGCTCTTCTCTCAAGCTCAGTGCCAGGGTCCACTACTTCAACCACATCACTGGGACAAAATAGCGAAGGTCAGAGTCAATGGGTTTAGCCATATTCAACTCCTGATGACCAGGACTGCATTCACCTCAGGCAGAGTGGATGTTGTGACCAACAATGACTCATTAATTGGCCTCAACTATATGGATTCTATGTTCCAATATGATTCTATTCATGGCAAATTCAAGGGCACTGTCAAGGGAAAGCTGATGGTCAATGGAAAAGCCAGTATCATCTTCCTGGAGCATGATCCCACCAATCAGTTTTGTCCTTCACATTCAAAGAGGACCACAATTATATCATGATATCAGGGTCAATACACTGTGCATCCAACTGTAGCTGATAAGACCAATATGAGGCCAGAAGGTCACAGGTTGGGAACAAATATCAAATGTGGAGATGCTAAACTTGAGTATGTAATGGAGTTGATTGGTTTCTTTCTCATCATGGAAAAAGCCAAGACTCACTTGAGGGGAGGAACTAGGCATGTCATTGTTTCTGTCCCTTCTACTGATGCCCCTGTGTTTATGATAGTTGTGAATCATGAAAAATATGATAATCCCCTTAAGATTGCTAGTAATTTCCCCTATACTACCAGCTGCTTCCCTCCTTTTCCCATCCCAGCCAAGGTCACTCATGGCAACTTTAGCATTGTGGGAAAACTCATGACCATAGCCAATGACACTACTGATTCCAAGAAGATGATAGATGAACCCCATCTGGCAAGCTGTAGCATGTTGGGCATGATACTGCCCAAAGCATCATCCCTGCTTCCACTGGTATTGCTAAAGCTATGAGAAAGATCATGTTTAAGCTGAATGGGAAGCACATAGGCATGATCTTCCATGTTTCTATGCCTAATGTATCTACTTATTCCTGGAGAAATCTGCCATGTATGATATCAAGAAAATGGTAAAGTAAATATCAGGGGTATCCTTGAAGATCATCTTGGGCTACACAGAGGACCAGGTTGTATATCCTAACTGTAATAGCAACACTCACTCTTCCACCTTTGATGTTAGCACTGGTATTGCCTTCAATGACTTTTTTTGCCAAGTGAATTTCTTAGTTATAGCAACCGTGAAGTAGACCTCAGGGAGCAGCTGAGTCCAGGACTGAAATCCGGAAGACCCGAGTTCAAATCTGAACTTAGACTGTTAGTAACTGTGGGATCTTGGGCCAGTTACTTAACCCTGTTTATCTCAGTTCCTTTTCCATAAAATGAGCTGGAGAAGAAAATGACGAACTACTCCATTATCTTTGCCAAAAAAAAAAAAAAAATCCAAATGAACTCACAGAGTCAAATACAACTGACTCTACTGAGCAACAATAACAGTAACAAAGTAGACTTAATGGTCTAAATGGTCTCTAAGGAGTAAAGTAGAAAGTCATGGATCTTCATTCCCAGCCCAAAGAAGAGTTCCACCACTGATGAGTCCACATTCCTAACCTATTCTCTTATATTGGAGACTCCAAACGCATTGACAGTCCTTATCTCAAAGCACCCTTGTAGTAAGGAGGGAGAAGCATAAAGCCCTATCTTGTTTACCTAAAAAAAACTCACCATATTTAGTACAAAAAAGTTTCCTATCAACCCACCCAACTTCAAATTAAATCAAAACTTTCCTCTTTGCAACTTTTCTCTACCAATGTGACATCTGCCTCCTTATTTTAGGCAGAATTAATTCACTCTTTCAGGTGAGGCTCATCAAATACTTGAAGATTATTTAAGCACTTTATGTAGAATCAGTCAATAAGTAATGAGAGCCAGAAAGATGGCTTCCCATGACACTTTCTTGTGACCGCTAGACCAGGGAATCTTGCTTTCAGTATATTACTCATAAATAGTATCTTTTCTAGAGTTGTCACTAAATTTATAACTGATATTATCTGAACACATCAAGCAAATGATTGTGTTGCCTAATAAAATGCAGAGCTATTCATAAAGAGAAATTTTCTACTAGCCCTAAATAACCTTCTGGGGAAAGATGAATTATGTGGTCTCACCATCCTCTTCCCTTTGTTACTATAAACCCAGCCTTGTCTGAAACATTAGTCCACCACAAGGGTTAGTATGGAAGTCAGGAGACTGACAGTACTTGAAGAATGCAGTTTCATTATTGGCATATTTAGCCAAAGTGAGATTTATATCTCTAGTCAATAGGTGTCTGCATCAAGCAGCAGGTTCATTCTTCTTACTGGTTTCCTTTAAACAGAGAGAGGAGGGGAAAGTGTATGGAGAAACAGCCTGAAGCTTCTTCATCCTGGATAAATGGCAACTATTAGAACTTTGGCAAACAGATATGCCAGTAAGCCTGACCTGCATGGCTAGCAAACAAGCTTTCTTGTTCACTCATGGGCTCTTGGAGTGTAAATGTGGGGAAATGAAGGAGAAAGGTGAAAGTTAACAGCTCTTCAAATGTTAATGACTCTTTAACACCTTGGAGAGAACTTCAAGGAGCTTTTGAAAGAGAAGGCATTTCCTCTATGTAGTTTTCCAAATCCCAGAATAAATAGGAACTCGTAGTTACCATAGCACTGGTGGATGAGAAAGGGAGCAGGAGGGGTGAGGGTGATTTTAAATTTAATTTTAAGACTGTTACTTAGAACAATTCCCACTGAATTTTGTCCAAGTGAGGTTCATTGATGATAAACCAAGGTTGGCTAATACCAATTTACCCAAGAATGGATTTTAGTCTGCTATTCTTGCTTTGGTTTGAAATGTAATTTTTCTTTCTAGTAGGAACAATCCATCCAGTAATGCAGACAAATAAGTATAGCCTTAGGAAGCTGTTTAGGGCACAGAGAAGTAGGATGATTTGTCTATGGATGAGAACCTGGTATCAGAAAGAGAACTTGCACTGGGGTCTTTTGTTTCCCAAAGCTAGCCTATGAGTTACTACATGACTTGCTATCTCTCATGAAGTATGAGTTAAACAACCTGAGTGAGATTTAACCCCAATTCAAATTTTCTTTTTACTGTGATTAAGTCCCCCCCCATATTTCTGTTGTTGCAAATACATACAATGCCTCAATTTCTTCTAAATGAAATTTATGATAGCCTGTGGGGGAAAAAAAATCCACCCAGCTCCTAGTGTTGACATATTGGAATGTCAATTTTAAAGGTAATTAAACCTACCTTTAAAAAAATGGCTGCCAGTATGATGGTGTTTCAACTGGTCACTTCAAATCACTTTAGCTGAAGCTCAAATCAAACAAGTAACAAATACAGTCACATAGATTGGACACAATTCAATCACTTTAGTCAAAAAGAGTTCATCTGTTTGGTAGTGCCACCCAAAGGTGAAAAAGGCTGCATTTGCTTGAACATAGAAATTTTCTCAAAATTTTTGACCAGAATAAAGAAAAAATCTTTGGAAAAATAAAGAATGGGGTAGTCCCAGAAGAGTTAGATAGAAGACTTTCTTATAGAAAATGGGTAGGAATTATAAACTGTCTTGTTTGACAGCATACCAACGGACATAATGGCCAAAGCACAAAAAGCAGTGGAGAAAAGGAAACAAGAACTCATTGAACACCTACAACGTGCCAGGTGCTTTACAAAGCCCTCCTTTTATCTCATTTGACCCTCATAACAACTCTGGGAAACAGGTCCTGTTGTTGTCCCCATTTTACAGTTGAGGAAACTGAGGCAGTCGGAGGTTCAATGACTTGTCTAAGGTCATACAGCTAGTAAGCATCTGAGGATAGATCTGAATGTAGGTTTTTCTGACTTCAGGTTCAGCCTTCTATCCACTTTTCCACCTTGCTGACTCTATTAGAAACTTGCCCTTCAGATTCTGCCCCTACCACACTCCCTGACAGCTGCTACCACAAAATCGATGTGGTCAAATTGACTTGAAATTGGGAGAAGGAGCAAAACAAAAGGGAACACAGGAATGATGAAGTTATCCTAACCTTCTGGTTTCTTCTTTTAATTTTGTGAGGACCTTCCAAAAATCTAATTCTGAGTTACTATGGGATTAAAAAAAGACCATCAGGATCTAGAGAGAATTCTCACTTTGGAGGAATGTCAAAATTAAATATTTACTTTCATAGTGACTCAGTCTACATCTGTTCTAAGGTGAAGGGATAACGACTACTTCTCTTCACAACTCTACGATGACTACTTTGGTGGCCTTGTGAATTTAGCTTGTTGACTGCGTTGACTAAATTGAACTATATTAACATGAATACTTTTCTAATGATTATTTCCTAATTATGTGTGAAAGAGAGAAAATGATCATTGTAGCGTCTCTAATCCCTGTAATCTAGAATGTTTTGCAGAATCTAAGTAAAACTTATGAGCTAAGTGGATGCTCTAATTTAACTGAAAAACAATCTCAAAAGTATGCCCTACCATTAGTTAATATGACTTTTTTCTCCAGTAGACCTCATTTTTGAATTGGACGTACATCATCCATTATAATTATTTTTGACATTATTAACTATAAAATGTCCAGGATGATATATAAAATGTAGTTCTCTTGGATTATGGATTGTATTTATTTATTTGATTTGATTATTGATTTGTTACAGCTTTTCAAAGATGCATAATTCAGATGAGATCTGATGGAAGTTTGTTCTCAACTTATTTCAATGTTTCAATAATGCATACTTTTATCAAGGGTCCCACCAACTTATAAAATCCCACTGCCCACAGTGTCCTCTAGCTGCTTGCATCTACAATCATTCTCTTTTTCAGTCTCTCTCCATCTACTGTCCTTTCCTGTTACCTAGACCTAAGACTTCCACATCCTAAAAATAAAATAAACTGACCCCTCAAGTTTTCTTCCTATAATTCTTTCCCCTTTTCTAGCCAGATTCCCAGAAGAGTCTGTCTATATATTTTACTTCCATTTTCTTCTCTTCTTGCTTTTCAACTCCTTTTAAAATGGCTTCTGATCTTATCATTCAACTAAAACTATATTCTCTCCAACTTTACTTAATTTCTTAATTGGAGAATCCAACGGCCTTCTTTCAGTTCTCATTCTTATTTATTTCTCTTTAGCGTTTGATACAGGTAACCACCCTCTTTCCACCTAAATACTCTTTTCTCTTGTTTTTTATGATGCTACTTAATTCTAATCCTACCTATCTAGCCACTCCTCAGTATACCTTGCTCAGTTATTATCCTTGCCCCTTACCTTGGGCATCCCCAAAAGCTCTTCATTTGGCACTCTTTGTTTTCTATATTACTGCTATGCCTTTCAGTAATCTCATCAACTATCATAGATCCATAATCATTTCTGTGGAGAAGGATGACTCCTAGTACTCTACACATAAGCCTAAACTATCCTGAGAAAGGAACACTTGAAATTTTTGTACTGTGATGAAAATTCACAATACCAACTATGTATTGCATATTTCAAATTGGATGAGGGAAAGAAGATAAGAAAACCCAGATGTCCAGACTCTTTAGAAATGTGTTCCTTGAAGAGAGAGTATATAAAATGATAAAAATTAACTTTTCACTTTTTCCTTGGATATCATATGGTCACAGGTATGCAAACTGATTTTAAGAATGACTCTTTTAATTCTCTACCAAGGGCTACCCAAAGCTTGAAAACAACTGTACTCCATATTCCTACCTGGCAAGTAGCCATTTGATTTAGAGGCATCAGAGCTTATTCTGGTTTTCTTGAACACAACAAATGCCAGAGAATTAATCTTCCACAAGTGGCTATGGCAATGAAAGAATATCTTTATGCTCTCCCACTCCTCCCACCCTACCCCATAAAAAAGTGACAGAAGGAAGGTTAAACATCTATAAGAGATGATAACTGATCAATTATGGGTCCAAACACTAAGCTCTAGGGAAGGGGAGAGAAATGGAGATGAAGCCTCCTAAGTGTGTGTTCTCTGGAAAATTGTTTGGCAAAGTTTGTCAGGAGGTGTTGGCAGCTCTTTAGTGGGTGCTAAAGAGAAGAGGCTTGGATGATTTGAGTTTCTGAGCTCTGAACAGCATTATTTACAAAGACTTTGGCTCAGAAGACCATGGGAATCAGAGGTCATAATTATGTCTCTCCCAAAGTAAAATGTTAAGGACTTGCCTCCTTTTACACTCATTTATTTGAATATAAAAAATAAAAATAAAAGCAAACACTGATGTGTAAGTGGGAGCTAAAATGGAAACAAGAATTGAAACACTATTTAAAAGCATAAATATGTGACAGAGGAATTAAAATGCTTAGGAGAAGTTTATGAACTCCACGTTCAGTGCAAGCGGGCTGCAAAAGAGTTTAGCTGTCCTTCTAGAAAACAAAAATTAATTTGCTTTGGCCAAATTAAAATTAATTAAAATTATGCAATGTTGCCCTTGTGTTAATTTTAACGGTGAGGTTGTTGTGATTTAAGGCTACAATTAGTTCTAGTGTTTGAAAGAGAAGCACTGTAATCGAGACAGGACATTTTAATAATCCTGGTTATAAACATTTAATACATCATCTTTAGGGACTCACAAACACATTGTAATTAACTTTTACAACTGAAATAAATCAGATTGCATTAGCATATTGCAAAGGAAAAAATCATTTGCATGATTGAAAACAGCTTCCGAAAATTATGTCTTACAGGCTCTATGCAATCCCCATCACAACTTTTACCAGTTTTTATTGGGGAATTATTTTTAAACCAACCACAATTTAGGATTTTCCTCCTAATTAAGACTTTTGCCATGTAAGGATATGTCAGATACACTCATGTCCATTCCTAGTTCAGTATATTCAGTCAAATTCTGTTTAAGGATACTTATCATGCATATATACTTTATTCTGTTGCCTCCCCCAGTCCTGGCCTAAAATAATTCACAACAAGCAATTCATTTGAGGCATAGGGAAGTAGATACTTCTGATATTAATATCCCAACTTTCAAATGAAAAAACTACTGTTCATTCAAGGTCATACAGCTTAGTAAGAGAGGAGCCAGGACCAAAACAGAGGTCTTCTGAATTCTAGTCCTATATTGCTACACTTCCTTATTTCTCTTCAGCACTGGATACAGTTGATCACTGTCTTTCCAACTAGCTACTCACCCCTGAGTTTTTGTGACATTGTTTGTTTCTTATCCTACCTATCTAGCCACTCCTCAGTATGCTTTACTGGATTATTATCCATGCCCCTTACCTTGGACATCCCCAAATATTCAGTATTGGGCCATCTTTCCTTTTCTCCATGTATTCACTCAGGGAGTGAAAGAGAATGTTGAGTCTTCATATCTTGAATTAACTGAGAATATAGAAAGAGTATTGAACTTGGAGGCATGGGACCAGAGTTCTCAGATTCCAGATCTGCCCCTCGGTATCTAAGTGACCTTTTTCTGAAAAGACAGTTGACCTCTGTTGGTCTCAGTTTCTTCATCTGTGAAAAATACAGGATGAACTAAATGACCACTAAAATCCTTTCCAGCTCTACTTCTATGATATTATGAATATTAACACTGAAAGGGGTCTTTCTCAAAATGTTTTCCCACACAGCACTTTAGTAGTGCTTTGCCCATCACATTCGTACGACATATCTATCTGTATGTTTGTCATCCGCTAGTAGATGGTAAGACCTTTCAAGGAAGGGACTAGGACATTTTTCATCATGGTATCCCCAATGCCCAAAACAATGCCTTGTACATACTCACTTCAAGGATTCATAGTTTCATTAGTGTAATTTTCTCTCTAACAATATGAAATAATTGCTCTATGACTTACTCAGTAGGGGGTCTTTAAGACCTTTTATTGGCAAATAATTCAACACCCTGAGGCCAACAGATGATACATTTCTTCAGACTTTAGCTAACCTGATCCTTCCTCAGCATATATAGTTCATTGGTTTGCACTGTCCATTGTCAGGGGCATACTCAAATTCTTTCCAGCTTGATAGGACTGACCAGTGCTTAATGTATACTAATAGTACTCTTGAAAAGCCAAAGTGAACTCCATGCCACAATTAGGAATCAAAATAGAACTTTAGTAGCCTTGCATATGTATTACATGGCTAATAAATATTTATTGAATTTAAATAAAACAAGAGAAAAATTATATATTTATGTGCTGTGGTATTTTTTATATATAAATTCATGGGAAAAATATTTTCCCTTTCAAGCTGAAAACAATTCCAGTACATGGTGAAAGAAAGGCCCCTCTCTCTAGTATTTTCCCTTCCAAAAAAATTTATAAATAATTAGAGAGAAGATAATATGCCATCATACAGTAAGTTAGATGAGGTACTGATAGGAGAGGATACTGAGGGCCTTTCACAAAAAAAAGCAACCCATTCTAAAAGGGAATGGAAGTCAGACTGCTATATAGATAAATGAATCACTGTGGTTTTGTGACTATTCTTTGTGACTGAATATTACTGACTTGAAAGGCTATGTATGAAATATGAGGGGGGTGGGGAGGACTGGGAGGGAAATGGTCCCAGAGTCACCTGTAATTCAGTTTCACTAGTGGCCTACATAGGAAAGTCAGGATAGTCAACACTGGTAATTCGCACAACGAGCTATGCAGAAGTGGATTCTCTGGATAACATGGATCAGAGAACAAAGCTAGTCTAGTTTGAAAGCAATGACTGTGTTAATGCAAACATATATATGTGTGAATGTGTGTGTGTATGTACCTGTGTATGTATGCAGTTAAATAGCTTCTTAGAGAACATCTAAATTCCATTCCACACCTGAACAGCAATATCCAATAATGGTCACCCAAACACTATATGAAACTTCCAAGTGAGGAGGAACCTACAGTACTGCCTTCCTGGGGTACCATATCACTTTTGTACAGGTATAATTATTAGGATTTTCCCCCCTTACATTGAGCTAAATAGGCCTCTTTGAATCTTCCACCTATTCCTTGTAGCTTAGGCATGTAGGCTGTGCAGTGGATAGAATACAGGAAGACCCAAGGTCAGATCTAGCCTCAGACACTAGCTATGTGAAATTCTGCAAATTATTTCACTTGTCTGCCTCAGTTTCTGCATCTGGAAATGGAAATGATAAAAGAACCCACCATGCAAGGATGTTTGAAGAATAAAAAGAGACAATACTTGGAAAAAAGACTTTGCGAATCTTAGAGCACTACCATAAATATTATGGACCAAGCAAAATGTAAATTAGTTCTCTACCTGACAGCCCTGAGAATACTTGAAGGCAACAATTATGCCTTCATAAAGTATTCATTTCTTCTAGGGTAAACATCTCCATTCCCTTAGACTGATGAGCCATAGGCTTCATTATTCTGCCATGCTTGCCCCAAATTATATATATATATATATGATAGGTCCTAATCACCCACTAGAGCATAAACCACATGAGGCCAGAGCTAGTATCTTAGCTAAATGTTTCATCTTCTTCAGAGACTATCACTGTGGTCTGTACACATTAGAAGATTCATAAGTATTTGTGGAACTGAATGAATCAATATAATAGGAAAGTCAAACAATAATTATATTTGTCCCCTTTGGACTCTGGTTAAAGCCTAGGAACTGTATAAAGGGTCATAAATTGTTCCTATAGCCTGTTCCTGTTTGCAAAATGACCCTCAGATAATCATCTTGAATGATAGGGATGAATAGTACAATGGATTCAGAAGACTTGGTCTCATACTTCATCTTTATCATTTATACCTGTGTGACAACTGGATACTTTACCTAATCTCCTTGGACCTCAGTTTATTTAACTTAAAATAAGTAAATTGCATTACAGAGTCTCTAAAATCCCTTCTACTTCTAGCTCTATGATTCTAGGCATTAGACAGAAGAACACAGAACTCAGCCAGAAGACACTGCAGAACTCTTGCAGCAGAATGACTATTTTACAAATGAGGAAATTGAGAGTCAGAGAAATTAAGTGTCTATATCAAAGGTATACTTGATAATTAGCAGTCAGAACTTCAATCAGAGTCCTCTAACTTAAAATTAAGTGTTCTCTCTGCCATAACAACTTTCTTTTTTAATATTTCTTATATTCTTAAGACTTGTTTTTGAAGAAGGAGGGAAAACAAGTAATATTCTGCCTCTTTGAGTCTTCTTGGAAGCCATTTGTGGGGAGTCTTGTTTCTCCTGAGAATATAGTTTATTGACTCAAAAAAGCAGTAACTTAATTAACAGGAGAAGTGAAGCCTACTGCATAATTAACAAGACATTTACCTAAAATCAATAATCTAATTGCCCCACCTAGGGAGGGGACAGTGTTTATCCTATTGAAAACAATTCATTTCTATCTACATGTTAACAAGGTGATTGGTGGTTTGTTTAAGACACTAACCTGATCTGTAAAGTGATAATTTATTGAGTAATCAATTAATCTTTTTAGCATTGCAAATGGAAGTGGGTAATGAATACTTACAAGTAGAGATCTACTTATGAAAGTTCAAAGGTAGCTGATTCCTCTTTCTAAAATGGAGATTATATTCAAACCTCCATTAAACCCAGAAAGGAGATAGGAAAATCCTACCTTTATTATACCCCAGGAACAAACAATGTACTCAGAATGTGGAGCATTCTAATTTAGAAATATTTCCTGTTTTTACAAAGAATTCATTATCTAAAATGATTTTCCTCTTTTGCCACAGATTGGAATGAGTCCATCCAATATTATATACCCACATAGTCTCCTAATGGTCTTAAAATACTTGAAAATGTTCCAGGTTAAAAAGCATAAATGAATAAATTTATCTAGGGTCATTGGTCAATGTCAAAAGATTCAACAATTAGGTTTAATTAAGATAAGGATGCCCAAGTTTAGATGGTTAACCAAAGTTTATCCATTGTCTTGAGCCTGTACAATTGGGGCATGAGATTTCTCAGCTCATATAAAACTTCCTATTAGATCATTCTTATGGCATTCCTTACATGAATATATTCTGATGATATAGTATGACTTCTGCAGCTCCTACTCATGGGAATTTTTCATTTGAAGCAATCAGACAAAATATGCCAATGACTAATGATAAGGAAGGTGTAACTACTTCTACTTCTCTCTAGCCCTCTCCTTCCCTCCCTTCACCTCTTCCCCCTCTCCTTCCTTCTTTCTTTCTTTTTTCTTCCTTTCTTCCATCATCATCAGCATCATCATCATCATCATCATCATCATCATCATGCATGAAAACTGGCCATCAGATGAGCAATTTATCTCTTACTAAAAACACAGTCTAGTTCTGGAATGTTTTATAAGTTTATAAGCATCATTTTAATAGAGACATTTAAAGACCATATCACAGGACACAGGAAGGGGAGAGGTGGAAGCAGGAGGGAGGAGATAGTAGGGTTGGAAGGATTAAGGGCAATGGAGGAAAGGCTCAAAGCAAAGTTAGAAAGAGCTTGATCCATATTATCTCATTTCATCCTCAAATGATTTGGGGAGCTGTTTACAAATATCATCTCCATATTCCAGATAAGAAAACTAAGGTACAAAAAGATTTAATAAAATACTGTCATACTAATGAGGGCTGAAAGGGAAAGGTGAGACACACACAAAGACTATGGTTGCAGGGGCAAGTCACCTGGAAGGAATTCACAGACTCAAGCATTGTTGAGGTCAAGGTAAAGATTTATTGCACTTTTCAGTGGGCAAGAGTTCTTAGGGAACCAGCAACCTTAGAGAGGTACAGGTAAAGTTTATTTAGGATGTTCTATAGGAAACATGTACCAAATACGTTAACTAGGTGTTTAAGGGTGGGAATAGAGAGTGGTTAAGGAATGGTCAGTTCTTAAAGGAACATGCACTTTTGGCATTTTAACCAGAGTTCATTGGGAAATAGCCCAAAATGGAGCTACATGGAGGTGTGGTTTTAGGCCTGAAAAGTCACTAAGTCAACTAACAGTCAGGGCTGGCTCAGAAATACCAGGTTACTCTCATCAATGTCTTGTTAGACAACATAAATGTGAAGAAGTATACGAATGTCTAAGTCTAGGATACATATGATTGGTCAGTGAGTAGTAAATGTCATTATGACCCAGTTCACAGCCAGTTCAGTCAGTACACAGCTCGTTCAGACTAATAAGTTCTATAGATGCAGCTGGCTGCTGTAGCAGGAAGGGAGATAATGGTTGTTGCTGGGACAGGCTGTATCCTTGAGTTGAGGAGAAACTGCCTGGGATGGTGTTTTGAGACTAGAGAGAAATGTGACTTTTTAAAGAGAAATGTGATTTTAGAATTGGGGTTCAAGCACATGCACCCAAGCACCCCATCAATACCTCTATTAAGTGATAGTTTAAAGATTAAAACTGAGGTATCCTCACTCCAGGTGAGAGGCAGGAGAAGCAGAAATATCTGTATAGTAAATGGGTTTTTTTTTATTTGCTGGTGTTAAGCTATTACAATTACCATATGTACAACTAACAGCCACATAAGTTGATTAATCTCTACGTGGAATTAGAAAAAAAAGAAAATTATGTATTTTATGGGTACAAAAGTTAGATTTTAAAAGATTACATGATACAAATGTTCCAAAAGTCTTAGTGCAATTTAAAACTAGTGTTTAGATTTAATTTTAAACTGGTGCTTAAAATTGCACTAAGACTTTAGGGACATGCCATCTATTGCTATATTCCAGGTTTATTATGAGGAAAAGTCTTTATAAACCTAAAAGCATTACAGAGATGGAATTAATCATCATTGTTATATCCTCACCTTCTTAATGGGTTTCAGAGAGAAATACTCCTAAAATAAAACTTGCTATTATCCTTTTATAATTTATTTTCTTTGATGTTTATATTTTACATTATACATTCTATTCATATTTGTATGTTCTATCAGCTATTAAACAGATAAATAGATTAAGTGACTTTTATAGTTAAATAAAAATATTAGGATACAAACTTGTCTCCTATAGGTTTATTGAAAGCATCTTTGGCAGAACTGGGACAAGAAGAGAGGGTGAAACCTGCTTCATTCTTCCAACCTGACTTTTATCTAATAATTTCTTTACCTCTATCTTCTACTATTTCTCCATAATTTGAAAATTTTTGTTCCATATCTTCTACCATTTATCTATAATTTAAAAGTTTTTGTTCCATGTAATTCAGAGATTATGACTATTTGGCAATATTATTTTAAAAATATGATTCTTTGAAGTTTGATGGCTTATTATTTATCTGTCCAACAAAGATAGCAAGTTTTGGATACATAACTCTGGACAACAGGTCATATCTTGCTAGTTGTTTTGTAGGTGCCTAATTTTTAAAGCTAGAAGTAATATGATACAGTTTCTAATGTATTCTTGTATCCATACTGATCACTACCTCTGGTCTTGTTACGGATAACTATCTATAATTTATTTTGGTAATAACATGGTCTGGAATTGCCATCATAATGCATTTTCCACAAACACATCTATTTTATCCTGCCATTTGGTTGACATTTGTCAACATGTCATTGGCTGAATTCATCCCGAATCTTCTTCATCTTTGAAGATCACTTAATCCCTGGAATTCACATCCAGGAAGTATCATGTGCCCTCCTTCTGATAAGGTGGATCTCCCCAGAATCTCCATTTAAGGAAGGTGTCCAGGCAAGTCCTACCTCTTCATTTCTCACCACGCTGGACTCCAGACTTCTCCATCATGACACACCCCAGCCCTTGCTAGATAGCTTCCGTATCCTCCTTTTTCAGTTTTCTTTTAGAATGTAAGCTCCTTGTGGGTAGAAATTGTCTTTCTTTTTGTATTTATCTGTATCAGTATTCCCAACACTTAGCACAGTGCCTGGAACATAATAAGCTCTTAGTCCATACTGCTGAT
The DNA here is from genome assembly GCF_028372415.1 of Notamacropus eugenii. Lineage (NCBI taxonomy): Eukaryota > Metazoa > Chordata > Mammalia > Diprotodontia > Macropodidae > Notamacropus > Notamacropus eugenii. Next base: position 160,114,000 of record NC_092872.1, read on the forward strand.
TGACTGACTTACTGATAATGTTTTGGAAAGATAAAATTGCACAATAGAAAGGATATTAAATTACTACTACTATAAAACTTGTTCTTATTTAAATAAAATCCTCACATGGCAGCATACAAAAAAGCAGGAGAGAATTAAGATGGAAATCTATGGTGCTCATGATAGAAATGAAATTATAATTTTAACCTGATAGCTTTTTTGATAATTGTTCTAATGTAGAAAAACTCTGTACATATAAATACATATACCAATTATGAATAATAATAGCTTTCACTTGTTTAGCACTCATATGGCTACAGAGTCCTATCATTTACCTTATTTAATTTGATTTTCAAAACATATTCAATTCAATTCAACAAGCATTTAAATGTGTCTGTGTGCCAGTCACTGGACTAGGTACTGGATAGGCAAAATCAAAGCAGTGTCTATCCTCTGGGAAGAGAGATTACAAATATTTTACAAAGGAGGAAATAGCCTCACTGACCAAGGTCAAACCACTAGAAATTTTAGACATAGGAATTCTGCCTCCAAATACATAGGGGAGTTACCCCCCCCCATTATACCATACTGCCTATGATCTATTCAGTCTTTAATGAAATCAATAAGTCTAGAGAACAGTCGCCAGAAATCCTCATAGATTTTTTCACTTATGTTAGCATTACAAAAGAAAAAAAAAAAAACATGGATACTTTACATTGAACAAGCTGTCACTTAACAATTTTAGGAGCCTATGGAAGCTTTAGACAACTATAAGCCACAGTCCCTAATGATGTAATGGGCATTTAAGTGAAGACTGTGTGTTCCTTTCCAAAGTTAAGTTCTTATAAATTTATTTTTATATACACTGTGAAAACTTTTAAGTATGAGGTTGGGGTAAAGAGAGGCCACTGCAAGTTTTTTGATGTTTTTTTAAGTTGTACAACACGTTATACTTGTTGCAGAAAGAACAATGAAGACTAAAATTGGGTTCATTCTTAAAACTGAGCCTGTTTCTTAACAGATTTCTTCTCAGATCATCAAAAGAGGTGTTCCTGACATATTTCATGCTGTTTTCTAACATTATTTAAAATATTTGAGTAGTGGAACCAGCGTGTGATTTCCTAGCTAAGTGGAAGGTCCCTTGCTATCCCATTGGATTTTGAATGTACTTCCTTTAAAGCATTTGCTACAATTATTCACTCTATGATTTTGCCTTATTTTAAAGTATGTGCTAAATGGAATACACTAATGGTGTGAAGCATAGTTTCCCACTTAAGAGAGTTGGTTAGCAGTTCAGAATTTTCCATGTGGTCAGGAGTGACATCTTTGCTTGGGATACTAATGGAACCAAAAATGATCAGGCATTATCTCAGGAAATAGAATGAACCCTGGTTTATTTATAATAAAAGTCAGGAAAAAACTATCCTTTAAAATAGCTCTTTGAAAACATATTGAAATGCCATTGCAACAACTCCAGTTTCATTCCCTTTGACCTTCCCTGATAGAAAAACACTGGGAATCTCCTTGAAATCCTTCAAACTCACCCCTGACACTATTGTGTCACTGATAGTATAACTTTGGGGGGGAGGGGGTTTGGGGATTGGGGTTGGGAAGAGTGGTCCATGAAAGTGAAACACTTAAGTGATATTGGGAGTTATTCCAAGTTATTTCCTTATTATTTAAAAAAATGTTACTATGGACAAAATAGAATTTTAATTTCACCCTGCTTAATCGCTAATATTATTCTGTTTCTTATGATATACCTACTATCAATTCTTTTCGCTTTGGGTATTCTGGTATATTTGTGCAGTTTTGTCTTTAACCCTTCACAGGTTTGGGTTCTTCTTCTCTCCACATTCTTTTCACTTCACAGGACTTTAACCATTTGCACACACACAAAAATCCCAGCTAATCTTTTCAAATTAGCACAGCCCTAACTCTGGAGATTCTCATTAGATGTGCGGCTGAGATTGATCAGATCTCATTTGCCTAATATGGGGCCTAACTTTGGGCGTCTGGCCCTTGCAGTAGGGGGTAAGAGAGAATGGGAAGATGTCTTTTGTCATTGCTATGCAGGCTCACTAATTTGCTCCGCCTAATAAAATTACAAATGAACACAGCTTTGCTCGCATCGCCTTTATAGGTTATAATAACCTTGGTCCCCCATAACCTCCCGCTAGCTGAATTAATCAGATCATATTAATATTTCTTCTTACTTTCTTTTAACTGGTTCTTCTCTTAATTAAAGGGGCCAAAGATGTAAACAGGGTAGGTGACTAGAAACATGGCGTCAGGTTATAAACAAGGCTCATTAAAAAGATGGATGTGCCGGCAGACTGCAAAAATTGCTTACTCCGCAAGTGTACATTTTGTAATTTCCTGACGACTAAAAGGACTAATGCCAGATTCTACCCCCCTGCCTTTTTTTTTTTTTACATGTATAAAAGATGATAATTTTTGAATACTGGGGGTGGGGATGGCAACCCTGAGCAACCTATTCATCAACGAGAATAAGGTCACTCAAGTTACAAGACTCTCTCCCCCTTCCCCACAAACCCCAAATGCAAAACATATCTATAAAATAACCCCCCTCCCCAAAAGGGAGATAAAAATATAGGAAATGTGCTACAACAAAAAAAAACCCTATGCTTTATATCTAATGATGCATGGCTATGAAAGAATATATCATTAAGTTTAATATTAAAGTAGAAATATAACTAATTTTTATACCTTTTATGTGTATTCAAGGACACATTAACTGCATACTCATACTCATGCCTATATAGTAGAGAGAATGTAGACCCAAAGAGATATGTAACTGATCTCAAATGGTAAACACAGGCAGCCCATCCAAGGGAAGTTTTAAGTTGATGATTCATGAAGTTCTAAGAACAACACAGTGTAGCACCAAACAGGAACATTTATACAGTTTAATTTCCACATGTGCTACATCTACATAAATATTTGAATCAACGCATACATTGGCTACACTGAATGCATGTATAATAATGCAAAACATGTGTAGATACAGACATATGTATACATACAATCTGGTGATCTATTTATATACTTTTTAGGCACTTCAGTTCATGTTCTAATCTATTATAAAAACTTTCATCAACATTCATCGAAAGAGAAGAAAACAAAGGCAATTCTTCCGCCCACCCCCTTTACCAATTACTAGTGAAGACCAAATCCCTGATTTCCCATCTTTCTTTATCCCATCTCAACAAGAGGGAAAGTCATTCTGACAGGATGATGCACAGCATGACCAGGCAAGACCTCTCTCCTTCATGAATAAATTAGAGATGAAAGTTTAACTGATCCCCTTGCATTTTTATGGAGGGACTTCATCCTAATTTACCTAAATGCTTTGAACAGAATGTAAGAAAAATGTAAGAGCCTAAGGTGGAAAGGTTAAAATCTGTGTTTAAATGGAAGGATATTTTAACAAGCACAACACATGGGTACTTGCAACTGATCAGAACATATGCATACATACATACATATACACACATACATATATACACATATCAGGATACATATGTGTGTATTACATATAAACATATTATACAAGTATGCCTAATATGCTGATTGTATATAATATACATCATAATGTAATGATAACTATTATATGGTGTTAACCACAGATTATTTCTGTATGGTAGTGGGCTGTCCTTTTTTTAGCTTAAACATTTATGGCATAAACTGGTTTTTGCCTTAGCTGTTGCTCCTCATATGGACCACTGCAGGTGTGAACAATAATTCTGTAGCCAAATAGTCCCGTCTACTTCTTGACTTTTTTTAAAGTTGTGATTATAGTCCCTGAAAGAGCTCTGTTTAAGATATCATTTTTCTTATTGGGGCTCAGTTTTGGTAGGAATGGTATTTTTCCAGAACTGCTTTGTGATTTGGTTCAGTGAACAACCTCTTTCAATGTGTTCTTCACTAGCAAGTTTTTAGTGCTTGGCAAACATGTTACAAAACATATAATCAGATTTTTTTCATATCAAATCAAAACAATTGTCTAAAGAAGCTTGGACTCCTACTTCTGGCATGTGTCCTTTTACCTGATATTTCAAAAGCCAAAGATGGTTTTGCATGGCTCGAGACTTTAATAAGATATCCTCCTAAAAGGAAAAAATAGTAAATTGGCATGTGGAATCACTTTATGGGTGCTTCAAATCTGTCATGTTTGTAAAGCTTTGATTTCAGTAAAGTGATTGACAATGCCACCCATGAGTGAAGTATTAACTATTCATTTTGAAATAATACATTTTATCAGAAGTGATCCAGGGACTGACTAACATCTTCTGCTCCTTGCTAGTCAATGGATAGTCTTTAAGGGCATCCATTTAAGGAAAGAAGAGATGAGGAGAAGAGATTGCTAAACATCATTGATGATCCTAGTGTCAAATGGGTAAAAGAGTCAAAAGTAAATTAAATTCTGGTGTGGAATACTTTGAAAACATGGTCAATATTTAGGAAAACCAAGCATTTCAATTATGTTTGCTAGAAATTTAATATTATGAAAGTATGAATGAGAAGGTGACAGGTAAAGGATGGGAGCAAGTGCTTCTTCTAATTCCAGAGAAACGCTGATTCCTACCTCTGTCCTAAAGGCTTGAAGGATATTGAGATTATAAATATGGTAGTTCATTTTCCCCTACTAGAATGTCTCTCAGGTTAGCTTATATTTTCCAAGAGTTTCATGCTAATATGATAAAATCGTAAATCAAGGACATTACTTGGATTTTAAAGATCCTGATATTTTTTTAAATTGGAATAGAGAGGAGTAAATTCCAAGACTCCATTTTAAAGGTAGCTTTGATCTGCAAAATCCTTGTTTGTTGGAATCTTTTCATTTTACTTTTCAGGATGTGTTTTTGTGCTGAGAAGACAGAAGTTTTTTGTCATTTTAGCAACAACCCACAATAAATGCTTTGATAAATGTTCTAAAAAATTAACAAATTGTGTATACAGTACACCATTTATATTAATCTGAGGCACAGTGCTTTCATATAGTTCAATAGGCTGACAAAGTATATTTTGTTTCAGAGCTAAAACTCTTTTCCTTCTCTTTGGATCATTTTTCTAAAATGAACTGGCCCCCTCTTCCCCTCCCACCATTTGTTGTTAAAGGAGTGTAATTTCATGACCCTTTTCTTCTACTTACAACTTCCTTCAAACAAAGGGACACAATAAATAAACAGAGGAGATAAGTAAGCCTCTTTTTCCACTTTTTTTTTTTGCTTCCCTTGAACAGCTAAAAATACTTAGCCCTTCAAATATTCTTCTGCATTAGTATCCACATCAATGCTTTGAAGCTAGCATACAACATAATAATAAATACTGAATCAGGTCCAAACAGTAATATGTGTATTGATATATGTATTTTCTCAGTTTTTTGGCGAACCTATCTTGCTGACTATACTGATGAAGGTTGCAAGTAATTGTGTACGCATTTCTGTGAAAGATAAATGGCTCGCCTTCCCAAGGACACTTGGCCAGGCCGTATTCATGAATGTGTGTGAGTGCGTGTGTGTGTGTGTGTGTGTGTGTGTGAGTAAGCGTGTGTGTATAACTGTTTTTTGAAGACCTGACAAGGCATCTTGATCATTTCCTCATTTTGAGGCCTATCCACAGCCTCGCACATGGCCCCCCTCTCTGAAATGTTATTATTCTGTCATGAACCCTTCTTTGGTCAGGATGTTACTTCATTTCCACCTTTTGTCTCGGCCTGAATGTGAATGATGCTCTTTCAGCAATATACAGCCGCTTAAACTCCCTGCTGCAGCCTTACATAAATATACAACACCCGTCTCGGTCTATAACTCACTTCAGGCCTGGAAAAATAGTGACTTCCTTTATTGGTCAGATTCTCTCGCAATTCCCAACAGCTGTATGTTCTCACCTCTGAGGATCCTTATCTTCAAGTTTCCATTTGTCTCAGCACTATTCCAGTGGATTGCCAATAAAAATGATTCCCATTTTTATAACCCCTGAGAACACAGGAGCTTGCTTTCCGAAGGAACCCATCCCCCTCAGATAAACAAATAAACAAAGACCCCTATACAACTTACTCAAAGACATGCTTTGCCTTCAGAAGACACATCAGAGGGAGAGGGAGGGACAGAGGAGGGAGGGAGGAAGAGAGAGAGAGAGACAGAGAGAGAAAGAAAGAGAATGATGGGGGGGTGGAGAGAGAGAAGAAGGGAGAGAGAGAGAGGGAGGGACAGAGGGAGGGAGAGAGAGAGACAGAGACAGAGAGGGAGAGGGAGAGAGAGAGAGAGAGAGAGAGAGAGCAAGAGGGGGGGAGAGAGGGAGGGAGAGAAAGAGAGAGAGGTCTCTAAACTCCTTACTCATTGACTATTCAAGAAGACCAATATCATATTTTAAACAAAATGAAAAGGCAGATATGACGAGCTCCACTGAATACTATATAAATGTGTATGTATTCAGTCTCTATCTCAGATATACACATTCACATGTTAGATGATCTATGCCTCATACACATCCATGAGGCATATGTACATAGCATCCTTTTTGGCTTCTCTTTCATTTAATTTCATTCCCCACATCTTTGAATTGAAGGTGATTTTAAAATATAGGTATCTTATATTGGATTCCATTTTCTTACCCTCAAGCCTTCATGGTAGACATGTGGCTAGGAAAAGGCTTTTAAACAACAATTCTCTAAAGAACGGAAGCAAGGTTGGGCGGAATTGGTGTCATGGGCACGTGTGTCTCCTTTACTGGATACTGAAGGAAAAGATGAGGGTATTAAATATTCATGTGATGAATCTATACTTAAAAACAAAAGATGTAAACACTAGGAACAGGGAAATTTGCCAGGTTAAAGCCAGCTATATCGTTTGATTTTATTACCACACAACTGTTTACTGAGAAAAGACAGATATATACAGTATATGTTATCATAAGGGCTTGCTTGGGACCTTTTCACGTAGACAAGACTGACAATAGCTGCAATCCTATGCAAAACCCTGGCTTGGGGAGCTGTTTTCCTTTTCTTCTATCTCCGTCCATCACACTGAAGCATTAACAAATCTTCTGGAAAAGTAAACTGGCAGAGTCAGTACATTAGAACTATCCCTGAAGACAGCAACTAAGTAAACTCAAATGGTTCATTCAACATTTAAGCTTTTATCCAGTGTCCAAAACCTGAGTCATTTGCAGTCTCTTTCCATCCTCCTCTTTCACTACTTGGACTTGGGCTCAGATGTAACTAACTTTCTCTGTCTCCCTTTCTCTCTCTGTCTGTCTCTCTCTCTATCCCTACCCCTCTCTCCCCCACCCATTACACACACACATGCACACACGCATACATGCAACATGCACGCACACACTTTTTCTTTTACTGTTTCAACTAGGAGAGAAATCCCTGAGAAGGTCCATCTGACTGGGAGACGATTCACATCTAACTGCCAACACTTTTGAAGGAAGCCAGGAGTCTTTTTTTGCCCATTACCTCAAGCAGCTGTTGGGAAAATGCAACATTTTCTTGGGGTCAAATGTTCTACTTGTCAGCAGCAAAATTTTTCTTCTTGATGGACTCCTGCTCTAAATGAAATGTTACAAAATATTTTTTTTAAAAAAAAGCTTTTAGAAAAGAGACTTGAAGCTATTTTATTTATCTGACGATTATGAGCACTGTAAAACATGTTGTTTCACATTGTAACATAAGCTCTCTTTTAAAAGTATGCCCAGAGTATTTGTAATTGTTATCAGGCCCAGATGTATCTGAGTGGCAGCATGAAACACTATGAGTTTGCTCAGATGTACAGAATGTAATTAGCTCAAAGCTCTGTGAGCAAAGTTTGTAGTGGCAGCACAGGCTGATAGCAAAAGCTCCAATCAACACCCCTCCAAATGTCCCCCCAAAATAAAGGTAAAGGACTAAGCCTCTTAAAAGTGCTGAAGTTGCTTTTGGTGAAGTACACAAAGTTACTACATGTTAAAAATGTCTAGATTTTAAATGAGCTAGTTAGAAAGCTAAAGCAATGGATAGCCAATTAGGTGGCTTAGTGGACAGAGAACTGAGCCTAGGGTCAAGAACTGAGTTCAAATCTAGCCTTAGATATTTATTGGTTGCTAGCAACTTAACAGTGTTTTCCTCAGTTTCTTTCACGGCACCACTCCAGTATCTTTGCTGAGAAAACCCTAAATGGGGTCATGAAGAGTTGAACACAATTGAAATGAATGAACCACAAATGTAGGTTAAATGGTAGCCAGAATCTGAATAGTCCTAAATGGCCTACTAAACCCCAAATGGATTATTTTCACATTTTCCCCTCAGCTTTCCCCCTCTTCTTTTTTCTGTCATTCTAGATTTTGATTTTTAATAATTTTCAGATGTAAATTTTCTACCTTACAGACTACAGATTATTAAGAAGAATATTCTTCTTCCTTGATGCTCTAATGTATTGGCTGCCATATCTCTAGACAGTAGCTTATTGGGATAGACACTCCCTACAGTGGTGCAGATCTCAACCCATCACACCCTCTCATCCTGTGGAATGTCCCCATTTTTCCATTAATCTTTCACTCTTTACATCCTCACCAAGCTATACTCTCAATTTCTCCATTAGGCTCAGAGATCTTTGAAATTCTTTCTGTCCCTAAGGCTCCTTCCTCTGTTTGGATGACTCTTACCAGAATCTTTATTTTAGAAGGATGCTCAAGTTAGCCATTTCTTCATTTCTTAAAAGGCTACATTCTGGACTTCTCCATCATGCCTCCCATACTGGGTTCCTTTTTCTCTTGCCAATATTTTTTGACTTCCTTTAATTTATTATCTCCCCCCTTAGAATATCTGATCCTTGTGGGCAGACTGACACTCATTCTGCTTGTAGAGACATACCTTGTTCTATTGTACTTCACTTCATTATACTTCACAGATACTGCAGGGTTTCTGTTTGAAGGTTTGTGGTAACTCTGCATTAAGTTTAGTGGTACCATTTTTCCAGCAGCATGTGCTCATATGTCTCTGTGTCACATTTTAGTAATTCTCACAATTTTCAAACTCTCATTATTATTATACACTGACATGTTCTGTGATCTGTGATTACATGATCTGTGATCAGTGATCTTGGGTATTACTATTGTCATTGTTTTGGGGCATTATGAACCACACCCAAGTAAGACAGAGAACTTAATTGATAAATGTTGTATGTGTTTAGACTGCTCCACTGACTGGCTGTTTCCCCCTTCTCTCTCCCTTTCCTCCGGCCTTCCTATACACAATAATATTGAAGAATATCCCATAAACTTACTTGATAAAGGATGGGCAGGGTTTGAGAGGGTTGAATCCAGTTTTGAAAGAAGGTCTACTGTAGGTAAAATATTATCAACAGCATCACATGCTACAGAGAAATTTTTTTGTGACTGGAAGAGTCAGTCAAAGTGGCAAACTTCATTGTTATCTCATTTTAAGAAATTGCCAGCCACCCCATCTTTCAGCAACAACCACCCTGATCAACCAGCAACCATCAATATTGAGGCAAGACCCTCTACCAGCACAAAGATTACAATGCCCTAAAGGCTCAGATGATGGTTAACATAATTTTTTAGCAATAAAGTATTTTTAAATTAAGGTATATACATTCTTAGACATAATACTATTGCATACTTAATAGATCACAGTATAGTGTAAACATAACTTTTATACTCACTAGGAAACCAAAAACTTAGTCACTCACTTTATTGTAATATTCACTTTATTATGGCGATCTGGAACCAAACCTTCAATATATCTGAGGTAGGCCTGTGCTTGTATTCCCAGTGCTTAGCACAGCAGCTGGCTCATAGTAAGTATTTAATAATTCTTGTTGACTGACCGACTGAGAATCCTCTCAATGCATTGAAATCAGAGCAGCCCTTGGGCTGTCCATATATCCTTTTTCATACTTAGTTCAAAACCAGCCCATCTCCGCTTCTTCATTGCATATATTCTTCCTGGTAACTTTTAAATCACCTCTCATATCTGAGACATCATTGGGTGATATAAGGCAGCTTACTTGTGCAGATACGAAGATATAAAGAGATAGGGCAACGTTTTTCTCCATCCCTCTCTGGACCACCTCAATGGTGATTTTGTTTTTGTGGGTTTTTTTTTACAGAGAATGTGCTCTTCCATAATTTGGATCCATAGAGTTTCATTGACAGCATATTGATTTTAAAAAGATGTCTTTGTGTCAGAGAGTAGCATTGAGGTTATTGAAAGAAATTTTTCAATTTTCCAAATATCATTTAAGGTATTCTCCTCCTATTCAACTTTAGATTTGAAACATTGTCCATTTGTAATACCCTTCCAACATATATACTGATAGGTTGCCCATCCAGCTGAATATAGGAAATACATATGTTCTTTTTCCATTGTGTTTTCCTATGTGTATGACTAAATCAATTTCTCTTGAGTGACTAAAGTTTATTTGAAAGGTCCTATAAATGTTTCAGTACAATCAGCTCAAGAGTATCTGTGTACCAAGAGGAACATCCATTGAATTCCTCTGTCAATAGGGAATCCCTCTTCCCTTCTGACTTGGCCCAGGGCTTCCTCTGTATCACCTATAAATTTCTACAAAGAGTCATAGAGGCTTTAGCAAGTTGATTAATTTAACTGGTGGAGCTCTAAACATAGGATTCAGTTCAATTTACCAAACATTCAACAAGTTTGAACTACATGCAAATCACTGTATTAGGCTTAGGTTACAAATACAAAAATAAGTTTTTGCTCTCAAAGAGTTTATGTTGTCCTGGAATGATATACAGATAAGTGTATACAAATAAAGTATAAAGCAATTTCTGGTTTTTAGGGGAGATCCTTGGGTGACACCTGAGTTAAGTCTTCATAAAAGCACAGGATTTTAAGAGGTGGAGGTAAGGTTGTTTGGGAGGGTAAGGCATGGCAGACAATTTCTCTAAAGGCACAAATGTAGGCAGTGGAATGTTTAGTATGGGGAAGTAGCAAGTGAACTGATTTGTCTGGCACATAGAGTATGTGACATTTGTCTCATGATAAACAAGTGACTCCTTTCAAAAATAAAGTGAAACATACAAAACTAAGCCAAAGAAACGTGGAATTCATTGAGAAAGCAGAGATAGGTTGAAACTATAAACCAAAGAGCCAGAGGAAGTTAATTCAATTCAATTAAATAAATACTTCTTAAATTTCAAATACAAATGTAACATTCCTCCTCCATGACCCCGCCTTCATAGGCTCACTTCCCAACCCTCACTTTCACAGAATGGATGGATCCCCAAAGGATAATTGTCTACTTTCCCCCAAAGGTCTCCATCATCAGGGCGAAGACTGAGGGGCTTATATCCCTTCCTGGGGAGAATGGGCTCAAATTTGAAATACAAAGATGTAGAAATAATATGCAGGGAACATGTAGAACTGAACTGTTTCTTAAATTCCTGACACGAGGTATTTTTTCCCCAAAAACAAGTCTCCATAAAGTTTGCTTCAGGCCAAGACTCTCCTTTTCTCATTTGAGCTAGCTCCTTATAGGGCATAGTGCCTTGTATGATGGACTAACACTGGTGAGCTGCATCAAGCAGGTAATTTGGAAACAAAGTGAATTTCTCATTGGTGAAATGGCACTATCCATATACTTTGTTATTAACTGAAGCTGCTGAACCTCCCATGGCTCTTTTCTCCCTTCAAAGCTGTGCAACTTGGTCTTTTCATACAATCACCTATAGCAGGAATGAATAGATAAGAGATGAAGTACAGGCACCATGCATTCATGGACACATGGTGGTGGGGTGGAACATAGCCACATGTGTGGCTCCCTCACTTAGTGATCCATAATAATCCTCACTTGAAAACTTTTAGGGAATACAAGAGTGCCAAAAAAAAAAAATGCCACAGAAGGCATTTAACTAATCAATTAAGCTTTTTGTATGTTAACCCAATTCTGGTTCTGTCATAAGTCCTTCTAGCTCTGAAGACCACTATTAAGCTTGTTTTCTCCATACAACAACAGCCTGTCTACATACACAGCTACAAGAAGGCTCTCCAGAGTTCCACATGTTGGTCTGAAACTAGGCGCAAGCAACATACTGTGCCAAACACTATGAGGAATAAGTCCAATGTCCTTTCTTCAGTAGGTATTCTTTTTATCCCTTAGAAGTGTATACCACTGTTAATCAGATATCACCTTCTCTACTGGATCACTTCCTTAGCCTTCAGAGTTCTCCTTCTTCTCTAATCCCTCATTCCTTCTCTTTTACTGGATCCTTTCTTCTTCCTGGGCTTTTAACGTAAGTTAAACTTTCTCCTTTGGTAATGCTGCAGCTTTCATGACCACCCCTGTGCAAACTCCCTATAGCTTCACTTCGGCAGTGACATCTCTTTTCAGCTGCCTGTACTATATAACTACCTAGATGTCCCATTACTAAACCAGACTTAAGCATGCTCAGAATTGAGCTGGTTCTCTTTATTCCAATACCTTCTTTTTTTCAATCTCTGTTATTTTTGTTTGTGATGCGTCTTTGTCTAGTCTCCCTTGCTGGAAATCTTGTATTCATTTCTGTTTCTTCATTCTTGCATCTCTCATATTCCATTAGTTACTAGTTCCTCTTGATTCCACCACTACCACATCTTTCAGTCTGCTTTCTCTTCTCCATTCCTATGACTTCTACTCAACTACAAGCCTACCTAGACTACCATCTGCCTAGATTAAGGTAGCATCTTATCTAAACATTACATCTTTACTATTGAATAGCATAATGCTATGCTCATAGAAGGCGTTTAATAAATGCCATTTGGAAGAATTAAGTAATGAATGATGGAAAAAGATTATTTCCACTTTCAAGGAATTTACCATCTAATAGAAGAGATAAGAAATGTAACAAATTTGATCATATGATGGATACCTCTGAGACACCTACAAAACTCAAAGAGTTTGGGTTGAGGAAACATGGAGAGGTGTTAGTTGCGGAGTAGTTTTTGAATTGAGCCTTGAAGGAAAGTAAGAATTTTAAAAGGTAGAAGGGGAGGATAGGGTGGGTAAAAGAATGGAAAATACATTTTAAACAAAACTTATAGTACAAACATCAGTAGAAAGGAAGGGAAGAAGTTCAAGGCCTGGTGAATAATTCAATTCAACTGTAGCATAGCATACATAAAAAAAGGACAAGTGTAAGTATGTTTAGGACCAGTTGTGGAGAGCCTTGAATGTCAGGCTGATTTTCTTACTTTATTTGTAAGCAATGGGTAGCCTACAAGAATTTGGGGCTGAGAAATGGGAAAGATATATGTAGGGAGACACTGAAGGTTGGGAGGAGATAGGTTAGGATGCAGTTGTAATAGTGGTCCAGAAATAAGGAAATAAAGGCCTAAACTGGGGTGAAAGTTTAGGGGATGGAAAGGATGGGATAGTTTTAAGACACAATCTGTAGTCAGAATCCATAGGCCTAAGCAGCATTTTAGAGGTGGACAAGGTCAAGAGGGAATCATAGATGACTCTTATGTCTCAATCCTAGGTTACTTGGAGGATAATACTGTTAACTAAAATAGGAATAACAATATTAATACATTTACTAGATCTGGTTGTGTAACTTTTAAAGGGACAGACTCAAGCTTTCTATTCCGAAAAAAGGAAAAGCCACAATAAAAGTATATTGGTCATTTATACCACATAGTACACACTGGATGAGGGCAGAATAATTCCTTCCTGACCCTTGCAGGAAATCAGTTTATGCCCTGAAGCATGAAATTTGATTGTAATTATTTTAGCTTGCACAGCTACATATGTTATTGATGATCTTTCCTAAAAATCACCAGCCTTTTAAAAATCCTGCCACAGTACTTGACTCAATGACCTGTAAGGTATACATAATAGAAAATAAATCATGCAGGGCTTCTCTATTGATTGTTCCTTAGAAACCCACTTTTCTTGAGCAGCTAAGCACCAACGTGTTATGTAATAAAAGTATGTGAAAGTGGATTGTATCTGTTAGTTCTTAAACATTTGTAAAGTCCAAGTGTAAACACACTAAACTGTATGCAATGAAGTCTTAAGCTTAAGGGAAAACTACAAGTTAAATTAGCCCATTTTTCCAACACCTTCCACCCAAATCTATATGGACACAGTGAAGGAGGAATTGAGATCATTATCAATCATCTTGAAAATTTCCAAAGTTGCTAATAATAATCGAAGTTGTGCTGAAGATTTAATTGCTTAGCAATTTAAATATTATTTAAATTGATGAATTAATTAACAATACAATATTTTATTTATTTTTTCTTGCATAGACATAGCCCCACTGTGTGAAGAAAATGTGGCACCATTTTATGGAGGACTGAGTTCATTTGCCTTTATATTTCCTGACATTTGGGAATCTATTTGGTCATGTATTTTCCACTTTATTTTTAAAATAAATCTAGTACTGTTTTTGTTAAAGAAAATTTCATTTAGGTGGAAAAGGTGAAGGAAAGAAGCCATTATACATCGTCAGCTACATATTTCCTATACTATGTCTTTGCTAGAAGATAATCTCTATTTTCAATGAGACATGGTATTGAAATAATAAATTAGAAATTAGAACACATTTAACACAAGATCTAACCTTGAAGAGGTTTTGCTCAGGATCTGGGAGGACTTTATGTCCCAAAAAGTGGGATAGGATGTACTTGGTGTAAACTGTTCATTCTTACAATGAAATTATGTCTCATATATTCCCACAGCTTCAGTCAATCAAAACATATATTAAATGATTACTATGTGCTAGGCACATAATTATTCAACTATCATCTTTGTTCATATGGATCTCATATATGAACTCATTCCTCTCCTTTTAGCTCAAATTCCAGGTAGTCACTTCCAACTGATCACTAGATATCTCTACCAGGATTTTCTACCAGTACTTGCAATCCAATTTATCATCCTTCCCCCAAAACCTACTGTTGCTTTGAACTTCCTTATTTCTGTTAACCACCATTCTTTCAGTTAGCCAAACTCCTTAACTTCCTTTTCTGATATCGACTCAGTTGTGGAATTGATACTTCTAGATTCTACAATCTGCAGCGTTTTTCACATTCATCTTACTTCTATCCCTAGTACCACCATCCATGCTTAGGCATTAAATGCCTCTCACCTGTACTTGTGCAATAACCTCCAAACTGATATCTCTTTATCTAGTTTCTTCCTTTCCTACATATCTTCCTTTCTATTCACAGATTAAACTTGCCCTTTCCCTAATACTTAGCTCTAATCACAAAACTCAGATGATCAAAAGTCCATGACTCCCCATTTACTACTGAATTGATCTAAAATTCTTCAAACTGGTTCCACCTAACCTTTCCAATCATATCTCATGCTGCTTTGTGTAATAGGCATTCCTATCAAATATGCCTATCAATTGTTTGTTTGTTGTTGTTCATGGCAAATTATTCATGACTCCTTTTGGGGGTTTTCTTGGTAAAAATACTAGAATGGCTCATCATTTCCTTCTCTAGTTCATTTTACAGATAAGGAAACTGAGGCACAGTGTTAAGTGACTTGCCCAGACTCACAAAGCTAGCACGTGTCTGAGACCAGATTTGAAATCAGGAAGAGGAGTCTTCCTGACTCCAGACCTGGCACTCTATCCACTGCACCCACCTAGCTGGCACCACACTATTCCCCAAATCACTCTTCTCATCTCTCCCAATTCATGTCATACATATGCTTCAAAATATGACTTCTTCCACAAAGTCTTATGTCGTCTTATTAGCTCGGATTAATTTCTCTCCCTTCATTGAACTCACAGCAATAGCAATGTGAACTTCTTTTATGGCATTAAGAAATTATAATTATTTGTGTAGATATCATCTTTCCTATTAAAATTATAAATGCTTCAAAGGTGAGAAACATGTTTTATTACCTTCTGGTCTTTTCAGGGTCTAGGACAATACCTTGCATGTGGTAGCTACTCAATACATGATCAACTGGTGGAATGGAATTACTTTCTTTGTTTATCCATAGCGCAAATATCCAAAGCATATTCAAACTGGTTGTTAAGTTGTGGTCCAATAAATCTGCTCAATATGTCACAAAAAGGAATCTCAGCCTTTACCTGTCTTTTCTATGATTTTTCCAAGAGAATTCCATGCCCATAACTCTGTATTTACTACACATGAAAATCTCATATACATGTTATGTTATCATGTAGGGGCAGAGTGAAAAGTGAACTGGATTTAAAGCCCTAGAATGTAGAGTGGTGTCTCAGTTCTGCCACTTAACATCTCTGCTATCTTTTTCAAGTCACCAATTTTCTTGGTCCTCAGTTTCCTCATTTTTCCCCATCATAAAATGAGATTATACAAGATGCTAGGGATTTCTAAATTTTTATGGTGCAATAATTTTTTTAAATCCCAGAACTCTACCCTCTGTAGTACCTAGCTGCCTCAAGAACCCAATACTCATGTTAGCTGGTTATTTGTGAACATGCTTTAAAAAGGTATCCAGATGTATTTCATGCACTATTACAACACAGAGATTATAAAACATATAACATATTCATAATGATATAGTGGAATATATATAGAAAGAAGCTCATATGTATTCACATAGTGAAAACCTGCTTTGCCTGTATTATACAAATGACTAAAATTTAAGCCATGTTCATGAAATGATTTTGTGAAGATTATGAAGTATTTTATCTAAAATCTTATTTTAAAAAAGCTACTATCATATCTTCCATGGTTAAAATGATATTTTGTGGAGGTGATTGTCATATGCTAATTTTTCCCTTTTTTTCCCACTGTCCTATACAGTGAATACATAAGACCAATAATTAGTGAAAATATAAAATAGTATTGGATAGTGCAGCCTTTCGGCTGTCATGATTCTGTTGTGGGAAAAAAAGTTATTTTGTAAAATGAGAGCCCCATGCTGCAGTTGTATTGACTTTTATGTCATGTTTGTTTCAGTTTGCTAGTCAAAACAAGTTTCAGAGCTCTTCCTGGTCCAGAAGGTTCAGTTTGCCTTATGAAAATGAAGCTGTCTTGTTTTCTGGTTCATAAATCATTGTCAAACTGAGCTAGATAACAGAAACAAGTCCAGATTCTCAAATGATTATTCTTGGAGATGATCTATTAAATATACAGAATACAACTTGATTTTCATAAACCATGTTGACTTCGCAGAACTGAGACTGGAGGAGAAAAAATTATCTCATAAGTGGAGGTATGAGAACTTCAAAAAAAAATGGTACTAGGAAGGAATTTGGGATGGGGGAAGGGAGAAAGAATGGGAGGGAACATTTTGGGGTAAGGCATGATAATCTCGTTTACATAAAAGATGTGTGCTACCTTATATACATCTCCTTTGATCCAAGATTTCACTTATTACATTGAGCACAGAGATATCTCTCTTTTCCCCACCTCAGGGATAATAGGGAGGGTATCCAGAAGAGGATAATTTGATTGTCTCTCATCAGAGGTCTGCCACTTCTCTTTTCTTCCATCAACAAGGCCTTTTCTTATACCTTTAACTTTCTTTGTTGCTGTTATTATCTGTACATAATAGGTACTATATAAATTCATATTCTCTCACCTTCTTACCAAAGACTTGTTATTTGTTACAGAGTTCTTAAAATTCCATTTCAATGAATAATTTAACTTTTTAAATCAAGCACTTCATGGGGATATCACATAGAATTTTCCTTTTCTAAAATTCATGACGATAAAAACTCTATTAATAAAATTTTGCCTTTGTTAATGTCCTGCTACTATTTCTTTAATTGTATGAGAGAAGTGAACAAGTTAAGGCTGCTGTGATAGAAATCAGCTTATAATGCATGATGCCAACAACCATGAAAGTGTATTATGAGAAAGCATGAGAAAAAGTTTTTATTTCCTCTTAAATGTTTATTTTATTTGGGGAAAAATCAATTTAAAATGTGAAAAGAGTCTGTAAGAATGAACACTTTACCAATTCAGTTATTACTTGTGATGTTTAGATAAATGATTTTAAAATTAGAAGTGATCAAAATACATGTATGGTAAGTCTTAAGCATATGTGAAAATCATCTTGGAATACATATATTCTAAAAATCCCATGTCTAATTTTTATTTGAAATGGATCTATTGTAATGTTAGATTTATATCTGTGAAATGCAAGAAATCTGCCAATATTATTTTAGTTGCTGAATATTGTAGAGTCACTGACTGATAAGAATGGGAGTTATTATGATCGGCATGCAAGCTAAAACTCATTGAGGCATTTTTATTTATGTGATTAACTCAATCAGAATTTTACCTTAAATATATGTGTATATGCATAAATACACACATACATTTACATATCTATACAAATTAATGTTCTCTTTAAATAAAATTTGAAAATGATTAAAATTAAGTACCAATCTAACTAGGCAAAACAGTTAGTTGACCAGTTTAATTTGAAAATTAAACCAAATACAAGTAGAAATAATTTTTTCAAAGAAATATTTAATCCTCTCATTTGCATAATATACAACTGTGCATAGATGTGCTTGCACAGACTCCAGTTCTAAAATGGATTTATGATTCAGTCCTAGATTGAAGCTTGACAATTTTCCACAAAATTAGAAAATACAGACTGTTGATCTGAGCTCAGAAGTTTAAGTCTTCACTTGCTACTGCACTTAAAGTACACTACAGTGAATTAAATTAATGACCCTTGATAACTGTAGCACACATGCATATTTGAGATAGTATAAAAGTATAAACTTTAACTTTTATATTTTATATATAAATATGTGTATTATCATTTATATTATAATACTGCATATTATCACAAATATTTTATATGTCTATATTTTTAAAACATTTTGAATATTTAGATAATAAATTTTAATAAGGCTTTGCAAAACTATTTAACTCAATAATCTTTTAAAATACTTACATTAGTACAACTGCTAGTATATTGGCAGAAGACTTTAAAAGATTCTTCATATTCATATTAGGAATAAAAGGCACTTTGCAGCAACTCTGTTGACGGTCAGTAGGCATTACAGTGGTCTAGGGTACATATTATCTTTGAAGCATACATTCACATATTCACGGCTCTCCAACCTTCATCCTTTTCAATCAATCAATCAATCAATATTTATTAAACACCTACTCTGTGCCAGAAACTGTACTAAGCATGGGGGATACAAAAAGAGACAAAAGGCAGTCTCTGTCCTCAAAGAGCTTATAAGACAATGGGGAGCTTATCAATGAAATACAAAGAAGAAGAGAAAAAAGGAATTTTCTGTGGTTATGACATAGTCCCATCCATTAGAACTGGAAAGACTTTAGAGGACCTTGAGCCCAAACTTCACACTTCAAGTATTAGAAACTGAGATCCAAAGAAGGAAAATGACTACTTGTTTAACTTTGGGCAAATTAATATATTTTTCTGATTTGACTGATTACTTTGGCATAATGGGTTTAAATCTTGACTTAAAACTAAAAAACAGATATTGGTCTGAACACCAAAATAACTAGTTGAGGAAATATTTAAAGTGTGAACCTGCTGTCTGCATCCTGTAGACAAAGATACTAATGAGCTACTGAAATGAATTTTGTTGTTCTAACTTAAAAGAGATTTGGGAAATGAATGAAGTGACAGTCAGAAGATGTGGGTCTTGGTTTTCCTTCTGCTACTAATAAGTCATGTGACCAGATAATTCATTTAATCTTACTGAGCTTTGTTTTTCTCACTATATATGTTTGTTTGTGTATACATATACATATAAACATACATACATACATATATATATATGTTCTCACTCTATAGAGCACCAGCATAAGTTGAAAGTAAATATTTCAATTATGCAACCAGTTAAGTCTAGAAACCAACAATCCACTACTCTAATTTTTCTTACTGAATTTCATCAACTTTAAAAGTAAGCCACTTGTACTTTCTTGTACTAGCAAAGAAGTAGATAAAAATATGTGCCCACTGATTGGGGAACAAACTGCAGTA
The DNA here is from genome assembly GCF_028372415.1 of Notamacropus eugenii. Taxonomy (NCBI): domain Eukaryota; kingdom Metazoa; phylum Chordata; class Mammalia; order Diprotodontia; family Macropodidae; genus Notamacropus; species Notamacropus eugenii. The sequence goes on from NC_092872.1 coordinate 160,133,946, forward strand.
AGTAAATGAATGTAATGGGATATTATTATCTCACCACAGGAAATGATGAATATGAAGAAACTTAAAAGGATTTATAGGAACTGATGAAGGGTAAAATTTAGTAGTAGAATAATTTCTACAATTACCAGAAAAGTCTTAAAAAAAATCATAAGACTTCAGAACTCTGATCATTGCAGTGACCAATCATGATAAAAAATATGATGATGAAATTTGCCAAATGTCTCTCAGCAGAGAGGAAAGTTGACTATAGGTGTGAAATGAGACACACATTTTCAGACGGATTATTTATTGATCTTTCAATTTTGGCTGTACATTTTTTTGGTATGAGAGAGTCCTATAAGAGGAGAAAGACCAATAAAAAGTGGCACTGATGTTAAAAAATAAAGCATCAATAAATCAGTTTCAAAAAATAAATAGTCAAGCAGTTCAATTATTTTTAAAAATAAACACTCTTGCTGAGTTTGTGTCTTGCTCTATATAATCCACCAGTCCAATTGGAGTTATTTATGCAAAAGTAAGGACTTTTTTTTAGTATTTCACATTGAGTAGAAAATTCCTCAGTGTGCCCCATCAATTTTATGTGCTAGAAGAAGGTATAAGGAAATAACAAGAAGAGACCACAATCAGATCTATGTATAACTTTTGAATTGCACTACAAAAAAACTCTAGTTTGAACATTTGAGATGTTCTTATAGATTACTTAATAACTGACTGAGCAGTTGCAACCATCATCCTGTGTGAAAACAAACACAGGAATGAGTTCAACACTATCAAAGTCCGGCTGGCTAATATGGTATATTAATAATGCAAGGGGCCCACAAGGCAGTGAAGCAAACCAATTGGGTAAAGGCAGTAATAACATGGGATTTAGGAGAATTTTATGGATTATTCCAAAGTGGAAAAGGCAAACCAATTAATAATTATGGAATAACTTTAATGAATGAAATATATATTGGGAATAATTATATTATTATTAATAAGGTAATATATTATATTATTATTAATAAGGTAATATATGTATCATTTTAAGGTTTTCAAAACATTTTGTGTCTCATCTCATTTGATCTTCACAACAACCTTGTGGTATAGAAACTGTCATTATATCTATTCTACAAATGAAAAAACTGAGGCTAAGAGGTTAAGTGTTTTATTAAGGACTACACAGCTAGAAAGTGTTAGAGGCTGGATGGAACCTAGGTCCTCTTGACTCCAACTCTGGCACTCATTCTAATAATCCATACTTCCTTCTTCACAATAAATGAACCAAACACAACCTCTTATCTACAACCCAATTCTAATTTGAGAGAGAATCTTGGAGAATTACTGTAGACTCCCAATTCATTCCCTTTTGACCCATCTAGTAATGAGCCTGAGAGACATGAGACTATATGAAAGAAAAAAAGAACAAATGGACCCCTAGTCTCAGGGGTCAAGGGTGGGAAGGGATAACCTATGCCATCTAGTCCCACAACCTCATTTTACAGTTGAGGGAACTGAGACCCAAAAAGTTTATGTGATTTCCTCAATATCACTCAGGTTATAAACATATAAGGTCATATGTGGATGTCCTCATTTGACAGACTTGTGTTTGCTTGTTTTCCCCGCCATTAGATTGTGAGTTCCTTAAGGGCAGGGGCTGTCTTTTCCCTCTTTGTGTATTTCTAGTACTTAATACAGAACACAGTCGGTACATAATTTTTAAAAAAAAGGTTCATTGACTGACTGAATGAATGATGAGGAAACTGAGACCCAAGGAGTATAAATGACTTGGCACACAGCTAGCAAACATCAGAGATCCATATTTGAACCATGATTTGTTAGAGTAATGCATTAAAAAAATACAGAAGAAGTAAGCAATGGAGCATGTATATGATGCAGGATCCAAGATGAGGAAACTAGGGCATAGAGAAGAAAAAATGACTTGCCTAAGTTGACATAGAAAGAAAGCTGCAGAACCTAGAATTAGTCTACATGAAGACATTGTATTTGCTTCAACCTAGTTCTAAAATTTTTATGTCTGTGTTCCAGGAAAATCAGGCATGATCCATTTAATGACTCTCCAAAAAATTGTTAGTATAATAATCCCCAGATTCAATATCTGTCTTCCTCCCTACCCAGGGAGAGAGGTTCTATTAGGGACCTATTCTTGGATGAAGTCGTTCAATTGTCCAGGCCCTTGATCCAGTTTGGCAAACCACAAATGGGCAGTGTCTGGAAGAGGTTAATAGAGAGGAGGTGTTTATTTAGATAAAGGTAAAGAACAGTGAAGAAATAAGGTTATGCTATGGATGGCATAGGACAAATCTAAACCTTGCCAGCAAAGAAGAAATGAGAATTGTCCTTTTTCATCCGGTTTGAGGATAAACATTGATCAATTTCCCCAGATATCTGGTCAGCTCTCTACCATATTTGCTTTTGCTTGCATGGAGATGACTTTTAGCTCAGTATCTTGCAGCTTCTGGGATCTTGATGTCTCTTTTTGTTTCCTATAAGAAATAGTGAGTATTGGAGACCAGGGACAGGAAATTCTGACCTCAGATGATAAGGAAGTATAGCAACTTCTTAACCATCAATTCAATGGTGTCCATAAGTTAAAAGAAGGTGGAGGGAAAGGGGGGTGAGGGAAGAACTCTTATATTTCCTGATTCCTTATTTGGCATAGCAATTAAAACAAAACTAAAATCCAAAAAAAAATTAAAAAAACACCAAACCAGGAGTATATAATTCTGGGGTCTTTATAGTTAAATCATTCACTATTGGCTAAATAAGCCCTGATGTTTTAGTCTGAACTCTAGCACAGTACTAAATTGTGTGCTTGACTCTAACAGTGTTCTAAGATATAAGGCCATTTGACTGAGGTCATACTTAAGATAATAAAACTCTTTCTGATGAGGTTCATTTACATATTTGTTTTCCTTGCCCTGATTCCATTTTTTTGAGTGTAGATTTAGTGCAGTTGTTTACAGTGGTGGAATTTTTATGATCCAGGGTCACGCATGAGAATATTTACAATGTCAGGGATAAATGTGACCCTGATTTAAGCAGTGTATCCTGTTTCCAAATGAGATCCAAACCACATTTATGATTTTAATACATTTACAAAGCACTTAATAAATGTTTATTTTCTGAAATAAGAAATATATAAACAGCTCTTATATTATTGAAACAGTGAACAGGCTTATTGTCTCCATGCCCACATTAGCATTGTAGATGGATATTCATTTGTCAATATCCTTATCTTTGAAAGGAAGTACAGTCCTTATAGGATTTCTGTATTTCCAATTCAGTTTGAGATCTTTTGAAAGCAGCAGAGAAAGCAAATACTGTTGTAAATAATACCTTAGTGAAAACATGGAGTGGGGGAGAATGTGGAAAGGAGAAGGAATAATTTCAAAGAAATCAGATTTGTCTTGCCCATACTCAGAGAGTGAACTGTACATAACATATGTTTAGGTGGATATATGGATCAAGTGGGAGGAGAAGAAGCCCCACACTCTCATTCCTTTGCAAGTGGATTCCACAGACACCTTGGTGAGGCAGGCAAGATGGAAAGATCTCTTGAAACACAACAGGAAGATGTAACACATATGTGTGGCAATTACGTGAGAAAGTCATTAATTATGTTGTTTTCAATATCCTCTAAAAGGGTTGCCCACCCCTAACTACATATTTATACATATTTACTTGATAATCAATAAAGGAAAATGGCTGCATTATTTTGATTAAAATATCAACCCTCGATGTTACAATAAAATGAAATTTAAGAAGCTAGAAGAGGGGAGACAGCAGCTCCTGCTACCCTCCAGTCTATGATATATGATATTTTCAGGCTGCTAGGAGAGCAGACACATTAAGAAAATAGTGCTAATGATATTAAAGTACTTTACAAGGCTTGTTACTAAGAGCTGACAAACCTGTCAAGTGTATAATGTAGGAGGCTATCGTAACATTCTCAGAAAACCATACCTCTACCCCATTTCACTGCAGTCTCCTAATAATGGAGCTGCTATAAATTCTAGCCAGCAATGGGACAGAGCCATGGCTTCTCACCCCAATGTGAAGACATGATAAATATAAAAGAAAATGGCTGTCAGTTTTGGCGCCCGAACCTTATTACAAAGTCTTAATCTTACTGGCCTCAGCACCTTTTATCACCGCCTTGTTATGAGCTGATGGCTTTTTTATTTGCTGGGAGATGGAGGATGTGTCATTTGATGTCCTTTTATGTAGCCACTGCTCTGTCCTCTCATGAAAAAAAATTTTATATGTTTATTACAGTAACCGATTAAATGCAAGACTCTTGCTCTAGGTACAGGTACTTTGTTCTTAGGATTTAACACGGACTGTATTTAAATAAGTCATTAAGAGTATTTATGGGAATGAGTCTTAAATAGGAAATTAATTTTTTCTGCTCTTGAGGTGTATTTGCAATATTCATTGTTTATGACCATTATTGTTATTATTTTTGGTCATTCTTTCTCCAAGGTCAGATGGAAACCCCTGGTCTTGCATTTATTCTTTCTTTAAACACCGAGCTTTGAGGAAGGAGGCCCTGTAAACAAAGCCTGGCTCAAACTCGGCTCGGGTTCAATCAGTTTGATCCTTAAGATGAGATAAATCACAATTATCTAAATATTATTCTGAAATCTCACAGCTGACTTCCCATCTTCTTCATTTATGGCAAATAAGAGCCTGAACTTCACTTGAAACAATGACCCTGACAGAACCTCTATCTCCCCCCGGAACCGCAGCAAAGTGCTGGCATCAGATACTTAACGAAACACGACATTGATGGGGTTGGCTTCAAGCTGTGGCCAGAGACTCCATCACTAGATCTTATCCTCAATTTGTGTCCATAAAAAGGGATGGCCCAGTGGGTTGACACAGAGAGCTTCACCCTTTTTGTTGTGTTTGCCAGCTGTGAACTAGACTCTAAGAGAAGGAAATAACCAATTTCCAGGCTGTTATTGAGTTGTTGGACCTGCTCTGTCTGGGAGTGTGTGCCTCTTGTGTACATTTCTGAAGCTGAATATCCACCCAAGGCCTTTGAATCCTCAAGTCAAAGGCCAAGTGTGCCACAGAGATTTATTTCTCTATTACTGGTCGGAAATGAGCAAAGTTCAGCTACATGGCTAACCACTCTGCATATCTCCAGATCTCTAGAGTATGATGTCCTAGAAGCTCTATGTAATACATGAAACCAATAACAATTTCAGTCACATTGTTTTATGTGACTAATAATTAACTTGTATACGAACAAATACTTGGATTAATATTTGGACTGATGACTTTGCTTTTTGACCAAATTAAACAATTATTTTGTAATCACGACCATCAGGACATAAGTTGTTGTTCAATCATTTCAGTCATGTCCAGACTCTTTGGGATCCCATTTGGGGTTATCTTGGGAAAGATACTAGAGTGTTTTGCCATTTCCTTCTCCAGCTCATTTTACAGATGAGGAGCTGAGGCAAACAGGGTTAGGTGACTTGCCCAAGGTCACACATTTAGTAAATATCCAAGGTCAGATCTTCCTGACTCCAGGCCCAGTTCTCTGTACCCCCTAGCTGGCCCATCATTAACAGAGCAACAGATTTATTTTCCACATCATGCTCACTATGAGAAATTATGTGATATTAAGTTAAGACTCATTGATCAGTGATGCCTTACTTCTGTGCCATCAGGAAAAATATTCAAAATCTTTTTTTTTCCTCTGAAAATGTAGGTATTCCTGTGTCTTGTAAACTACTAACCAGATGACTGAAACCGTGGAGTTAAAATCTCCCTTTGAGTCCTTTTAACACCTTGACTTTTAACTTGAAGTCTTTTACTGATGTGGTTCATACACTTAAAATGCAGACTTTGGGATGAGTGGGCAATGGAACATCCCCTTGTGTGATTGTTACTGTAATAAGCCTTTCGTGATTTGCCACTACACAAGAAAAAAAAACAGCTGATGAAAAACCCAATACATTAGAAAAGGCAAATTGCTTGTCTGGAAATTTAATTAGAAAGGAAATAGCCCTCCCCATATAAAGGGTGGCAGCCCCTATCACAATCTTCCTTTCACGCCTCCTGTTCCCTCCCCTCCCCAAGTACAAAAAGGACTTACTAGTGAAATCCACGCTGATGCATATTAATAGGAAAAAGCAGCCAATCAAAAAACTCCAGAAGCTACTGGCCCCCAAAGAAGTAGAGACAAGGGTAATGTGTAAGGCAGCCTGGGTTACCTCAGCCCCTCTTTCTCACTACTCTGAGGACACCACTCTGCTTGCAGTAGGAGCTATTAGTTTTACATTTCTAATTCTGTTTCTGAAAAACTGATTAAACTCTAAGAAAATACATAATGAAGGCAGATAACTTTAGCTCCCAATCACATATGCCCATGCATTTTGCATGCTTGTGTTCGTTACTTTCTGTGTTCCTTGGCAATCTCATAGCCTGAATGAAAACCTTGGCAGAAGGTTATCCATTGACATCCAGTGTTATGCTGGAATGTCAGACCTTCCTGAATAAACGGTTGACATGAGATCCTGTCTCTAAGTGCATCCTCAGAAAACCGCCATTGCCCTTTGCTGAGGACAGTTAACATCGTAAAGTGAGGCCTGCCTCTGACCAAATGGGAATGACATTGCAGATTAAGGGCTCTTTAAATTATGCATTTAGTTCAGACTCCTGGGGAGAGAGAACGTGAGACAAAGCGATGGCAGCAGACTTAATATGTGTGGAGTTGTGAAAGCCGAAAGATGTTTTCAGGAAAACTTTTGCAGACATAAAAAGGGTGTAGCAATAAATGTATGGGAACTTACACTGTTGTTATATATATTATCCAAGAATTGGAGGGAAAAGGTGAGAAGGAAAATGAACTTTAAAAAAAAAAAAAGAGACATGTTTCTAGTGGTTTTTTTTTTTTACATCTGTTGAACATCTGCATAGAATGAAAGATTTGGGAACTTTATTTCTCTCAACATTTAGCTCTATAAAAGCTTTCCTTTTATAGATTCTCTAACTTACCAGACAATACAGACACATTCAGTATATGTGGTTACTTGGCTATCAACCTTTGTCTAAATTATCCATCCACATGTCACTCAGCGTCTGATTCACCAGTTTACTAGGCAGAAGTATGAAGGGTTGTTTCAACATCCAAAAAAAATACTTATTAAGCTATCAGTGTTGTCTCAATGGATTGTTTATTCTTTTAAAAATTTTAACATATTTTAGTAACTCGCATTTACATAACACATTCGGATTTTCAAAGTACTTTCAGATGCAACCATGTGAGTTTAGCATTGTAAATGTCATTTTCCTCACTTTACAGATAAGGCAACTGAGTCTTAAAGAGGTGTTAGAGTTAGAATTGAGATCCAGATCTTCCCTGACCCTGAGTCCTACGCTCTTGTTACTAATAATAACTCACACATATATGGTGCTTTAGTTTGCAAAACACTTTACAAATATTACCTAATTTGTTCCTTACAACAATCTCATGAGCTAAGTGCTGTAAAATTAATACCTTCATTTTATAGATGAGGAAATTGAGATAGTTACATAGCTAGTAAATGTCTAAGACTGGTGTGTACTCAGAACAAGCACTCTATCCTTTGTGCCTCCTAACTACCACTGCATTGTGATGTGTTTTTTCATTATATTTCTCCAATCTGACTCATGCACAAGTGATATTTAGGAAACTTCTGGAGAACAAACTTTCCAGTCCACTGACTGTTTGCCTCACTATTTTTTGTCTTAAGCATTAATCTAAGTTCATATCTCTGTACTTTCTTTTCTTAAGATCTGAATCATCCAATGAGAAACAAGATGTGGAATATCAGAGTGATAAGAGAAATCAGTGAACATATATATAGTCCTGCCCCCCCTTATTGAATGAATGAATGAATCAAGCATGCAAGCATTTATTAAATATCTGCTGAGACCTAAGGAGATTATGAATTGTGTAAGGTCGTAGGGCAAAATTTCAAATGATAAACTATAAAAGCTGGCAACCCAACATGCTAGCACTTTAATGTAAAAGAAAACAACACTCCAATAACATGCTAACATTTTAACATGAAAGTAAGCAAAGTGGCAATTACACTCCAACAATGCACTAACATTATATCATAAAAGTACGCCACAAGTTAATTATATACCACCACATGTCAATTACATACCAACACACTAATGACATACTAAAACTTTAATGGGAAAACTGGCACACCAATTATATGTTAACAGCAGCCAACAACATGCTAACGCTTTACTTGGAAAGATGATAACATACCAATTACATGCCAATGGCATGGAAACAGTTAAATGTGCCAGCTGGCAACCCACCAATTATTACATGCCTACAACATGCTAACACTTTAACATGAAAGTAGGCAACATGACGATTACATGCCAACAATCACACACCAGCAACACCCTAATTCTATTCTAACCCTATCATTCTACCAAAAAAGACAGTGATTGCTGAAAGTGACTGGCTCTTTAAAACACCTAGAAAGGAGAAGGTGTTTAATTGCAAATTATATGCATGTACTACTGCACTAATAATTATGTGCATTTTAAACATACAACTTTAGAAATTAAAAAAGGACACCCACCTTGTGGTGTTAGGAGGATCCAAAGAGATAATATATGTAAAGTGCTTTTACAAGTTTGAAAGTGCTATATAAATGTTTAATTTGTTATTGTTGTTAGACAACTATCTTATCCTTCTCCACAACCTTTCCTTACTTTAGGCTAAACACCCCTAATTTCTTCATCTAAACTGAGGTGTTGCCCTGAAGTTCTTCCCAACCACGCTTATTGCCCTGTGGTTACTTTCCTGATCACATCGGTGTACTTGCTAAAATGTGGTAACTGACACTGAATAGGATACACCTGTTGTGGTCTGATAGGAGGAGAGGATGGCTTATATCAGACCTGATCTGATCAGAGCAGAAGCCAGAACTATCATCTCCCCAGTCTTGAATACTATGTTTTTCCTAATGCAACCTGTGATTGCTTTATTGTCCATGGCTGTCCTATGACCCTGCTGACTCATAATGAGCTACTGCAACCTCAAGATTCTTCAAAGGAAATACTGTCTAGCTACACTCTCCTATCTTGTATTTATGAGACTTTTGAAGGCAAGTATAAGATGGTTCAATCAATCTAATTCAGCAAATATTATTGTATTGTACAAATAATATGTATTAAGCGACTATCAGAGTCTAGTTGCTTTGCTAAGTATGAGTGATACAATAATAATAAATTTTTTTAAAAACGTTCCTATACTCACGGAGCTTATTTTCTGCTATAGGGATATAGCTCATGTGTAGATAAATAATGACAGTAATTTGAGGATAGCAATTTCAACTGAGCCAATCAGAAAAGACAGGACTGAGCTGAAACTTACAGGAACATAGAGATTGTACCAGATGAAGATAAGGACAGTTCACTAAAAATGAGGAAGAACCTATACTAAGACACAGAGCTGAGACATGGATGGTGAAATTCTAGGAAAAGCTAGCAAGTAGGCTTTGGGCTAGATATAGAGTGCATGAAATGAACTGTACAATAGTCAAGCAACATACCGTGCTTCATTCATTTCTCTTTTATCTGCTAAAATAAATGAGAAGGGTGAAGTAACATATATGCAAACAGACTTGCAACTTGCTACCTTGGTTTTATTACATATCTACTTATCTCTTATTAAATTTCATCTCAATAAACTCAGCCTAATAGTATTGGCTATGTAAAACCTACTGCATCCAGTATGCTTGCTGTACATCTCATTTTTGTGCCATCAGGAAATCTGATAAGCATGACATCTATGCTTATGTGCAAGTCATTGATAAAACTTGTAAACAGCCCAAGGCTATTTATATAAGCATAAATTCCTTCCCCAAACCGTCCACTAGAGGCCCCTTTCAAAGCTGACATTGAATCATCATTGATTACTTCTTGGATTTAGACATTCAGTAAGTCCTGAATTCACCTTATTAACTACTGTCGTGGCAATATCTCTCCATCTTTTTCACGAGAATAGCATTAGAGACTTTGCCAAATGCTATGCTACAATCACATCAAATGTACATTAACATTTTATTGAGGAACCTGCAAAAAGCGAAATGTGAATTGTCTAGAATGACCTTTTTTTTTTTAAAGGAAGAATATAAAACTATTTATTGACCACTGCTCACCAGTATTTACAATAAAATAAACAATGTGCATTTGTATAACATTTCAATGACTACAAAGTTATTTGCTTTCTTCTTCCTGACTCATGGAGCCAAGGGACCCAAATACTCAAAAGACTGGTCAGTCTTACATGTTGAAACTGTCGATGGGGACAAAGAAGGAAAAAATGTACATCAAGATTATAGAAGCCTGCACAACATCGGTATGTTTGCTTCCCCATTTATGCCCATAGTTAAGAAAATTCAATCCCCACCTTCTGCACCCCACTACCACCACCACCAAATGCCTGCCCTTTGGGCAGAATATTTAGGTTCCAACAGATGGAAATGTTACTGCATGAGTAAGAGAGGGAACTTTGGTTAGTAAAAGAAGATGGGACACTCCTCCTTTCTGAAGTGGGAAGTCTAAGTTTTTCTCTTCAAAAATCAAGACCAAAATGGTTCTATTTTAACATTTTAGGTAAATATTCAAAAGAGTTCTGGCAGCATTTGCCAATGCACATTTCTAACCTTGGAATGGGCAAAATCAACGATCAAGATGTCACACACATGGAGAGGCTGCAAACAAAGAGGGTCACTCTTCCATAAGTCCTGGCACATGTGGCTCTTATCCACTCATTTCTGACCAACAAGGCTTTGGGGAGAGGATTTGTTTTGCAAAAATGTGAAGTTGTCATCTCCTGTGTGTATTTGGGGTCATATTTGCATCCACAAGGAAGATGCCCACCACCACCTTAACTGGACCCAGTGTAATGTTAATGTAAGGTTATTAGTGGGTGGGGAGAAGAGTTAAAAATCTTCCCCACCGATTAATAGACCTCAATACCTTTTGTTAATTTCTATTGAGGCACTGGGTCAGAGAGTCCTCCAGCTCAGACAAGAGTACAAATACTCTGAGATGAGGTTTTACATAGATGCTTACGCACTGGAAGTGTTTGTTTGGCCAGACTAGACTCTGGGCAGCTGCTAAAGAGCCCTTAGCTTTGAAAACCCAGATATTGGTGCTTCTGTTTCTGGTAACTATGTATTGCTTATGGTCAGACCATCAGAAGCCCTGTCTGTTGGTCTTTATTTCTCTGTTTGTATTTTCTCTGAAGTTCAGGGTGCTAACTTTTCCCCTGAACTAAGTGAAAGATATGTGTGCTTGATTAAAGTGATTGTTGATCCTTCAAAAATTGCTTTCCTTTTAGAAAAGCAGATCTAAGAACCTATCCAGCAGGCCCTCCTGTGTAGGCTGGAGTCCTTGCTGTTACACCCAGACACTGAGGATTATCATATACACTACAGCAAGGTTGCAAAGTGCCTTCAAAATAACTGTTCTGTTTAAAAACAATTAGTGCTTGGAAAATTGAAGGCAGCAAGTTTTCTGTCAGTTAGGAGGAAGAGGCTCTTGGGCTCCCCAGAAGTAAGCAATAATGGGAAATAGCTGCTAGAAGAAGCCTTTCAATGGATTTACCTCTAAGTGTAAAATGTAGCTTTTATTAAGTTGGATTTCAAATGAATGTCAAAATTCTACATGAACACAACATTTCTTGGTCAGCTAACCTTAGGCAAACACAGGACCTAAACATTTCTTAGGATTCAGAATAGTGATTACAGAAGGCATTTTATCAGTATTTAATTTTTTTTCCTCTACTGTGAAGGAAGTTAATAATTCCATAAGTATCAAATGCTCTCTTCTGTGATAAATATTAAGTACAGAAAGCTTGTGCTAACTTGTTCAGTTACCAATGCTGTTGATGCAAATCAAAAACCAGCCCAAATGAAAAACAAACCAAACAAATATAAACCTATTTTAAAACCTACCCACTCAGTTCTCATTAGATGTAGATGGTGCTCACACTGCTAACAAATGAAAGAATTGAATCAAGATCCAGATCTATCTATCTGCCTATGATTCTAGATATAGATATATGTGTATATGTGTATGTGTATATAGGTACATGTGTATATTTGTATGTATATGTATATGAATATAGCAATGCAAACAATTATTGTGCTTCATCTTCAGGACAAGAATACTAGGTCAACTGTTCCTCATAAAAGGCGATAACTACCTGATAACTACCTCATGTTTGTTTCTTTGGCCAAAACCAAGTTGGCCTCATCAGCATCTTTCCACTTCATGAGAAACATCAGCTCTCCACTGCTTTTGGTAGCACCAACGATTTGGTCTGGACCAAGGCCCCTTGCAAATCTCTGCAACTTGTCAGCAGACTTGCATTTCTTCTTTGACTTGTTATCATCTGACTCACTGTTGGATAAAGACTTTTTCTTGGCTCCATCTTTTTTCTTACCAGTCTTCTGAGAATTCAGATATGCTTCAACAACTCTGGACAGTCTAAGTTTTCCTTGGGTTCCCACATCTTGTCATCATCTGTAAATCATTTCTGTTTTAAGAAAGACTCCACTTTTCCATTCACCCACTCACTGATCCAACACCTTCTCCATCACAAACTCCTCAGGCTTCATCTGCTTCTTCGAATTTCTTACTCTTGCCATTCTGTTTCTTTCCCATGTTTTGCAATGTAGTTTTATTAGAGGCCATTTTTTTTTTGCTGACTCGAAGAGTTTTTACTAGAAAAATGCCTGACAGTTAAGAGGAAGTTTTCGTGAAAGAAAAAAATACTAGTTGAATACAAGTTCAAAAATATGGAATGCTTCATGAATTTGTGTGTCATTCTTTCACAGGGGCATCATTCCAATTACAGTATATGTGCTGCAGAAGTGAGCACTGGATTTACCTACTTTTGATGAAGAGTAGAGTAGAACTTGATGAACTCATGCTAACTCTTTGTAATCATTGCTTCCTTTACTGGACACTCATTAACCATTCCTTCAATAATATGTTCCAATATTTGCCAGACATCAGGTACAAGCTTATTGGTCCATGTTTTGTGGATTCCATTTTCTTCCCTTTTTTGAAAATGGCATTTCTTTTTCTGCAGCTCTGTGGCAGGTTCTTCACGATATTTTGAAAATAATCGACAATGGCTCAGCATTCACATATCAATGCTCAACAACATTGCTCATCTGGACCAAGAAATTTAAACTCATCATAGGTCCTCTCTTACTGACTTCCTAATCATCTTGTGAATCAGTACCCTATTAGCCATTAAAACTGACAAGTAGAGAGCTGCAAGATTGGAATGGTAATCCTAATTAAGGATTTAAGAATCAAATGATGAAGAAGAATACAGACTAGATTAAAACAGGTGGTAGGAAGAAAGGAGCCACTTGTGAACCTGGACCATTAAAATGGAGAAGTGGGAATGGGAAGTGGAGAAGCAGTGGGATAGAAGTTTAATTGGGTAAGGCTGGCAGGATCTGACAGCCATGGAGAATATTGCAAAGAACTTTTAGGGATAGGGGGTGACAGCAAACGATAATCACATCATTATCATCATATCTAGTTTTTATATAGTCCTCTAAGGTTTGCTTAACATTTTACATGTTATCTCATCTGATCCTCAGAAAAATCCTCTATTATGATCCCAATTTTACACTTGAGAAAACTGAGGTTGAAAGGTTAATTGACTTGTCTAGGGTTGCACAGCTGTTAAGTGTCAGAAGCAGGATTCAAACCAGAATCCAAAACCAACTTCCTATCCACTGTGTAACCTAACTGACTCTAGGTAACATTTCCTGAAGAATTTTTTCCGTCCTTGACTATGACAAAAGTGGGTCTTCATATACCATAAAATACTCTCTCTCTCTCTCTCTCTCTCACTCTCTCTCTCTCTCTCTCTCCCCCTCTGTCTCTCTCTCTCTCTGTCTCTGTCTCTCCTCTCCTATCTACTATAGCAATAAGAGTATAAAAATTTTCTCAGCTAATGGTTATTCCTCTTCTCTAATGAATTGTACCTGTTCTATTGCCTGTATTTGACTCACCACTCTCTTTTAAACCTTTCCTAGCTGAAGAAGCAAGGTATCCTAAGGGAGAGACAGGAGGAAGCATATGCTAGGCAAGTAAAAGCATAACCACCACTACCTTTCCTCAGTTTTCAATGGACATAGACCAGAACACTGATAGAGCATGAGTGCAGTAGTCAGGAGGACCTGAGTTCAAATCTCACCTTGGACACTTGACACTCACTACCTGTGTGACCTTGGACAAGTCACTTAACCCCAATTGCCTCATCCTAGGTCATCTCCAGTCATCCTGATGAATATCTGGTCACTGGATTCAGATGGCTCTGGAGGAGAAGTAAGACTGGTGACCTGCACAGACCTCCCTCACTCAAAACAAAGTCAAGTGCAAGTCATGTCATTATTTCTCTGATGGCATGGTCTTCTTTGGCAACAAAGGACAAACACACACACACACACACACACACACACACACACACACACACATGCACACACACCTCCAAAAGGACTGAGAATATCAACCCTCTCTCCCCCTACCCCATACTCTGAATACTAGCCCTAATTCTACTCTGGCCCACATAGTCATCATTGAGGGAAATAATGCCTGTGAAGGAAGGATCCATCTTCTTTTCAACCACCTGTGCCAACCACTAATAAGTAAGTCTAAGAGTTCTGGAAATGCCAGTGCCCCATAGACCACCAAGCCCCTTCCCAGCACTGTCTCTACACCAATTATCCTGGGTCTCAATAATTATATAGTTCCTGGCCTGGCAAATGCTCTTTCAGATGCTCAAATCTTCACTTCCTCAGCAATCACAAATACCATAGATCCCAAGACCTTAGCATTGTCAAATGGTTCAAAATCAGAAGAAGATACGATTTTACCAGAGGCAATGATATTAAATAACATCCATTACCTCCTGGTTTGCCACTAAGTCTAAGAGCTGTGAGACCTTTCTGATTTGTAACTCAAACTTCTGATATGAGTTGACTTGCTTGTGACTTCCAAAGGAGGAAAAACCAAAATGGCAGAGAAAAGATGGCAACTTGCCTTAGCTCTCCCCTAGAAATATACTTAAGTAATGCCATAAAATAATTCCTGGTATGGTAGAACTCACAAAAGGACAGGGTGGAATAATTTTCCAGACAAAGACAACTTAGAAAGTTGGCAGGAAATGTCTATTGCACCTGGATGAGAGTGGAGTACAATCCAGCACAGGCCATGCCCACACAGTTCTGGACACAGCAAACCAGCAGCAGGCTTTGGGAGCCACTGTGTCACAGCTGCAGCCACTGTTTCAGGAGGTTTCAGCCCATAGACAGTAAGGGGGGTCAAACAAATGGTAAGAAGGAAATTACAGGAGTCTCTTTGTTAGCATGGAGGAAGGATTCTATTGCTTTGTCCATACTCAGATCTGCGTTGTAGTGCTGGGTGATAGTCCCAGGGTGAGGAGGAGCACTAGCACACCAGAGTTTGTGGGTGCAGTGGAACACAGATACTAGTCACAGTTCTAGGGCAGAAAGAGCATTTGTGATCACTCACAGAACAGAGCACAAGCCAGGAGAGTAGTAAACACCTGTCCTTAGATCATATCACCTTGGCAGAACTGAAAATTTATAGGTCCCTAGAAGTATCTCTGAAAACAGATACACAAAACAGTTGAAGCTTGGGACAGTGCACCCTCTACCCTGGAATAAGAGTCTTACTTTAACAAAGAGTTAAAAATCAGGCAATCAGCTGGGAAGATGAGCAAACAACAGAAAAAAACAAATTCTGACCATAGGAAGTTATGATGGTGACAAGGAAGATCTAAACACACGCTCAGAAGAAGATGACAAAGTCCAAACTCCTACATCAAGAGCCTCTGAGAAAAATATAGCTTAGTCTTAGACCATGGAAGAGCTCAAAAAAGATTTTGAAAATGAAGTAAGAGACTACAGGGAAAATTGGGAAGAGAAATGAAAGTAATGCAAGAAAATTATCTTTAAAAGTCAATAACCTCGTAAAAAAAATTACTGTAGAAAACAATACCTTAAAAAACAGACTAAGTCAAATGGTAAAAGAGGTCCAAAAAGCCAATGAGGAGAAGAATGCTTTAAAAAGAATTGGTCAAATGGGAAAAGAGCCATAAAAATTCACTGAAGAAAAAATTCCTTAAAAATTACAATTGAGAACAAAAAGCTAATAACTTTACAAGAAATCAAGAAACAATAAAACAAAACCAAAAGAATGAAAAAATAGAAGAGCATGAAACATCTCATTGGAAAAACAACTGATCTGGAAATAAGATCCAGGAGAGATCATTTTAAAATTACTTGAGTATTTGAAAACCTTAATCAAAAAAACAAAGAGCTTAGATACCATCTCTCAAGAAGTTATCATGGAAAACTAGAACCAGAGAGTAAAATAGAAATTGAAAGAATCCACCAATTACCTCCTGAAAGAGATCCCAAAATGAAAAGTCCTGGGAATATTGTAGTCAAATTCCAGAGTTCCCAAAGTGAGAAGAAAATATTGTAAGAAGCCAGAAAGAAACCATTCAATTTTCATGGAGCCAGAATCAGGATAAAAGAAGATCTAACAGTTTCTACATTAAAGAATCATAGAGCTTGGAATATGACATTGCAGAGGGCAAAGGAGTTAGAATTACAACCAAGAATCACCTACCCAGCAAAACTGAATATAATCCTTCAGGGGAAAAAGTAGACATTCAATGAAATAAAGGTCTTTCAAGCATTCTTGATTAAAAGACTAGAGCAGAACAGAAAATCTAACTTTCAAATTCAAGACTCGAGGGAAGCATTAAAAATACATACACATATGTGTGTGTATATGTGTGTGTGTGTGTATATATATATACATATATATATATGTATATATATGGATATGCTATTGGCTGATAGGACAAAAAATGGAAAATGACAAATGTTGGAGGGTATGTGGGAAAAATGAGCCATTAATGCACTATTGATAGAGTTGTAAGCTGATTCAACCATTCTGTAGAACAATTTGAAACTATGCCCAAAAGGTTATAAAACCATGCATACCCTTTTTTCCTAGCAATACCATTACTACATCAGTATCCCAAAAAAGACATAAAAATCAAAAAGGAAAAGGATATATATGTACAAAAATAGTTGAAGTGGCTTTTTTTCTGGTGGAAAAAATGAGAAATTGAAGGTATGCCCATCAATTGGGAAATGGCTGAACAAATTATGCTGCATCATTGTAAATGGAATATTTTTGTGCTATGAGAAATGATGTGCAGGCTACTTTCAGAAAAACCTGAAAAGAGTTACATGAAATGAGGCAAAGTGAAATGTACTGTGTAAAAAGTAAGAGTAATAGTCTAAGATTATCAGCTATAAATGACTTGGCTGTTCTCAGCAATACAACGATCCAAGACAACTCTGAAGGACTTATGATGAAAAAATGCTCTCCATCCCCAGAGAAAAAACTGATGGTGCTTGAATAAAGATTGAAACATAGTTGTTTTTTTTAACTTTCTTTGTTTTTCTTGAGGGCTTTTTGGAGGTATATGTTTTCTTTCACTACATGACTAATATGGAAATGTTTTGCATGACTACACATGTATAATCTTTATCAAATTGCTTGCCTTCTCAAAGACGTTAAGTGTGGGGAGGGTGAATGGAGAGAATTTTGAACTCAAAATTTTGAAAACAAATGTTAAAAATTATTTTTACATGTAACTGGTGAAAAATGAAATACTTTAAAAAAAGGAAATATGACACTCTTAAGAGCAAGCTATTTTTGCTTTGTCAATGTATACCAAACAACTAGAAAAGTGCTTTGCACCATCTTCATTGTTCAGTCGTTTTCAATAGTGTCTGACTCTTTGTGACCCCATTTGGGGTTTTCTTGTCAAAGACATTATAGTGGTTAGTCATTTTCTTCTCCAGCTCATTTTATGGAGGAGGAAACTGAGGCAAATAAGTGAGTTGCCCAGAGTAACACAGCTAGTAAGTGTCTGCTAATTGCTTAATATGTGCAAAATGGGGCTGCTAGGTGATGCAGTGGAGAGGTTCCAGGCATTCAGTCAGGATGACTCATTTTTCTGAGTTCAAATTCATCCTCATATACTTATTAGTTTTATGACCCTGGGCATGTCACTTAACCATGTTGTCTCTGTTTCCACATCTGTAAAATGAGCTGAAGAAGGAAATGGCAAACCACTCCAGAATCTTTGCCATGAAAACACTAAAGGAGCTCATGAAGAGTCAGCCACCACTAGAATGATTGAACAAGTACTTAATAAATGTTTCCATTTATTATATCCATCCATCCAACCATTCATTCAACCATCCATTCATTTTTGTCTTCTGACTTGCTATAGACTGTTCTATACTTCCTGTTCTCTAGGTTGACTTGACCAGAAAATATTCTTAGTTTTTATTTTATCTACTAGGTAATTGCTAGAAAAATCTCCTTTACTTGAAATTCCTATAAATTTAATAAATAAGGCATTGTTAATATAAAATCTTCTGGAGAATACTATTAAAATATAAGTATATTAAACACGAGGGGTGACATTTACTTTAACATTCAACTTACCATGCATAAATTTATCACATTAACTAATTTTGTTAAGCAAAGACATGGTTCAGGTAATTTTTGATGCTGGAAAGAAGACTGGACACATATGACCCTATCTACCAATGGATGTTAAAAATCAACATAGTACTTAAAAATATTATCTCATATCATCATCACAACAACCCTGGGAAGTAGACATCATTAATATTATTCTTAGTTTACAGATGAGGACATTGAGGAAGAGGGGGCTAAGTAACTTGCCTAGAATCACATAACCAGTAAGTATATGAGGCTACATTTGAACTCAGATCTTCTTGAAGTCCAGGTGTAGGAATCTATCTCCTGTGCCACCTTCTAAAGTCAGAACAAATGACCTAAATTTAATATATGTGAAGAGACTCGTAAGAGCTTGGAACACAAAACCAATTTAGGATTCATAGCAACTAAGGCCATATTTCCTAAGGACACATCCAAAATATCCACTGAGGAGGCTTGAATGAATAATAAACATAACCCTTTTGAAAGATCTAAAAAGATAAAGTTCAAGCTTTTTAAAATTATCAACACTGCTCAATAGAAATTACTGAGAGCAAAGGACTGTTTGGTTTTTTTTGCCTTTGCATGTCAAACACCTGGCACAGTGTCTAGCATAGAGCAGATGCTTAATAAATGCCCATTGATTTGAGTCAAATGGAGAACATCAGTTATAACCAAAATTAATGAACATTTCATTTTCGGGGAGATCTGAATTGTGTGGATTATTTCTACTTAGCTCAAATTAACCTGAAAACTGTCAAATCTCCCTTTGCCATAAAAATATAATCAAGGACTAAAGAGTGATTGCCTATGTAGCTGGATGTAGGATAAGGACCCTAAGGAGACTGGAGAGCATGCTTGTGAGGGTTCCATGAAAGAACAAGGGATGTTTAGCCTAGATGAGAGAAGACTTATGAGAAACGCAATTGTCTTCAAGTATTGGATGATCTGTCAAGTGAAAGAGGAATGAGACTTGTTCCACAGGTCCCCAGAGAGGTAAAAATAGGAGCAATGGATCAAAATGCAGAAGCAGAATTAGGTTTGATCTAAGGAAAAACTTGGTAACAATTAGAACTGTCCAAAAATGGAATGGGCTGCCTTCAGAGGTAATGGATTTCCCTTCACAGGAAGTCTTCAAGTGAGTGCTGGATGGCCACTTATTGGGATGGGATAGAGGATATTTTTGTTAAAGTATGGATTGAACCACATGACTTCAGAGTTCTTTTCCAGCCCTGAGACCCTGATATTCACCTGATTGCTGAAATACCAGTTAGGGCCATCTAATGAGACTAGATCAATAAAGACTGAGTCAGCATGGTCTGACTTGACTTCTCTCATATCGTAATGATTACTGATTCTGTGAAAGGATGAAGAATTGTCACAAAGGAGGAAAAGGAATTGATCACAGCAAAACACACTAGATCAAATATATATATATGTACATATATATTTGCATGTATGTATATGTATGTACATGAATATATATATCAAGAATAAGATAACAGTGAAATTCATACTCTGTCCAACCTAGCAAGGGAACTGTTTGAGTGAAACACCAGAAAGCAGAATGAAAAGTAAAAACTGCAAGTGTTTTGCCTCACCTAACCAATGGTGGGACAGAAGTTGGTGGGCAGGAGAGCTAAGCATGTGCAAAGGATTAGCAGGTAGGCTTCTCAGCTAGGGTCTAATCAACACAAACAGAATCACATTAGTGTGGCCAAATACAAAGTAGAATGAGGTCAATGAGGAAATAGTATGACCTTTGACTTAAAGCTACTAGGACCACAATCTTGCCTTTCTGTCTCAACTTACTACTATAGCTCCCTTCAACAACCTTGCTTTTTTTTTTTCAAACCCACTCTGCTTTCAGAATATTCTCCAGCAAACAGTGACCATGTGTAGTGACACCTGAACAGCGTGGCTACACCGCAGGCCTCCTGGAAAGTACAGTCCAGGAGATATTGGAAAGTATTTTTTCTCAATGAGTGATGAACTCTGTATCAGGGAGCATCAGGGAAATGAAGTCCTTTTGTGATAAGCAAGATAAATCCTCAAACTAGCAAGTCCCAAAACAAGAAAAAAAAATTACAAACAGAAAGCTTAGTCAGATTTGTCAAACCATGAATCAGGAGCAAGAGAATGAAAATTAAGAGCACAGTAAAACAGGAATACCATTTACAAGGATTTGAATTCACTTCACTCAAAGATCACATCAAGTCACCACCATACAAGTGGCCGTGGGTCCCCTCACACAGCTGATGATGGTGGAATTGTAGAGTGAGACATCATTCCTCTTCCCTAGATAAGATAAGCCCTTGGATCCCAAACATGGGTTTATGAACCTCAGAATTAAAAGTGAGGGAACTAGGGAAAAAGCAAACAATGTAATATGCTTTAAAATCCCTGGTTGTACTGGGTTTGTGAAGCTATTTACTTCCTAACATCTGTCTGGACCTGTGCCATATTGAACGTTCTTAGTTTCAATTATGTGAATATGATAACTCTGGTTATTTGATCCATTGGGTAGAGTATCAAGGACAGGGAGGGCTTACTGTCAGAGATTTGTTCATGCTATTAAGAGCCCATTAAGTATAACAGACTCACGTCTATCCATGTTTTGTTTTTCCAGTAAACAGTTTCAGAGCCCTAGAAAAAGAGGCAGACATCCAGATGAACCCCTACTAATGATTCTTTTTAAAAATTTCTGGAGAGTTCATGTTAGATAACCATATAGTTTAGCTTCCTTATTTTATATTTGAGAAAAATAGTTCAACAAAAGAAAAAGACTTGCCCAATGTCATCCAACTGGTAAATGGCAGAGCCAGGAATTAAACCCAGGCATCCTGTTTCCAAGCCCCGTGATCTTTCCATGACACCATTCTGTCTCACAATGCTTCAGGTTCTTGACTTAAGAACAGAAGGGTCTCTTGAGGAAGCAGACAGGCTCAGAAGTAGTTGTAGAACCTGAACACATAGGGAAAAGTGTCATTAGGACCCCTTTCAACAAGGAACAAAGTTTCTCCTTGTCTCAGTTTTCTGTTCTTGAGAAGGCAACTTCTATAGGTATGTGGAATATTCCAGGGCATCTATATAGTCCCTTTGCTGTAGGTTGAGCTAATTCAGTAGACAACCAATGCCTTCATTCTCCTCTAAATCTAAATCTAAAGCTCTATCCTTCTTTACCTTTGTGCAGTATTTGACTCTATTGACCACCCTTTGCCCCGGATGCTCTCCTCCATTTGTTTTTGTGGCATTGCCACCTTTGGGTTTCTTCCCCCATCTGACCATTCATTCCTGGTCACCTTTGCTAGAGCATCATGAAGTGCCCACTGATGGTTCATATACCTTAAGGTTCCTTGGATCTTCTTCTCTTTGTCCCTACACTCTCTCACTTGGTGATAGCATCAACTCCCATTTGTTTAATCATAGTCTATATTCAGGATACTTTCAAATTCAGTCCTATTATTTCATCTGAATGTCATCAGTGACTCATTACTCTCACTTACCCCAACATATTTGATTAGAGGCCAAGTGATGTCAATCTACCTCCACATTGTCAATTGCACATGTTCCCTTCTCTCTACTCATATAGTCAGCAGCCTATTTTCTTTTTGCCTCAGTTTCCTAACTGGATTCCTTTCCTTTTCCCTTCCCCAAGCTAACTTATCTTTTACAGGAACACCAACATGATTTTCCTAAAGCCTAGGTCTGACCGTTTTACTTCCTTTGCTCCATAAACCCCAAACATCCTCTATTAGCTTTAGAATCACATCGATGCTCTTATGTTTGTTATTTAAAACACTCAACATTCTGGCCATATCCCAGCTTTCCAGATTTATTATTTTATTGCATTACTACCTTCCAGATACTGTACAGTCCAGCCGCATTGGCATTTTTGCGATTTCACATTAACCACACACCATCTCTTATTCCCACGCCTTTGCCCTGGCTTTCTCCCACATCTAGAATGTGCTCCCTTCTTACCTCTGACTCTCAGAGTCCCTGTTTTCCTCCAAAATTTCAACTCAAACACCATTTTCTACATGAGGACTCTCCTGCTATCAATTCCTCATCCCTATGCTTTCCCACCCAGGGATAACTTCTGTTTGTTTTTTTAATGTACCTATTTATGTGCTTGTTATCTCCCTCACCTGCAATAGAACATAAGCTTCTTTAAGGCAGGGGCTATTTCAATTCTGTCTTTGTATTATTACCACCTAGTTCAGTAGCTGGAACATAGTAAGTACTCAGTAAGTACTTGGCTGATTGATTTCCCCTCACACTTAGAACTTTAATTCTTGTGGACATATAAGAAGAGCACTGGAATGACTGCGTTAGCCTAGGGAAGGGGCAGAAGTACGAACTGTAAAAACCTCACAGTACAATCAGAGTTATTACTATTTGTATGCACATCACTATACGAATGCTGGTACATCAGGAACCAAATCTACCCAAAGCTATTCACTGCAAATAAAAACTAGCAGTCTATATAAAATTGATCCACCAAGGTTTGTTCATTTAAAAAAAATGCTTTACTCCAGATCCTTCCCCTGTTCTAGAGGATCATCAAAAGTCTAACAGATCTCACGAAGGGATCCCTTGTAGGGCATGGTCAAATGAGGCATCTGCCCAATCAGACATAATATAACAAAAATTACTTTTACCCAGCCTTCTTAGAGTTTCTGTGAATGTAGTGCCAAGAGTTTAATTCATACTTGAACTCCACTCATATCTTTGTGGTTGGAAAACAAGAGAGGTGAGAGTAAAACCATAGACTGGCCTGTTCCCAGTACCATTTATTGTTTTTCTGCATAGCTGTGAATCTGCCCTGGAAGGCGGCACTTCTCTCTATAGTGTGGCTCAAATGTTGCAAGGGAATGGAGCCCTGAGCCTTTAATTCTATTGCCTTCAGTGGAGGCATTTACATGGCAAACAATATTTCATCTGTTGTCAAGCCTATGGGAGATGTTGAGTGAAGCAAGGATGTCATGTCTCAACTGGACTAGGGAGGTTGGGCCCAGAGCAGAGGAGTCAGGCATATACAGGAGATTAGCGGGCACCTGTTTCTGTTGGGTTCTAATCTTTAGGATTATTAAAACAGTGGAACTAATCTGGCTGGGACAAACAGGTGTGATGGAGTACAAAGTCAAATGAGAGTAGGGGAGTCAGCAGGGCAAACAAGTAAACACAGGCAAAATCCACAAAGCAGAGGGGCAATAAATCCACAGGTTTAAGCTAAAAAGCATGTTCAGAAACAAATTTGAGGCAGCGTGATGAGACAAGTAGAAATATGGCTGTACTGCTTCTGTCCTACCAATATACATATACAAATTCAGAATAAGGCAATGGAAGTTTGTGTAGAAAAGACTGAGGAGTAACAGGAAGTCCAGGAAAGGTAAAGAGTGTGGGCTAGATGAGATCACCTCTGAGAAGAGCTACAACTTGATCAGAAGGATGGGGCCTTTTCCCCAAGGCACCTAAATTTTAGATGGCCCTTATAGTCTTCAGTCAGACAGAAACAAATGACTTTAATATTCAGTTAGAAGGAATAATCAGTGAAAATTGGAAATTACCAGATGGATCATGGTTACTTCACTCTGTATTCTCACCTTTGCTGATGGTGGTTCCCTAGAAAAGATCCTCTCTAGCCTCCTGGCTTCCAAAGGTTGCTTTCATCTCTACCCACTTTCCTACCTTTGACTGAAATGAGTGTTCATATTTTTGAAGCCTACTCTGGGTGTAAAAATTACTAGTGCTGGCTCTGCATCTGAGAATACTTCTAACACAATGATTCTGTAACATTTCGAGACCCATGATCTCTAATTTCAATGAGCCTAGGAAAAAAATTCCTCCAAATTATGAAGCAGGCAGGGAGGGGGGAAAAAAACCCCAGCAACATCCACAACTTCAAGGAAAATTTTCAACTCATAAGAAAAAACCTTTGGCATTTTATTTTCTATCATAACGACAGGAAAATTACTCCTTCAAGGAAGAGGAATGGCACTTGCAGTATCCCCTTAATCAGTATTTGCAGCATGTCATCAACCTTATCATCTTGATGGTAATAGCTGTTTGACAACTAGGGATAAAAGTGATATTCTTTGGAGAATGAGGCCACAATCTGGTTTTAAAAATCATCTGATGTAAGGTATGTTTTAATTTAATTTAAGTCCTGGAAAACAGCTTGCCCAAAAATGACTTTTGCAAGTCACGTACAGTATTTCAATCTGTCATCTTGCATTGACCTTCATAGTCCTGAAATATATTGCATTGAACTTGTGAAGCTTGCGAGAATGATATTAAAGTTGGTAATATTTAAAGAAAAATCTTATTTTATGATCCACTCTGTGTACTTGCCTACCCAGAATTCATGGAGACAGTAATATTAGGGAGCATTCTTTTAGATACCTAGTAAATGTTTTGCTAATTTGACTATCTCAAGGTTAATTCAGGATACCCCAGAAAAGTCAGAAAGCTTTGCTACTATAGGATGCAAACATTACCTAAATGTACAGTTCCTTTGAAACTGGAATGCTGAGTAATAGGTTATTTTAAGGTCTCATGAAATCCTATTTATGGTACGATACCAGGTTGATTAGATTTTTACACATAAAGATGGAGTTTTCCTTAATAAAGGAACAGTTTCCCTTAATTAAATCTTATATAATAAATTATGAATCTTTTTTGTACTCTTTTTTTCTAGTTTAATTTAGCCTTTCAAACATCCCTCAATAGAAAAGAAATATGTTAAATCTTCTAACAAATGTATTCCTAAATACTGCATCACTTATTTCTGCCCATTTTGCTTTCATATTCATCTTCTCCTAGTTTTAGGAATGATCATTTGCTGAAAGAAAATTAATAAAATGTTACTTCCAATGAAATAAAATTAAAATAATGTGTGTAATTCTACTCACTACACAGGAGCATTGGGAATTCTAGATTAAGAAATAACTTTTATAAAGGTAGAAAGTAATCTTTTAAAACATTACTTTATTAGGGGTGTGGGAGAGGAGAAATGGGGAGAAAATTTGGAACCCAAAATTTTGTGGAAATGAATGTTGAAAACTTAAATAAGTAAATTTAAATAAAAAATAAAATAAAATATTACTTTAATAGTCTTGTCAGAAATGCAAAAAAATGAACAGTGTTTTATAATTGCAAATGAAATGCTCGAAGTGTTCTTGTGAGAGAGTTGTTCTTCTTTCCCCAACTCCCATTTTCAAGACCAGTCAACTGAGGAATAAGGATTTAGAATTAAAAAAATCTTACTTACAATGAAAATAACAAAGCAAGCAAGGGAAAGGAACCTAAATCCCTCCAGAGGCCCTTCCATTTTTGTTCCAAACACAAGTTCTGTTTTATTCATAGATATTTAGAAATCAGTAAGATAATAGTGAAGGTCAAAAAGCACAGTTTTATTAATTTCCTGGCTGAAATATACAGAAACAACTTCATGGATTTCAAAGAGAAAATTCTAATAATTTCTAGAACTACTTTATTTAAATCATTTTAATGTATAATACACAATTCCTTCAGTTATCTAGGATTAAATGTCACACTAATCCATAAAACTATTTAAAATGAAAGAATGTATTTGAAAAAGTAATATATACATGAAACATTACTCAGCTGAGTAGCTGCCAAACTATCAAACAAAACCAAAATGTTATTAGAATGGCTAATCTCATCTTTAACAATGGCCCTCATTTTTGTACAATTAATGGGAACCAAAATTGGGAGGAAATATGGAATACATGTATATTATATATACACATATACACATACCTATGTACACATATGCCTATATGTATATATTTGAAAGATGTATCACTTCATCAGATGGAGAACTCCATATGTGGGAACTATCCTTATCAATACAGATTTCATCCTAGCTAACTTAGTAGATATATCTTAAAGGATTGCTTAAAGTACATGGAGGTTAAGTAACATGTCCAAGATCACTTAGATTTAGTGTCAGAAATAAGAATTGAATCCAGAGCTTTCTGACTCCAAGTCAGAACACTGACTACTAGGTAACTGGGTCTCTGTTACATAGGAGCGTATGTATAATGACACATATATTCACTACATTCAAAATATAGACATCCTAAATACACTAGCTTTATAATGTAACTGTAACAAAAGTCCAGATAGTCATAGATGTCTTATACTCAGAAAATATGTATATGACTCAGCTGTTTGTAAAGGGTAATGTATCTTTACAAATAATTGCAGTCGTAACTATGAACAGAACTTCAAACATGAAGATATGTTTGATAACTTCCCTAATTGTTCTGCGTAAAGCACTTAATTTTTGTGCCTGTGTTACTTAAAGACATATAATCACATATCTCTTCTCTGGTCCCACCAAAAAAAAAAAGTAGTCACCAATGTCCTTAACTTGAAAGAGTGATGATGGACAAAATTTTAGTGTTTCTTAGTGTGATAAGGAATAAAAGATAATTCTTGTATTCCACAAATAGCAATGACTGTTGCAGGGTTCAACATTTTTCAAATAACAATACAATCTTTGCTTCAAAGAGGTAAAAATTTGTCTAAAGTTTTCCAGGAAATCTCTGCTTCTGAATGAATTTCAGTATGATGGGGGGAATTATTTATTTTGTCATAAGCATCATGAACACATTTGAATAGTCACATTATATCCAGTATAGTATTTCATGGTCTTGGGAAGTTACTATAAATTAAATCTCGTTTTAATAAATATCATGCCAACAAAAAAATCTATCTACGATTTAACTTCAACAGTTTTGATTAATTGAGGGGAAAAGCTTGCTTGGAATTATTTTAAAAATTATAGAGAATGTAAAAAAATGAAGTTTTATTACTTTTAAATAAAGTAACTTCAGCAAGATTTTCATAATGTTAGGACACCAAACTGGAATCTACAAAATATTGTTTAATCATTTAATACAGATTGTTTGCAGGCAACTATCAAAAGGGTTGGAAAAGTGTGTTTTCTAAAGTGGATTTCATTCCCCATAGATAGTGCTAAAGCACCCATTCAAATTCTCACAAAGTCTGAATTAATTAGATTTTACTGGCCAATGAAAATATCGTCTGCCCCAGCCAATCAACTATTAATTCTATGCAACATATTATAAAATTAAATCTCAAGAATAATGAAGAATTGGATTAGCCTCCTCAAGTTCATCGTAATGGCATAGAAACAGCATCCTCAAAACGTGAAAAACATTCATTTTCATTATTAATCCAGATTCACCCCTGTCTTCTTCTTTGGTCCCAGTTCCCCATGTCCCTTCAAAGCTATACAGTTTAGGATACCTGAGTTTTTCAAATCCTGTGACATAACTTTAGCTCAGTTCTAGGGAGAGGATTCATTCAGGCGATTTCCTTTTAATCAAATCTATCTGGCCCATTTACTCGTCTAGCAGAACTCTGAATATGTCTAGTCAAAGTCTGGAGATGATCTGACAGCAATGTAAATATCAGTCAATATAGTTTCACGTCCATATCCATTTTGAATAATGTACTGCAACTTCCCCAATTCAGCTTCAGTTTTCCTTCTGTTCAGCTAGCTCTGGTCCTTCCTTTGGATG
This sequence comes from Notamacropus eugenii, assembly GCF_028372415.1. NCBI lineage: Eukaryota > Metazoa > Chordata > Mammalia > Diprotodontia > Macropodidae > Notamacropus > Notamacropus eugenii. The sequence continues at coordinate 160,162,175 of NC_092872.1, forward strand.
TTGGTGTGGTGTCATTGCGAATGTGCTTGGAGCAGAGTTATATGGCATCATTTGGAGAAACATTGCGTTAATAACCAGAGTTCAAGGGCAAAGGATATAAACGGAGCAAATTACAAGTCTGAACAGATATATAGCTTTTGCTAAAAGGGACATGGGCTGCTACTTTATTTACTGGGCACTGGTGCGCTTGCAAAAGCTGCAGGAAAACACGAAAGCATTTTAAAACCACCATATCACAGCTTAGGAAAGCAGCACAAATTTCCGGAACACAAGAGCAAGTGAAAGGAGCAGAGATTCTCAGTTTCCTAACAAGAGAAAATAATATACAGTAAAGTACCCTAAATGTCTGGGATCATTTCACGGATGATAATGCAATTTTATGTGCCACAATGGGGGGACAGCAGGAGCTCAGTGGATCAGTTTATTCATCGGATCATTTCAAACTGCAAATCCACCTGGTATTGCAGAGGTCTCTTGCACTGGTAATAGTGACAGCTTTGTCTTAATTTTCCTAACTCTGTGCTTTAAATCTACTACTAGGAAAGATGTTCAAGAGATTTCTGCATACAGTAATTTTTTAGAAATGTGATTTTATTTTTTAATTGCTTGACCTCAGAGCTACCTTAAAAATTAGGAAAGCCAACAATTTACACATTAAGCTCTGCCTACTCTGGCATGTTGGTTTATTTTCTGTTTTTATTTTTCTCATTTTTTCAACTAGTGTAGATAGACCTATTCAAGCACAAGAGAACTTCAAGATTTTTTCAAAACTAAATTTCTGCACTTAAAATGTTATTTGGCATGAGGGAAAGGAGTAGGGACAGCATATTCTACGGGAAAATTAATTGCAATTGATTTTTATTTTTATTTTAAAAGACTATGCCAAACTAATTTGAGATCAAAAGTAAGTGAGTTCAATTACAGGTGAATGCTTGCTTTATTCTTTGATATTAGTTGTATTAAGTCTGCCTGCAGATATATGCATTGGGCCAAATGCTTGAGAATGCAATGAAAGGGCCAGTCCTTCAACAGGCAAGGAGATAGATTTGTTGATACAGAGTAAATTTTTTTTGATCTCTAACTTTTCATACTACAGTTCGCATATTCTTATGTTTTTAGTCTTTTTGTTTCAAGAACCATTTTAGATCTTTTTGGTTTGTGAAGATAAGATTCTAGAAATAAATTTCATTGATAGATGACAGATAGATAGATGGATGGATAGATAGATAGATAGATAGATGATAGATAGATGAAAAATAGATGGATGGATACATAGATAAACAACAAAACCTTGCATCCTCTCGCATCTATTTACATAGAGGTTCAGAGAATGCTTTCCATTTGCAAGTAATCTTTGCTAATACAGAAATTTGTCTTTTTAAGGCTTAGAAAATTTCCATTAAAATATGTAATCCAAAATAAATTCAGGGAAGATACACCTTTTATTTTAAAAAATGAAGAACAATGTTCAATAGCACTAAATACATACATTTGCCTAGAAAATTTAGTTTCCTTTTCTTTTTCTCTTAATTTTTTTGCATGAAGCATTTCCCAAATTTGGTGATGTAATACAAACATAAAATATATATAAAAATATAGAAATGGAATACTATTGCTATAAATCTATCGAACTCCTTAGGTAACTTAACATGTGCTATTTATGTATGATATAAGTAGTCGTTAGTTTTTTGAAAAATTTATTTAAATATCTGTTTGGGGTTTGGAGGTTTGGAGAAGGAAAAAAAGAAATTCTGATGCTGAACTGATTTTGCTGTTGGTACAAACCAAATATCAGCTCTGAGAGAGATGAATTAAGTTATGTGGAATTCTAAGCCTATCCAGTTTCCCATACAACATATTCTTTTCTCCCACAGGGATATAATAGAAACTAATCTTCAAAATCTAAACATTCCAAGTCAAGTCCTTTTGTTAAGTCATTTCGTTCATTTCATTTGGTACCGTTAGAGCACTGAGACCACTTGTATTTACATATGCGGAGAACCCTGCTGTTTAGAACTCTCTGCTCACAAGACAGGGTAATTAATCATCCCCAAATCCTCCTGCCGAGCACTCAATGACTCCGACAGCAAGCTCAGCCAATCAGGGAGTGCAGGTGGGACTGAAACCTGCAGGAAAGCCCCCTGCACCCTGACCCAATGCTAGTGTATTCTCTTTCTTTTCAATCTCTTAGCTGTGCAAGAATAACACTATTAATAGTGTCCTTGTAATCTACTAAATTTAAAAAAAGAAAAGAAAAAAGAAAAAGAAGTGGACAGGTATGTTTCATGTGATATGTGACGTTCTATAAGCTCTGCATGTGAGTATATACATCCATGTTCTATAGACAGAATGGGAACGCTATTGGAATCACACATAATAGAAAGCGTATTCTTCCTTTGGTATAGATATTAATAAGATTTGACCACAGTTGGCTGTTTAATCTCTTGATCATCAATATAGTACGATTTAGTCACATAATAAACTTTCCAAAAAGGTCACAGAATTATGATTATTATGATTTGATGTCAAGGGATAACTTGATCACTACATTTTTGGTTGCTATTTCCCCTCATCCCCTCATAATTAGGGTCCACATATTTCCATTTGAATCTGTAATTGATTTACTAAATAGATTACAATTTTTCGAAGAAAAGATGTGGTTTGATATGGCCTTTCACCACAATGTACAGTGAAAGACAAATAATAGGTGTTATCAAAAAATTTTTAGAAATAAACGTTGCACTGCTGATTTTTGAAAAGAAAGACCTCAGATATGTGTGTTTGTGTGTGTGTATGTGTGTGTGTGTGTGTGTGTGTGTGTGTGTGTGTGTGTGCATTGGGAATATTTCCCAGACCTAAAACTTTTACAATGAAAGATATTTTATCTTGAGTTAAATACAACATAAAAAAGCCAAGCTTTCTGTTCTTCAACCACACAAAATGCTCAATAATGTTGTGTGTGTGTGTGTGTGTGTGTGTGTGTGTGTGTGTCTATTAGTACATGAGTTCTTCATCCATTGAGTTCTTTGTATAATCACTGAAAATATAAGAATGTCGTCTAGCTGCCAGGAGCCTCTCATTTTCTAGGAAGAGTCTGTTTCTTTATAAAAAAAAAAAAAAAAGTAGCATAAACAATTAAAAAGAAACCCCTCCCCTTTCCCATAGAAATACCTTATCTTTAGTCTCTAAATTATAAGTTATTCACCAAGATAGCTATGACTCCATTTTTTGAGTGTTGTATCCTTAAATAACTGAAACTGGTAAGACCAAAAAGGAAGAGAAATTGACACTTGAACCATATTGTTCCTAAAGGAGTAGTTTCTTTCACACTTGGGTGTCTAGAATTTCCATCTTGGGAATGTCTCTCCAAAAGTGAGAAAGTCTTGCCCTTTATTCTCCTTCTGTCTGACACCTTGGCCCATTCACGCTCTTACAACACAATTATTTTGTATGACCTTATAGTTTAAAAGCCAGATTGGGAAACGTAATTTTTATATTCTCCCATGGCTTTAACATCATCTGACTTTCTTTCTTAGTCTCCATTTCCTGTATGTAGACTTTCCATGTTTAATTTTTGATTGTACATATAGTTCATTACAATAATAAAAAAAAAATAGGTTTCTGGGTGGTTTTTTTTTTCTTCCAGTTATTGTTTTTAAGTTGATAAAGCTTCCATAGAATTTCTCTGGTTTGTATTATTTTAAGACTTCAGTGAAATGAAGGAATCTCACTTATCACATTTGTATTCTTTGTTCACTCATATTTGGGTCTTCTGGCTGTATTTTAGACAGTCAGAAATCTGGCTATAGTTTTTTGCATGAAAATAGCCTTCTTCTTGTTCACAAAAGTGGAACTGAAGTTTCCCTCTCCTTTGCTTTTTCTTGCCATTTGTGCCTGGCTGTACTGAATTTCTAGATGATGTTGTACACTTTTCCTTCAGAGATAGATGATCTGTTCTTTGATTAGACACCCTGACCTTTTACGGGTGTTGATCATTGATCTTGATCTGGGCTGGATAGAAAGCTTTTGACTCTGAAAAGTTACCCCGCTGCTGGCACCACAGGGAAATTCAATTTCTAACTCCATATACACGGCAACAGGACTCCCTCTTCAATTAGGATTTTTGCAGTTATTATTTTACTTTTATTAAGCAAGCTCCAGTCACTGCTTTCTAGCCTTAGTTTTTACACATAGTGATCAATTTTTCAACATAACTGGCTGTAATTGTTGGCCCAGATATTGAGCTTTCATGGTGCTCAGACATAGTATGTTGCTGTGAAGCATATTCTACATACTTCTCAGAGAGATGGGTAATAATACTCCACATTAATACCTCCATATTGGTTTATGTGTGTTTGACCACAGTGCTAGAATAATTATTTTCTCCCAGTAAAAGCTATTAGAGATCTATTTGGTAGGTTTTACGATCAATAGCTCCTATGATATTTGTGTAGCAGGCACAATATAATCAATTGAAGGTTATATAAAGTAAATTACCATCCTCCTATAATGATTCCTTTTTCTCTAGATGAGAATGGGTTTTATTATATCATCAGGAGGCCTTGCAATGCATGCTCTTTTTGTTTACAAAAAAGATATATAAAAGTTGTCATCGTATTTTGAACATGGTCTTAATATCTATTACTCAGTTTAAGTTATTGGATTATCGAATTAGCAGATCTGCCTGGAATTCTTTCCAAAACCTTCTTATATACTCAAGTGACACAGTTAATAATAGCCTTGTACACATGGAGGCCTTTGCTGCATGGTACAGGAAGTCACTTTACAAAAGTCAATCTTCCAAGCGGTCTCTCTAAAGCAAATTGAGTGGGTTCAAAGTGTTATATTGACATTGTGACTGAGAACCTCAGTTCAAACTCTTTGGAAATGTCACAGTAAGCTATCCTGGAGATTTGAACTCAGGAATACTGAATTTTAACGTTGACTCCACTAATCTTGGTCAGGACCCTGTGGGAGGAGATCCACATCAGATGCTTTAACAAAGGACCTTCTTTCAATAGCTGCTCCTAACCTGGATTTCAAATTTGCAATCAGAGATGAGGCAATGGCTGTGACTCCCATAACTATTGCAATGTGCCAACCAGAGGCCTGCGATCCCCCAACTGTCTTAAAGGGACACATTTTCAAAGTGTAGCCTTTCTTTTTGTGGGTGCAATCAGTTGTGCACTGAAAACCTGCAGCCACAGTTGGATAACTGCAGGCGCAACTGGTCACCGGGGGCCTCTTTGCTCCAAATTTTGTGCCTGCAACTAATTGCACTCACAGAAAATGGAAGTGTGGTAGAAGCATTTTGAAAATTTGGGCCAGTCAATTCTCCATGGAATTACTAGGAGAGAAATAAATTCTTATTTTCTTAAAGATGTAGATAAAACATAGACCTAGCTTTCAACCCATTCCCTAGGCTTTGTATCATATGGCCTAAGTGCGAAGGATTTAGGTTTGTTCAATTATTGAAAAAGGAGAAGAAGAAATCCCACGGACTTGAGTACATTATCTGCAAGGCTCTTATTTCTTTTAAACACACTTGGAATGATCTGGTACAGAGAATGACAAGAACATTTGTTACTTTCTCCTGGGTTTCTCAGACTGGATATCAGTTGGCCAATACTGGTATACTCTAAGTTACAAAATGTCAAACTGTTGAAAAAAATATATGTTATTATTGTACAGCTGTCTTCAATTCTTTATAATGCCAATTGGTGTTTTCCTGTCAAAGATACTCAAGAGATTTGTAATTTCCTTCTCCAGCTCATTTTACAGCTGAGGGAACTGAGGCAAAGTGACTTGCTCAGGGTCACAGAGCTAGAGAGTATGCCAAGGTCAGATTTGAACTCCTGAACAGGAGTCTTTCATGACTACAGACCTGACACTCTGTGCACTATGGAGCCACCTAGGTGCCCCACTTGCAAAGAATGGCAAGAACATGTGTTAATTTTTTTCTGGCTTCCTCAGGCTGATTATCAGTTGACTAATACTTATATACTGTAAGATATTAAATGTCAAACTTGAAAAAAAAGAGATTTATTCCATATACTTTTAAAGGCAATTGATATATAAAGAAATATAACGTCAATAATAACAGTTGATATTTACATAATCTTCTAAGTTTACAGAGTATTCCCTATGTTATTTTATTTGATCCCCACAATCAACCTGAGAGATACATAGCATTACTACTATTACTGCCTCACATGTATATGATACCTTAGGGTATTTTTATAGGGCACTTTTCCCACAAAATAAAATTAATCCTGGAAAGGAAGATGGTGAAAATATGACTGCCTCTTTTTACAGATAAAGACAGTGTGCTTCTGAGGAGTCCAGTGAAGAGCCCATGATCAAGTGTGTGGTGTCTAAAGTAGGAAATAAACCCAGGTCTGCTGCCACTCCACTGCTCTACCCACTATGTCCAATTTACAGATGAGAAACGCAGTAAGTGGCATAGATGGAATGTAAACTTGGTTCTTAATCTCACTTTAAGTTTGGAACTCTTGACACCATACTATAATGACTTCAGATAGTATTGAAAATTTAAACAGAGATATTCACAGACATTAACCAGATAGTAAACTTGAACTCACAACTGTTCAGTTCACAATATGGTTCTTGCTGCCCATTCTTTGTTCTCAAAGAGAACAATGACATCAAGAAGGAGACATCTTGACTCGCAAGAAGTGAATTTAAGTGAGGCAGAGCTGTGCAAAGCGCTCCACCTGACTCTCTCCTCCAGAGTCATCAGAGTCCAGTGTTAAAACAAAGGTCAATGACTGCTGGTAATAAAAATATTTCAGGTCAAGAACTGGAAATTGAGGGAATGCCCATCAATTGAGGAAAGACTGCGCAAGTTGTGGTATATGAATGTAAAGGAATACTATTGTGTATAGGTAGACTTCAGAAATACCTGGATGGACTTAAATGAACGGATACTGAGTAAAGTGAGCACAACCCACAGAACCATTATACACAGTAACAGCCACAGTGTGCGAGGACTGTTTTTGATAGACTTAGTACGCCACAGCAATGCAAGGACTTAAACATTTCCAAAGGACTTGTGATGCAAAATGGCACCCACATCCAGAGAAAGAACTGTGGAGTCAGAACACAGAATGAAGCACACTATTTTCTCTTTTACTATGTTTGATTTTGTTTTAGTTTTACTCATGCTTTCTCCCATTTAATTCTTCTATGCAACGTGAGTAATGTGAAAATGTGTTTAATAAAAATATATGTGTAGAGCCCATATAAGATTGCAAGACTGTTTGGGGAAGGAGGGGAAAGGGAGGGGGAGAAAATCTAAAACTTATGGAAGTGATTGTTGAAAATTGAAAATAAATAAATAAATCTGAAAAAATTTAAAATTAATAAAAAATAAAAATATTTTAGACACATTTTGATCATATTCTTATGGTCTATTCTGAGAACTTTACCATACCTCATTTTGCTTCTATGAGAAAATGCAAGCTTTCCTCCCTAATATGCATCAATCAAACAATATTTATTAAGTATCTACAATGTGCCAGGTATTGTACTAAGTCTTAGATAGCAAAATACAGTTACTACCCTCAAGAAGCTAATAGTCTAATGGGGGAGACAACAAAAAAATGCAAACACTATATATGCAGGAAAATAGGAAATAATTCAGAGATGGAAGGCATTATAACCATAAGACATAACATGGGGGGAAAGAAAGAGGAAAATAGTAACTTATGAATTGTGTCTATGTGTGTGTGAATCTGCCCCAAGTACATTACCTCCCTATCTCGAGTAGGTGAGCAGCATGTTTCATAGTTAGTCCTCTGGAATTGTGGTTGGCCATTGTATTGATTAGATTTCCTAATTCTTTCAAAGTTGTTTGTCTTTACAATATGGCTGTCCTGCTTCCATTCACTACACTTTGCATCAGTTCCTACAAGTTTTCCCTTGTTTCTCTGAAATCATCTCCACCATTTCTCACAGAGCAAAAGTATTTCATTACACACATATACCATAACTTGTTCAGCCATTTCCCAATTGATGAGGCACCCCCTAAATTATTCTTTATCACAACAGGAGTTGCTATAAATTTGTGTGTGTGTGTATATATATATATATATATATGAGTATAGGATAATTATCTTAAAAGTTCATAGAACTGTTTTTCTCCAGATGTGAAGGTATGCCCTGTCTAAAATGACCTACGTAGTACATAGAAAAGCCAGAATTTGAAGTCAGGTCCTCTGAGTCCAAATTGAGCCATCTTTCCACTCAGCATCTAGCAAGCTGATCTTATGTTTCTTTTGAGGCATCAGTTAACATTAAGATGGAGATTCCAATCCTAATAACATATAGGAACTGTTTCCAACTTCCAACATCATGCCTATGAGAGAGCTAAAAAGAAAAATGCCCCATGGTGGGAAGGTGAAAGGGGGTCATGTCTGGGATGTTACTACTCAATCCTTATCCAATACCCTGGCTCCTAGAGTCCTCACAAGATCCTAATGTCCTACAAGAAGCAGCCTAGGGTCCCATAGAAAATATCTCAGTATAGGTGCACCATTTCTAAAGGCTAACTTTGTGGACTTGGCCATGGACTAAATACAATATTTCTTTTCCCATATGAGAAAGGATCAAAACAGTTGTCACCCCTCAGATTGTGATTTTTGTTTTATATCTTCTACCCCTATGTACAAAAATTATGAAATGTAAGTGTGTTGGCTTTAACAATGCTAGCATGAAAATTGTGAACTTTATGATAAATATATGGGGAGTGGGACTGCATATGTTAACTGAGCCGGGGATAGAGAAGAAGACAAAAGAAGCTTAGAAAATGGAAGAGCAAGAAGCATGCCTGGATTCAGACTATGATGTTGAAAGGGAAAAGAGGAGTGTGCCTTACTCACTAAAGACAAGTGAAGTAAGAAAAAGCTTGAAAATGGGAACCAGCAAGTCAGGAGAATGTGTACTATAATTGTAAACAATTATAGTAAATATTAGTGGCAGAAGAAAATCAACAGAGTGTTGGGGAATCTTTCTGAGGCTTGTTTTCTCACAAGGCCATTTGTTTCAGCACTGATTAGTTGTAACAGCCATCATACAATTTAAGAGTTGGAAGAGATCTTGGCACCATCTAGTCCCAATCACACATGAAAGGAATTCCCACATCTAAAACTCGAACTCTGAAAACCTCCAAAAAGGGAAAACCCACCACTTCTCATGATAACCCATTCCACTTGTACACAGCTTGAATGGTTAGATTTTTTTTTCCTTTTTGCAAGTGTGACATTTAAACTAAAATTTTCTTCTTTGAAACTTTCAAACATTGCTTCAGGTCCTGCCCTCTGAAGTTGAATTCAACAAATCCAATTCCTGCAAAACATGGGGGTACTTTTGTTCTTGTGCTGTCACATTTTCTTTCAGATGTCTGCTCTGTTTATCATCAAAGTGATGCACCACCGGTATTGGGGATCAGCTAGCTCAAGTTGGAAATGGAGCATTCCAAAGGTTCTCATGCTGATAAATACTGGGATCAAGCCTCTGAGTAGCTCTTGCCCTTCCTAGGCATTCTAAGTAAACCCATAGATAGACAGATTAGATAGATAGATAGATAGATAGATAGATAGATAGATAGATAGATAGATAGATAGACAGATGGACAGACAGATGGATAGATAGATAGGATTGACAGACAAATAAGTTGATAAATAGATACATTTAAAAATCTAATCCCTCTTCTTCCAAATACATGAAGACAATAATCACATCCCACTTGAATCTCATTTTCTCCTTGCTAAATATGCCCATTTCCCTCAAATGGTCCTCAAAATACCTATACTCACCCTGACTGATCTCTTTTGGAGACTTTCCATCTTATTAATCAGTCTAGTCCGGTATATGAAGAAAAAAAGTCTTACGAGTGCATGTACATAGAATGAGAATACAAAAATAGATACAATATTTTGGAGTATTTCTAGCTTACAAAAGAGGACCTGATTTTACTCTGTCAGTTAAACTAAATTGTGAACACAGAAATGTCATCCCAATCATCATTTTTAAAGTAATGATAGTCTATCTCATAACAGGCACATTTCCATATTATTTAAAACACCTCCTCAGTAGAGAGGGTAAAGGTAACCACAGAGAGATATAGACCGAAAAGAGTCAAGGACTAGAAAGCAGATCACGCCCATATCCAAGGTACTATATGATGGGGAAGAGTTGAAGGGGCAGAAAGAACTATAGTTCTCCTTGTTTCTACCTTCAATACTCAAATCTGTGATTGTTTTTTGGAGAATTGTAGTCATAAGCCAGGTTTAGGATCATGCTAAGGATATAGTTATGATTATTAGCCTATGTCTAGAAATAAAAAATGCAACCCACTTAGTCTGATACAGTTGCCACACAGCTGGAGCCCAGAAATAGAGTTTTTGCCACTTTCATGGCATTAAGGAAATTAAGGGTGATGCAGTCTGTTTAGATTGGGCCTTTTCTCAACAGAGATTGGGGTGGGGGGAGGTGGCTGGCATGCAGACAGAAATAACTAGAATGACTGATGAGTCTATTAAGTACATCCCATGAATATCAAAGGAATTCTAACAATGTCTTATCTGGCTTACTCAGGATTGGTGTATTCAAAGGTGCTTACCCTAGATTGGTGCCATTATAAAAGGCTCCAGCTCCTTTTATCCTTCTAAGTATAAAATACCACTACCCTAAACTACTTAGAATAGCCCTATAATTCAGGGAAGGAATGGTTTCCTGGGACTAGCATATGTTCTGTCTCACCCCTTGGAATAAGAGCCAGCATTGATATCTGGTTGGTAGTCAGGTGGATGATGCCAATGCGTCTTTATATAACTCTTTTGCATTTTTACCACAGAATGCTTCTTAGGCCATCAACAAATGCTGTGATTAGATTTATTGAGTATAGCATTTTGTCTCTTTTAAATCCCATGATATGTAGGAAAAGGAAACACTGAGGAAAGTTTTACAGTTCTATTTTACTGAAAGTCTTATGAAAGTTAAAAAAAAAGACACCAAAAAAAAAAAAAAAAAGTTGGTTAGCCACCTGAATATAAGTTTGAATCTTGGCCCAGGGCCTTACTATTACCTACTAACCCTGGGCAAGTCACTTAGCTTATCTAGGCCTCAGCTTCCTTTTCTGTAAAATGGTGTGGATGGTTTCTAAGATCTAATCAAGCTTCAAGGCTATGATAATGTGTTATGTGTTTGTCCTTCATTCTCGAAGAGGACCATGACATCAGAGAATGATGACATAACTTGCACTTGACTTGAATTTGAGTGAGGAAGGGCCAGTTAATATGCAGAAGTGACAGGGGAAGGAATGAGAGGAATAGGACATCTATACAGCAGCTACTATGTGCCACGCACTGTGATAATTGTTTTTACAAATATCTCATTGGATCCTTGCAACAACTCTGCAAGGTAGGTGCTATTATTATCTCCATCTTGCAGTGAGGAAACTGGGGTAAATAGAGGTTAAGGGGCTTCCCCAGGGTCACACAGTGAGTATCTGAATCTGGATTTGCACTCAAATCTTCATCATTCCAGACCCAGTGGTCTCTCCATTAGAGTATCTGACCAAACTCTGGACCGAGTGCTGTGTCCTGATAAGTAACAATTATCTGAAGGATTCTGAGCCAAAATAACCCTGGTTTGCAAAGCACAAAATAAAAGACAAACAATTCTTGCCATGGAAGCTCCCTATAGTAACTACCTTTTTACTTTGCCAGTATACAGACCTAGCACTTTCAGCTTCTAGGAGATCAGGGAAGTTTTCCAGGAAACATGATTCAACACATCAAGAGGTTTGTGTATGGGGGTGGGGGGGAGGGAAGGGGAGGGAGAGGAGAGTTGAGAGAGAGAGTGAAAGAGTAAGAGAGAGATAGAAAGAGAGAGAGAGAGAGAGAGAGAAGGAGAGAGGGAGGAAGGAAGGGAGAGAGATAGAGACAGAGAGAGAGGAGAGAATAATTACAGCACTATATTCTGGTAGTTTTGCATCATACGGTATTTTGATACTTCTACACTTAATTTCATCCATATTGCCCACTGGACCCAAAGGCAATCTAAAGAAGATTATAAACTCTAAAGTGGCTTTTGAACCAATGTGCTGGGACTTCATATATATGACACCATTTCATTGTGACATCAAACAGCATGCCTTTCATCTTCCCTCCTCAATCCTCTCCATTCCCAAATCCCTGCCCACTTTTCTCTTAAAGCAGTGACGGAGCTGGCCATGCAGCACAGAAGGACCATAAAAACCTGTATCCCTTAAGCTGAATTCAGCCCAAATAACAATAACCAAAGCAAAGCTAGCAGGAAACGTTTGCACACAGCATCTGTTATGATCACATAACCACGAGACAGATGTTTAATCCCAACTGTTAACATAAGATCATTTGTATGTTTGAAGAGCGATCCCATTTGGGTTTTCCCCCTTATTTATTTATTTACTTAAAACTTTTTAGAGAGTAAGGCTTTCTCAGCTGTGGGCTGTAATTTGTGTTTCTGGTGTTTCTTTTTTCCCACTTTCACCCTCAGCTTCTGAAAGAAAGGGGTGCTTTCCTGAGTATAAATGCTCAGAGGGGGAAAGCTCATGACTGTGTGGTCTACTACTTGAGCAGTACATGGATCTTTCTCTGTCTATGGGACCTGCATTTAGCTCCTCAGAAGACTCATAAACTATTCTGGTCAGATTATGGGAAGAAGGCCCTCACATGAAACGAGTCTGGTGGTCTTAGCCAAGTTCTAGTGAGTAAGGCTGAAATTTCCCAGCACCACCCAGGATTGGAACCAGTCCCTGTAAAGTTCAGTTCCAAACCTGAAAACAAAGTCATTAGCTCACAATTACTTTGAAAGGGTCAATGAAAGATGTCAGCACTTTGTGTGGTCTGTTTGAGTGCCTCCATTGGAAATTCTTAATAGATACCTAGATGGCTTATGATGGCCAGAATTATAAAAATGCTTTACATTTATATTACACCTTCCTTGACTCCTTCAGGCTCTCTCACTATTTGACATATTATATGCACACAGTGCCACAGAAATGCAGCCAGAAATGGGGTAGAGAGAAGAGGGGTGCCTCAGGTATATTACTAGCACTGAACTGATTACATATGTAATTGGTCAGGAGAATTAGCTAAAAATAATAGAAGAAATCCTAGTATTTTGAAAACTGTTTTAAATGAAATGCCTCCCCCAACCCCTTATTTTAAGATCTAATTTGAACAACCCATTCCTTTCCCCTGTTTTAGCAGCAACATGCTCAGTATATCATATGTTTTTGAACCAATGAAAGCTGACATTTCTCTAGATATTTTGGCATATCTCTAAAATGTTCTAATATAACAAACATATGGAAACACAGGCGCACACATGTGTGTGTGTGGAATGAATAGATTAGGATCTTCAAGGCTGGAGGGCATATTCACATTGATAAAATCAGTCAACTAAGGTATCAAAGAGCATACATTTATAAATGTATGTATGACTCCAAAGTCATGTCTTTACCAGAGAAGTTAGCTAATACCCACATACCCACACACACACACACACACACACACACACACATGCACACACACACTAACATGTGTTTATGTGAAAAAAAGATCTGTGATTCTTCAATATAGAAACCTCCCATTTTGGGAATTCCCTTAACCAACACAGAAACACAGATCTCAACCATCTATGATTTGGTAGATAAGTCCTAGGGCATTATCTGAGTTGCACAGAGCTTAAGTGACTTGCCCAGAGTAATTCAATTGACAAGTGTCAGAGGCAGAATGTGAATGTATTTCTTCCTCATTCCAAACCCAGTATGTCATACCAAATGCATACATATGTTCCATAATCTATTTGGTATCATTTGTTATAGTAAGCAAAAAATGGGGGGAGGAATGAAGGAGAGGAAAACAAGGGCAGTTGATGCTGGAATGAAGGGTTAAAAATATTCAGGCAAATTTTATGACACCAGTTCTCATTGTGCATAGCTAAAATGCTGTGACATCCTTTGGCCAAAAAAAAAAATGCATCCCACAGTGAGGACAGTTGTCCCTAAAGATTATGAATATCTATCTCAATGTGCAACTTCCCCTTGCACAGGACAAAATCACCAACATCTTTAATGGGAGAAAATCCTCTGTTGACTGATTCATTTCCATGTTTTGTTCATGCTGCTAGACAGGATATCCTGTAAGGTGGCAAAAAGGGAGGGAAACCTAGTATTATCAGTTTGTGATTTACCCATATTATTATTTTTGTTGTTGTTTTCATTCCTTCCAAATGGATATTACATTTGTCTAATGCGTCTCATAAGGAGAAGTTGTATTTTCTTTCTTCGTTTCTTTTTTTTTAATTCCTAGAGGTGATAGATTACTCTTCTTAGCAGGAACAGAATGCCCGGCTTTGGCAGTTAGTGAAGAGTACTGTAAAAAAAATATAGTTTAAGTAGTTTTCTGGTTCTCTCAAAAGTAAATGTCTACCGCCCTATCATCTACTTTAAATTCTGCGATTTTTTTGTAGTTATGAAAAAAATATCAAACAAGTTGGGAAAATGATGATTAAGTGTATTTAGGACAAGAACAATTATGCAAGCAGGAAACTCCACCATTTAACTCATGAAAGTGAGACAGAAACATTCTTTTGTTGGGAGAGCTGGAGTTTCTCCTCTGTCCAAGTAAAACAAAGATTTAAAAATGTATAGTGTGAATATGCCATTTTAATGTTATAATGGCGTAACTGAATAAAACATAAAATGGAGAAATAGTCTGGGTGCTTTAAAGATCCTAGAAAATCCATTTGGATATCTATTTACATAGTGCTCATGGTAGTATCTGCTTAACTGCTAGCAACAATCACTCATTCAATGTATCATTAGCCATGTATTAAGTGCCTACTATGTGCCAGATGCTGGTTATGTAAGAGCAAAAAATAAACAGTCCCTGTTCTCATGAAAATTATATTGTCAGGATGGCAACATGTAAATTTGTAAGTACAGAGGCAAACTATAAAATGTATTTTTGTGAGGATGCCACTATGAGTGGAGTAATTAGGAAAGATTCCCAAATAGAAGTCACATTTGCATTGAGCATTGAAGGATTTTTTTTTAGGAGAAATCATGAGCATTTTTGTAGCCTGTGGGAAAGGATCCTTAAATGGATGAACAATCACAATAACTGGTCATGGTCCCATCAACCCCAGAGAACTCTACTCTAAAAACTATGGACTATCAGAAAATCTGAGGTTTCTCAAGAGAAATGGTCTAAGAAAGCCTGTGAATTTCTTGCAAACAATAGCATACATCCTTGGTCAATGAGAAGATCTCTGTATATACTTATGTGTATGGTGTGACCATGAGGATCCCAAGCTATACGACTCTGGCTTAGAGAATTAGATAAAAAGATTTTCCTATGACTACTCCAGAGTTTCCAAGACATTCTGTATTCAAAAATGCTTATTTTTAAGTTTATCTAAAAGCCTTGGCTTCATCTAGAGTTTTACAATGAAGTTCCATAGAAGACCTCTTAATTGGAGACTATTGCTTTGCTATGTATGAAATTTTGCATTTAAACAGAGTTTACATTTTCAAAAATTGCATTACGAGTGTTTCATTCATTTGCCTAACTCACAAAACATCAGACCAGAACTGTGGAGCAGACAGATATCCTTGGGTAAGAACATTTGAAATAAGGGCAAGTGAAACTATAATTCTTTTGAGTGGGAAAATTGTTATTTCCAAGTCAGTGAAAGAGTTCATCTTTGCAAGGCAAATTTAGTAACAGCCAAGAATCTTGTGGTATATCAAGTTTAACCAAGGACAGCATATAGCACAGAGGAGCAATGGTATATAGTTATACATCATGGAATCCTGAGACTTAATAATAATTGCATGTGATCCAAAAAGCAATGGAAAGACTTGTGGTGGGGCACTGGCAGGATGCATCATATTGGTCACAATGACTTGAACCTGAGAAGTACTGTTAAAGACATGAGGCATCATGGTATAATAATGAATTTGGAGCCATAGCACCTGAGTTAGTATTCCAGCTTTGCTACTCTCTGTCCGTGTGACATTTGGCAATTTGGTGAATTTCTAAATTTACCTCCCAGATCTAAATCTATGATTCTATTAATAAGCAGAACAAGAGATGGGTCTTTCAGACTGCAAGTATGAGGGATACATAATATGTTGCAGGATCTAGATTTTTGCATAGATACATGTTCATGAAAGATTCAAAGAGCCAGAGGAATTGGCTCTGAGTGTGGTGACTCATGCTTAAAATCCCTGCTAATCCCATATAATCTCTGGAAGGGGATGAGTTTTGATAAGGATAAAGCCGTTAGGGTGACCACCCTAAGTCTAGGACAAATATGGTGAACACTTCGGAGCAAAGAACTTTCAGATTACCTAAGGAGGGGCAAACTGGTCCACATTGGAAAAATATAGTAGATTTAAATTTCTGTGCCAATGAGCATTGGGAATGGGCCCAGGAGTGGCCACTTCATTTCCAGCTTGAGTAAAATAGAGACTCAGTCTTAAAAAAATAAAGTAAAATAAAAGGTCTACAGCAAATTGGGTGGATCTTTTATGGAGAACATATGGGAAAACATAGACAAGCATCACAAGAGACACAGAGGGTGCAGATGAGTTGCAATTTGCCCTGGTGGAGTGAGTAACTAAGCTTGTGAAAACAGCAGATGTGCATGCTGAGCCACTGTTGGTGATCTTTGAACAGCTAGGGAGAATTGTAGACATGATGAAGGACTAGGGGAGAGTAAATATCCTGATTTTCATATACAAAAAAGGAAGCAGGGTGGTTCTGACTAATAAATAATAGAGACCTGTGGGCCTACTTTTGGTAATAGAAAAAGTTATATTAGTCAGGGTTTGACTGGAAAGGAGAGCACTGAGTACAGCTTTATTAAGAGCAAGTCATAACTGACTTTTGCCATATTCCCTTTTTTTTTTGACAGTCGCTAGACTGGTAGAAAACATAATATACATATAATATGCCTAGATTATAATCAAGCATTTGACAATCTTACACTACCCTTTTGGATAAGATGGAGAGATGTAGGCTAGATGATATTAGGTTTAAAACTGATTGAATGACCAGAAGCAAAGGATGATCATTAATGGATGAACTTAGAAAGGGATCTTTAGTACTTTGCCCCAAGGATCAGTCAACTCAATATTTTTATCCATGTTTTAGATGAAAGCATAGATGGCATGCCTCTAGAATATGAAGCAGTGAGAGATTGATAACATGTACATGTCAGAGTCAGTATCCAAAAACATCTTAATAAGTTAGAAAGATGGGACAAATCTAATAAAATAAAAATGGATAGGGATAAACAAAGTTCTATACTCATGTTAAAAATAAACACTAGTTTCACTCAAAAATGATGGAGGAAATGGGTTTTTCTGTGAAAGCATTTTCTGAGAAAAAGTTCCGATGTTTTAGTGAACTGCAAGCTCAGCAGGGTATAAAACCATGGCATTGCAGCCCCCAAATGCTAAGAGTATTCTACTCCACGATAAGAGAGGCAGGGTATCACCGTACTTATCCCTTTTCAGATCACATATGGATTATTTTGTTATGTTCTGGGAATCACATTTTAAGAAGAACACTGTTTAACTGGAATACATCCAGAATGACCAGTACACTGAGAGATCTAAAGATTGATTAAAGACACTGGTAATAGCCCTGTGGTAGTGGATTCTTCCCCTTGGGGACAGGATGTCCATTTGGTGGAAATGTGTTAAAGACTTTTCTTGGTCAGGCAGAGCCTGAATTATTATTAGGGACAGTATGACATAATGGCATAGAGATGGGATAGAGAGCTGGCATCAGCTTCAGGTAAACCAGAATTAAAGTCTTGCCTCTGACATATGCTGTGTTACCCTGGGCAAATCACTTGCCCTTCCAATGCTTCAGCATATGTGACCATAAAATGATTTACATATAATTATTTTACATGTATGTATACATACATAGACTATTATATAATATATTCTTCTTTTGCCTTTCTGTCTTTCTCTGTGTTTATGTGTGTGTATACATGTGTGTTTATATATAGGTGTGTATATATGTGTATATATACATAAAAATATGCATTTCATAGGTGTGAAGAAATATGATGAGGAAGCTTCTACCAATTCAGATCCTCAATTGTCTACCACCTTAAAATCTTGGAAAGTATCCTGGATTTTCTGGAGCATTGAGAAGATAAAGGAATTTCACAGAATCAGCATATGTCAAAGATAGAATTTGAAAGTCTGACTTCAAGGATGGCTCTCTATCGACTATACCCTACCCTACTGCCTTTCATGGATCTGAAGCATAGGCTTATGTAGCTATATATGCTGCAGTAATAGGCTGGACTACATCATTTCTAGTTCAATTAGGTCTCTTATCCCAGAGGGAGGAGAGGGACTTGTAGATAAAAGTAAGTAGAATGAACAGTGTCCACTATAAATGGAGCTCTCAAACACTAAAGGAATTTTTGGTTAATTCTGAGTTGGTTTTAATGTTGCCTATTAGTGATGGGTGCATGAAAAGGTGCCTAGGTTCTGATTATCCCAGAATTAAGAATTTGTAAAAGGTTCCAGTTCCATTTTTGCCAGTAAGAATCAAACATTATTATCCACAGCCTCCTGAGGACACTGACAATCAGACTGCAGTTCTGAGTAGGACTGTTCTCTGAGGATTATCAAGTGTTTCTTCATCTCTTGGAACCAGAACTAACATAATGGATGGGTGGCAGTGAGGTGGATTAGAGACATGTAGTTAGTCCTAATGCTTAGGTCTTCACCAAACTGGTTTCTATTCCACTGAGAATCTCCTAAATCAAATGAGTGTAGAAGGAAGATGTCTCTGTTCCTTGAAATTCCAGACCAAATTGACAGAATGTCTATCATAACTATCTGCCTAACTCTGTGTCTGTCTCTTTATCTATCTATCTATCTATCTATCTATCTATCTATCTATCTATCTATCTATCTATCTATCATCTATCTATCTAGCTAGCTAGCTAGCTAGCTATCTATCTGTCTGTCTGTCTATCTAGTTCTGTATATCTATCACCCATCCATTATCTGTATATTTACCTATCATCTATTTCTCTGTCCAACTATTTCTGATCTATCTATATCTACCTATCATCTATCTGTCTGTCCATTTATCTATCATTTATCTACATCTATCTATCATCTATCTGTATATTATTTATCAGTATTTTTGTCTATCCTCTATTTTTCTGTTTGTCTGTGTATCATCTATCATAAATATACATTTATATAATTCTTTTATACCACAATCCATAAAAGTACTATAGTTTCATAGGATATTTGTTTAACATTAAGCATGCATGTAAGATTAAAAATTCAGCCAATCATCTGGATTCCTTTTTTTGTTCAATGGTTTTTCCTATATGACATCAAACAGATAAGAATGTGGATGACTAGCTCAATCTTCATTTTTTATATTGCCTCAGTGATTTAATTTTAGCAAATATAATGGTAGTTCATATTCATATTTTAAGTGGGCTCTTGATTAAGTAAAATAATGATTATCCTTTTTTATTCTGATCTTGAAGAATTTCTGCATGTCACTTGGTGAGTAGTTTGACTCCCAACCCACAATGAAACTGATCAAATTGAGTTAATATTATCCGGTAGAAATACCCTGAGAGTAAACGATAGAAAGTCCAAATATGTGAGGTGATTTGTTGAAGAAATTAATCTCCAGATGCTGATGGAGTATTAAGTTCTCTTACTCTGGTGCCACTACAAAAGGGTTTGGGATCCTTTCCTGTGGTTATGACCTTGAAATGATAACTGTTCCTCTTCATTATTTCCAGTAATCTTCTTCTAAGTGAACCATTGGCAACAACAAACTTTCAAGTCAGTCATAGTCAGTGTGACCAATACTATTATAATATAAGAATGAGGTTTTGTAAGACTATTAGCTATATTGAGGAAGGCAGTAACAGATAGATGAAGTAAGTACCTAATTCTATTAAATATCTAGAAGACAGAGCTTCCTTAAGATTTCTTGGACATACCTGCCATTTTTGCGACCTGTCCTCGACCCCAATATTTATGTTTTTGCCTTCCCACGAAGCTTGCATAATCAATCACCTTGGAGTTCTACTCTATTACACTCTCTAATCTAGTGGAAGCCAAACTTTTCCTGATAAGGAGACATGGGGTATGCTTTTGTCTCTGGCATTAGCTGATTAACTTGATCTTGGACAAGTTATTTCATTCTTATAGGCTTTGGTTGCCTTAATTGTAATAGGAGGGTTTAACCTGCATAACCTTTTTAAGGCAGGGGTTATTAACCATTCTTGTGTCAGGGACCCCTTTAGCAGGCTGGTGAAGCCTCTGAACCTCTTCTCAGAATAATGCTGTCAAATGCATCAAATGAAATATATAGGATAACAAAAAGAAACCAATTATACTCATATACAGTTGTCAAAATATTTTAAAAGCAAGCTCACAGATCCCAGGTTAATAACTACTGCTTTACAATCTCCTCTAGTTCTAATTTTCTATGAATTCATTTAGGCACCAGGGAAACCAAAGACCTTGTGTGTTCATATTCCTTGTTCAAGTTAAGTCACTCTTCTGTCCTACTTCTGCAGTTTCTTCTCCTCCCCAGCTTCCAAAGAACTAACTCCCTTTTCTCTTCCTTTAACTCTCCTCTGCCTACAATCTATGTTCCCCTTTGATCTATTATTCAAGATTGGATTGGAACCATCATGTTTCCCCTGGCATGCTAGAAGCATTTTATGCTTACCCATTGCCATTTAACTCTTAACAATTAGAATTAGTCATTAGCATATGTAAACAGTCATTTAACATAGATTACACTAAAGGCAACATTAGAACCACACCAAAAAGATACTGCCTACTCTTATGTAATGGGGGTAGGGTATGAGGACTTTCTTCACAGATGTGTCTACCAAAGTTAATGCTTCCACATTGTTTCTGTTTTATGTTGCTTGGTACCTAATACATGTGTGTTTGTGTGTCTGTATGCATACATGTACACATACATACACATATATATGCATATATACACATTTTAAATTTTCACTGACATGTCCATTTATAGGGAATTAGAGAGGGAGTTAAAGATAAAAAAGGGGTTAAACTGATAACTCAACTCATTGCCACGCAAGCTAAATACATTTTTTATGACACTCAGTAGGCATTGTTCGTTACATTTCTAGGTCTTAGAGTTATATGGGTCCTCAGATATCATCTACTTTAATGCCTTATTTTACAAATGGGAATAGAGAAGGCCAGAGAAATGGCTGAACATAAAGAAATAATTTTTATTTAATCAAACTAATGAAAAAAATACAATTTATGACCAGAAATATCTATTCTAGACTGGCCAATTAGTTCAAACCACCTACTGGGCCTGGCCAGTTAATCCAAACTACCAATTGGGCCACTTAACAACTGCTTTAATTAATTTTTCAATATGTTGCCCAGTTATTCAATTGAATGGACCCATTGTTTTGTCACCTGTAGACCCAGTCATAGAAACAAATCCTTTCGACAGCCAATTCAAGAGGCTTTTCTTTTAAATGGAAATGTTTCCATAATTCATAGAAAAAAACCCCAGAAAGTTTGATATAAACAAAACAAAAAAGCATCTCATAAGAATGGAAAATAATGTTTATGTGAGTAAATCTCAATTAATTATTTCCCTTCAACTACTCTACTGACAAGGTAAACAAGCAATTTTTCCTGTAATTAGATAGTTCAGGTGAACATGTTTTGGGGCTCAAATTACTAAGATAACGTCTTCAGTTTTCGTTTTGTTTTTCATATGAAGGCAGACACGATGCATGGTCACTTGCAATGTCATTGTAATACATATTTAAAATATTTATTTCAAATAATACTTTTTATTATTCATTTTTTTACAGGTTCTGAACCACTAATATTCATATTTAGGAGTGTCTTCATAGGAGATCATATTGGTTAGAAACTAGAAGAGACCTAAATCACGTAGTACAACTGCCTTGTTCATCTATCCTTGAAGTGATTTCAAAAGTGCAACAGTATACGCTTTGCAGGATAAGATTTTTTAAAAGCTGCATTTAAAGGCCACTTCTGCTTTCCAGTTTCTGACTTTTCATGTTGAACCCCTCACTCATTTCACACACACACACACACACACGTACACACACACAACTGCATCCTTATGACATGCCCTAGGGTCACAGACAGAATCTATCCCAGCCACAGATTGCCTTAATCTTCCCCAGAGCTTCCTTTTCCTCCCACTAACACTTCCTTTCTCAATGCTGAAACATCACAGGAAAATAAGTTTGATGCCTGGCTGCCCACTATGGTCAATCAGTCCAGTGACATTACCAGAACACCCAAACAGGGGCATGTTTTTGAAACATCACATTCTTTGAAACATCTTATAGTTCATTGTATAAGGACTGTCCTCCTAAATTAAGTTGTCTCAGCTAAGTCAAGGGATTTTTACAACTTCTACATGAAGGGAAGGGGAATAAGGAATGAGTTGAGGGGAGTGGGAGGGTAGGGCGCAATGTTGGGAACATTCCCCACCCTCTGCTGTTTAGAGCCCTCAGAGTAATCTGTGGTATCTAACCACTTCCCCTCCTTAAAAACCACAAACTCCTGAGTAGTTTTGGAACGCTTTTCTAGCTGAATATCCTCAAAGCTCTCATTCCAATGGGTAGGGGTTATTTATAAGAACAGGATATTTACATAACAGAAAACTCCCCTAAAAATCTCAGTCTGGATAACTAGGGCTTGCTGCTTCAAGTACGGTCTCAGAAACCCTGCACTCCTATTTTTTTTTTTTTTGCATTGTCTTTTTATTTTTCTTCCCTTGTCCTACCTCTCATGTTTAAAACTTCAAATAACACAGAGCCTCAATTTATCATATGAAATTAGGTAAACTTAGGGGCATTGGACTAATTCTGTGCATTCCTCTTATCTTTATATAAAAGAAAGCAAACAAAAGAAAAGCAAAAAAAATTATTCTGTGGTCTAAAAAACTTGTAATACATAGTATACTCTTAGAGTATACCACATATACAATCTGTAGTATACCTTATATTCTGCCCAACAAACCGAAAAAGGTTTGAGAACTTCTAGAAGGTTGTTTCTGTTATTTTTTTAAATTGAAGTAAATTGCACTTTTTTT